>NC_087465.1:6252500-7502500 GCF_036321535.1 Camelus dromedarius | reverse complement strand
TCAAAGACGTCTTTCCACTTTAAAGAGTCCAGCCTTCCAGCACAGTATTCTTTGAGCATTGTCATTTTTACTCACTTAACTAGTCAGTCTTCCCATTTTTTTTTCCTTTGTCCTATTAACTGATAATTTGAGCTGTAAGTGGCTTCCCTGTGGGAAGGATGAAAAATAAAGTCACAGTTTAGAGAGTTCATTGAGGACTGGAGTAATTGGAAAAGCCCTCTTAAATGAGAGCAGGATAGGAGTTTGCGCTTCAACAAAGGGTGGTAAAATCTCACCTAATGACTTAATTCCCAAGCACGGCAATTAATACAAATGTATAATATGGTATCACTGATTTCATAACATCCAATGATGTTAAAAGGCACCAAGATGGTAAAAGACATCCAGTGAGAGATGATCACCCTTCCAGAACATGCATTCATATTCACATCCTCCGTCACAGCATTTTAAGCTTAGCATTCTTGTTTTGTTGACCGCAAGAGCTAGGGCAAAAGTAACCTCAAAGATTCTTATGGAACTGTGTTAAAAAGCCGGAGTCCTGCACTATAGTTAAAATTGAGGTGTTTTCCTTTCAATTCAAAAACCTCAATTTTCAGACCTTAATATCTTGGACTTTTCAATCGCAGCAGTGGGAAGCTGGTTACAGAGAGTGGTTACCAGGAAGAAGGGGACTGCTGACGGCATACTTTTCAAGTCCACCTGCTGCCTGGCGTCTCCCAGTGGTTAAGGAAGCAATTCAAAGAAAAATATGTTGAGGGGTGAATTGCTAACTCAATTGAGATGCAAGACCTTTGTAGGTCAAACTGTACTTTTTTTTCCATTTCCCTTCATACTAGTCAATAGTGTGAGGAGGAAGCCCAGCTGTATTTTCCCCCAGACGGTGGTTTCGAAGAGCTTTCCACAATATAATTCACATGGTATCAGGGATTATCTTTTTATCTGCAAACTAAACAAGATGAAATTATGTCAGCACAAGTCTCC
Organism: Camelus dromedarius; assembly: GCF_036321535.1. Classification (NCBI taxonomy): domain Eukaryota; kingdom Metazoa; phylum Chordata; class Mammalia; order Artiodactyla; family Camelidae; genus Camelus; species Camelus dromedarius. The sequence continues at coordinate 7,501,519 of NC_087465.1, read as the reverse complement.
GCAGACAAGATACGTCAAAAAGATAAATTACATAATTTATATTTGCATTCCTTTGCATTTTTAATATTGTTATATTCTTTGCATGTCTAATTATATTTGCATTTTAAATATTGAATTCATTTTTAATTTCAGGGGTAAAATGGTATGATCTAACTGGGAATAGATGGACATGGGACACTTTCAAATTCTTTTCTTTGCCTCAGCTGCAGTCAAAGACTTCTTTCCTTCCCGTGACACCCCCAGAACCCCCAAAGACCACCATAACAAAACTAAGGTCTGGCTGATTATTAATACGGCACCTCTTACCATTCAAATTATTTTTCTCCCTGACATGTGAGCAGATTATGCATCACTGCCCTTTGTGGTGCCTCCTTGCAGGAGACAGAACATGCAGCTCCACCTCACCATTAGGGTTGTGATGCCTGTGGATGCAGAGTTCTAAATACGCCCTCTCAGTTTCCTACACTCTTGCCCTCTGCCTGACTACACCATGTCTCAGACAGAGCCTGCTCCTCCTGCCTGGATCCGACGATGAGAAGACACAGGGGGTGATGTTGCCGATGGTCTACAACACTGCGCAGACCACTGCCAGCAGCAGGCTGACTCCCACAGAGGCCCTCACCACAGAGGCCATGGCTCACCCCAGTGCCTGACTGCTCCAGCGGCCCCAGGTAACTTCCACGTCACCAGGCTGCCAGCAAGCTCTCTACCCCAGGCCCCAGCTCACCCTGGTGTATGCTGGATTCAGTGGCCACGAGTGGCTCCTGCAGTCGGGTGGCTTCCGTGGCACCAGACTCCCACAAATCCGGGCCCTGACCCACCCCAGCATCTTCTGGCTCCCACAGCCCCAAGTGATTTCAACGAACCCCAGCTCCCAGCTCACCCAGGCTCAGGGTGGCTTCCATGAACCCCGGCAGCTCCTGTGACACCAGCCTCCCCATGAACTTGAGCAAACCCAGGCTCCCAGACCACCTCTGAGCTCGCCAACTCCCATGTTACCAGGCTCCTGGCAGGTTCCTGAGAAAACTCAGCGTGAAAAAGAGAAAAGAAATTCTGCGTGAATTATAGGATAGCATTAAAGAAACAATCGACACGTGGTTGGAGATCCAGAAAAAGAACAGAGGGAGAAAGAGCATAAAGCTGATTTAAAGAAATAATGACCGAGAACACCCCAAATTTGGGGAGACAGACATCAAAGTTCATGAAGCTAACTGGTCGCCCCAAAATTTCAACTGAGAATGATCTCCAAGACACATGATAATAAAAGACAAGACACATTATAATAAAACTATCTAAAATCAAAGATAAGGGATTTTTAAAGTAGCAAGAGAAAAAAATTCTGCCCATGACGGAATGCCATAAGACTATCTGAGATTTGTCAGCAGAAGTCTTGCTGGCCATGAGCACGGAATGATATATTCAAAGTTCTAAAAGAAAAAAAAAAGCCAACCAAGAATGCTTTACCCGGCAAAGCTACCCTATAGAAATGAAGGCGAGATAAAAACTTCTGCAGACAAAATCTGACAGAATTCCTAACCACTAGACCTGCCTTTACGAGAAATGCTGAAAAGAGTTCTTCAAGCTGAAAGGAAAGAACACTAACTAGTAACAATAAAAAATATCAAAATAAAAGGCATACTGGCAAAGCTAAATATATAAGCAAGTTCAGGTCATTCTAGTACTGCAGTATGGCATTGTGATAGAGAATCACTGAACTCTGGTATACAGGTTAAATGACAAAGGTATTAAAAGCAACTATAGCTACAATAGTCTGATAATGGATACACAATTTAAAAAGAGGTAATGATGATATCAAAAACACAGAATTATGGCAAGGATTGTAAAAGAGGAGAGCTTTTATGTGCAACTGAGGTTATGTCATTCTCAGCTTAAAATAAACAGTTTTATCTGGATTTTATGTAAGCCGCATAATAACCACACAGTAAAAAGCAATCATAAATACACAAAGTATAAACAGAAGAGAATCAAAGTAGATCACTATTTAAAATCATCAATTCACAAAGAAAGACAGCAAAGAGGATGACAACTAACATCACGCTCAACGGTAAAAGATTGAAAGGTTTCCTTTTAGATCAAGAACAATACAAGAATGCTCACTCTCACCACTCCTATTCAACATAGTACTGGGAGTTCTAGCCAGAGCAATTAGGCAAGAAAAAATAAAATAAATAACATAAAAGGCATCCAAAATGGAAAGGAAGAAGTAAAATTGTCTCTGTCTGCAGGTGGCATGATCTTACACAGAGAAAACTCCAAAGACTACACACACGCACAGAGAGAGAGAGAGAGAGAGAAGCTGAAAGAACTAATCAAGGAATTCAGCAAAGTTGCAAGATACAAAATCGACATACAGAAATATGCTGCATTTCTGTACACTGACAATGAAATATCTGAAAAATAAATAAGAAACACCCAATTTACAATAGCATGGAAAAAGAAGGAATAAATTTAAACAATTTATTCAGGAAGTGAAAAAAAATCTGTAGGATGAAAATTACAAGACATTGATGAAAGAAACTGAATAAGACAAATAAATAGATCCCTTGCTTATGGATTGGAAGAATTAATATTGCTAAAATATCCAAAGTACCCAAAGCCACGCACAGAGTCAATGCAATCACTATCAATTTCTAAGGATGTTTTTCACAGAAGTAGACAAAGCAATCCTAAAATTAGTAAGGAATCATAAAGACTCCGAATAGCCAAAATAATCCTGAGAAAGAAGAACGAAGACTAAAGGCAACACAGTTGCTGATTTCAAACTTTACTACAAAGCTATAGTAATCAAAACTGTATGGTCCTTGTTAAAAAACAGACACATTGATCAATGGAACAGAACTAAGGACCAGAAGTAAACCCACACATTCGCTCAACTAATATTTGACAAAAGAGCCAAGAATACTCAATGGGGAAAGGGGACAGGGCAATAGATGTTGATCAAAGGGTACAAACATTGTCATGTGGGATGGTAAGTTCTGAAGATTTAATGTACAATGAGGTGATGATAGTTAATAGCACTGTATTATATACTTTAAATTGTCTAAGAAACTTAATCTTAAGAATTCTCACTACACACAAAAAAATTGTAACTCTGTGAGGTCATGGAGCTGTTCATCAGTGATACTGATTTCACAATGTATACATGTATTGAAACATCATGCTGCGTACCTTAAATATATTCCATTTTTACTTGTCAAGTATAGCTCAGTAAAACTAGGAAAAAAGAAAAATCAAAATGAAAATTAAAATCATTCGTATATGGACACTTATAAACTTCATAGTACCTGGGAAATTGGCAAAGAATGAGGTGGCGAAGATGAAAACATCATTAGAAGCGCAGTGGTGGAATTGTAACCAGAGATGAGGTTGGAATTAGTGGAGGAGAGACAAGAAGAGGAAGAGAAAGGACGAGGAGGAGAATAAAAAAGAGGAAGATGAAGGAAGAGAAAGAGGAGTAAAAGAAAGAGACACAAAGAAGGAAAAGGAGGAGGAGGGAGAAATGATTACCTTTATCTCAGCATCTGGAGAGAAGTGTAGCTAGCATTGTGGCGGAAGCACAGACACCCAAACACACACACACACACACACACACACAGCAACTTCAGCACTTTTCCCAAAGTTGGCAGGTGCACAAAGCTTAGACGAGAGCCAGTCAATTATGAGCATGTCAGGTTTGTCATTGTCATGCAGCATTTAGGAAGATGTGGTTAAGAGAGTGAAGTTTAGGTCCAACTATGAAAGAAGGGAAAGAAAGCAGATGGGTGAGTGGTATTTCTAGGGCTTGTCAATCTCTCAGGAATCTTGAAATAGACATCATAGAAGAGAAGGAACTGGCTGAGAGGATTTGAGAGCCTCAGTATGGAGAGAGATGAGAATAAAAATGGCCTTGTACACAGGAACGTTGATAGGAGAGAATGCTATGAGAGGACAGAATAAAGTGGATTAAAACTAGGAGAAAAGGAGCTTAAAATTTTAATATACAGTGTCTCCTAACAATTAGGTAGAATACGTTAAAAGACAGATTGCTTTAAAAATTGATCATCATGACATTAAGACCGCTTTGGGAGGCAGTCACAGGGTCACTTTAGTCATGGGCACTTTGGTTTATCACTTATTTTCTAGTGTTGCTCTGGACAACTTGTGAACTCACTCAGCTTGTGAGCTCATCTGTGTCCTCAGTCCCTCAGTGCTGGTGCTTTGACTACTGTCAGCCCACGTTACAGGCTGTCATGCAGACAGACAGCCTCAAAGAATATGTGTGTCTGGAGCGAGTGCAGACAGAGGAAGCATCAGTGTTTTCTCTGAGTGTTCTCAGAAGAGGGTAACTCTGTAACACATTTCCTCCCAGTTTTATTGAGATGTTATTGACACACATATATCACGAAATAATTATTACAATAAGATTAGTTAACACCTCCATCTCCTCCTATATTATCAATTTTTTGTGGTGATAACATTTAAGATTCACCGTTAGCAGCTTTCAAGGTATTGTTTATTATAGTCGCCATGTTGCATATTAAGTGACAAGAACATACTGATCTTATAACTAGACGTTTGTATCCTTTGACAAACAAACATCTCATTTCCTGCCCACAATCCCTAGTAACCACCATTCTAATCTCTATTTCTGGGTTCAGCTTTTATTTTTAGATTTTTTTTAAAGTATAGCTGTGTACAATCGTGTGTTAGTTTCTGGTGTACAGCATAGTGATTCAGTCACATATATACATACATATTCTTTGTAGTATCCTTTTCCACTATGGTTATCACAGGATATTGACCATGGCTCCCTGTGCTGTACAGTAGGACCTTGTTGTTTACATATTTGATCTATTTTATATATGATAGTTTGTATCTGGTAATCCCTAACAAACACAATTTATCCCATATCACTTATATATGAAATCTTTAAAAATAATACAAATGAACCTCTTTACAAAGCAGAAATAGACTCACAGACACAGAAAACAAACTTACGGCTACCAAAGGGGAAAGCGGGGGAGGGACCAATTAGGAGTTGGGGATTAACACATACACACTACTACATATAAGATAGATAAACAACAAGGACCTACTGTACAGCACAGGGAACTATACTCAATATCTTGTAATAACCTATAGAGGAAAAGAATCTGAAAAAGAATATACGTGTGTGTGTGTGTGTAACTGAACACTTTGTTGTACACCTGAAACTAACACAACATTGTAATTCAACTATAACTCAATTTAAAAAAAAAAAAACTCATTTGTAACAGAACATTTGTCTGAATAACCTCCTGGCCAAAGTTTGTTCCTGAGAGGAGGAGAGATGCTCTGAGAAATGCTAAAATTGATAAATTTAAAATAAGCAAGGTTTATCACCTATGGCCTCAGTTATTCATTCAATAGTTATTTAATAAATACCTACCAGGTGGAAGGCACTGTACAGGATACAAAAATAAAACACACTAACATTTTCCTGTCCTAGGAGAGCTGATATTTGAGTAGAGAAAATAATATTTTTACATCCATCTCTAAAAGTAGCTGATGGTAAATTCTGTATAACAAAGTTTCCTCTAAAAGGATGGATCTCCAACTAGTGTGATAAGGTTGTACATTCTAAGAAAATAGGTATTCAGGCTTGTTGTTGAAGACAGGGTTCAACGGGAGAGGTGGATGGATAAGAACAAAGATGGAGAAAGGGCATGTCAGAAGGAACAGTAAGAGCTAAAATGCAGATGGAGGAGAATGTAATGTGTGTTTAGAAAAAGCCCAGCTTCTAGCTGTAGTTGCAACACTTGCCAAATGAACGAGGTAGGAAAGCCAGCTTGGGGGTGTACTGTTGAGGAAGCTGAATGCCAGCCTGAGCTGTGTTCAGTGATTGAAGAAGATAAATGTGGTGTGGTATGTAGAATGGTTTGGAAGGTAGGAAGGAACCTAGCGTGAAAGCTCAAGTTGAGATCATTAGTGCCAGTGCAAGGAATTAAAAGGAAAAGAAAGAAAGAGATGATAATTACCTACGAGGTCAAGTAACTAACACTTGGCAACTGACTGTGGATATGAACGCCCAGGGAGAGGAGGCAAAGATGACTTTTCATCATTAGACAGTCACCCTCTGGCCAGGAGATGAAGTATTCCTTCCCTGTGACTCACTCATTACCAGAAGCTTCTGATTTCCTGGAATTTTTTTACTAAATTTCTGAGTCTTTCAACAATAAATTTTTTAACCAGAGTTTTCCCCACGTGCTCATGTTGCAGTATCTCTGTGACAGTTTTAGAGCAGAGACTTTCTTTTCCAAGTCCTGACACGAATCAGACCCAACGCGACCACTTTTGACTGATTGGTCTCCAACAAGTCTGTCACCTCGGGGCCAGCTGTTGCCAACTGCTTTGTCCCAGATGGCAGTGAACGAAGGGTGAGATGAGTGGTTTTTCCGGTAAATAAGAAACCTCTGGGTATACCAGTAAAAGGCAAGCTCTGTCCCCTCATCATCCTGATAACAGGTTTCCAGGGTCCAGCCCCTGTGCTGACTGCTCAGCGCAGCCCTGGCAGTGGATTCTGAAACATAACAAAGGGGAGGGCGATGTAGTGAATTCACGGAGCCTAGAGCCATGTCTCTGGGTTAGACTCGTCTCCTTAGCTCTTCTCTTCAAAATCCAAATACCTATTTAAAAATCACCACCTACCTACCCCAGAGGCACGTCAAATTCAGCACGTCCAGAAGATAATTCATTGTCCCTTACCCAACACCTACTTATTTTCTTGTACCCCTTGGCACCTAAGCCCAGGCCATGTTGGTCTCCTTTTTTACATCCAATCCATCCAGGAGCCACCTCCTTAATAGCCCTATACCCGGACCCTCTTGTTTAGTCCTATTTTATTGTCTTTGTTCCTCAATGCTTCTGGGACCCTGTGGCACCCTGCCTGGTACAAATCCTGTCTGTGTCCCTTCTTCCCATGTTTTGTTCATAGGAAGTTGGCTTCCTTCAGCCTCCTTGGCCTTCCCTGAGTTCCAAAGGGCAGATCAAACAGTTACTAATCAGGGAAGGGAGGGCATGCAGAAACAGGGGAGGAACAGTCAAGAAACAATAGTGCAGCCTCGGGGCAGGGGCCGGGCTTCTCCTGAGGGAATATACATAACATATCAGATACATACAATGTACCTGAGTTCTTCCACAGGAACTCAGGCCCCCTCACCCATGTGCAGGATGGCCACTTCAGGCTGAGCACCATCTGCTCAGAACCAGCCAATCAGAAGGCAGTCGCACACCCTGCAGCCCTCACCCCACATTTTGCCTATAAAAACTTCTCCCTGAAAACCATCAGAAAGTTTGAGGATTGGGGCACAAGCCGTCCGTTCTCCTTGTTCAGCCCTAAAATAAACCTTCCTCTGCTCCAAACTCCAACGTTTTGGTCTGTGTGGCCTCACTGTGCCTGGGGTAACAGGGCTTCTGCAACAACTACAAACAGTCTCTTGCCCTCCATTGTCTCCTTGACTCTATTCACTGTATTAGGACCAGCGCTATTTCTTCCAAATGGATATTTGAAAGTGTAAGATTTTGCTTTAAAGTTGTCAATGGCTTCCACTTTCAAAAAAAAAAAAAAAAAAAAGTCCAAACTCATATCTAGCCTTCCGTTTCAGCACTTACTACGTTGCATTGTGGCTGAAAGCATCTAAATGTTTGTGGGATGAAACAATGAAACAGTACTTTGTATACTTTCACGATACTATCTAATTCTTACAAGAATCCTGTCCTATCCGACAGAGGAAGAAAGCAGGACTCAGAGAGGATGTGGAGTCTGTTGGAGTGACGTGGAGAGTGAGTGACAGAGACGGGGGTGACGAGCAAGTCTTCTTAACCCCCAAATGCTACAGCTCACGTGCCTCCATATCACCCTCTGTTTCTATTTGTTCTTCTAATTCTTGTAGCAACCTTGGGAGGCCTGAGATACACCTTTCATTACTCTGTTTGTGTGCGCATTTGTGTGATATGTGTTATATTCGATTATGAGCTCCTGAAATTCACAAGCCATGTTCACTTCCGCAACCCCAGTACCCAGCATAATACCTTTGATGCACACCTTTAGTCAGCTCTTAATAACTGATTTATTAAATTAAATTAAATAATGCAATGGTGAAGATAATTTTGTTATTTTAGGAAATAAAGAAGCTTAAACCAATTACAGAACATAATTTTTAAAGTATTATTTAAGTACCTCTATATATGAGATAAATAGTAAAGAAAAAAAGCACAAAGAGCTGTAAGCATTTACCATTTGCAGCTCATGAATTTTAACGACTAAAGGAGACAATATGTCTCCAAAAGCTTGTATAAGTAATAGCCCAGTGTTCTCAGGGCAATTTTTTTTTCAGTTATATTATTAATAAGGTTTCACTTTGCTTTGGATTCAGATCGTCCTTGGCCAATGTCATCATTCAGCCTTTCATTTTGAATTCTCTATACAGAAAAATTTCTCTGGGATCATAACTCCTACCAGTGATGGAAACTTCCAGGTCAGGTGAAGTGGTAGGTTCTAAAGGAAGGAATCTCCTAGGGGCCTCCCACTTTTGACGAGGTGACCTGAACTCTAAATTGATCAAATGTGTCTGTTGTAATGAGTTCTACAAGCCATATTTTCACAGTAAAATTTTGAAAAGTAAAGAAAGCCAGGCAGAGTAGTCTTCATGGAAGCTGAGTCATCTGAGAAAAGGCTGGAGAAACTGGTCGTATATATAAGCTGGTGATAAGATTTAGGAGAAATATTTGCAAATATTTCTGCATTCAAATGTTTGTTATCTGAATGAGATATGACATTTGATTGATGAATAATAAATTATCTGAGTTTGCTTTGTGAGTTCACTGTGGGGGATTCAACTTCTTTAGCTCAAGACGAAAGTATGTGTTTGTTTATTTTAACAGAAAGTGTTAACATCCTTTCCCTAAAAGAAATGTGTCATAATTCTATTGTTTTGACAATGACTTTCTTAAAACATATAAATGTTAAAATGGTGAGGGTGCTGCAAGTTCATAACAGACTTTCTCTTGGTTATGGTGGAGGATAAACCACTTACTTTGTGGAGTTTACAGGGTTTTACACTCATATTAATTGTAATAAACTATGCCAAATCAAGAAAAAATGTGTTGTTTGAATGACACTCAGATATGGTGTTTATAGAATATACAGGATTACCTACCTCATGCTCTTTTTCTAGAAATTGGCCCTCTTCCTCCCCTTTTTCCACACGGTTGCAGCAGGAATGGCCATGTTCCTACATGACACAACCCACAAACACACATTTGTTCGGGGTAAAACTTGATTCACCCAGAGCAATCACTGACCTCTCCAGGAATTACAGAAGAGAGAGCAAGAGAGACAGGTTACAGCACAGACGAAAGACATGGAAAGATTCTTGGTGCTTTTTAGTCTCTGATTCTAGACCATTCCTCAAGCTTACGGCATTTGTGCATTTCTGTCTTTAGGCCCCCTAGGAAAACTCTGCACATTTCTTATTAAATTCCCCTTTATGTGTGGGCTATTTAAGGTAGGGTTTTGGTTATTTACAAATGAAAAATACAGTTGTGACATGAAAAAGCACCGACATTTTGTTGTTTCCATAGAGAGATAAAACAGGGACCAAAGTGTTGAGGTTATAAAAAGGTGGGTATCAGTGAGAATACACTGAAGAATTCTGTAACAGCTAGAGGAATCCATCAGTGTGCTGCTGAATGAGTCTCTGTCCCAGAGGCTGGCTCTTGATCTGATACAGATGTAGTAGAGAAGATTTCTGATTCCCAGAAAATTAAATGAGATGATCTGTTAGGCTCTTTCCAGCTGTGGTATTCCATGTGGTCTCATGGGAATAAATCATCATTTATCTTCAGGCACCCTGGTACCCACCTCAAATATGAAACCATGTTCTCTCACCCACTATTATCCCCATGTCCCCACCCACACTTCCAGAAGCTGAGCTCCACTCTGTCACCATACTAAAATTTTTGGCACTGGGCTAATGGAATACAGCGATCATAAATGTCAAGGTGGTCGTGGCAACAAGAAAGGAATTGCCTTCCTGATACTGGGAGACTAGTTTAATGGGACAGCATAGGAGTTAGCCAGGAAAGGGGCTGGTACTTGAATGAAAAAGATGGAAAAAGCACAAACCAGAGATGGTTGGGAGGATCTGCCAGTTCTGTGACAGTACACCCCATTTCCCCACATCTAGGGGGTGACCAGCTCATCACAGGAGTGCAATAAAGTCACTGAGTGGATGGATGGATGGATGGATGGATGGACGGATGGGTGGATGGGTGAGTGAAGAGATAAAGCAGTCAAGAAATTCAGGCAAGAAAACACGAGAGGGACCTGAGTATAGAAAAATAGAATTAATGTACAGAGCTGAGCATAATCAGCTGAAAAGCCACCTCTTTAAGGCTGGATTCTGTGCACTGGTCCACTTGCAGTCTCAAGGCCCCATTCACTTGATTTCAGAAATAATTAACGTAGAGCCTTTACTGCGTTCCAGATTCCAGAAGTACTCCCACCACAGCCACAAACAGGTGCTCCCCCACCACAACTCTAACTCACGCCCTTGGAGCCTCAGACTCAAGTCAGTCAATGTTGCTTCTCTGTCCTTCAGTCTGAAGCAAACTTCATGTAGGGGAATAATTTCTGAACAAAACAAGAGGTGTGGAAACAATTTTGAAGGTTGGAAATAAATTAAGGTGCTTAAAGTGCCCATTCAAGTCAGTAGATCTTGAGTCGTGCTGACAACGATATAGAAACCAGGTTCTTTGCAATCGGAAGACTCTCGAGTTACATAAGTGACCAGAGAGTTCTGGGAAGAGAAGCCTTAAAGAGCCTCGTCCCAGCCCCTCACCAGAGCCCAGGTGCTCTGAGGGTCAGAGATGAGGACTGCCTCCTTCCCCCACACCCTCTTCACTCTTGGCGTGTAAAGTCTCCATTTAAAACATTAGATCCCCCCTCTCTTTCTGCTCTCTTTGCCCTGTCCCACCTCTTGCCTGGAAGTGTTGGTGCTCTGAACTCCATTTCCCCAGCTGCGTCAAGCACCGAGGGCCAAGGAGAACAGGACAGAATAATTCCTGTCACCATGGACAGCAGCCTGTGCACACTCTGCACCAGTCACTGTGCCCAGTACTTGAAATTCCTTGTTCCATTAATCCACTCGAAAAACCTAGAACGAAGTCCCGTTCCTATTATTACTATCTTAGAAATGAGGGTTCCGAGGCTCAGGAGTTGAGTGATTTAATCAAAGTCACACTGCCCTTACCCAAAGTGCAGAATTGGGGCTGGAGCTCAGACTCTGTTCCTGGAGGCACGTCCTGCACCCACAGTCGTGACAACCAGGTCTCAGCCACCTGCCCCCCAGCCCTCCTCAGCAGGGCCCGCACGGCAGCCCTGTAGCTCCAGCGCCGGTTGCTGCCCGGGCCACCTCATTCCGTCTGCCCCTGCACTTGCTGCCCGGTTCATCAGACTGACTCATCCATGCTTCACATCACAAAACAGTAACAGGTTCTGGTATCAGCAGCCTGCCTCTAAACCTGCTGAGGGTGGAGCCGAGCCTTAGTGGGTCCTGCTCTGCTTCACAGGGCAGGTATGAGAGATAAGCAGCCTGAGATTTAATTTTCTGAGCAGTTAGGAAATCGCAGACATCATCCCGCAAGGAGGCATCCAGTTTCCCACTTCCTGAATCCCCTTCTGCAGAGAACACTGACATTCTCTGCACGTCCGGCTGTCACAGCTCAAAGCCCTCCCTTTCTGTTTTCTATAGTTTTTCTTCCTCTCTGCCTTCCCCATCCTGCCTCCCACCAACACACACACATACATACACCCCAAAACCACAAACAAAAACAAATGAAACTTCCACCCGGAGCTGGAGAGGTCTGCGGTATTTTTTCAATCATCTAAATTTCCAAATCCAAACCACATACGTATGGATCACATGAGTGCAAAGATGAAAAATAATAGAAAAAGAGAGAGAATGATATTAATTCTAACCGCTATGACCTGGGTCCTCTGGAATGGTTCTTAAAATATTGCAAATGGCGTAGAACCAACGCTGAACAACAGAAATTAGGGAGGAGAGGGAAGAAGCGGCTGCAGCTTTTGAACTAATTCCCCGACTCCCATCCTGCTCCAAATAAAGACAGTGGAGCCTGAGGCCATGTGATTTCAAACCAGTTAAGATGCCTGGAGCATCCTCCTAGGAGCCCTGAAATTCACAGCAGGCTTGAGAGAGCTTTTTAATAGATGCAGGTTTGGGGCTCAGATGCAAAAGGTGAGCTCACAGAGACTTCTAGAAACCTTAAGCTGTTAAACAGGCAAGAAAGAAAGCTCACCCAAAGCTTCTTTCAAATCGCTCTCAGCTGCAAAACATCTTTTTCCCCCAGACAAACCTCGTTTTGGAGTTATAGCCAAGGCTTCTCTGTTTAAATGCAAGGCATGATTTTTAGAAATCATGTGTTGTTGTGAGGAAAAAAAGCCCACCAGCCTCATAGTGTAGATTGTGTGTATGTGTGTGTGTGATTTTCTTTATATTGTCAAAGGGAAAATGAACCAGATTGTTTTCGCTACTGCAGAATTTCACATGGATGTATTTCCGGACAAAGCATCAGAACTGGTTTAAGTAGACAACACCCTAATCCGGGCATGAGATAACACTGTTCACCGAAGGGAGGAAAAAGAAGGCCTTTGGAAGAAGGGTCTTCAGTAGAGATCCACACCCTGTGAGCCAACTACACCCAAGGTGATCCACACCCAACTACTGCCCCGGAAAGAATGAAGGGATTGTGTTCATGAAGGAGGTCAAAATGTAAAATAAAGCACCTCTGGTGAGCCTTTGATGTGTGTTTAGGGAGCCAAGCAGTTGCTGCTTGGGTTCCTCTCCCCCGAAGCCAGAGCCAGCTCATCCCCTGGGGACAGCAGAGGCCATGGTTGAGGGCTCTGGCAAGAATCCACAGACCCAATTCCGCATCTGGGCTCTGCGGCTCACTAGCCACGTGACCTTTGGCAAGTCCTTTTACCTCCTGGTCCCCATCCGCAAAACGGGTAATACAGTACCTAGGTCACAAGTCAGTTTTAGCAAGAGCGATGCTTGTATGACACGTGCGCGCTCCACTCCTTAGCAAACGGAGCTGAGCAGCAAACAGCTAAGGACGAGTGATGAGAAACGGCGCTGGCCGGACTAGAACCCAGACCCCGCTCTGGAGCCAGCCCGGAGGAGCGTCTTGTTAGTCTGCACTTCCAGTGCCTGAAACATGGTAGAAATAGTCAATGAATGCATGGGGAATGCATGCACGAATGCACGCATGCACGCACACACGCATGCACGCACACCACTGTCTCGCAGATGTCTCACGGCACTTGGTCGGCGTGCAGGGAGCCCGGGGCGCGCACGGCCAAGGCGCTGCGCGCCCACCCGCCGCGCGGTTGAGCGGAGCCCGTGGGAACGGCGGGAACGTATCTGGCATCCTGAACCTACTTTGTAAGTTCTCCAGCATGTCAAGAGGCGTCTGACTCTTTGAAGAAAATACATATTGCCTGATAAACACCCAATGATTTTTTTTAATGAATAAATGAAGACCATCAAACCTGATTTCATTAGTACCTGTGTATCTGGCCTTCTCTCCCCAGCCACGCTAGCTGAGGACGCGTTTCTCTTTATATCCTGGACCTGAGGGATCTGCTGAGTCGAGCTGAAAGCAGGCTGCCTTGGCTGTGGCCCCTCCTCTGTCAGCCACGGGGGAACAGAAACTCTCTGCAAAAACAGGGAAGCTGCAATGCAGTATTTACCCAGTACTTTGAGGCTGAATGAAAGATTTCAGACATACAATGAAAGCATATTCGTTTTCCGTGCTCAAATGCAATTTCAATGGTAGCCGTTGAAGGAGGCAGGTGAATTATCGCCAGCTCAGCAGCACTTTTTTGAGCTGGCCGATCATAATGATATTCTGCTGAACTGAATTCTTTTAGGTCCCCTTGAAAATTATGTGGCTCTTCCCCAGAAAGTGCCTGCTGCTCGTAACTCTAGCCCTGCAGTGACGCTGCAGAGAGTCGAGCTGGAGAGGAGAGCTGTCCACTAACAACAGCCAGCCCCGAACCTTCCAGACCCTGGAAAAGAAAACTGAGAAAGAAGCAGCGGGGAAGTCGTAGCAAAAAGACAATGGGAAATTACAGGCCACCTTTCCTTGCTAAACGTCAGCTTTCTCACTCCCGCTGATGCTGCTCCCTGGGCTTCGGGCTCCTCGCTGAAGACTTGGGTTCTTCCAGGCGGTGCTTCTCCTGAGTCCTGTCTGACTTCTGCGCAGTGTATATTCCAGGGGATGCATGCCTGTCTTCTGTTTCCAGCACATTCTTCTTTCTCTTTCTTGCCTGCCCTCTCACGGGCTTGCGGCTAAATTCTCTGGTCTCAATAGAACAGAAATCTATCAACACCAACTAATAGATGACACCTCGGTCCCAGTTCCAAAGTCCAATTTAATTCTTAGAAATCAGCAGAGGGTGAAGGCTGAGAAGGGGACCTGCAGTGGCAGAGCTAAATGTCCCGGGCGAGGTGTGCGTGCCAGAGACGGAAACCGCAGCCCCCGTCCACCCTTCTATGTCCTACGTTGTTCTGGTCTGGGATGGAGAATGGAGTTCGCTCCTGCACTTTGGAAGGGTGATATTCAGGGCCAGTGTAAGACCCCATTAACCATCCCAGCCCTTCAGTGAGATCAAGAGCCAGCAGTAGGAACCTGGCTTTATAAATGTGGAAATGGAACACCAACAGGTTAAGAAACACCACCAAAACTACTTGCCAGATTAGTGTAGTAAACAGCACTGTGTGTGCGCGCGTGTGTGTGATAACTGGATTTAGATCTACCTGTTATTTTGCTTTTTGTCTTCAGTGATTATTTTCTCTTTTCTTCCTTTTCGCGCCCTTTTAAAATTATTTAAACATGTGTTTTTTCACTGTATCTCTTTGCATTATGTACATTTACATTTATATATATAAACTTTTGATAAGATTCTTACTAGCGTCTACCATTTTCAGAAATTTGTAACATCTTATTAGACAATGAGTTAAAATGTCTCCCGGAGATAGTCTTTGTGTCCTTCCTTTCCAGCCAACTTTATCTCCCCTCTTTGGTCATCTCATAACTGGTGAACTCCATGGCATCATTAAGCCCTGTCCATGACATTGCCACCTGGCTAGCTAACGTTATCCTCCACTCAGGGGTGAAAAATGTTGCCTCTTTAATTGCGCTGGGCTTCTTCTGCAAGCAATTAGTCTTTCATTCCTGGACGTTCAATTCTAACCCCTCTTTCCATAACTAGTATAGAAAGAGAGGGTTTTCACAGAAACCAAACAGCTTCCTAAATAAGATCTCTGCTCTTCTAGAGGAATTGCTCCTGCCTTGGCATACTGTGAACTCCCTTATTTACCATTCCTGAACTAACTCATCAGTGCTCTGTGAGAGCATCCATATGAGGGTCAAAGAGGGAAGGAACCTTGCCCTTCACCCAGCACCCCTGAGAGGCAGTGATGGCTTTAACTAGCCTGTAATAACACTGGCAAATTTATAGGGTGCTTTTATGAGCAAGGTAATGACCATCTGAAATGGTCACCTTGACTTCTGCCCTGTCCCTCAATTCTTTAAGCTTATTGTTATGAGGCAAAAGACAGGAAATATCTTATTCTGCAAATCATCTGTGCAGAGATCAGAACAGAGTTCAGACTGAATGGGCAGAACCCACAGAGCACTGTGTGGACACACCGTCTCCACCGGCCGCATGACACCAGGACCTGTGCCCTGTGCTCTGCCATGCATTTGGCTTCCTTTACCTGCCAAGTGGCACATTCTGATTTTCCATCAGAATCCAGATTTAAATGTCCTGGCCCATTGCTGTCAATAGAACCTCCTCATTGGCTAAACGGAATATTCTGGCAGATTCAGTGCTGTGAGCACCTCCTTTGGGGGCACTTAACCTTAAACTGGTTTTGATACAGGAAAAATGAGGGGCCTGAGAGGATGGCTGGGTCCCAGGTTTCCGTCGAGCCCCGGGACACGCCCCACCAGATGAGGGTCCTTGGCTTCGTGCAGGAAAGAACTCAAGAGCAAACCACGGTAGCGTGAAGGTAGATTTATGCAGAGAGATATGTACTCCATAGACAGAATGCAGCCAATCTCAGACGTCCAGAGAGGCCACGAGGCTTGGGGGTTGGTGTTTAGTTTAAAGTAGAAGTAGATACACACGCCATAGGCAGAGTGCGGGCCGTCCCGAAAGGCAAGAGAAAAAGCCACGAGGTGCGGGCTTGTTAGTTCTCACAGGCTCGGTAACTTCATATGTTAACAAGTGGAGGGTTATTCCAACTACTTTGGGGTGGGGGTGGGGATTTCCAGGTACTGGGCCATCACCCACCTTTTGACCTCCCATGGTCAGCCTAGGAACTGTCCTGGCACCTGCGGGGGTGCCACTTAGAGGCTAATGTATTACAACAAGTGTATAATGAAGCTCAAGGTCGACTGGGAGCTGAGCCATCCCCTGTCTTGATGCTAATTGCTATGTCATTCTTTTAATGACAGAGCTCTGCCCTCTTCCCTCCTGTCTCAGTTTCTCTGTCCTTACACCCTGCCAGCCATTTTGGCCAAAAGGCAGAGGCCAGCAGGCCGAAGGAAGACAGAACGCACAGGAAGTCCTTTCCACAGAGGAAAGGATGGGAAATCACGGCCTCTCCTGCCCACAGCAGTGTCTTGAATGGGACAAAGAGATAAAGCTGAGAAATCAGCACGAGCATTCCCCCTGTTCCCCTGTTGAGAAGGAACCCTGGAGGGAGACACAACAGAAGCATCCAGACAATCAGAAGCCAGAGACCATCAAGCAAGGTAACCGGCCCGGGGCCTCGGTCTGGTTTGCGTATTGGGAGAGGGGAGCCCAGGAGCCTCCAAACCTAACGCAGAGGCAATATGGCAGCACCGGAAGGGGACGGGATGCTTGTATGAGCTGCAGGCAGCTCTTGGCTCCCCAACGGCCTGTCCAGTTGGTACAAAAGCCTCAAAGTCTCCGTTTGTCGTGACTTGGGCGGGGGGTGTGGGCGTGGGGACTGCACAGTTATTCAGAGTGCTGGGGAAACAGCAGAGGAGTGGGATTAAAATCAAACAGCTTCCATATGTGATGATTTCAAGACCAGTCAGACTAACCAGGACCACAATCTCCAGGAGCCAGCACCAGACCAGAGAGCAGGCCGGGCTGCCAGCAAAGATCCATAGGGCAGTGGGAGGACCCAGCCCTCCTCTCCTCGCCCTAGGCAGCCCTCCCCATCCTACAAACCTAGAGGCCACCTTAGCGAGGAATAGGGGAAGGAGGTAAAAATATGAAAACTTAACATCTACCCCAAGATATGACTCATCGAAAATAGACCATTTAAATGAAGGAGATTGAGCGATACTTAATTAATCAGAAAGCTTAAGTTTCTCCACTATATACAGAGATTAATGTGTTTGTTGGGAAGGGTGGTAATTGGAAGACTGGCTTGTGAAGAAAGTTCTTTAATTATTTATTAAACAAACAAAATTTCAGACCCAGGAATCCTATTGTTGGATAGAAAGCTTAGAGGAAATCTTGTTCCTGATATAAGCAGACACATGCCAAAATATTCAGTGTAGAATTATTTGTTATTGCAAGAAACAGAAACCAAAAACGCGAGAATGATCCAAATTTCCTTCAACAGGAGAATAGGTGAATAAATTGGGATAAAATCACACAGCGAGATACCATCCGAGAAAGTCGTATGTATCAGCACAGATGAGCATCAAGTCACAAACATAATATTAAGCAAATAATAGAAGTTATAGAAAGGTACAAATACATAGTATTATATTTATAGAAAGCTTAAAACATGCAAAAGTATGGGTTTAACATAACAATAGTTACAAACACTTAATATGGAGTTTCCAGTTCACCAGAAACTGTTCTAAGATTTTACACACGCTAAATGAGTTACTCTTCACAACCTTAAAAGACTGGTACTACTATGACCCCCACTTTACAGATAGGAAAACTGAGGTATATACAAGAAGTTAAATACCTCTTACAGGCTGCTCACCCAGGATGCAAAGCCAGGTAGTCTGATTCCGTAGTCTACGCTATTAACCACCGTGCTTGACTGTCTCACATTCTCTATAAATACGAAGTAAAAATACAAATACATGGGGTAAAAGTCAGAAAATTAAATAAAAATAAAGCCAAGGTTTAGAATAATTTTTTTACCAGGAGCAATGCACTGGAGCCAGAGACACAGACCAAGGAGAAGGGGAGATTTCATTTCTTAGCTGTGGTCATGTCTGTTATATTATCATTTATAATTTATTCCAATGTATCTGGAATATTTTGCTAAAAATTGTTAGTTAGCTGTATTTTCTTTCCATATCTACGTGTAATGTGAGTTAACACACTATTACACCCTAATGTAAACTGTGGATTGTGGGTGATTATGATGTGTCAATGTAGGTCCATCAGCTCTAACAAGTGCACCAGTCTGGAGGGGGGATGGATAATAAGGGAGGCCATGCACGAGTGAGGCAGGGCATATGTGGGAAATCTAGTATATTCCACTCAGGTTTGCTATGGATCTAAAAATGCTTTAAGAAAATAAAGTCTGTTTTTTTAATGCTATTACATGTAGCAAGCATCTGAGATACTATTGGCCTATGAATCAGGATGCAGCTCAGGGTACAGTGTTGGCAGGCTGTTCAGTATCAATCAGGACGCGTCTAGACGCTGTAAGAATGGTCCTTGGGGATATAAATCAAACCGCCCTTCAGTTATCTGCTAGCACTGAGCAGGGCTGTGAGGAGGTTAGAGGCTCCAATAAAGTGAGATTCAAATATGTAGAGGCACACAGTTCAGAGCAGATGTCACAGTAGGGTAGAAACACCTGCGACATTCTCTACGAGGTGTGCCAGGTTACTACCAAGAGGGGTCCAAATGAATTGAACAAAAAGCAAGAATTCTGAAGGATGACCTAGGAGGCATTCCCCCCGATGCAGACCACTTCCAGTGGCTGTCCCATTCGCCAAGGTTGCAGGAGAGCCTGGCTGGAGCCCATAACCTCTGTCACCCAACCTGGAGAACTGACTTCATCCCAGGGCATGCCCTCTGGAAAATTAGCCCTGAAGCAGCCGCGCGTACAGCAAGCAGGACTCCCCCTGTGGGAAGGAGAGGACGAAAGGCAGGCCTGCGTACCCTCAACAACACCCCTGAGAGAAGTCTGGGGTTGAGGGGTGGGGTCTGGGGAGGGGAAGACCCGTGCAGAAAGGGCAGCCTGAAAGATTGTCAGGTTTGGGAAACGTCCGAGAGTCTGGTCACTTATTATCTAGAGGAGAAACAAACTTCCTGACCTTTTGTGGACAAGGAAAATGTGACTTAGTGATTTTCCAGCCTTGGAAGCTCTGCCAGGAATTTTTCCATCCCAATTTATGGATGAATCTCAATCCTGCCCCAGCCTTCACTTGGATACAAAAAGTGCTTTGCTTTGTTTTGTTTTAGAGCTCTAAGAAATGAGTGTAGCCACCCCTCCCCTGGCAAAATATTTCCACTAAGGCATGCACTGCTTTCCCTAGCCTCCTCCCTCCCCAAGGGAGGTAAGACAGTACTTATCTTCACGTCAAGGCTCTGGCGATGTTGGTTACAAGCTGAAAAATAGACACAAAATGAAATTGAAAAAAGGGAAGAAAGAGAGACTCATACCATTGTATTGGCACTGTAAATGTTCCAAATACTATATTTTGTACTTTAGCATAAGTGGTTTTGGGGTCCCACCTGAACACATGCAACTTTCCTCCTCCCGGGATAATGGGCGTGACTCCCATCGGAATCAGTGGAAACGTGGGCTGGAGGAGGTTCCCGTTCCTCCTCATGGATTTCGATGCTGGGCCCATCGCTGCTTTCTTCAGAGAAGAAACCGAAGGGGAAGACAGATGAAAGAAAATGCGTTGAGAAGAAAAGGAGGGAGGATACAGGAAGGGAGAAGCGTTAGAGCAGAGAAGCATCAGCACAAAATAAGCACGAGAAGGAGGGCTGGCAGGTCACAGTCCCCCGTCCTGGGCGCTGACTAGGAAACCAGAGCTTCATGTCCTGGAAGGGTGGCTCTACTTTTCCCAGGTTATTGAGAATTGTTCTCAAAACTAATTTGGCAACAGCATTATGCAAGATTTTCTAAGATGAGAAGAGCTGCAGAAATGAAGGAATAGAGAAGACTGGCACTCAGAAGCAGCTGGATCCCCAACCGTGCAGGACAGGGGCTCCCGAGGCCCCCACTCTGTGTGCACAGCCCTCCTGGGGCTTATAACTCTAAGAAGGATCACCGCGTGTGCCTGAAGGGTCTAGGCGGTGAGTCCTGGGGCTTGGCAGCCTCGGCAAAGATCCTCATGACTCAGCAGAAAGGGAAGAGGGGACACAGGCTCTCAGACAATGGCAGACAGGCAAAGGGGAGAGGCAGCCCTGAAAACCAGGACTGAAGCCATGCCCCTACCATGGCTCCAGCCCAGTGGTTGTCAACCGGGGGCCATTAGCCCTCAGTGGGATGAGGGACAATGCTCAGAGACATTTTGTTTGTCCTACTTGAAAGACAGGAGAGAGGGCTGGAGGGGAATAGCTTATCTTTTCACAGATAAGCACCCCGATGGCGCTTCTGCATTTAGAGGGTAGAGGCCAGAAATGCTGCCAAAGCCCCTTCAGTGCACAGGACAGTCCCTCACCACAGAGAGTTACCTGGGCCCAAATGTCAGTAGGGTCAAGGCTGAGAAACCATGCTCTAGACGAAACATGGTTGTTCTGTGGATCTTGTATCGCCCTGAAACCAAGCGGGGACCTGCAGGCACCACCACCACCCCCCCATCAAAATCCTTTCCACATCCTTTTTCTTGTTTTAAGAAAAAGGCTTTGGTCTCTGAGGCCTTCCCTGAGTTCCAAAAGGCAGATTCAAAGTCCCTGATTAGGGAAGTGAGGGAATGCAGAAACGAAGGAAAGCAGCCAAGAAACCATACTGCAGCGATAAAGCAGAGTCTTTGAACTTGAACTCAGTGTCCAGCGCCTCTCCCCTCCGCAGGGTTTGGTGGGATGGAAACGAAGCTCCAACCCTTTAACCACGTGGGTGACTCTCCCAGCAACCAAGCCCCACTGTTGGGTGCAGTCTGAAGGTCACCTCACGAACATAACAAGGCATCTTTGTTGCTCTCTTCACTTAAAACTTGCAAGGATTTTCAGAGCTCTGACAAATATATATTTATTATTATATATTACAACATCACAGTTACCATCAAAATAACCCACCACAAGTGATGCTGTCACAGAGCACGGAGGGCAGAAAGCCCAACCCTGGCGGCAGTTGTCTGCGGCGAAGTCAGAGCTTACTTGCAGAGCACCAAGCAAGGAGAAGGGGCAGCACATGCTCAGAAGGCCCGAACTCCCTGATGACTTTCAGGTAAGGATTTTTAAAGACAGCGTTAGGGGAGAGGGGTGTGGAACGTGTGATCAGCCCGTGGACCTTCTTCTGATTGGTTGGTGGTGAGGTCACAGGGTGGGGTTTCAGGAACCTCAACCGTCTGGTCCAACCAGTCTGGGGTCAACGTGCTTGTGGTCAGCATGTAGTCACCGCCCTCCACCTGGATGAGGTCTTAGTTTCTACAGAACCACTCAAAGATGTGTGTCAGATTATTATCTGCGTTCCTTGGAGAGGAACCATGAGTCCTGTGACTCCATCATCCTAATCACTCACTGCTCAACGCTGCTCCTGGGAACTCAGAGACGGCCCAGGAGATGAAAGGCTGTTTTCTTTTTACAAACTAGAAGTGGGGGGCACAAAGGGGTTTTTGTACCAGGGAGGACCCCACGGGGTCCTGCTTGGTCTCAGTTCCCCCTTTTCTTTGATACTTCTCAATCCTGATGGGAATGGGGGCAGGACGAGAAAGGGAATAAAGTTTTGGAGAGAAAGATAAGGGGAATTCAGTGTTGGGGAGACTCAGTTTCAGTGTGGAATTTAAAGTATAGTTTGGAGGTCTTGAAAAAATAAGAGAGGCTCTCCTGATCCCACAAAAAAAAAAAGTTCCCTGACCCCTATCTCCATGGTTACCATTGGCGGTAGAAAAGGGAAAGAAATTTTTTAAAAAGCCTAAATGCCCATTAGGCCACTGATGGCCGGTCAGGGTGGAACTGACCATGGTCATGAGGGCCACCACTCCAGCCGGCTTCCTGACAGTCCACTGCAGGTGGCCAGGAAGGTATTAAGTGGGACTCCCAAACTGAGGCTGAGAGCTTCCTCCTTCTAATGCAGGGAAATCAGAGGCAGAGGAGAAGAATAGGATTCTCGACATTGAAAACATTATGGTTAAATGGGCCCTGAGCCAAGTTTTATTTGAAAATCAAAAAAATTAACAGATGTGGCTTCTTTTTTTATGTCTTTAATGCCAGAGAGCACATTTATTCCATGCATATATTCCATACAAAACACATACAGAAAACAAATAATACAAATCCTCTGACCTGGAGGCATAAAGGAGTACTCAGGTATGAAGAATAAAGTGAATATTCAATTGAATTAAAGACTTCCTGGTTTCTAAAGACAGTCATTTCTCTGTGATTTAATTTTTCACTTCTCCTTGGGAGAAGTAATAGTTGCTTTTAAAAGAAAGACGTATTATGAGAAAAGTTTATGTTTCTGTGATGCTTTTACACAGGAACCATTCTATAAAAAATCTATTTTCATGTAAGTTCTCTAAAATAGCCACAATGCCATTTCTCCAGAAACCTTACTGGGCAGAGAAAGTAAACTGAACTCATCTACAAAACAGAAACAGAGTCTCAGACATAGTAAACAGTCTTATGGTTACTGAGGGAAAAGGGGTGGGAAGGGATAGACTTGGGAGTTTGAGGTTTGCAAATGTTAACCACTATACATAAAAATAGATTAAAAAAAATAGATAAAAAGCATATTTCTTCTGTATAGCACAGGGAGCTATATTCAGTATCTTGCAATAACCTTTAATGAAAAAGAATATATGTGTGACTGGGACATGATGCTGTACACCAGAAATTGACACATTGTAACTGACTATACTGCAATAAAACTAAATAAATTTTTAAAAATAAACACCAAATAATGTCTGCTAAAAGAGCCATCCACTGTGTAAAAACAAACATCCTTTTATACAATTTATTTTATCTGAAAGATTTAAACTCTAAATTATTTGCATCCATTAATCAAGTTTTAATTCTTATTCTCTAGTCTAACAAAATGCGTCAAGTACCTGGCATAAAAAAGAAAAATAGCTTAGGTAAGAAAGAGAAAAAGTGTATCTAATGATTAAAGATAATAGTATAATAATTTTTTAAAGGATGCAAATTAATTGATTCTTAACATTTTATTCTCTACACAGATTTTAGTTCATCTTTATTTTTTTATATTTTTAGATTGTGAGTTAATCTATTTAAATGGGATAGTATTTCACAGAAAATGGACAGCCTCATGAATCCCAGAACTCCTTACCAAGATGAAAGACCGTGTTAATAAAACAGTATTAAATTACTCTGCAATAGTAATTACTCTGCTTCTCTCTACCACAGTAAATGGTAATAAAGGAAGATTTCCCCATACAAACGTCCACGGCTATTTCAAAAAATGAGACCGTTGGCTTGATTTAAAATTTGGCTGTAGGGTCTACCAGTTCTAATTAACATGACTAAATCTTGATTTAGAAAAGAGAGAGAAAGAGGTTAAAAAAATACAGCATGTCCTAATCAAATAAGAAGATAATTCAAAGGTCTTTATTTTGCCCATGGAAATGACTGCCAGTTGAGATACATAAAAGAAAATTTAATCAAGAAGATATAATCTAATATATAGGAACTGATTTGAGCTGCATAATATAAAAAGTTTTCTCTGATTCAGGCATTCAACACATTATAAATACTAGGTCAACAGAATCAATATCAGCAACTCCAGTCCTATATGGGTATTTTTTCTAATCGAAGTATAGATGACTTATAATGTTGTGTTAGTTTCTGGTATACAGCAAAATATATATATATTCTTTTTCAGATTCTTTTCCCTTAGAGGTTATTACAAGATTCTGAATATGGTTGCCTGTGCTCTACATTACATCTATCAAGTAAGTCCTTGTTCTTTTATCTATTTTATATACAGTGGTATATATCTGTTAATCCCCTATATGAGTACTTTTAATTGTCCTGAAACTTTTCAGTGTAGCTGTTTGCACTAATCAAATAAACAAATAAATGGTAAGTTATCACCAAAACAACGGCTGTCTTTTTAGAAGCCAGAGGCTTATGAAGCATGGCTACAGAGGAGTTAGAAGATACACAGAAAGTGGAGGATACTTGGCAATGCATAGATACACACATCAGGTGACACACTGAGATCACTGATTTCAACTCAGATGTCCTTTAACTTTGTGGATTCAGTCTGAGCTAAAAAGAATTTAAGAATCATTTCTCATTTTGGTGATGGCACGAATTAAGAGTTGGAGGGTGGAAATACGATTCTAACATGAATATATTAGCTCTAGGTGGCTAACCAATTAACTTTTGGGAGGAAGGATCTGGAAGGATGGAGACTGAAGACCCACCCGAACCCACTAACCCATCTAAGAGCGGAGTATCAGACACCATGTATATCCCATTAGTATGGATCATGATATACACAGTATCTCCTGGGAGATTGTTTGCCAAGAATGTTTAACTTGATTATAATCAAATCTTAGTCCTTTTTTCTTTTGCAAACCCTTGCATAGTTGGCTGATTTTCAATAGAGTACAGTGAGGGGGCTGCTCTGTTACGGAGGAAATCGCAACCCAGAAACATGTGGTCTTCAATGGCTCAGCACCAGGCCCCCCACAAATGTGCGTTTTGGTGTCAGGCAGTCGCCTTTCTGGCTGCGTCGAGTCTTTAGTTCTACCTTTGGGTTTATGGGAAATACGAGAGAGAAAACAAATTAAACAACAGCAGATAAATTCAGAATATGGGACACTCCACAGAATAACCTGTTTTGTTTTGTTTTTCTCAATGACTCAATGTCATTTAGAAAGGAGTTAGGGAGAAGAAAATTTCAAATAAGACACTCAGAAGATATAGCAACTAGACTCTGTGGACCTTTTGGAATTCTGGTTCAAAAAACCAACTTCAAAACACATGTTGGAGACAATCGGGAAGAAGTGAATGTGAAACAAGTATTAAAAGATAACAAAGACTCGTTGTTAATTTTGTTAAATATGATAATGTTATGGTGATACTTTAAGGAATTTTCTTATTGGCTGTACATGAAACATTTAGATGTAAAATGGCATAATATCTATATTTTTAAAAATTTTTATAAAGATGTGGGTCAACTTCTAGTCATGGTAGAAAGAGGAAGGGCTGGTGAGACCCTCACAGATCACAACAATAACATACTGGGGAAATTTTAAATTAGGATGATTTAAAAAAATCTTAGCATCAAAACACCAACAAAAGCAAGAGGCAAGTTTAGCTTTTAAAAACTGCAGCTGGAGAAGTTAAGAATTTTGAGTCTGTGGCTATTGGACCCATGGCTCTGCCTGACCTCCATAGCTGTGGCTGTTGAACTACAGTGGGGAAAATGACACCTCAGGGTGCCAGAGGTTGAGCTTAGGTTGGAAAGTAACTGGAAATTTGAAGGAGATATCTTAGCACCAATAGAGCCTCAGAAGGAGTTAGACCAAAATTCAGAGCAAACTGTACAAAGCCCTGGCTGGCAACTTAATTATCTATAACGCCTTGGTGGGAAAAGTATTCAGAGACTAGAGTAAAAAAAAAAAAAAAAAAAAACAAAAAAAAAAGGTTGCAATTTAAACAGAATCAGAACTCTAAATTTGGTGCTTTTCATAGCTGAGGGCATCCCCAACCACAAGTGTCTCAGCTCAAACTGCATCAACCAGCAGACTGGGAGGACAGAGCCTGAAGCATGTAGAAACTGGGGAGTGGGGGACATACACAGGAAAAATCACAGAAGCAAGGATGGCACGGAGAGGGTGAGCTGTGCCCCAGAAAGGATTTCCCTGGTTGACTGCCACACTTTGTCACTGTGGGGATAACTACGAGGGACGAGTGGAAAGGCTGCGTTTGGAAACCTTAAGAACAAGTAACAGCTGTTTATAGAAGAGACAGTCTACAGTTCAAATCCAGGCAAGTTGATCACCCATGAGAACAAAAAACTAATAATACACAAAAGAAGACAACAGAACCCAGAGTTCACTACTTTTGTATTATCTATACTATCTAGTTCTCAGCCAAAAATTAGCAGTCACACAAAGAATGAAAACCATGGCCTATATTCAGGAAAAAAGCTAGTCAGAAACTAACTCTAATTTGGGCTAGATGTTGAATTTAGCAGGTAAAGAGATCAAAAAAGTTACTATACATATATTTAAATAATTGACAAAAATATGAAAATAATTTATGGGGAAATAGTTTTTTTCAACAAATAGTGATAGGACAATTAGATTATCATGCACACAGTAAACAGTCTTATAAGTTACCGGGGGAAAGGGGGTGGGAAGGATAAATTTGGGAGTTTGAGATTTGCAAATGTTAACTGCTATATATAAAAATAGATAAAAAACAAATTTCTTCTGTATAGCACTGGGAACTGTATTCAATACCTTGTAATAACCTTTAATGAAACGAATATATGTAGTATGTGCATGGTTGGGACAAGATGCTAAACACCAGAAACTGACACATTGTAACTGACTACAGTTCAATAAAAAAAAGATTATCATGTGCAAATAAAAAAAGACATTGACATTCATCTCATACCATCTACATAACTTGAAATGTAAAACGATAAAACCTCATAAAGAATACATAGGAGAAAAATCTTGCTGATCTTGGCTTTGTTGAAATTTCTTTACTAACAGAATCAACTATAAAAACAAACTGATAATTTGGAGTCCATCGTAATTAAAAACTCCAACTGTTCAAAACTGACAATTGAGAAAATGAAAACACAAGCCCCAGACTGGGAGAAAACATTTGCAAAATCCATATCCAATAAAGGACATGTCTCCAGAATTACAGAAACAACTCTTAAAACTCAATAATAAGATTACAAACAACTCAATTTTTAAAATAAGCAAAGACTTAGATGCTTCACAAAATATGTGGGATACAAGTGGAAAATAATCATGTAAAAAGATGTTCAATAAAGTTCATTGTTAGAGTAGTGCAAATTAAGACACCACTATACACACATCAGAATGGCTAAAATTAAAAAGATTGACATAATCAAGTACTGGTGAGGATGAGGAGCACCTGGAATTCTCATTCATGGCTGGCGGGAATGCAAAATGGTACAGCCACGTGGTAATAGTTTCAGTTTTCTATAAAATTAAATACACACCATATGACCCAAAATTCTTCTTCTACGTAATTAGCCGAGAGAAATTTTTTAAATGTTCACACAAAGATGTGTACGCAAATGTTAGTAACAGCTTTATGCAGAATAGACAAAAAAAAAAAAAAAAAACAACAACAACAACAGAAATAACCAAAATGTCCATAAGCTACAGAATGGGAAACTTCAGTATATCCATACAATGGAACTCTAATCAGAAAAAGAAAAAAAATACTGACGCATTGAACCACATGGATGAATCTCTAAAGCATTATGCGAAGTGAAAGAAGCCAGACGTAAAATACTGTCCACCTTATGATTCAATTTATGTGAAATTCTAGAAAAGACAAAAACTATAGAGAAAGAAAGGAACTTGGTGGTTTATTCGGGTGTTGATGGAGAAAAGGAATTGACTGCAAATGGCCATAAGAACATTTTAGGGTGTGGAGTATTCTATATCATGATTCTGATGGTTGTCATATGAGTGTGTACATTTGCCAAATCTCATAAGATTATTCACCTAACATTGAAAATTTCTCTTGCATGTAAATTATACCTTAATGAAAAATAATTTTTAGAAAACTCTAGGATCAATAAAGTTACATAAGTCTAAAACATGGAATAAGTAAAGTAAAATACTAATAAATGTCCATAAATTGTTCAATCTGTATGATGGCTGTATGAGGGATTCATTAAATTCTTTTTTCTCTATCTCTGTATTTTGCAAAATTTCTTTGTAGACATATTTTTAAGGAAGATGTTGACATAATGGGAAAAGGCACCTCAGTGAACATCAAAAAAAATTTTTTTTTTAAATCTTGAAAGATTTCTTTCCCGTCAAATGTGGCCACTACCACATAGAGTGGCTGTTTGGCATGAGTCCATGACCCCGGCTCAGCCTGAACTGCCATCTCTCTTGAAGCTACTTTCTCTGCCTTTAAAAACAAAGTCTCAAAGTGTGAGGAACAAAAAGAAACCGAGGTAGTAAGATCAGTGACGCTATTTCCACAGACTGAATAGTTTCTAGCTGGCTTAGACTCCTTTATTCTTTCTCTTTCTCTGTTTTCCTTTCTTTTTTTTTTTTTTTTTTTGGAGGGGTGCGATATTTGCTAAAAGCTTTTTTTGGTGTCATTTGTTTTGGGTAGGTTTCTCTTTAGCATGGCTATCCACAGGTTACTTTCCTTTTTGATTTCCATTTTAATTGACCCATTGCTCATATTATTTTTAGAAAATGAAGGAGTAAAAAAGAACCTGTTTCACCTCCCTCACTCTCTAAATTAGTTCTTAGACCCTGAGTAAAGCAGAGACAGTCCTAAGGCTGACACTTAGTAATTACTGAGAGTCTTTGTTTTAAAAAGAAATCCCCTGAAACTTAATGATATATGAAATACTCACTAAAATTAACGAGAATGCTTTTATTCTTACCTGTGAAAATCTGGGGTTTTTTTAATGCATGGTTTAGATAGGAAAATTTTTAGTCTTGCAAGTGTTCTGTTGGAGTTAAGAAGTCTGGAGTGACCATATGAGAGCAAGTGAGAATGTGGAGAGCTGTGTGAAAAAAAAAAAATAGAATTGTAAAGCTTATGATGGGTAAGAAGAAAAAAGATAGCACAGTTTTTGTGTGTCTCCCTTTCCACCACAGCCTTTCACTAATGTTCTCAAGTGAAACACTCCTCTGAAAGTTTAAATAAAATCAATATTTTCCTTCATGTCAGATACATAAAAGCATATTTTCAAAGGCAGAATTTCCTAGTTGTCTCTTTGTCATGGTGGAAGTGATCAATATTGGATGTTGGGGGGGAAATCATTTTACCCCTGTCCATGTTTTAATGTAAATAATTTTCTTTAAAAAAGTTTTTAGATAGACAGATAGATGCATATACATATATATACACACACACACATACATATGTACATATACATATACACATAAATCTTTCTGTCATCTTTCTCTGACCTAATAAAAGGAAGAAAGAAAAGAAAAGAAGGAAGGAAGAAAGGGAGGGAAGGAGGGAGGGACTTTTCGAACCTATTAACTATGGAGAAGGTTAACTCCCAACAGAAGAGAGAAAATAAACTCTATTATCTGAGAAATAAGGAGCATTATTCAAAGAGTAGTTAAAACTGAAAGTCTCTTAGTTTCGTCTCTGAATTCCCATTCAGTGTCACTGAATTCTGTCAGCAAACAGCTTCACTATGATGTCTCAAACACAGCGTCAGCATTCTTGAATTCTCTTCAGAAATCCTTCGTGGTACCCCCAGGCTGTCCATCTCTAACAAAGCAGAAATTCAAGGGCCACTCAGATAACTTTTTCCCGTGACAGTAACCAACCTCTGCTATTTCTTACTTACCTCCTTTTACCAAACAATATGTCACTGAGAGAGCTATCAAGGAGTTCATATTTGTGTCCAAGTACTGTCTTTTTATTAGATAGGTATTTACCGCATACTTACACTAGCCAAGAAATTACAGAAAAATCACAAGCAAGATACAAAGTTTAAGTGTGCTATCCGCAAGTCATTCATAAGATAGCATCAAAGATCATTTCATCTCACCATGATAGGAAAGAGCAACCAAACATTTAGTAGGAACACCACGCAGGTGGCACCAGACTAGGCAGTGTGTGACTTACAGAAATGTGCACGACATGATTCCTATCCTTAAGAAGAGTACGATTTCATTAAAGAGGAAGCTTTACAGACATAAACCTCCAGCCAGCTGTGTAAGAGGAGCCACGGGACAAATCCATGACCAGACGCCAAGAGGATGCACCAGTAAAGTGCCACGCCCCCTCGCAGGCAGGGGGCCCTGTAACCTGTGGGGAATTCTGTGAAGGACTCAGCGCCAGCCAGCACTGACTGAAATGCTTTTTCAGTAGTTTGTTGTAATGAGATGGACACAGACTTCAAATTCGTCTCACTCTGGTGTGAACTCAGGCTCTGCCACCTAGAATCCCAGGTTCAGCTTTAGTAAACTGGAAATCCTACCTTCTCACACCCTTATTGTGAGGATTAAATCAGACGACAGACAGAGAGACTTTGCAGTCACGCACAGTGTATAATTCTCTCCGTAACATTGTGTGACCGCCCTGTAAAGTGTGGCCAACTTGGTACTCTTGCCCGAGTCTTGGTGTCCAGGGATTTTATCTGGGGTCCACCACCTCGCATGCTGCACCTGTAGGACCGACCTTAGCTACTCAGTCTCCAGCCCCGTCCTTCAAGAGGTCAAAGTGATAGTGTGGCCCACAGCCTCGGGCCTGCCAGAACAGGTGCTCACCATAAACCACACTGTTAGCATCAATCGTGTGTGGCCCGAGACCTCAGGTGTACAAAGAAACTTATCAGGAAGGTTACCCCAAGGACTCAGGGGTTGTCCCCAGGGGCCAGGCCAGGGGTCAGTTCTGAAGATTTGGAGAACACACAGGGTTTCAGGAGCCCAGGCCTGCTGAGTTAACCCTTTCCTGTAGAACTGAATAATAAGCCCCAAAGACATCCAGGTCCTCATTTCTAGAACATATAAGTGTTATCTTCTATGGCAGATATGATTACATTAAGAATATTGAGATGAAAAAAATATCTTGGATTACCTGTTGGATCCTAAATGTAACACTAGCATCTTCATAAGATGGAGGCAGAGGCAGATTTTACTAGAGACAGAGGGCAATTTGCCTGAAGCAAGATGATAAGTGCTGGTCCTGGAGATGGAGAAAGAGGCCAGGAGCCAAGGAATGCAAAGAGTGCAACTAGAGGAGGCCAGGAAAGGGAGTCTCCCCCGGAGCCTCCAGAGGGAGCACGGTCCTGCCAACCACTTGTTTCCAGTCCAACGAAACTGATCGCAGACTTCTGTCCAGAATTGTAAGCCACCCGGTTTGTGGCAGTTTGTTATAGCAGCCATGAGAAACTGATACAGGTGGGGACAAAACTTTGTAATGAGATGGCTTTGGCATTTCCATCACTAAAGCTTCTTGGAAGTCAGTCTTTCTCTTCATTCAGCTCTAAGGGAGTGAAATATTACAGCAAGATGTCAGTATATACATGAACACGCATGCACGCATTTAAAATGCAAATGATCATAAGTACAAAACATTTCAAGAGTTTGAAAGCCTAAAGAAATAGCAGGCAAGCTACCCTAAACCAGATGGCTAACTAATGGATTCAGCAGTTGTCCTATAAGGATATTAAATTCAAATATCAAGAGCTGTAATATCCTGAGTACTGTGGCTTGAATGTAAAAAGTTATTGCTAACATGGAAACGGGAAAAGAAAAAAGCAAACTGACATCACAGGAAGGCTAAGATATCAAACGACATGGGAAATATCAATGAACTTCACTGCGTTCCGGGTCTGAATTTGCATATTCCATAATAAACCTTAAAGCTACTCAAAATGTCTTATTTCCTGTTTTTAAAGATGATAATATGATCATCTTCTGCCTTTGGTGATTTCCCCAGCTTCAATTAACATACACATGTTCTCCTCTGTGACTACACACTTGCCAGTTCTAGCTCACATACACACATTTTAACCATTGGGTCAGAATAGGTTTTTTTTTTTCCCTCCAAGTATATGAGTAAATCTTTAGAGTCTTTTTGTCACTAGTCAGATTTACCTACATATAATTATATTCTTTAATTTCTCTTTTAGTCATGATCTAAGCCAGTGGAATGGTCAAATAACCAGAATGATTTTCCTGAGCTCTATTTTTACGGTAAAGATAAAATTGCCAAATAATAATTTTTTAATTAAATTAAAATAATAATTTTAAAGAGTTAGGAAAGGCATCTGTCCAATCTCTACCATTTTTTTATGGTCATTGTGCTATACCCTGTAAATTGATTTTCATAATACACTATGCATATTACACAGAGACTTCTAAATTATCAAAGACTGTATTATATATAGAATAACTTTAGAATCTATTACTTCGTACCAAATGGTTTGAAAATTGATGTCATATATAGACTATATGTCAACAATGAATGAAGCAGAATACTTTTTTTTTCCAGAACAGTCCAATCTGTGACCACTGTTCAATAAATGTCGGTTACATTTGCAAGTTAATATACTTTAGTAAACATCCACTCTGTCATGAACTTTATAACCATTTCTGTCGGAGTAGATCTCGTTCTTCGTTACCCCCACTTCATCGAAACTTTATGTAATAAATTAGGAAACAAGAGCCTCAAGAGATTAGGCAATTGACCAATTCTCCCAGCAAGTGATTAGCAGAGTCCAAACATGGTTACAAAGTTTAATAAAAATTCTCACACACTCTCCCAACTTATCATGAAATACTTGAGAACACAGTTCCCATTGAAAATTCTCAAGATACAAATACTCAGGTTTTCTTTTCCCCAAATAAAAGATGGGAGAGTTTTTAACAGATCTAGACAAATTCGTGTTTATAAAAGGCATGCACCGATTGCTACATCAGGTATATGAGTCTAAATTAAATCGAAGAGTTAATATTTGATCCAATTAACTGGAGAACAGAGAAGATAGCCAATCTAGGTAATTTAGCTTCTGTAAAAGTTTTTCAATTAATTACCAGAACTGTTAGCCAAAATGTCAGATTTCCTCAATCATCTAAATAGCTGCAGCTTCGGGGACCTGGGCAGAGATTGCGACATCCTGCAATGCTTTTCCATGCTGATGCCTGGCTCTGGGCATCAAGGGGAAAAGCAGCTCTTCACAAGCTCAGCAGGCAGCTCTTACTCAGACACATAGAGCCATTTCTACTGCTATTTCCATGGAAACCACTAGTAACGTAGTTCAGTGAACCAAGAATCAGGGAATGAAACTTCTCGGCTAACTGCACTGCAAGTTCAGTCTTGGATGAACAGAATGAGGGTCATGTGGTTACAAAAAACCAATATCCTAGCAACCCAGGTGGGGACTCACAAAATTAAAGTAGTGTGAAGGTGGCCCAGAGCCTCCCTTCCCCACTGAAGAGCAGCTGTTTATTTGCACACAAAGAGAGAGTTCCCGGGTTGTCACAATCAAGTCCTTAAATCAATTCTTAGTCTTCGGTTACATATGACCTGACACAGACACAAAGTGGACCAGGAAAATCCCCGCCTACATCACGGCCCCTTGAGGTGACTGCTTCACTCTCAAGGTATTCACTGAGCACCTACGATGTACCTGTACCACAGTGAGTGCTACGGACATCATGGGAGTAAGACAGACATGAGCCCTGTCTTTCCAGCCTAGGGTCTTCCATACTTGGGGTGACCCAAATCTGCTGATTGTCGGACAAAACTTCAGAGAAGTAACCCTGTGCATAGAAAAAGTTGTCTCTGCTAGCTGGGGCTGAAAATTATCTAAGGAACTTATCCTTCTAGTTAACCCATGAAACATGTATTGCTTAGGGCAAATAATGCTGGCTGTTAAAAAATCAACCAGAAATCTCAGTTCCTGATTTACCTTATCATGGGGAGGGGTGAGGATGCGCCGTTCCACGATGTTCCTCAGGATCCAGGCTACTGCCTCTGGCGGCTCCACCATCCTCTAGGTCCTTGGAGTTTTTACTCATTCAGAGAGTAAAGACGGTGGGAGGATTTGCTAGACCAGCCTGGAATTTGAGCACGTGACTTCTTGTGGCATTCTGCTGGTCAGAACTCAATCTCAGAGTCACACTTCACTGCATCAAACTCTGGGAAAAACAGTCCAGTTAGTGCCCAAGAGAAAGAGGAGAGCATCTCCTCACCCTCACCTCTCCTCACCCTCCAAGCCCCCTCCAGCCCACCAGCACTCAGGAAAGAGGGCAGAGAACTGTACGAGGGTTTTTAATCAGCTAGGCTGGCAGTGGAACACATGTCCCACTCACAGTCCATTGGCCAGAACTCAGTTTTGTGGCCACATTTAACATAAGAGATCCTGAAAGTTTGAATGGAGCCATGTGTCCAAGAGGAGGACACGGGTACTGGGGATAGCTCGTCCAATCTAACACAAGCTTCCTTTCAGTCAGCAACCCTGTGAGACAAAGAGGAAAAGTGCACCCTTATTTGTTCACAGGCATTCCTTTGGCCGCCCCGTGGGATTTTTCTTTTCAGAAAGTCTTGGATTCTTCTTTTTTTCCCATTTTAAATACGAAATTAGAGGACTCAAAAGGTAAAATCGCGAATAGACCAAAGTCAGAGAGCTAACTCAAAGCACACTCGTAACTAAATTTCAGGCTTCCTAATTCATAGCTCACTTTTATTGAATACATACTATTCATGCAGCACTGTGCTAAATGTTTATGGAATGAGAAAGAAATAGAGGCGTAATACTTCCTCTCAGTCAGCTTTTATTTATTCTTAAGAAATAAAATATTTGCATGAAAGAAACACAGTTCTGTAATTATTATTTAGAGAAACGCATGCAAATGC
Source organism: Camelus dromedarius (assembly GCF_036321535.1). NCBI lineage: Eukaryota > Metazoa > Chordata > Mammalia > Artiodactyla > Camelidae > Camelus > Camelus dromedarius. Next base: position 7,466,718 of record NC_087465.1, on the reverse strand, counting down.
ATACAATGCAGTACCGGAGTCAGAACATAGACTCCGGGAAGGTTTGTAGACGAGAAGAAATTGTGCAGAGAATAACACCTAGAAAGAATTTCACTGAATTTAAACTTGGAAACTGTAGGATGTGGAGGAATAGAAAAAGAGGGGGGACTTGTAGAGACGATACTGAGGTGGCAGAAAAGAATGAGCAGAACGCTGTTCTGAACACAGCAAGGAGACAGTGGAAGTGGGGACACAGATCACGACACCTCACAGAGGGGATTCTGAAGGCATCACCAGTCAGAGCACCATAGGAGGGACCTGGACCGGCCACGGCACGCCCTGTCCAAGTTCTGAAGAAATTATAGTTCTGGCGACAGTGTGCAGAGCATCCTGCAGAAGGTACAGATGAGTGACAGTGGCCAAGTCAGTGGACCTTGACAGAGACTGAGGAACAAGAAGAGAAGGACAGAACTACAGTCGCGCTGGAGAAACCTTATAAAGAGAGAGAGTAAGTGTGGAGGAAGTGTCCCTTGACCACAGAATCTTACATGCATGAAACAACGTATGAAAAAAACTTTAAGACGTCACAGAATAAATGCCAAAACCAGTAACATTAACAGTAACACAGTAGCACAGGCTGACGTCCCCTACACAGTGGTCCCCTTCTAGGAAACCCAGGTATTCAGGTCCTGTTTACATTTTTGTTGAGAGAGCAAATGATATAACTACCTAGAGAAGACCCCATGCTCTGCCCTCAAGACAATATTTTTTTGGCTAAGAGATTAAGTAAAGCCACAAGCCTGCTAAGAAATGCAAGATTACACACATTATCTCTTACAGGCAGGCAGTGGTGTTTGTAATACACCAAGGAGATATCTTCTCCAAAGAAACAGATGTTCTCAGTTGACAATGGAAATGTAAACAGAACTTACAGAATTTGCTTCTCATTCGGCTTATTTATTTACTTCTATATGGCCTTTGCTCAAAAACAAATTAGGCAAGCTTACAGAGATAAAATAAAACAAGATAAAATAAAATAAAAATAGGTGATGAGATCAGGCCAAAAGAATAATAAAACTACAAAAGTAAGATAGAGCCAGGAGTAATGTCAGCACATTTCTTCTTTCAATATGATAAAGGTCTATCCACTGGCTGGAAGCAAATCCAAAATTTGGTTCTGAACTTGATGCTCGAAACATAATTGCTTCCATAATACATGGTGTTCACAAAACAAAGCATTTACTCAGAAGGGAAAACAGCCATTTCTGGATCTGAGGACCCCCCAAAAAATTTCTCTTGTGGATTCTTAAAAAAGAGGTAACAATTATGAATATTTTGTGTTGGTCAGAACGCTTTTCATTGCAAATGACAGAAAGCTCAACTCAAACTGGCTGAAGCAGAAAAGAGAATTTACTGACTAGTATAACTGCAAATCCAAAGGGTCCATCTATGATACCAGGCACTGTCAGATTCAGGTGCCACCCAGGCCACATGGACTCAGAGTCAGCGATGGGTGGTTCCTTTAAGGGATACTGACCAAGCTAAGCCACATTTCCTACACATCCTGACAACATACTTCTAGAAAAATAGCTAGGTGTTTATTTAATAAGGTGGTTTTTTATACATTTCTCTTACTGGCTTTAATGTTCTCACACCAGAACTATAATTCCATAAGGTCAACAGAGCGCCAGCCAGGCCCACACCCCCTTCTGGTATGGCCTCGTTGGGTTGTCTGTTTCAGGTTTCTGGAATAAACTAGAATTTACTCAAATGGTTTAAGTAAACAGACTTTAAGAGAGAATGAAGATGTGGACGGGGTAAGGACGCACATAAGAGGTGTTGAGGCACCCAGAACACAGCAGCGTTAGGAAGTTACTGAAGGAGCCATGACCTGGCCAGTGGAGCTGTGGAATCGGGGCTGCCCAGCGAGAGCTGTGCTTGTGGAGGAAAGTGCTTGTTTCCTGGGAAGCATCCCCCAAAGCCGGGAGGAAGTGGGAGAGAAATGCCCTGACGTGTGTCTTCTCCCTCCCTTCTACGCTCCTGTCTAGACGAGTCAGCAAAAGCAAGCAGGTGATGCAGTCTGTGCCGTGGGCTTCCTGTGGCGTAGACTGAGGAGGGAAGGATGGAAACTGGGCCTAGAGGAGCAAAGAGAGGACAACCAGCACGCTGATGGCAGTGTTGCACACGTCAGTTAGGCGGTGGCCCATGTTCCCCCGCTGACCGTGCCCTTCTGCACACCCCTCTGCCTGTCCACTGGCCGTGACTGACCGATCCAAGGGTGGAGACACTTTGCTTAAGCTAGCCAAAAGAATTATCCCCACTAAGTCTCAATCTTGAACAGAAATTCAGAGTCTGAAGCACCCTAGAGAGAACCCCGTTTCTGGGCTGAGCCCCACGAACTTCCCTGGTTCCTGCCCTTCCTGAACTTGACGTTTTCATTGCTTCTTTAACTATATGAGTGACCCCAGTATTATTTAAATAAATTCTGCTTTTCATTGTTAGCCAGAGTGGTTTTCTATTGCTTATGACTAAAAATTGGCTAATTCAACATTTAGCATAGTTTTTGTTTTTTTACTTTATACATTAAAGAGGCCTAGATGGTCTCTAGAAAGACCGATTGCCTCTGATGACATTTGGACACTCTTGGTGCTGCACGAAGTCTGCGTGCAGAAGTCATGTGTTGCTGGTTAGCACGCAGACCTGTGCTCCTTTTAATAGTCAATGCAGTGACATCCTCGGGTCAAAGCTGAGGCGTCTAAAGGAGACAGACTCTTAAATAAAACAGTATTACTTTCAAAATGATATCATGCAAAGGAGGACTGTAGTCATAGATAAAATTTATTTCAAAAACCAATTTTGAGTCAATCCTTAAATCATTAAAAAATATATTACATTCAACCTTTCCGTTCATTTGCAGATACTCTAAGACAATAGCTTCAGTTCTTAGCTTATTGCTCATTTCTTTGTTTTGTCCTGAGTGAACTCACCCAGGCTGCTAATTAGCTCTTTCCCATCCTTTCTGCACGAAGTTCACCTGTCCTTTCGTCCACTAGACACGGTGCACGGGGCTGAGCTAAATGGCAGTGACACTGGTGGGACGAGGGGTAGCCCTGGCTCCGTGGAGGCTGTAAGTTAACATAAATTAAAGTGAGATCGTGAGAGACACATTTTAAAGAGAGGATCATCCTGTGACCTACTGGGGCACAGGGAGAGAGAGACAGATAGCTGAGGGTAGGGGAATGGAGAAGTCTCTCGTGGTAACCTGAGGTCAATTTTGATCCCATGCTGAAATCCAGACCATTCCAACTCAAGAGAATGGACCAGGGCAGGGCTTCAGAACAACACGCTCCCAGTGTCACATTCATCCCTAACTTGGCAGCTTCAATTTCTATTCCCACAACCCTCAGAAACAGCAATGATTCACTGACTAAATGAGACCCTCTGGGAACCTCTGACGGAGAATTCCTAATGGTGACCTTGCTGAATCTTCTAGAGCTGACCATGGCTTTGTTCACCTCTTATTTAAAAAAAAAAAAAAAAAGGCAGCTTTAAGCAACTTGCTTACTATCCTCTTAATTTACACTGTCACCCACTCTGTCGTAGGTAACACCCACAGCCTCACAATTCAAATTAATCCTGTCAGTGCCTTGAAGCTCGACATGGACCAATGATTCTCCCAGGACTCGTGCCACAGGGAAAAACACTCAACACAACGCCTCAAGGCAGGCTTGGATGGCGAAATCCTGAATGGAGACCAGATGGACTGGGGACACTGACGCAGCCCCGCACTGCTCCCAGATGCCAGCCGCAGCCGGCGTCCTCTGACGGATGTCGCGTACATCCAGATGTGAACTCCCCCTCTGTCTCATGACCCACCGTGCCTTTCCCTTTCCAATGCCTCCTCCACCCCTTCAGCCTCCCCCATCCAGGGAAGTCCTTCCAAGTCCCAGAGGCTGAAAGCTTCGTTTTCACTTGTTGTGTATTATGGTCTAGCTCAGAGTTGCTCAATTACAGTCATGGTAGAAATGACCTGCAATTCTGCGCTGTATTCATAGTAGCCTCCCCAGCCACATCTGGCTACCAAGCCCTTGAAGTGTGCAGATGAGGAACTGACTTTTTGGCTTATTTAATTTTAATTCATTTAAATTTAAATAGCTACATGGCCATAGACCGGGGGCTACCAAGAGGACAGGTTCAGCTCTTGGCACTCAAAACTAAGAACCGCTTCCCTTTTGTTTTTGCTTGGTTCCTTCTGATTTCCTTCTGATATCCCTAAGACCGCAGACTTGATACAGTCTAGCCAAAGAATGAGAGAAATTAGGACATTAACTAACATTTAAGAGATACGATTTCATCACATTTATCCCTTTACATCTCAGCAAATGGAAGTTGCTCTGATGCAGGGCATAGGTGTTATGGGCTGTCTAAGGTTGACTTGATAAGGCTCCCTTATTGGGGCCACATCCTGGCCTCTCTCACACGCCCCCTCCTAGTTCTCCCAGGAGAAGCTCTCACAGTGCAAATGAAGAATTTAGCAGAGCTGATGAAGGCAGAGAGAAGTAAACATCATACCCATGACTACACGTACATTTCCCTGTGCGTGCTCCAGGTACCAAGGTGCTTGAAGCCCATGTGATTTTGCAGGGTCTAGGTGGCCAATGTTCTGGAGTGGCCTGGACAGTGACAATTGTGTGGCCTCAACAGTGGCGCTGAAGGGACAGCAGCAACGGTCTGGACCTAAACACGCACGCAGAGCGGGAGCAAAGGATGGCTCAGCAGGGACCTTCACAGACCACCTGCCAGGACTAGACAGGTTAGCAGACGCCACACTGGAAATGAACGTGGACAGATGACAGCTACGAGCTGTCTCCCCTCCATCCGGTTCCACGGCATCATTTACATCCCTCAGATATTTGATGAACCCAGAGAGAAAAAGAGAAGCCCAAATACATTGAAATTAGGTTTTAACAAACTCCAACAGATGAGCACACAAAATGAAAATTTAGTTTTAGTTACAGTGAAAATGAGTTTACACCTATTCCTCACCTGTTTGTAGACTGATAGGATGACGATGATGACGGTGTTACTGCTGTGTACATTCCCATAAATGTACCCAGTGAAAGTAGACTTAAAATTCTAGGCAGGATTGACAGTAACCCGACTCCTCTTCGAAACACCCAGCAGGTCACATTGCTACATCTAGTCCCGCCTGCAGCCACGAGTTCCCAGCTCCAATGAAGAAAGGTAAACTAAACTCACTGTGCAAGCCAAGGCTGCACCAACACTTGGAATTTTACTTGACTTGGTGGAAGAGAGAATAAACATTTTATTTTAAATCAAGTTTGCATTCGCTTTGATTTATTTAAGTAGAAATCAGTCTACGCTCACTACTGATGTTTAATTGTGTTCACGTCTCCCCACCCTGGTGGCACCTGACGTCTCGTTAGAGCCCTACCTTTCCTTGGTGGCTAAAGCCTCAGGATACAGACTAGGCCTCTTCCATGAGAGTCTGTTCAAACAAGATAGAGGTTTATCTCCTATAACATTCATTCTTGTACAACATAGAAGTGATATGACTTAGAAGTTATTTCTTTTATAACATATGAGTTACTCCTCCCGTATAACATTCAGGATGGCGGTCCAGGCCTAGTGGGGACTCCGTAGCTTTGAGCACACTGGCTCCTTCCATTTTTTGGCTTTGCCATCCCAAGGGTCTAGCCCTTGTCCACGAGGTCCAAGATGACTTTCCACAATCTTTACATTCAGCTATAAAAAGAAGGAATAAGAAAAAGGGAGCACAAATACCTTCCTTTCCTTTTAAGGGTACAGCCCAGAAGTTGCTCAAACCATTTTTGCTCGGATGTCCTCAATTACTAGAATTAGGACACGGACTTTTGTGTGAGGGAGGCTAGGAAAAATTAAGTCTTAAGCTGCGCTACAACTTTTATTACTAAAAGAGAAGGGGAAAGCAGACAGTGGGAAACTGTTACAGTCTCCACCACAAAAGGAAAATCCCTGGTGCCTGCCCTATATTAAGAAATTCAAAGGAGGTTGGAAAGGTACAGCTCAGGGGTAGAGAGTCTGCTTAGCAGGCGCAAGGTCCTGGGTTCAATCCCCAGTACCTCCATTAAAGTAATAAATAAATAAACCTAATTATATCCCTCCAAAAAAAATTTTTCTAATAATAAATTTTTTTAATTAAAAAAAAAAGAAAGAAAAGAAATTCAAAGCACCCCGTCCTTGGTTTCCCAGCATCAAAGCAGCCGGGAGTTGGGCGTGTGACTGAGGATGGCCACGTGAAGGATCTTACCGTGTGGGCTCCTGAGTGAGTGAGACAAGGACAGAAAGTGACATGGGGCCATGTATCGCAGTGGCCACGTGCTGACCCAAATTGCTGCAAGGAGAGCGTTGCCATACCTTTTTCTTGCTCGTGGGACTCCGTGGGTCCCGACCTGTTCCCGAACCTGGCCCCGGAGCCTTCTGCGGATTCTACGGCACCGTCCTCCACATCCCCCTCATCCTGAGATCTTTCCAATAAATGTCCTTTTGCTTTATTTGGCTAGATTCCATTTCTGTTGCTTTCAGTGCAGAACCTTGGAGACAGAGGGTTAGCCTCAGCATAGGGAAATGAAAAATCTCAGCCCCAAGAGGTTGGATGACCCTGATGTCTGCTCTCAGAACAGTGCCACAGTGGAGCCTAGGGACCATGTCATCATGGATCCCTGCCTTCAGAGACCTAGGGCCCACTCTCAAATTCATCACTCCCATTGTACTCCCTGACTCTGCTAGTTACCTATTGCTACATAACAACCTCAAAATGTCACCATCTAAATCAACCAACATTTATTCTCTTGCAGTTTCTGTGAGTCAGAAGTCTGAGTGCCACTTAGCTGAGTGCCTCTGGCTCAAGGTCTGTCACGAGGAGACAATCAAGCCAGGGCTGCCGTCTCATCTGGAAGCCCAGCTGCTTCCAGGCTCATTTGTGTGGATGTTGGCCAGCGTCAGTCCCTCCTCCTGCAGGGCCCTCCACAGGGCTGCCCACCGCAGGATGCCTGATCCCCCCCAAGGGACAGATCAAAGGGAGAGTGAGAAACAACACCCAGGGTGGAAGTCACAATGCTGGGCCATCCCGCCTCAGCAGTGGCAATCCCATTATTCCTGCCACATCCTATTTTTTAGAAGTGAGTCACTAAATCTCGCCCACACTCAGGAGGAGAGGGTTACACAGGACGTGAACACTAGAAGGCAGAGAGCCCTGGGGCCATCCTGGCATCCGCCTGCCACACCAAACCACCATCCCCTACGTATAAGTAAATCACAATCTGGGGTGAAGCTTACCTAAAAGTATGATTCTCTCACTCTCTCTCTTTTTTTTTTTTTTTTTTTTCATGAAACGGCCTAAAAATGCTTAAGTGACCATTTCACTTTCAAAATATCAGGCAAAACCCACCACTGTCAACTTTTTTGTTACTATACTGTAATTTAGGGTGTATTGCCACAGCTGCTGTTTTATATGACATTCCCAAGGATATTTTAAACAACAATGAAGAAGGCAGTTACATCAATTTCTTGAACTTTATTATTATTATTGACAATAATAACAGCCAGACGAGCAAAAAGAGGTAACGTGTCTCTCTCCCCGTTTATCTTGTTTCAGTCCTCTATTTTGATCTCCTTGGCTGCCATTGTAGCTTTTAAAAAGTTAGTTCCATTACTGAAGTACTACCCATTAAATTAGAAATTATGGCTTTGCCAGAAAAATCAACTATTATTTCGAAATAAAAGGCATAGGCAAAGATACTGCTAACCCTCAATGAATTTCTGGAAGTCTTAACACCGTTCCAGAGCCATTGTGAACAACAGAACTAAGTTGATGCTTTTGAAATCTAACAAATTGCTGAAGGCACGAAAGTGACAATGCCTGTAAATAGCTAGGTTTTCTCAATTATCTAATAAAAGGGCTCATGTGCAAAGTCCTGTTTAAGCATCTTTTTGCCAATTGTCCAAGCATTGGAGCCCTTGTGACTTGCCATAGCTTTTGGCTGAAAAAAAAGATGAGGTCTGCACGCACTCCCTGGGTGTCCACCTCTTGGGGTGGCCAAAAGCAGTGGGAGGTCATGCAGAGTCAGGAAATTTTTTGCAAAATTTTATTTCAGTAAATAAAAGGAAAGAGAAGGGGACATATTGGCAGGGTGCCCAGATGTCCCTCTAACACACCATCTCATCTAATCTGAGCTGAAATGTCACTTTTGTCAAGGAAACCTTCCCTGATCACCCTCTCAGAAGGCTCTCCAACACCCCTTCCTCCTTGTTCTCTGCCACACACCCCATTCATTTCCTTCAAAGCAGTGAATTTTCATTAATTACACATTTCTTTGTTTCCTTGCCTGTGTACTACACTAACTCATAAGCTCCTGACTGGAGGGCCTCCACTCACACCACCAGGCAATGCAGCAGAGAGGCTGAGCACACGGCCCCTGGGACCAGGCTGCCCGGGGTCCCGCCCCGAGCCTGTCAATCACCAGCTGTGTGACCCGCGCAAGTTTCTTAACCTCTTCAGCCTTAACTCTCACCATCTGTAAAATGGGCATAAAAGGAGCGCCCTCCTCCCTTTGCTGGGAGGATTAAGTGAGCTCACGCAATTAGCAGTTGGACGACCGCTTGCCACTCAGCAGAAACTGTTCAGATGTGAGTCCTCACTGCATGCCTGGCTTGGAGCACAGTAAATACACGTTTAGTGACTCAGTCCATTTCTCGCAGTAGTCTTAGCAAACAGGCATCACTGTTTCTAGGTCTACAGGTGAGTTTTCCAAACCTCAGAAGTCAGCCAAGTTCACACACTAGTTAGTAGTCCTGGGACCTGTCTGCAACTCCAAGCAACCCCTGTTTCCTGGCCCAGGTTGCCTCGTTCTGTGTTACGTTTCATGTTAGTTTTATTTTCACTGTTTCCCAGCCTTCAGTGACGGTCTCCAGCCTCGTATTAACCATATTATGGCGTATTCACAGGAAAATTGCTTGCTTATGCTTGAGCCCAAGTGCAACACCAGGAGAGTGATGCCCCAGCCGGCGGCCTTCAGGCGGCTCTCCAAGGAGGGCATCCCGGAGACAAGAGGGGGTTTCAGGATCCGGGCAGCCTCCCCCGGGTTACAGGTTCTTCTGCCTTCGAGGCGAGCTTAGAGGAGCTGCACCTTCTTTATTAAGGACTCGGCAGTCTGCTTTCCTTATTTTTGCTGATTCTTACAGGAAACTGGCTACTAGGTACCACTATCCTCATTTTACAGGAAAGACACTGTGGAAAGGTTGAGTAACTGCCCCCTTCCCACCTACATCACCTACATCACCACCAGGGAGCCAGGCTGCATTGCGAACGGACCCCAGACTCGACGAGCCCTGGAGGCCGACCCCGTGTCTCTGAGTCCTGGCCCGCCCGCTAACCCGCTGAGGCAAGTTATCTGCTGTCTCTGGGTTTAGCTCTCTAACTTGGAAATGATGAGTGATAATAACTCTCACTGGCTTGTTGTATAATTTAAGCAGAGTCTGTACACAGGAAGTGCCAAGCTCAGCCCCATGGGTGATGTGCTAATAAGCTGGGCCAGGAGTGCCGTGGATAATACTGACATTTTCACCATGTATGCAGGGACTCCTCAGGGGTCAGAGGAGCTGCCCAGATGGACAAGAGGAAGGTAGGAGGGAAGCCAGTCTTACAGAAGACACACCAGGAAGTCTGGGACAGGATGTGTGCCAGCAACAGGGCTGAAGGAGACGGGGTGGGAGACATCGGGATGGCCGCCAACAAAGAGTGTTAGGTGGAAGAGATACGTGGGTAGATTTGCATTTTAAAATGTTGCATTGGAGCATCGAGCAGCGAGGGTTGAATCAGAGGAGACAATGAGACATAACGAAGACCAGGACACAGTCTACAGTCAACGTCTGCCCGCAGCCGGGCTTGCAAACAGCGAGATGCGATGCAATTTAAAACTGGGGGCAGCAGACCTGATGGGAATCGGCTGTGGTTTGGGGGGCCTGGAGAGAGAGGAGGTTAGGATTCTATGTGTCTAGCAAGGTGACCAAGTAGATGGACCAGCCATTAACAGACACAAGACAGAACGAAAACCAGGCTTTAGGAAAAGGGACAGAAAAAGAAGAACTTTATCAGTGAGTGTAAAGCCCTTGGGGGCAGCCTTACCGGACAGCTGAGTCCTGTGGTACTAAAGCTCCAGCCCCGGATAGGCAGTCACTTTGTGCTGGTACAGAAACAGCCTGACCCTGTGCAGGGTTCCCGGCCCCTCGTCCCTGGGCCCAGGGCCTGGCCCCCAGCAGCAAGAGTGGGAGTTAGGTTCTCAAACAGGGCCTTTTTCTTCATTTGAGCACCCAGCGAGTTAGCTGGCTTGAGTTTAGGGCCCTGATATGAGAGCAATGTGTATGTTGAAACACTAGAACAAAACAAAATAAACACTAGAATAAAACTCAGCGTGAAAAGGCACTCACGCTCGGCGGTGGGCGAGGGATAAATTGGGATTTGGGATTAGCGGCTACAAAGTACTGTATGCAGGATGCTTTGCTGAAACCCTTCGAGGAGTTTAGGGTTTTCTTGGGCATGAGCTTCCCTGTGCTTGCTGGGCTCTGCAATAAACCTTTCTCTGCTCAAATGAAAAATAAATAAACAAACAAACAAACAAACTACTTTATATAGGATAAACAAACAACAAGGTCTTACTATATAGCATAGGGAACTATATTCAATAGCTTGTAATAACCTATAATGGAAAAGAATATGGAAAACTATATACATATATGTACAACTAAAAAAGTACCACAGAAAGATTCGGAAATGGTTTAATTATAAAACCTAAGTTAACCTACAATAAGAAGCATTTTTTTCTCAGATTGTCAACAGTAACAACAGTAAACAGATTTTTCAACTCACCTACCCTCACCCCACCCCCAAAATTAAAAAGAATATCTCTTCCCACAGGCTAACATGCGGCTTCAAAGGCAACGTAAGCTCAACAGAGAACAGCTCACAAAACAGAGCAGACCTCTGGGAACCAGGTGAGCCCTGTTACAAAGCCCAGCCTCCTCGCTGCATCCGAGAGGTCACATGGCTGGCACCAAAGCCCAAATTCTTCCCTGAGCGCAGCTGGCAACTTACCTGTCACCATCTCAAAAATATCCTTGTGCCAGTTATCAGTGTATTGCTTGCCCCATCTGCAAAGTCACCCTTCATTGCCTGCTCAGCAAAAATTGTTTTGGATCCTTTAAACAAGTTTTTCTTGACCAAATGGTATGATATTAAGCTTTTGCCAGTAGAGGGCACTGGAGATACATTACAGGAGGAAGGATTTTTCTTGCCCAGTTCAGGTGTGCTTTCTCAGAAGGCTCCAGAAGGTGTCTTCTTTGGGTGGCTCCTCTGGCACTCAGCTCCGGCAACACCTGAAGCATCTTCAGGGCACAGCGCACGCAGCACTGACAGCTTTCCAGTGGCCAGCTCCCCGGCAGCACCCAGCAGCCTGCAGCTCCCCGGGACATCCCTCTCCAGCAGGCTTCGTAGCTCTATGCTGGAGAGTGCCTCCAATGAGGTACCTCCCACCAACCGACTTCCTGGTATCCAGCAAGCTCCAGAGGGTGGGTTTCTAGCCACTTCTCCCAGAGAAGCACCTCATCCACTTCTCTGCCCATCACTGAACCATGGCCATGACTTCTCCAACAAGGACTAGCTCTCCAGCTGGGGGTCAGGACGAGGTCCTCTTCCTTAGGGACCTTAGCTCAGCCCTAGGAGTAGTGGCTGCTCGTTACAACTGCTATCCCTGTATCCTTGGAAGTTCTCTGGCTTATCACGAGCCGATCATTTGTAACTCCAACTCACGGTTACAATTAATCATTCTTTACATTAGGATTTCCCAGTTCAAATATCTGTGTGGTTTCCCTTTTCTGGATGGACCCTGATGTAACCCTAAACTCAGACACCTCCAAGAGAACATCCCTCAGCTCAGCTAAGACGGCTATATCTCTGCAAGTTGCACAGAGAAGGGAATCTTTTAAACATGCTATAGTTTCTCTTCCTAACAAATCACATTGTCTGAGATGAATTAATATTATTTCTAGCAAATTCCCTTATTATACAGGATGAATAATTCCAGTCCATTTAACCTCTCCTCGCAGGCTCCCGTCGATTCATCCAGCACTTCTCAATGGGCTTCCGGGGTCTCCTACACGTGATGAGGGATGCTGCCATCTCAGACAGACCCCCGACACACTGTCGTGCACTTCTGTTTTAGTAGTTACATGTTCACAAGTTACGAAAAGTGAGAAACACGCTGATGCAAAGGTAAAATCACCTTAATAGGTAGAAAAGGCCCTCTTTCTTTCATCGTTCTTTATTAAAAATGGAAATGTGGAAAGCAGAGGAAAAAAAAAAAAAGAAGGACCACGGAATGGCTGAGCAACTTCATCAAAAGTAGAAGAGAAGCTGGTAACGCTTAAATCACAAAATGACAACGTGAGAGGGACAATACGGGATCTAGCGAGCTTTTAAATCTAAATTCAGACTTCAAAAAAGATTTCTAACTGCCCTTGGAATTGCCTAAAGGACCTTAAAATATGTAACCCGCCGTCTGAATTCATCCTGCTTTTGCTATTATCTTCTGAAACAAGCCCGGAGAGTTCTTCAGTACTTCAAGGTCATTTTCTGCAGCAAGGGCAACAGAATTTCTGAAGCCAGTGTAAGTCAATTCAGCAGCTGTAATAACAGGAAGCCATCTGCAGCCCTGCATTTAGTATGCAAATGAGGGAAAGCACAGGGCTGGCCTTAGATGTAAGATCTTAAACTCCCTACCTCTCCCCTCCAGCGTTCTATCTGTTTACCTCCGGTACCATCTGATTCATTCATTCCTTCATTAAATAGTTACTGAGTGTCTGGGGAAGAAAGACATGAACTTGAATAATAGAAGAAACCTGCTCAGGCCACTTTATGTTTTCTTATTCCCTTAATCCTCCAACACCTTTTTGGATTTATTTGTCTCCCTAAAAGCCCAGGACAGGCCAGTCACATACGCCCTCAGTTCCCGGTTCCAGGCTGCTAAGCGTCATGACCGTGTCAATATTTTTGCTGGTGCTCGAGTACCAAGCCCACTCCTGTGCCAACCGGTCCCAGCAAATGACCTCAGCTAGTTTTGTGGAGTCCTGGGGCCATACAGCATTAAGCCTTTCAATTTCCTTTCCTTCCTCCTCCACATTTATCCTGACGCATCCTCATTCCTTCCCTCCTCCTTCATAGCTAATCCCCCTTCACATCTAATCAATGGCATCTGTGTGAGAGAGGTTTCCTTGATGTCATTCACGTCAGTGCTCTGTCTCCAGCTCTGGGTTTTCCCACTGATGAGATCCCTAATGCGCTCTTATGAAATGATGGTGATATATTCGTGGGTGTCAGCTTGTGTTGGCCACTTCTCAGCTGCACGTAGCAGAATTGCCACATCCTGCGTAGCGCACAGAATCTCCAGAAGGGCCAGCTTGAGCTGTGCATCCAGGAAAAATACCCAGTGTACCACCAGCGCTACTCTCTAAAAGCACCAATGCCACCATCACCGGGCACCTGGGAGGATGGAGACTGAGGACCAGGGGCTCTGCCAGTGCTGCTTCCAAAGAGCCAGAGATGTCTGTCTCTGAACTTGTCACAAGACCAGTTCCCCACTCCTGGCCAGCGCCTCACATCACTGATTCTAAACCCAAGTCTCACACAGTCGCACCTGCAAGGTGGACACAGGACCACACACCTACCTGTACTCAAGCTTCAAGGGAGCCTGGGAAAGTGAGTTTCCTGAATTGAAGTTACATTCTCTCACTATATATATATTTTTTTTCTTTTAGCTAAATTCTGAAAGAAGAAAAACCTACAGTATTTACAAGATAGATTCCATTTTATTATTTGTCAGTAATACATTTTTTGGCCTCATTATACAATTATACAATAGGCAAATAATTTGCTAATAATCTATTAAAAATAGAGAAGGATAATTGAAAAAAATTATATTTCAATTGCTGAGCATCAAAGCCTACTTTGGGTTCAACAACAATAACAATAAATGCAGAATGGAAGCTGTCACTTTGTCTCAATATGCTTAACTTTATGTTTACTCATTCACGAACCATATGTATACAGGGAGATTAAAATGCTAGGTTAAAAATACTAAATAATATTTATTGAATGAAAATTGAATGAGTCAAGTCAATTCTGTCTTCTTGCTTTTTAATAAGAGATGATTCAATGCAGTTCAGCCAACATATTCATTTAACAGATCTTTTTTTTCACCTTTTAACCCTCTTCATCCATTTCTCCCACCTCCCAGCGCCCACCTCTGGCAGTCACCCTGCCGTCCGCCTGGCTCCGGCAGCCCAGCCTCCCCAAGTCCTGCTCTCTTTCACCAGGCAGGGCTTCCCTCAAGGGATCCAGGCTCCAAAACCAAATAATCCAACATTTAACAATACATTTTTCAACAACATCTTGTACTCAGAAGAGCCAAAACCCAAGTGCAAGAGAGTTTCCTGACTAACTAGAAAGAGTGGAGACGATGAAACTGGAGAAAAGAGCCCTGTGTGGACTCAGGGCCTGAATGGCCCACAGCATCTCAGAGACCCAGGCTTAGGGAACATTTTCCAACTCAACTCAACCTGCTGCTTAACTCACACACCCAATAATTTTGTGTGTTATTAGCAGGTGCTCTTCGCGGGCAGAGCACACCTCTTGCTTCCAGATGCGAACGGGGGAAAATAAGCCTGTGATTTCTCTTTTAGAAACTCAGATGGTAATTGAATCGGTCGCGCTAATCTGCGTCTCAAGTGTCTACTTGTGACGTCCCCATCCGACTCTAATGGTGATTGCTTCAAATTTACTTTACACCATTTAAACCGTAAAAATCAGCTTTGACTCTCAGACAATTTTGATAAACTTAATCCACCGCTAGTTTCGGTGGTGAAGGACTTTCCTTCAGTGAGGCAAGCTTCTGGAACATTCTTGAAAGTTGTAATTGATAATATACTACCAATAAAGGAGGCATTGTTGAGGAATTCTCTGATCTAAAATTCTCAGAGATTCTGCCCAGTTCTAAAACCTCTTTGAAACATTAGGGAAGAATCCACAAGTGGAAAGCCCCCCTCCGCATTTCCTCTGCGGAGTCTTAAAGCAGATACGGGAGGATTCGGATTGTAGTATCTCTCTTTGAAATTGGTGGCGAAAAATGAGTAGTTATGCCATTTAAACAAAAATAGCTTTAAAAATTATAGTCCCTTTCAAAATTGATCGAATTTGAAGAAAAATGTGCATCTTCTTATTACCTCTGAACTCAAGGAGACTGAACTGAATGAACTCCTATCTTGAACCAAGAATAGCAGTCTATTTAAACTACATGAAATAGTCCTGATTTTCATGGCTCTTAACTAAAAATTCATTTCCCTCACTCTTAAACCTAAATCACATTCAATTCCATTACTCTATGGAATGATTGTGACTTGAAGACTTTTATGATGTAACTTTTACTGATGACCTCTGTGCGCTAAAAAGCTGAGCTGCCCTTTCCCTAAGAGAAATGGCGGTGGGGTCAATCCACTGTATTGGAAGGGCTGCTAACTCCCAGCCCCTATCCAACTGGGCTTAACACAGACCACTGGTATAAGCATTATTCTTAGAATCTTAGAACTGGGTGAGGCTTCAGAGATCATCTAATGCAATGTTCCATTTGCTTCATGAATTTTACACACTTGCAAATGAATAATTCTTTTTCCAAATGTGCAACAAGTTACAACAAATAGCCTCAGAGAAGCAGAAGTGCATGGTTGGATATTCATGAAGAACAAGCGTCTTCTACGTCTAGGGGCCAGAGGGAAAGAAACCACTTGTGGTTTTCATCAAATTTCAAAGGACATGCTCATAGGCAATTATTTAACTTTAAACACTGCACTGTGACCCAAATCAAATAGATCAATATTTATTACCTAAGTACTGTTTGCCCCAGCTGTCCCAAGCTACACTACACAGTCTGCCATGTAAAAGGCACAAACTAATGTGAGTTCACTGACATTTTCCGAAAGAATAAAGAATATCCTACTTCCTACTCCCTTCTTAGAGAAAAAAACACTTGATTTCAAATAATATTTTTGTTATAGTAATTTTCGCCTTTTTAATAAATGGCAAATAGTGAACAATCTCTAAATGCTCAAGACAGGGGGAGGGTATAGCTCAGTGGTAGAGGGTGTGCTTAGCATGCACAAGATCGTGGATTCAATCCCTGGTGCCTCCATTTTTAAATAAATAAATGCTCAAGATAGAATCTCAAGAGATCATAATCCAAAGCAATAAACAATTTGCACATAGTCGATCACCCTCCTTCTTGAAACGCAGTCTTCACTTGCCCTCCGACACCACACTCACTTGGTTCCTGCTACCCACAGGGTCCCGCTTCTCACTGCCTGTTACTAATCCATCCTCATCTTCTCAACTTCTTACCACTGAAGTTTCTCAGGACTCTTTCCTGGCCGCCTTCTCTTTTTCACTTGTTCCTTCATTGATCCCATCCAAGCTCATGGCTTTAAAAGCCATCTGCTCACTGGGGATTCCAAGTATATCTCCAACCCAGACACTACCCCAAACTTCAGACTCACATATCCAACTACCAACTTGGTATCTCCATTTGAATATCTGATAGACATCTCAAATCTAACACACACAGGATTGAGCCTCAAAACCTCCTTCTTCTAGAATCATCTTCGTCTCATGGGCAATTCCCACCTTCCACATTCCAAGTAAAGATGTTGGAATTGTCTCTGACTTCTTTTGTTCTCTAATACTTCATATCCAGTCTGTGAACAAGTTCTGTTTACTCTATCTTCTCAATAAAAACAGAATTCAACCATATCTCAACACGTCCATCACTCCCACCCTGGTCCAAGCCACCATCAACTCTGCCTGGATTATTGTAATAACTTCCAGACTGGTCTCTCTGATTTTATTCTCAACACTGCAACCAAAATGTTCCTTTCAATTTTATCTAGTCTTGCTAATCTGTGTCTCAAGTGTCCACCTGTGAAGTTCCTATTCTACTCCAAGAATGAATACTTCTCAGTTACTTAAGTCAGGTTATATTACACCTCTGCTTAAAACCCTCCAATGACTTCCCAGTTCACTCAGAGTAAACCATGCCTTACAACGGTCCTTAAGGCCTCACACCATCTGCCTATACACGAGTCAAGGATCTTACCCAGTATCAAACTTTGCTCATAGTTTCCAGAGCACAAGAAGCTAAGATGCACAGACACAGCAAGACGAGGCCTGAATCCCACGTGCAGCCCTCAGGGTCTTCACTTTTTGCATCCATTGCATCCTCTGGCTCTGGGAAATGGGTTGACTTCTCCACGTAAGGCATGGCTTTTCTCACCTGGCAAGGAGCATTCCAGGTTATGAAATACCCCTGAATAATATCCAGAAAGTTAGACCTGTGACATTTTCTAAGCCATGTCCTGTAAATTTGTAGATTCTAGATGTGTTTACCATAAGCATTCCAAATCAGAGACATCCTGCTAAAATTTTCTACAGATCAGGACTCTCCCTCTGTGAAACACCGTTGATTAGGTTGTTTTTAGCTGTATATATTCTTACCAGAATATTTACTTCATCACCTGCCTTCTCTTTTATTTTCTCCTTGACCAAACTCTAAAATCAGCCTCTTCTGGGCTCTTTTTTCAACCAGGCCTTGACCTTTTTGGATTTCTGTATTTGTCCTCTTTTAACAAGAATCCTGCTAAGTCAGTTGAACAGAAAACATCGCCCTTCCATTCTCCACATTTGATCACCTTTGATACCTGGTCGGACCCCTCATCTTCAGCCATCCCCTGGGGGGTACCTGATCACCCTGGCTGCTTTCGCCAAGAATCCTGCTTGGTTGGTTTAGCCTGAATCCGCTCACTCCAGACATTTCCATCCACTGGCCTCCACCCTGCTCCTTGGCTGTAAGTTCCCATTCTTCCTTGTTGTAGCTGGGGTTGAGCATGATCTCTGGCCCTTGCTGCCAAACCCTGTTGTAGTAGGTCCCCCTTGAATAGAGTCTTCATTGCAGCCTTTAACAAGGGTCAAGTTTCATGAATTTTTTTTTCTTTAACAGTATGCGCACAACCTCATGTCCATAAAAGCAAAGAACTAGGTGACTGGCTATCTTCCTTGTCCCCATGTTGATCTGTGCAGTCACAAATTAGAAACAGCGGCGAGTGTTACTATGGCAAGACAGCTAATAATCACCCAGGACTTAGAGTTTGAATCGTAAACAAATGTAGACAAAATATCTGGCAATTCTTTGCAACTAGTACACAAGTTGTGATGTAAGGGGAGGAAGTTTCCCAAGTTTTTCAGAGTTTCCAAACTAGTTAACACTAGTTTGAAATACCATGACAGACCAGTAAACGACTTTACAGAAGAAAACTAAATATGTGGTTTTGATAGAACCAATGCAGAGCTAATGTCCTAGGCCTGTCCCTATATATTCCTTGTAATTTGCTGTCTACAAAATTATGCTTAAAAATTTATTTAATTATGTTTAACGTGCGGGTTCTAGTTTTCTCAAGAAGTCTTCTCATGGTCTTGAATAGGGTTCAAATTTTATGACTCCCTTCTGGAATTGTTAAGCTGAACCAAACGATTCGCCAAAACATTTGCAGTGTCAAGATGATGGTACCCAAAGCTGGTTTTAGAAAAATGATGCTGTGTAGCTGCTCGAGTGCCGTGCACATTGCACACTCTCATTATTCCTCATCAAGTCCTCCCAGGTAGCCCACGGAGCAAATGAAACACACAGGGACTTTGTCCTTAAGGAAATTACAGTTTAAAAGGGTCAACAAACAGAAAAATCAGCGAAGTGACTGTTCCCGCTCTGACCCCGCTGAACTGGCGGATGTCATTAAAACGAATGTTTGGATTGCAGAAGGACGAGCCGTCCTCACTCATGGAGACCTAACTCCTGCTCTGCATCCATTCTCTGCTGGACCCTAGTGAGCCACTTTCTCTTTCAGGATCTCAGTTTTATCACCCAGGAAATACACGAAAATTGGACTAGGTGATGCAGAGGTCCCTTCAAAGCCTACGGTCATGGAGGAAGTGCATATGACAATGAATTGAGAGAACCCGTGTCCCTGGTGTTGGAATGCTGGACCACGTCATCACATCCCAAAGCTGAGTGCAGCACAACGTGTATTTCGTTGGGACAATTCATATGACTTGCTGCATGGAGAAAGGATTTGAAGAGTCTTGGCCCTGGGGCTTCTATAAATGTAATACGATTTTGGCTCATATTTTGGACCCCAGGTATTTGAATTCCCTGTGTCCTGGCCTCAGCCTTGTACTCAAAGGCTATTTCGGTAAAATGTCCTAACAAGCTTTATGCCTTTAGCTAAGTTGCTTTTAACGATGGCTTGTTTGCAGGAAAAGCAAATATCGTTTCAGACTTTTGAAAGAGAACTTTGAACATTTCAGAGAATACAGCCATGTTTTCTGGTCAAGGTACTCCCCTAAGAAGCTGGACAATTTTTATGAACTTTTGAAGGGGCGTTGTCAGTGGACCGCACATGGTACAATACACTGAAGACCTAGGATCTGAGTACTCTAATCACAGGAGGCTTCTTCCCAGCCCTGACCAGCGTGCAAGAGGTTATTATGCTAAGAGAAATAAGCCTGACACAGAAAGACAAATGCCATGTGATCTCATTTACACGTGGAATCTAAAAACGTCAAACTCATAGAACCAGAGAATAGAATGGTGGTCACCAGGAGCTGGGGAGTCGGGGAACGGGGCGATGCAGGTCAAAGGGTACAAACTTTCAATTATGAGATGAGTAAGTTCTGGAGGTTTAATGTACAGCGTGGTGACTACAGTTCGTAAGACTGAATTACACACTTGCAATTTGCTGAGAGAGTAGAGCTTCACCACATATACACCAAACAAAACATGGTAACTATGTGACGTGATGGATGTGTTAATTAACTTGATGGTGGCAATCATTTCACGGTGTATATCAAACCATCACCTAGTACATCTTAAATATAAACAATTTTTATTTGTCAGTTATGCCTCAATAAAGTAGGGGGAGTGGAATTATTACTGAGAAGCTAAGATGCTAAACCTTGAAACTGGCAATGAACGCCCAAGCTGAATGCAGAAGTTACGTAATTTTTCCCTGAATCTTCCATAGCTCTAAAATTAAAGAGGGGGGGAGGGGATCCAGATTGAGTCTTTTTTTTCAAACACCTCATAACGGCAGAAACATTTGAATTTCTTAACTGGTGCGCAAGCAAGAAGAAAACGAGATGGGTAGAGATTTAAATTCAATTCTTTTCTTCTATTGTGCGAGATTACAGCATCAACAAGGGGCAACTGAGAGAAGAGATACATCATTGTCCTTATTTATAGCATTAACTACTTTACATTCAACTTCACAAGTGAAACTGTAAAAAAAAAATTATAAAGGAGGTATGTGGTTCTTTCATTAGCTTGTCTGTAATACTGGATTGGTCCATAAATTAATGTGTATAAGTGGATGGGGGGAAAAAAAGAATTCAAAGCTCTGCCATTGTAATTACAGCTCTTTAAATATCAAAAGACACAAAGAAAGATTCCTTTTGAAAAGCCTACTGACTCTCTTGGCAAGACACTATTAATTACTTGCATAAATCTGCAGTTTGTACACCCAGAGCTCTGGGTGACATTACATTACATTATCCAAGCTTTTAACAGTCCCCATTGGTCTCAGCGTGTTTCTTTAAATTCTTGTTTTCCAAGCGATCCTTCCGTAAACTCCAGCTTCCTGCTCAGGTAGCTGAGTCCCTCATATTGTCAATAACTAACACAATTCAATTAGAAAACCTGTACCAGGAGAATTATTAAATTAGGCTGGAGTTCGCCATGAGCAGTAACAATATCACACTCTTATTTAAAAACAAGACATTTAGCTTCCATAAACAAACTGTTTATAGACAAACCACATGAGCGACTGCAAAACACAAAGTGGGCCTCGGAACTAAATTAATAGTTACAGCCCTAGAGAAAGGACATTAGAGAAGCAGTTATATCTTAGAAAATATTTGCCTCCAAATGTCTAGCTTTTATATATAAATTTAATCAGCATTTCTCTTTTGAACATCCATTGTATAGGAAAGTTAATAGAATTAAAATCTGGCCCGTGGCTCTATATTTTTGCAATAAATACAGACTCGAGGGAACGTCCTCCAAGCTGCTCTGGGGGAGAGAAGGGGAGTGTGTTACTTGATAAAATGAAAACCTAAATTCAAAACAGCAAATGTGTCCCCTGCTGTGCCCAAGTGCCAATTTTCAGCTTTAACCATGCATAAGAACTTATTGTAAAATTTTTTAAAAAGGAAAATGGATGCTTGACCAAGCTGAATTGGTCCACATCAGCTATTTGGGGCAAAAGAAGCAGGAAAAGCAAACAGTTTGTCACAACCTGAACTACTGTGAAGACGCTCACACCCAGGAGAAAGGAGCGGGTGCGCTCCCTTAGGGGATGGTCCGCAGGGCAGGGGATTCAGCCAAACTCAAGGCAGACTCTTGCGACCGCTGTGAGTATCAAAGATTCCAGGATTGATCTTAGAGGTAACCTCATTCTCAGAGCCATTTAACCCAACGTGACACCATTTCATACTACAAGTTGTTGTACTCCTCCCAGTGACCAACAAGCCAATTAATTATGAGACTTGGCCAACAGCCAATTCAACGGCTACCATGAAGCTTGGTCATGTAATAGAATGAAACAGCTCCTTTACACCTTCTCCATCTTTTATCCTCTAATCTCACAGATGAACACAGGAGTATTTTGTAGTTTGGAGGCACAGGGAAAAGTCAAGAGCCCGCGGGTATGTGTGTCAGTAGATAACTTCATGTAAGTAGACTGACCCAACAACAGAGACTCTAAGGTGAAAATGGGTGTCATCTTAAGCAGATGTCATATATTTGTTAAGAATTTGCTGGAAGTAACCCCACGCCTCTGGGAGAAAGACTGCAAAACTTGCAAGCAGAAAGCTCTTTTGTAGATGTTGTGATACAACTCTTTTGTTTTACCGACAAGGAAACAGAAAGATAAAGAAGGTACAGGGTTTTGTTTGTTTGTTTGTTTGTTTTTTCCCAAATTTTCACAAATAGCAGTAGAGTTAAGATGCAAACTCAGATCTATCTCTTGCTCAAGGATTCTTTTGCTATTATGCTTGAGAGTAGAAAGTGTAAAATGGGTGAATATTTTCCTTAAATCTAGCAACTGCTTTTTGCTGTGGTAGCCATGGCTTTGCTAAATAAATAAACAAGAAAAGAAGAAATTTAAAAAACAAACATAAAAGCAGACATATTGTATGGGAGATGTTTTAAAGAATATTGTCTGGAAGGAAGAGAATTGAGTTACAAATTAGATCATATCACTTTCTCACCACATTTCAATGATAGTCTCTGACTTAGAATGGTTCAGCTTACGATTTTTTGACTTTATGGTGGTGCAAAGCAGTAAGATTCAGTAGAAACCACCTTCAGACTTTGAATCTTGTTCTTTTCCAGACAAGCGATCTGCCTCTGATGCTCTCTTGTGATGCTGGACAGCAGCAGTGAACAGAGGAGGTGAGTGATCATGCTTTTTCCTTTTTGCTTACCAGACATTAAATTAGTCCTCTTTTTCTTTAACAAGAAGTGGAGTTAAGAATGCTCCGTTCGGTGAGCCTTCAGATAAGACCCTAGTCTCCGCTGACACCTTTATTGCAGCCTCATGAGAAATCCTAAATTACAGGACCCCGCTATGCTGTGCCCACGGTCTTTACCCACAGAAACTGTAAGGTGATAAATGTGTATTGTTTTAAGCTGCTAATTTGGGGAAAATTTGTTATGCAGCAATAAACGACTAATATAAGAACATTAGAATAACAACAGGCAGGACAGAGAATTGGGCCGTGGCCCTGGCCCACCACTGTTCAAAAGTGAGGAAGTAAACAAGGGAGGTCCCAAGAGCAGCCAGTGACGTAGACTGGGAACAAAGAGACAGGATGACAAAGGGGCCAACCGGGAAGAGGAAGTAATCACTGGGTAGAAGCAATTTATGAATCAACTAAGATGTGGGCTAAGACTGTGGTTGGAGTGAGCAATGTTGAGAAAACACAATAACACTCTAAAATGGGTAGGCAAAAACAATAAATTTTAACTTAACTTCTTTTATAAAGATAGCCAAGATTTCACAGACAGGGTTCCCTTTACATAACATAGAGCTCTATCTATTCCTGCTTGCTGCACTTGATCATAAAATTCTAACACCGAAAAGGAATTCAGCGATTTTCAACTTCAAGAGTCTCTTTTATAGATGAGCGCAATGTGCTGCAAATTATTCAAGGTCACATAGGTAACCAACAGAAGAGTTAGGAATCAAAAGGAGACCAAAGATTCTTGACCTCCTGCTCTTCTGCTCCATCAGATTCCCTCTTCGATTTCCTACCTCAAGGATGAAAAATCCTAAAATGCTATAGAGCAATATCAAATATTGCTAAGCTCTCCTTCCTGAAGTCTGATTTATTTGTGCTCTCCTTATGTTTAAAAGTTTGTAAAACCTTAATAAGGACAAGTCTGTGGGATATTTTTTAAACCATTGAAAGAATCAACATGTAACAGATATAGGTCTACTGATGTGGGAGGTGCCAGAATTTAACTTAAAAGTTTAATTTCCACTCGTGGGTATATATTCAGAGGGAACTCTAATTTGATAAGATACATGCACCCCACTGTTCATAGCAGCACTATTTACAATAGCCAAGACATGGAAACAACCTAAATGTCCATGGACAGATGACTGGATAAAAAATCATGGTATAATTATACAATGGAATACTACTCAGCCATAAAAAGGAATAAAATAATGCCATTTGCAGCAACATAGATAGACCTGGAGATTGTCGTTCTAAGTAAAATAAGCCAGAAAGAGAAAGAAAATACCATAAGATATCACTCATATGTGAAATCTGAAAAAAAAAGGACACCAATGAACTTATTTACAAAACAGAAACAGACTTACATAGAAAATAAACTTACAGTTACCAGGGGGAAAGGGTGTGTGAAGGGATAAATTGGGAGTTAGAGATTTTCAGATACTAACTACTATATATAAAATAGATGAACAACAAGTTTCTTCTATACAGCACAGGGAACTGTATTCAGTATCTTGTAGAAGTCTATATGAAAAAGCATCGGAAAACAAATATACATATGTGTATGTATCACTGAAACATTATGCTGTACACCAGAAATCAGCACAGCATTGTAAACTGACTATACTTCAATTAAAAAATTAAAAAATAAAATTAACTTAGTTTCAAAAAATAAATAAAAGCTCAATAAAGCCAGTACGATGATTTCAGTTAAAATCACTGCCAATGATCACACTATTTTAATGAACACTCTACAAAGTGAGTCTTTAACATATAAAATAATTTGCTTCAGAACATTTTTCAGAAATCGTTGTCTTGCTTATTTAATTATTACTCTTGTTTCCATTGTATTAAAATATTGGCTCCATGAGAGTGGGGCTCTTAGATGTCCTGCTCACCTTTGTTTCTGGGTACATACAGCCGTCTCTGAAAGCTAGCAGAAAGTAAAAGATATCTGTAGGACGAATTATCAATGGGAAAAGTGATAAACATAACAAGACCTGAATTTTAGAAACGACTTGGATTTCAAGGGGGACCAAAAGTTGGGAAACAGACAGGAAGCAGGAAGATTTATTAGAACGCTTTGAACTGATTTTTTAAAAACATGTCATCCGGATACTTGAGCTACAGCCGCGATCAAGACATTTGCCCTCAAGGAAACGACAGTCAGTGGGGAGGCAGGTGCGTAAACAGGCTACTGCAGCACAGAGTAACCCGCGTGAGGGATGGAGAAAACACAGGATGTGATGCGTGCACGGAGAGAGAGGCGTGAAAGGAGAGTCCTAGTTTCTGGCGGAAAGGGACTGGGGAAGTGACAAAGAGGAGTTGTGAGGTAACAGGGCTTCCGTCAGGATAAAGCTGATGAAGCAGGGAAGTGCGCCCCCTCCCGGCAACAATGCAAGTCCAATGCCTTCAACCCCACTTCTCTCCCATCTCAGGCCTTTTGCTCTAAGCTCTTCCCAACAACCAGAACTCAGAGCTCCTTAAATGTCTTTCGAGGTTCTCCCATAGGGGTCAGATTTTACCGGATTCTTAACCTAGTGAGAAGAGAGGCTTGGTATTCAAAATACATTTACTTTTTTGAGGTGTTTATAAATGGTAAACAAACATTTGGTTCTAAAATAAAAACACTTCTTCCAGTCTAAAAATTGGTCAAAAAAAGGAGGGACAATATGAGTGTGGTTTGTTAAAATTTTGTCCTCAAAACAAAGAAATTTCATTTGAATTAAATATGCTATATGCTTAGTACGACTTAATTAATAGTAGTTATACCAATACTTGTACACTTTGCTTTCACTATTAGCAGATATATCAAGATTTGCACATAGAATACAGCAAAGGTGGATTTAGATATGAAGTTAAAAGTTAAGCAAAGGGAAAAAGAAAACTAGTCAAGAGGAGGCAGCGGTGAAATAAAAAAAACATTGCTACTATTTTATGAAAAATTTAGAAAAACAATATTTTGTAATACCAAAGAGACAACCAATAAAGATCTTGTTTCTTCCATCTGACTAATCTGGGAGCAGCAGAGAATATCGTTCATTTTAACCATCTTAAAAAAATGATCTTATAATATTGCCATCTGTTGGCATATGACAGATACAGCATTCCAACGATGCAGATAATGAAGCAAAAATACAGAAAATTAAAGGGACAGATGTGAAAAACTCACACACTCATTTGGCTGAACATTTCACATCTGTTCTCTCCGAAGTCTTCCCAGCGACACAGATCGAATCCCTGGATGCAATATCTTGAAATATTATGCTTTGCAGCAAGCAGCACGCCCGTGACTTGCTGACAATCCACTCCTTCCAACGCATCGTATGTTTGTTTCCTTGTCAATATTCAGAGTCTTCTATCCAAAACGCACTTTCTGCTACCAAGGGAGAATCCTTGTAGGTATACAAAGGTGTATATTATACTGAATTTATTTACCCATCCTTCTCAAAATTGGCCTCACTGGCATTTGAAGTCAACTGTGACAAGAAATGCAAAAAAGACTGTCATCCATATGTCTACATGCCGGTCTACGATCATTCATATTTTTGATTAGCAGAGAGAAAATGAAAAGTAAGGGAAAAAATATTAACCAATTCCTGTATAGTGTATAAATCTGTTCAGGTAAATACTGAATCTACTTTTCGCCCTTTTAAAACTTGGGACCCTGTATTGCCTATTCCAAAATGTTTAGTTTTAAATGTAATGAAATAAATATTTACTTATTTCCCAACTCCACACGCTTGCAGGAGCCAAACATTTTCTCCGCCCCTTCACTGTCAAAGCAGTGTTGTGAAAGTCAGTGCTGCCTGACCGAGGAGTCCACAGACGCTGGGGAGTTCTCTGCTGCATTTTTTTTCCCCTTTCCCCAGCTTTACTGAGATATAATTGCCAGAAAACATTCTGTAAGCTGAAGGTGTACAATGTGATGATTTGATATACATGTTGTAAAATGTCACTCTAGGGTCAGCTAACACCTCCAGCACATAGTTGCTGTTTTTTGTACGTGGTGAGAACACTTCAGAGCTGCTCCCTTAGCAGCTTTCGAGTATATAATACATTCTGGTCAACTATGCCGCTGTGCTGTTCATCAGACCCCCAGAACTTACTCATCTTAGAACTGGAAGTTTGACCAACATCTCCCTTTCCCTCTGCTCCCCAGCCCCTGGCAACCACCAATCTACCCTGCGAGACACAGTAAAAACTGTTTCTACGAGTTTTTATTTTAGCGTCCACGTATAGATGAGGTCACACAGTAGTTGTCCTTCTCTGTCTGGTTTATTTCACTCAGCATCATGACCCTCAAGTCTCATCCATGTTGTCGCAAACGGCAGGAATTTCTTCTTTTTTGAGACTATTATTATTATTATTCCAATGGATACATCACATTTTCTTTATCCAGTCATCCACGGACAGATACTTAAGTTGTTTCCCTATCTTGACTATTGTGAGTAAGGCTGCCGTCAACATAGGAGGGCAAATACCTCTTCAGGACAGTGGCTTCGTGTCCTTTGGACACATACCTAGAAGTGGGATTGCTGGGTCATATGGCAGCTCTATTCTAAACTTTCTGAGGAAACTCCATACTGTTTTTCATAGTAGCTGAACCAATAATTGGTGTTTATATTCCCACCGACCATGCATGAGAGGTCCCTTTTTCGCATATCCTCGCTCAGGTGTATTCTTGATAACATGAGGAATCCTAGCAAAGTATTTAGATCCTGTGCCTCTGTTAAACTAACAGTTTTTCAGAAAGCACTAAAAGCATATTTTCAACGATATGGATAACCACCTTATAACCTAACAGGAGCAAGAAACCCTGCTTTTCCTTTAAGAGTGTCTGTCCATTACAGAAATTTGAGAACATTGGTAAAGTGCCTGCCTGAGCATTGGTTCATGACTGTGTCAGTACCAAGTTGCTTTGCACCTAAGGCTAATGTAAAACCAACAGAAGTGAACTTAACATGGAAATCCTGCTTTTTAGCCAAAAGAAAGCCAAATCACATAAAGAGCTGCAAGACAAAAGGCTTTCCTGCAGTTCACATCGAGAAAAGTGGCAGAACTGAATGAACCATCGCAGGGCACATGGTCAGAGAGTTAATGCTGATCTCAAAAGCTCTTATGCCTTTAGCGATCAGCGCCATAGCCACATGGTAAAGACCAAAGCAACAACCTCTCTCCTCTACTATCAGATACTTAATTTTCAGCTAATGGAAATTTAGCAACATGGAACAAAAATAATTCACATCCAATATAAGGATCCGAGAATCTTCACCCCAGTCCCCTGCCCATTAAAGGGGTCAGTACAGTTCTGAAGCTTGAGAAAGACTTGGGTCCATGTGATGGCCACAGCTTTGAGACATCTTGCCTGGGTTCCCCCAGGCTCTGGCTCTTCCTAGCTGTTTGATATAACGGAAGTCCCTCACCCCACTAAACCTGTCTCTCCACTTGTAACATGGGAATAATAACAAACACTCCCGTGGCTTGTCGGGAGGATGAAATTCTACCCTCTGTCTAAATCACACGTGTTAATAAGAGACACAGCCCAGAGCTGTTTTAGAGCCAGATCTCAATGTATTTTTGTTAGTTATTTGTATTATTATTTATTCTTGTATTGTATGTATAAATAATAATACAATTATTTTTCCTTATGACAAATAATAAATTGTATTATTATTTATTTATTACTATTTATTCTATAAAGTGTCAAGGCAGAAATTAACTAATTAAGCCTCTCTGACAGGTGATGAAATGGAGACTCAGGAATTTCTAGCAACTGTTACACAGCAAGGAACTGATCTGCAGGCTCTGGAGACTGGTCTTTCCAATCTACCACACTGATCCTGAGGAAGGAGCCCAGGAATTGTCACTCTGTAGGTGAAGATACACTGGCCACGCCACCAGCTAGGACTTCCTCGCCTTTGTTACTAGAATCGGGGCCAGCACTTCTCACTGCAGGGATCAAAGTTTACCAGGACACGTGATGATCAGTGATCATCTTTGCAAGTGCGGCTCCTTGGAGCACCTGGAGGGACTGTTTCCTAATGAGGTAAAAGCTCTTCTCCACCTTGGGCTACCGGAGGCCACAAGCAGGGTGGCAAAGTCTCATCTCCCTTTAGCAGATGGCATGTGGAAGGGCGTGAGATAAGTGAGCATGAACATCCAACGTGCGTTTCCTTTTCCCTGCCAGAGAGCGCTCCTTGTTATCTGTGACAATTAGAGGATTTGTGGTTTCCATGACTAGAATAAAAGTAAATCGTTGTGGGGGGGGTTTGGTTTTGTTTTTTGGGGGGAAGGGAAGAAACCTTTTCTAGACCTTGATGTGCGCTCAAAGAATCAACCAGAAGCAAGGGGAGGGTATAGCTCTGTGGTAGAGTGGGTGCTTATCATGCACAAGGTCCTGGGTTCAATCCCCAGTACCTCCATCATACACACACACACACACAAAAAATAGATAAACAAAATAAAATAAATGAACCTAATTAACTACCCCTACCAAAAAAAAATCAACCAGAGAAGCCAATGGCTGGAAGAATTGGGCATACAATGAAAGTGGTGGCTCCCAGTCAGACGTAACACCGTCTTCTCTACACAACAGGGAGATAAAATTCTCTAGACTATCAAATTGATAAGCCCGCAGTAACAGTCAATCCTTTTTATTTCTTGTCATTAAATGTGCTCTGCATCAGTGTAATATGTAATAATTGTCCATGAGAGGGATGCCCGTAGGCTGACTGACTCTCAGCGAAGGAGAAATAGCAGAGGCTGGCGATGTGGACTTATGCGTCGTGAGGAGGAGGAGGAAGGTGAAGCAGTGCTCAGGAAATGCCAGCTCCTGAAGGACTAAAGGCAAGGGACACCGGGGACTTGGAAAGCCTGCTGCTGATGAGAAGGAAATGCAGGCAGACAGGCGTTAGGAGTGAGCTAGCGTCTACTCTGTCTCAAAACATTTAGGATCCACAAGAACAACTTCTAAGTGGTATTTTTCAAGTGCCCCCCGGACCACTCCCTGGAGAGTAGTTTTCAAAACCTGAAAAACACAGCATCCCGTTGGAGAACCTTGTACAAACCCTGTATGAGGGAAAGGGGTCGTAAGGAACAAACTTCCAGCTGTAAGTCCTCGGGATGTGATGTGCAGTACGGCGACTGTAGTTAATAATACTGTATCATATATTTGAAAGTTGCTGAGACAGTAGATCTTAAAAGGTCTCATCACAAAAAGAAAAAAATGTGTAACCACTCATGGTGACAGATGTTAACTAGACTTATTGTGGTTCATTTTGCAACATATACAAATATCACATCATCATGTTGTACATCTGACACTGACACAAAGGTTATATGCCAATTATACTTCAATTTTTAAAAATCTGTCGAGTGAAGCAGAGAGCCTGCCCTGCCCTGGCCCTGGTTGGGGCCACAGATCTGTAGAGTTAAGAGGGGAGCTGAGGCAACAGCAGTCACTTAACAGCCACCAGGGACAAGAGAGCCACCCAGGGGCTGGCCCGGGAAAGTGAGGAGAGCAGGTGAGGGCTGGGGCTTGAGGGAGCGAGGCCGGCTCAGTGTCCACCCTGGGCAGCCGGGCTCTCCTGCACACCAGCACCCGCTCCATCTATGGCCAGTGAAGAAAAGAGCCACGATGCATCGCCATATGTACACGAAGCAAATGTGAGCTCTACAAAACTTGCTTCTACTCAAAGAATCTAGAAAAAAACTCAGTCCATTATCCTAGATAGTTGAAAAATAATTTACTTTCTTTTCGTTTCTTTTCTTTTTTTAAATTTAACTACAGTTGATTTACAATATTGTGTTCATTTCAGGTGTACAGCTTCACATTCTTTTCCATTATAGGTTATTACAAGACATCGAATGTAGTTCCCCATGCTTTATGGTAGGTGCTTGTTGTTTATCTGTTTTATACACAGTTGTCTCTATCTGCTAATCCCATGCTCCTAATTAATTCCTCTCCCAATAATTTCCTTTTTTACTTTAGTTCCTGGGGGAAAAGTACCAAAACTTTTGAAAGTCCTCTTCCCATCTCTCATCCTTCTATCCTCAGTCTCTTCCCTCTACTCAAGCTTCTTTGTCTCTCCTGCCTCTTCACTCTCTCTGTATCTTCCTTTTTCCTGCCAATGGCTCGCTAACCTTTCCAAGATACCTCCCCGCACCCTCTCAATCTTCCCCCCTCTGTGGGCATGCGTATGTGTTCTGGGGGAGAGATGCCTGGCCTGTCACCCCCGGGGCACGGGACAGGGGGTCCTGGCCGTTCACTGCCCGTGACCCAGGGTCCTTCCTCACAGAATCAAGACAGCAGCTTTGCTTACCATCCTGTCATAGTACGTGTAGGACATTTAAAGATGGTCCTCTATTTCAAAATTACATCCTTCTTACCTTCCGCGTGTTAAAACATATCTTCTATTAAATGGTGGTGACAGTAGCTGGTAGATTTCTTTTTAACCTACTTGGCTAAATACAGTGTTGCCGCCTTATATCAGACCTCAAATTTTTCTTTAAATGTTACAAGTCCACTAAATCCCCAAAGCCTTAGAATCATTATGGTAAGACAATATGAACACTTGAAATGAGTATTATACCTCAGTTTAAAAAAATTGTAAAGACAATATGCAGAGAAAGAACACCAAGCAGAAAGAAGGGGGCATTGGGGACGATCCGTCTGCAAACCGTTGACTGCGATCCCTCTTGGAAGGAGAATTTGAGGAAAGGTTAGAAAGAACAGAAAGGAGCAAAGGGATTAGAAACATCCCAGGCTGTGTATGAGGGCTCTTTGCATATATTTGCATACATTTGCATGCATGGTCCTATGCAGGTGTCAACACCTCAATGTTACTGATGATGAAGGTTCAGAGAGCCTAAGGAAAGTGCTCAAGACAACTCAGCCAGTGGCCCACCTGGAGGTGGTGTGTAGCCCACCCTGATTAGCAGCTGGGATTTAGAGACAGTGGAATTGATGGCTAGGTCTGAGGACCCACAAACAAAGAGTGGGGAGCAGAAAGTCTGCCCTATCTCTCCCCTAAGGATGGACAGGAATGTTCTCCTGAGATAGAAATCAGTTGAAGAGCCTTAGATATGGAGCCAAGCAATTAAAGGATTATTATTCTTAACTCACTAAATCACCAACCACCATGTGTCTTCACACATCCAGAGTCACATGGAAATTTAATCCCCTGTCCAGCGAGTGTTTCTGCTGTGTTCTCAAACTCAAAAGTTTGCCTCAAGTTAGCAATTGCTTTCTCTTTTTTTTTTTTTCCCTTTCTTTTTAACTGAGTTAACTCCACCACTACATCCTGACAGTATAATTAACACTGGCCTTGGGAGAGGAATTGTTCTGCATTAAAAAATAAGTATCGTAGACAGATACTATTAGATCTTCTTGCATGGCTGAGGAAGAAATCAGTACACTGAGTGTGAAATCAAGAGAAGTCAAAGAACAAAGGAGAAGGAAGGCTAATGAATTCTCAGATGTGTTGGAAACCTGTTAAGTCCTGGGTTTGACACTAGATGTAGAGTTAAGTGATTTTTAATTGTAATTTTAAGTTGAATATAATCCAAGAATGTTGTCTGTCATTTCACAAAACCTCACTAATGGTTACCCATGAGGGATACATTAACTTCCACAAAAGGGATTCCTTAGGAATCAGTCGTCTAAGCGTTTGAGACAAAGGTGATCTTCCATAAAATTATGCATCTATTTTCCTGCAGGTTTTTCCTTTTTTTTTTTAGATTTAGAGGATTATTCTTTAATGCAGCATAAAGTAGTGTAAACTGATTGATAAAAAATTCATTGAACAGTATGTCTGTACATTAAGGGCAGCATCTTTTTGTTGATTTTTGTTTTGTTTTATTTTGTGTATATATTATACATTTTATTGACATATAGTCAGTTTACAATGTTGTGTCAATTTCTAGTGAACAGCATACTGCTTAAGTCATACATAAACATACATATATTCGTTTCATATTCTTTCTCACCTTATGTTACTACAGGATATTGAATAGAGTTCCCTGTGCTCTACAGTACAAACTTGTTGTTTATCTATTTTATACATATTAGTATCTGCAAATCTCAAGCTCCCAATTTATCCCCTCTCATCCTTCCCCCCCCCCCCTCTATGTTTTTCAAACTGAGCTGTTTATGTTTGTCAGGAGGGCCACATAGTCATCAAGTAAGAAAGAGTTAGGGAAGTATTTCCTGAACAAATATTGTAATATCTTTCTACAATTTCTGATCTTATGCATAAATCAGTCTACCAGCTATCAATCACAAAATGAGATAGATTATAGGAAAATGCTTGGTCAACTATTCAGAACTCCTTTGATGTAATATATTAGTATTATCATCATTATCAGTACTTACACCATTACCATATTTTAACTTAGTGTGGAAACATATAATAAAATAAACACTAATTCAGACTAACTGGGAGAGAACAGCCTAAATCTTACTGTGTTATTAAAATGTAGTGCTATTATCATAAAGTCCATAATCTAACTTAAAACTGCTAATAAGTGCAACTAAATACAGTTTATTCTGTTCTACTTCCAGATAAGAACCATTTATACTTTAAACTACATATTTATATGCTGTAATGAATGTGATCAATTCCTTAAAAAAAAAGAATTTATCCTGTTAATTATTGTAAACATGTCTATATATTAAAACCTCATTAATCCAGGCTTCCAATAATTCAGAGTTTAAGCTCACTTTCCCTATGCCAAAATGAAATACACCTTTCTCCTGAGATAATATGAAGGTATATTTCAGTAGGGCACAAGCTGAATTAACAAAATTTAAGATACAGTCTCTGGAAGAGATTTTATTTGGAAGGCTTTTAAAATCCTGCATTGCTGCCATCTGGTGGCCAAATGTGGTTCTCTACCATAATTTTAATATTAAAACTATGTGTATAGAAACGAAACAAATTGAAGTTTACCATTATGTGTATGCTGACGCAAATTTAAACATATTGCCATAAAGTAAGCGCAAGTAGAGATTTAGATAATTACCTGTAAAATGTCCATTTATATTAGTGATAAGCCCAAAGAAATTCTTCACTCAAACATGTCTGTAGTGGATTATTAATTATGATAGAAAGCAAGGTCCCTGCCTATGAATTCAACCCCAAAACAATGAGAAATAGTATTTGTAAATGTCGCTTCACGTTATTTTGTTAGCATAGGGCAGAGTTTTTAACAGCTCATGGGTTTCTGAGTTCTATTCCCACAGATCCAAGCCATACAAGGTTCTGCTGCTTATTAGCTGAGTGACTTTTGGTAAATAACCTAACTGCTCCACATGCTCTGTACCTCATATCCTCGTCTGCAAAATAAGGATAATTTCACCTACCTTTCAGATTTGTTGTGAGGACTAACTGTGGATGTGTAGAGTGTCTGGCACACAATGAGCATATAATTAACGGTAGCAATGACTAGCATTCTGTCCTAAATGGTCGCATAGCCTAGACTCAAGAAGAATGCATAGTTCTAACCCTGAATTTTCAATCAGCTTCTACCAAAGGTGCAAATCAATAACCAACCTTCTACCGTCCTCCCCATGTAAGCATTTAAGAGAAGTTTCTTCATAACTGCTCCTCCTATTATGAGTTTGGCCTCTTGAAAGACCAGTATTTCTTGGTATTTTCAAAATAGCCAAGAATGTAAGGAATCCACACTCAAACATTAGGAAAATGGGAAATAGGCACTGAATTCAACCTACACCTTTATGCTACTTCCTTAAAGGGCGAAGCTCTCAGCCCAAAGGTACTGCTCCCAGTGACCTAGTGTAGAGGGGCGTTCTGATTCTGATAATTCTCCAGCTGTCTAGGCATTCCCAAGCAGAGGGGCGCATCATCTGGACAGCCAGTTGCTACCCCCTGGTACACCCTAAAAGAGACAATTTACTACCCGCCCCCCAATGGGGGAGCTAAACTTGACTGATCAGAAATTGTTTCATATACTCCGGTTTCCCTAAGGACTTGCCTCAGCTGCTTAACCTTAGGTTGTTATTTCTGAATTAAGATGTTTCGATAGCAGGAAAACAGCATGAGAGGTTTTATCTTACTGACATAGCACAACCAGCAACTGCATAACCTGCCCGCCTTCCCAGGCCGCCTGGCGGGGCTTAGCCCCCCTGAACCCACATGTCAATAACATTCATTAAGTGTCACATGTATGTTTGTGTGGCTCTGGACTGGGTGATAAAGATTGGTCAAAAATGAAGAAATAAAGACATAATTTTTATTTTCAAAGAACATAATGTCCACCTGGGAGAACCTAATAATAATAAGGGAAAATACTAAGAAATCACATTAACAGAATGCAGAGTACGTGGTTCTTGGCAGCAGGGAGAAGGAAGACAGCAGAGTACACTGACATGACTCCAGCCT
This sequence comes from Camelus dromedarius, assembly GCF_036321535.1. Classification (NCBI taxonomy): domain Eukaryota; kingdom Metazoa; phylum Chordata; class Mammalia; order Artiodactyla; family Camelidae; genus Camelus; species Camelus dromedarius. The sequence goes on along the minus strand of NC_087465.1, from coordinate 7,431,612 downwards.
TTGAGCGTCTCTCACTCACAGGAAGCATGATTCCCAGGCACTCAGCTCATTTCTGTCTGCCATGGAGCTCATCCCTTAGTCTATCTGGGCTCCCCCCTCCCCAAAGTTAAATAGCTAATCACTTATAGAATCTTTTATTGATCACCAATAACTATGTCCATGAAGCCTCTGCAACCATTGAGTGCCCTATGCTTGTTCCAGAGGCATATAAACAGAAATTGGTTTATAAATTTCAGTTAATATGCTTGAAAACAAAACTAGAGAAGGATTAATGTACAATTCAGATTTGTCATAATCAACCCCTGGATGCGAGAGCCTAGACAGGCAATAATAAAGACTAGCAATCTTACCAGGATTATGAGGCAGCAAATTATTGGACAAGATATCTTTGATTTATTATAGTCATCAAAGGAATTATTCCAGAGCTATAGAAAATGGTGTGAGTCAAGTTTCAGAAGAGATAGAGTCAATTGTTAATCACTAAAATGACTTGTATCTTGGTATCTCAAAAATTATTTGAAAACAAAACAAGGAAATTAACTTTGTCTGTCTCGAAAAGAGGGCTATGTAGCCAAGTTATCAGTGTGCACTTATAAGCGGCTGAGCCACATCAGATGGCATCATGTCTTTTGACATAATTGAATGAGTACATAGGAGGACCAGAGGAATAACCGTCTACTTACACCTTAACAAAGCACTCGACACTGTTTTGTGATGAAAATCAACGAAAAGTCTACAAATATATGGATAAAGGAACTAAAGATGATGTAGTGATTAACTCACTGGTCTCTAGAAAATTTTAGGTAAATAACAGCCCTGTTTTGCATTACCTTCCTTCTTGAGTTCTAAATGGCAACACATGGATTTTTGGTGCGTCCCAACTTCATAAGTTGAAAGATCTGTCTCAGAGCACCTACACTCTGAAAGCATGTAAAGCAGGAAAGAAAAGATGTAGTGGGGAAATACAGGGGCACTGAGGGGGAAAGTTGTGGAAGCCTCTGACAGAGACTTGTAGCAGAGAGGACTTGTTACTGAGCTCAGGTCTGGCTGCTCGCCGCTCAGAAACCAATACGTGAGAGGCAAGTGTTCACTGAAATGGAAAACGTTGCTTTTAATCAGAAAGCCAGGAATCTGGAAAGAAGGCAGACTGATGTCCCCCAAACCAGCTCTGAGAATTCTGCTTGGCCATGAAAGTTTTTAATTGGAAAAGGGGACGTGATCGCAGTTAACCATGGAGTAGGCAACGGACTTGTTGACTCCTTGTGACGTTTCTTTAGATACTATCTTGCTCACACAGTCTGTTCACAACACTACTGAAGGGGAAGCTAGGGGAGAGGTCTGGTCATATGTTAGTTACTTTTTCTTCATTTTTCCTCCTTTGATCTATGGGAAGAACCAACAGGTTAAGCAATGTGTTGTGTCAGCAGAAGATCTGGGGGGGAGATGAGTGGCACATGGGGGGGCCTGGTTTAAGGTTAGGGACGGCACAGCTCTGCTAAACTGACAAGACAGAGGGGCCTCCTACAGAGAGCTCTTTCCTGCCAGAAAAGTCAGATGGGGAGGAGATTCACTCTCTGGGCTGAGACTGTCGCTTTCCATATTGTGCAGGACACCGTTAAGTCGTATAAATACTCTGAGTTTGCTCCTTCAGCCTGTCCTGCCCCTCAGTCTCAATGATTGAGACCATACGTCCCCCTCCGGTTACTGTAAGCATTCGAATGTGAGTTCCATTAGGGCAGAGGTCCTGTGTGCTCTGTCAGCGGCTCCATCCTTAGCGCTTAGAAGAGTACTCAGAGCATAGCTCTTGAATGGATGGTAAATCTGATGAAGAAACTCACTGAAATAATCTGTCTGCTGGGTTCAAGAGAAATACTTCTGAATCAATAGCTTTTCTCTGCAGAAGTAATAACACTTATAAATGCAAATGGAAAAAGTGTTCCATTCACAGAAGCGACAACAACTAGAAGCAGTGGCAATACAAGGTCAGCACGCGCATGAAGAGCAGCACAAGTGTTACTACAAGACATAGACCAACACTGGAACAAATGCAAAGATACAACATTGTTGCTTGGGAAGGTGATAATAAATATGTCCATTCTCCCAAAAGTAATCATGTAAATCAATGTAATTCAAATTAGTATCCCAAAAGAATCTTTTATTTCATTAGGATTATCTCGAATTTCATATGTAAGAATAAATATCCAGAATAGCCAAGAAAGCTATTTAAAAATTGAATGACAGGGGTGGGGCGAATAGCTCACTGATAGAGTGCATGCTTACAAGCATGAGGTCCTGGGTTCAATCCCCAGCACCTCCATTAGCAAAAACTAAAAAAAATTAAAAAATAAAAATCAAATGACAATAGGGGATGTACTATAAAGCCACTGTCATAAAACCATTATGGTATTGACATGAAAACAGAGGGAAAATAATAAGTCAATGGAATAAACTAGATAATCCAGAAACAGATCTCAGTGTGTGTGTGACACAGGGATGCGTTCATTTCATAAGTAATGAACCGATTCATTTAAAAAGCTCAGTGGCAAAGCCAGCGCTGCATAAGGAGGAGTAAAAGGAGACGGGCCTTTACTCACACCGCGTACAAAGCATCTCCAGGTGTACACGAGACTCTTCTGTATAGCTAAATAAAATAAATAAACATGTTAGGAGAAAAGGTAAGAGACCGCATATATAATCTAGGCATAGAAGAAAATTTACATCTAACAAAATTTCATATACTGACCCCCTTTGATGGAGAAATTCTACTGGAAAATAAAGGTATCTAAAGCTATCGATAACTATGTTTTCTGCAGAACTGTTCCTGACGGTCAGGAGCCACAAGCAAAGAGGATGGCTGTCAATTTGGGGGATGGTTGAATGTATGAAGATAAATTTACATCGTGAAATAATTTGCATTATTTAAAAGAACGAGTTAGAATTCTACTACCTACTTGGAGAGAGTTCCTTGACGTTTTCTTACGTGAGAAAAAGAAAATGCATAAAAGTAGGAGTACTATAATGTCATTTTTTAAAGAATGGAAAAATTGCCTTCTGTTTGTATACCTGTGTGCATAGGAGTATATCTATATGCAGTTTGTTTTTAATTATAGAGCACAGAATAGAACACATTCGTAAGAAGTCAGGTTGGCCTGATTTGGGGAGGAGCAAAGGAGAGAAGCAAAAGGAGGCAAACGAAAGAGAAAAAGAAATCATAGCCCTAAAAATTTTGTGATAGGATTCCATTTAAGCCTTTACATTAAATCATATATATACACATATATGTATGTGTGCATATATATAAAGAAAAAAATTCTAATTTAAAAAATTGAAAAGTGAGGAAAGGAAGGAAGAGAGGAAAAGAAGGGAAGGGTGGAGGAGGAGAGGGCTGAGGGGGAGACAGGGAGGTAGAAGAAACTGGCATCGCAGATCATTCTTTTCAGATTTAACGTCACATAAGCTACTTCATTCGGTAGTGACGTAAGACTCAACCTTGAGAGCACTCAACAGTATCAGGTTTTTAAACAACTTCAGTTCAAAACGTGAGGGCAGGGTGGGCTTGTCTGATGCTTTCTCATGATTAGATTGAGGATGTGTGTTTTAATCAAGAACCACACAGATGAGCACCTCTCAGTGCTCGTGTTGGGGCGCACGGGGTTGAGAGGTCTTACTGCGAGTGATGTTAACCGTGACCGTTTGGTTAAGGTGGTGTCTACCAGTTTTCTCTGCTGTAAATTAATATTTTCCCCATTCTAATTAATAAATATATTGGAGGGGGACACTTGGAGACTATGCAAATATCCTGTTTCTCCTCAAAGTGTCTCCCATCGATGTTAGGGTCTCCTGGTGAATTTCGCCTGAAATAATGATTATTATGGTGTTTGCCTAATGGTGATTTTTCATTTCCCTCATTTCTTGTAGTTTCACTAAAAGGAATTTTACTATAAGGAAAAAAAATTTGAGGGCATTTTTATATTTTTGTAATTTTTTTTCTCTTTCCTTCCCTCCACACTTCTTCCTTTAAAAGAGAAAAAACAAAACAAAAAAATAAAAAATCTACTGCCACTGTTGAATGTCATCTGCGTGGCTCAGAATCTTACCTGACTGCATGGAAATCTTTTAAGCTATGTCTGCCGAGTGATTTTCTAAGCTTTGTGTAGTATGTGTGACGCCTCACATAGTCTATTGATAACAGGCTTCTCCTAAAGGCAAAACTATTCAGCTCCAAGAAAAGCTTGCTTTTGCAAAACAACAACAGAAGCTTCCACGTCTTCTCAGTTTTGAAAGTCGAGAGGCTACGTTTCCAACACGGAAGAAACAATTTCTGAAACACCTTAATAAATCTCCGTAATTGTTAGAACACCATCAAGTCAAGCAGAAAACCAAGAAGGGTATCAATTTCTCCAAAGATCAAGGTCAATAAAATCGGTTCCAGCAACCATTCAACAATTTATAATGAGATCAAACTTGTCACCAAGTATCTCGGGAAAGTAATTACAATGGACATACTTTGAGGCTGTGGGTTAGCATAAGGTGTCACCAAGGAATTAAGACTGATGACAGTATTAAAAGGTTTAGAGAACAATAGATGAGGAATCCGAAGAGCAGGGAAGGAGGTTTTCACGCAGACATTGAGTCTGCAAAGTAAAATTAATATAAAACGTGAATTCAGGTTGGTGTCATTCAAATAATCTATGTCCATTAAATTTTTATATTCAGCCCTCATCTAATCATTCATTCCAGCTGCCTCTCTCCTCTGCTTTAGCAAGAGTAGAAACCATCCTCCTCGCTCCATCCAGTCAGAGCAGAGCAGCCACGTGAGATGGACAGGTTGTATGTTTCTGTACCTGTTTCCAAAGGAGAGACAGTTCAACGTTTGGTCCTTCCACACATTTTTATTGAGCGTCAACAATACTTGGCCCTTTCTGGCCAACATCAGAGGGTTTATATGAGGATTATTTCATTAGAATTGATTAATGAGGTTTACGTTCCATGGAAAATCTTAGCTTGGTGAGTGCTAGGTGATAAATTGTCTGTAAATGTGTTAGCTACCATTAGTATTATTATTTCCTTAACTCACCTCGACGTCTTTGTACTGGCTGCCCCGTTGGCTTGAAACGCCCCTCCCCAGTTTATTCATTCTTCAGGACTAGAGTTATCACTTCCTCTGTAAAGCGTCTCCTTTTTCCCGGAACAGTTACTGGCTTCCTTCTCCCACTCTGAGCTCTCTGTACATATTATCAGTGACAGAAATATCCACATCTTATCTGTCCCCTGCTCTGTCCCATATCTGTAAGTGATTAACTCAACTTCCAAAAACAATTTTATGAAATCTAGTTAAGCTGGAAAATTTCCTACCTTACAGCCCAAGTAATTTCATTCCTCCATCTGTGCCCTGGAGAAAATTTACATGGAGACAGGCATGAGAATGTCCAAAGCAGTTGTACCTCTAAAAGCAAAATAATATAAATAACTGAAATATCCAGTAAAAAGAGAATGGATTTTAAATATCACAACGTATTCAGATACTGGCTATTATGTAAGCATATGAATCAGTGATTACGGCTACATGTATCGACACGGAGAAATCTCACAAGTACAATGTTGAATTTAAAAAGCAAGCTGCAGGAGAATAAATGTAGTATAATACTGTTTATGTAAAACTTACCAATATTAAAACTTTCAGGATAGTGGTTATCCTATTGGAAACAGGTAAGAGGATGTGATCAGAGAAAGGTGAACCAGGGCAAGTGTGTACATACATGGCAATTTTTTTTAAGACAAGTTGTAAGGACATGAGTGTTTGTCACACTCTTCTAAAAGTAGGGCTGCTATTTATTGAGTAGCTCCTTTGTGCAGGGCACATTGCCTCCATCACATCATATACTCAAAACCATGTAAGACAGATTTACTCCTTTAAAGGGGAAGGAAATGCTGAGACAGGTGATTCATTTGCCCCTGATCACAAAGCATCAAGACAGGAAAGCTGAGCTTGAACACAAACCCATCAAAAGCCAAATATTGTGCACTTTCCACTGCATATCCACTGTCTTGGCTTATTTTCCTTTCTGGACCTAAAATTCCTTTAACTAAGGCTACCTGGCTGACTCCATCCCCCGACTAGGGACACACACATACCCAGGCACTCAGAGCACTCCCTGCTCTCAGGCAGAGCAGTAGATTGAGAGGACAGAACCCCCTTCTGAACTTGAGAAAGACATCTATCTGTTCACCGGGTTTGCTTAAGTAATAGGAGACGGTTAAGTTAGGAGTTGTACGTTGCTTAGTGGTTAGGACAGAGTTGCTACACCTGTAGGATGTAGACTCAGACCACTGGTGGCCATCTTTGTCACCACTTAAAAGTGAAGGCGAGGGGGTGAGTTTTCACTGAGGGGTACAGCCCAGTGGTCGAGAGCGTGTTTAGCATGCACGTGGTCCTGAGTTCAATCCCCAGTGCCTCTGTTAGATGCGGAAAGAAAAGTGAAAACCACACAGAGAAAAAGAAGACACGTGAGGAGAAGAGAGACATTTCTAACAATACAATCTGAGACTTGGGCTCTTCATTGCACGAACCATCAAATTTCTTTGTCTTCAGATATATGTATGTATATGCATGACTGGGACACTGTGCTGTACATGAGAAACTGACACATTGTAACTGATGGTATTTCAATTAAACAATAAAATAAATAAAGTTTCTTTTTCTTTAGTTCAGTTTCAGTTGGTTTTGTCTCTAGCAGCGCAAAGGGTCCTAATATACCAGTTTATTTTATTATATGCTTTCCTATACTTATAGTTCTTTCCCTATATATTCGTGTGTTGTTCTTCATTTATTTGAACATATTTTGATGATTGTGTCTCCTCCTCCATGAACAGTAAGGTCCATGAGAGCACGAATCATGTTTTATTTTGCTAACCATCATAGCCTTACTGTTGTCCAGAACAACCAACAAGCACCTATTACATATTTGTTAAATTAATAGTGAAATAAATAAATCAATGAGCAAGCAAACACAGAGCTCCCCTCAGCGTTTGTGTTCATGTAAGAGGTGCCAAGCCTCTTACACGATAATCCAGCCAGCCCTTCGTGCATAAACAGATACGAACAACCGAGGGCCACCAGCTATTTCACAGAAACATTTCACAGAACTGGGTAAGGAAATCTATCAAAATGTAGAGCATGAAAACAAAGAGAATAACATGTTGATAAAAGAACGAAAGTGAAAGATACGGAGGCTTGTTTCAGAACATTCAAATCGTCTAATATAAATTCCAGTGAAAAAGAATAGGTAAAATATGGGTGGAAGATAATTAAATAAATACAAGAGGAAACAAAGGCTAAACTCAAGGATGGCATGAATCTTCAGCTTGGAAGTACCCAGAACCATGAATGAAAAGAGATCCGTACGTACGCATATAAGTAGCACTCAGAATACCAAAGCAAAGGGAACATCCTGTGAGGAACAATTAAAATATTCAATTTTAATATTAATTAAAGGAAGGAGGGAAGAAGTTTCAGACTGGCCTTAGAACTCTTAACTAACAACACTAGTTTTAGGAAGATAACAAAGCAATGGTTCAAAATTCTGAGGGAGACACAATTTGCAACCTAAAATTAGACACCCTTCTAAACTGTCACCAAGTGGACAGAAGACACTGGACTTCCTCACGCATGCAGAGACACACGCTGCACTGTATACATCCTCTTTGTGAAAAAGCGCTTACTGGGAAATATCTGCAGGGAATCGTGTTGGCTTGGTTACGTCATCTTGCAGAAGGTGAAGGGAACCCAAGAAAAAGAAAACAGCAAAGCTGAGACGGCAGAATTAAGCTAGGAGTGCAATGAAAATAGATCTCACAGGACAAAGAAGCCTCCGGATCCAGAAAGCAATCAACCCAAATTAAAGAGGTAAGCCAGAGGGCTCGGAGGAAAATGTCCCCAAGTAAAAAGGCAATTCCATTCAGCAGCTGAAGCTATTAAAAGTTTGAAGCCCTTAGTCACATGGGTAAATCAGGCACAAGCTTCAGTCATCAACAGGTGACAAAGACAGTCATTGGTGAGGGTGGGGGACAAAGGAAGAAAGTAGTTGTAGCTAATTGTATATGCCAAAGTTATAGTACCAGCTCTAAAACTCTGTATGATTTTACTTTACTTTTTTAATAGCTTTAAAAAAATTGGGGGGGTAATTAGGTTTATTTATTTATTTGTCTATTTATTTATTTTGAAGCACAGTCAGTTACAATGTGTCCATTTCTGGTGCACAGCACAATGTCCCAGCCATGCATATACATACGTATATTCATTTTCATATTCTTTTTCATTAAAGGTTGTTGCAAGATATTGAATACAGTTCCCTGTGTTATACAGAAGAAACTTTTTTCAAAGTCTATTTTTATATATAGTGGCTAACATTTGTGAATCTCAAACTCTCAAATTTATCCCTTCCAACCTCCTTTCCCCGTTAACCATAAGATTGTTTACTATGTCTGTGAATCTGTTTCTGTTTTGTAGATGAGTTCACAGTGTCTTTTTTATTTCTTTATTTTTTTAGATTCCACATATGAGTGATGTCATATGGTATTTTTCTTTCTCTTTCTGGCTTACTTCACTTAGAATGACAATCTTCAGGTCCATCCATGTTGCTGCAAATGGCATTATTTTATTCTTTCTTATGGCTGAATAGTATTCCATTGTATAAATATACCACAACTTCTTTATCCAGTCATCTGTCGATGGACATTTAAGTTGCTTCCACGTCTTGGCTATCGTAAATAGCGCTGCTATGAACATTGGGATGCAGGTATCTTTTCAAATTAGGGTTCCTTCTGGATATATGCCCAGGAGTGAGATTGCTGGATCATATGGTAAGTCTATTTTTAGTCTTCTGAGGAATCTCCACACTGTTTTCCACAGTGGCTGCACCAAATTTCATTCCCACCAACAGTGTAGGAGGGTTCCCTTTTCTCCACATCCGTTCCAGTATTTATCGTTCGTGGACTTTCGAATGATGGCCATTCTGGCTGGTGTGAGGTGATAACCTCATTGCAGTTTTGATTTGCATTTCTCTGATAAAATTGGAAGCTCCTAGACCTTAATGCTTAGATCCACATAGGTCACTTGCCTTGTCTTCTGTTGGGTAAGGAGTCCCAGGGCAGACCAGATTCCAGGGGAAGATAAACTCTACCTGCTAATCTGTGGCATGACCAAGGAACTGTGGCCATTTTTTTTTCACCCCAAATAGGCTTACTGACGAGGTACTTTAGGAAGAATTTCCTCTCAGGTATATAACTTGGCATATTGACTTGATTGGCAAAAGTTTTGGCCACGGGGATCTGGGAGAATCACTGACCTCTTTGCCGAGCTCCAGGCTCTTGCTAGAACAATGCATTTCATTAAGAACAGATTTTGCTACTGCTATTTTATGCAGACACATTTTCACTGACTCATTTCCTGGGATAACAATCTTAGCTATTAAGAAAAAGTGACCTTTAATTTGTTCTTGGCATGGGGGATGGGGAGGTAAGTTTAAAACAGATTAAAAACGGAAGATAAAACAACACATCTCTTGTTGCTGATAAAAAGCAAAGTGTCAAAAGAAACAAAGCTGAAACCAAGCTCACTTCTAGCTTGTTACTGAAAGGAACGAAAGAAGACAGGCAGCACTGAATTTTTATAGGATCTATTTCTGCCTTGTGTTTCACTCACCTGGATGCAACACCTTATCACATTACTGCAGTGCTAGAAGCATCTTCTAAACAAGTGAACTCTGCCCGTAGCATTTATATCTTTCTGGAACAATCAAGTTGATCAGTAGTTCTCGCCATCTAAATGCTTCTCAAAAAGCAGAAGAAAACGTTTGTATCTCATTCAACAAAATGACATAAAATTAGATGCTTGGGACTATTATCAGACTTAGGCAAAAATTATGGATTCATTCATTCATTCAAAAATTTGCATTGACAAGACTCTGCTATATTACAAATGCCGCTTACTGTTTCAAAATAAGGCATAATAAAAGCAGTGTGGGAGAAGTGCCTTTAAAGAGAGGTAACTCATAAGAGGGGGTGACACTGTTAAAATTATCCCACTATCTCTGATGCAGGCTGGTGATGCCCTCAGGAGCAGTATCAGCCTAACTGTTCTCTGCTCCAGGCTGGCCAGATAAACCTCACACCATCGGTAGTAGAAATTATCTGTATGGTTGATTTGAGAATGCCAAATTTTCATTCTGAATTTTCTGTAACTGCGTTCTTCCTAATACTGTTGAGGCAAGCCACTAGCGGACCACTGGAAACACGTCAGCAGGCTTTGGTAGTTTAAGCCGCAATCAAGATTGCTCATCCAAATAGCTAGCTGAGAGCACAGCTTGACGTGAAGGAGGCAGTGCAGCCACAAGCTGATACACAAGTCTCAGGAATGATGTCATGCCACTGGAAGAAAAACCTGGGTGGAAAGCACTGCTACATTTATTTGACAAAGTGTCAAGGCTATGAGAGAAAACAATCTCCATTCTCTAAAAACCACCTGTTCCTCTTACTGAACACATATCTGCCCGTCATCAGTTGAGCCTCAGCATAAATCCACTCTGCCTCCCACAACAGTCTTGCAAAATGGCATCAGTATTCCCATTTTTCTTGTGAAGAAATTCAGGCCTTAAAGGAGGTTAAGTATCTCGCCTAATATATCACATGGCCGGTAAAGGCTGAGTCATGTTTGACCCCAGTCTTGCCTGACATCAAAGCCCCTTCTGGTTCTACTCCGTCAGCTGCCTCAGGTGGGGAGGAGGATTCCTATCCAGTGACCACAAAGGAGAGCCATCTGCATCAGACCAAGGGGTGCACAGAGGGCTTCAGAGAGACTGATGCTGTGATTCAATCTTGGAAGATCTGTAGATTTATTCATCTATATTTAAACTATTTTGTTAATTATAAGCTCCCGGGATTCAGTTCAAATCAAAGATACAAGACTAAAAGCAAAATCTCTCCTCCTTCTTCCCCCATAGTGAGGCTAGCACCTCACTTCAAAAGGAGTCATTGTTTTGAATGTCTTATGTAAATGTCCAAAAACCTCTCCGACCTACCTTTAAGGAGCATGGGGGAAGATAAAGGAATGGAAAGGAGGCAGATGGCGGGAAAAAAACTTATTTTTTGCAGTCCTCCAAAGTGCATATACATCCTCCAGTGAGATAAAATTTTTCCTGCATGTTGATAATTGAGATGAGAAGGTCTAAGTCAAAATAGTATCGTTTAAAGAAAAACCTCAAGCAGGGCAATGGAAAATGCAATCAAACCGCAATAGCTCCCTCTGCTGTCATTTTATGTAATTAAAAAAATTTTTTTTGGTTTTATTTTGTGATTATTCGGTTAGGAACCACATGAAGCCGGGTAGTACAGAAGTCAGGTGATAAAATCCTTACTACTTTATCTAAAATTGGTAGCATCGCCCCTGTGTCGTGAATAATGACGATCTTATGACTGAACATTTTTCTCTATGGTGGGGGTATTAGTGTAACTCAAAGAAGGGGTCACGTTTCTGAAAAGTGATACATATGCTTCAATAACAAGGAAACATCAATCTCTAAAAATTAGACTAATTTTTTAAAATAAAACCTTCAGAGATTCACTTGTCTAGGCAATGCTGTTCATTGAAAGCTGAAAAGCCCACGTCTTTGAGAAGGACGTGGACGATGTATCGGTAAACGCAGAGAAGGAAACAAACGCCAGGCCAGGCGAGGAGAGGAGCCCTTCCAGGGAGGAGCAGGGCTGAGACAAGAGGGAGGGAGGACCCTGGAGGCGTCGAGATGCCCCGACTGCACATTCTCACTTAATTCTCCAAACAAGTCTGAGCCAGGGTATTCCTCATCTTACAAACAAGAAAACCGAGGCGTTGAATTGTCTGGTCAGTGAACAACTGAGTAATAGGTCAGGGCACAGATTGAGAAGCCTTTGGCTTTGAAGCGAGACTAGAAAATCTGGGCTTTGAAGTCCTCGTTCCATCACTAGCTGGGACCCTGGGAAAGCCACAGCCTTCCAGTCTGTTTCTCCATCTACAAACTGAAAGGCGTGATTAGATGGCCTCCCAAGTCCTTGCCAGCACTCAGCAACCTCTGGGTCAGTCACACTGTAGTCCCCCACTTTATCTGACCCAGAGAAAATTCTGTTTAAATGAGAATCAAAGGCAATTTGGGGGGAAAAAATGGAGTGGAAAAGGAAGGGAGGAACAGACAGAAGGAAGGAGGGAGGGAAGCGGGAAGATTTCACAAGAGCAGCCAAAGAACACTCCTGGGGGAGGGCATAGCTCGGTGGTAGAGCGTGTGCTGAATGCGCACAAGGTCCTGGGTTCAACCCCCAGTGCCTCCATCAAAAAACAAAGAACACTACAGGAGAAATGGAGCTACCATCAGGCAGTCGACTTGCCCCCTTGGTTAGAAAAATGGAAGTCACGTGGCTTTTTGTCAAACAATAATTAGCACCAACTTTCTCCTTACGCATCACCAGTTCATAGACTGCCTTCCGGTTCTCAGGCAACAAAGGCCACCCTCAGTGGCAAAGGCTCAATTCAGGCCAACCTAGGAACGGCCGGGAGGCATCAGTGACGCGTCCAACCAGTAACTGTGGCGCGTTTCACGTGCCAGGCAGTGTTCATGGCAATAAAGACGAAGTTCCCTCCTTCCCGAATCCAACTTTACAAAGATGAGGCCACACACAAATACTTGTGGTAAGTTCCATGAGGAAGACAGAGTGGCAGGGGGGCTGTTTTAGATAGGGAGGCCAGGGACGTGCTCTCTGAGAAGGTTAGCTTAGCAGAGGCGTAGAAGAGAGCAAACACAGGAAAAAGGAAGTGAGGGGTGCCGAGCGGGGTTAGGACAGGCAAGGAAGGAAGACCAAGGGTAAAAGCAGACACTCCTCTGCAGATATCCTCACAAAAAATTCCGTACCATTACAAACCACAACCAATTTTGAGTGTTAAACCATTCATGTCCTTATTTCTACAGGCAATAAAGCACCAGATAAGGTGAGGACATGATACAAAGGTGAAGAAAAAAAGGTCAGTGAGGTCTAAGAGCAATGAATCAGTAGATCCCGTGTAATGAGTATGTTAGCTGAGACGCATGTTGGACTTCACGTTAGTAGGTCAAGAAGGAAAAAGATGGGTGTGTGTCTGTAGGAAAGGGAGGGGTGGTGTGAGAATGGTGGGGGGTGGCCAGGGGGCGCTGCTCAAGAGGGGGGGGTCAAGAGATCTCAGGACAGCCGTTGACACAGCCGAACGCGGACACCACCCAGTCCACCGACAGTGTCCCCATGGCAGCGGTTCCCAGAGGGCACCTGCTGTGCCACATGTATATTCACAACCGTACTAGGACCTGTCACTCTCATTCTCTCGGAGCGTACAGTCCAGTTTTCCAGCGGATTACATGACAAGTGATATCACGACAGCTTGAACAGAAGATGAAAATCCAGCTGCTATTAAGTGAAATAATAAGTGCTTTAAAATTTTTCAGTGTTAAGTTTCCAGTAGGGTAAACATCAATAGATAGAATGCACATGAACAAAAAGCGCCTTGGGGTCCTCAGTAACTTTGGGGTAACAGGGTCCTGAGAGACAAAAGGAATTGAGAACTGCTGCCCAACCTGTGAATAAATTTGAGATTATTAATATTATACAATATATATTGTTGTATTATAAATAGTATGTATATAAGTATGATGTTTATTGGTGATAATTTTGATAAAATAAAAAGGGGAGTCCCGTTAAGATGAGAGACCGGGTCTACGGCCGCACCACCCCGAACGTGCCCCATCTCGTCTGCGCTCGGAGCGAAGCGGGGTCGGGCCTGGTGAGTACCTGGATGGGACTAGAGACGGGAACCCCTGCGGCAGGAATGTGCGTGTGTAGGGCCGGGCCTGTGCGGCGCTCCTGGACGATGTAATAACGCGTGTCCGACGATGCAGCGCGGAGGGAGGGCTTCCCCAGGAACGGCCGGCGCTGCGAGTTCATCGTGAACGGACGTTCCCTCGCCAAGCTACACGCGCGAACCGAGGGGCAGGAAGAGGCTGTGCCTCTATGTGAATGCAGCTTGGTGTTAATGACTTTAATATTTGAAACTTTGCTCAAAAGCTGTTCAGAATGTCTTCAGTGAAACCTTTTTTCAATCTAGTTGAAAGTAGATACTGATGCAAATAAGTCGTTTATTTCTACACACACACACACACACACACACTCACTCTCATATGCTACTGATATTCATTCCTTTGGGGGGTTTTTTTGTTTGTTTTTAATATGTGACCTTTCAAATATTGCCTGGAAAGCAGAAGAAATGTGAAAAGAAAAAAAGAAAACAAAGAAACAAGCCTATCTGGAAAACCAAGGCTACATAATTCCAAGACAGGTATTGAATGTCTAACAGCCTCTTCCTCACTTTTTTTTTCCCCTTATTAAAGGCATGATGACGGGGGAAAAACGTCTATTTTTATGAGCTCTGAGAAAGGAAACATGTGCCTTTCCAAAAGAAGAACGGTTTGACCCAAGACTTGACATGGCTTCAGCTGGCTTTAAATTTAGAAACAAGGAACTGTTAGTGGGTTCATTTCTTCTCTCCAACGTTTCATACAGAAAACATTGTTCATAGTTCAGATAGCTAAAATAAATATGTAAGTGCTGATACACTACATTTTCTACGTGGTATGAATACTTACTACATTTATTTGCAAAGATATCATACCAACTTATCATTACACATGGACACATGCAGTCACGTTAAGCCGTTTAATGCGGGGAGGGAAGTTGGGGGACTTGAAAAAGAATAATTTAGGTTAAGACCTTTAAAATGAAGTGCTAAAATAATGAAATAGATGTCAGTTAAGGGCTGGATTCATTAGTGATACAAACATTTTAATTTAAAACATATATACCTTAATTCACCAAGGATTTGATTTAGGTCCAAGACTTTCTCTCTGAACAGGAATTTGATGTCTTTATACCATGAACCACACCTCACGTCCAATGCATTGGCTAAGATTTCCCACTGGACTGAGAACTGAAAATACACTTGCAAGCTACATGCAAACTTCTACATTTTTATGGTTTTCCTGCCAAGTTTTGACTGTTTTCTGATCTATCCCTAATTAGACTACTCACTTTTATCAGGTATTTCCAAAGCAGTCAATTTAGTTTGCACGGAAACAGCTCTTTCCGTCACATTTTATGAATTTACATATTTAAATCCAATAATGAAAGAAACAAGTACAACTGGAACAAACAAGCTTAGGAAGCAGCACAGATGACTCTGGTCAGCATACAAACAGGGGTGAACTAGAGAACAGCTATGAGATGCAAGTTCTAACTGCATCGAAGCACTGGGTGCTTTACAGAGGAAATGGAAGGTCAGTTAACGCAGAAAGCCTGACAGAACAAACTTAACCTCCGGGAGAGAAGAGCTTTAACATTAAAGTGCAACAATGTTATGGTGAAGCTATATTTATAAACTTTTAACCTCACATATAATCTCGAATATATACTGGAAAAACTCCTAGAATAGTTGGAACCACTATCTGTCAAACACCTCTTCCTTCTAAAGTTGTACAGTATCGTGGATGAAATAGGGAGGTAAATAGGGAGGTAACGCAGCCACATTAGTGTCTCCATTTTGAATTGTTACTAAGTATTTATTCATGATGAAGTTCTTATAATTTACTACCATACTTAAGCGGCATCAATATCAAGGGGCATTTGTACCAAGCAAAGCAGAAAATTTCTTCTTGATCTAGTTTTCATCTCTGGCTTTATTTTCTTCTATTGTTTATAGGTTTTCTTGTGACTCGTCCATATTTGCTTTCCTTTTAGTCTAATTTGCCTTTGGTTTTGCCATCTGCTCTGTTCTAGCAGGATAAACTAACTCTATGTTGTTTCGTTTTACTTACTTTGAAAAAGCATGGCTGACAGTCACTGAGAATCCTAGAAACCAAAAGTTGCAACAACAAAGATAAATGATAATTTAAGTTTTATTCAGGCGGTGACTATTCTCAGGATCTCAATGACATAACAGTATCAGCGGAAAATAACCAACTTTCTACAACCTCTAAACTGCATCTAAGCAATAATTACCTGGAGCAATAGTCCGTGATAATCAATAAAATCTAAATTTTTCATAAGAAACAAAAGAGGATAGAAATAGCTAACATTTGAAGGCTTGCCACAGGTCCAGCTCACCACTTCATATTACTTCATTTAATCCTTCCAAAATCTCCTCTATTCTTATTTGCTATTTCGATTTATACAATCACCTTTTCTTTTTAAAGGAAGGCAGCATTCTAACAATAATACACTTTTTAACTCCTATTTATTTTTTTAACCCAGTCAAATTTAGATGGCCGTCTGTTCTTACCTATATACGTAAAATCAAGATATTCTGCCATCATCTGAATTCTCTCTAAAACATCTTCAATCCCTCTATTAAAATCACTGCACCCCTATACGCACAGTTCGAATTAATTCAGGGAAAAGGAATGAGTCTCTGTTAGAATTCCTCCAATATGCAATCACTCTGTTGAGAAATGAGGAAGGGAAAGTGGGAGGGGGGAAGTTCTAAAAAAGGTAAAAGCAGAAAGGAAAACCTAGTGACACAAGTTGGGTGAGACGAAGCGGTAGTCAAACAGCTGCCCGTATTCCTCTGTAAAAACACAAGGATAAGGCAGAGCATACTCGCCTGCTCAAGTGTGGACCAGGACTTCCTTCTCAAGTACAGTACGGAAAGGAGGAAAAAAGCAACTATAATGGAGAAACCTGACACAGCACAGCCAGGTGGCCAAGGTCAACACCAACAGGGTGTTGGTGGTATGTATCCTTGACATGATGTGATGGAAATGGCAACTTGATCTACATGGGGGTCTTCCTCCCAAAAACTCATACCCCGAGGCTAATCATAAGACAGACATTCATAAAATGCAGAGGAGGAGTGTTCTGTAGAGTATCTGACCAGTACTCAGTCCTGTCAAGGTCACCACAGCCAAGTCTGAGAAACCATCACAGCCAAGAGGAACCCAAGGAGACTTGAAAACCAAAAGTAATGTGGTATCCTTGACAGCATCCTGAACCAGAACGAGGACATTAGATAAAAGCAAAAAGTTCTGAAAAACAATTATGATAATGGATCAATACTGGTCTATTAATTACAACAAATGGACCAGACTAATGTAAGACGTTATCAATAGAGGAAACTGGGTGCAAAGTTTATGGGAATCCGTGCTGTCTTCCCAATTTTTCTGTGTAACTGTTCTAAAATATAAAGCCTTTGTGGTGGTGGGGGGTGGGGTAACAGGGATAATGTAAAATGGCAATAGAATTTAAGAAAAAAAAACAAACTTGGATTGGATTTCTTTGGGACACACATTCTCTTGCTTCTTTTTACCAACACTGTGGAAAAGACAGGAATTTTAGGCCCCTAGACTTTAAGATTCACTAAAGGAAAGAAGTGGTTATAATTTATCAGATTCAATAAATAAAATACAATTTGATGTATTCATTACCTATATTCTGAAAGTAAATAGAGGATGACTACTACAAATTTTACTGTTTTCCAAACTTATTTTTAAAAGGACAAGTATTTGTCAAAGCTACCTACAAAGCTATTTAAATCGTAAAATTCTAAAACGTGAGCCCTGCAGAGAACCTAAGATGCACTCTACGCCAAACTCCTGCATTTACTAAGTACACTAACAATAAAGGGAACGATTTATTCCGTGTCAATCTACCAGTTAGAAGTAACTGGAAATCTGGTCTTTTCAACTCCCAATTCTAAGATTTTTCTGTATACAATAATGCCGTTCTGGTTACAGATGTGTCAGAAATATCCAGTGATGTTTTAAAATGCCACTCGAGTATCTAAACTTCTAAGTGTGTTCTATGTAAGGGGCACTCTCTGGAGGGCCACAGGGTGGCAGGAAGGGGTGCAGAGCCCCCCCAGGGTGACGAATTCTGCATTCATATCCCTTTTGTACACTAAATTTTATGAAATCAATTTCCACTTACATTTCTGTCCCAATATTGTACAGGTAATTCAAATTATGGAGTAGACAAATTTTTAATTTAGTGCACTATTTTATAAATAAACTGCATTTAAATTGCCACTGCTACCTGTGGGTGGCAGTTCCACTTCTCACTACCGCACAGAGAGAAACAAGGAGAACACACATCAAGGTTATGTAATAGCACAGACAGCTGACCCTTGAAAAACACATGGCATCAGGGGTGCTGACAAACAACTTACAGTCGGCCCTCCGCAACACGGTCTCCCCACAGTCCAGGCGCCCCCCATCCACAGATTCAGCCAACCCGACCTGTGGTACTGTAGTACTGACCACCGAAAAAACTCCATGTACAAGTGGATCTATGCAGTTCAGACCCCTGTGGTTCACAGGTCAATTGTTTAGTGATTAGAAAGCAAATGACCTTGAACTGGTCAGTTCACTTCCAACCACAAGAATCCTTTAGCTCCTAGACTGGAATTACTAAGTCTAGTAACACTAACCAAGATAAAGCCAAGTCAACAAGAACTCGGGTCCCAACTACACGTGAGTATGCTGACGAGACGCAAACCCTCTTTAGGAGCAGACCAGTAAAAAGGCGGCTTCTGATGACGCTGCAGCGTGGGACACCCGGGGTGGCTAACAGTGTTGGGTGCAGCCCTCAAAACTCAACTCTTTGTTGTTCCCCATCCGAACAAGGGCCTCAGAGAGAGCCCAGCAACGATTTTCAGTGCACCACACAGAGTCACCACGATCCTATCTCCATGAGCTCTGGCCAACCCAAAGGACAGTGGACACACGCTATTAGAAAAGCATCCCCTGGGACCAAGGATGTGGGATTAGGGTTATTAGACAGCTGGTGCCAATACTGCCTCCTATCACATGAAAAGAAATAGCTCTCTTCCTCTTTCGCTCTAAGCTCAGCATTAAGAGCATGTAATGCAATAAGGTCAAGGGAGTGCATAAAGGTTAGGACAAAATGTTACCTCTCCTCTCCTTAATTCCCCCACTTAATTTTAAATGGCGAACTAAATCAAGTGATATAATCTATCTGTACTCGAAAAGTATGTCAATCAGGAAATACATAACAGATTTAACAAAAATGTTACGTTTTCTGGCAGGCAATACATATTTATAAAGATAAAATGGAAAGAACACAGGTATGAGTGAACAATTTTTATTGAAACCCTCAAAGATTAAAGAGGACCAAATGGTGAGTTTGGGTACCATAACAGAAAATCTCACCTAACTGTACCATCATTCACAGGAATGAACAAACCCAAACACGACAAAATTCAAATCTCATGTAATTGCTACAAGTGAATGTAAATGAACTAATCATTTTATCTTAACCTTTCTTTAATCATATGAAAAAGAAGGGAATTTACATGGCATAACAAAAGATATGCAAAACTTAATGAAACACAATTCTCTTAAATTTCTCACTTATTTTTATAGGATGCAGAAATGCACTTGAAATGATTAAATGACTTAAGCTGATTCTTTTTTATTGCAAACTGTTTTAACATCAGCTTAACCCCCATGCATGGTATTCAAAAAGAACACAGCTTTTGAATTAGAAAGATCACTTAAGTTAAAATGAGGAAGTAAGTATTGAACTTAGGAAAAGGCTGGGGTTTCTTTTGAAAGGAATCTTCAAGTACCAATACGCATAGAGAAAGAATACTAATTTTGGTTACATTTTCCCCCTTACTGTTAAATATACAAACTATAATACCTTTCAAAATAAAACACCCATATAAGATAACTTGAATTAAGAAACATTCAAACCAGGTCTTGGAAAAACATCAAGCAAGAAATTTACTGGGCCAACAATGTTTTAATTTGTGATTATTCGAAACATTTCATCAGTCTCCTGCGGTAGAGCCCTGTTTCTCTCCCTTTCGGTCCCTACAGTTAAGAAACCTTTCTGTATGTGCTG
This sequence comes from Camelus dromedarius, assembly GCF_036321535.1. Taxonomy (NCBI): domain Eukaryota; kingdom Metazoa; phylum Chordata; class Mammalia; order Artiodactyla; family Camelidae; genus Camelus; species Camelus dromedarius. Next base: position 7,411,650 of record NC_087465.1, on the reverse strand, counting down.
CTGAGACAACCTGCGATCGTTTCACTTAGAGGAAGGACACTGCCATCCACTGACAGACCAAGGAGGAAGAGAAAGTAGGCGCTCTGAAGGAAACTTATATGAGGGGAAAAGAAAAACACGATCGAAAAGCTAAAGTGTTTTGTTGTTGTTGTTGTTGTTGTTGTTTTCCCAAAGGAATGCTGCACCCATTTCACTTAATATTAGAAATCCAGGTTAAAGGCACTGGGATGTACTCCTCACCATGAGTAGACTACTGAGTTACATTCGACAGTTCTGAGTCGGCTGTTGCAATCAGCCTGCTTGCTGAGTGTTTCCGTGACATTTCTTACACAGAAACCTAGTGTAAATTAGGTACGTTTCAATCCGTTTATAATGTAACTAGTTTTATAAAAATGTTCAGAGTTGCTAATAAAGCACCAAGAAAAAGAGAACCTCAGAGAGAGGACTCAGATCCTTTCTACAAGGTCACCCCTTTACAGTTTTCTCTAATAGGACCTCCAGAGTGACAAAAGTCCCCTCTGACATGTCCTACCTATGTAATCTTAGGGATGTAGAACATTGCTGTGGTGACTAAACCCAAATGCCAATTTTCATTATAAATAGTTAAGAGACATGTTACAAGATTTCATGGCTTACTCTTAAAAAGGTAAAATAGGTGCAATTTTCCTTTAAGAAAGTCTTTGTTTTGTAATATATTATTAATATTCTGACATTCCCTTCAGTAAACACTAGTAATAACTACACTGGGACTACCAAAGAACTGTGAAGTAGCTACAATTTATCTACAAATACTGCATTTTTTTCACTTGAATACAGCATTTGTACATTTTAAGAAAACATTGTACAAAAAAAAAATCATATAAATGATGAGCCTCAAAAAAAATACCTGTCACTAAAGTTTTGAATTGAAGTGACCAAAGACCATAGTAAATGAAAACATTTCTAAACATGATGTAAACATAAATGGAGTAACGCAAAACATCAAGGTATTCAAATCTACTGTATTGCTATTTTCACCCTTAACACATCTTTCTACATAGCTTCCTCCTTTTGGAACAGTAATGTAAGGGGCAGTACGTCATTTCATAACTTTATGCCATCAAATTAGTTAATACAGATGCTTGACACATTTAATTATACAAAATCAATTTGTTTCAAGATACAAAATTAATGTTGATATGTAATTAATGAAAAAAATAAGATGTTAAAAAGGTAACTATAAGAATACCCAGAGATATGTTGTATTCCCATTTATATAGATCTGATCAATAAAACATCAACACATTCACTTAGATACTGATTTAATCCATGGATCAAGGCCATATTTTCAAATATTTTAAGGATGCCAGGACACTGCAAAAGCTGGAGAAAAGAGATGAGGAACAATATATGCTTGCTAAACAAGAACTATGTTTATTTAGCTAGTGAATATCTAGAGTAATAAATTTTTACTTCATGATAGCAATCAGGCTCGCAAACACCCAGAAATAGGAATTCAGGGTTTTAAATGTAGTTATAAAGGTCATAAAAAGTCTGATTAGACTGAGGTACATTTACTCAAAATTTTGAGATTCATTAAGTGGTAGCAAACAAAATAATTCCTCAGACAAATGCACATTTTTCAGTATACATATTATTGGGGGAGGGAGGGGAGAAGAATGTGCATTAACTGGTGAAACCCACCAAGCTGCATATCAATATTCTGTTACACCAAACAGTTTGAAGACAAGGGAAATGTTCTAATATAATCTCAGATTATGTTTCATTTGGCTAAAATAGAGCTTAAGGTTGCTTTGCCATATTAAAAGTTTACTACAATAATTTTTCACATAAACATTTAGACTTGAACTCCAGGACTAAATATGGCATGATTATTTTGCTTTTAATCTGTCAAATAGCTAAAAATTGACAATTTAAAAACTACAACAAAGAAAAAGTTGAAGCAGTGTGACTCTTAACATCATCGAACCACTTCTAACGGTTAACTGTTAGTATTTAACAAACTCAAAGAGTTAATGAATCCTTGCATTCATTCAGTCTTCTGTGCCTTAGCTAGGATGCATAATTACAAAAGACAGCAGATACTGGTAAAAGCTTCAGGACAGAAAGTGCTTGACGAAGTTACAGTTCTCAAGTGTGTTTGGTGAGAGTATAAGGGCAGATGCGCTAATGAAAACCATTACAAGAAGAGTCAATTCTGTGTTAGAGTTCAAAGATGTCACCTTAAGCAGAAAAAAGCTTTAATAACGTCTTCTTTGACTTATTAGGCATTTCCAGAGTCTACATCATTAGTGTTGTAATTCTAACAGGACATCTTCATATGGTTATTGTTTGTTTCTATTTCTCTCCTGAAAGAAAAACACAAAGACCTTTAACAAAACACCATCATTATTTAACGATTTAAATTATACTCACATATAACATAAACCATCTCCACAAAACGTTCTTCCAATACTAACTCAAGTAATTAGTTAAAAATGATTCACTAACACCTAAACACACTGTGGGATCACCACAAACCATTTGAAAATAAAGAAATCCAAACAAAAACCTACTTCAGGAGACCACAGGCTCTCTCCACAGCCCTGTTTTCCCCCAGAGTTCTGTTGAGGTGAGAATATTACAGTAATGTCCTTCCTGCCCTTTCAGTGAGTTTTTGATGCTTAGGTATCAGACAGACGGAAAGTCCTCTGAAGCAATTTGAAAACTATTGGCTGAGGTAAAGTTAAGAGGAAAAGAAAAGAGCTGCAATAAATTAAGCTTTCAGTGTTTAAAAAAAAAAAACCTCAAAACATCAATCACAAGCTTCCTTACATCATACTCTCACACTCAGCATAAATTTCACATCAAGAAATATTAATACTTATTATTATTAATAATTCCTTTTAAGAAAGCAGAAACCCCTTGAACAAAAGTTTAACTGAGTGATATTTTCATGATGTTTATTAACCAAATAACCTATAATACTGGTCCTTGAAAAAACAGCTGCCCAGCACTGTGCACGCCTATCGAGTGACTGCAGCATGCAGTCTGTGTGTGCCGTCTGCTGTGACGAGGAACTCACTGGTTCTCAAGTTTCAGCCAGCGTCAGAATCACCTGGGCAGCTTGTGGGAACACTGCCTCCTGGGCCCCGAAGGCCTGAAGCTGGACCCGTGAGACCGCAGTTCCAACACATTCACAGGGGACCCTGACCCTGCTGCTCCAAGGACCACACCTTCAAAGCCACTTGTGTCTAACACATTACAAGACACTCTATTTTTGGTTTCACTACTCCTGTTCCAATTTTTCATGAGTAGTATATGTTCCGTAATAAATATTTACATACTTAGCAAATGGTCAAATCAATGTCCCATCCTCTGCGACACCATCAGAAAACTGTATTTTAAATTCCAAAGAGAACTTTAAGTTGTTACTAAATTCCTTTTTCATTTTTATATTCCTAGAACTTGAATAACTGTATCTAATGCAGAAAGCTAACAAACAAATGTCCTACTACACAGTAACTACAAATAAATTACTTTATAGACCCATAAGCATAAATTAAAGAACTAAACAAATTAAAGAAACTAATTTCAATTTAATTAAAGAAATCAAATAAAACAAAAACGGAAAACAGATACAGAGCTAGCTAATTAATCATGTTTCAAAAGGATAAACAAAAAACAAAAATCCAACAACATAAGCAAAGGAAAAAAACACCAAAAAAAAAAGAATTTGGAGCCAAGATGCTGTAGTCTAATTTTACAAAGGCCCTAAAGCTTTTAAAAAAAACAGCCTAAACATAAAGAAAATTTAGTTCTCAGCTGAAGGAAACAGATTTGTACGAGAAATGTTGACGCCTGCTTTAATTAGCTGGATATAAAACACGAAGAGAGGTTTTAAAGAAAGAAGAGGTAACAGCTCGCTGTTCATTCTTCTCCATAAAATGACTGATTAAAACTAGAGAAATTCATCAGCTCCATGAAGAGCCCCAAAAATAAGGAAAATGGGCAATGCTACTTCAGGATAAATTAGACAAAGAGAGGTTTAATCAGTGGGAGGTGATCAGGTATATGTATGAATGAGGATCATGTGTTATTTAAATAGAAGTTAGAGATGCTGTTTCAGTTTGAGCTGTAATAAACTGTGACACCCTTAACTGAATCAGTAAAATACACAGATTACATCTATGAACATAATGCATAACTTCTAACTCAGTAGACAGGAAAAGAAGAAAACTGTAAAAACTCCGCCAATCCAACGGGACAGCAAAGAGGGGAGGGAGGAGCTTGAAAGACCTAGGTTAATTAGAAAGGAAATGTAAAATGGCAGAACTATACATTTATGTCATTTTTACATATATATCAAGCAATCAAAAACACAGGTTCATCAATGAAAATGAAACAGCTCAGATTTAAATTTAAGAAAGATTTAGTAACATATGATCTACAAGAAATAAATCTTAAACATAAGGACACAAATTAAAAATAATGAAAAACAAGCTAAATAAAGGCTGAAACAACCATATTCAAATCAGATAAAACAGACTCAGGCAAAAACCACTGTTAGAGATAAAAGAATCACTACATACTTAGTATTTTGAGGTTAGCAATACTTTGATACTAACTGCAGAAAAGCATGAGAAAATTGAGTCCAGTCTCACCTGTCACAAAAGGGTCTCTTGCGAGCTGTTTTGATGGTAAGAGTATATACAGAGAGGAGCTAACATAGGAGCACGAAGCCCAGTAAGAAGGCTAGCATCATCATCCTCCAGTACAACAACAGTAACAGTAACTCCTACACCAGAATGAACAATGCTGAAAAGTGTCTGGATTTGGGGGTACATTTTGAAAGCAGAGCCAACAAGATTTACTGATAGAGTGATCAGATATGGGTGTGAAAGAAGTAGCACACATGAGTGTAATGTTACTGGCCTAAGCAACTGGAAGGACGGTGGTGCCCTCTACAGAGAGGGAGAAGGTTTGGGGCAGGTGAAGAAACAGGAGTCGGGCTAAATTTAAGATGCTTATTGGACAACTAAGTGAAGACGTCAAACAGGCAACTGGATACATGAGTCTGGACACAGAAGGATAGGTCTGGGATGGGGATACAAACTTGACTGAAGTCCTCACCATGGTAAATGTCTATCAACAAAACTCAAGTCCTCCTGAAGTCTACAGGGTCGTCAATACCTCTGCTTTATGGAGAAAAACGAAAAACACCCCCACATTTATATTAACAATATCCAGAACAGTGTCTGATACTGTTAGTATTAAATAAATATTTGATTCGAATATAATGAGAATGGGCATGCTATCCAGCTACAGGTGACAAGAAATACTAGACTTAAGACGTGGTGAGCCATCAGTGATACAACTAGTGCTGTTGTAAAACCAGGTACATATTACACAGCTGACATCTTAGTTACACGTGCTGGTGTCTTGCTGGCAGTTATAAGGGGAGAAAGGAAACCTGAATTGCACAGAAGGAGACATGGGCCAGCACACCTGGGAAACAACTAAGCCTCTAGTGACAGTTCAGAAGACAGCACTTCAGTTACGTACACTCTTTAGGATACACTTTCCAAAATGATTCACAAAACTCAGCTTTTGTTTTTAATGATTAACAATTCAAAAAACAATCTGCAGAAGAACCCCCCCCCCTTTTCTATTAATAGAGCTATGTCTCAACCAGGCAGATTTAAAGATCAGGGCTTTGGAGCCTCTGGCATAATAAGGATTCTTCCTCACCCAGAGCTGAGCAAAGGCACTGGAGATCTTAAGGCCAAGACCTAGAACTTGACCTGTGGCAACAAACTCTGCGAGGTTTACCTGCAAATCCATTCTGACACAGCTTAACAGACGAGCTAAGAACTTCCCTACCAGTAAGGCTAGGAAAGAGCTGAAAACAAAATTTTCTTTAGTGTCCTCAGAGAGGCCATCAGCTTGCCCTTAACATTACAGGTAAATAACTTGTTTCCTTTTAATCATCTGTACGTTTATCATTACTAGCAATATTTCAGTAATCAGACCTGAGTCCAAATGAGCCACAAGGGAAAAAGCAACTGCGTATCTAAGAAGGCACACTATAGAGAAGGAAAGTGAGAATAATCACTTAGAACACAAGTACAATAAAATGGAAGTACTGAAGGAGTCAGCAACACCTATCTGATTTTCAAACTAAAAATCTGAGTGGATGAATTAAAGAGGGAAATGTTCACTGCCCTTCTGGGGAGTAAAACATTAAGTCCAAGAAATATCTCAAACTACTGAGCAGGAAGAGCGAGCTGGAAATCACAAAGGAAAAAATAAAACTGGTGGACAGAGCCAAGGCAAAACGAACATTCTAGAAGCAGGAAAAAGAACAAACAGAAGAGCTAAATAATCACAAAAAATTTTACTTGATACTCCTCCTTGCATGATGTGGGGCTTGATGTTCCCCCTTTACAGTGTGGACTGGGCATACTACTTTGCTTCTAAGAATAGAGCATTAAAAAAAAAAAAAAAAAGGACATTGACACTGGAGAATCCTACCAGCCTATCAGACAGCTTAACCACATCAAGTTAACAGCACCAGTAACAAGTTATGTATGATCAGATGAGAAGGACACATCATGTATGTGGTAATTCTTCCCAATATCCCATAACCTCAATCTAATCATGAGAATGCAATATTGAGGGTCACCCCATCAGTAGTCTTCAAAAATGTTAAAGCCATGAGAAAAGGAAAGACAGAGAAACTGACATGGCTTGAAGGAGAGTAAGATGACATGACAACTAAATGCAAAGTTGTGTTCCAGATCTTAAATACAAGACATCAATGGGAAAACAAGAAATCCAAAAAAGTCTGTAGTTTAGTTAACAGTATTATACCAATGTTAATTCCTTAGTTTGGATGAATATAATTATGTAGATGTTATAATAGGAGAAAACTAAATAAAGGATATTAAAAATTTTCCCATATTACCTTTGCCACATTTCTGTAAATCTAAAATTGTTTCAAGATAAAGATTTTAAAAAACCATAATAAAAATTAGAAAATTACAGCCTTTAAATATCATATTAAGTATCATATGGCTGTAGAAATATACATATGATCTACAGGATATTGTTATTTTAATGGCTCCTCTGCTTCTCTTTTTATTGTTTCTGAGGATAAAAGTGTTACTTAAATTCTGCCCCAAAGTTAAAACTGATGAAATATCAGGCTATAATTTTAATTTTAAAGAACAGTGCACGTTTCAAGAAAAGATAAAGTTTAGAGATGAACAATGACTAAAACTGAAATACATAATATATTCAATTCTTCAGAAAAAGTAATGACTTACCAGGAATGGATTCTGCATAGGTTGGCTGACAAGACTGGAAAGATTCAGGCCAAAGAGCAGAAGAAGGGCAGTGAGAGATGAACAAACCCCCCAGCCGTTCAAAACCCTCAACATTTGTCCAGAGCCACTGAAGTGCTCTGATACTGAGACAAGCTTCTGACAGGCACTGTCCCAAGAACAGGATGGATCCTTTTGCATTAAGAGAGCAAAAGACAAAGAGTGTAAAGGAAACAGACCAATTCTGCAAAGTAAAATAAATTCAAAACCAAAAGATCATCAAGGGAAAGAACAAAACATATGCTGTGAAGGTTGTTTTTGAAAATCAATTCTTCAGATTTTTTAAACTTATGTTTCCATGTAAGTGAGACGCTAACATTTCAGATCCTCTGCATGACCACACTGTAATAGAGAACCGCTTTATAAGACTGCCATGCCCACGTTTGCATTTATAAAATAAAGAAGTATGTCAGGTTTGAGAAAAGAACAGATGCAGTCTAATAATATCTAAACTATTCATCTGTACGAAAGATCAAATAACCTCAGACTGTACTGTAAAATGGAAGTCAGGATGAAGTTCAAACAGTGAAAAATGGTGGAGGACAGTCATAACACAGGACAGTTTTCAGTGGTCCGCAGGAGAGTAAAAAACACGGTCCTAAGACTTAGGACTAATTCATGCTTTGAGCTGTGATTTAGTTTCAGCAAAATAATACCACTTACCACATTAAATTAACTTTTTGTTTTTCCGGAGTCTCATTTTGGTTAAAGTTTTCACTGAATTTTATGTTTAAGTAATACTACAGAAATAAAAAAATTATAAGAAAAAAGCATAAGGACCTCGATTTGCAGATATAATTGTTAGGCAGAAAATCCTAAGGATGTTTTATTAGAACTACTAGAACTCGTAAGTGAATTTAGCATGGTCACACGCACGACACAGGACATTTCTATAAACCAGGAGCAAACAACTGGGAAAACTAAAAATTACATTTCCAATAGCACTAAAAAAATATAAAATACTTAGCAATAAATCCAGTAAGAGACATTCAGGTCCTCAACAGTGAAAACTACAAAATTTTACTGAGAGAAATTATGTTTGTCTCTCCAAGAACTATGAGTTTTACAAAAAAAAAAGGGCTATTTATCTTGGACGGCTTACTGACAATCTTTAATATTTATCTGCTGAATGAATAAAAGGGAACATAGTTAAGAAAAGGACTTGCAGGATCTAAATATATAATGATAAAGGTTGACTCAAATATAAGATACATGCTAGAATTCTCACGGGAAAAAAAAAGAAAAAAGACTGATCTGGGACCTGGTGACAGGTGTTAAAGCCAAGCACAGGAATTAATACACAAACCCTATTTTGGAGTGAGATTTTGGACTCTACAACAAAATGAAAGTAACAGTAAAATGATTATGCTCCAGACTGTTGTTCACAAGTGGAACTGTCCACCTGTAGCTTTTTTACATCCTACACCTTTTACTATATATCCTATCTTTTTTCCATTCTCTTATGTTATTTCAAATGCAAATAAGAGTATCACATGTTTAAGTTACTAGATTTGAAACACCTTTCAAAATATTCCAAGTTTTCTGCTAAGAAACAGTAAAATCAATTTCACTCAGAAATTAGAGTGCAATATAGTTATTAAAGTTCTAAATTAAGAAAATGCATGTCAAACTTTCAAAATAAACTATTATGTAAACAGGGAAGATAATTCAGTAATTTAAGTTACTTCCTGAAACTTCTCACGTTCAGTTAAAGTTAAACATGTATGTTCCTGAAGTAAAATCGCCCCTCAGTATCTGCAGGGAACTGGTTCCAGGACCCCGTGGATATCAAAATCCGAGGATGCTCAAATCCCTTCAGCTGGCCCTCTGTATCCATAGGTTCCACACCCACGGATACGCAGGGCTGACTGGAATCATGCATTTGCGGTTGCTACTTCAAATGCTAACTGAATACAGCATTCAATTTAAGCATGACTGTTCACACCATCACAGATGTGAAAGAAATCTCTCCCAAAGAGCTGTGATTTACCCAATAAACTATAGTTAATTCTTTTCCTAAAAATTCACTAAGTTCTTTATCGTCATTGGAACTTAACATAGCCACTATTAACTCTCCTACGGGGCAACAAAATTAATCTGAGGGGGAAAAAAAATCAATGTTATAAAATGCTAACTGAAGTACCTTCTTCCCACCTCTGGCTTATAAAGAATACTTACCAAGTTCAGAGCATTACTACATAAAAACAGAGTCATCTTGACTATTCAAAATATGACTCAATGTCTCATCAGAGGATTACTCCCTTAAATATCTAATATAAATTTATTCTATTAAGTGTGATACATCCTGTGCCAAAAACTATTTCCAGAGAAATACTCTTCAAATTTTACAGTGAAGCTCAAAGGGAAAGCAAGATTTTATATAATGAATTTATTTTTGTTAATTATAGTCAACTCACCAACAGACATCTGCAACCATAAAAGTTTACTAAAAGGCAGTCAAATAGATATTTAACCCATTCTTGATCCTACGAACTGTAATCTGATTAATGGGAAAGCATTAAACTAAATGTTCTACTTGAGAAAAAGCAGCATAGAACTTTCAGGAAAATGCTTACTGTTGTCCACAGGTGTAACTATTAAGTAATTTCTTGCATATTAACACAAACTTGATTACTTTGAGACATACCTAAAATCATCTCATTTCAGAATCAAAATTATTCCAATTGTGAAAAAAACTATGTATCAGGAACTAAAATTTACTTTGGAAATAACCAATGATATAAAATAGCATACATGACTGAAATACAGAGAGGATTCTAGAAATTAAAATTATTTAGTAGGGATTTTATCACAATCAATGCATTGCTTGTTTCTGCATCAGCTGCAGGGCTTCATTTCCTTTTAAGGGAATAGGTAAATGCCAAATTTTAGAAGTTCATCTCAAAATAACAGGGACCTAAGAACACTAATTATTCCTATATGGAATGAAAAGAGCTATTAAACTAAAATTCTCACCTCAAAATGTTTCCTAAGCAATAAGGATTTATAAGAATGAAAAAATACACTTGTTTAATTTAGTACAACAGAAGTAAAATTTCACCAAAAGGTTATCTAAATAGTCAAAAGCAGATTCTACAGCTATGTAGACTACTCCTGGACAAATATACTTCGGTCATTATTAGTTCTTTGTTTTCTTTATTTTCTAATTAAACTAGCTTTATCGTTAGAAGTGATGTAACTGCAAGTTAAAGTGATGAAGTAAAACCTCCCCTATCCTCTTCTAGTTCTATTTTAAGTTCCTCTGACAGGTTACCATTGTAACTTTAAGTAGCACACTAATACATAAATTTCCTGATTTTTCAATTTAGACACGAGCAATTCCCACTGTATCTGATGAGCAATCCTCACAATGAATGTAATATTCTCCTCCCTCCTCCTTCTCACACGAGAACTCACTCTATTTTTATTTCTAGTGACAATCCTTATGACTTCAAACAATTGCTTGATATATAATTATAATCTTTCAACAATTGTTACCTTCGAAAAGATGAGAAAAATCTGTGCATTTGTTTACCTTTCCTTCCCACACCATCTCATAATACTTTGTTCTAACTATAATTAAATCTTTTATGTACTATTGTCCATTTCTACAAATGGAAAAACCAATGGGCGGCTTTTATTATGTAACTTGAATGATCAAGTATCAGTTCCTACATAAAGTAATTAAACCGATAAAAATTCTATGACATTCAAACTTTCCAAAAGAAAAGAGATTCTTCAAAGAATTTACTCATTTAACAAATGTTTAATAGACACCTACAATGTGCGGAGCATCAGGTGATAGGGATTCAGCAAAGAATAAATCAAGTCCTGTTCTCACAGGGCATCTCCAGGGTCAGTGCTTCCCAACCAAGGGCTCCTGTCTTTTGTCAGGCTTCGAAGACCGCAATGTCACTTAGCAGACAGAGCAGAGAGAGATGCTTACAGTCCTGAAATCCACTGTTCACAAAGAAGACCTGTCTCCGAATGCAGACAGAGTCCCTGTTGAGAGAGATTTGTTCTAGTATATCCAGCTACCAGGTATTACTATCTTTCTTGAATTCCTTTTCATTCTGCTGAAATTCCTTAAGTTTGTCACAAAGCTGAGCTCTCTATTTTGCACTCCCCCCTCACTGATATAATTCGACACTCATCTTCAAAATTCTATGCCCTACGGACCTATACTACAAGATAAGATTTTATATATGTGTCCAGAGTTGTGGATGAGAGAATTGTGACAATAGATTCTCTCTCCTTTGTAGTGACTTTAGCTAATTTGTCTTCTGCTTAGAAAGCTTGTCTCTTTATCTAGTCTTTTTCTCCTTTTAAAATTTTAAAGAATCCTACTGGTTACTCAGTGAGCCCGTTCCTTCTGAAAATGTTTATCTTTTGGAGCTGGAAATTTTTCTTTACTCTTTCTTCCCCTTGACTGCTTTAGAGACAGTGGGCCTCCTTTCTCCCGCACCTTTCACCGCTTACACTTTTCATCTCTATTGCTCCACATTTGGAAATTTCTTTGATTTGAAATTCCAGATCATTAACTGGATCTAAAACTTGACATTCTATTAATCCACTTGCTGACAAAAAAACTAATTAAAAAAAATTTGACAATCATGTCTTTCATTTCCAAGAACACTTTCTGGTTTTCTTTTTTTTACATATGAAACCTAACAAGTCAAATTTAGTTGTATAAATTATGTTCTGCTCTCTGAATTACCTATTTCTTTTTAGAGGGTTTGTCTCGGTTGTCTTTTCATCAAGCTTGATTTTAATCAAATATATCAAAATTACATGCCCAAATCTAAGAATGAAGAACTTTACAAATACTACAATAGCTGGCATGGACTGTTCCTGCAGTTTTAAGTCTCACAACTACCCCTCACTCTAAAGTAGAGAGCCTGACTTTCCAAGTTTTAAATAACCAGACAGGATATGTCTGGTCAGCTCCTCCATAGGGTGCTGTGCTGGCAAAGCAAGCTGGGGAATTCCTCCATTGCCAAAATAACCAGAGGAAAAAAAATCAGTCAATAAAAACAACCCAACAATGACAAGATGAAGTTAGCTTTTTAAAGTTCTTGTCTGCTATCACAAGCAGGTTCAAGAATTTAAAAGAAAAATATGAACACATTAAGAGAAATGAAAGCAAGCTACAGTAACCACAAATCTAAATGTAAAATTTTAAACTACAAAACTTTTATAGCTTATAGACTTCTATAAAGTATAGGAAAAAAATCTTCTCAAACTTGGGGAAGGCAAAGATTTTGAACTCAGATTAGTATAAACCTTCTAAAACTGTTCTTACTATTCAAAAGTGTTTTTCTAATCTTAGCCTGGATCTTATACTACAAGAAAAAATACACACTATACTTTTTGGGGGTAAAGAGCCATGATGTACGAAATGTACTCTCAAATTGTTCAAAAAGGGGGAGGGCAGAGCTAAGTGGTAGAGAGAATGCTTAGTATGCATGAGGTCCTGGGTTCAATCCCCAATACCGCCCCCCCCACATACATACATACATACATACATACATAAATATTAATTAAATACCTAATTACCTCCCCCTACTCCATAAAAAATCAACTTGCTCAAAAAAATATAAAGCAAAAACATGTTCCTGCTGATGGCCATTTGAGTTGTTCCCTGTTTTGTTTTTGTTTCTTACTATTATCAACTGTGCTCCTCAGAACATTCTCATGTGTTCTGGGGTATGTGGGAAACTTTTCTTAGAAATATATCCTGGAGGAGAACTGCTAATTATAAGGTACTGAAATGTTTAGCTTTATAAAAAAAAAAATGCAAAACTACATGCCCATGTGGCTGTATCAAGTTAATGCTCCCATCTGCAATAGCGTGAGATATTTTGTTGGTCAACAGTCTCTCCCAATACTTGATATTATCAAATTTCTTAATTTTGCCAAATGAGTGGATATAAAAGACGTTCTCATTATAGTCTGGATCTGCACTTCCTGAATATTAGTAAGATTAAATACCTTTTTATATACTTACTAGTCATATTTATTTCCTCTTTCATGAAAAGATTATCTATAACTTTTGCCCATTTTTCTATTGAGTTAGTTATTTTTCCGAAAACTGATAATTATAGGAAGCAGAAATACACTCTTAACAGACATCTTTGTGCTCAATAAAATCAAATGGATTCTAGATCAAAGGACTTTCAGGTAAGAAAGCAACAGATGTGAAGGGAGCGCTAGATGTGACAATGTAAACAAACTGTCACTGAAGAACACAAAACCTCACTCATCACAGAATCAACACAAAGCAAATCAAGCCAAAGACATGGAAATTCAAATTCGAGAAATTCTCCAAAATAAAGAAAAATAATAAAGATAAAAACCAATGAACCAATGGCACTCAAGGGCAAGGTCTCAATATAGTTTTTAGATGTTACTAGAAAAATGAAAACAAAATAAAAAAAATCTTGGGCTATAGATGAAGGAATAAGAAAAATTCTAAGAGATCCATATCGTACACATTCCACATACATGTTCAATGGCAAGAATAAATTTTGTGCACGCAGACAGAAATAATTATTTCCAAAGAAAGAAAAACTTAGGCTGCCTTCAGACTTCTCCATAATATAAAACTATAAATAATGTACTATAAATAGAAAACTAAAGTAAAGCCTGAATGAAAAGACTGTGACCCAAGAATTTTACATCCAGATAAAACTGCTGTTTACATACCATGGCCAAAGAAAGGCATTTTTTGGATGTAGAAGTGCTTAATAAATATATCATCAAATTACTCTTTCTTAAAAAAAAATCATAGTAAAACAACTTATGATTCAAAATAAAAATGTCAAAGGTGGGTTTAAACATAAGACGACGGGGAGTAAGCCATGAAACAATATGAAATTTTAAAATTTAAAAATACAAAGTTTAAATTGTTGTATATATGATTACCAAACAATATGTAACTCTCAATTCCTGAGACAATTATATAATTAAAAAAAGAAAAAAGCTAGGATAAATTTTCAGTCTGGCTATTGAAGAAATGTGGGAAGACACACAAAGGTGACCTCTCCTTAGCTGTGGGAGGAAGAAGAATTGATGAATATTTTCTTGCCATGCATCTTTTTTCCCTGAGTAAGCTCGTCTTTCACGGAATCAACTGTTTAAAAACAAAAAGCTCCCAAATCTGACTCCCACATTTAACTGCCAATTAGATTTATTTCATGGTCTGTATTTCTCAAAAGCATCATAAAATCAGCATATCCTAAAATGAAATCTTTACTTGCATTCCACCTTCCTCACTGCAAATCATTTCTCCTGATTCACTATTTGTAATGGCAAATGACCATTTACTCAATCAAAAGCTACTTTTGATCCTTTTCCCCTCATCTCCCACACTGAACCTGGAGAAAACTCAATTATATTCAGCAATCCATTTAAAACATTGAGGAGGGCTTTTAACAGCCATCTGTACTATTACAAAGCAAAGCTTCTAACAATTCAGTACAGTAAGCACTAGCACCAAAATCATCTGAGGTTCTCGTACACGATCAGGTCCCTTACCAAATAAGGAGTGGCCTCAAGAATCTGCATTTGCAGGAAGCAGCCTGATACATGTCTAAGTTCTGGAATCTACTGCTCTAGGATCATTATTTCAACATTATTCAGCAGTGAAGATAATTTGAAATTGTTCCTTCTGCACAGACTAAGAAGCCACAAGGTACTTAGGTTCACACACAGAATCACTGATGTTTGATACACAAAGTTCCTGCTTTATCTTAATCTCTACATAGAAGCTTTCCATAGTAACCAACATAATTTACTGGACAAGCTTCTAACTTTAGCCCTACTTCATTTGAAATTTAAATATATTGTCTATGAAAAAAATCTTGCTAGTTGCCTACTCCATCCATTCTCTTTTCCTCCCTAAAATAGGACTCCACAATTTACTTTTGTAGTTTGCAACAGAAAACATATCCTCAACCTGCTCTGGGTGCTGTGATCAAAGCCTGGCCAATCTGACGCAAGCACAGTGTGTAGTAACTTCCGGAGAAAACTCCCTCGATCTCCCAGTGGGTAAATAAGAGAATTAAAAATCAATTTCTGTAGAGTCTAAATCTAAAAGCCATGTCTTCTCAACGCTAAGGTAGCTTCCTAAAGTAAAAGACCTTAGTATATTCTGTACAAGTCTTTAAATGTACAAATTATAAAAATGCCTCAGAAGTCTTGGGGGAAAACTTATTTTATTTCTCATCAATACAAAATGAGTAATATTCAAACATTTATTTAAAAGCTATCTCAAACACATTTTCCCATAAAATCAATGTTTAAGATTAGTGATGAGAATCCCCACCCAGCTAATTAAGTCTGCTCAATTACAAATGCAGAACTCACTGAGCTTTGGTGAACAGAACTCAATGACCTTTATCACCTAAGAAGTCAGAAAAACAGACAGGAAGTGAATTCAGAGTAAGAGTTACCCTCGGGAAGGTATCCAGGCCTTCAAAGGTGTTTGTAGTTGTTTCTTAACCCAAGTGGTTGGTCTCCTTCAGAGTAAAGGTCTTAAAACTCAGAATGTAATACTAAAATGCATTAAAGGATAGCCATCCATGCACACCACCCCAATAAATGACCCTACACACAAAAAATTACCGTATTCTTACCCTACGCATGGCTTCCTCCTCTTCTTGACGCTTTTCGTAATGTGCAAAGTCATCAAAGATTGAGGTGGTATGCTTGAAAGTAGCAATTATTTTAAGCACTTGCTTAGCTTTTTCTAGGGGTACCTCTTGAGTGTCCCTTGAATTGGTAACCGGTTTGTTGTCATTATTTTCTAAGCGAATATGCCGTAACTGGTTATTGGGAACATCTTTGACAAAGATCCATTTAACTTCAAACTTGCCCTTCCACTTATCCTGAGACCAGACACCGGCGTACGCGTTATAGTCCACAACAGACTTCATCTCAGCCACTCCACAAAAATGTCCACTGCCATTCACACTGAAGAGTAAATAGAGTGGACCCTTCCCGTTCAGGGAACGGTACGCTGCATCCAAACGCTTATTACCATGCTCAGTACTACACCAGATAGAGTACTTAATGGAACGGTGGATGTCGTCCTCAGAATAGCTTTTAATGATAAACACACGTCCGTTCTTCAGGTTCCAGTCAAAGTCTTTGGGATTATAGTTGTTTATGGCCTTTAGCTTTTCCAGCACAGGATGCACTTCTACACTGGAAGGCGAAGCGCTGACGGGAACAACACCTAAACCAAAGTTCTCACCGCCCACGCCATTGTTCTGGCTGAAGCCGGCTCCCCGGTTCCGCGGGGCCACCCAGCGGCTCTGCAGCTGCGGCGGCTGCGCCTGCGCCGGGTGCGGCTGGGCCTGCGGCGGCGGCCCCGGCTGCGCCTGCGCCTGCGGCGCCGGAGGCTGCTGCTGAGGCAGCTGGCTCTGCACCAGTGGCGGTGGCTGGATTAATGGCTGAGGCTGCTGGATTATAGTTTGAGGAGGCAGAACTGGTTGGGTTGGTGGAGCCTTCACCACTGACCCCTTTTCATCCCAAGTTCCAATGTTCATGTTGTGTTTTATAGGAGGTGGCGGCACAGCAGAGCCCGCGATCCCCACGCTGCCCTTGGGTTTAAGTTTCGGCTGAGGTTTGGCAGGCTTTCTGGCAATGGCGGCCCAGGAGGTGGGTTTCGGCGCTGCGCTGCTGACTGGGGGCACGCTATTGGTTGCGATGCTAGTCATCCCACTGCTGCTCAAAGCTGTTCCTACGGTTTTCGTCACTGCAGCTGTCAGGTCACCACCAATTTTCAGTCCAGTCATGCCTTGCTCAATACTGCTAATGCCAGGCACCTTACTCAAAGTATCATTGCCAAATCCAGCCTGTCCATCAGTAATAGCTCTCCCAAGAGAACTAGGTGGATAGCCGTAACTGCTACTATAAGCAGAACTTTGTGTTGATTGTCCCTGAGATCCACTTGTCCCCCATGTAGAGAAATCAGCATTACCAGGAAAAAAGTTAAATCCATGTTGACCAAGAAATGGAGGGGTATTTCCTAATGCCCCAGGTTGACTAAACACACCATCTGGTATATAATGATGTTCCCCATTACTCATTTGTCCATAGGTTGTCAGATATGGCATAGGTTGGTCTCCAGCTGTGGACCATGCTGCTTCCCCAAGAGAATATGGAAATCCAATGGATGGAGCATAGTAACTAGGCATGTATGGATCTGACATTGGTGGATAGCTGTTATTCTGGAAAATAAAAGATTATGATCAGGAGCGAAATGTCCTCTGAAGATTAGGGGGAAAAAACATCAGAAAGATCAGATAGTTGTAGATAAATGAAAAACAGAGCACCTGCTGCAGATAAACAAAACTAAAATTTCAAATCCAATTTTATCAACAGAAAAATTTACTAATGATTTTTATTTTAACATCTTTGTTATAAAATTGCAGGGGGTTTTTTCCCCCAGGGCAGGGGCGAAGAGGATTATTTTTAAGAGCCAGATTCTCTGGGCACAATTTTAAAATATTCTAATTTCTACAGAAAGTTGATCTGTAAACTTTGCAGACATATTGACTGCTAGCTTTATTTTGAGCAACTGATGTACCCAAAAATTTATACGCAAGGATTAAACAAGCATGGAAACTATGCCAAACAATGGAGGAATTACAGTATACCTATATGATGAAATCCAGTTCAGCAATTAAATTTTGTACTTTTACAAAGAAAAAATAAAATGGAGAAATGCTCATACTCTAAGAAAAAAAGATTCAAGATTTTACCTAGAGCATGATCCAAATTTGTTTCTTGTTTTGTTGTGCCTCGCTTGTTTTGAAAAAGAGAATAAAATCCTAACTATGGTTTCTTAATGGTTGGCAACAAGTGCCTCTTTTATTTTGCACGATAAACTTACCACCTTCCTGATCAGAATTTTCATTCAGAAATAGTGAGTCCCTGTAATTTTTCCCAAAAGTACTACAATTAAATCAGCCTTCATTCTGAATATTAATCAGTGATTTGCCAAAAGTCAAGGCACCAAATTTTATTTTTAAAAAAACCTCAAATTTGTTACTAACCAGTATAAAAAAATAAAATATTATAAAGATTTCTTATAAAAAGTAGGTTTCTTATGCCAAAAATATGTCTGATACAATCAGCCCTCCAATCTGCAGGTTCTGCATCCATGGAGTCAACTAACCACGGATGGAAAAAATTCAGAAAAAAAAATTTCCAAAAGGTTCCAAAAACCAAACTTGAATCTGCCATACCAGCAGCTACTTACATAGCTATTTACACAGCACCTGCATTATATTTGGTATTATAAGTAATCTACAGATGATTTGAAGTACACAGGAGGATGTGCATAGGTTATATGCAAATATTACATCATTTTACATATGGGACTCGAGCATCTGTGGATTTTGGTATCAGTGGGGGTCCTGGAACTAATTCCCCAAGGATACCAAGTGACAGATTGCAATAGATTTTCACTCTGGTTTAGGTGTGATTTTTAAAGCCTTGGACAGAGCCTTAGAATTTGTAATTAAGCTAATATACAGCCAGGACAATTTGTAATCCCCGTGCAAGGGTCAATACCATTTGGAAGGCTGATTATTCACCTTATTTATATAGACATTCTAAGTTCTCTGGAGCATAATGGAAAATGCAATGGAGCAAAGTGCAAAACAGAGACCTCCCCTCCTTTTTTTGGCTGTTACTCTCTTGGGACTATTCTGTCACTGCTTTCCTACTAAAGAAAGTTTATCAATATAAATGTGTGACAATTACATCATAGGTACTACCCAGAATTCATTTAATTTTTTTAAGGCCTATTACTGAAAACTAAGATGCTTTTTACTATTACTATTAAGTTACTTGTGACATACCTTACAACAGTTACAACTGTCTAACTGTGAGAAAGCTAATTTAATATTTTCTTTTGAAATAACTGATGATTAAATTAAAAAGATAATCAAACAAAGGCTGCATTTAAATTATTATGACATAGATTTACTGAGTATTTCCAGTAACACTTGAACTTAAAACAACTGTGTCACTTAGCACTATTTAAGAAAAAAAATTACCTACACTTGATATAAGTCTATTTTACCATATTCAAAACTGGGAATGTACGTGTGAACTATTTACGAATTTAGTTAAACATATTCTTTTAACTATATCAGATAATTATTAACCATATTTCAAAACATATTCAAAGAATGCTCACATTAGTATGAAGGAAATGAAACCTGAGAGGGAAGCTCAAAATCACCAACAGTGGTTTTCAAAAAAAAAAATCCTTAAATTAATGAGTAAACTTTAGTAGCCATGGATACACACATGTACATTTTTAATTCAAGCACTAAATTATCTGTTGAAACTAAAAAAGCATTCATAGTACTTCAAATTCAAGCCATTGTGATAATGCTTAAAGTTTGGCTAATATAAATGAACAAATACAATCAATTAAGATTTTTTAAACTTTTTTAAAGTCACTAAAGGTTTCCTTTAGTACTTTATTATTTATTTTAACCACTTACTGAATGCCTACATTGTGAAAAATACTGATAGAAGATACTCATTCTAAAAGAAAACCTACAGTTAAAGACACAGCACAGAGAAGAAAATAAACTCCAATGAGGGAAGAGAGAGAGCTGAGCTGAATATGGAGGTGACCAGTTCCAAAGTTTTAATTTAGAATGCTGGCACTGACATCGGGACTCAGTATGTCCGTACCTCCATGTGGGAGAGGAAAAACGGACAAGGTGGAAAATTTTAACTTCACTCCTCATGATAAAGTGTTTGCAAAATTACACTCATAACTTACACTGAATATTCTTATTACAACCTCACAAATGCTGAATTTTACACAACAGTTACACATCAAGTTCCTAATCTGTCTCTACCCATCACATAATTCAGGAACCAGCAAACTAAAGAATCAAAGAGCAAATATTTTAAGCTTTACAAGCCAAATACAGTCTCTGGTTGCAGTCACAAATTCATCTTTATAGAAAGCTGCTACCTCAAGTTTCCTCAATGAAAACAGGGCATGGACTGGATTTGGTCCCTAGGTCAGTTTGTCAATCCTATTTTAACTGGTTACCTAATCTATACTGATTCCTTTAAAAAAAAAAAAAAAAAAAAAAAAGACCCACCAACCTACATTATTAGATTAATGGGTAACCAATTTTTGCCAATTCTGACACTTCTGGGGCTGGAACAGGGAACAGATCCAAACCCTTTTGGGTGTGGGGGCTTTTATTAGGTATCTTTTTAATTATTTTTTTAAATCATGAGTTTTACTACTTCATCCCTAAATCAGGGATTTTGTCGAAGTGAGGAGTTTAAATTACTTTAAAATGTGTTCCATTAATCATAACTGTCTTATCAAACGGACAGCACAGATTAGTAAGCAGAGATGCGGGGCTGTCTCCATCTGACTACACAGCTGGCCACGTGCTGCTACCACCACCTGGGATAACCCTTGAGTACACTGGATGAGCAGCCTGCTTTCTCCATTCATCAAACAACGCTAACTGTTTATTTCCTAATTCTTTCAGTAGTTTTAAGCCAAATGAGATGTTTTTCCTTGTAAGTAACTTAAGCAGTCTCCTTCCAAAAGGCAAGGGTTTTTGGTTTGGGTTCTAGTGAGAAAAAAAAAAGTTGTAGGAAACTACCTAAAGTTTAAAAATAACATATGGTCAACATATTTTGAATTAGCAGAGTTTCAGTTATAATTGGAAATATTTAAAAATATGTTTTGCTAAATGTAAGATAAATTTTTAATTGCTAGCCAAGTGGAATATCAATTAGAGGAATGTACCTTGGATAGTGAGGGCAACAAAACCTCCACTTACTGATGATGGAAAATAGTAACTCAAAACTTACTTTCTTTCACCTTTTACTTCAAACCTGGTACAACAAAACATAATCAATTTAACAGTTCATGTCCAAATAAATAATCACTTTAAATTATTTATAATTCTGAAATTGGGCAGGAATAGTGAAATTTTACTTTTTTGTTTAAAGATATTTGACCTTTAAGCAAAGTGATGTGAAATGCTTGGTATTTCCCTCTTACTCAAAGAACAAATTAGAAAGGGGAAAATAATGCATACACATAAACACTGATACAATAATCAACAGACATAAATGAACAAATTCATAAGAACAGATCCACAAACCCTTTACCGAGAGTATACACTGGGAAATACAACCTGGAGAGAGGCAATTTAATTAACACAGGGTCGAGGTGAAGCCATGAGGCATCTAAATTCTAATCCCAGCCCAGTATTATCAACTATATGCAGCCAGCATCAAGTTACTTAAACTCTGAATTGCTTTCTCAGCTATTAAAAGGAAACAAAGACAAAGTACCTAGGACACATTAAACATTCAATCAACAACTTATATTTATCAATACGACTTAACTTGCCTCTTGAAAATGTATATTTAAAATGTAAATTAGTCACCAATAATGTGGTATAATTCCAAACCTAGTCCAGTCCAGATCTTAAAGGATAAAATCACTGTATGATGCGGGGATTGTAGTAATCAAGGATATGGGGTTAATTCTGTACTCTCCCTCTTTCTGGTCAGTGATCATCAGATCATTTAATTTCTGTAACCCTGATTCTTCAGGGTAAAATGGAGGTAAAATACCTTATGCTCTAATCAATTTAAAAATCTACTTTTTTTTAAGTTTTAAAAATCAACTGTTAATTGCAAAGTGCTATACTGAAGTATATGAGTTAAGCCTTTTTTTAAAATTTGAAAACTAAAACATAGAAAAGATTTAAAATTCTTCCTTAGATTTTCAAAGTCATTTATAATTATCATTTCCTAGCCTTTGTGATGTAGGTTAACTGTTTTTCCATTATCTCAAAGAAAACCTGAACAATAGTAAGAAAAAATTGATGATTACTGTTCTGACCTAAGGGCATTTTAATACAATTATAACTGAGTCTTTCAGTTATGGTAACTTAATACCCACTTTTACTTTGTAAATATCCAAACTTCCAAGAGAGAACACTGTACAATGTCTTAGAAGTTCAATAAAAAAAGATTAAGGCATTATTTCACCACTAACAGCACTTCTGCACTGAGAACAATGAAAACTGTTTTCTATTAAGAACCTGACATACTTCACAAACTCCAGAACTGAGTTCTGGATTAACAACAAAAAAGTTAAAGTTCAGTATATTTTTAATGCTTATGCGCATTTTCTTCTAATATTTTAAAAAACACTACTGTGCCTTTCAAAAAAATATACAATCCATGCATACCTAATCCTAAAGATATTAAGAAAAAAATGTATTATACATCATACTCAATTAATCCAAGTATTTCATCAACCATACTTCATTCCCTAAATCTATCAGTTAACCTAATCCATCCATTCTATAAATAATGAATGAATCCTACTATATGCCAGATACAGTACCAGTTACTGTAGACAAAAAGATGAGAACATGGTCTCTGACCTGGAGCAATTCACAGGTCTAGTGGGGAAGACATAGCTGCCCCCACTGTTACGGAAATATAAACAAAATAAATCCAAACACTCTAGTGCAAACAGGAGGGAGCAAGTAACTGGGAAAATCAGAAGACTTCATGAAGTGATAAACATGAGTCTGTGCATATACACACACGTGTGTGTAAATCATACATATAAAATGAGATCATTAAAGAAAATATTCAGAAAATATTTATATTTTCAGAAAAAAATAAGTCCTATTTCCCTGAATAAGTTAGATGGATAAAGCTGATCAAAGATCTGACAGGGAGAGAGGAGGAGTCACTTTAAGGGCACTCTTATAATAAATGTATCCAATTGAGAAACTTTGTTAATTCTTTAACGTGACAATGACAGAATTGGACTTTAAGACCACTGAGTAGCAATACAGAATTATCAGTCAGGAAAACTTACATGCACAAATTACATGGCACCTTTAACAATACCAACTGAACCTGAATTTTCAATCAACTTAATCATCAGAATTCTGAGGGAACTATAAAGAACTAATTTTAATACCTAAAGGACAAATATTTACTTTTAACATTACTATGAAAATTATTCCCTAAGAAATTGAGCACTAGAAAACAGAAGAAATATGCAGCCACAGAAGTAAAGACCAACAACCTGTTTTAGAGCGAGCCTGAGTTTGATCTGATTTAGATCTAAGTATACAAAACAAAGATTGAAAAACCTTTCCAGACTAATGATTCATTTTTATTGTTTATAATAAAATCAGACAAAGGGATTTAGTTTTAAAGACATACTGTGTATTTAGTTGAAAATTTTTTTTATTTAAACAATTATTTCAGTGAGGTCAGTATAAGGAGCTATAAATAACTTGCATAACTTTAAATCTGTAAATAATAACTTGAGATATTTCACCAGTAAATCCAGTTTCCACTAATCTGCTTTAAAAGGTCAATTTGTAAAAAATTTTCTATTTTTAGCTAAGCAATTATGATAAATCTAAATTCTTATACAACTTACCTTTAAGATTTCAAATAATTTTCAATTCTGCTCTCCACTAAAACCAGTTTTCAATATTTTATAGTGTCAGTACTTTTTAAAATGTAAACATGTACCCTGGTTACAGACTATTTTTAGTATTATAGAAAGATAATTGCTGAAAATCTATTCATTAGTACTAGCAAGGAGAGGGAGGTAAAACACAGCGTATTGGTATCAAACTTTAAGACTTCTCTTTAAATAGCACATGACTATATTGATTCAAACATCATGAATTAAATGATTTAATTAATATAAAGCACAAGACCTTTCATTTAAACATCACATTAAAGCAAATCTTTCATAGATATTTTTGCCCCAACATATGGAAACTTTAATGATACAATTTAAAAATTGGGTTCACTAGGCAAATGCCCTTATAGTCTTAAAAAATAATGATTTCCAACAATTTAAAGTAAGTGAAATCTTATGCAGAATTCCAACATATAAAACACATAAAAAAGCAAAGCACAGCTCTGGTTCCTGCAAAGGTGGGATCCAGGGTACCCTCCCCAGGTCTCCCCTAGGCAGACCTGAAGCATCTTTGTGGAATGCCAAAAAACCAATCTTCTAAGCCCCTGTGACAAATAAATTATAAAATATCTGTTACCAAGTAAAACAAGAAGATTCTTATAGGTTGCAATTCTCAAACATTTACAATCCATTAAAATGTCTTGAAAATAGTTTGAACAAATAAGTCAAAGAATATTCATACTATAGCGCTGCCTTAGAAATTCACTTTACACATATAATAAAGTATAAAATCAAGTAGCCAAAAAAAAAAAAAAATTCTATTATTTAGACCAAATAAAAACTTATCTGATCCCGGATCTTTTCAGGAAAACATCTACTATACTTCATTACATCAGAATTTCTCAAAGAAAAAGCTGGGAAACACTGCCATAAGGGATGTTAACTGAGATGACTGAATGGCTCAAATAGAATACTGTTTATTTCTTTTAAAACTTGCACTACACTTGGCAACAAATGATCTTCCCCTACTTTGCAGTGATACATTCTTTCACAACCTTTAGGTGGAAAGTAAACTTGATATTGAGATCATAAAGCTAGATTATATAAATATGAAACGAACTTTTTCATTCTTTAAAGAGTAGCCAAACTTTCATAGATTTTATCACCTGTTTTTAGTCTTTCTCATCTTTTACTCCCTCCCAACATATGCCAGGAATGTTGATCAACAGATAGAAGAGGGTGGTTAAAGAGAAATAAATGACCAAGTAGATCAGGTTGAACATAACTATGGCTTTCCAAAGTCTTAAAAATAATCACACTGTACATTCCACAAATTGGAAACTACTTTTTGTTCAAATCTTCTCTACAACTGTAAAGTTCTGTAATAATATTTGGTTCCCTTTCCTTTTACAAGTTAAAAAAAAATCCAGAGGTTAAGATTTCAAGGTATTATTTTTCATGTATCTTTTTATAAGCAAAACAAAAGCAGTTTCATTGCAGAATGTTCTCTCCACAGAAACTAGTTAATAATGAAAGTTTATTTTTTAAATTTATTTCTAGCAGTGACATTCTTATTAACATGACAAACAGACACAAAAATGGTATATAGAAACTAAAGAATACCATTCTTTTTTGTCAATGTTTAGATCTAAGTTATTCCTGTAAATAAATTCACATTATTTGTGAAAAATTAAAACAGAAGAACCTCAAAAGCCATCGTTATTTAATTCAATGAAACCCTCCATGCGTACAATATATAAGCAAGTGTGTTTATGTCTTTAATTCTTTCCCCTATGTTACAAGGTTATAGCAAAACTTTAATTATACTAACCAAAAATTTCAGGCACAAACTAGTCCTCTCCCACAAATTTCTTAATTAATTAAACCTTGTAATTTGCTTTGGTAATGAAGCAGCATTGAAATATTAAATTCAACAGTCAAAAAAAATCTAACCATAATATATAAAAAATTGCTCATTTTCAGATCTCTGTATTTCATAATCTAGTTTCAGCCATCTCTAATTTCTAAAGAAATCGCCTGTGTTATACACCTGCAACTGCTATTCACTATCATGCAGGCACACTAGAATAACTCGTGTAATGAGTATTCTCATTCAATTATTGCATCTATTTTCAAAAATCAATTAATAATAATACAAGCTTAATTTCCTAAAGATGGGACTGTCAGACTTACCTGATTTGTCTGGCTACTTAAGTATGGCTCAAAATCATCATCATTTACAGCATCTTTTTGATGAATCGAACCGTTTTGTACTGAAACTAAAAAATATGCTTGTATTAGACGTATTATAATTATCTTTATGAAACTCACAAAATAACCTAACATTTTCAATATTTTTCAAATCAACTCAGAAAAAGTTATCCTGGGTTCTTTGTTCTTTTCATTTAAAAGCCCCCTTAAGGATTAACTTAATTTTGTTTACAACTATGTGCCACCAAAAATTACAAATCTTATATATATATATAAGCCCAAGTTTACATAGATCCAAACTATATATACACTTCCCATTACTAAAAACATAATGTAAACATCCCAATTTCAACACTGTAGTAAGCAGTTAAATTAAAATGTTGGAAGGGTTTGCTAACGTTATATTTGAATCTAAAATAACCACTCCAAGTAATGTTGACAAGAGAGATTTCTAAATGTTCTCTACCTTTGTTAAATTACTCTACTGCTTAGTCCAATAAAGGTAAATAAATATCTTAAATGTCTCCAGTTTAAAAAGTGGCTACAATTCACTTGAAGCACTAACACAATGAATAAATATAATTATAAAAAATCTAACTAAAAAGGGCCTAAATTCTAAACAAAAAACAATGAAGACTTTCATATGGAAGTACAAATAAAACTAAGACACTAGAGATAACCGTGATTACTCTTGGAACACATGAGAAAATCCAGTCAGAGAACAATTTATAATGCCATATTGGTTCAGAGATCACTTCCATAAATACTCTGTATAAAGTTGTTATTCTGGACACTGGCTCAGAGCACTTCTGAGCACAGACCTGAGGGAAAACGGTTCTGGGTTTGGAGTCCCCAAGTCCAACCCTGAAAGCTGGGTAATCTCTAGTCAATAATTTAGCCTCCTGAACTCTACTTCTCTGTTCAAGGAGGTTATTAATAGTACCTGCCTCATCTCATCTGAGTATTCAATGACAGTATTTAATAATCTTGGATATTATTATGTAAAATATTACAAGATCCAAACAGGACTAAAAATTACTTGAGGACTACACAAACAGAAGCCTATCACTAATCAACCAAACTGTAAGAAACAAAAAAAACTTCCTCAGTTCCTGAAGATTTATTGCTTAAAACGACAGTGTATTTTTAAATACAATATTTAAACACAAAATATTATAAATTAAGGTTAGGAGCAATGGATCTAAGTTGTGTATTCTATTATATCATACCATGTTTATTTTCCCCAATTACCGCAGCAAGTTTAGATGACCTAAATGCCATATACAAGTTGACAGCGGCATGGGAGCAAAAATAGGTAAAATCCCTTAGTTTTTTGCCACCCACCGAGTAGCAATGATCGTTCAAAACAACATAAAAGACTACTATTCTGTGAAGCCTTCAAACTAGACCTCTCAATATTCTACACTACACTGCCCCTAAAACTACATGAGCAACCTGAAGGTCACCCTGACCCTGGCTCCACTGAGTTGGTTTAACTGTATTTGATAAGGACTGCATCAAAGCCCAGGGTTGAGCTAAATGTCTTTCCCAGAATTTAAATACATAACAGCCACTAGGAACAAAATTAAAGCGGAGAGTACCTTAGGTAATTTCTGATGGGCTAATCATTTCAGCCCAAGAGATTCTAAACAGATCCTTTACCACTCTTTCATCAAAAACAGTTATGTCTGGTCTGTTACTTCTTGAAAAAATTCTCCACTACGCTATTGGACTATTACACTGGTACATTTTTGCCAGTATTTGAAACAGATAACCCATTTCAAAATTACAAATATTTATTTCTTTTATTCAATGGATTCTCAGAAATTAAGCCCACACTGCTACAACAGTGAAAAAGCATCTACTTAAAATTTATCTAAGTATATATTATACTGCTATTCTTACACATTTCCTGTTGTCATTCCTCTTCTAAGAGGCTTAGACTAAGAAAATATTCTCATACACTAAGTAGTCTATAGGCATTTATAAATGATGCATTAATATGCTCAAAAAAGTCCTAAAAGATTACTCAAGGAGTATATGTCAACCTAAGAAAAAATGTTTCGTTTTGTTTTTTAAGTATTTTTAAGTATTTTATATATACTGACAAGCAATTTGCATCAAGTTAGAATTTGAGTAAGAAGCTGGCCCTAGAGTTTCAGAAGTACAGTTCTTAAAGATGTTGAACTGTCTTACAAGATTTTACGTTTTGAACATTGCTTAATGACAATCTAATGTCTTGGAGACTGAAAGCCATTAATTAAATAGTAATGAAATCCAAGCCAGTTCCATAGTCTGTACAAGTTCTTCAGGGAAAAAAGAACAGATGACTTACATGATTCTTCGCCTGTTTCCTCTGCTCTATGAAGCAGAGTCAAATCAAGATAGAACATGGGCCTTAGGAGCCAGGTGATTCTCTGCTCTGGTCCTGACTACATCAAGTTAGGAAAGTCAACAGATCTGTGCATCATGTTTTCCCACCTACAAAAACAGCGACAATACCATGTACCCTCTATCTCCTTATAGGGATGTTTTGAGGATTAATAAAAAGAAGCCTAAAATAACAGTTAAGTGCTTTGCAGTCATTTCCAGAGGGGGGCGGGTGGGGAGAGGATACAAAAGATATGGCCAAAATACAAGGCATTTCCCACTAATTTTCTGAAACACTAAAAGATAGCCAAATTCAGCCTAATACTTTTAAACTGCAGCACCAAACAATGAATATGTCCCTGGGTTGGGAGGGGCAGGGGAGGACGGGAGGGAGAAGATACATTCCTTTCCATAAATTTGCCTATTTATAAACCTTAGGGATAGGAGGAAGCAGGCAGCAAGGCCTCAGGCTACTGGGAGTGTGGGATCTGGCACTTTTATCTGCAATGCCTGCAGGGAAAGGAACAGTATACTTTTACTCCAGCAAGCAAAAATTCTACTTGTTAATCTAAGTGACAGAAAGTTTTAAATTCTGGACCAACAGGTACATGATTATCCTGAAATTTCTACTATCCCCCAATACTACCCTGGTCAGGGACAACAGAGAGCTCTAATATTTAATGTAAGGACAGTCTATTAATTAAAAAGAACTCCAACTTAGAAACAAGTAAACTTAGAAGTATTATTTATCCTACAAAAGCATTTTTGCCTTACAAAGAGATTGATACGGAATTCCTTTTCAATTTTAGTTCCTTAGTACATTTAAGGATATACAGGAAAACAGCAGAAAATCAAAGACACTGAAGCCAGGTGTTAGGCTAGCGCTGTAACTGAAGATTACTGAGAAGGGAAATACAGTCTCTGAGAGCGTATCAAGTCAAGTGAAAAGGATTATGCTTTCAAAACACTGACAACTCCTCGGGGACTTGTATTTTTCTTAAGTTTGGTAAGTTCTGGATTCAAGTTTAATACTCATATTGTTAGAATACTGGGGCTTTAGTTGAAGAAAAATAACTTTGCTTTCTGCTTCACAAAAGTAAACAGAATAATTACACAACAGTTTTACTAGCTTGAAAACCAAGTCAGCTAGGACAGAGTAGTTTCTCTCAAACACACACTCGTATCAGTTCAGGGGAAGTGCTGCCTTCTTGTAATTCTCCCTGCAGAGGCATCAAAATACAAGTCATGTATATGTGTATTCGTGCCCTTGCAGTATCTATCAATTTAAAACATCTTAAATGATTAGCAATACTTTTAGGCCAATAGTTTTTCCCTCCTGCCATGTCTCAGGAAATAGTTTTCCTGCACCTTCACAACAGATGAGGTGAGGTGCAAATGTAATGGCTCCTAGAGCAGTGAATTGTTGTAATTGTAATGACAACAACCCTCGTAACATACAATAGGATTTATGGCTAGAATTATTACTTTTATTTTATATACAGAGGGTAAATTCTGAACAAATGGTGCAACATGTTCAAGCTCACTTGGCAAGTCAGTAGCCATAGGCGGTATTAGAACACGGGTCTCCTAGGAATCCCAGTCCATTGTTCTATCCAAGGATGAAACTATGAACTGAACGGTAAGGGGGAAAGAAAAGAAAATTTCTTGGAATACACAACTGTCCAAATATTACTTTGTAATGTGTGTCTGAATACACATAATAGAGATACTATTTAAAAAAATTTTAATAACCAAAAATATTTATTTGTAGTCAATACATAATTTTGCTCATAGAAAATTTGTATCTCCAATATCAAAGATGTAACGAGGGCATATCTAAGTGAAAAGACTATGTCATAAATAAAACTTACAGTAATACAACAGTGGTTGACAATGCATCATGTAGATGCTCTGTTTTGTCAAAGTTAAGTACTTCATAGAACTTGCATACTTACCTTAAAGCAGGTAACACAAAACATTTAGCATTTCAAATAGCCTTGCAAAGTGCCACCTCCCCACAGATCTAGGATAAAATAATTTATGCTAGGCAATAACGACCACAGATTTCACATTATCTCCAAGTCTGTACATATACTTCCTAATGGGCAGACTAGCAAAAAGGAAATTAATGGGTCATTCTTTTTAAATTCAAATAAATTTCTAAAATCTCACTTAAAATAAATCAACAATACCAAATTTTGAGGTTTTATACTTAGAACACAGAAAATCCTAAAATTAAAATTAAATTCTAAAAATTAAAATTCCCATGTTTATATAAATCTTTAATCAAAGTAATGAATCTGTTCCCTTATACAATGCCATATATCTAGTTATGTAAAAATTCTCAAAGCTACTACAACTCAAAATTAACTAAGCTGTGTATACAAAACCCATTTCTTTCAAAATTTCAATAGCTAATAAAAACCCTAAAACTATAAAAGGCATCAACAAAGGCATTGAACTTAACTTCTAAAAGGCTACTGTAAATCTTATTTTACAGGTAATACTTTGCTACAGAAAAAAATACAGGAAGCATAATTCTATTTAGTCTAATTTCAAGCTCTAATACAAAATGTAATAAATATGTAAGTCACTGTAATGTTACTTAATTGGCACTGTCCCAAGAAAGCAGTTATTGTTGTATACTTAACTGTCACATGGTTAATGTCATGTTTCAGTCAGCTGACTGTTATTGTTCCATATTAATACAAAATACACTTTAAAAAAAAATGCTTGACTTTCAATAGTAGTTTTTCCCTTTAACTAACAGTAAATAACATAACCCTGGCAGGCACCTCACAAACTATTTCCTTCTGAGTCCTTTCTAAAACACCAGACTGAGTCAAACCGTGCGGGACTACATAGCAACATGATATGCCTGTGCAGTTTTGATTTCTAACTGGTTACTGACTCCATGTGATTTACTTCAATACAATCAGTGAAAAACAGTACAATTTTCACTAATGTGACATGGAATTCTATGTGGGTTGCACGTTCCAATATAACCCAGGCATGTCGAACAAAATGTCTACTTATCTACATACATTTGTAGAATTTGTGGCAGAAATTATATAACACAAATTGCAAAAATAAAAAAAAGTCACTACATTCATGATCCTCTCCTTAAGTGAAATACAACTAATAAAACTGTTCCTTGTATCACTTTGGTTTCTAGAAAAGTGGCTTCAAAACAAGGAACTACAGAACTTTCGGATAGCATTTGGCTGCCTTAGCTGAGATTAACTGTTTCTCTAATCTTACATTTCCAAAAAAAAAAAAAACAGGAGCAAAAACAAAAAGCCCTTCACATAGCTACAAGCAACATCAAACCAACAATGAAAAATAAGATAAAAATATCCGAACTCACCCTTATTTCCTTGCCCTTTAGGTCTCTGTGTAGCAAGACGAAAAGGTGTGGTAAAGGGGAAAAAAAGAAAGAGAGGAAAAGTGTGTTAATCAAAGACGTTATCAGAAACAAGTTATTTTAAACAATCCGCGTAGGAGTAATACCCACCACATTCTCCATAGCCACCAATTTCCCAACCATCTCAGTCCTTAAACCTCCTACCCGCCACTCGGAATCCGTCTCCCGGAGCTCGCGTGATCTCAGCCCCACGTAGGCCGCCCTCGGGACGCGTCCTAAGGCCCCGAAGAGCAGTCCTGCCCCCACCCACCGCGGCCCCGCGGCCGCCCGCCTGGGCCGCAGGCTCCGGGGCCAGGGCTCACGCCCCGGCCCGGGCGGCAGAACCGCGGCAACTTGCGCCCGGGGCACCGTTACGGGGCCGGCAGCGGCGGCGACGGGGAGGAGCCGAAGCCCCACGCGAGGATGGAGCTCCGGGGCTCGGGCCTTCGCCGGGCCTGAGGCCTCTGCTCCCTCACCTGATCCACGCTAGTGGCTGACATTCTTCACCGCAACCCGAGAGCTGCTGCTGCTACCGCCGCCGCCGCCGCCGCCTGGGCCTCTCCCCGTGCACTCACAGCAGTTGGCTGCCGCCCTCGGCCGAGTGACTCTTCCAGCCGCCGCCGCCGCCGCCGCTCGCTCAGAAGCCAGAAAGAGGGCCTCGCGCTCGGGAGTCGGTGGAAGGGGCCCGTCTCTTCCGCTTGCACGCTCCTCTTCCCCCTCTCGCTCTCCGCTTCTCGGGTCCACAATGGCGGACAGACTCCCTAGTCTCACTTCCGCTCAGAGCCTCCCTGACCTTCCGCTCTCCACTCTGACGTCCGCGCTCACCTCGCTCTTCCTCCCCCACCCTCCCGCCAACGACCTTGGCTCCGCCTCCGCATCTCTACGTCATCAGACGGGACGCGCGCGGCCGACCCTGGGCGCATGCGTCGAGAGGGGAAGGGGCGCGGGCCTGTACGCCTGTGAGCGTGCACTTCCAGGGGTGCTTCCGCGCCTTCCTTCAGTCCTGCTCCGGGCCACAGGGCGCGCGACGCGCGGCGGGAAAGCGGGCGGGAGCCGGAGGCCGTCGCATTCTGAGCAGGAAATGGGCCTAGGCGGCAGGGGGCGGCTGCGCCCTCCAGGCGGCGGAGTGGAGGTTGGCCGGTAGGGACGCCGCACTAGCAGCCGCGCCCGCCGCAGGTGAGCGAGCAGCGGTGACCGGCCTCCACCGCACCTCCCGGGAGCGTCCAAAGCCACGTGGGCGGCGGGGTGAGACAGCGGTGCTGCGCCGGCCGCGCGAGCCGGCACGTGCAGCGAAAGTGGCTGGGCACTGACACCGACAGAGGAGGTTCGCCGGCAAGTGTGCGTTCTCTCCAAACCCCGGGAGCAGGGTAGGGAAAACGCACAACTCAGCCGTCACCTCTGAAGTCAGACTTTGCCCTCCCCTGACGTTGATTTCGATGGCTGAGTCAGTTGACCTGGGGAAAGGTAAGCATAGTTGCAGGACGTGTTTTCATTTAAGTCCTAAAAGAAGAGACGTTTAAAGTTTCAGTAGAAACTGATAAAGTTACTTTTCTGCAAGTTGGCAAAACCAGAGGAGCCTTTTGTTGCAGTAACATCTTTGTAATAAAGGCAGAGTTTCCTTGCCTAATAGGTACGGTGTGGGCTCTATGTAAAGGCCTGCTAAGCTTCCCAGGCTCTCGCATTTTGCCACGCAACCCAGGGAGTCCACTTGATTCTCAGCTCAGGCCGAATGCTTTCGCAGTTTCCCAGGAATTCCCCCTCCCCCACCTTTTCAGTTGTTGCTTTTAATCTCTCCAGCCTGCCCATTCTTCACTCCGTACAGACCTTTTTAGCTTGAAAGAATTTACTACTGGAGTACGTGTTACGAGTAGGGAAATTGAGAGTGCACAAGAGGAAGTTTGTGAAATCTTACAGGTGTTGCCTTCAATCCTTAATGGTCTTAATTAAAAAGCATGGCTTTGGCTGGGCTACAGTAATTGTGTAACCTTGGGGAAGTCACTGAACCTTTCTAAACCTTAGTTTCCTCTTGAGTGAAATAGAGTCAGATATGTACCATTTCTGGCGAAGTGTAAGCTTTCAACAAGCAGTGGCTGTACCGGGTAGTGTATGATTCCTTTGCTAAATAATTCCCAAAATGGTAGTGATAGCCTACATTTATTCGTTATTATATGTCAGGCACGGTAATACTCATTAAAATCCTGAGAACCTAATTGCGTGATAAGTGCTGCTAAAAAAGACACTGAGGTTAAGAAAAGTGCCCAAAATAACACAGCTAATCTCTGTGAGAGCCAGGACTTGAACACAGGCAGTTTGGATTCAGACCTTGTACTGTAGCCACCATATAATACTGCCTAATGACATGATGTTTTGGTGAGTTTCTGTTCTCTTTAATTCCTGCCTCCCAAGAAACTCCTTCCTTCCATATTACCCTTCCTACAATTGAGGTCTGAACTTGCAGAATGGAGCACTTAACTACCATGTGATGTAAACCCATTTAATATTAAATTAAATAGCATTAACAGTATTTTCCAAAATGTCATTTGCATCCTTCTGGAGGACTTCTTGTATTGGTTTGAATTAGGTTCAGCCGCAGGTGACAGCAATTCCAAGATAACAGAAACTTAAGATAGAGGTCTGTGATTCTCTCATACAGAAGAAGTCTGGAGGAAGTCAGTCCAGGGCTTGGTCTGCTGTCACATCACCAGGTATTGGAACCCATATAGCCTGTTTTGCCACCATCCTCATAATACTTAGACCTGTGGTCCAAGATGACTTTTTAACTTCCAGCCATGACAATCATTCCGACCAGCAGAAAGCAAGGTGAAGAAAGGCACCTTTCTCTTTAAGGACATTTGTAGAAATTGCATTTCCTGTTTCTGTCTACCTCCTGCTAACTTGGACACACTCTTATGGATATACCTAGTTGAAGAAGACTTGGAGGATACATTCTGGTTGGCCATGTGTTCAGTTAAAAACCAGAAAGATTACTACTAAGAATGAAGGTGACAATGGATAGTGAGAGATAGATAGTAGTAAACTGTGTGTGCAAAGTAATTACCCAGATCTACTTCCTTACATAGCAGCATTTAAATTTATCTTTGAATTTTTGCCAATATTTAAGACAAAACTTCTAAGGCTTTTTGTTATCTTTAAGTAAAATAGTATAAGTGAACCAAGCATGGAAAAATTAATTTGAGGATTGATTGATGCATTTTTAGAAGGAAGTTATCCCTAAATGTCATGCTTAAGGTAAAAACTAATAGCTGAGAACACTGAATAAACCACCCCTCCCCCCCCCCCAAAAAAGCCTACTTTGAAACAGAAAAGTCAACTTTTTTTTCATTCTTGTGTTTACTGCAGGGAAATTTATGACAAGGAAAAGCAGAAAACATCAAGTAACCCAAAAGTTTCCCTAAACTAGTGTTTATCACAGTGTTTTCCTGGGCTAACAGTATCTCCTGGGAACTTAATACAATTGCAGATTCTTGGGACCCACCGTATTTACCAAATCAGAAACTCTAGGATTGGGACCAAACTTTGTGTACAGAGGGGAGAAGAGGAACTTCCTTGTCTTGAAATAATTGTAAATTAACAGAAGTGTTGCAAAGATAGTACAAAATAAAAAGCATGATTTTAAATAAGCAGACACACCTCTCTTGAAAAGATAAAGCAGAGGGAGGGGATAACTCTGTGGTCAAGCACACGCTTAAATGCTTAAATAAGTAAATAAACCTCATTACTTCCCTCTCCCCCCAGCTAGGTTTCACCTAGAAATCTCAACTTAATACAATAAGTTTTTACTGAGTGCCCACCCACCATGTGTCGGGCAGTGTTCTTGCCCACATGACATGTGCTGCCAGTTGGGGAGGTGGCGACCAAAAACTAATTACAAGTTGAATCAGCGTTACCAAAAGGAAGTCCATGGAATCGAATAGCAAAAGTATCTAAACTGTATAGTGGTATGGTATATGCGTCCTTGAGAAAATTACGCTTAAGCTGAAACATGAAAAATAAGAAGGAATACACCCAAAGCGAAATGTAATCAGAAGCAAGGTAGAGGGGGGAAAAGGTTGAAGAGCGTGTTTCATAACTGAGACCAACATCAGCACAGCTGGGGCATAGGGGGAAGAATCAGAGTGCCTCAGCTTGGAACAGTTTCTAGATCTTTATTACATTATTTCTTTGCTAGGTAAGTTGGCTGGAGAATCAGATTTGCATATTTAGGTCTAAAACCGGGGAAGGTCTAGCCATTATTTAAAAATAGTATTCTATCCTAAAGTCCCGAATTCTCTTGCAATGACTGAGGGTTTTAGAGTAAAAATATTTTCACTCCTCCACCCTGTGCCTATTTCTAGACGTTATCTGTAGCTGTGTATTGTGTCCAGATGGAGGTTCTCTTAAGTCTCTTAGAGACTGTGCGCCTTGGTAACTATGTCAGTATCTTTCACAGCATGTTGCGGTGTTTACAAGTATAAATGAATTCAGAGCTTTAAACCACTTTCAGTGGAACTCATTCCATTTTAAATGTTCTTTTGATCCTAATATGGTCATTTCTTTTACTTCTGGCTTGGTAGTCTCCCAACAACACATCTGTTGTGTTACACCTGGAAATTTATAGCTTGAAATGCATTCTTGCACTAAACAAATACTATCAACGGTGGCTTCGACAAGAATATGCATCCTGTAATATTGCTCAGTTTAGTCTGCATTTGACTTTTGATTTGGCCCACTTGTCGTTGCTTTACAAGGTGTCCGTCTCCCTTTTGTCTCTATTATTTCTAGTCTTTTTTCCTCTGCATTGCACGAAGTGTCAGCCCTATCTGTTACCTTCTAAATGTCCCTTTCTCACCATTCCCGTGGCTACTTTCTGATTCAGGCTCTCAGCCTTTCTCACTGTGATTAGTACCTCAGAACTCCCTGCACACTCTCTCCCATCAGCCATCTTCCATCTTGCTGCCAAACTTCTCTCCTTAAAACCCTTCGTGGTTTCCCTTCACCCTGAGTAGTCATCCCCAAATTGCAATGAACTCATACCCTTAACCAGACAAACAACGTGGAGCATGCATCCCCAGTGCAGCCAAATTTATGTTTTGTAATTTATATATTTGTATTATATTAATATTAGATCTCATATAAATTACATCGTAAGAAAAATTTTGA
Organism: Camelus dromedarius; assembly: GCF_036321535.1. Taxonomy (NCBI): domain Eukaryota; kingdom Metazoa; phylum Chordata; class Mammalia; order Artiodactyla; family Camelidae; genus Camelus; species Camelus dromedarius. The sequence goes on along the minus strand of NC_087465.1, from coordinate 7,374,656 downwards.
ATATAAACTAAGCATAAATAAAAATGACAATCTTTCCTGCACTCCAGCACACTGTCTTGAGCACACTCACATGGTAGACCTCTATCTTCTCATGTTCTTCCCTCAAACTCCTACCAGCTCACATACACACAGGCGCCTACCTTCCAGCCACAAGGCATCGCTTAGAATTCTCTCACCACATTCATTCTTGACTCTCTATCTTTGCACAGGCTGTTGTTTCTGGCTGGAAATCCTTTTACTCTCCCATTCCCCCCAGCCATTTCTTTGCCTAAATCATGCCCATCCTCTAGGGCTCATTTACATGACTATCTTCAAGGATACCTTCCTGGATCCTCTCAGACAGGGTCAGATACCTTTCTCTGTGTCCCCAGAGTAACCTGGGCATCCTTTATTTAGCCTGTGTCCCTTACCAGCCATTAAGCTCCTTGAGGATCAGCATCAAGGATTTCATCCTTATGTCATCACTGCCTAGCATAGTACTTACTCAGCAGGCAGTGTAACATGACTATTCAGCTGAAAATAATTTGTCAAAGATAGCTTGGTGGAAAGCAGGCTGGACGACGTGTCATTTTGGTCAGAGGGGTGGTGTATGAGAGAATATGCAGCTGATATTTCAAAGTGAGTGCAGCTGTGAGGTCTTACCAGAAGGATTTTTCCCTGACTTGGTTGTCCTAGAAGCAATAAATTTCTTCCAAGCCAGCATCTCAGATTATCTTGTTCCTTATGTCCTTAGTGGGCAGAGGGAGCCCAGCATAAACTGAAGATGGTTGGTTCTCTTATTCTACCCAGCTGTTTCTGGACCGTGGTGGACTACCAGACAAATAACACAAATTCTAGTTTTTAAAATATGAGTTCTCAAGGAGGGAGATTTGAGACAACTCACCATTAAGTATAGAATTATATTGTTAGAGTTCTTCATCAGAAAATTTCTTTATGCATGTGCATTTATTCGTTCATATACACATTCATTCATCCATTCATATGTCTTCACATAAACGTGGTTGCTTTGGCAGAAACCATCCCTTTCCATTCAGAACGCATTTCTTGTCTTAAGTTTGTGCCAGACCCATGCTAGCTCCTGAGGATAGAGAGTTGAGTGAATTCAGCCCTTGTCGTACAGAACTTAGATAGACCTTCAGGTATGCCCAGGAGCACCCACTGAGCTGGAGAAGACAAATAATTGTAATTGACTGTGATGTAGGATCATAGATGCAAAGTGCAACAGCAGTCCAGAGGACAGCAGTGTTATCCTAACCCAAGAGAATCAGGGACAGCTTCACAAAGCTGGTGAGGGTGTTAAAGGATAAGCAGGGATTCACTGGGCAAACGGTAGGGTGCAGGCATCCGAGACACAGGGAACGGTCGGAAGTAGTGCAGAGGTGGAAAGTAGTATCGAAGTGTGGAGTTGGTATCGTAAGCACAGTGTGAGCGTCTCAGGGAACGTGCAAGACGATCAGCTGGAGTACTGGGTAGTTATGAGAGCTTCTGTGAAAAGAGGAATATGAATTAAATCTACACTGAGATGCCATTTCCCTGTGAAAGTAGCAAAAATCGAAAAATTTTCCACTCTCCTTTGATAAGGGCACAAAGAAATAGGTGCACTTTTCACTACTGGTGGGAATGTAAATTGGTACAACCCATAAGGAAGGCAATTTGAAATACATATCAAAATTATAAACGTGACCCAAAAATTTCCCTTTGTATAATTATATGAATGTATAGATAGACAGATGTAGATATGCACACTTGCAAAATGATATAGTATAGGTTTTTCGTTGTAGCATCATTTGTAATACTTCAGTGATTCACATCATTGCATATATTGGTTCTTCATTCCTTTTTATTGCTGACCAGTATTCCATTATATAGATGTACCACAGTTTGTTTATCTATTTACCAGTAGATGGGCATTTAGGGGTTTTTTTGTTGTTGTTTCCAGATTTTAGCTATTATGAATAAACATTCACGTATAGATCTTTGTGATGTTTCCATTTCTCTTGAATAAGTCTGTGGGAATGAGATTGCTGGATTGTATGGTAAGTATATGTTCAAATTTATAAGAAACTGTTGAACCGTTTTCCTAAAACAGCAGTACCACTTTGCATTCCAGCTAACAATTTATGAGAGTTCCACCTGCTCTGTGTCCTTGACAGCGCTTGTTACTGTCAGCCATTTAATTTTAGACATTCTGGCAGCTGTGTAGAGGTACCTCATTGTGGTTTTAAATTGCTTTTCCCTAGCAATTAATGATCTTGAGCATCACTTAATATGTTTATTGCCATCCATGTTTCTTTTTTAGTGACATGTCCAAATCTCTTGACCTTTTTTATTAGATTGTTTCCTTACTATTGACTTGTGTTCTTTATGTATTTGGGATACAAGTTTTTTATCAGATATGTGGTTTGGAAACAGTTTCTTCCAGTCGGTGGCTCTTCTTTTCCTTTTCATAGTAGTGTCTTTTAGTGACCAGAGTTTTTAATTTTTATTGTCTGATTTATTAATTCTGTCTTTTATGACTCATGCTTTTTGTGCCCTATGTCAAAAATCTCTGCCTAGACCAAGGTTGTAAAGATTTTCTTCTTATAAAAGTTTTATAGTTTTAGCTCTAATATTTAGATCTAGTATCCTTTTGAAGTTAATTATTTGTACATGGTGGGTATATAGTAATCTTTAAATAAAAAGGTTTGTAAAAAGTTCCAAGTGTGCTGACTTTTATTTTGATATGACTGTTAGTATTACTCCACCTAGTGGATACTTAAAAACACTCACATTTTTAATCTGTCAGTTCATACAGTTAAATGACATTTTAACAATAAATACAGAAGCAGTGTTTTTCAGAAAAGAAAAATATTTTGAAAAAATATGAAATTATCATTTAATTTTATTTTTGAAATAGATATATCACCCATAAAAATTCTATCTCCACATACTTAGAAAACTTGGAAATAGGTTTTTCTCACTTACTTTAAACTTTTCCACTTTAAGATGAAGCACTTCAGTGACAGCCGTACACTATCAAGAGCAGTTAACTGACAGTAGGGAAGGGGGGAAGTTCTGATTTTCAGTTAAAGCTTTTGAATAAGTGGGTGGAATTGAAAAATAAATATTGGATCTACGTATCTTTCTGAGATACCTTTTTTTTTTTTTTTTTTAACAAACAAGTGTCAAAAAAGGTAAACTTACAACTCAACTTTTGGATCACTGTACCAAAAAGCGATGACCCAAGATTTAAAAAGCCAATTATGTGTATTCACTTAGCATTCATCAAAAATATCATTAATAGTAAAAGCAAGAGAGTTTTTTTCCCATTAATAAAATAATTTTTAAATTACTTTTCTTCTTTATATCACACTTGCTTGTCTATATTTTATAGTATTCATAATTTATAAGTATACGAATATATAATAATTAGTATCCTTGGACAAATCACTCAGTCTCTCTGGGTTCCAGCATTTTCATCTGTAAAAAAAAAAAAATGGTTTTGATTACATAATCTGCTCAACTTGCTTGAAAACCGTTTGGTTTTATAATTCTACACCTAGAGATTCCTTTCTGGCCTGTGTGTCTAATACGTTTTTCAAATGATACTATCATCAGGCTGCTTTTACATGTTTAAAAACATTATATTTTCTTTGCAATTCAGACAGCTTAACCCCCCCCCACCCCTACAGGTCAGTCCTAAAGTTACACAAGTATCCTTTGAGGTAAAAATATTTTTCCCCCGCTAGGGAATACTGGGGGCAAGAAGACCAGATAGACAGCACCACTAGCACCACTGCGACTGGGGAATGAAAAGAGGGATTTACTTAAGACAGTGGAGGGGAAAAAAAAAAAAAAAAGCAGATGTGAGGGAAGACAGGGGAATTTATTTTGAAGAAAGGAATGACAGAGCCTGGTGGTAGGCAGGGAGATAAGGGACTTTGTAGAGAAAAGAGTTAAAGGTAATTTAAAGGATTCTTGCTTTGGAGATTAGAAAGATGGTATGGATAGATATATGAACTTATTAAAAGGATGCCAGTTTGTGATAGGAGAATGTTGAGCCCAGTTGCAAAAGTTAAATTTGAGGTAATTTTGGTAACTCCATTATGACTTTCTTAATAAGTAAATCATAGATTAGGGGAAGAAATAAATGAATACTCCTAATGGATGAAGATCATGTACTTTTTGTGGGTTGTGGACCAGGGTGTGTAACCAGGATGTGGAATGAGAAGGCCTTTGCTGCCTGGGGGGAAAAAATCAACAGAAAGGAAAATACATTTCCAATAAAAAATGGGCAAAAACAATGGCCAGCAATTGACCAAAGAAGACATCTAAATGACCAATAATGTGAAAAATGCTCAACCACATAAATAAGGAATGTGAAGTTAATAATAGCTTGTAATATAGATGAACAGAATAAACGTTAGCTGTAAAGATATGTTGCTTCTTGGGAGAAATGGTTCTTTTCTCTTATGCAATGAGACTTGAATGTGCTTAGAATGTACTTTGAAGCTCTGACTACATGCTCTGCTCATGGAAGTGGGAACCCGAGAGGGAAAGTGGGGCAGGAACCCTGGCTGGAGCCCAGCAGGTTGATGAGACTTAACAGGTGGTCCAAAAACATAAGAAGAGCTGACAGTGGAGGAATTAATGACTACATCAAGTGTGGTCAGAAGATGACTATCTTGAAAAAGACAATCTTTACAAATTAAAATGGCATTTCTCATTTCTGAAGATGAAGAAAAAGTGATATATATAGCCCCTTAAACCTGCCAGCCAGGGATCCATTAACATGGTAATCCCAGCATATCTGGAGAAGCTGAGAAAGCACCAGATAAATACTGAAAAACACCAAAGGTGCACAATCTTAGGTGCATGAGTACAGAATATAAAGTTTGTCATGTACGCTCTAATATCCAAGAAATGGAATTTGGTTTGAAAATCCTAGAGGATACCCTGGGAATGCAGAAGAGAGTGATAGATCCTGTTGAAGAAAAAACATCAGGAGAAACGGCAGGATTCCTCCAACCCTATTTGGAATTTATAGGAGAAATCAAAGAGCAAAACAATGATGAGGAAACTTCATTTCATGACTCATGGTGTATTTTGTGACATCTTAACTTCCTAATAGTAGTGCAGTTAACTTTCTAGTCTCCTTACACTGCTGATTATTTATCTGTCTTTAGTGGCTATCTGCTATCCTAACTGAATAAAGCTTAGAATTCTAGAGTGCCTCCTTATTTTGCAAACTGAAATTTCGGAAGCTGTATGCTACATAGAGTGGACTTTCAGGATCTAAAGCTCTCAATTATATGTGCTTTGGAAGGAAATATTTTTTGAAATGCTAAAGTGGTGGCTATAGCTCAGTGGTAGAGCACGTGCTTAGTTAGCATCCCCCAGGTCCCAGGTTCAATCCCCAGTACCTCCATTTTACAATAAACAAAAATTTACAAATAGTTTTTTAAAAACTCTAAGGAAAATCTGAACCTGAACCTCAGTGTACTTTCCTGGGTCATCTGTCTCCATGGAGAGGTAGTGGCCTTCATTCAAAAGCAATATTTTGTTAGGATTCTCAGTTTTTAAAGAGGACATCAGACTTCTGAGTTGTTTAATAACACACATGAGTCATATTTACACGAAAACAGAAAATCTGTAGTTCAGGTAATGGTCAAGCATGAAATAGAAACTCACTGTTGGGTCACACGTTATCAGTGTCTCGGCTGAGAGCAGGAACGTTTTGGGAAGACGGACGAGAGACTTTATGCACCGCGGTGGATGCTGCCGTGGGCTGTCCCGAACCCCTGCAGGGCTGAAGCACCCACTTCCCCAGCCGCCCACACTATTGGCTGCTGATTGCTCCCCGTCCCCTCCAGGAATTGCCCTCAGCAGAAGCTGCTCTGCCCGACATTACAGCACCTCCCTGGAGACAGCTTGCAGCCCTTAGTTACTGGTTGCGGTTGGGGCTGGGGCACAGGCCTCCTTCCCTCATCTCCGAAGCTCTGTCTGGGGTTGACTGAGGCCTTTCCAGCAGCTGCCTCCTGGCCCAACTTCTGCCAGCTTTACTCCTCTGGTACCCCTGCAGGTGCTGCTCCTGGGGACAATCCTTAACAAACCTCCGGCATGCAGATGGCCATCTCAGGTGCTATTTCCAGAGAACCCGAACTAAGGCAGACTCCAAATAGTCTTTCAGATGTTTCAGCTCAATCCCTGGGTCCAGCTGGATCAAAAGAGAGGTGGCCTTCTTGTCAGTTTAATATCGGCCACCCTAGAATTGCTTAGTTTAATTTGCTTTGAAGAGTCTTACGTCTGCCATTGCGGCGTGATGCTGTAAAGAACAGACGGCTCTGTGAAGCCAGTCATTATGTATTCTCCGAACTTGTCATTATTTCTACAATTTCATTTCTAGGGAGTTTATCCCAAAGAAATAGTTTGACTTGCATTCAAAAATAAATAAAGATAATGATTACAAGAGTTTATAATAAGGGAATATTGGAAAGTATATGAATATTCACCATATATACATTAGTTAAACTTAAAAGTAACAATATAAAGCTTCATAAAATTATATATATTTGACTCATTTTTATTTAACTTTAGACATATTCTAATGTATATAAAAATTGAACATTTTCATTGAATTGATATATTAATTTTTGAACAAATTTTACTAATGTTGTTTGTAATAAAGTAGTTTTAAGGCTTAGCAGTGATAGCCAGTTATTGAATCTAATAACCATAAAATGAATTTCTGGCACAACTGAATGATTTTCTATCTATTTAGTTTGAGTCAACAAACTTTGATTGTTATTTTTTCATCATCTCTGTATACTAGCTTTCTTTTTTTGCAGTGTGTCATTATTCCTGTCAACCTTATAGAGTCAACTTTATTCCCATTTTATTGAGAAGAAATTAACCTTTAGTAAATTTTAGTACTAGTCTGAGATGAAAAATTAGTTCATGGTTTTGTTCAGACTCAAACTTTTTCAAATTCTTTGCTCTTCCTAATGTTCCAAAGTATATGCTCAATTAGCATGTATTTTTAGTGAATTCACCCGTGAAACAATGTTATAGGTTGTGGTACTGTGATTTATAACAAATATGTGTTTTGTCTTTGTCCAGGGTTCTTGGCTCACAGCTCCCCAAACTCTGGGAATTCCTTGAGCCATAAGAGCAACAGAAGCATCTTTTGTCATATTTGGTCTCTTGTCCTCAGTTCCCGAAATTGCTTCAGAGCCATTAAAGTGAAGTGGGTGTCTTGTTACTCAGAACAAGGCTCTCTGAACCATAGTGAGTTTATGTCAGTGAGAGGACGTCTGGAAATCACCTAGAGGTGGGCATGCTGGTTGCCAAGAGAAGCAACCATGAACAGACTGTGAGTCTTTGGCTCCCACCCCCAGATCTCCAGCCAGGGCAGAGAGGCTGGAGGTTGTTGCATCAATCATCGATGTCAGTAATTTCAGAATTGATGCCTGTGTAATGAAGTCTCCATAAAAACCCAGAAAAAAGGATGAGGTTCATAGAGCTTCCAGGCTGATGAAGCAGAATGCTTCCACGTACCACAGAGCTGGCCTCAAACTCCACGAGGACAGAGACCCTAAGGGAATCTCACCCTACATATCCCTTCATCTGGCTGTTGAGAAACGTCTTTTAACATCCTTTGTAATAAATTGGTAATCTAGTGAGTAAACTGGTTTCCTGAGTTTTGTAAGCTGCTCTAGCAAAGTAATCAAATCTGAGAGAGGGTTAAGGAAACCTCTTATTTATAGCCAGTCAGTCAGTCAGAAGCACTGGTACACGACCCAGACTTGGTGACTGGCATCTTAAGTGGAGAATGGTCTTGTGGGACTGAGCCCTTAACCTGTGGGATCTGAAGCTACCGCTGGGTAGACAGTGCCAGAATTAAGTTGAATTGCAGGACACCCAGCTGATGTCCGAGAACTGATGTGGGGGAAAAACCTACACATCAGAATTGGTGACCAGAATTAGATAGATAAATATTTGCTAGCTTGATGTAACCAAAGAAGTGTTAGATGGAAACAGTACCAAAATATAATCTCCAGTTTAAAATATACACATATACACAAACAATGAAAAGGTTTTCGAAATGATAGACATCCTTGAATGGTGGAATTTTGAATGACTTTTATCCTGGTATACTTTTTCTTATTTTTGCAAAATACATAAAATGAGTATGTCTTAATTTAAAACTAGAAAAAAAATAGGAATTTTTGTTGCAAATATAAAGTTGCTTCTTATTTTTAAATGGAACATATCAGTCTCCCAGACTCGTTAGGAAGTGCAATTTATGTTGAGCTTACATTTAATGATTCCTGGTTCACTTGACATTGTTCCTTGTTTCCAAGACTGATAGAAAAACCAATTGATTTCTTCTAAAGTTCCACTAGGTGGTGCTACAGTGGAATTAATCACTGCTTTTGAAATTTTTCTTTCTTTCATACACTAGTTCTCAGACTTTAAATCCTGTTTTGGAGTTCCAGGTGTTCATTTCCCCCAATCAATTTCTCCATCCTGTCATTAACAATTAGCAAAAACAGATCACCTCACTGCAACTCTAGTCTGATTCAATGTGATATTAAGGAGGTGACATCTATTAAATACAACAGAAAATTAATTGACATATGCTAAATGATAATATGAGCAATGGTCTACTGTAAACATTAAACAGACATATCTCCAAACTGAAAACCATGAAGTCCTTGGATACTGGAGGTAACAAGACTATTTTGTGAACCACTAATTTCCAACACAGTATTTTAAGAAATTTTCTTTCTTTAAAGAGATTGTTATATAAGTTCTGTGAAATAAATAAACTTGAAGATATAAATTAAATAGAATTTTGGAGAAAAATCATAAATTAACAAAACTGACAAGAGAAGAAATGGACAGTAACTAAGGAATAAATTGTAAAAGATACCCAGAATTGTCATTCTAAAACACTCCATGACCACATGGTATTACTGGTGATAAGTTCTAAACTTTCAAGAAACAGGTAATTATCATACTATATAAGGTCTTCGAGAATGCTCTGAAAAGTAGAACACTGTCCAGTGTATTTTTTTAAGCTAAAACCACCGTAATGCAAAACCTGCCACAAATCAACCCCAAAATGTAACATAGATAAATGTATATCAAGTTTACCTGTAAAGGTAAATCCTCCCAAACTCCTGTATACAATACTAGCAAGCTAAATTCAGTAATGCAGTGGTAGGATCATCTTCCACAGTGAAATAGGCTTTAAAAGGCAGCCTATGTTTTATCAGTGGAAAAAAAAATGAAAAACTAGAAAAACAGGAAAATTCAAAAAATATTTATCCTCATAATTCCAGATTGGTAATTTTCTCATTACCAATAGTTCTCAGCTTTCAGATAGTGAGATACAGTGATCCAAAGTGATGACACGCTGACAACGGCAGGCGGGCTGTGGTGTACGCCACTTACGGGAGTCACTGAAAGGGCACAGCTTTTCTGGCCCAGAGGCCCTTTATCAGTGAGACTCAATAAATTTCTCTCTTGGCTGCACTTTTGTTCCCCAGCGATCTTTCTGGCTCAGGGCTTCGGACCTCACAAAATCATGTCATTCTGATATATGCTCTTTTTTCCTGGTAATTTTGTCAATAAATGTCAGTTGTAATAGCGTGCCATTAGATAGCTTTACCAAAAATAAGTCAGTTTGTCACTTGTAAATAAATTGATATAGCTGAAAAGAAAAACCCAGATTTTTTTCTTCCTAGACATTGAGCGTAGCTCTAAATTTCCTCAAAATTAAGGCATGTAAATAAACATATTGAATTGCAGGTTTTAAAGCATATTTGACAGCCAAATAAAGTTTATCTTGAAATGAAACACAAGCATTTATCACATTGGTCATCATGTAGTAAATATTAGAATACACAAAAATCATAATTTGAAGCTAAGATAAAATGTTCATAAATCTCTCCTGTTCAGTTCTGATTACAAATATTTCCACTTAAAAAGATATCAACCTGGGAGACAATAAATTTGCATTTTTGGATTATTTTCTAATGTTCAAAGCATGTACTACAAATGTCTGCAGGAAAAATAAAAGTGTTACTCAAAACTTGAATAAATGATACTATGTTTACATATATTTATTTCAAGAATAATATTGGTCAATAGCAGGATCTGGAGTTTTTCAATTGTTACTATTTCTATGAGCTTAAAATATTTTTTTAAAATTCCACGTCTAGGTAATGTGATCTATCTACCATGAGAAGCAATTTAATATGCTATTAATTAAGAGTTAGACTTTCTAAAAGTAGAATGACAGATCCTCAACATTTGTGATGTTAGAGTCTAGAAGAATTTCTGGCACATAATAGGTGCTCAAAACATTTATTGAATGAGAAATAGTTGAATCCAAAAATGTTAAATCTGTGTTTGCCAGTTAAATACTTAAGACTCTAAAATATGCAACTCCCATATCTCCAAATCCACCCTGTTCTTAGATACAAATTAAGTCTTATTCTATTAATACCTGAATCATCCCACCCCTCAAAAAGCCTTTCCGCCCCCAGGGAGGCCCACGGCAGGTGTTACACACATTCCCGGATCCGGGGCGGCTGCCCTCACCGTGTCTCTATCGACTCAACCAGCCGGTCGGTCGCCGCGGGTCCCAGTGCCCTGCCTGAGCACCTGTCCCCGCAAGGTGTGCTCTCTGCACGTTCTCCTTGCCGTGGTCCAGCCTCTCACGGACAGCACAGCACAGCATAGCCTCCTCCCCCACTCGCTGTGTCCAGTTAGGGGTAGCCCACCGCAGAGACCTGGGGCCTTAGCTTTTAAGTATTTAGTGAGAAATCTTGGCGTTCACTGTCCCCAACATTCTTACATGTAGATCTTTATATTCTTTTTTGGGGGGATGGGGGTAGGTAATTCGATAGTTTTTTAATGGAGGCACTGGGGATTGAACTGGGGACATTGTGCACGCTAAGCACACGCTCTACCACTGAGCTATGCCCTCCCCTCTAGATCTTTGCGTTCTTAACCTATTATTTCCTCAGAATAAATCTCTAGCTCAAATTGCGTGTACTTTCTTTTTTTCAGGGCGTTTGAATGTGGATTGCCAAACATCGTGGAAAGGTTGTTCCAATTTACACTGCCACCAGGAGATTTACATTGATTTCCTAATGCCTTTGTCAGCAATCATTTGTATCTTTCTTTTTAATCAATTCCAATCTGATATATTAAAAATAGTATTTCATGGTTTGGGTTTTTTTTTTCACTATGGTTTACACAAGCTTCTTAAAGGTACGTGAATATCAGTTTTTATAGAAATGCATTTGGAAATATTTAAATTATGAAAATTTGGGGGATAGGATATAGCTCAGTGGTAGAGAGCATAATTACCACAAAAAAAATTACGAAAATTTCAATTATTTTTAGTATAAACTTGAGCAAATACTGTTTTGAAGTATTATTTAAACTTGGTTAATTTGCATAACTGATCTCCAGAACTAACTCCAAGGGCAAGGCTAAGTAAACACTTTCTGGAGTTGGTTTCTCATTGTTTACAATGCTGGGTAGTGTACAAAAGGCCACCATTAAGTAAACAAACTGCGGGTGCCTGATTGCCTTGTTCCTTCTAAAAACTTCACATACAGTCATTTATTCCTATTTCCAGAAGGAGACAGTCTATGTAAATAATTTTCATAGGCTTATGAAGTAACATTTACCTATGAAACAAAACAAACTGGCATTTTTCCAATTCTTAATCTGATGTGAAATAATAACTGTAGCAAAGGAAATGTCATCCTTCATATGAAGCTCCTTTCTCAGCCGTCACTCTGCTGTGACGCTGCTTGTTGGGATGGGAGACCACTTGGGGAAGCAGCTTCTCGCCGTGTGAATTACACACCACGCGCTGTGTAGATACGGGTGCTTATGTTCATTTTACTTTTCTATTATATAGAAGCACTTTGTAACAAAGATTTTTACGTTTCCTAATGGAGATAAGGTTAGCCATACAGCTGCTGCTGTTTAAAATATTACAGGAGGGAAAGCCAATTTTAGGTGGATAAAGTTTATACCTAAGTTAGTTTCTAGTCCAATCCTTTCATTTTTTTCAGATAAGGAAAATAGATTGAGTGGTTCTGTCACTTAAGTTTTGAAATAAGCTGCATTACTTTAGTGATTCCAAAACAGAGTTTCGTGAGCTTGCACAGTGTCCAGCACACAGCAGGCACTTTACAATTATTTGTAAAATGAATTAGTGCTGCTGGAAGATGTTTAAATGGTTTCTCTCAAAAAGACTGCCAATATGAAGAGCTTGGTATGATCCCTGCACGGAGTTGGTGTGTACATACATACACAGAACTTCCATACAGAAGGTCCACTCCCAGGTATGCATCCAGAGGACCTGAAGGTAGGGACTCAAAAACAGATACCTGCACACCAATGCTCATGGCTGCATCAGTCACGGTAGCCAAAAGGTGGAAGCAACCCAAGTGTCCATCGAGAGAAGAAGGAAAAGAAAATGTAGTCTATACATACAATGAAATATTATTCAGCCATGAAAAGAAATGCAATTTTGATATTTGCTATAACATGAATGGATCTTGAAAACATGTTAAGTAAAATAAGTCAAACACAGAAGGATAAATACTGTATGATTTCATTTATATGAGATACCGTAATAGGCAAGTTAACAGAAGCAGAGAGTAGAAAAGAAGTTACATCACGCTGGGGCTGGGGGTAGAAGAGTTGTTTCATGGGTGCAGAGTTTTGGCTGAGGGTCATGAAGACGTTTTTGGACTAGGTAGTGGTGAATACCTTGTGAATGTACTTAATTCCGCCTAACTGTACACTGATGATTAAACTGATATTTTCTCATGTATATTTTTCAACACACAAAAAGTTTGCACTACTATTTTATCTCCAGATGGCTTCCATGTCACTCACACTCCCTCTGCACATCTTCATGCTGCCCTTTTATGTTCCCAAGCAACAGCTACTCTGTCATAGCAATAGCAATTGTAGGAAGCCACTCAGATACCTCCCAACTTCAGAGATGTAAAATGGGGAGAAATGTGTACCTTAGAAGAAATGAAGTGAGGGTCAAGGACGTGGGCTAGAATTAGGCGTCACTGTTTAAGGTCAGACAAGGACAGTAATCGGAAGAGACTATACGTGATCCTGAGATAAAGTCATCCTGGGATGTGGGTAGTGAATTAGCAGACACAAAACTAGCTGATTTAAACTGGTAAGTCTGCTAATTTAGAGCTCAATGCCAGAGTCATAAAACGAAGAATGTGTGTGAGAATTTTGGCAGGTTGTAGCAAAGATCAAAATAGTAATACATAAAAGTATACAAACATTAAATAGATAAATAAAATGAATCTATCCGACAATGAACAGATGTTCAGCAAACATAAGGGTGCTTTATGCTTATTTGATACCCTGCGTTTGCATTTACTACAACACACGTTCACATGTATTACCTCATGTGAGAGTGACTTGTCCCTTGCGACATCCCTGTGAGGTAATCGAAGGAACCGCATTCAGAGAGGAGCTAGGCACTTCCTTAGAGTCACATCTGATGAGAAACAGAATCAGAGTCCAGCTCAGGCTTTCTGATTCCAAAGCCCAGGGCCTTTTCTCTTCACCACAGGAATGATGATTTCATCTGTTATCACTGAATATGAGCAGCACATAATTTGGTTCTGTGAGTCCAGATAAATCAAATATGTGCCCTTGAGTAAGTGAATGTGTTCCAGGGTTCATTCCTGGCTGCTGGATTTTAAATGTAATCAGGGTCAAACACCTTACCCCAGAAGGAGTAGGCGTAACCATCCCACCTTCCTGACATGTCAGCAGCCCAGGTAGGCAGATCGGTAATGCCCAGAACTGGGTTTAGTCATCTTGCCCAGCACTCAAGAGCTCTGTGGCACTAGATTTCACAGCAATGAACTCTTGAGACCCAATTTCCTCAATTCTAAATAGGGATGCTACCAACATATTGACTCTCTAGCAGAATCCCCATATAGGGCGTAACCCATGGAGTAAGGGCTATTTTAGTAGAAAGAGCCAAAAAGATGCTCTTGAAATGGACCGCCTGGCTCTCACTCCCCCTGCTCCCCCTCCTTGTAGATAATACACTACAAGATAGTAACCCAGAAGCAGTACCACATCCCCCAGTAACAGCAGAGGCTGGAGCTATTGAACTTGCTCCTTCAGTCAGCAAAAGCCAAACGGGTCCTAGAAGATGACCGTGGATTATTACAGACTTGACCAGGTGGTGATGCCAGCTGTAGCTAAGGTTCCAAGATATGGTTTCTTGACTGGAGCAAATAAACATTGTGCTATTGACCTAAAACAAAACAAAACAACAACAGAAACCACTCTCCAGTTTCTATCAGTGAAGATAATCAGAAGCAGATTGCCTTTATGCCGCGGGGGCCCTGCTCTTACCTCAGGGTCGTGCAAACTCTCCTACTTTCTTACATAATGTCTTCCAGAGAACTTGATCATCTTAATATGCCACACAGGTTGGTCAGACAGGGTTCAGGTTTCTGACCGGATGCAGATGGCCCCCTCAAATTAGATAATTTAGAACAGTTCAAGAAAGGGACAGCAAAGGTATGGGAAACATGAAGTCATTACATCCTCATATTTTGTACTGGGCTGGTGCCCACCCAAATTCATGTCCTTCCCAGAACCTCAGAATTTGACCTTATTTGGAAATATAGGAGAAGGGGGGCAAATAAACTTATGGATAAAATTGGTTGCATTAACCCCACAGAGAAAACATTTCTTCAAGTGAATTTAAAACACAAATATTTGACCATATGCCCCTCATAGGATAGACTTGGGTTTTTAATATTCATCATTATTCATTTTATCCTGAATGTGCACACACAGCTTTTTGGGTCAGAGACAGAGTTCTTACCGAAAGTTTACAGTAAATAGTAAGTGAGTTAGTTCCCCTGTCCTGGTCTTTAACCCCAGGGCAACTCGATTAAAAACTAAAGGATAGTTTGACTACATGAGTGGTCCAGTACCCCCACTGGAGAGAGTTAAGGGAGAATGACTTATTCTGGATAAAGAGGGGGAAAGGCAGCTGTTCTCTCTTCTATAAGGGTCTCCTCCTTACCTACTTCCAGATCTTTGGTATGTAAATAAAATCTCCCCAGGAGCCAAACAGATGTACTAGTCTCTCTTCAACTGTCAGCTCCTACTATTTAGGGATGTTGCCTAGTTCCCAGGGCAGCCCTTCCAGACCCTCCGGCACCATCAGGACTTAACCTAGGAACGGAGATGTGGTCATCTGGCTTTCTCCAGGAGATTAGAGAAGTTTTCCCATCCTTTCAGGTCAGAGCAATTAACTAGACCCACAGATACATACTTAATTCTCTTCGTATGTGAAGATGTTTCTGTGGATCTAAGGCTTTTTGTAGGAACATTAGGCAGAAAATTTTCATTTCCCCACAAACAGACCCTAAGGACAGAAAGTACCACAAGGAAATTTTTACCAGCATTCAGTAATCTTATTTTTAGTAGTATTGTTGATACTGCCAATTTTTAATTGTTTTAATTACATGGATATTTTATATGTATACTAGCAAATAAAGTAATATTTTAAAATAAAGGCATATTTGATATCACATATACATGAATTAAGCCATGATAAATTTGGGAAAATTCAATTTCAGTTTCTTTAAATTATTTGATGCCAGTTATTGTCACTCTTTGTCAAATTTATCTGGAGAAAATGCACTTGAGGCATAGAAATCTATGAGATTTCCATAGAAGGTAGTCTTGCCTAACTGGGAAAACATCAAGGTCAGAGCAGTTTAGGGAATGCGGAAACCCGTGTTACTGACAACCTGAACTCCAGAATGTCCCACAAAACAGCAGAACATACCTCTGTGAAGACAGAAGGCAATGATACTAGCCCTGTGAATTGTCTCTTCTCCTCGTGCAAATCCTAATAATCCTGCCAATTCAAAACCTTTACAATTTAAATTATATGATTAAAACATAAAACTATGTACGTATCAATTAGTGGTAAGATTTCCAGTGGGAGAAAACAGGGACACAAACCTACAACCCAAGACAATCAGTAACAACACGGCAAGCTTCTGTTTGGTTGGGAAGAATTAGTATGATTTTGACGATGATGTCTTTTCTGCTTAAAACAATGCGTTTTCTAGTTCTCGCCACTAAGAGCGCCTAGAAACCAAGACAACCCAGTAGAAATGAGCAAAAATGGCATCTTTTCCCTCGTCCAGTCACCCCGCACAGAGCCCCCATGGGGACCCACTCTGCAGATTTTTAACACACACTGGTTCTGCCAGAATTTATGCTTGTGATCGAGGGAGCAGTCTAGCATGAACTCTTCCATGCCTGTCTTCTTTAACTCAACTCTGTGTTTGTGTGGTTTTAGTTTGTTCATTCTCATTACACACAGTGCTTGAGTGCCTGAATATACCACAATTTATTTATCCCTCTTACTGTTGATGGACAGTGTCATTGTTTCCAACTTGGGATACCACAAATAGAGCGCCTAAGAACATTTTTTTACTTGTCTTTTGTTGAACATATAGGTTTTTATTGAACATATGTGTTATATATAGAGAGAGACACATATTTTGTTGTATGCATGTTTTACATATGAACATATGTGTATATACACGTAGGACTGAAATTGCTGGTCATTAGGCATAAATAATTTCAGCCTTAGGAAATACTGCCAACCAGTTAATGAGAACATCAAACATTGATCTTACCTTCCCCATAAAAACTGCATTTCAAGTTAACAAAATAATTGATAAGGGAACATTCTTATTCATAGAAAAAGTCCTTCTAATAGATGAGAAGAGAATGATAAGTTGGAAAATGACCATTCTGCAATCCCTAATAAAGTAATGGGCCCAAGCAAAGAGTGTCGTCAGGAGATGCTAAAGCCACTAGGTGAAAGGGAAATGGAAAGCTTTCAAACAGATGGATCAGGGCGACAGCATCAAAACCAACAAATCAGTATTAGTAAACTAAAAAGAGGACAACACAGACATTACGCAAAGAAGATGCAAAGATCCAAAGGAGAGTCCCCTCATGAAATATTCTTGCCAAAGTAAGATTGGATCTAAATCTAATCAGACATCTAGATCTACTTATCATTTATAGAAACTACAGGGGAAAGGGGGACAATTCAATGAGGTCACAAAGGAGCAATCAGCCAAACCTAGCATGTGGTAGATCCTAAGGAAGACTGACCTGGCTACTCCAACAATTTAATGGTATTTAAATTTAAAAGAAAAAGGGAGAGCTATTTTTAACACTTAGGCTTACCAACCAAATGCAGTGTGTGGATTTACATGGGTCCTAATTTGGAAAACTTAAGTGAGATATTTTTGAGACAATAAGGGAAATTTGAATATAGACTGAGTCTGAGAGGATATTGGGGAATTGTGAATTTTTTGTGAAAAAATGGTTTTTTGGCAATATATAGAAAAAGAAAAAAGGCACATATAAGTGTTTACCGGGAAAATGATTCTTTAAAATGTAGGCAATCTTTAAAATGCTACAGCTTCTTTAAAAAGCAGGAGAGGCAGATAGGCAAAATATCATTGGTTTTTGAAGCAGGTGGTTCATTAATATTCATTACTCTTCTCACTACATATGTTGACAATTTTCCACGGTAAATATTACTTTAAAAAATTGTAAATAAAGTTTCCCACATAATGTAGGGGGAAAATGTGCTTCGGGGGAAAATTCTGCATTGTATAGACTTAAGAGCTTACCCTCTGCACTATCTGATTCTGATTCGATCTAAGTTATTTCTCAACAAGGTAAATTGCGGTCACGGCAAATAATTTCCTTTTAAGAGCATGCAGATTCTGCCCTTACCTAGTAGAATTTCAATTGGCCTCTCTCCCTCACTGGGGAAGAAGTTAGTTTTGTATCCATTAGCACATTCATTTCAACACCCTTTCCTCCATATAAACATGTGTTGTTTTGATTTCTCCTCTGAGCCTCGTATAACATCTGCCTGGGTCCCAGATTACAAGTTAAATAAAATCTTTAACACATGTTCATTCTTCTGTCTATATGAGTCATAATTTCCCTCTTTGGGGGAAGTTATCTCTTAATAGTGATAATAATTAGTATTTATGTCTTTCTTGTGAAGCTGAAAGTAAAATAAACTAATTGGTATGCTTATGAATTAGTACATGTTAATGAGTAATCGTTAAATAATTTCAGAGTAAATCGTAAGATGGTTGTACAAATATTAACCAACTCTTCCATTGTTTCTTGTTTTGGTTTGTTCTTTAGCCTTTTTTTTTTTTTTTTTTTTTTTTTTTTTGGATGGAGGTACTGGGGATTGAATTCAGGATGTCATGCATGCTAAGCATGTGCTCTACCACTGAACTATACTCAACCCCTCCTCCATCGGGGTTTATATACGACTAGTTTCAGAAACCCCTTTGGAATCTTTGTACCAGAGATCTGGATGCACCTGCAGTAAGCAGGTGAGCTCACCAAGTTAACATAGGAATGACGAGAAATTGAAAACACTTCAAAACAAAAAGTAACATCTCTGGAAAACTTGTGCCAAGAAGTCTTAACATTTCTGTACAGATATAATATACGTTGTTGAAAAACCCAAACATGGTCTGCGTTAGTTAGCAAAAAGTTATCATGTTTTAGTTCAGGAGTCATGCCAACACTTCTCCATCTTTGTTTCTTTCTCTGCCTTTTTCTTCCGTGGCACTAACTGCAGACACTCGGATTGCTTCACATTTTGGCTACAAATATCCACTGCTACCACTGCTACCTCTGGGCTATTAGGAGCCGTCTCTCACGGCCATCTGGGCTCCACGTTTGTTCCATATTCACTAAGTTTAATGGCAATCGATCAAAATCAACCAGCAAACGTTCTTTTGTGTTTATCTTGTCAGAGTTTCACAAATGAAGACCTAACCAAATTGAACTCTATACCCACACTCCATACTCACTTCCAAAAAAGGATGCTATAGTGCTGATAGTCTAGCTACCTCCGTGATCTCTCACTGAACTTTCTGCCCAATTTCAAAAAAGCATTGCTAATTACTAAGAAGAATGTGCTGGAAAAAGTTGAAAAAGAAGAAAATATGCTATATATACACTCTTTCTCATTAATTTACTTTTAAGCATTTTAAACTGCTAAAGACTGCTTTTCCTTGTATTTTCAATTATTTGAGCTCGAAGTAAGGCTTTGCAGTCTACCCCTTTTGATTAGTACCTTCTTCCTAATGTGATTTTCAGCATTTACCTGTCACATAGTATTGTTGCAAAAAAATATATTACAGCTCAGTGTTATAGCTCAGTATTACAGCTTGGTATTACAGCTCAGCTGTGACAGCAACCTGGATCTGGGCGAGAGACCAAGCAGCACTCCTAGAGTTGGAGAACTCAGGTTTACTAGGCCAGCGGGCCTAAAGAAGTTAACACTCCCAGCTCTGGACCCCATCTGTAGGTTTACACTGGCTTTTATAGGCTGCCAGTTTCCAGTTTGCAACATCATATGCAAATGAGGTATAATGAAAGTTGACTAATTAGGAACAAGCTTTGTAGAGATGGACCAATCAGGAGGGAGAGAAATAACCAATCAGGAGTGAAGGAAATAACCAATCAGGAGTGAGCTCAGGGAACCAATAGAATTTTAGGTGTAAGTAAGCTGTTTCAGAGGCAAAAAGTGAGATAGAGCTTCTGGGCCAGAGTACCGCATGGTGCTGGCAGGAGAGTAGTGGCCCTGCTTGGGGGTCCTGCCAGTCTTTTTATGGGGCTTCCCGCCTCAGTATATATTCAGTAAGAATTAGTGTGTCTCACAGAGTTCCCCTTGGGAAGACAGGTCAATTCTCAGGTAGTTATAATGGGCAGAGATCAAGAAAAGACCAGTTTAACAATATTTCTGGCTTCACATAATTTTCCTCTTTCATCTTCCTCATCTGGATCACTTAGATGATGTCATATGAGGACTCTGGACTATCTGCTGAGGGACTAGACATGGTGGCGGAGCGTAACAGAGGAAGTATAGAGTGTTCAAAACTTTTTTTGGTAATTGCTAGTCGTTTATTTGTACAGGTCACTGGTAGAGCAAAGTGCCAAGAAGTGAGAAGACTTTGCCTGGACTGGGAGGAAAGGGAAGACTCATGAGTCAGTGAAGGTAGCGTGTGGGGATGTGCATTTTGGAAGCCACTTTGATAACACAGTTTGAGGTGAGGAGTCAGTTTGAAGCCTTAATGGAAGGGGTCAGGAGAAGGGCTCAGGAGCGAGTCTGCAACGAGCCGTCCTTTAAATGGTTGTTCTAAGGTTCCTTCCAGCTCCAGGGGACAGAGAGAGAGAGGGAGAGAGGGAGAGAGAAGGAGAGGGAGAGAAAGACAGAGAGAGAGGAACAGAGGAACATAGGAAGGAAGGAAGGAAAAAGAAAAGAAAAGGAGGGACGGAGGAGAGACATGGAGGAAGGAAAGAAAGAAAAAGAGAAAGGAAGAAAGAAGGGAGGGAGAGAAGGGAAGAAAGAAAGACGGAAGAAAGGAAGGAAAAACAAAAGTTCAATAGATTATTGTCAAAACATCCCGATCGCAACCAGTGCAGGCAAAGTTTCTGACATCTTCCCCTCGGCGTTGAACACCAGTGACTCCCTTTACTGGGAAAGGCTGGGGTTACTACCCTGCGCTTCCAGGACGGTGAGCACGGTGGGGACACCACGTGATCCCAGGGAAGCGGCGGCCCCCCGCAGGGGCGGAGCGGAGCGTGGGTGTCGGCGGCCCGGGCCCGCGGAGGCGGGCCGGGAGGGCGGCCCCGCGCCTTTTCCGGGCCCCGGGCAGCGGCGGGAGCGCGGCGGCGGGCATGGCGGAGGCGCGGCCGGGGCCCGCGGCGGGGGCGCAGCTCAGCGCGCTGCCCGACCACTCGCCGCTGCTGCAGCCCAGCCTGGCCGAGCTGCGGCGCCGGGTCCGCGCGGCCGGCGCGCTGCGGGCGCCGCGGCCGCTCAGCGACGCCTTCCTGCTGCGGTTCCTGCGCGCCCGGGACTTCGATCTGGACCTGGCCTGGCGGGTAAGGGGGCCTCCGTGCCGCGCCCGCCCCGGAGGACGGGGCCGGGAAGCCGCGGCCGAGCCCGGAACCCCGGAGACGCCCGCTCGCCGGCGGGACCTCGGCGGGGACGCGCCCCGAGCGCACCGGGCGGCGGGCGCGGGTGTTCTGAGGAATCCCGCGCTGGTCCTCCCAGTTTCTCCGGGTCGTGGAAACGGGAAACCTCGGGAAAAGCTGGAGCCCTCTGGGGTGAGGGCCCGTTTGACCTCAGACACGGAGACCTTGCCCTCGATGAGTCTCCTGAAGCTATAAAGTTTGGGGGAAACGTCTTACTTTGTGGCAGAGGCGGTGAGATGAAACAAAATTGAAGCTGAAAAGTAGGGAACCTAGACTGAGTCCATTTTAGCAGGTAACTCCACGTGCAGTTGGGAAAATGAAATTGCCTGTAAAACTGAAGGTCTAAAGCCGAATTTTAGCCCCCAAAAGTATTATTACTAGTAATACTTAAGTGTCAAGACAGTAAAGCGGTCCAGTACATCTTTTGAGTGGAAGGATGGGGTTGAGGACATTGCTATGTGTTTTCAGGTATCTTGCAGCTGGTTGAGAGCAGGGCGGTGGGAAGACAGGAATCAGGGAGAAGGATGCGACCTTGAATTCTGTCCCTTTGGGCTCAGCATCCTCACCTGTGAAATAACGGTAGGAACGCCTCCCTCAGTGACTGGTGCCCAGGACTGAACATTAACCAATTTAACAAAAAACGACGTACCCAGCACAGAGCCTGGCATGTAGTAAGCACTCAGCAGTCGAACCTGACCTAGCCCTTCCTCCAGGTGGCTCCCTCAGTGTCACACAGCCGGCAGCGAGGCAGAGGAAGTATTATAGTTCGAGTCCCGGCGTGTCTCAGTATGAGGATTCTTGTTGTTGATAAGTAATTCTTAACTGAAAAAGTAAAAAATATAGGTGGTAAAAAATAATCCATAAGTAGTAAGGAATGCAAAGTAAGTTCCTAAAAGTAACTTTATAAAGGAAAACATTTCCCACCCCAAACCTTAGTTGGCCAACTGCCTGCCCAGCAGTGGTTACTGTTACCTGACCCTTACCTTTCCAGCTATAAGCTCCGTTCACACAAGCTAATGTATATGTGAGCACATTTTGCCTTTTTTTTGCCCAATTTATCATAGAGATCAACCTATTTCAGCATGTGTATTATTGTTATTCTTTTGGGGTGTGTGCTATTCCACTGTATCAATTTCATATATTAAAATGTATTAACATATATTACAACATATTGTAACACTAATACATGTATTAAATGTATTAATCGCAATGGTGCCATGCGTGCTGTTCATTCCTTCATTCAATGACTATATTTTTAATTCCTACAGTTTGCTTGGCAGTTCACAAAATACAATAACCATGACAAATGGGGGCTCTTCCATCACCAGCTGGGTGTTTTAGTATGTCTCTGTACGTCTGTCATTGTGCAAAAATAGGAAAATCCTTACAGGAGAAGTTCGACTTGTGTAACTGCTGGATGAAGTGAGATGTGGGTCTTCAGTGTTGGTGAATATATCAACTGTCCTCCAGAGTATCTGCACTTATTTTATTGCTTCTATATTACTTAATGGTACCTTCTTCCCACATTATCACCCACACTGTTTCATCCCATGTTTGTGATCTGTGTGTCAACCTGCTAGGTGAGGAACTGGTTCTCATTATTATTATCATATGCATTTATTTAATTTCAAGTGAGGTTAATCATCTTTCATATATTTAACATTTTAAAATTCCTTTCTAGTTAACTGCTTGTCTTGGCTATTTATTTATTTTCTTCTACTTTATTTACATAAAAAATAAAAAAAATTTATTCATAAAACATCCTTAAATGTTAAAGAAAATAGGCTGTTGTCCTAGTTCATTGTTTGTCTCTTGACACGTTAATGCTATTTTCTTTCTGTGAAGCATTTTAATTGGGATCTTTGGTTTTCTGTTATTGAGCTGTATGAGCTGTTTGTATGTTCTGGGGGTTAATCCCTTGTCAGTCACATAATTTGCAAGTATTTTCTCCCATTCTGTACGTTGTTATTCTGTTTTGCTTATAGTTTCCTTTGCTGAGAAAAAGCTTGTAAGTTTAATTAGGCCCCATTTGTTCATTTTTGCTCTGTACAGAATTTTAAAGTTTTTATGTAATTAAATGTATTGATTTGATTGTTCTCTAATTGCTTCTGGGTTTCATAAGCTCTCAGGTTTTGCAAAATTTTCTCTAGTAATATATGACTTCTCTTTTTCATGTTGGAGTTGTTGACCTACTGGACTTTATTTTGACTTTTAAGAATGAAATACGAACCTATTTATTTTTGTTCTGTCAGATGGCTACCCAGGGATCCTGATATCTACTCAGCAGCTACTAACTATGAAGACACAGTCTCAGGTCCTATGAAGAGTGCAGTTTAAATGTGGCGTTAAACATATATATGTGTAGGAGTAACTAACAATTAGAAGTGTTTAATTACAAGTTTCACTTAGTTGCTTTTTAAAAGTAATATCTAAGTCGAAAATGAAATAAAATTTACCTCCAGCCTCTCAGATATACATTTTTTCTGTGTTATTTATCTTCCTGAATTGCTTTCATTGCATCATGTCCTTGAAGAATTGGCTAGCAGGATGCTGTCTGAATACACTGGACAGGAATCAAGTTTCCGACTGTGAACTCTTTGCCCTATTTTTCTGCCAACTGGGAAGGAGAAAGAGGGTTAGAGGATGAAGCTATTTTTTCATTTTCCTCCACAAAGGCAGTTAATTCAACTCTAACTCCATTGTTAAGCGTGTAAAAGACCTATGATCTTAGTGTATGAAGGAAACTTAGTAAGGCCCTCAGTTATAATGAAATTTCTCATTATTCTAGTTTTTGTATTTGAAGTTATAACAAATTAGCGACTTTTTAGAATTCTACTAGTTTCTGGGGTGCCAGGTCCTTTGGTAAGTCGTGTTCATGTGGATTATCTCAGTATTTTCTCACTTTAGAAGAAACTGAGATGTAAAGAGTAAGTAACTTGTTCGAAGTCACAGTTATTAAGTGGTAGAGCGAGGGTTTGAACTTGGGTTGAACTCAGGGGAGCCTGTGCTCTCAAGTACGCCTTCCCCTTCTGTTTAAAAACACTGAACATAAAACAACCAGCTGTTAACCCCTGTCTATTCTATACATTCTTAAGAATTCCTATCTTGTACAAGTGAATATTCCAGTTCCTTATATTTTTGCTCCACGTAATACATTTTAAATTCATTAATTATTTTTATGGTTTTCCCAAAGACTTAAAAGTTTTCAAAATTCCATTGACTCTCCCTGCTCATCTCCCACTAAATGCAGCTTCTTTTGTAAAACTTACCATACCAGCTTGTCAGGTTCAGTCTCTGCTCTGCCCCTGATGGTAGTATCTTTGAGGTTTCGTTTTCTTACCAATAAAATGGGTAACCTCTCAGAATGGTTGTGAGGGGGAATTGAAATTATGCCTTTAAACCCTATAAAACTGGCACACTTCTTTTCCGAGAGAACGCCAAATGGCGGGTGACGCCGGTGCTGCGGGGGGCCCCGGGGGCCCTGGGATGGGAGGCCGCAGTGGCTTCCACGGAGGCTTCGGCAGCGGCGTCCGGCGCCGGGGGCACAGTCGAGGCCAGGCTGAGGCCGTGACTGCGGAGCTCGCAGAGGCAAGGCAGAGGACAAGGAGTGGCTCCTGGTCACCAAGCTGGGCCGGTTGGTGAAGGACATGAAGATCAAGTCTCTGGAGGAGATCTGTCTCTTCTCCCTACCCATCAAGGAATCTGAGATCACTGACTTTTTCTTGGGGGCATCCCTGAAGGACGAGGTTTTGAAGAGTATGCCTGTGCAAAAGCAGACCCGTGCTGGCCAGCGGACCAGGTTCAAGGCACCTGTCGCCACTGGGGATGACAATGGACTTGTTGGTTTGGGTGTTAAGTGCTCCAGGGAGGTGGCCACAGCCACCCGGCGGCCGTCATCCTGGCCAGGCTCTCCACTGTCCCTGTGTGGCGAGGCTATTGGGGGAACAAGATGGGCGAGCCCCACACCGTTCCTTGCAAGGTGACTGGGCGCTGTGGTTCTGTGCTGGCGCGCCTCATCCCTGCACCCAGGGGCACTGGCATTGTTTCAGCCCCAGTGCCCAAGAAGCTACTGATGATGGCTGGTATTGATGACTGTCACACTTCTGCCAGGGGCTGCGCTGCCACGCTGGGCCACTTCGCCAAGGCCACCTTCCATGCCATCTCTAAGACCTACCGCTATCTCACCCCTGATCTTTGGAAAGAGCCTGTGTTCACCAAGTCTCCCTGTCAGGAATTCACTGATCGTCTCGTAAAGACCCACACCAGAGTTTCTGTGCAGAGGACCCAGGCTCCAGCTGTGGCCACCACATAGTTTTATATGCAAAAAACAAAGTGAACGAAGCCTGGAAAAAAATAAACTGTCACAAAATGGTTGTAATTCTGTTTGAAAGTATATGAAAAGTGTAAGAAGAAACATACTCTATTGCAAAGCATAGTTAAAATAAGCCATAACTTTTTCTATTTATTTATTCCTAATTGTGGTACAAAACAGGTGCCTTTCAGTAATGAGTATTCATTTGCAGGCAGGTTTTTTGTTGTTGCTGCTATGAACTTGTAGGGTTTTGTTTGAGAATCACTAAGTAGCGGCTTTTACGTCATTTACGTCATGTATTCAAGTCACCTGGACTCATGTATCAGTGGAAGAGTAGTAATCAAAACATCCAAATTTAGAGCTTTCAGTCTGCAAAAGTTAAGTGTCCAAAGTATGAGAGTGATTTGTGCATCTTTACAAAAGTCATTTTTTCAACTGTGTGACTCTAGCTGGTTTAATGATGTATTACTTTATTCTTTCCTGTAACACGTGTGCCTGCTTCCTGAGTGCCAGCACTCTGTAGAGATCAGTAAGCTGAGGAACCTGCCTCTAGTACCTGAAAGACCCCTTTTACTGAAGCTACAACTTTGATTATTCCATGGGGAAAGAAAACCACTGTTTCTGTATTGGAGCTCACACACTGCTTCTAGTGTTTTGCTTGAATCAGAATTAAAATGACTATTTTTACATGTGCTGGAACTATCAAAAAGGAATGAGCGTTAAAAATGCTGTTAACACTTATTCTGATGCCTCTTAAGACAGAGGGAGGAGGAGAAATTCACCTTATAGAATAGAATGAATGTATCACTATCTACAATGTGTCTTTTGTTCTTACCGCTTTTGGAAACTGAGATTTAGGTCACCAGTTATTTCTTGGTTGGCAACTTGACTTTTTTTCTTTCTTACCTCTCTGTTGCATTTAACTGTTAGTAACAGTCTCCTTTTTTTTTTTTTTTTAAGAGTTAGGAAAAGTTTATTAAATGCAGAAGTGACAGAGAGGGAGAAAGAAAGAGAGAAAGAGAGGGAAACAACACCAGAGAGAGAGGAGAGAGGAACAGAGCAACCCAGATGCCTTTTCCCTCCCTCCTGTACACCACGGTGCCGCTTCTCCTATGAGCCAACCAGATTCTCTCTTCCTCAAGCCATTCCCAGCCATTGACATTTCCCAAGGCTTGGAATTCAGCCTTTACTTGGTTTTTAAATTTTGAATTTGCAGTTTCTCCCGCAGATCTTTACTACCTTGTGGTTACAGTCATCATGTTTATTCCAATAACTCTCAAATACAAAATTGGGGGGTGGGGAGGGTAGAGCTCAGCGGTGGAGTGTGTGTTTAGCAGGCACGAGGTCCTGGGTTCAATCACTGGTACCTCCATTAAAAATAAATAAAAATAAATAAACCTAGTTACCTCTTCTGCCCCCCAAAGAAACAAAAAATTAATACAAAATGTGTCCTCTCCTTTCCTCTGAACTGCAGTTCCGTGTAGCTAATAGATCCCTTTAAACTCAAAACAAGTATATTGCCATTTTAGAAAAAAAAAATTGAGAATGCCAAAAAT
Source organism: Camelus dromedarius (assembly GCF_036321535.1). NCBI lineage: Eukaryota > Metazoa > Chordata > Mammalia > Artiodactyla > Camelidae > Camelus > Camelus dromedarius. The sequence continues at coordinate 7,347,647 of NC_087465.1, read as the reverse complement.
CATGACAAGGAAAATGGAAATATAATAAAGTTTAAATGCGTAACTTGATGTCAGTATTCTCCACAATACACTGACAATGTCTATATTATTTGTAAATATAATGTAACCATTTTTGGTGGCTCATTTGCGAAAAAAAAGAAAACAGGTTTTTTTTTTTCCTTCTCTTCTTTCCTTTTCTTCTTTTTTAATTATGCCCACGTATGCTTTACTCATAACCCTGCAAGGCAGACACTGAGGAACAGGACTCAGAGGAGTTAAATACGTGCCCAAGATCACACAGATAATAAGGGGTGGAGCCGAGGTTCTGAAGCAGCAGCCTGGGAATTTCATTACATCACACTTGTCTGTATGGCCCAGTTGGTCACCCACAGGTCAGATCCCAGGAGAGCAGGGACTTATTCTGTCCACGGCTGTAACTCAAGTGCCTAACACAGTGTGTGGAACATTGTAGATGCTCAAAAACATTTGTAGAGTTAATTCAATTGATTTCTGTCTTCCTTGTTTCAAGAAAGACTAAAGGTGGATGCTTCAGTTATCAATGTTTGAGTAACAAAAGGCCCTCAAATCAAGGGACTTAAACCGCAGCTATTAATTTGTGACTCTTCACTTTGGGCAGTGCTCAGTGGGGATGGCTTATGTCTGGTCCACGTTGCATGAGATGGGAATGTGGCTGATGTCAGACTGGCTGAGATGGCCTCTCGTCATCCAGGGCCTCGCTCTGCATAGATTCATTGTTTAGTCATCATCTTGCATGATCTGGATCACGGAAAGCAAAAAGCGAAGACCCCAGGCTTCTTAACCTAGCACAGTGTCACTCCTGTCAAAGCAAGGCAGGAGGCCAGCTCAGCTGCGAGAGGAAGGAGTCAAACGGATTCTACCCCTTGGGGGAGGGAATGACATGTGTACACCAGGAGGGGAGGCACTATTGACAGCTGTCTTTGGGAGTCTAGCTGCCACAGGAGACAAGTAAAAATTGCTCATCTTGGAATCTGTGGCTAACTCCTATCACCTGAGACCCTTGAAGAGGACACTTTTCGTTTTCACTAACGATAACCCCAGACTAAAACCGTGGCTGAAGAGACGGCAGAGGCCTTCTGTCATGCCAAGGCTTTCATTTTTACAAAATGCTTACCAGGTATGCTATCTGCAGACTTTTTATTTCTATTTTATTTTTCAGTTACTAAAAAACTACTGTAAGTGGAGAGCAGAGTGTCCGGAAATAAGTGCAGATCTCCATCCTAGAAGTGTCCTTGGCCTGCTGAAGGCCGGCTACCTCGGCGTCCTGAGAGCCAGGGACCCCGCCGGCAGCAAAGTCCTCATTTACAGAATCGGTACGTCGCACGCAGCGCCTCCGCTTTTTTATTTTTCTTGACTGCCGTGTTGAAAGCCTCCATGAGTTCATGCATAAGAATTTCGCTTTTTAGGTTTTAACTTAGGTTCGTGCAGTTTTTTTTAATGTCCTCCAAATAGAACAAAACTGGCAGTTGTGAGAAAATTATCCCAAACCAATGAAAACCCTGCTTCCGTCCTCCCACACAGCCAACCACATCACCTGAGAGAAAAAGAAAATGGAAGGGAGAAATAGGGGGCGGAAGGTGACAAGATAAAAAATAAAGTAAATAAAACTCTTACCCGCCATCCAACATAAAACAAGTCCAAATACGATTTCTGAGCTGCCATAATACAAGCTCCATGAGAGTGTGGATTTCATCTGGCCACTGATGCTTCCCAAGCACCGAAACCAGGGCCTGGCACATGGTGGATATTTATGAGATATTTATGGAGCGAGTGAGTGAGCAGGGGTGGGGTACAGCCCCAGGCTGAGGAGCAGGAGTTCCTTTCCCAGGATGATGGAAGACTCAGTGGAGAGCGGCACCCGGGGAAATGCTGAGGAATCCGTGTTCCCTGTGCCCCTCTTTCTTTTCACTGCTTCCCCTTCTCGCCATTAGGTCTCCCTAGTGTTTCCTGGAGGTTGGGGGCCTCTGACTTCTGCCTCCCCCTTAGACCTGTGTGTCATTAAGGACGGCGGGTAACCAAGGGCCCACACGGCCCCAGCATCCTGTCATGGCCCAGTGGAAATGACAAGGATAGCCAACATTTCCTGAGCAGAATCTTACGAATTTATTATTAATCTCATGGAAGCTTTTACATCTGTAAATATTCTGGGGAACTTAAAGAGATTTATAGATTTGCTTCTTCTGCCTGCTCGTAGGTAAGATGCCTGCCTAGAACTCAGCAGTTTGCTAATCTTGCAAGAAGACACTGCATTTAATTCTTGAATGGGCAGCAGAAGACAGGAAAATGAGTCTTTCGTTTGTTTGTTTGTTTCTTTGCTTCAGCTTCTGGGTCATATACAACTGGGTTAATCCTGTCTATGAACCAGACATCACAATGTCCTTTCCATCCTTTCCTTGCCCCTCGTGTGTTATAGGAGGCTGAATGAAGTATATTTGAGCTGGGTTAACCATGGATTGATTATTCAGATTCTTACCAGGAATTAGAGGCTTTTAAAAACAAAGCGCTATTCTACTGTGGTGCTTTCGTAAGAACATTCCTGATTATTCCTTATCTTTCTCTATCTTCAAGTTTTTCCTTGCTGTTAGACACTACCATTAACATTTAAATCTCTTAAGGATCAGCCATCCAAAATGAAAAAAATCCTCCTCCTCAATCACATTAAGACCTTCCAGCCTCCATCCCAGCCATCTCCCCACACCCCTGTTTCTCAGCAAACCTTTTTAAATTAGTGATGGTCTCCGTCCACGCTCTCTCACAGTTCCTCTCAATGCCCCCTGATGTGGTTTCACTCCCACCTCTCTGCTGAAATGACCTGGGCGAATCATCAGTGACTTTCTTTTCACCGAATCCAAGGGATACGTTTAGTGCCATCACTTGACCGATCGATACAGCAAACCTCCTCCTCTTTTTTGGGATATCCTCTTCCCTTCTCTGATGCCACGTTCTCCTGCTGTTTCCCTCCAACTTAACTGTCTGTTTCGTCTTAGTCTCCTTTGCTGGCACTGCCTGTTCTGTCCTCCCTTTAAATTCTGAAATTCATTAAGACATTGGCCTTGGCCTCCTCCTCTTACGCTACTTTCTCTTTGTACTATAACGGTGATAGACAAGAGTCTAAGACCGTTCTTGCCATAGACCTGTAAGCACAAATAACTCCCATATTTGTATCCCCACCGCAGCATCCCTTTGTCCCCAAAGCTCCATGCAACCAGTGCCCTATTCCAGTTGCCTCCATCTGGACGTCCTGCAGTCACCATTTTCACATCTTCAAAACTGCTTTTGATCTTTCCTTCCCCAAACACTTCTCTTCCAGTCTTTCCAATCTCAGTAAATGGTACCACCATTCTACCCAGCTGTCCAAGTCAGAAACTTTGGGTAGTTTTAGAAGTTTACCATTCCTTAGTCATGAATCTTTTTTTTCACCCGTTGATCTTGTTAGGCGCTTCACGAAACGTTCAGTCTGAAGATTTGCATCTTTTTCCAGCTTTGAAATATTTTTCTCCACTGCTACTATTCTTTCCTCCTCTGTTCCCTGTTCTCTGTCTTATTGTCCTCCAGAACTCTAATTAGCTGGCTTTGGAAACTTCCGGATCTAGCTGCATGTCTCTTAACTTTTTATTCATATGTATTGACTCTTGGCTCTTTTGTGCTGAGATTGAGAGAATTCCTCAGCTTGAGGAATTATTCACTCGTTGTATGTGTCTTTTCTGACGTCAGTCCCAACAACTGAGATTTGCTTAAATTGTCACCTTTCTGTTTCCAAGACCTCAATGGATTCTTTTTCATAATAGCCTATTCTTATGATAATAGCCTACAGTAGCTTTTGTTCCCCCAGTGAAACTAGTTTGCTTCTTTTAATGTTTGTCACTTTATTAGCTGTCTCCTTGAGTTTTAGTGCCTTTGTCTATGGAGTTTGGGTCCTCTCTTCGTTGTGTGGCTGTGTTTTTAAAAATATTTCAGTTCTCTGTGGATACATACCTTGTTTCAAGATGGCCTGCTTGCTTATCCATTGTCATTTTGGCATGCCATGGCCTGCCCCGGGGCTGGGAGGGGAGGGGAGGACAAGAATGTCAGTAACTCCTCTGCTGAGCAAGGTATTCCTTGTTTGTCCTGGGTGTGGGCAGTTCCCTGGGCGCATCCCTGTCTCAGCTTTCCAAAGCCCACACATACTGTTCTAGCTTGTGTGAACTTGACTCTGCCACACGCTGCTTGTCGCGGAAGGGTGTCAGAGAGATCAGCCTGCCTGTCTGCTCCCCACCCATTTCCCCTAGCAACCTCTGTGGTTACTCTAAGCCCTGCATCACTCTTCATAATCCCAAGCCTTGCTCTTTCCATTTTCAATACCTTTGAGCTCAGAGCCCCCGCCAGAGGCATTCCCACCTAGAGCTGCAGCCCCTCCTGCGTATTTTGGGCTGTAGTTTTATCTGGCAATCAAATCCAGCCTGCATTCATTCTTTCATCTTCCCCACGCTCTTAAAAATCTGCTCTTTGCTAGGGCTCTGAGGAAGGAGGAAGAAGCAGGCACCTGTTCTTGGACCACCAGTTTGATCTATTATTCAATTCACGATTTTGTACATGATTTATTTCTCTGGATCCTTTAAATGGAATTTGTTTCCTTTTGTAAATCTTTCTGATTCTTTACACAGTGCTGAGATATGACTTAATTTATTTGTTTACTTTTTAAGCACAATGGGACCCAAAAGTTTTCACGGCTTATGATGTGTTTCGTGTGAGTCTAATCACATCTGAGCTTATTGTCCAGGAGGTGGACACACAACGGAATGGAATCAAGGCTGTCTTTGATTTGGAAGGCTGGCAGTTTTCTCACGCTTTCCAAATTACCCCATCCGTAGCCAAGAACATTGCTGCTGTTCTTACAGTAAGTGTGTGTTTTTTAACTGTTCGGGATAATACTTCCAAATAGTAGATATAAATTTAGTTATATGTTGGACAAAGAGAAGGGATAGTACATATATTAGAAAATCAAATAAAATTTTAGAAATGTTACATAGAATTCAGTAATTCTAAGAGGAAGAAGTAGAGTGTTATTAATTCAAAAAGAGAGAATGTTGCAACAAACTAAAAATAAGTTCAAAATTTGGAACCACAGAATTTATACATTTAAACAATAATGTGGTAACTTTATCTTTTTGTCATTTAAATTTTCTTCCTAAATTAAAAACTGACTCAAAAAATAATATTTATGGCAATGATACAACAAAATGTCACATAGATTTTTTGTTAGTATAAATTGGTACAGTTGTTTCAGAAAAAAAAAGTTAAAAAAATGGCCATCATCTTTGACACAATAATCCTGCTTTGGGACACCTGGCTAAGGAATAATCTTAAATGTAGCAAAGACTTTGTATATAGTGACAGGAGCTTCCTGTGTGCCGGGACTTTGCTAAGTGTTTCAGACGCATTGCTGTTTAATGGCTACAAGCAGCCCATAGCATGTGACTACCATTTTTCCCACGTTACAGATTATTTCACTATGTCAGAGAGGTGACATAGTGATGCCCCCAGTCACACACATTGTCAGCAGTGAAGCAAGGATTCCAGTCCAGGGCATCTGAACATAAAGGCTGTACTTACAACCCCCATGGCCTTCTGTACAGAAGGATAGTTACTAGAGCATCAATTTTTGTAGAAGAAAATTAGAAAGAGCTTATTTGTCCAGAAATAGGAAAATGGTTACTTATATGATGGTACATCCATTGGATAGATTATTGCAACAATATTAAAACTCACAATGTTTACAAAAATTGTATTATATCAATGAAACAAAACAGGGTGCAAATTACTTAGAGAGCATACTAGCAATTCTGTTTAAAGTAAAATTATTCCTAGAAAGAACCTGAAAGGAAAAGCTCCAAATTGATAACATAGCTGTAAAAGCTATGTGTGGGGGGACAAAAAAGAGTTTTGCACGAAAGAAACTTGGCAGGAAATATCTCTATATTAATAACACATCTTTGGGTAGGGAAACTATTGATGAAGTTTTTCCTTCAATTCTTAACTTTTTAAACCTTCAAAAAAAAAAAAAAAAGCCTATATTACGTTGATGTGAAAGACCGATACCCGTGTCAAAAATTTAAAGGTGCGTGTTTATAGTACTATTCTTTCAACTTTTATGGAAGTTTGATTTTTTTTTCCTCAAAATAAAACGGGGGTGGTGGGGGGAAGGTTAAATATGAATATCCAAATGACTCATTGGTTTAAAACAAAACTCACTGGTGTTTTAAAAAGCACCTTTATATGTGATTGGGGAAGACGTTTTTCTGTGTCTTATTTATGAAAGATGCAGGTATCAAAATTCTCTGCCTAATGTACAAGGTGAGACCTTTTTAGAGACCTTTTCTTAATCTAGTGACAGTGAACTATAAAGCAGGTTACTGTATTGATAGAATAATTTTGAAAATAAAGTCACACTTTAGGGACTGCTGTAAGTTTAGCAAGTATCCAAAGAAAGTGCTTGTCTATAGAATTACATATTGATTTATGCTTTGTTGTTAATAAGACTTTTTTATTTTCCAAAGGATTCCTTCCCATTAAAAGTTCGTGGTATCCACTTGATAAATGAGCCAATCATTTTCCATGCTGTCTTTTCTATGATTAAGCCATTCCTGACTGAAAAAATTAAGGGACGGGTAAGTAAAACATAATTCAAGTCACTATTCATCTCTACCAAATGTTCCACTCCTTTTTTATTTAAAAATTGCTTTATAATCTCCAACTCCCAACACATACCCAGAATTAGTCCAATGTTTTGAATACGTATCTAAGAAGCCAACTACTTTTATACGTTAAAATCTGAATTTTGAAAAATCAAGTTAGTGAGGCTGTGGAAAAACCGGACCTCTCATACATGGCTGGTGTGACTGCAAAATGGTATATTGCCTACAGGGGGCAGTGTGGTCATTGTTATCAAAACTACAGCCTCCACGTCTCTGGGATTTTATCCCACAGCTATACCTGCACACAGACAGAATTACATACACAAGAGGATTCACTGTAGCAAAAGACTGGAAACTACAAAGAATTCATCATCAGGGAACTTTTCAAATAAACTATGATACAGCTACACAATGGAACACAGTAAGATTTGCAGGATACACTGTAAAGTGAAGTAACATGCAGAATAGTGTTTATGATATACTACCTTTTGTATAAAAGCAGAAGAAATCAGAATCCATAGTTATATTTGCATAAAAGTTATCCTTAAAAGGCTATACAACCAAAGTGGTTACCCATGTTGAACAGAATAGAGATATGGATGGGATGGATGAGGATATGGTCGGGAGCAAGACATCTCACTGTGTATCTTTTATCTTGCTTGGACTTCTAGCCACGTGAATGTATTATCTATGTAAATAAAAAATAAATATACTTAAATCAGACATGTGTAACTGAAAACCACAGTACCCAAGGTATGTGACTTAATGTCATGTTAGTTAAAGCAAAGAGAGTTGATATTTTTTTACCTATCTTGTGGAGTCTTATCTCAGGTAAATATCTAATATCACTTGAGATTCTTCCAATGTTGAAAAGAGAATCTGAGGTCCCCAAAATGGCAACCACTCTTCTACATTAATCTGTAAAGGATAATTCTTAGAGCATTCATTTAGACAAATATTGACAACATCCAATGCTTGAACACAAAACAGGTTTTAAAGGCTTTGACAATATAAGTATCAAAATTATATAAATGTAGAGGTAATATGAGTTGTAATGTAGCATATTTGGAATTTTAGGAACTATATATTCCTTCGTATTACGAAAATGTAACATCTTGCATCTGGGCAGACAATTATGACCCTAGAGCTTCTTTTGAAATTTTCCAGCAGGCATTTCCATCTGTCTTCAAGAAGAACCACCCTTACGAGGATGAGTCCTTTCATTCTATTATTTTTATAAAAGTCAATTTTTTTGTTCATGTTTTTTTTCTCTTCAGTATAGCTTAATAATAGCTGGCCATCCTCTTTTGAACCCTGAGAGATGCAAAAATAAATATTTTTATTTGGGGTTATATTCTGGATCAAAAAACCCCAAATACAACAATAAGCCAAACCTCATAAAGAGGAGAAAATGAGCAAAAAAAGGAAGAAAAATTAAAAACTGAGAAGTTAAATGAAGCATTTCAATGAAAGTTAATTGACATGAAACAGACTTACCAAAATGGGGAGGGGAGGAGGACCAAATCCAGCCACTTCCCTCTTTAAACAATTTGGCAATACCCTGTGACTGTTCTTATTTTCCCCTTCCTGAGGAGATAGCTGGATTTCTTTTCAGTTCGCTGATAATATTTTAAATATTTCAGAAAAAAATCAAGGATTAGGCCTGTGAGGTTCCTGAGTACAAGACACTTGTTTCATTCATCTTTTAATCTTAATATCCTAGCACACAGTAGGTTCTTATTAAATGGTTGTTGAATGTATGGATGAATCCTAGCAGATGAACAAAGGTTATTTATGTATTTATTTTTAACAAGATGTGCTTTCAATCGAAGGTTCCAAGTCCTTATTTTAACTTTAGGACATTATATGGTCAATTTTTATAGCTTAAAAATTTGAAAATTTAAAGTTTTCAACCATTACAATTGTCTCTTACTGTGTTACTAGCCAAGAGTATCTATCAACTGTGCCACACAATTATTCCCACATACCTGGTGTGATCAGGTAAATGCTTTCATTTAACATAAATAAAAGGAAGTACATTTTTACCACCTAAAGAACAGTCTCAGGATATGAGATATTTTGCTAATAATCACCTATAAATTAGGGAATAGAATGTATAAAACGACTTTATTTAGAGTTTTAAAAATCTACTTTTGAAAAAAAAAGAGTATCTTTTTCACTAATCTTGAATAGTTGTAAGAGTGCAAATACAAGAAAACAGTAAGATGATCAGATTCACAAACAGCACAATCTAAGCATAAGCAAATTCATTAGCTTCCTAAGCGGAGGAAGAAAGGATGCAGTATCAGCACAGGCTCTCGCATCCTAGGAGGTACCAGAGTGTCTCCCTATTTTACGGTGTTGATTCTCCACTGACCTCTACTGCTCCGAGAGGCAGAGGGCATAGCTTCTAAAACATTTTGGCTGTTTCAGATTCACATGCACGGGACCAATTACAAACAAAGCTTACTGCAGCATTTCCCAAACATTCTTCCACTGGAATACGGTGGTGAAGAATTCTCCATGGAGGACATTTGTCAGGAGTGGACAAATTTTATCATGAAGTCTGAAAATTATCTCAGCAGCATTTCACAGACCATTAAAGGAGAAGTTATCTAACGTGAATGGCTTCCTAATTAAAAATACATGAGTGAGATCTGACCTGGTTATATGAGTGAAAGAAAAAGAATTTTTAAAACTAATTAATGCTTTTCTGATTGACTGTTTTAATGTAAAAAATCTAACTTGAGCAGCATGGGTATTTGGGAAACTTCTTTACTTGTTAAATGCATTTTCTTTACCTTTGAAGTAATTAAATGTTAGTATATCCTGAAAGCTTATAAAAGAGATTCCTGATTTTTGCACTTGCAAGAAAGTTCTCTCTCAAGTACCTACTCATGTGCACCTCCGTGTGTTTCTGAAGAGTTTTATTTTAAACAAGTTCTCTGGTTACACTGGCTTAGCTATAAATGTATGACTAGTCCACTGAACAGAAATATTAGCATAAATCAACTGATTCTAAAAAGTCTATTCACACTCATTTTGGGTGTGTCAGATTAGACTATAAATCAGATTAAAATCTGAATACAGTTCTATGTAGTTATTTCTGTGGGCCAGCAAGGTAGTTCATCTCAGGGAAATTCTATTTTAGCATATTTGCACAATAAACTTTTGATTGAAGAGTCTACACGCGATAAACTATCGTACGTAGCATCTGTAGGTCTCTGTGAAATGACTCATGTTGATACAATTGACCACATAGAGATTTAGAGATGGAATAATGCCTAGTTGTCGTGTGCATGAACTCTTATTTTTAATTGAACAATAATGCAGCTACCCAAGGGAAATGAAATGTTTACATTTTTTAAATCAGTGTTAATTACACCTGGACCTTTTCAGATTACTCATGAAATAATCTGAGTTTTACTATATTATCAGAATTTCTAGCCAAATTCAACAATTTATATTTACTTAACCTAACCAGTAGTTAAAATGTGCTGTTTGTACTATAGCTGTGTCAAAGCATATTTCATTTATTGAGAAAGATATGTCAATATTGCTTTCAGTTGATGACAATTTTAATGGTATTTTATAATTTTTCAGTTTTATTTTAAACATGAAAATGAAAGGACACAGCGTACAAAATTTGTTAAACATTTGTTAGCTTAGTTGGGTTTCAACATTAATCATACAATAGTATCTTTGTGAAAGAACATGTAAAGGGCGTTTTTCTTCATAAGAAAATCATTGTAATCAGGTGAGCCGGTAGTTAGGATTCTCTGTACACGTATCTGTGAAAAATTGAGAGTGACTGGGAATGTTCTTTAGAGAACGTGTTTGATTTAGCATCAGGAAGCAAAGTTTATGTTATAACTTTTATTTAAAAAATTAGATCGTGCCTGTTTTCTATAAAAACGTTAAAGTCTTCTTTACCAAATCACACAGTTTAAAATTGTGTAATTAAAAATAACGGCAGAATAAAACCATTTAAAAAGTATAAACGATAACCACAAAAAGCCCTGGTTTACCCCAATTTTATTCCTAGAAGAAGGTTTACATCACCAAGTTCCACTTAATTTACATTTGGGTGCTTAAAACACTTTTTTACGACACTGTGAAGGAATGATTACTTTAGCACAAGAATAAAAGGTACTATTTTTAAATGTCTTTTAAATATGATTCATTAGTGATGTTAACAGTAAAGAGAATTAAAATAAGCCAACCAATAGAAGTACATTTCATGATAGGACTTTGAATTTTTTATAAAATGCAAAAGTTCACTGAAGGACATCAAAAGAACAATGTGAAATAAGCAGATAATTGTATAAGGTGGCAAGATAAACAGCTGTTGAACTGTCTCTATTACTTTACTGTGATTGCACCATATGTGCCTTTTAAAAGATTAACACGTGCTCATTGTGTTACTGAACTTCATGATAATTTATTTGTTTTAATATTGTTCAAAAGAAAATAAAGATCTTTCACACAAACTGCAGCTGTTTGTTTTTCATTTTTCAATATGAGTATTAGGTATTCTTTTTCAAAAACTACTTTTCCTTACAGAAAAGTTTAAGAAAAAATTACTGCGTCTAGTTGTCCATTACACAAACGTTGCAGCTTGATTTTTCCCTGCTGCTCAGTTCAACACCATCTTCTCCCATCTTGCTGTGCTTAAAGGGACCATAGGTTAATTTCATAAAACTAAGCTATGCATACTTCAGAAGCTAGAGTGTGTCACTTCATGAGATAATTTGATTTTAAAACTGCTATTAGCCCGAATCATGATTTCAATTGTCAAACTATTTTTCTTACAGAAATAACACTGAAGCCCTAGAGCAGGTAACATCTTTGCCACCTACCTGAATTAAGCCAGGAGCTCACAAAACAGGTCAAACATACAAACAAACCCCAAACTCAGCAAACTAGTAACATAGGGTTGTCTGAAACAATCCTTACTGGCCTTATATACTGAATTTCGCCCCACTTAAATGCCGTGGGGGAATTATGAGTTACAAAGATGGAACCAGACATGATGGCAGTAACATTAGGATTGGCAGCAGTACCTCCCCACTAATTCCCTGGTTAGCAAGGGCACACCCTCCTCCCTCCCCGAAGGCTAGCACTTGACTGACTGCTCTCCTCTTCTCTCTCCGAGTCCATCATCTGCATCTGGCTATTAAATATCTACTTCTAATAACACTGTAATTAATAATAATTCAATAACATTGAATTAAGTCCTATAGTGAATGGAAAAATTAACTCGATGCTACCTGGAAGAGAGGAAATATTTATCCAAAATAGCAAGATAAAGTACAGTACATGTTTCCCCTGGTATCTGAAAGTAGACCTTTCCTACTAAACCTTTCTTAAGCCAGGATGGAGTAAAGCTAATGGATATACAAAATTAATCAAGATAAAGCACAGATGCTCACAGACACGGTTCAGAGCTATGGCTGCTGAGATGCTGAGTGTGGTTCCCAGGGAAGGAGCATGGCCGGGCCCCTTCTTGCTGCACTGTCTCTATAATGGCTTGCCGCGAAACGAACACTGAGCACTATTAAGACTTCACTTTTTTTTTTTTTGTAAAAGCAAAAACTCTCATTGGATTTCTTTTGGTTAGTGAAAATGGAAACAAATGTGGCTTGCAAAAGTGGCATAAAGCAAACTTTCCAAAAGCAGGGATACCTGTATGGTGGAAGAGCCTTTAGAGTGGTTCCAATGAAGTGCTTTGGGGGTTTAACAGAAGGGTCATTCCCACCTGGGCTAACTCAGGATGTGTTCTTACAGAAGGTGCTATTTGAAGCTGAGCTTTTCAGGAGAACTGACTTCCCCATCACTGGCAGTCAGACTGGAAGAGGGAAGCTATTCAAGAAACAGCCGGAGCAAAGACTTAGAGATGAGAAAGAGTGGGTCACATCTGAGAAGGCATTCATTGGCCTGTATTTTTGGAGGGAGGGGAATGGCGCAGGAGGGTGGGCCTTCTGCCTAGAAAGATGCTTGGCAAACAAAATACAGGAGGCCTTGAATGCCAGCTGAAGGGCACTCGAATGTATGAATTGCTTATTTTGTGCCAGGCACTATATTCGAGTCACATACATGTGCTGTTCTATCTTTGCTGAAAAAAAAGAGGCGAGTGGCATTATGCCTATTTTTACAGAAGACAACTGAGCTCTGAAAGTGTCCATTCCTTGCTCAGAATCACAGGTTTAGTAAGTGCCAGAGTCAGACTGAACTCGTCTGGCCGGGCTGTAAATCCACGCTCTGCGCAGCAAAACCGCGCTCCTAACGGACCCAATTCCCCGGGCCGCACGGACCCGCGGCCACCAGGTTCTATCAGTCCCGCCTGGAACTGTCCGGCCCCGGCCCGGCTCTAAGGCTGATCACCGCTCACCGCGCTGCGTGGGGCCGCCGGTTGCTCGCTGCTCCTGCCTTTGGGTCCTCCTTCCACCGCTGCAGCGCTCCTTCTGCAAGATTGTGTCCCCTGACCTTCCGCCGGAGCAGCACCGCGTGAGTGGGGGGTGAGTTGCTCATTGGCCCCTGAGGCCCTTCACAACCAGGCTCGACCAGTTTTTCCATCCTCACCCTGCAGGACTCCGCACCCCTCCTATACTCTCGGCACATCAACCTTTTCCAAAAATACCACCCCCTCCACACAAGACATCTCAGGATGGGAGGGGTGATGGGGAAGGGAGGTGAAGTGTATTTTGTATTCTGACCCAAATTCCTCAGAAATTACTCTAATCGTTAAGACTGTCCTGAGGTGAACTATGTTTGTTGGACGAGACCAACACACACAGACCCTTGTCTTTCGCCCAAACCTGCTGGCAAGGTCTCTAATTTCCCACTCTTTGCCTCCTTATTAATTAGCTGTGATTAGAACTATTTGTCATGATTGATTAGCTAAGGTTAAACCTCTTCGTCCTCCTGACACTTGCTAACTGCAGAGAAAAACAGCTCCTGTTCAGATATCTGAGACTTCTCTTGCAGAACGACCTCTACTGCAAATTCTCCAGGAAGCCACGTGCCCACTCCTTCCCGTGAAGGTCTAAGGCAAAACCACCCTCCTGAGTGAGGCACCCTGATACACATCTGGGCCACTCTCCTTGCTGCTCTAGCCAAAGTTACATCCACCTCTTTGCTTGGCTAGTTTTTGTCACTGATAGAAGCCACCCAACATTCCCTGACAGTTAGGCAGGTGGTCCTGAAGTCCACAGGCACTACCACTTCCCCTCAGCCTCACTCAGCCCCTTGCTACGTGAACGTCTGTACAGATGCCCACGTAACCGGGCCTCCTTCACCTGCCTCTGCCCTCACCCAGTCGCTGTGTTGAGACAAGCTTCACTCCTACGCAGACCCAATACCCAAACACACAATAAAACATCAGTAATGTAGACTTCTTGTAAAGCTTTCCTGTAGAAACGGAAAAGGGGGCTAAATTGTAGATCACGCAACAAAACCTCAGTGTACCTTTCAACAGTCTTTCTCTTTTGCCTAAGCTTGTTCCTCCCGTTTCTTTCTGTCTCCCTCCTCCTTTATTATGTCTCACCCCAGGGTTCCTCTACATCCATAACCCACCCTCCCTTAGCAAAACAAAAGCTCTCTTCCTGGACCCACCCTCCTTTAAAAGTAGGGGAATGAGGTGCGATGGATTGATGATCATTCTTTACCTTATTTTTGGAGTTTTAATTCTAGTGTTATGCTTTTTTTTTTTAATTGGGTTTTTCAAAGCTCATTTTAATCTTTATTGTCTTCTAATTTGAGCTAAACATTGTATCATTTCAAATTAAAGTTTTGTTTTGCTTTCTCAACCACTTTTAAAACTTGTGTTCCCTTATATATATTTCCACTGGATTCTAGGCAAGCAACATTAATTTCCTTCCATCTAGGTGAGGCCATAAAGAGTGAAGGACTTGCCAAGAAGTGCCCCTTCGGGACTTTTTAGTGAGGAAACACTCGGTTTCAAACACTCCAGTACAAGTTCACAGGAAGGGACAGAGCAGAGATTTGCTCAGCCCAGCTTCCCTCTGCCCTCTGTGAACCAGGGGGAACTAGCTAGAGCGGGGTTTAGCTAAAGAAGCCTGCGGCTGTCATTCTGCATGGTCCCTTGGGTTCTGTTTTTAGCAAGTGTTCTGCCTGGAAAAATGCTAGAGAGGAAGATTTTGGGGGCGCATGTGATTTATGAGCCACTGTCCACCCCTGAAATGTCCTGCTTTATTAAACTTACTGGCTTCACCAAATGGGAATGGATGGCTAAATGTGACACGATGGAGCTTCTGGGTGTAAGTCACGTTAGGTAGGTCCCCTGACTTCATTCAGTTATCTCCGCCGCCCCCTCCCCGTCCTCCAGCGGCCTGCCGAGTTCCTTAGTGGGGCCTCACTGAATGCGTTGCCCTCTCCCTTTGAGGAGACAACTCTTTTGCGATCTCCTCAAACCCGCTTCAGGCTGGAGCAGTTGTGATGAGTGCTTTTTTGCCCAGAGACCAACGCTGGAGCATTCCTTCCCTCACCACCACGACGGTTCTGGATGTCAAGGCTTATGAAGAGCAAGGCAGAGGAGGGGAAGCAAATGTCTGAACAGGGTAGTTCAGAGGAAATTAGGCAAATTCTAGGTGGCCCCCCTGGCCACGCAGACAGCCATGCGGGAGCGGTGGGCGGCCATCCCCTGAGGCAAGGCAGTGTAGCCAAGCAGGCCAGGGACAATCCTGCCTCTCAGCGCAGCCACACAGCAGGCCCCCCACCACATAAGGGCACATCCCTAGACATACAGCTCTGGTGACCAGAGGGGAGCTTGCTCCTGGGCCCCATAGAACATCTCCTATGTAAGACTGCGTCTCGGAGATCGAGAAACGTAACTGACCAACCGCACACGTAGAAATAAGCAGGGAGAATGCGACAAGAGGAGGAGACAGAGGAAAAGTTTCCAAACGAAAAACACACAACAAAACCTCAGAAAAAATTTCTCTCTTCCCCCAGTAGTCTCTCTGTCTGGGCCAAGACACAGCTCTATATTTAGCTCTCTTGTATCTGTATATGTATAGATATTTGCACCTTTTATCAGGTCCTTTATTTTTCTTTGCTTAACTTTTTCTATCTGGTTGGTCAGTTTTTTCCTCCTGTTTTATTTAGCTATAATTGACAGCACTGTATAAATTAAAGGTGTACAGCATGATTTGACTTACATATATTGTGAAATGATTGCAAGTGTCAGGATATGGATGTACACAAAATAAAGAAAAAAAAGGGTGTTTTTCCCCTTGTGATGAGAACTCTTAGGATTAACTCTCTTAATAATATTCAAATATACCACACACCACATAGTGTCAACTATGATCATTATACGGTACATTACATACTTTGCACTCATATATCTTATAACTGGAAGTTTGTGCCTTTTGTGGTTGGTCAGTTTTCAGTGGCACCTCTGACTCCCACCTGTTACTGATACACAATTAATGATATTATTTTACTTTTCCCTGTCTCTTTCCCTTTTCCTCTCATTTTTTTAGCTGTACTCTTCCTACTTGGCAGAACATAATGTTTACATTCTATTCTTTGACCTATATCCCATCCTCATTTTAGTCTTACCTCATTAAATGCTCATTGACAGTTATTTTGCTAAAATTTTCTAGTCATCTTTTGTTCAGATGAAGTTCATCTCCTGGTTGGTTTTTCAGGAAGGGCATGTGAGAGCAGTGTTCCCTTGTTACAGCATGTTAAAGCTGTGTTTCTATAGCCCTCATACTTGAAAATAGTTCAGCTGCGTAGAGAACCTTTGACTAAGAATTTATTTGACTTTTTCTTGAAATGATGTATCACTGTTGCCTTGAGAAATGTGAGGTCACACTAATATTCTCACCTTCACAAGTAAATCGATTATTTTGCCTAGTGGACTTCATGATTTTTTTATTTTTCCTTAACACCCAATAATTTTACTAGAATTGGTTTCAGAGTTGACCATCCCAGGTCCATTTTTACCATTTTTCTCTTATTTACAGAAAGTTCTTTCGGATTATAGTTATAAATACTAATTCTCCTGAATTGCTTTGCTCTCTTCTTCAGCCAGGATTCCAATAATATGTATGTTGAATTGTCTTTTCTCATCTTCCATTTCAAGTACTTACTCTCTGACCTGTTTTACTTCATATAATTTTCATTCTCTTGGTTGTTTCCTTCATTTTTTTTCACTGATCTTTATTAAAATTCCACTTGAATCTTTTCTGCCTTAGATAGATGGTGGTAATTTATTCTTCATTTCTGAAATGGTTTTGTCTTTTCCGTCAAGTTTTGTCCTGATTTGATCAGCTCTTGTGGCATTCTTTCCTATTTTTGTCCATTTCTGTTCTTAGGTTGTAAACTTCAGATCTAGATTTGATATGTACCCACATTATTATCTAATGCTTGTTTAAAAATGTTTAATTTTAGTTTGGAGCTTGTTCTTACGGTTTTGTTTGTTCTGTTTGTTTTCTTAAGGGGTAATATTCATTAGGTGAAATGTTACCATTCAGCTTTTCTGTTTTCTTCTCAAAGTAGTTTTGTGTTGTGTTGGTTTGATTCTTTTAAAAGACACCTTCCCAGTTGAAAAGTGTTTCAATGTGCCAGTATAATGAAGTGCAAGTCCTTTAACAGATAGCGTTTTTCAGTGGTGGCAGTTGTGTGTATGTGGGGGTCAGGTCAGGTGACTCATTTCTCTTTTGTTTCTACAGGTGCCTTCATTTCCCCCGTCACTTCCTTCTTTCCCTTCACTGTCATGTCTTTAAGGGACACTGTCCTCTCATCAGCTTAGCTGCTTCCCTCTCAGAAACAATGCTTACCTGGAGCTGCCAGCCCTGGCTCCTTCCTGATAGCCAGTGCTGCAACCTTCCCAGACCCAGGCTATGTTCAGAATTTTGGCACTTTTTCTGTTAGGGTTTAATTTTGCCCATGCTTTGTCTAGATCATCCATGAGTCTTTCCTCTTTTTCAAAGATTCTCTGACGCCTTGCATCTTCAACAGTGGAGTCTGCTACCTATCAATTTTCTAGTAAATTGATGTTTGTGGTACGCTCTGTCTCCTAGTATGTCCATAAAGGCATGGATCGTGTGCAGTTTTATACACACTCCTTGTACATCTCATGGTTTTTTAAAGATGTGTGGACAGTCTGGTTCAGGCAGTTGACATAATCCTCTGGACTCCAGCATAAAACTTATCTGTTATCTCTTATTCATAGAGATTTATCTCTGTTTATAAGTAGCTCCAATTCATTAATTTTCATGCATCCTAATTATCTATTAATTATACAATGTATTGATTCATCCTTTTACCGATGATTTACATTGCATTACTATTTCACTATTAAAAATGCTATAAAGTACTTGTATACTGTTTTGTTTAGCATTTCCCTAGGGTACAGACCTATATGTCTAAAAAGTGCTGTAACATAATGTGTGCATCTTCACCTTGACCAGATATTGCCTAATTGCTCTCAAAAACAGTTGTAATAATTTACAAGTCTACCAGCAGTGTTAAGAGAATTCTAATTTTTCTATACCCATCTTACTCTTGAGGTTTACATTTTTGTCATTTTGATGGATGTGATGTGTTACTCCCTGATGATTAGTGAAGGTTTGAGCTGTCTTTTCATTTCCTTACCCATTTTTCTATTAGGTTGTCTTCCTTGTTGATTTTAGTTCTTTGTACGTGCTAGAAATGAACACTTTTGAAATTCTGTATTTTGTAAATACACCTTCCAAGTTTGCACCTTTTTAACTTAGTTACACAGAAGTGTTAAAATTATAACATCATTAAACGATCGATTGTGTCCACTAACACGTCTGTTTAATGTTTTATGCAATCCTTCTGACTACCTAAGTCATGAATGTACAACCTCATATTTTCACATAGAACTATATAATTCCTTGTCTTTCATGTTTACATCTTACCTGTTTATTTTTGTGTATAATGCCAGGTAATACTTTAATGTTTTCCTACGTGGACAGTCAACTGCTCCAGCACCAAGTTCATATTTACAACGGCTCCTCATCTCTTCAGTCACCTGAGTCCACAGGGCCTTCCACAATCTCTTTAACCACATCCTTTGAGCTTCTCTCTCACCACGCCCTTCTATCATGGCATTACTTTCCTGCCAAACCAGACTACATATTGCATTTACTCTCCTTAAAATCTGCCAAATCTATGCTATTGTCCTCTCCACAAGTCATGTTCTCTTTTCCTTACGAAATCGTAGACGTCTTATGAAAAAAAAATTGTCCAATTCATCTTGCATCCTCAATACTTAGCACTGATTGAGTAGATTTTCAAACGCTTTTCGATTTTATCCTGAATTTGACCCTTACAGGTGGGAACTCCCATCTAGCATGAGCCACACCTATGTATTTAGGTTTTCACACAGAAAGCAAAAGCTTCTTGTCTTTTACTTACTTTCCCACCAAAATGTGCCTCGTGTTTCTAAATCGCCTTACAATGTTTAAACAGAATCCTCCAACAGCTTCTAATGACTAGGAACCGAAGTCACCCTTTCTGCTCCGTCTGTAGGGCAGGCGGTCGGCCTGTGCTTGCAGTCAACCGTGAAGTTAGGAGGCATCGTCTGTGGGCGCGGCCTGGCCCTGCCCCTTGGCAGGCGATGCCAGGAGTCGGCCCCTCCTTGACCCAGTTCTGAGAGGAGGCGATGCGCCGTGGACAAGTTCACATCCCTCGTCTTCCCTTCGTTTATGTCCAGATGCCCGGACCCTGCAAACACGCAGCAGGGCGCGGAAGTCACCGCCGAAGTCACCGTCCTGCCTTACACCGAACGGCGGGGGTCAACCCGCTGCCAGCATTCCTAAAGGCAGCTTTAGGCAGGAGCTACAGTTGGCTCAGAGTTCTCGGGCGGGTTCTAGAACCTGCCGCCAGCCTCCCTTGCTGCCTGGTTACCCACTGGGTCAGGTGGGGACCCAGCGGCTCCTCTCCGACGGCCTGGGAGCCCAGTCAGCTACGGGTGACTTAAGGTCACGTCGAGGGAACAGCTGAAAGGGCAGGCTCGAGGACGCGGAAGGCACCCCGTGCCCCCCAGCACTCGCCGGGGCGCTTACAGGGCCCGCCCGCGGGCGCGGGGTCGCGGGGATCGGAGCGATGCGGCGGGCGCGGCCGTGGCGCCCTCGCAGCCGCTCGGCCCCGCCCCCCGGCCGCCGCGCGCACGCGCCGGGCCGGCCCTTCCCATAGGTCCCCGCGGCGGAGCACCGCCCCCGCCCGACGCCCCGGAGCGGCCCCGAGGCCGCGGCTGCCGCACTCGGCGGCGCGCCCGTAGTGCCTTTGAAAGGAGGCGGGAGGCGGCGAGCGCGATGGCGAGCCTGGGCCACCTGCTGAGCGTGCTGGGCCTCGTGCTGTGCGGGGCGGCGAGCCTCGGGCTGTCCGCGCCTCACGGCCGCGCCTCTAAGAAGCCCATCATCGGTAAGGAGGCGGCGAGGGGCGGGGGGCGCCGGGGGCCGCGCCCGGCACTTCCAGCTGCTGCGCCCCGGCAGGTGCGCCCCGCCTGGGAAACACCCAAGTTCGGGGTTAGGCTTGGCGCGGGGGCCGGGGCAAAACATCATTTGGACCATGCTGAAATAGAGCTAATTAATGCCTCGGTGATCTCAAATCCGTGGCTCTAAAAATTGGGAGGAGGAAGCCCTGTCAAGAATCCTGCTGATGGTTTTTGTACCTAGCTAGGAATTTCCACTAATTAAACAGATTCTGTGCATGCATCATGTTTATTAAAATTCCACTGGCTGAGGGCGTATTTCAGGAAACAATGCATTATAATGTATAAACATCGAATTGACTAGATAATCAAGAAATTATGGTATGCCTTGGTCTTTGTCACCTTCAGCAGCGGAGGGCAGCAGTGGCTGGTGTGATCCTAATGTCAGTGCTATTCGGTGCTGCAGTGAAGCATGCCATTTTTCGTTTTCAACAAATGCATGTAGAGTGAAATTAGTTTGATCTATTTGCATTGCCAGAACAGACGTTTGAGACTGGGTAGGAGAAAGCAACCCAGGAGAAATCAGCCCAATTTTAAATTTGCCAAGTTAACCCATGTGTGGCAAGTTAAGATTCATTTCACTTTAGACGTAGTGTTACGCCATTCATACTATTTCCCCCCACGAAGATGGGCACTTTATTTCGTAACTAAATAGAAAGTAGGTGAGCATGTTTCATGTATATTGGTGGTGCCCAAATGTATTGTGTGTCAATGTTTGGAACTTGAAATGTCTTATTTTATAAGCTATTTCAAATAGTGGTTAGAGTCTTCAAGAGGAATTAAATCAAAATTCCAATGCAGTGTGCTGGAAAGTGTGGGTACAGGGGGGAGGAAAAGAAGAAAGAAGAGGGGTGATTTTTTCCCCCCTCTGCTAGAAATAGTGGATTCTAGGAAAAGTCTGGGTCAAATATAGAGAAGGTGAGTATGCTTTTGGTTACCCTGATCAACTGAGACAAAAGTAGTTGACTGAACGCCTGTATACAAGGCGTTGAGTTAGGAGTGCAAAGGGTTCAAAGACAAGGAAGCCACAAAAGTCGTGAGATGGCCTTAAAGTTCGGGGGAATATGGTCACATTTTGAGGGGCGGGGAATACAGCCTGAGCTCTTGTCCCAGGAGGGAAAAGTGAGTACGAGTAGGGAAGGTTGGAGAGAAGTTGGTGGAACTTACCTCGTCTAAAGCTCTTTTCTTCTTTCTGGTACCTTGTGTCCTCATGTCCCAAGCCCTTCTTTGTGGCATCTCATCCTTGCCTGCCCTGTGACCTCTCCATTTCTTGTGACGCTCCCTAATTCGTCCTCTACCCAATTTCATTTTCCTCAATAAATACAATCTTACCTCTCCAAGAGGAGAAAAGCAGTCTTACTGAACAGAGTTTGGCATTTGGCTTATGTTAACTGAGTGCGTGATAAATGCCAGTTATTCTAAGAAGCTGGGAATACGGCTGATTGATGTACACAGACAGACAGCTGTCCTGGTCAGGCGGCTGCAGACGTTGAAAGTGTTCCAACGGTGAAGTAGTGAGTGATCCAGGCGCAGGTGTACCTTCCAGGCAGACATGTTTTCGTGTGTCCTGGATGCCAGCACTGTGCTGGGGCTGAGCTTTCAGCGGTAAGAGGCAGCCAGAGAGGTACGTGAGACAGAGCGCCTGGCTCTGCGGAGTCTGAAAGTTTGGAAGCCCGTTGAAGTGCTCAAGCAAGGAGGCGCCCCTGCTGACTTGTTCTCCTCTCCTACTGCTCTAGTCAGACACTCCTGTGGTGTGACAGGCACAGACCTGAGTCAGGGCCTTTGCACTGGCTGTTCCTTCGCACTGGAACCTTCTTCCTGCAGATATCTGCAGGTGGCTTGACTCCCTCATCTCTCTGAAGTCCTGGCTCCGCTGTCATGTTCTACCTTCTCAGGAGCACTTGGCTGGCCGCCTTCTTCCCCGCTGTAGATTGGACCCTCCTCCTTCCTTCCCCAGACACACACCTTCTTCCTTTGCTTTACTTTTTCTCCTTGGCACTTAAACCGCCAGTCATCACACTATTGTTTGACCTTTTGATCTTATTTATTGTGTGTCCTCTCTCTTCTCCTTTAAGCATACTAGAATTAAAGCCCACAGGGCAGGGTTTTTGTTTGTTGTGTTCACTCACATGTCCCCAGCACCTAGTTCATGGCTGGTATGTGGCATGATTCAGCAGTATATGCTGAGTGGATGAATGGTGGTATGATCCAGTTTTTTTCCTTGTGGAGAACTGGTTGGAGTTGGTGGCAGCTGTTTAAGAAACAGTGTAGAGAGACCTTTTATAATAGTCTGGGTTGGGGGAGGCAAGGTGTTAGTTGCTTGGATGAAGGTGGTGGTGATAACCTTGGAGAGATACGGTTAGAAGATGCTTTCACTCTTCTGCTTTGTTGTCAAGGAAGCAGTGTGCCTTTGACCTTGTGGGAAGGGAGAGGCGTCCTTCTAGGTTTAAGGACCTGTACTCTGAGGTTGAGTCCAGGTTGTGTGAAACAGCTGGTGCTATTGAAAACCTGCTTTGGGGGTTTATTTGGCCTCCCCGATGAGGCAAGAGAGCAGACTGCTTAAAACTCAGATCAGCCTCCACTACATCCATTCCCAAAGTCTGTAGATGTACTCTCAGGAGAAGCTTCAAGTTTAATTCTGCAAATTAAGCAAGCAGAGATATTTTTAAGATGATGTTTATTAGTTTCTGAGCAAGAAAAAAAGGAAATTTCTTGAAACTGAAACTTTTTTTTTTGTCCTTTAGGAATATTAATGCAAAAGTGCCACAGTAAGGATATGAAAATCCTGGGGAAATACTATATTGCTGCATCCTATGTAAAGTATCTGGAGTCTGCAGGCGCAAGAGTTGTACCAATAAGGTATGATGCCACATTTTTTTTTTACATTGAATAATAAAAACTGCAACTGCTATTTTGACTCTAAAATGATCTTTTATCTCTAAAACGGATGCTTTCTCTCCGGTGATTGCCTCCTTTAAATGTGGTAACGTTACACCTGGTTTTGGTCACCAATCTAATGCTTAGAGTCTCTCATCGGGTGGTTTAAAGTGTAAAGCTCTGTGTATCTGTGATACCATTAGAGGCGGTTACAGGTGGTGGATCTCTGTCTAATGTCTCTGTGAAGTGGTGCGTTCCTTTACACCCCGGAAAAGGTGACCCCCATCAGGCATCAGGAAAGTGGCGGAGTACATGCATCTGCGGCGTCACCAGCTTCACTCCGTAGTAGTACTAGTGTAAGGAGACAGTCAGAGAATCGAGGCGCTTTTTTCTGCAAGAGGACTTTCAAAAAAGCTTCGCAGGCTGGAAGCTTGGAAGTGGCTAACACAGCGGCGCCACCTCAGTATAAAGTGTACGTATTGCAGTTTTAAAGGAGCTGCGCTATGTCTGTGATGCAGTGACCTAGGAAGAATAAAATGATTGATGTTGTGTTCATGATGTGATATGACAGTAAGCGAGTCATGTCATTTTGATTTGGAAAGAGTTGAATTTTTCAACAAACAAAACCTTGTGGGTATTGATATTACCTTCTCATCTGAAACTGGTGTATTTTCGGATCTTCCAGCACCCTCGCCTATTCCATTATAAGGAATGTCACTCACAAAACACAACTGTTTGCTCTGGCAACCTGTTTGTGTAACTAATTTCACACCAAAAAGCTGTAACCATGGAAAGTATTGTTCAAATAGAACGTTAATACTCAAAGTGCAAGTATTACAATTTAGAGACTTGTACCACAAAATAGTTTCATGTTTAGATTCATAAGGATTGTCTTTTTGCTTAATCTTTTACAAATTGTCTCTGCTCCAGGGTGAACATTTGCTTTTGACATGAGTCTTTAATTTTATAGTAGCAGATCTAATTTTTCAAAAGAAATCTTATTTGGAACCCAGGTAACAGCAGGGTTTTAGAGCTGAGGCAGAGGCTCTGGGCAGTCTTTAGGACCAAGTTTCAAAGTTTCGGTCCTAGAAGCTTCTTCTGCAAGCTTTCTTTTAGGACCTAGTGCTGATGACATGGCTGGAAGGTAGGAGAGACAAAGGCAGGTAGACCTGTTCAGAAACTGCTGCGAGGTGTGAGTGGGCTGGGTGTGAGGTGATGTGGGCTTGGCCTAGTGCAGTGTTTGTAGGACCCATAAGTAAATGTCCTTAAAAAAATTAACAAGACTTGATGACTAATAGAATGAAAGGGCACAGGGAGGAATAGACGAGAATGACAGAAGTTTTGAAACTGGGGAAGTTTTGAAACCAGGGAAATTTTGAAATGGGTGGCTCTTAGAATGCTGGGATTTATGGCTGAGACACTGAAAATGTGACTGTCAGCACCCAGGTTTATTTCCAGCTTGGGTTCCCAGATTTCAATTTAAGGTGTATTGCTCAGAATTAGAATCATATGATCCTATAAAAGCAATGTAAGACATAACAGCTAAATTCCCAGAAGAACCCACAAAGGGTTACCTAATGTGGAATGAGACAGGTGGCTGCCCCAATAACGTTGGGTTCAATTCTGAATTTGGATGCTGGGGGCCAACTTCTGCAGTTCGGAAGGGAAAAGGAGGCGGGTGGGAGACCGAGGCAAAGTTCTAGAACAGGTGAGGAGGCTTGTCTTTGGTCTCCTTCCACCTTTTCTCTGCCGCCTTCTCCCTCGGGTGCCTGGTGCACTCAACTTACTATAAACTCCGGCCATAGGACTAGTGGAACCCCCAGAGTGTCCTCCTCCTGAGACCTTTTAATATGTGTTTCATTCACACTGTGTTTTAAAACACTTCAGTATTTACAAATCAGAAGACTTCATGAAAGTCTGAATTTCTGGTTCTTTTTTTTTGAAGACAATTCAGACTGGAGCCAGTTTTTGGTGGAGCGAGTGCTTTCCATTGGCAACAGTGCCTGCCGCTCCTCTTGCTACTGAAGCTGTGTCACTTGCCATCAGTACCAGACCGAAGCCGTTTTCTTCAGTTAAAGAGAACCTGTTGAGAGGGTCTTATGTTTCTAGAAAGTCTGACAACATGCAAATAACATCTCTGTTCAAAGAATGTGACCTGGCCTGTTTTCCCTGTCAGGCCTCTGAGGCTCTTGAGTTTGTGACACGAGGCTGCCTCACTCCCCCGACTCATCAAGCCCTTTAACATCGATAAGCAGGACCCCAAAATTCAGTCGTGGACAATACAGGAGCCATTTACTTTAGAATTAATGGAATGACTGGAACTGGCCTGCATGGCTAGCTGGTAGCAGGCCCTGGAGTGCAGCTGAGTGACCTAAGTCCATTCTGGTTCTTCATGGTGGTGGTTGCCCCTCTGGGTTTAAATATCCATGGGGAAGATTCTGGGTCCCGACTGGTTTCCTCTTTGTGGTACAATCTGGGGAGACTGAACTGGCAGAATACTGGGGCCCACGTTTCATCTCCCTGTTGCTTCCCGAGTCGGGGCCACCTGCCCAATTTCCCATGAAAGATGGTGGTCAGACCATTGCAGTGTCACCCACTGCTTTGTGGCTCTCTCCCAGGAGGAGGATTATCATGAACTTCTGAACAGCAAAGCTTGTGTGGACTTAGGGGAGAGCGCAGAGGGCTTTGCTGGCAAAGCACAGCTGCGTACTGAGCATCAGGCATCTACTTAGTAAGGGGAGAAGTGTCCTGACGTCCTCTAAAGCTTTCCTCGGGGGCAGGAATGGTGATATTTGATCTTCAACCTAACTTCTTTTATGGCAAGTTGAGAAGAATTGTGCCTTCTTACTCTCTTGCAGAACCAGAAGACTGCTAAGTGTAGAAAAGCTCTTGTAGGAGTTCATACACATGATGCTCTCTTCCCTTGCTTTTGTATTTTGCTGAACTTTTAGAAGAGTGAACCCATCTTACTGTGACATAAAGTTGTAGCCAATTGTCGCAGATTAATCTCTTGGGTTTTCTCTGGCGAGGGGGGTAAAATCATCCATAACTTGGTGATTGTCAGGAAGCCCTTACGAGATGTTTGATGAAGGATGTTTCAGAATGATTACCTGGGCAAATTAGGCCCGTCTGCAGGGATCTGCATGTAGTCTGTACCTACATCTCAACTCTTCTGACTTTGGAATACACAGGGGTTCTGAGGCCTTTGCGGTTGGCGATAGGGGTGGGGTGAAGCAGAGACTTGGCGTTTGTATGTATCCGCCATAGCTACCTGTGGTTAAGACAGGCGGGTTAATGAATCTCTTCATTTAGTCCTTACATTAAACTGCTGAATATCCTTACCTTTTTGGGATGGTTCTTCGCTTGCAGGAAATCACTGGCACCCAAATCTCATGGTCTTTAATGTTTTGCATATTAACATGTCTCTCACAATATTAAATTATATTAGACCACAGAAAAACACATTTGCTTGTCTTATTAGCAAAACAAGGATATAATTATGTGGCTTTCTTGCAGTTTGGGAAAATGCCTCTAGGAATGCAGAGAGGTGATGTTGTCCAGTATTTAAGAATTATTTCCCATCTGGCTTTTAAAAATTAATTATGATGACTTTATCTAGAGGCTCATTTTTTATTTTAAGTTTTGGAAATGGATGTTTTGTAACTGTTTTTTTTTTTTTAATTGTTTTCAGGCTTGATCTTAAAGTTGAAGAATATCAAAAACTTTTCCAGTCTATTAATGGGTAAGTTGCCAGCGTTGGTTTAGTACAGTGTGTGAGGCCTAAGAGATCTGCTTTTGTGAAAACGTACACATAAATATTATACATGTTTCTGCATAACTACCTTACAGTGGTGTAACGTTAGTTTTCTGAGTTCTTTTATAGGAATTATTTTTTTTTTTAGGGATGCAAAAGTCCTGTAGAGAGGAGAAGGCAGGTTAAGGAATAAATATTACACAGCAGACACGTATATTTCTTTAAACATGTGACGTAATCTTTATGCTTTTAATGCTTGTCTTAAATGTTTCAGAGCAACTTTGGATAGCATGGCAGGCATACTGCTTGCTTAGGGGGTTTATAAGTCCTAAGACTGAGGATATTAATGGGTCATCTTGCAGAAGGTAATTTGAATAGCACTTGGGAAAAAGTAGCACAAACCCTGAGGGGAGATCTCTCTCTTTTTATATTATGCGCAGGTTAAAAACAAGGGTTTCTATAGATGCTTCTCTGAATCACTATTGTTACCTGAACAGTGTGATTTTGGGGGGGAGGGGAGGTAATTAGATTTATTATGTATTTTTAAATTATTATTATTATTTTTAGTGGAGGCGCTGGGGATTGAACCCAGGACCTTGTGCATGCTAAACACGCGCTCTACCACTGAGCTATGCCCTCCCCCAACAGTGTGATATTATCATATGAAACAAGCAAGGCATATAGTGGTGTGTGTAGTATACTCCCATTTGCTGGTTTTTAAAGTTGGGGTAAGAAGATATGCGTAACATATGTCTATCAGGTCAACACAACAGATTTTAATGGTGATTGTTTCTGATTGGGCGTAGGGTTGAAGAAGTCCATTTTACTGTAAAGCTTTTATTAAAGGAGCTTTTTTTTTCTTTTAAACAGTGTTCATTTATTACTTTTTTTTTAAAAAAATCTATGTTCAGAATAGTCATTGCATTCAGTTCAATTTGGATCAGTAAATATTTACTGTGAAACTAGTTCAATATAGTAAAACATTTACAGTGCCTGTTCTGTGCAGTGTGCTTTGTCATGGACAAAGGTAAATGAGTCCAGACTAGAATATAAGGTAGAACCTCAGAAATACGCGAAAATATAACCAGACAGTGACCAGTGCTCTAGTGGTACCTCAGAAGCACCTGTCCTGAGCCCTGTCGTGCAGGAGCCCCCGTGCAGGGTTGTGGGGGTGCACAGATGAAGAGGTGCACAGGGAGGGCCTTGCTTCGAAGGCGTTTGTCCACCAGGAGGGACAGTCAAGTTTACTTTATGAAAGGATTTTGATCTCTTTAAATGCTGAGTCAGTGAAAGGGAAAAACTGCTAATAAGTCTTCCTTAAGCCGCTTTGAGCTGTGGGGTTTTCTGCATGGTTTTGTGGCATGTTTTCTACTTTATAGTTTGTATGTTCTCTACTAGACCGTGATCTTACCAACAGCAAAACTCACACGCCTTTGCCCCTTCAGAATAATACCTATCGTTGAATGAACAACAGTCTCAAAAGTGATATTTTACATGTCTCAAATTTATATATAAATATCGTCACAATTTTGAATATACTTAATCAACCTCTGTAATCTTCTTTGAATATCTTTAGTTGCTTTAAGATCTGTTGCAATTTTTAAAATTTAAAGTTAATTTTTAAAAATGTTAATTTAAGACGTTGATATAGAAACAGAAATATTTTTCTATATCCCTCCTCTATGGGATAAAGTCAAATCAAATGTTTCCATCCCTACTCTTTTTTTCCCTAGTTTTTTTTTTTTTTTTTAGAATTATAATTGTGTTCTTTTTCAAAATTTTCTAATACCATGCTTATTTCTGAAGAGATCTCAGGATAATAATAACCCATTAAATTTTCATGGATATTTAATTATAGCCTACTATATTTTCGTGACTAGTTTGTTCTTTATGGTGAAGAAATTTTTTTGTGTGAGCCAAGACTGAGTCATGATTATGGACCTGCAGTTAATTTCAGCATCTCTGATCACCTTAATTTAAACATTGTTATACCTGGAATTTTATTTCTACTTGATTTCTAGCTCTGTGTACCATCCTCCCCTTTCCTTTATTTACCTTTAATTTATCCATCCTCTATTTCAAAAACAAACCTGTTTATCCAAGCAGTTTGAAAGAATATGCACAAATGCATTGTTAACTGCAGTAATTTTCAAACGGGTGGGATTATAAATATTGTATATGTTCTTTTTGCCTTTTCTCATTTTCTATAATGATCTTGCTGCTTATGTTATAAGGCAAAGTTGTTTTAAAATAAAGAGATGGTTTATTTCCTGCCGGGGGCAGGGGTTGAAATGCACCCTATTTGACGCTGTTTCAGGGTCCTTTTCCCAGGAGGAAGCGTTAACCTCAAGAAGTCAGGTTATGCCCAGGTGGCCAGAATATTTTACAAGTTGGCCATACAGGTAAATATCAGTTATTTCCTGTTATTCCAGGTGAGTTTTTGTAATTTTCTGTGAGGATAATCCTTCCCCTAAGCACACAGTAGTGCTTCCTTCACAGTTCCTGCAGCCCGTCACCCTATCACTTTCGGGGTGGCTCTCGCCCATCTTCTGTGTGGCTCTCTTACTCCTGGGCTTCCAGGACCTTCCAGGGCCCTGCTGCCTGGCCCTCTGCGCTCGTTACTGTGCACCAGGCCCTCCTGGTGGCTTAGTGAGCTGTTTTTATTATGTACTGGGCATTGTTCATGTGTTACTAACTCTCATCTCCCCTTGAAAGCTGCTCTTCGTTCCAGCTCACTCAGCCCTCTGACCTTTCTTAACAATTTCCTAAGACTGTCAGACTCCACGTGCGGTGGCTTGCAGGGCCTCTCAGCTCCCTGGGGGTCTCACACCAAGCCTGCCTTTGCACCACGGCTCAGACCCTGTCTCTCCCCTGAACTATCACCAGCAATTTTCCAGTAAATCTTGCTGGCTCTATTCCCCTCCCGCCTTTAAATAGTTCTCTGAGGAATTGCTCTTAGCATATGAGATGCCTGTTTGAAAACTTAATGGCTGACTAGATAACCTGTAGGTTTTTATACTCTTTGAGTCAAGACATCCAGTATGTCCACAACCCACTTTTTCTAGACTTCCCTTTTGCGGGTAATTGAAGCCAGGCTGGTGTTGCCAGCACATACTCTGCCCTCCCGCTTTCCATCTGTTGCTTTCTGCCCCGTCCCTGACTTGTGCCTTAGCCACCTTTCAGGGCCAGGGGGCAGCTCCTCTTCTGTGGAGGTTTCCCTGCCGACCCCAGCTGGAGTGGCATCCTTCCCCCTCCTAACTTTTAGAGTATTTTGTTGTAGAATTGTTCAGACACTCCAGCTCTGTGACATGACAGGGTCTGTGACCTTAAGGGGCTTATATTCTCAGAGACAGATTATCTTGACATTAGCTGTTCATGTCTCATCGGACGTTGTGGTCCTGACGCTTTTTGAGGTCTTCCTCATTTCCTAACGTTTGGAGCACCTGGTACATGCTCAGTGGATAATTCTGGAAAAACTAGTGAAGAAAATTGAAATTTGTTAATGTGAGTGATTTAAAAGGCATTCAGGAAACATATACACGAACATTAATAAAGTCTCTTCCTTTTGCTTACAAAGACTTGTGTAACTGGCTTTTTCAGTTAAAAAACAAAAAAATAAGGAGCTACCTCACCCATAAGACTCAAAGATCTATGTTTAAAATGTGATTAGCTACTGGAAGATTTCAAAGCAAAGGAAAATGCGTAGCAACCTTGAACTTCCCTGTCTTGTAATCACAAACCAAGTGTATAATTTTTATTTTGAGAAGTTTGAATGAGCTTTTTTTTCTCGTTACTCTGCTAAGAGTTTTGATGATGGAGACTATTTTCCCGTGTGGGGCACGTGCCTTGGATTTGAAGAGCTCGCCTATCTGATCAGTGGAGAGTGCTTGTTAACACTCACGGATACTGTTGGAGTTAAAATGGCGCTGAACTTCACCGCAGGTAAGAATTCTCTTTTTGACCCTTTTCGAAATATTAACTGGGCAGGATTACTAAGTAGCAAATATCGAAGTAAAAAATGTCAATAACATTGATTAATTTAAAAATTGTTTATACAGGCTGAAGATGTGAATGATCACTTTTTGTACTGAGTAATGAGGATGTTTTAAGGAATTTTGATTGTTGATAACTCATTGCTTTAATCAATTTCAGGACCATATGTGATTAAAAACTCTAAAATTGGACCTGGTTTTGAGTCCTACCTTTTGTTACTTCTGCCTTGGGGAATCATTTAACCTCTGTCACCTTTAATTACCTGATTAGTAAAAGCGTTTACCTCTTAGAGTTTTTTATGAGGATTAAATAAGATATAATGTTTTCTAGGTACAGTGCTAAGCACTTTAACTATAACGCTCATAAATGTTAGCTATTTTATTGTTGTCAGCATTTTTCCCTTGGCTGTGTGCTGTGTTTCAACCCCAGCTGGTGTGGACTGCAGTTCCATTCTGGACTAACCACCTGGAGTTAGCGCAGGCTCCAGTTAGAGGTCATCTTCCTGACTAGACTGCCCTTGGGTCAGATACCAGCCACAGGGCACGTCCCTGAGCCACCCACACTTCTGACCAACTCGCCACAAACTTGGGGATTCCCGTACTCCCTCTCAGGTTTAATAATTCATTGGAATGACTGACAAGACTCAGGAAAGTACTGTGTTTGCAATAACAGTTTTGCTGGGAAGACGCACATGGGATGGGGTCTGGGAGAGGATGCAGAACTTGCATGCCCTCTCCCTGTTGCGTCAGGGTGCCTCGCTGTCCTCACTGTCCTGGTGCATCAGTGTGTACACCAGCCAGGAAGCCCCAGTGAGCCTTGGTGTTCAGAATTTTTTACTGGGGCTTCATGATTAACTCTTTGACTGTGTTATTGAACTCAGTCTGCTGTCTCCCTCCCATCCCTGGAGGTCAGGCTGACTCGAAGTCAGACCTCCTCTAACCATGGTTAATCTTTCTAATGACCAGCCTCATCCTGAAGCTGTCCAGGGGCCACCCAGTGTCACCTCATTAGGTTACAGAGACACATCTGTCACTCATGAACTTCCAAGGGTTTTGCAAGCTCCCTGTCGGGAACCCAAGACAAAGACCAGACAAATTCTTCATTATTCCACCCTGGGTAAATAGATAATGATTCTTGTAAGTTGCTTGATCTCTGAATCCTCAGATTTGAATGCTACCAAACATTCCTGTTCTCATAAGGATTTCGGATGGAAAGTAGTGCTTGTCACACACAGAACCTTTAAAATGCTCTGTACTTTTCAAAGCTCTTTCTCACAGTATCTCACTTAATTATTGCAAGAACTCTCTGGGAAGTATATGTATTAGGTTAATCTGTTTGGGCCATGTGTGGTGAAAACCCAGTTTATACAAAAAAGGAACAGAATTTGCTGAAGATGTCACTGGGTTTTCACTATCTGGGGCACTGGGATTCTCATGGAAGCCGTAAGCATCATGAGTGAGGCTCCTTTAGGGACAGCTGGCACCAGGGCCTGCAACACCATTGGGATTTTTTAAATCCCTTTGCTGGTGTGTGAGTCTAGGTGTCAATCTCCAGAGCCTTCAGTGAGGTAAATTGCTTTTTTAAAAAAAATCTATACCAAGTAGAAATTTCTTGGCTTCATTAATGTTTTCTCTACATTGTCGGTATTTTTAATCTTTTAAGTCCCAGATACCTTTGAAAATATGTTGAAAGTTCCGGATCCTTTCCTGGGAAGACAACTATATATACATGTGGAAAATTTTACCTATTTTTCAGCCCTGTCTAGAGATCTCAAATTTAAAATTCTCTGCTTACTCTGTGGCTAGCCTGCTAAATATCATGTCCAAAGAATTTTAGTTATTCATGTTCCAGTTCTAGAGGAAAAGTACTCAAGTGTGGAACATGTTTGGATTTATGTGTTAAACTTACTCTGTGCTTGGCTGGAGTATTTTTGTGGAAATGATGTGTTTCCTTGTCATTTAGTCATATTGATTATGTCTTAGTAATGGCCTCTCTCTGGCTGTAGATCAGTGACTTCAGTGGATTTTACTTTCTCTGTGTTTAAATTATTTCAGGTATATTGCACAGCAGAATGTTCCAGAATTTTCCTGCCAACTTGCTGCTGTCATTAGCAAAAGAACCTCTGACTGCAAACTTCCACAAGTGGAGCCTCTCCATGAAGGTATCCCATTAATCATACAATGAAATTAATGCATTTAGATTTAATAGAAGTAATCGTTTTGTTTTCATTTTTGTTTTATTTCTGTACTTTAGAATTTTACGATGAATGAAAAGTTAAAGAAGTTTTTCAACGTATTAACTACAAATACAGATGGCAAGATTGAGTTTGTTTCAACAATGGAAGGTATGTTCACTGCACATGTATGCTTTATTTCACTTATTATGTCTGTATTTATTAATTTTGACTTTATAATTCTCTTAAGAATAAAATCATTTTACTTTGGAGACTGAAGTTGGAAGTTAGGGCATTTGTGGAGACAGGAGACCTGCTTTGTCCCTGTTCCAAATCCTTCTTCCTCGCCCCAGTCTGGAAGATGAGCCAGGTCCGCCTCCTCCATCCCACTTCAGCATCAGCCATCTCCCACCTGGGCTGCAGCAGGAGCCTCCTAACCTGTCCACAAGCCTGCCTCCCAGCCGGCCGCCGCCGATACCCTTCATGGCCCTTCAGCACGTGGAGGGTGGAGCCTAGATTTACCGGATTGTGTTCTCTGCTGACTCTCCCGCCATCATCACTAGCCTGTGTTCCCATGCGTCCCCTGTCGCGCACACAGCCCTCCTCCGCAGAGCAGCCTTTCTCAGCCCTGTGCTTTTTCCTATGTTCTTTCTTCTCTGAAAAGCGTCCCTTCCCCCATCCCCTCTGCTGATGAGCTCTCAGCTGGCTCTGAGGACCCAGGCCGGTGGTCACCTCCCGGGGGGCTGTGCCTGCCCGTTATGCTCCCCCCCCCCCCCGCCGCCGTCTGCAGTGCTCCTGAGCCACCTGGGATGGCTCTCTGCCTTATCTGCTCCTGCTCTGGCTGTCCCCTTAGGCCTAGAGCTCATTGGGAGCTGGAGCTGTGGTGTTGTCGTCTTTATGTTTCCAGGACTTATGTAAATCTTAATAGAGGTTGAATGGATGACTCATTATTTAAATGAAAGACTATTGGGTTGGAACTTAGGAAATCAGGTTCCATGTTTTTTCTCTTCCTGGCTATGTCATCCTACTAGGCTCATTTGGAAATTGTATCCTCTGAAAATGTTCTGACACCTGCTAGCTGGGAACACGTGCGATGCTCTTACTCGCTTATTTCCTTTCTTTTCTTGATACTTTTGTTCTGAATTAGTGAGGCAGGGCGTGCTTCCTACAGTTGTTGGGAGCCTGCGTTGATCTCTTAGTAAAGCAGTTTACAAAAGAAGAGTAAATCTCACTTGTTTCTGGTTGTCAGTGTGTTTCTGTGTATCCTTCCATCCATCTATCTGAAAAGTCTTTGTTACAATTTATCACTTAAGGCATTTCTTATCCTAAATAATACTTTTCTTATCTCAAAGAAGTACATTAGAAGATCTGCCTTTCAGTTGCCTCTGTGTAGCAGTTCATTTCCTAGTCATCCAGGCTGGGGGTCGCCTGCTGGTAGCTTCACGTGTGGTCCCAGATGAGAGAGAGGGAGAGAGAGAAGGAGGTCACGAGGAAGCAGGGAGAGGGGCTGTGGGGAGCGGCGGAGCCGTATGACCAGGGCTGCTTGCTGGTGGATTTTTTTCCTTGTGTGAACCCCAAGAAGCTGGGATAAAATATGTTTCCTTCTTGTGACGCGATCTCTAGCAGCAGGGTTTCATGGGCTGTGAGAGGACAGTGCCCTTTCCCCAGCTGCCGCTGCTTTCAGGACAGGTCCTTTCTCCAGGCGTTCCCCCACGGTCGACAAAGTTAGAATTTACAAGCAAAAATAATAACAGGAAGGAGTTTTTTCCAATTAAAATGAGGCGAGGCATATGTGAAGAAGAAAAGAGATGAGTTTATAAATTTTTCAGAAGGTAAATATTACACTCATTCACATTTTTTAAAAATTGTGGAATTTTAAAAACAGACTTAGAAGTAGAGTAATCTAGTGACCCCCAGGACCTTTCTGTAAGCGTCAACAACTGTCACATTTGTTTGGCCGTTCTTGTTTCGTAGCTACTTTCGCCCCATGCCAGGTTATTTTTGAAGTAAATGCTAGGGATCATGTCATTTTAAGTATAAAGGTATTTAAGAAGTCTGAAAATAATTGAACTATGTTACCAAAAATCTTTCACACCAAATTTAAACTTTTAAAGACTATTTAAAAATTGTCACAGTGAGGTCACAAGCCATTCCGCAGACTGAGAGAGAGACATAGTTTGGTTGAGACAAACTGGCTTACATAAAAGGACACCAAAAATACTGGCATAGTTCATATTCATTTGCGTAAGTCGTTACAGGAGAGGATGAAAATGCGGTATGAAGTGGGGGAAGAGAGACCCTTGTGGAAGGTGTTTGTTTGTAATCAGATGTGCACTTGACTGTGGAGCTGGGAGCTACTCAATTATTTCACTCTGCTCTGATTACCTAGTAAAGCAAATCATGTTTCAAATTGTAAAAGGTTGAAAGTCAGTGAAGTATTGTATTATGAACTTTCGTATCGACTGAACTGAAATTATTTTGTCTGAGAAAACGTGCACATTGTACTTTCATACTGTGAGTTATAAAGTAATGTTTCACATCGGATGTAAAACATAATTTAATATAGGATGGAAAGCGTAATTTAATACGTAACATCCTAGACCATTCTTACTGCTTAATACTTAGCAGTTCGTGTTCTTCCTGCAGGATA
The DNA here is from genome assembly GCF_036321535.1 of Camelus dromedarius. NCBI lineage: Eukaryota > Metazoa > Chordata > Mammalia > Artiodactyla > Camelidae > Camelus > Camelus dromedarius. The sequence continues at coordinate 7,312,013 of NC_087465.1, read as the reverse complement.
CCTGTATCCAGTATATGGCGTCCAGTGGCATCCAGAGAAATCTCCTTACGAGTGGGGAAAATTTAGAGGCATTTCTCATACATCTAATGCTGTGAAGGCTGCATTTTACTTAGCAGAGTTCTTCGTGGCTGAAGGTAATATGTGGGGGTATGATTTTATCACTCTGGTGTGGTTTTGAAGGAAATTGCCCTTGTCTGAACTTTAGCGTACTCTCTTGCTCTATAAATGTTCCCTAGATTTAACTTTTAAAAACATTAATTCATGTGAAAACCCTGAGATTGAGATATTAGTCATTTAAATCAAATGGACAGTCATTTCAGTTAACAGTATTATACACTCTAGAGTGGGCTGAATTCTTGAACAACAGCATAAGGACTGGTTTTTTTTTCTTTTCTTTCTTGAATACTTTATTTTTTTTAGATTCTCCCCATTACTCTTTTCAGGAATAATGCTTGTATTTTAACATTCTCTGAGAATGGGATCTTATTTTTTAAGACAGTTACATAAATCGAATCTATACTCATCAGTCTGTGATTTTAAGGCTGCCTGTCTGTGAGCATTGGTACACTGGAGAAAGTTAATACACTTTGCCTGCTTTTTCATGATGGAAACACAGACGCATTCACACTTTGTTATCTTCATGGGTTAGCTGAGAATTTGGTCATAGGTGCTTAAGTTTTAGTTGAGCGGCACGGGTGTAGGAGCTGCAGACCCAGCCCGCAAGGAACAGGGCATCACTCAGGCGAGGGGCGGCTGAGAGGGAACTTCAACGAGCCTTGTTTGCATCCTTTCTCCAAGCTGGCCCCAAGTTTTTATCAACCCTCCTATCTACCCTCACAGGTAAAGTGCCTCCTTCTAAGGTCTCCGTGCTTTAAAATCATGCTCAGGTGATAATAGTCCCAGGAAACATTTTCATGTCCCGTGTGTAGGAGTAAATGAGGAGAACAGTGGGCAGAGAAAAGCTTTTTGCAGTATTATCACCGAGCAAGGCCATTTGTGGTTTGCATTTTCCAATATCCCTCTTTCTCAAGATGCCGTAAAAGCCTGTGTTTGCTTTATTTTGCCTTGAGGGTAAAGTCTGAGTGCTCACACCCTCACACCCAAAGTGTAGCCACGCCAGCTTCTCTGTGCCTCCTTGTTCTTCACATTTCTGCCTTCTCTTTGGGGAGTGCCTCACTTCTCCACCTGCCTCAGCTTTGCCAGTTTCTCCATCCTCTTTACTCTGAAGCATCTCCATGCAGTTAGTCTATAAAAACATTCCAGTATCCGATTCTGTGTGGTTGCTGGACCAGACTTCTTGAGTGTTAGGACCTCGCCCCATGTGTGTTTCTGTCCACAGACCCTGCATCGGGCCTTGCACACAGTAGGCACCTTGTAGGCATCTGAATGAAAGAGGGGGCTGTGGGTACCACTTGGGGTCCGGTGCAGGGCTGGCGTGGCTGCTGTCAGTCGGTAACTACTCCAGGTCAGGTGCTGCTTTACTTGGGGGAAATTTGGGAAGACATGTCTCCTTTTTGCTGGTATTGTCCCACTCAATAATGCTGATTATAAGAAGAAATGTTATAAAGTAGCCTTTTGAAAATTCTATTCTGTCTTTGTAAAAATTAACGCTTTCTTTTTCTTGCAGCTCGGAAAAACAATCATCATTTTGAATCTGATGTTGAAGAAGGCAAAGCACTAATTTATCAGTTCAGTCCAGTTTATACTGGAAATATTTCTTCATTTCAGCAAACTTATATATTTGATTGAAAGCCTTTGATGTGTTAACAGAGGAATTTTGATTAATTCCATGATTAAATTGTTAAAATAATTTGCTATACATGGCAAAAATAGAAAGTCACAGAGATTCCTTTTCTGTGTGTTACTGGCTCTGATCCTTCATTCGGTTTATATGACTATTTATATCACATTTGATAGTCAGTGAGACAAATGATCATAGTGTATTTCACAGAAAAACTTTTATGTGAGGTTTTGACAAAATAAATATTGAAATTACAGATATTTTTTCTAACTGATTGATTCTGGAAATATAAAACCACTCCCTACCCGTCCACTTCATTCTTGCTGAAGATTGTTTTTTAATTTTTTATTGAGTTATAGTTAACATACAACATTATATGAGTGTCAGTTATGCAAGAGTGATTAGATATTTTTATACATTTTAAAATGATCGCCACAATACGTCCAGTTACTGTCACCACATGATGTTGTTACAATATTACTGTGTTGTCTATGTGTATGTTATATCCCCATAATTCATTAATTTTATAACTGAAAGTTTATATCTTTTAATTCCCTTCACCTGCTTTGCCCAACCCCCTACCTCCCTCTCCTCTGGTGACCACCTATTTGTTCTCTGCATCTATGACTATTTCTGTTTAGATATGTTTGTTCATTTGTTTTGTTTTTTAGATCCCACATGTAACTGAAGTTATACAGTATTTGTCTTTCTCTGTCTGACTTATTTCATTTAGCATAAGACCCTCCAGATCCATCTATATTGTCATAAATGGCAAGATTTCATTCTTTTTTATGGCTGAATAATATTTCATTGTGTATATGTATATGCACAGTGGAATATATATGCGAATATATAGGTGTAGATGCATATATGTGTATATACATACACGTGTATGTGTGTATATACGTATCTGTACATATGTGTATGTATATGTGTGTGTATGTGTATTTATACCACATCTTCTATCCATGGACACCTAGGTTGCTTCTGTATCTTGGCTGTTGTAAGTAATGCTGCAGTGAACATGGGTGCACCTGTCTTTTTGAATTAGTGGCCTTTGCTTTCTTCAGATAAATACCCAGGAGTGGAATTGCTAGATCGTATGGTAGTTGCAAGTTCAGTTTTTTGAGGAAACTCTCCATCCTGTTTTCCATAGAGGCTGCACCGGTTTACATTCCTACCAGCAGTGCATGAGGGTTCTCTCTTCTCCGCATCCTCACCAACACTTGCTCTCGCTTGTCTTTTTGATGATAGCCGTTCTGACAGATGTGTGATGGTGTCTCATTGTGGGTCTGATTTGCATTTCCCTGACGATTGGCTGTGTGTCTGAAGACTCTTTTTAAACCTGCCTCTAGTTCACTGTGATGTCTCCCTCCTTTGAGTCTCTGGAGTATTTAGTGTGTTGTGTGTGTGTGTGTGTGTGTGTGTGTGCGTGCGCGTGTGCACGCACCTCCTGAAAGCAGTTTGTGTTTTGAACTTTTTATCTCCCGCAATGTTTAACACAGTAGGGCCTCAGTAAACAGCTGTGACTATTTATAAATGAACTGTTTTCCATGGGAAAAATTACTTGAGTGCTGTCATAAATCTACTTGGGCATATTTTAATATATTTCTCAGTCTAGACTTCCCTCTTCCACCCTCCCCATCCCATATACCCTCAAAAACACTGAATTGCAGGCAGTACAACCAAGCAGGTAAAAGAGAGGATATTTTGTGCTGTTTCTGACAGCATGTGTATGGCTGCGTGTCTGTCTTACCTATCAGAATAGCAAGAAAATCTATCACTTTCTCGTATGAGAATAATTAGGAGAAAAAGGCCTTTTGCTCATTAGAGACAGAAACTTTATTATTAAGCTTATAATTTTCTGGCATTTAAAATTTTTCTCTCTAAAAATGAATGAAGTTTGTAGTCCATAAAACACTTTCATTCTCATGGTTTAAAATTAATGGAAGGATTTTGCAGAGATGAGTCAGGAACACTAGGTGTCAGGAGAGAACCAGCTAACCTGATGTTTAACTGGTTGTGTTTCAACCTGTTGAACCAGTTGGAAGAGTAGATATTTTTTAAAAAACACCTTTATTGTGTTTGGTTCCTGTAAGAATACGCAATGGAGAAAAGACAGTTTCTTCAGTAAGTGGTGCTGGAAAAACTGGACAGCTGCCTGTCAAAGACTGAAATTGGAACATTCTCTAACACCGTATACAAAAATAAACTCAAAATGGATTAAAGACTTAAATGTAAGACCAGATACTATAAAACCCCTAGAGGAAAACCTAGGCAGAACACTCTTGGACATAAAGCACAGCAGTTAATTTTTTGAATCAGCTCCTGGAGTAATAGAAATAAAAGGAAAAATAAATCAGATCTAATTAAACTTAAAAGCTTTTGCACAGCTAGGGATGCCAACAACAAAATGAAAAGACAACCTACAGAATGGGAGAAAATATTTGCAAATGATGCCACCAACAAAGAACTAATTTCTAAAATACACAAACATACATCTCATACACCTTAATACCAAAAAAACAGGTAACCCAGTCAAAAAATAGGCAGAAGACCTAAACAGACATCTCTCCAAAGAAGACATCCCGACGGCCAACAAGCACATGAAAAGATGCTGAACATCACTAATTGTCAGAGAATTGCAAATCAAAACTACAGTGAAGTATCACCTCACACCAGTCAGAATGGCCATCATTCAAAAGTCTACAAACGATAAATGCTGAAGAGGGTGTGGAGAAAAAGGAACCCTCCTACACCGTTGGTGGGAAGGTAAATTGTTGTAGCCACTATGAAGGACAGTATGGAGATCCCTTAAAAAACTAAAAACAGACTTACCATATGATCCAGCAATCCCACTCCTGGGCATATATCTGGAGAAAACTGCAAAAAGACACATTGCACCCCAATGTTCATAAGCACACTATTTGCAATAGCCGAGACATGGAAACAACCCAAATGGCCATTAACAGAAGACTGGATAAAGAAGGTATGGTATATATATATGCAATGGAATACTACTCAGCCATAAAATAGAAGAGTAGATTTTATTTAGCTCATGATTCTGTGGGTCTGCTGGGCAGTCCTTTGGCCTGGGAGGGTAGTGAGTTAGCACGCACGTGCCCTGCCTGAGACCCAGGTCCTTCCCAAGTAGGCCTAGGAGGTGCTGAATGCATTGAGAGGGGGTTAATTCACTTCTTCAGCTGTGAACTGTGTCTTTTGTCCAAGCGCTGGGCCGGTTGTCCACTGTGGCCCTTTCAAAACATAGAAGTAGAACTGCTAAAATTTTCAGCCTCAAGGCTGACAACCTGCTACTGCCACTGAGCTATACCCAGCCCCCCTTGTAATATATTTCAATGTATGACTAATGCTTTCTTACTGGATTCTTTTTAAAGAATTTGTTTTGATATCATTTCCTTTTTATATGTTAAATGAGTGTGAGAATTATTTTGTTGAGTCCTCAAAACCCTCCCCCTCCTCAACATGGATTTTTATTGCCAGTACAATAAGCCCATATGTTTATTAAGAAAAACTCACACCTTCACAATGTTTAGGTTTTTTCACACAGAGGTATACAATGCATCTTTTATTCCTCTTAATTTAGTTAGGTAGTTTCATATACATTTCTTACTAAAAATTTTCATAGGTGTTTTGTTGTCTATTATTATTTCTCAATGGGATTTATTAATTTCCTTTCTGAATGGAAAACTTTAAACATACATCCCTTGGACTCATCAGAATAAGATGTCCTTTAATATTTTTAACAGATTTTTGTGTGTGGGGGCTGTGGTGGGGTCTTGGTGTACTGACCTTCCACTGATACTTGTCTGTAAATCTTGTGCCTGTTCTTTGTTGAGCCATTTAGTAATTCTAGTAACGTTTAAGCTGATTCCTAAGGGCTTATGATATTTTACTTATTATATATAATATATGTGTCCGTAAATGTCTATAACTGTATATTACACATAAATATATCAGGATTATTAATTGACATTTTCTTTTTATACGTGTATGCCTTTTCCACCTTCTACATGATGATTCTTTCCTGGAAATAAGAAATTGAACGTGCAAGTTAAATTAAGGAGGGCCGAATCACTTGGATATTTAAATGGTGCAATTAACATAGAATGGTTGAGGTGTACAGATGTGTACTTTACACGAGTAAAAGCATTCCAGGAGGCGAAGGAGTATTCACAGCATGTAATTGTCCGGATGGCATTAGCCCAAGCCAGCTGTTTACAGGCAGGATCGGGTGTGTGTGTGGATTGCTGCTGCTCTGGTACTTCCAATTAAGCTTTCACCTATTCTTTACTTTCAAACAGAAAGGTCTGACAAACTGTGCAGTGCCTCCAGGTCCTCCTGGAAGCCACACAAGTGATGCCCTCGTGTTGAACTGCAAAGAGCTGATGCTGTGCTAATGAATGTGTCAGGAGACTGCAGTTCCGGCCTCATCGCTTCTAATTAAGGCCTCAGGAACTCTGAGAACCTTGCCAGGTCTCTGCCTTGGGCCATTTTAATGTGTTACCATTCTAAAGTCTGGCTGATAATTTTGATTTTTTTCCCCTTCTGTAGGATTTTCTCAATTGTTGTGATAGAAAAGTCATTTACTTTCTCTTTCATAATAGAAACTTTCTTTTTTAGAAACTTTTAATTTTGAAATAATTTGTTCTTACAGAAAACTTGCAATCCCTATGCAAATAATTCCCATCTGTCTTTGACACAGATTACCCAGTTGTTAACATTTTATATGTTTGCACTATCGTGCTCTCTGTCTCTGCTTTGTGTATGTGTGTCTATGTGCACTATGTATGCATACGCACACACGCACACACACACACACTTTTTTTTTAACTACCTGAGATTAAATTGCTGGTGTGTTATTACCTCTTACCCCGAAATACTTCAATGTATATTTTCTAAGAACAGGAATATTTTCTTACATGATACTGTGTAATTATCAACAGCAACAAACTATTAAAACCTTGGCAGTTGTCCTGCTATTGGTCTTTAGAGCAAATGAAACAAAAAAGGGTTGGGGGAAGGGGTCAGGGATCTAATCCAGAACCACGTGCTGCATTTAGTTGTCATGTCTTCTCAGTCTCCCTTAATCTTTTCCTCAGTCTTTATCTTTCATGACCTTGAATTCCTAAAGACTATAGGAGAGTTATTTTGTGGAAGCTTTCTCTTAATCCTAAAAATCCTCAATCTTCAACTAATTCCAGAGGCATGACCTTTAACTTGCATTTGAGGCTTTCTTGCTTCCCACTCAAATCCCTTGTCAAACCAGCACACACAGAAAGGAACATAAATCTGACTCCAAAAAGCAATGAGGAGTGATAGGTCTTTAGTGGAAGTTTTCATTTTATTTTTTTATGAGGCTGTGGAGGAGGTGGGCGAGTGCATGGTCACAAGTACACTGGGATTTCTTGCCACACTCTGTGGACCTCGCGCAGTAAGTTCCGTGGTCCCTCCAACCTCCTGCCCTCTCTGCTCCTGCAGGCTCTCCCAGACCTTGCCCTCTTCCTGCTCCTTGGTCACCTGTCCCCAGTCTTCCTTCTTTCATGTATCTCCTGACGCTTGTAGGTCCGGGTAGCTTTCCTTGGGTTTTGTTTGGCAACAACCTGACTCCACACTTAGCACAACAGAGGGTGAGAGGTGAGAGAGAGGGTCTTCCTTCCCCGCCATCCTGGAGCACAGTGAACGCTCCGAGTTTCTTTGGCACTCTGGTCACTCAGAGTGTGAAAGTGAATGGGCGGGACGGCCGCTGGAGGGGGAGGCGTTTGGGGTGTGTTCCCTGATTCTCAGCCCAGCTGCACCCTCACGAGGGGAAGGGGAGACTTTCAGCCCCCTTACTTAGTCTGGATGGGAAGTGTCATGGCGTCGGTGCACGATGGGCACTTCTAATCGGCAAGGCTAATTTTATTGTAAGGAGGACATGATGAGCAAAAGGTTACATTCGGACATTGGCGATTCCTGCTTTTTCCCATCATTTTTTGTTGTCCTCCAGTACACTTGTCACCCAAAATGTGTGATTTTTTTTTACCAGTCCAGAGGTTCCTGCTTTTCTCTTTCTGCCCAAAGACCCCCATTGTTCACAAGATGTATGATTTCCTGCCATTTGGCCCATGCTCCCCTTTCTCTGCTCATATCTAGCTATCTGCCTGCTCTAACAAAAGAATAAGAAAATGAATGAGGGAAGACTAATGTTCTAGGGGACTCACTCATACATCAGAGCCTGTGTTACCTGCTCTCCGTGTATCTTCTCACTTAACGACCAGATGGGATCGGGGTCAGCCTCCTTTTGTGGGTAAGAAACCTCAGGCTCAAAGACGCGGAGTGAGGGAGTGATGGAACTGGAGTGGATGGAAACATCAGAAATGCAGAAAGATTAGAGATGGGAGGGAGGGAGGGAGGCCAGGGAAGACAGGAGAGGGGATGGGGCCAGTGCAGAGCGTGGGATGTGGTGGTACCCTAAGCAGCACTTCCTCTCTGACTGCCCGCTCCTCCGTCCTCCTAAAATGTTTGCTCTGTAACCATGCCCGCAACTCAGGGAAACTGCTTCAGCTGGCTTTATTCCCCAGGACACATTATCCCTGAAGGAATTGTTCAATGAAGAGCTCTAAAAGGACAGCATTAACTGAAGTTAACTGAAGATATCTGGTCTTCTTTTATTCCTCGTCACCAAAACAACGAAGACAGAACAAGGCACCATTAGTGCTGATGCTCCAATCCATGCGGGTCTGCATCGGAGCCTGTTCACACAGCCGTTTAAGGAGGCATCAGCTTTTGGGGAAAATACTTTTTGAAAGCAAACCTAATGAAGTCATTTCTACACAGTCTGGAAGCAGAAATGTCTCTTATGATTGAATCTCCATGTCCAAAGTATTGACTAACGTCAGGGATCATTTATTGTGTGTCACGGCGATCTGAATAAGCACCTACTTTGCTCTGCGTGGGCATCAGTGTATTTTCAAAGGAGAAAATGAAATCAAATCTCTGTTGAAGTAAGAGGCATAGTGCAGCGCCCTTGTTCTTTGCCAACATTTTGGTTTTTAAAGAAGCATGCAGTTCCTAGTATTTGGGGGTATGTGGTACTCAGAGAGGTAGGTTTGGATGTGACTCGACTTCCGCGGTGCCAGTGGGGCCAAATACCCTCCAGTGGTTTCTCACGGAATGAAACCGCCACTTGCACTGACCTACAAGGCTGTGAGTCTGGCCGCTACCCTCTGCCCTCCACCTCCCAGTCTTTTCCCACATCTCTCCTCCACACTCACTGTACTCCAGCCATGAGGGCTTTGTCCAGTTCCTTGCTTGTGTCCTCTTCTTTCTGGACTCAGAGTGTTTGCACTTGCAGTGAAATAAGAGGTGTCACCTGACCACTGTGTCCAAGATAGGGCCCCATTCCACGTCCCTTCGCTCTCCATCACATCAGTCTGTTTCTGTTTTCACAGCATGATCTCCATCTGAATTTATTTTTCATTTGTTCATTGGTTTGCTCCAAGTTTACAAACCCTGGGATTATTGGATTTGTCTTTGCTCATCAAGATGTGAGCTTCTTGACGGCTGCTAGAGACCGAGTCCCTAGAAATTTTCTTTAGTCTTTAGGAGATTTTATAAATGCAAATGACTAACGGTCAGCATTTCTTCACTTTCTCTGATAAAAAGAATAACGTCCCACACAAACATTGGTAAATGTCAGTTGAAGTCCCACATAGTTGAAACAAAGATCTAGCTGGATTCCCAGACTGTAACCATTCAAAACACAGAGAATCACCATGTGAATCTCTTAACTGGAGAAATTGTATCTGTTTGGCTCATGGCTAACGCCCGTGTCCAGCACAGAGTCTGGCACATTATAGACATTCAATGGCTACTTGCTGAAAAGTTAAATAAATAACACTGCAGGTAAGATCATTGCTCTCGGTGAACTGGGAGGCTCTCAGAGGATGAAAGAGATGCTAGAAGGCTGAAAATGGACAACCAACGCAAGAATGTTTAGAAAGTGGAAGAAAGCAGATTTTACAAATCATAAACTGATGAATTTAGTGAAAATCCTAAGTAAGACGCTAAGATATTATAAAATCTTGTAAAAACCAGTTGTGGTGGGTTAAGAACTAATATGAATTCAGGTCAGATACATCATTTCTTCTTCATAAAGTTAAGATATTAGACTGCACTAGAGAGATTAGGAAAATGATGAATCTGGGTTTCAGGACAATGCTCTAAAGGAGAGCATTGCCTCAGATTCAAAGGAAGCATTCGAGGTCTGACAGATGGGACTATGTGGTAATTCAGCAGTAATCTCTGTCTAACTTACCCTATTCAACAATCTGTAGCCTCTGTATAAAAAAAAAACATCTTTTTACATGTGTAAGTCACGTGAATTTGAGAAGAATAACCAATAGTTTGATCTAAAAAGTTGGAAGTTACAATGACATGATCCTATTGAAATGATTGGCTGAATCTAAGGAAATTAAGTTTGCTAGGAGACAATATGAGTACCTGAAATTGAGTCGAATAAACCTATCGGGCAGATACGCAGGGTGGGGAGTTTCTACTTGACAGTAGTAGCGTGTGGGAGGGAAAACCCCCAAGCTTATGGCTCGAGGTGATGACAAAATTAATAAGAATGAGCAGAGTAATATGACTGCCAAAAAGCTAATGTGATTCACATTCGTAAAGCACTCAGGACACTCAGAATGTAGTCAGTGCAGTTAGAGTTCAACATGGAACTATGGAAGCAGAACGGAAATTCTCGGAGTAGAAGGAGACCCATTCTGTCCACTAAATTCAGAATCTTCCACGAGTGAGAGCCCCATAATTACATGTGGGTTTTCAGTGGGATAACATTTGACTTGGGTCTTGAAGATTGAGTGAAACATATCTAGCCTTCGAGACAATATGAGCGTTCTACGTACAGAAAAAGGCTTCCATGTAACAGAAGCGTGAAAAAGCAGGAGAAATGTTTGGACACGAATGTGAAAGAGACACAGAGGATGTGACAAAGGGAGCAGTAAGAGGCAAGGCTGACACTGTACGTAGGGTCAGATGATAGGAGATCTTATATTTCAAGCAAAGGAGTTTGAATCTGATTCTTTATTCTGAGATTTTACACAGGGTGATAAAACAACGCTCAGACTTGCTGGTGTGCTGACCCCAGAGCTTTTAGGGAAAAGTGGAGGGTCTAAGCTCCATTAGCAGGATGTTAAATAAGAGATGCTGAGGGTTAGAATGAAGGTGGTGGTGTTAGGTAGTTTAGATAGAAATGAGCATTGGGCAGGGAGAGAGGAAGAGGAAGGAACAATCCAGAACACAAGGAACCTGAGCTGTCAATCAACAAATCAATCAAACATTCAATCAGTCAATCACGAAACCATGATATAAAAACAGGAAAAAGGAGGGAAGGGCGCCATTTCTCCTTTCTTGGATGGGCCCGCTCCCGATTCTCGGGAGTGCACTATCCTTCGCTATTTTTTTACTTCACTAAAAAAATCTTGCTTATATCACGCTTTTTGTCTCACGTCAGAAATGCTTTTTTTTCAGGGGACTAAGCACCGAGGTAATTCTTATTTCCCTTTTCCTGGTACCAGTGGCAGTGGGATTGGAGAGGACAGGCTAAGAGATGATATTTAAGTCATTGTCACACAAGTGAAAAATGGAGGAAAAATAAAATTCAACATAAGCTTAGTGTAGGGAAGGAATATATGCTAGTCCGTTGTTTAAATTCATAGCTGTGATTAGATTATAGGAGTGGCTGATATGATTTCTCTGTGTCCAGCTAGGCTTAGAAATTCAAACTCCCATTTGAGGGAAAAGGCAGTAAGAATAGCAATTTAAATGTTTCTTTATTTTGCTTGAAAGCACATGGGAACCTGGAGACTAGACTACGTTTCAATTTTTTTGATACATGGAAAAGGAAAATGTGTTGTCTTTTATGTTGTACTTGCATCTCTGAGGGCAGAATCTGGACTACACCACTGAAACACCCCCCGCCCCCATCTTGTAAATAAACTTAGTTTTAGAATTATAGAAAAATTGCAAAACTTGAGTTCCCATGCATCCCAATACCCCTCCCCCCTCTTTTCTGGGATGAGCCCACTGTGAGTTGCTAGTCAGTTGGTTCAAGACAAATTCATTCACTGTTCTTGGGGAAGCCCAATTTGGGGACAGAATCCTAGTGCACACACCTCAGGCCAGATGTTTAGTACTCTGGCAAATAATGTAAGTAACAGTACTCTCTTCAGTAATCTCTGGAGATAACGCTGATGTTAAGGAGATTTTACTCCCTTATTGGGGTGAGGTGAGGGTGTTTTGACAACCCGACCAGAAACAGTGCAGAAATCAACAGGTCTCCTGGGAGGAGGGACCAGGTGGGAGTTTAAGTGGTGAGGGGCTGCAGAGACGGCCCCAAAGGTGAATTCAGAATAACCCCAGGCCCACTGGTACCTGAGATGTACTTTTAAGTTTTTCTTTCTGGGATGTAATCCCCTTATTTCTTGTCAGACCTTAGTAAGATTTATCAATTACAAAGGCTGGTTTCAGCTTTGCTTGGGAAATAAAGCCCTGGAGTTCCTGCTTCGGGGATAAGTTGCCTGGGGTGAACCGTGGGGACAGGAGGACATTACGAGGAAGTCAGAGTCATTGGCAGAGCGGCCGTGAGTGGCTGTCTGCAGGGAGCCCATCCAAGCAGCACCTGGGTGGATTTATGGAGCACTTGAACTCTCCCCAGGGATGCCTGGAAATTCGTGGGGGAAGGGACTGGGCTTCCTAGAGCCTGAGATGTAACTTTCATTTGTTTATGAAATACAGGGCTAACTCCTTGAAATCTGAAGAATGGAAGAACATTCACGATGCATGCCTTTTCTAATTTCACTGTAATAAATACATACTAGAATGGGGAGAAAACTTATTAAAAACAATAGTCATCTTTTACTTCAATGTACATTTTTATTCATCATTGAAAAGAATAATCTATTATACTGCTAATTTATTGTAAATGTACCCAGAAAGGGTCCATAGAGACATAAAAAAATGTATGCAGTTTCTATTAAATAACACTTTCTGGTCACTTTGGAATATGAGTATAATACACAAGTGTTATATGCACAAAAAATGTAAAAAGGAATTATGAAAACAAGTTTTACTACCAGTTTATAAAAGAAAAAAAGGCATTCATTTTCCACAGGCTACCAAAATCATATAGGAGGGTTCCTAACAGAATTCGACCTTTTCAGTTAATTCATCTGGTAGCTCAATTATCTGTAGAAAAGAAGTTAATATACAGTGAAGTCACTACACAGTGTTAAGGGGCAGTAGAAAGTCATATCGGTACAAAATATTATTGGAGATTTTTACATTAAGTTGCAATGTCAAGATGGGGACGCACCTTGGCTGGCAAGTAATCTAAGAATTGTTCAAGATTGAAAGTTTTTCCTTTTTTTAAATGACATCTGTTGGTAAAAATGGTAAAGGTTAAAAACTTGTAGAAACAGACAGCAGGTGCAATGTCCTTGTCTTCTTACCAGCAGATCCTTGCCTTTGAAACATGGTGCGAAGCCTTCTATGCTTCCCAAATTTTCCATAAGATGGCAGAGTTGATATTACAAACAGGAGCGCAAACTCATTCCTTTGATCACAGCAACAAAGAGACTTAGAGGCATACTAACCCTTTCAATACTGCCGTCCTCTTTCAGTAAAAAATAATAAAAGCAATAATACTGAGTTTGTTAGAAACAATATCAAAGAAGCAATCACATGTGTAACCTCGGCAACTGCGGCATTACATGGGGACTGAAAGCAGTCTGAAAGTCTGAAAAGACTGCTTTTGCCCCTTGACTGAGTGCCCTTACCCATCTGCTCGGGGTTTTATTTAAACACTGACCCATCAAACTAGGCCCTGGGGAACCACCCGCGGACCACCGGATGGACCAAAAAAAAAAATCTGTTGATATGACTGAGGGCATGGTGGCCCTGACTGCCTTTGTTTGCGAGTCGCTGTAGACTTGGTATCTTTGCTGTGAAGGCAGAGATCCTTCACACCTGCTTAGGTCCCTCTGAAACACGTGACTGCAGTTCTGGAATTGTTATCCCGGTCCCGGGCAGTAGAGGGCTCACTTTGTCCATTTGCTCTACCATCCAGAGTCACAACAGAGCATCAGGCACAGGTCTGCCCAGGCGAACCTGGTAGCCTGTGGCTGAGTGAGACCTCAGTCTGATAGAGTGAACAGGTGTCACTTATGGGGGCCGAACCCAAAGGAAGCAGCTTATGACCACCTGAAAGCTACTAGGATTTCTTGTGTAAACGTCTCAAGGATGTGCGTTTGATTTGTTTTTGTCACTCCCGCAGCTTCCTGTGCAAGGTAGATGCTCACTGAGTGTTGGCTGAATCACAGGGAGAGATGGAGGGAGGCTGTGGAGGGGGTCTCCTTCCTGCTGGGGAGGCTGGGACCCAGCATCTGGAGGAAGGAGAGCCCCGGGCTCCCCCGCCAGGCCCGGATTGTGCAGAGCAGAAGCTGGCATTGACCCGGGGCGTGGCATTAATATGCCTCTTCCCCCCCGGACTGGGAGCTGCTGGTGGGCAAACTCTTCTGGGGTTTGCCTGTGCATCTCTGGTGCCTGCACAGCCCCTCGCGGTCAGGAGGCTCTCAGCGGGGTGTTCTGAGAGGAAGAGGCAGCAGCCTTTGGTCGCCACCAGGGGATTCTGCCGCGTGGTGTAGCTTCCAAGAGGCCAATCTCCACCACGGAGACGGTGGACCAGAGGCTAGAAGGGTACCTATCTGCAGAGAAGCTTCGAGACCAGGAGTACCTTCTGCATATGGTCAGTTTGACACACCAAAGTGCAAATCAGACTCGTCTATGAATGAAGGCGTCCCAGTGTGTGAGAAGCTGCCATTATCAAGAGAGAAGAGATTTCCTTCCACAGACGGCTGACAGGCCAAGAACGCCCCCAGGAGGAGTGCTTTGGGGAATGGAGGAGGAGGGTAAACACTTCCCGTGGAGAAGGCAGGCGCCCCTCCAGCTTTTTGCAAAGGCTTTCCTTGTCCGTGAAACATCCCAGGACTTGAATATTTTTGCAACTGAAAAAAATCAGGGCAGTCTACTAGAAGAGGTACTTTTGCAACTACAAGAGTGAGAGAGAATTTACTGGAGGGGAAAGTTGCGGAGAGCTAATTCCAAGGCCCACAATCTTGAGAATCTGTTCATTTTTTTCTCTCCGGAGAGAGTGGCTCACAAGAGCACGGCTCCTATACAGAATATTTGGGGAATGTCTTTGGTACTACTGATACTTTAACCTTTTAAATACCTAAGCATCTTTATTTTAACCATTTTGAACAGTGAGTTTTCCAAAATCAAATGTATGCGCCTATTTAGGAAGACTGTACCCGCAGCAGGGCCAACGTATAAAGCTGTGCGGTTATACAGGCCCTGCGATGCCACATTTAAAGGGTTTCCACTCAAATAACAGGCTTTGAAGATCTGTATGGTTATTTGAGAAATTTTCCAGTTGATGATGAAGTGTCTAATTTAAATAAAAATCAGTAATATATTTTAGGACAAATGAAAGTATCTTGATTAAGGGGTTCCTATTCCCAATTTACAAAAAACCTTTTTACTGATAATCTGGATTGATCATTATAGGAATAAAATGCTATTGTTGGAAGCAGCACAATGTTGCCCACAGACTCTACCAAGTGTATTCATTCTCACCTTATATCTTTCCAGACAGCTGTGCTGTAGATTTTTGTTTTTTATTTTTTGAAGTTCACCTTTTTTTTATTGAATTATAATCAGTTTACAATGTTGAGTCAATTTCCAGTGTAGAGCACAATTTTTCAGTTATACATGAACATACTTATATTCATTGTCGCATTATTTTTCGCTGTAGGTGTTTATATTAATTTTCTATCTCTGTTCGTTTAGTTAGGGAGAGTATGTTAAATTATTGTACGTATTTCTGCTTATTTTATACAATACCCATCTTTCTGATTTTCTGCTTGAAATCTGTCATGTGATAGAAAACAGCATCATTAAGATAATTAGAATTGTATGTAAATTAAGAGTAAACAGGATTTAAACAAAGGGTTGGGAAACTTTTCTATGGAAAAAACTCAGGAGTTCAGAGCTGGATTTGATAACATGCTTGGGATGGTCAGAGACCTTTCCTGTTTTTGCCTCGGTTCTCGGTTCTGCTGTGGGCAGAGGCTGCCCGGAAGCAGAGGTCTTGTCATATGTCAAGGAGTCTCAGAAAAACTTGAAAAGTAAGCACAACTGAGAAGATCACGTTTCCTCGTCTTTTCATCGACAACGGCAGAAATCCCTTCGTGTTTTCAGATCGGGAACGTCTCAGGGGAAGTTCTCACCTACGCACTTCTACCGCGGGATGAGAAATAACTTTTTGTTATTCTGAAAAGAGACTAAAACAGGCATTTTGCTTTAGGAAATTAATACTCTTCGCTTCAGATTTTCCCCTAAAGACTTAGAAGTATTTTGAAATGTTAATAGCCCAATTCCCTTTGAGTTAGACTGGAGGAAACTGGGATATCCATGTCTTTGCAAGAAAACAAGACTTTTCGCAGTTACCACTGATGCTCGTGGTACCCTGGGCTGCGAGCATCTTAGGTTTGCAGGGAAAGTCTACTTTCTTAAGAGGTTTTAATTTTCATGCTTCCCCATATTTATAGATATGGAAATGTGAAGATCAGGCAGAATAAAATCAAGGAGGGTTGATGGCCAAGGGGCCCTGAAACAAAAGAGGAAAGAAGAAAACGGGATCAGAAGCCCTCCTTCCTGACCCTCCTCTATACTTCATTCTTGACAGAGATGAATCGGGCCGACATGACCCAAGCTCGGAGACTTTAGAACAAAGTGTTCACCGGCCCGGAGCACAACCAGAACTTTACAGAGGGCCAGGCGGTTTCGATTTCTGGGTGAACTTTGGATATTTGAGTTCCGTAATTGATGGCTTTTCTCTGTGCAGTTACAAAATCTAAAGATCAATCGATTTTTTTTTTCTTAATTCACCACACTAAACAAATGGTTTGAAAATAACAAATAAGATGGAATTCATGAGCTTTGCTTGCCCTATAAAAACAACTTAAGCATGCTGCATGAATCGCCCCTATTTCCATCCTCTAAGATTATTTAACGTTGTGCTCTGTATACTCTATTTTGCTTTAAAATGTTTTGCACAGGAAACTAATTTTCTTATGTAGAGTGATGGCAAAAATAAGGAGCCATGGAAGGACCTAGATAGATATTTATAGGTATTGGTTGAATAAGTGGGTTAAGTGTGACAATTTATAATACTGAAACCCCTGGATGGTGCAAAGAGAGGCCTGCACAACACAGTGCAAGTTATGATGAAGGAGCGGGAAGGCCAATCGCCCTTCACGTGTAGAATGTTCTGTTTGTACCGTCATGATCTGAATGCAGCAGGAATGCATGCCATGATGAGGCTCTTGGCTTCATACTACACAGGGGACCCGAGTAAACTATTCTGTAAAACTGCATTCAGTGACTGCTATTTTAGGTTTAAAAAAGATTTAAGATGCCAAGAGTGGAAGAGAGTTAATTCCATTTAAAAATAAAGAGGTTTAAAGAAGTGAAACCATGGGAGGCAGTTAAAAAGTGACTCCAAGCAACTATTTACAAACTCACTTCTCAGGAACAAAAGTCTTTAGAAGAGATTGATATTTGGTAGTTAAAAGTCAACTACCTTCTGGCTGACAAAAAAGCACGAGAAGGCTGGACCAGGGCAGGCAGAATTATGTTGAAACCATGAGTGAAAAAAGAAGGCAGGCAGGACTGAGCTGTTCTTGTCTTGAGGAAGCAAAGAGCAGTGGCTTGAGGCCTGGGATTTTTTGTTCGTCCTGAGAAGACAAAGTGCTAAGATGTGAGCCCACTGAATGGGGGGCTCTCTGGTGCTGAGATCCAGGCAGAGGGGAAGTGAAGGGGGAGCAAGTGTCTTTCTTAGCTGCCCGAACAGTGACCACCAGGGCCTGGAGCACATGTGAAAAACATCATCAGACTGCAGTCAACAGCCAAGGCCCGGTTCCGTCTGCCCTTGTGACATCCAATGGCCACCAAATGTAGAGGAAAGAAGGCTAGACAAAGCTTGCCTAGCAGACCGGATGGGACCGGGGACAATCCCTGGCACGTACCAGCCTCCATCTTCTCTCTGAATCAAACAAACCAATAGCTGAGGTCCTTTCAACACTACAGGCTGATCTTAGAAAGAACATGTGGTCCCAGGCATCTTACTTCTTTCAAACTCTCGCTCCCTATAATAATCCTACACATTTATCCTTCAGGGAAGTGGGTCACATGGTGCATTCTAACAATGTGATTGTCAGAAAGGGATGTACTGAGTGAAGTTTGTGTGTGGATGTGTGTGTACTGCATGGATAAGGCAGCCAGTCTGATCTCAGTTATCAGTGTCAGCTGCCAGATTTGCAGGCACAAGGTGTGGGGACAGTAGAACCAGCTATTGTCACTGATGGAAATCACTTCATGGGAGATTGTTTAATGAGTAGTACCTGGAAGGTTTCTGCCTCTGTTTCTCTCTCTTTCACACACACACAAACACACACACTGAGCCTAGGAGAAATAGATGATGAAATCTAACTGCAAAACGTTTGATGATTTCCCTCAATTGTATTGTTTTCTTAGAGAAACAGATTATCAAGTAGTTTAAGATGCAGTCGGCCCCTCCGTATCCGTGGGCTGCCACATCCGTGGACACGGGGTGTGTTGGGTGGGAGGTGACTGTGTTCACATTTGTGCCGTTTTATTGAAGGGATCTGAGCATGGAGGATTTGGGGATCCGTGGGGGCTCCTGGATCCAACTTCCCATGGACACAGGGGGAGGACTGTACACACTCCGTTCTAGTCAATATGATGTTCTTAGAGAAAGACAGATGAAAGGAAACACAAGGCTAACTTGTGCTGAGAGAAGAGAGCAGAAAAGGAAAAATTATATACTTTTCACTTGAACGTCCTTTCTCACCTGCTTAAGCATCGATGTCCATTACATATTTGCTGAATTGAATGAAAAGGAGATACTGACACTACTAATCAATTCAGAAGAAGAAGTGCTGCCAAAATAAGAGTCAAAGAGTTATGACCAGAGAAGAATTCCTGTATTTTTGAGGCAGAACAGTGAGAACCAAGGCAAGAATTAGATTGGTTCTTGAATTTTAAGTTCACTTTCCAGAGAAGGAAAGTGAAAATAAGCTCTGCAGAATTATGGGAAACACAGAAGGGTCTTGTGTCCTAGATTTATTTTTTCTTTCTGAGAAGAAAGGCAGGAAGATGAGGTAGAAATTCTCACTTCACAGAGCTGATGATTAATTCCTCACAGTATTGAAGAATTTATGTATTTTTTGTAATGTATTATAATTAAAGTAAATGAAAACATGATTCCAAAAAATCATGTCAACTAGTTTGAACTGTGTGGCAGAGACTGTCAAGCATCCTTTAATGTGCATTTCCTTTTCTTACTATGACATGAAGCCCTTAAACTCTAGATGGGTGCGAGGCCCCCAAGAACAAAGGCTACAATTGCCAACTCTTCTTGCAGCTGGATTTGATGTGCAACTTGTGAGACACACTTTGAAATGAAAGAAGCACCTTTCTCCCATTTTCCTCCTTTTTGGCTGGAATACAAATGTAATGGCTGGAACTTTGGCAGCCATTTTGAGCCTCCTTAGGACCTTGAGAATGGCAAGACACATAATGAAGCAGCAAGAGAGAAGGAGCCTGGGTCCCTGTCCCTAGGAAACCTACATCCAACTCTTTGCCATCTCCAGAATTTTGAAATATGAAGAGACACAGACCTGTATCTTGTTTAAGCCATGTTCATTTTTCTTTTCCTGTCACGTGTAGATAACCCTAGTCCTAACTAATGTAGATTGACAAGGTTGTCTGCCAAAGCAATTCCATGAGAATAACTAGAGAGATTATTGGTTTCTTCAATTGTTTTCAAAAGCTTAACTCTGGAGAGCAAAGAAAAACATGCCCTGGATGGAAAATGGTCCAGTGTTTGTTTTATCAAAGAAACAAGAACAGCAACCCTGAGTTAAAGATTGTTGTGTCCAAATCCAAAGTAGGTAGACTTTCAAATTTGAATTTTTCCTTCCTTCCTGCCCCTCTCCTCCCTTCCTCTTTCTTTTCTCCTTTCTTTCTTTCCTATCTTATTTCTTCTTCTTCTTTTTACCTAATTTAGTTCTCAAGTTCAAGTGAGAGCATATTTTGGATTCTTTGAATATTTTATTTTAAAAAGTTTTGTCTTTAACCCAATTCTTGCCCTTTATATGCTAGCAAGTCTAAGGAAGATGATTCATTTTTAACCTGACACCAAATTTTTCTACAAATATCAATATTTAAGAAGTTTACCGACCTTCTAGAAACAGCATTTTTTTTGTAGCCCTCAATAAAGAAATTAAGCTTTTTCAGGATGAAAAGAGAGATGCTGCCTACAGATTGTGACTTTTTTGAGAATTCTGTTTTTTTGAAGAATTCTTTATTAATTCATTCTTATATAAAATACATCGGCTTCCTTTCTGCATTACACACTCTGTGGTTACGTGAGAAGTAATTCCCTCTATGAGTTCTACTTTTGGGCATAACATCCTTGAGCGGGGGGCCTATTTATCATGGATTTTTGAGCAGGGTTCATAAACCTTATCCAGCAAAGGTTACAGATGACTCTTATATGGGAAGAAAACGAAAACAGACATTCAAGATTTCTAAGTTTAAAAAGATCAATTATTGCTATTGTTTCCTACTTAACTGAGTTATCCACTGGAAACAGCCACCACCTTGGGCTGCAAGGTCGAGTTAGAACATCTGTGTTCTAGTTCACTGTCAAAGTTCTCCTGGTTACATACTAAAGTAACTCAGAAGTGACAAGCGAGTGTTTCCTTTGAGAAATAATTAGCCAGAATGTTTACTCCAGAGTGAATCCACATTTTGGGATACTATACATTTTTAAATTAGGTATGAAATGAAGATCTGTTTATTCTTGGCAAGATTCCTTTCTAATTTGCAAAGATTGAAAAGAGCAATTTTGGTTTTTACTTGCTTCTCAATTAGCAGAGTCATGATGGCTCTCCCCGGATTGGCAATGTATATTTTAGCTGATGGTGATGAAGACAGATTCCTCTCCATCACGAGTGTCCCATTCATTAAGTGAGACAGATGGCAGCCTTGCTTTGTTTTGTTAGATGCAGCCTCCTGAAGCTGGCTTGTCCCTTTTTTTAGGTCTAGAGGAGATAGCAGGGCTTATTTTTCTGAAGGAAAAAAGAAAGAAGTCAATATTTTGCTAGGCAAGATGTCAAGTTATCCTCAAAACAAGGATGCCAACAGCCTCGCAGAGGGGAGTGATGTGGACATAAGTTTTGTTTCAGGGACACGTACCCTCACGTTGTTTGGCAGATGGAAGGCTAAGATACTTGTGGACCTACTAGCTGGGAGCTTCTCCCACGGGGTGTTTGAGATTTCTCTGACGTAGGCTGCTCCACACCCCAAAAATGTATTCTGTCCCTTGGGACTTCTCTAAGTAACCCCCTCTGCCCCCCGCCACTCCCCTGCTTAATTTTTGCTGCTTTGAAACATGGCTGGAAGCTGAAATAAAAGGTAAATGGAAAGCATCCCAGTGGCCTATGACTCCACACATATAAGGGTAAGTCACTGACAGAAGATAGAAGGCACGGCCAGGGCAGGTTTGACCAAGGTTCCCAAGACACCATCCCAGGTTTGTTCAGAGAGGAAAATAAACCTTGATTTTAACTTTCCCCTTCTCCATTCCCGTCAGCACTGGGGATGATGGGTAATGGGTGTCCTATCTCCAGCTTTACCAGGACCACTTCTGAGGAGAGTGCTTGAACCTGGCGCTGGACCATCTCTTAGGATGCGGAGATCCTAGCAAATGAATACAGGCTGAATATACACCTTCATCTTCCCTCGCCCTGAGCAGACACACACTTGCATACAGAGAAGTCAAGATTTGGCAAGATCGTAGATACAGTGAACACGTCCTTGTCGAAACCCTGCTTCCTGACGCAGGGTGCAGTGTGGGCGGGGAGGGGCAAAAGCTGCAGAACCCGGCCATGGTCGCGTGTAAGAGGCAGCCCGCTCGAGGGTACCGCGTCGGAATCACCCCGGTCACAGGGCGGCGGCCGAGTGTTACTGCACAACCTTACACTTCTTTTCATCCTTTGGTCTTAAGTAAGCAGAACCTCTAACGACTGACCAGGAAGAGGAGAGGCAGGGAGGGAGGAGGAGGGGTGGGAGATCCGACTTGTTTCTGATGATTGGCACATTTTCTGGAACTTTAGAATTATTCTGGATTGCTGTGATTGGGGGTTGAAAACAGTTACAACTTAATTACATAAATGAAGAAAGATTAAAAACTAAAAACACACATACCATATTAAGTAGTTACCTCTATTGAATAGCCATAGAAAAACCACCAGTGTAAGGCTTTCCTCCTCAGATCTGTCACCTGCAGGGAGACAAGCTCCAGGACCCTGCAGTGCACCAGAGACGTATGTACACTTACGTGGGGGTGAAACAGCAGCACAGGTTAGCGTGGTTCTAGTCTGTGAAGTGTTCACTGTGTTTTGTTTATGTGTGTGTGGGGGGTGATGAAATGATAGTTTACAATATTTAACTGTTAATTTTATTCTTCTGTCTTACTGATTTTGATAGTCTATTAGCTTTCTCCATAATAATAACTCATATTAGTCCTGACATTGGAATGCAAAAGTTATTTTTTAATTGAGAAATGCAATGTTTAGTGTATCTTATTTCTAATCTCTTAAATCTGGGCAACTTTTTCAAGCTACTTTTTACAAAACTTGGAAGAGTCTGGCGTTTGCATGGGCTTTGCACCTCACTTGAGTGGGTGGATCGCAAGAGCTCTAGACAGGATCCAACGTGCTGTCTGACATTACAGAAATAACTGCCCTTTTCAACTGTGGCGTGCTGCACAGTTTACGGAATGATTTTTCATTTGTATCTACTCCTCACCACACCCTTGGGAGGTGGAGATTAGAGTCCTGCTCTATGGATGAGGACATTTCCAGGGCTGAGGTGTCCAGCCCTGTCTGAGACCTCAGCGGTGGGCTGGGGCTTCAAGGGCCCCCTTTCGCCCTCCAGCTTCTCCTTCCTTCGGCTGTAACTTGTGTCCTCTGAACACAGCAGGACTCCAGGCCCCACACCAAATTTATGAGGCTTCAGGCTCCCTCAACTGTACAAAGGTAGCTTGGATCGGGCCTTCTCCCCAGTCCCTGCTAGCTCCTCTTCTTTCTGAATTTGGATTTATTCAGGGGAATGAAAAGTGCTGGGGTTCAGTGGGTGTCAGCTGACTGACCAGGCACAGTCCAGAGGCTCTGAGCAAAACAGGCCTCCAGGAAGCCCGCAGGGTTTGTCATGAACTGGGAGCAACCAGAGCAGGATTTATTGTATAAATTCTGACTCTTAAGCATCTCATAAAATATATGGGCTTCAAGGAAGAAGAAGAAGGAAAAAAAAAACCCCTCTACACACATACAAAAATTTGCACACGATTTTGGATGGTTTTAGGCTGGCTTCTTAGAGCTGTATGGACCAAGTTAACAACTTCTGGATAATTAGTGCCCATGGATGCAATTTCATGGCCTATAGAAGGCCTCATCTTGGTTGTTACACAACATGAGCAAAGCTTATTTTGAGTTGGGAAATAGTCATGGAAAGACAGGAATGGAAAAAACTGTGATGTGTTTTCAGGACAATTTTTTTTCATGGAAAATTCTGTTTCCCATGTGACTTTCTTGGTTATTGGGAGGGGGAAGGAGAAAGAAAAGTTGATGTAGGACAAATATAAATATCTTCTTTAGAAGTGTTTATGGAGAATTCCACATCATTTGAATACTTTTTTGGAACATCTTAAGAGCAATATTCCTGGCGGCAGGTTTATGGTTGCGATTTCTGTCCCAAAGAGCCACAAGCTGTATATTTAGGTCCGATGCCAGTGTCAGGAGTGGCATAAAGAGTAGAAAATCTGAACCTCAGAGAGACCCAGAGACCCTTTGGAGGGAACGATACTCTACTAGTCCTTTCACTCTTTCGTACTCCCATGACATATATTTTTCAGAACATAGGAAGAACAAGATGTCATGTGTGAATCTGAACATTCAGATGCCATAAAATTATTCTGCATTTGGGAAAATCGAGAACAAATTAGGACTCCTCCTTTGGTCTTGTGATGCTGAAAAATGGTCCCTGCTGAGTCTGAAAGCCTGATCCACTATCTGTATCCATTTCTCAGCTGTCAACCACAGCATCTAACTCCCTGCTGAGGAGCCCCAGGTACTGTCCGCAAATGCAAACTCCGTCCAGCCTGGGATCACCGCAGCAGTCAGCGGTAGGGACTTCACAGCTCAACAACACAAACCAGCATTTCTCTTAGAATTGGCGGTAGAAGATTTTCAGAGAATGGTTTTCATTTTGCATGCCTCACATTAAATATTGTTAAAAAATTAAAAACCCATTTTTTTTTACAATTTACAAGTATTCCTATAAGAAGGAAATGACTAAAAAAATACCCACCCAAGCACCCACCACTCATCTAGCGAATAATGCTAAGAATACATAGGCTGTGACCGAAGAAGGCTGTGACTCTTGGGGAAGCGGGGAGGTGCAGCCCATCCTCGGGAAGAAGGTGAGACATGTGGATGCAGAGAGGTGTGGTCCACGGCGCTTTGCTTCCTAAGTCAAATTCAGCAGCCACGTTTCAGAGCCAAGGCCATTACTTATTTCGACCTAAAACAGAAGATAGGAATTGCTTTAAAAGACTTCAAAATTGAAAGCTAAATTTCCTTTCTGTTCATCCAGGCTTTTCAAAGATGAACTGTAGCCAGAAGAAGGATAAACCCCTGGGCTCCCTGATTTTCAGGTCAGGGCAGGGCCAGCAGGTGTCAACACCAGAGTATCAGACTTGTGGTTTCCTGGGGAGGAAGTGCCAGCCACATGGCAGTCAGGAAGTGACGTCCAGGTGTGGCCTTTGGCTGCCTTGGGGTAAAGATGACAGGGCAGCATTATGTCCCCCAGTTGCCAGCTACACCCCTAGCCTAATCTCGCTACAGCTTTCTGTGGGTTGCCTGCTCAAGAACCACCCTCGCTTTCCTACAGCCTGACCATCCACCCACGTCCCTTACATACATCCCGCCCTGTGATGGTCAGTTTTATGTGTCAGTTTTGCTAGACCATAGCACTCGGATACTGGGTTGAACACCGGTCTCAATGTCATCGTGAAGGTATTTTTTAAAGACGAGATTAACATTTAAATCAATAGACTTTGAGTAAAGTAGATTTGCTCCGTGATGTGGGTGGGTCTTGTTCCATCAGTTGAAGGCATTAACAGCAAAGACTGAGGTCCCTGGAGGAAGAAGGAATTCTGTCTCTACACTGTTCTTAGATTCAAGCCTTCCCTGGGTCTCTAGTTGGCCAGCCTACCCTGCAGATCTTGGACTTGCCAGTCTCTGCAACCCCATGAGCCAATTTCTTAAAATTCTCTCTCTCTCTCCACACACATACACAGCCTAATGGTTCTGTTTCTCTGGAATTCACACTCATCTCCAGTCACTCTTGTTGCCATACATCTGACAAACACTCTGAGCATCTTTCTGACTCTCCACTAGGCAGTGAGCCTTTGGAAGGTGAGGGTCCCGGCTCACACATCTTCCCACAGCATCAACCTCAGCACAGAGTCTGCCACGTAGTTGGCACCTAGTAAATATTTGTTGGGTACTTTTTGCTCTCATTGTTTCTCTCATGTGGAAAAAGTCTTAGCTGATCCAAATCTAGTCATCTTTGAGGTTCAACTGAAACTGGTTCTCCTCTGTGAAGACTCCACCGCGACCTCAGCCGCGTTGCTTTCTCAGCCTGCTAACGGCAGCTCCGTGCTATCCGCCGGGCCCCACGTGGAGCCCACGGTGCTCGGCGCCACGACTAACTGTGCTCTGATCGTCCCACTCAGCTACGGAAGTTCTCTCCCTCCAGCTAAATGACGAGCAGCTTGCCAGTGGAGACTGTGTTTCGCACTTATTTTTATGTCCCCATCAAGCAGTGCTCTCCCATTAACTCAGTTCAATGACTTTCTCTTTGACTTTTTAGTCATAATGTGAAATAGCTGAAAAAAATTCCCAGTTTCCCTGTTTCATGTTTTGGCAGCGGCTCTTCTCCCTGGAAGCTCGGTTCCCTCCCCACCGCTTGGGAGTGGGGGCTCTTCAGTTCTCTCCTCATCTTCCCACACGTTTTCTCTGCCCTGTATTCCTCTACATTCTGGAAAACATAGCCCAGATGCTTGCCCTTTTACCCCGCTGTTGTTTAACAAGGATTTAAACTGAAAGCTAAAGGCATGAGATTAAAATGCTGGGCTATTTACAGTTTTATACAACCTTCTGGAGTGTTAGCTTTGGGCATTGGAAATAACGTCTGCAAGGAGTTTTCAAGAAGAACATAAAGCAACTTTGAGAAGAGGCATTGAGAGGGAAGCCTAATGGCAACCCTGCCTTAGGTTTTATTAACAGGCTGATTTTGAAAAACCATACATAACCAGAAGTAGAGAGAATGGCATTATGAATACTTACAGTACCCACCGTCCTGCTTCAAGTAAAATAAAAATGATCTAATCAAGTCTCATGTATCCACTATGGCTTTTTTTTTTTTTATGGCTAGAGTATTTAATTAATTAATTAATTTATTTTCTCTTTGGTGCAGAGTTAGTTTATTGAAGTATCTTTCCCCCTCCTTTTTATTGAAATGTAGTTGATTTACAATGCATTCATTTCTGATGTACAGCATAGTGATTGAGTTATACATGTATACATACAAATATTCTTTTTCATATTCTTTTCCATTGCAGGTTACTGCAAGCCATTGACTACAGTTCCCTGTGCTCTACAGTAGGACCTTGTTGTCTGTCTATTCTGTACATAGTCTGTATTTGGGCTGGAATGTTTAAAAGCACATCCTAGACATGTCATGTCCTCATCAGCACATCTTCATGACGCTCTGACTCAGAGATTCCTGGTCAGGGACGTGAACCAATTGGTTGCCATGGTTTGGCAAGGGGTGTGTGTGTCTGTGCTCTTGGCAGCTAGTGGGTGAAGGGCGAGAATGGTGCCAAATGTCCCCAGATGCACAGGGGAGCCCCCACTGCAAAGAATGATCTGGTCTAGAGTTAACAGAGGTTGAGAAACTCTGCTCAACTGATAAGAATTTATTTTTCTTCTTTTTTTTTAACCTATTCATTAGCATATCCATCAAAATAAACAATAACTTCTTAATATTATTTACATCCAATCCATAGTCACATTTCCCCAATTGTCTAAAAGCATCTCGTTACCGTTGGTTTGTTGAAATCAGAATCCAAACAAGGTATACACATTGTATTTGACTAGCATGTCTCTTAAATCTCTTTTAATTAGTAAGAGTTTGCTCACCCCCTCCTCCCTTTTATTCATTTGTCTTATACTATTTCCCACATTCTAGACTGGCTGATCATTTCCTTGTGGTGAGATTTAACTTACTCTGTTATTCTTGTATTTTCTACACTCAGGCCAAGATCAATCAGTCCAAGCTGTTCCCATAGAGGGTGCTGTCTCTTCTTAGCATCACCTCAGGAGACACATAACGTCTAGCTGTCACTCTTTTAATGATGGATCAATGAGTCTGGGCAGAGAGTTTGAGTTTTGGGAGCCCTAAGATCATTGCTTTTTGCAGATGTTTGTAGATATGGTAGCAGTTACCTAGGGGTACCTATCCTCAAGGCAGAATGAAATCAAATAATAAGATAATGATGTTATTTCAAAGTGCATCTCCTGAGAGCTTGTCATTGTCTCTTTTTCTCTTGCTCTTTTAAGTCTCTCTGTGTCACTTCTGGGTGTGCGTGCGTGTGTGTGTGTGTGTGTGTGTGTGTGTGTGCTTGTGTGTGCTTTACTCTGTGTTTTGTTATGTTCTTTCTTATGTCTTGTTTCTCCCCAGAATCTATCATAACATTGAGATTATGCATATTTTTAATGTGAATATAAAATGAAAAAAATATACTTAACATAAGATTTGGTTTATGTTCATACCTTTAATTTTAAAATCAGTGGCTACTTTCTGTTGGAAAACAGGGCCAAGTGAAGTTACTTTTACTTATGCTGGTTAAGCCATCAAAAAGAATGAAATAATGCCATTTGCAGCAACATGGATGGACCTAGAGATTATCATATTAGGTGAAGTAAGTCAGAGGCAAATATCTTATGATATCACTTACATATGGAATCTAAAAATGATACAAATTCTATTTACAAACCAAAAACAGACTCACAGACATAGAAAACAAATTATGTTTACCAAAGGGGAAAGGGCGGGGGAAGGATAAATTAGGAGTTGGGGATTAACAGATGTACATTATTATATATAACACAGATAAACAACAAAGACCCACTGTACAGCACAGGGAACTATACTCAATTTCTTGTAATAACATCTAATGGAAAAGAATCTGCAAAGAAAAATATACATGCATGTATATGCATAACTGAATTGCTTTGCCGTACACCTGAAACTAACATTGTAACTCAACTGTACTTCAATGAAAAATAAAATGTAAAAAATACTTATGCTGATTAATTTTGGGGGAGGGTGCTCCGTATCTCCACATCACTGCATAAATTTGTTTTCTTGCTATTCACATCAATGACAAGTACTGAGAAGAATCCTGGGACTTCACACAAATTGACAGCTTCCTTGGAGGGCACCACGCCGATATGAGCTTTCTCATTTTGGAAAAGGCTTCATGCGCTAAGGGCCACCTCCTTTGTGCTAAGGCAGGCAGGCAGGGAAGCCCGCCTCTCCTTTGGGACGGCCAAGAGGGCACCCAGGGCATCACCACTGGAGCACTCTGCACTCTTGAGGCAGCTCTCGGGAGAGTTCATGGCTCTGTAAGTGCCCACCATTGCCAGGGGCTGCTGGGAGCCCTCGGGCAACAGAACTCTATGCTGAGTAACGGGAAACATGAGCCAGCCATGGCTGTGAGCAGAGTACAGACACCTTGCTCTGCGTGTCCTGGGGGACCAACACGATGGACGAGTGTGAGCGTGTGAAAGCCAATCAAGGACAAATGAAAACAGTATCAAGCCAGAGGGCTGTCACTTCATGTCTTCAGATGCTTGGTCCAGAAATGAGGAGTGATGAGGTAGATGAAGGTTCCCCAAACGCAGCTCATTAATACATTGCTAGGGTTTTTCAATCAGGGTTTGAAAGCACATCATTGTCACCTCTCTGACCCCTACACACACACACACACACACACACACCCTAGGTGTTGTCCTCCTAAGTGTTTTTTTTGGGGGGGAGGTAATTAGCTTTATTTATTTATTATTATTTTTAAAGGCAGGTACTGGGGATTGAACCCAGGACCTTGTGCATGCTAAGCACGTGCTCTACCACTGAGCTATCCCCTCCACCCCTCCTCGCTGGTATTTAATCTCATGTTGGAAATGCATAATGGCCTGGCAGCGACTTGCAAGGATACTGAAACAAAACAGCTGCTCCCAGGAAAGAGCAGATGGACATCGCCACCCCTGGCTCCATCCAGCAGTCTGATCGTTGGAGGTGAATATCCTCTGAGTCTGGACCGTCAGAGGCGGAGGACAGGCAGGAAGGGACGGGTGGGAGCTGACTGCCGGGCCAGAGCATTTGTCTTTCAGAACTTAGTTGCGGCAGCAGACACTTGATCAGCAGCGGTCACATAGCATGTAACAATTTTTGTGAAGAAAAATTAGCCTCCAGCAAAGGCAATCAGGCAAGCCAAGACACCAGAGAAAAAGTCAAGTTCTCATTTGGAAACCTTAGAAAAAGATCAGCTAAAAGCAGTGGGAAAAGCTTTTTTCATCAAGTCGTTCTTAACTGCAGTCACGGGGCGTCTTCCTCATGGAAATGTCTATCATCATCAGATCTCCCTCTGCTTCTGTTGCGAAACTCAGTTCTGAGATTCCACTGCTGTCTTTCTTGGATAAACTGCCTCAGCCTAACTATTTTTATGCAAAGAATTACCTCTACATGGAGCTTAATTTTCCCACTACCCAGTCACTAACAATTATGGTAATTTTGACAAACCTCAAAGTAGTTCAGCTGCTCACAGTGACGTTCTCTGATATTCTGTATCTCTTTCATGGCTGCATGGGTCTATGCCAAGCCATTTTTCTTCCTGAGAGGTGAATCTGCTTCTGTGAGCCCTCTCCCCTTGGTGACTGCTGCTTCTACCATCAGCTGCCACGTTAGGTGTCCCTTCAAAGCCACCGCTGACCACATGAGTAACCCTTGCCCTTCCCCTGTCGTGAAAGGTGGTCTAGTAGCAGCAAGGAGAAGATCCAGGTTGTACTTGCGTTGAGAATTACAGCCCCGTCATGTGGGGCCATGAAAGATAATGGACCCCAGCACAGGCTACCCTTGACCTGGGTACCACATATCCCCAAGTCAGACCCAGATGACATCACTGGAAGCATCTCTTTAGCCTCCAGCATAAAGAGTCATGTCATTTAGATGGCGAAGCAATGGCGGCTGAGGGTCTCAGAGCATCCCCACTAGAAGCTGTCAAGATTCCTCTTCTGCGTAATCATCTGCTTCCTTATGGATTTGCTGACTTTATGGGAGAACTACGGCAAAGGCAGGCCAGACTCAATAGGCACAAATTTCAGCTTCATCCTCTGTAGGATGGCCAAGCAAATTAGCCTCTATGCAGGGGACCCCTGTTTTCTTCTGCTGCTTTTGATCAGCTCCTCATCATCCTTCCAAAGTCAGCCCAGGCATCATCTCCCAGAGGAGGCTTCCCCCTCCAAGTGAGAAGTAAACGTTCTCTCTTCTGCCAAAAATTGCCTCGGGGACATCGTTTCATATCTACTTATTTCTACGTAGGTCCCCTCTCCTAGATCATTAGCTGCCGGAGGTCAAAGCTTAGGTATTACTCATCCTTGTGTCTCCAGCATGGGGCCCGGTACACACATTGCGAGTGATCAGGAAGCAGTTGAAAATGGAAGTAAACCAATTCATTTGACCAGTGGGCCTTGATAGCTTGATGCCATCACTTTAAAGAGAGCCAAAGCATGAAAGACCAAATCTATACGTGAACTGCCTCATCCCATCCCATCACCCCAGTACATTCACAGGCATTTGGACTGTGGGCCCTAGAAAAATACATTAATGATTATGAGCAATGATATGATCAAATGCAAGAATGAAGGCTCCCTGTACAAGTCTGCAGCATCGCCACGAACGGAGTGTCTGCTTGTAACCACCCGTCTAGAATTGAAAGTTATCCATCTACATCGGAGTGCCTGGGGATATGATAAGGATTTTCCCAATCCCCTTAACAAAGTGGTGTCTTAAAACCCGACTTTGGACGCCATGGAGATTAGAGCCTCCATGAAAGTTAAGAGCCACGGTTCACTCCCTCCTCTAACATCTTAGTCCAGAAATTTGGAGTTTTCTCCAAGTCTGTTGCTGGTACAATGGATAGGGCACCACTGAGCGGGTACAACGAAATCCAGTATAAAGGACTTACGGAAAGAAATCAAGCAGGCTGAGTGATGCTGACTGGATAAACTGCAATATTTGCACACCTGAGGGGGGCACACACACTGACCTCTTAAACCGTTTCACGCACAATGGTTTTAATTCGGGTTTAGTTTGATCTTGCCGATTCCCACTCCCTCCATGGTTGAAAGGCATTCTGTATTCATCTGACATAATAATACGCATAATCTATCAAAGCAGAAACTTGTTCTCTTGCTTTCTGCAGCCTGTGTTGATGCCACATTCAGCTGAAAAGGTGTGGCGTTCAGCACTGAACAGGGTAGTTGAGAAACCCCTTTGAGGAGGGAGTGGAGTTGATCAAAGCCGTTTAGGTAATCTTGCGAAGACGTCTCTTGTGTTCTTGATTCACAGAGATGGAAGGGACTTGAGGGAACAGAGATGGAAGTCCCTTGGCTCTGGGCTGTGCCACCGGACACCCTTTCCAGGTTCATGGGTACACGAGTGTCATTCAAGAAAGGAGATTCGATTACCAACGTTAATCAGTTGCTGTTTTTAATAACCTTCCCTCGTAGAAAGACCTTTCTCACATCTGACCAATATCTTGCCTAGTGCAGTTTCTCTGCCAAGTTATTTTTTTCACAGTGTAGACGAAAGAAATCATTCATCATCCTCTTCTCACATAACAAATACTTAGAAGACTTTCCAAGTCACCACCAGGCATTGTTTTAGCTCTTTTCTCACTTTCAATGGACCGATCATCCTTGTCATTGTCACAGTCCCTGCCAAGTTCCCCAGACCCACAAATATCAGCTTTTGGAGTAGATCCCTGACAGGCACTCAGCAGTGTGAGTAATGAGGTGGTGGCTGCTTGGTTCCAGAGTGTTACATAAGGTGAAAGTCTTTTCCAAGTTGGATTTGCTTTAAGAAAACAATACGTATTTAAACATCTCTCATGTGACAGGCACAGTGCTGATTTTTGTAGCTTCCGAGCTATATTTCCTTTAGCTCATTCTGCCGGTATAAAACTAATTTCACCTGGGGAGATGCAGGCGCCTGGGCAGGCTTCTCAGGGTGTCAGTCCCCAAAGAAGCTGGGGGAGGGGCTGCAGACTTGGGCAGGAGCCACTGTGGCAAAGAGGCTGCTGATGAAGCCTTCTCAGACGTGTTTCTTACACCAGTGACTGTTTTTACAAATTTCCTCTGCCACCATGAAATTACAGGGCAATGGGCTGAAAGAATCAGAATCTGAGCAAGTCCACAATGTCATGGTGAGAGTTGACCATCCAGGACAGATCCCAGCTCCACCACTTGCTACTTGAGAGACTAGGAAAGTTGCCCCTCCTCTGAGAACTTCATGTCCCTTGTTTATAAAGTAGATTATTAACTAGTACATTACAGCGTCTTCATGGGGACTAAGTGAGATGAACTGTGCAGAGTGGTTAGCACATGAGCGCTATCATTTTATGCAGCCGTCTGTTTGCTACTTAGAGCTTTCGAAGAGTGGAGTCACTGTATCTATTGTCTTGTTTTCTAGTATTTTATCAATCAACTGACCATAATTCCTTCCTTATACGCAACTGAAATCTGTCCAGTTTGAGGTGTTTTTGTTGTAGCTGTTGACTTCCTTCCATGTTCTCTAGGGACGGTTGGTCAAATATTTGAGTACTGGACATATTCACGGACCGCTTTACAGATGCTCTACGTACCTTCTCCCATTTAATTCATCCTCCTCCTCCTCCGCCTATGAAGCCATATTACAGATGACAGAAGCAAGACTCAGAGACATCAAAGAAGGCCCTTGAAACCACACAGGCAGAGCCTGGATCCCAACTTGGGTTTTCTTCCCTTTTCCCTCTCCTAGGCTGCCCGCAAGACACATATTTAGTCTCTCTTCTGCAGACTGAATCATTTGTTTTTCCAACTCAGCAGTCAACAACTGATAAGAAAAATGAAATAAAACTATCATTTTAGAAACATACACCACGTCACCAACTTCAAATCCTTTTGGGGATGAGCAAGAACAATGATAAAGTTGGGTTACATGTGAAAGGTGTGTTTTAAATATGAGTGGAAAATTAAACCAGTAATTAGTAGCAGCAGGTCCAAATTATGTCAGGTTTGGTTAGTTGTGGCCAAGTTAGAAGGATTAATATTTTCCATCTCATCACACCTTTACTTACAGACGAACAGGCTTTAATTCAACATGATCCTGGTAGTAGGGGTGTGCAGTAAGTCCACCTATGAAATCAACTGAGAACACAACATAGCCCAGTATGAATACATGTGTAAATAAAAACGCACATAACACCAGGTGCTTAAAAGAACACATACAAGTAATAGCGACAAAACATCTGCCTACCACAAAATGGAAAAATGTGTCTTTCATATAAAAGACTTAAAAATATTACCAATAGTCAAAAACGGGAAAATTAAAAAAAAACACACACACATAGAACTTGGGATCTTAGGGACTGAAAAATCACAGTTGTTGTTGGCCTTAGTGAAAAATGAAGTAACATTAAATAACATTAGATTTTAAATAATGTGTTTGTCCTTAGGCAAACAGATATGCCCTTTCCCCCAATACATCAAAAGGTATACCATTTCTTCTTGTTGCCAGAATCCATTTTTTTTTCCTTAAGAATATTTATTGCATCATTAGAAAGACCTTTGAGAAGTCACAAGATCTATGTCCTTGCCTTCTGTCCTCAAGCCATCCCTGACAAATAAGCACCTGCCTTTTGAGAGAAGGTTTCATCTCCTCTCCGGTGGTATGGTGCTTGGTTCACAGGCTGTATGGATTCACTATTTTTGGTAATATTCTTCCTAATTTCTTCCTGTTTTGATCAAAGCCTCAACCTTTCTTTTTCAATCCTAATGTCTATGGATAATCTTAGTTCTCTTCTCCTGTTCTGTAATTTTTTTGTCACAGCCCATTAAAAATATTAATGAGTTTATACCAAGCTCTGGTTACATTTGAGGACTCAAACATTAACAGGTCCACGGGCACGGAGGGACACAGCTCTCAGTGCGCACGCATGTGTGTGTGTGTGTGTGTGTGTGTGTGTGTTTAGGTACACAGAATATGAATATTACATCACATCCTCAGTTCAGGACAGGCATGCTAGTGAACTGTGATTTAGGGAGAGGTGAACTAGCCTAGAAGGTGATCTGCTTTGACCTGCTCTCTTGTTTTGTCTCCATTGGAGGAGGTGAGGTAAGGCTTCACAGGTCACTGTGTAGACATGAGCTTTGGAATCCTGCGGGGTTCACAATGACCAGGGGACAAGGGACCCTCTCCAGGTAATCCCCCTGGACACCAGACAAGCATGAAGCCCATCCTTTTCCTATTAAGTCCTATGAGTTACCTGGATACAACCTTAACAGAGAGAAATAGCGAGAGGGAAGTCAATCTGAGACACTAAAAAGATTTTCCCAGAGAGAACAAGCAGTGCCTTAGGGGCCATGTAGTCAGATTGGATTATGTTTTATAGATCAGATATTTAATCAAATATCCACTGTCTCACCTTGTTGACCAATGGGTGGGAATTTAGAAGGAAGATCATTTGATCGATTAAGATCATTGATTAAAAGTTGAATGACCATATAATTTACAGGACAATTTTAGACATTAAAAGGTGTATTAAAGTAAACAAATTATAAATATATACATTTGTGAGTCAAATAATTCAATGGAAAGATTATATTAACAATAAAATCTATTTATAAAAATAAAAAATCAAAAACGAATATCTGTATTCATTAAAGCAAAAAAAGAAAGAAAACTTCCTTATATTTATCATTTGAATATTAAAATATAACATTAACAGGGTGATTATTTTTGGTGTAAATTCATGTACTGCTGTGAATCCACTCCTTGGCCCACCTCTGTCTCTAATACACCACATCACTGGTATTCTGGGGAAAAACACACACATAATAAATAGTTTTTCAATATGGTCTTATTATTTTGTAAATTTACTTATAATCTTATTCAAAATTTCTTTTTATGATTAATAAATTTGAAAATTTTGATACCTTAATTGACTCTGTAAATCAAAGTATTTTTAACTATGAAAACATTTTCTGTACAAGTTCTGGTAAATCCCAAGCAAGTTAGCTAAAGGGAGGATCTGTGTGACATAGTTTAGCCCAAATGCTTTCCCAGGAACTGTTATTTTACTTCCACTTAGCACATCTGTCTTTGCCAAAAATTTTACAAGATACAAAACTTAAATTGTATCTATTTATGATTCTTTTTAGGTCTTCTTGTGAATTAACTTCAATTCATTTTGATGCAGAATATAAATTTGTCGAATCAAACACAGGGACTCTGTTAAAAGAGTCTTTTTTTCAAGTTGAGATATTTCAATAGGAAATTATAAAACTGAAAATTAAATCCTGTATAACATTTGAACTCTCATTATTTCATTCATCCAGTTCTCTTGCTTTTGTGAGCATATATTTCAGTGTTCTCCTTTTTTTATGCGCTTTCACTTATTGCCATTTACTAAAAGCTTCAAAAGATAATTTTGGGAATGCTTCATTTGTTGAATTCTATTTAAATTCTTCAACTGATCCTGAATGCAGTGTAACTAAAACGTTGAAGACATTTATACAAATACTCACAAGCATTATAGGAAACGTAGATTAATTTACAAAGTAGTTCTTCAAAGGCTGGAATAACCCTCTCTCTGATGGATGGAGAGAAGCAAAGAGAGATAATGTATTGTGTCATCCTGAAATGTTTTCATTTGTTTGTTTTCAACATCAACTTCTTTACAAAAATATTCTCAGGGAAATGCAAACCATGCTGAGACACTACTTTATATCCACTAAAATAGCTATAATAAAAAAAATGAGATAATCACAAATGTTGGTAAAGATGTGGAGAACCTGGAACCCTCATGCACTGCTGGGAGGAATGTAAAATGGTGCAACCACTTTGGAGAACAGTTAGGCAGTTCTTAAAATGGTTAAATATAGAGTCACCATATGACCCAATAATTCTACTCCTAGGCATGTACCCAAGAGAAATGAAAACATATGTCTACACAAAAACATGCACACAAGTATTTATAATAAGCAAAAGGTGGAAAAAATATTGTAGTTCACTTACCCTACTGCGTGTGAGTGTGTATGTATACATACAAATTTTGAGAACTTGACAAGACTGTCAAAAAAGCAACTATTAAGGAGGAATCATTGAAAAGTAGGTGATTATAAAACTGAAAACATCAAGAATCCTTTATGGAGGAAGCACAACAACAGAAGCCAGATGCTTCCATATTAAAAAAATAATGTTTTATGCACACACCAACACTTCCTATTTGCCAGAGTAGAAAGAGAGTTTAAGTCAAGAGAAACACTGACGTGTAAATGGAGGGCAGGAATATACATCTTGAAAGCTTTTTAAAATAATGTTTTAAAAAATCAAGAATTTTATTTTTTTTTTAAAGATGATTTGAAATACTTGAAAACAACTCAGCAGGAAAGATCTTTGGCTTTTGAGTGTGCAGAATGGTGATAACAGCACACTGTCAGGAACATAAAGCAACTGTGCATCCTAAAAGTCACTGTCATGAGAAAGATGTGAGAAGATGCTGAATTAAGCAGTTTCTCCAGTAGAAATAAGGAGATGAATTTCAATGAAACATGGGAAGCAACAGAAGAGTCATGGAAATGCTTTTGGAGGTATTAAAAAAGGAAATATCCAGAAATCTGCAGTCATTCCGGCGAGAACACCATCTAAGTGTCTCTGGCAGAAGAGTGCCCTTGGAAGAGACCGGGAAGACAGAAGGAAGGAGGCAGGGGGATGGGGCACAGCTTGCCGGGTGACCTGCAGGATACTTCTGTTGAATTCCATATACTCTGGTTATCAATGTCTTAAAACGTAAAACGAAGAATTAGCACAATTAAGACCTGGCATCCACAGTGCAGAACAACCAGTAACACAAAGCCCTGACCTCTTCCTCGTTCTCGGAAGCCGAGGTGTTACTATACCAGATCCCTCAGGGGGAGCCCATGGCAGCCAGGAACACCACGGGTTGTTGTCCTTTCCAATTTATTTCCTGTGCCAACTTCAAAAGCACAGCCAAGCGACTTCTTGGAAGAAATTAAGTTACTTGCAACGGAATATCTTTGTGGTGACTCACTGTAACCACTGCAAATCCCTGACAGGGATTCTCACTGACCTGGAGGAATTGCAAAGCTACTTTGGATTGAAAGCATCATCTTACTGTACGAATACTGACTGGTTTTCCACTTGTAATAGAGTCATAGCCAACTGCAGCTTTTCTGTTTGACTACAGGAAACATTCAGTCATAAATGAAGTTTCCAACAGATGGCTGAGGGCGACTGACTCAGTGCCTCCCTCAGACATCGCAAACCTGATGGACACCTAAAGCAACACAGACCATTTCCAGTGCGCACTCAAGCTATCATTCTGTCCCCAGTTTAATATATTCACCAAATAATTGACCAGAGTGGAGGTATTTTCTTTCTGATCCAGCTCTGTTGCACGCTGCCTGGTCCCTGAACTGGGAAACACCAAGACACCACTGTACCACTGCGCTTAGCTCAGAGAAATGAAAAGACTCTGGCAGAGGAGGACCGATTCACATATGCATTCTGAATGCTTCCTGGTCTATCACTGTCCCTGCTGTGTGGTTATGAGACTGTTCTAATAAGCATTTATTTTATAAGTTGCCGGCAATAATGTCTTTTTTAAAAAAAAATTCTTTTTTTATTGCAGTATAGGCAATTTACAATGTTAGTTTCAGATGTACAGCAAAGCAATTCAGTTATACATATACATACATATATATATATATATATTTTTGAAATATATTACAGCTCATTACAAGAAATTGAATATAGTTCCCTTTTATATATAGTAATGTGTATCTGTTAATCCCAGACTCCTAAGTTACCCCTCTCCTCCCCATTACCCCTCTGGTAACCACAGTTTGTCTTCTATGTCCCTGAGTCTATTTCTGGTTTATAAATAAAATTTGTATCTTTTTTAAGATTCCACATATACGCGATAGCATATGAAGAATACTCTCATTTGACATCAGTAATGTCTTAAGGAAGCATTACTTCGGTCCTTTAAAGAATTCAAATATGGAGGTCGTCAGATGGTGATTGACTTGTTCTGTGATATGAATTCATAAGAGACAAGCCGGGGTAGAGGCTCGACATCAGCTGAGTTCATGCAGAGAGGCCCTTAAAGACCACTGGGAGGCCTCTGCAGCTTCCCACAGGTAATGAAAGCTTTTAGGAGAGACCAGCTATTTCAGAGGCAGTCAGCCACTGAACTCTGCCCGCGTTACTAGGGAACCAGCCAGTTCGCAGCATTACTGGTCTCCTGCCATCTCCCGCCTGAAGAATCAGAGCTTTCAGAGGGCACGGCCCGCTGTGCCGGCCCGCTGTGCCAAACCGCAGGCCACGGTCGGGCTGCTCACAGCACATGAAGTGGCCACAGGGGTGCCCCGATGGGCTGCTAAACCCAGCGAACTTCACAGTGTCCTGAAACGCTGCTGATGCCCAGCGCGGGTGTTGGGGACTGTGCTGCCAGCGCGGAGAAACTTCATGAACCTTAAGAGCTGTTCAAGCAGGCAGATGACACCCCGAGGGCAAGCTTTATGGCTCTTCTTTACTGTTCTGTTTATGATGCAAGAAGTTTCAAATCTCTTCCGCCTTTCAGAAAGCATGTGAAATGGAAGAAGGGGAGCAGTGGCACCAATGAGATGCTCCAGGCGGAGTCGGCCCCACCTGGAAGAGCAGAGCCCACAGTCCCAGAGGCTGTGTCATCCAGATCAGAGTTTTCCAACATTTCTATCTCTTCCTGCCTGGTAACAGGCAAATGGACTCCTCTCACCTCAGTCTAGTTCCCCTCAGTCTTAGGCAGAGAACTGATACAGCTCAATTGACCTGGCTGGCAATTTGGCCTGGAAAACACTTGACAGTTGTCACCGGGGAAAGTCTGGAGGGTCTAGAAGCAACCCCAGGTCTGTCTGGGAGTCCCAGCCCCTCCTCATCCGAGAGAGCAGGAGCGGAGGCAATTCGAGGCCAGAAGTCTTCAATGGGGGCTGCATGCCCTGGGCAGAGGGGAGGACTGCCCACGTGGTGTGTGGGCAGGCACAGCTCAAGATGGTTAATTCCGAGAGCCTTATTCCAAAATGCATGTGTCCTGAGAAGGTACCTGTGACCATTCTGGTGGTTGACTCACTCCTCCTCTTCCACAGTTGTCTTCTTTTCGCTGTGCTGAAGGGCGTCTGCCCCCGCCACCAGGACGGGCTCACATCTTAGCGCGCCGCCCAGGGCGCGACAGCCTCCAGGGCACTAAACAGAACGGCATTTTTAATTTCTTGTGATAGATGATCACAAAGTGACAGCTACTAACCACGAGGCAGGTGGTTTCCAATTTTTGCTTCCAAAATAATTGAAGGAGAACCTAACCGATTTGTCAGTTGTAACACTTAAAAAGTAATTTTTGATAATGGATCACTGTATACTTTCGGATATATATTTCAGCTACTTTATCTAGAATTCCATTCGTTCCCATTTGTCCTGTCCCCTTTCCTCCTTTATTGCTTCTCTTTTGTATTTATCACCATTTACCATGCTGTACTATACATCTTACTTTAAAAAAATCTTATGTGATGTCTCACCCCTTCACTACAATTTAAGCTTTATAAGATAAGAAGTTTTGTCTGATCTTGTCTGATTTTGTTCCTTGTTATATTTCCAGCACCTAGAACAGTGCTTGGGACAAGGTAAGCCCTCAAAAATATCTGGGGAAAGAAGGAGTTGAAACAAGCAAGGGACATTGCTGTAAACAGTTTCCTCTCATTCTCATATTTCTTTTTTTCTGTGAACAGAAAATATCTATAAAAAAATTAAACAGAAAATTTCTATAAATACAACACTAGCACCAAACATTGAAAGTCCCTGAGGGTAGTCTATTGGATTCTAGGAATAACTAATATTCATCCATGAATACATAAACTAATTGAAACAAAACCACTCTGTCCAATTTATTAAGAGTTACCCTTCCAATAACTATTTCATTTGATGTGTAAGACTTATTCATCCATATCTGTTAATATATTTATGTTTGCTCAGTCATGTTAGTAACCAATAATTGCAATTATAACCCCATCTAAAGAAGAATTTTAACACTAAAAGTCTGGTCACAGGAAAAAAATTAAATTCTTATTCATAGGAATAAATCTAAAAAATTGCATATCCTCACACTGAATACAACAAAATATATTAAGAGAAATTAAAGATGCCTTAAACAAATGGAAGAATCCAGAACAGTCACAGATTGTGAAATTCAATATTATAGCTGCCAGTTAATTTGTGGATCAGTTAATCTATGGATTCAAAGCAATCTCAGTAAAGATCTTCGGCAGTTTAATCAAGATGCTGATTCTAAAACGTATGTAAAAAGGCAGAAGAATAACTAAAGATTAGTTAAGACTAAGTCTCGAATAAACCATAAAACTTCCTAATTTAAGATTTAAGAATGATAACTGGATTAAACAGATTAAGAACTTTTATACACTGAAAGATAACACGGAGAATGACATGCCAATCTATAAGCAATTTTTCATTGCAGACGTGTGGAAGACTAAGAAAAAACTTTCAGGAATAAATATGTTACATTAAAACGGAATTTTATGACTGAAAAGGAACGGAGGTCTAAGTTCAAAAGAAAATGGAGCAATTTAAAATTTCCACTGTTAATTAAAGTTTGTTTAGGTACTTTTAAGTGGGTAATTATGAACATTAAATTGCTATGACACTGAGACCACATGGGATACATTGGAAAGAGTAATGCCTCAGATTTATTACTAAATACTGTAGTGATTTTGTAATGGGTCAACCTCTCTAAGCTGGAATTGTGTCTCCTGAACTCCCTGCGTCTATGGTTCTAAGTTAGCGTTGGCTACACGAGATGAAAGACAGATGTGAAGCTCAGGAAGCTGGTATAGGGTCCAGGTCCCACTGTAGCTTGTACTTGGAGGGCTGACAGCCAAGATCAAGACGTGTTTGACAACGGAGACCACCCTGGACCCTTGCACAGCTCCGTAGATGCCAGCAGGAAAGACGGGAAAGGACGGGGCTGCACAGTCCTGCCCCGCACAGCTCGCACCGCATCAGCCCTGAGCTCAGAATCAGTCCTGGGAGGAGCCCAGCCCTCCCCACGCTGACACCTGATGTGGCCGAAAAATCCCTGAAATGGCTGAGTTCTCCTGGCAGTGATCACCAAGGGGAGGACATGCTGAATCTGGTTTCATGAAAAGAAGGGAAGGTATGTTTTTGCTTTTTAAAGATCATACCCACAGCATTTATCATATCATATTCTGTTACATTTTACTGAGCCAGACTTGAATACTGACAGTCTTCTAATTTCATTGTATAGCCATACAGAATTTCACAGTGATTAAAAGTGAACAGTGTTTTGGGGGGAGAGGAGACGGAGAGTTCTGTTTTCACAATTTTGTAGTATTTGAATTGCATCCTAAAATTCTGTTATTCTAATGATAAGCCTCACATGGTGAATGTTCTTGCTAACAAGACAATTGATTTGGAGCAAGGTCACTGGGCGTGTTACATCACATATGCCTCTCCATGTCCAATTAAATTCTAGTGGGCTAGCTCGTTATTTTTCTCTACATTGTGCAAATAATTTACATTCTCACTCACTATTTAAATATGAATGTCCTAGTTTTAATCTAGTGAGTCACCAATATATCTTTCTTTATCTACGTATAAAGAATTTTGTTTTTATCCTTGTTGGAAAGAAGGCACAACTGGATGTTTGAAAGCCTATGGACTTTAGTCCTGGAAGCTTCTGGATCAAATATTAGTTCCATTTCTTCGAGGCTGTGAGTTGGGAAAATTCTCAGTGTACTCGTCTGTAAAATGGGCATAATGACAGCCCCCTGGGATGTGGTGGCCCTAGATGAGATAGGGGCCATGGAGTGCTGGTGCACAGAAGGCACGCAGCTGACACTGACATAATTCACCATTTATCTTACTCTGCTGACACAGTCCTATCGATTGTTGATTTCCAAAATGTCAAAAGGTTCATTTAGCTTAGGATAACAATAGTTTGTGAGAATTCCAACATCCTGTTTCCTCTGTGCTCACAAAGAGCGTCTGTCCTTGGGGAATTTGTACTGAGCTTGTGTCTGGCTTGATGTTCTCATTTTAGAAAGAGTAGCCAGTCTGGAGGAGGGGAAACTGATTACTCCCCCACGTTCTGAAGCCTGAGGTTTCATCTCCTATGAGCGTTTTCTCTTCTGGAAAAGTAAGCCTCCTGGTATAAAGATGTAGCAAGACAGAAAGTAAAGCTCCCTGGAGGCAGAATTTTCAGAGTTGTGTCACGTGGGATCCCGGCTCTTCCTCTGTCCAGGGCTGGTGTTGAGTATTCCCTGAGCACATGTCTGGCCCAGGAGAACCGCCCCGTGTACCCGGGACACTCCTGATGACCATATTTAAAGCTTTTGACTGGCTTTGCCTTTATTCTCTACTTCTTCCCCACAGCAGCACAAACCCTGAGGGGAGATCTCTCTCTCTCTTTTTTTATTGGTATTTCAAGTCACTCCGTGGGATTCTTTGTAGATAATATATCTTTTTTCTGTGCCAAGTGCACAGAGTGACTTCTTCTTATGCTTTCAGCATTACACGTATTTTAGTTACTCTGTAAGGATCCCAGGAACTGCCTTTAGCATTTTGTCTGTGATTCCCGCGCAGGGAAACCTGTATAGTGGCCCTACAGGGTGCTTTGATAATAAGCCCCTGCTACCGTGGCTCCTCTCCTGGCTCTGGTTTACGGGAGCTGTGTCACCTTTATGCAGATGCTGTAACACACCAGCTCCCACCGA
Source organism: Camelus dromedarius (assembly GCF_036321535.1). NCBI lineage: Eukaryota > Metazoa > Chordata > Mammalia > Artiodactyla > Camelidae > Camelus > Camelus dromedarius. The sequence continues at coordinate 7,268,801 of NC_087465.1, read as the reverse complement.
CCTACTTCCTCCACGCACATATGCTTTTTACTTCTGATTTTTCTTGTGTTCGAAAGAAAGGCACTAGGTTCTTTTCTAGCCCCCTTTTCTTACTTCAGTTTTCATCTATAATCATATACTTTATTCCCTTTACAGTTACTCAGCTCTTTTAAAGCCACATGGACTGTGCTATACTTACCCCTTTGGTTAATCTGCATCAGTAGCTCAGTACTTGGGGGGACTGGCTACTTAACTCTTGTAACTACAGTTTGGCTTTACTGAAGACCCTTTCAAAGTTTCTCTAATTTTTCAATTACTATCTGCTCAAAATCACTGGTGGCTGAAGGCCTTTGTGTCACTACTGCTGAGCTCATTCAGAAGAATACTGTATTCTAGAGAAAATAAGATTTTAAAAACATTCTGAGAAGACCTCCCTTTTCTATTCTTGGAGCTCCCTTTTCGTTTATATTCGGCTGCATTCCCAGCCTTTGTTTCTCTCATGGGTCCAGATCTCTGGAATCAGATGTTCCCATAATCAGTGCTGACAATTTCTTCCCATTTAAAAATTTTCTAAGAGTAGACAATATTAAATAGTGGAATGATGATATTTAAATAATGGCATGGATTTTAAAAATCTCTTTGGGGTCAATAAGGCAGAAGAAATCTCTGAGAAGAAAAATATTGCTTAAAAAAGGTAGGGGCTAAAAGCAGTTCTAAGAATTTGTCGAAACAGTTATAACCTTTTCCTTATTTTTTTCTCAGTTATCCAATTTTTCTCCCAATGTAAATATTTTTATCATTCTCATTTAAATCTACACAATATTTTACTTTGCTCTGTAAATCAAGTGACAAACACTCGTTGACTCTGAAGTCTCTTTATAATTAATTGCTCTGCCTGCTTCTATGGTTTTTAACATTTCCCCTTTCAATATTATTTTCTTTTTAAAAAATAGCCTCTATTTTTATTTTGGATTACTCTTGATATTTTTGATTCTGGGACAGTCTCCATCCCCAAAATGCCATTTCTTCAGAGATCATCTTTATAAATTCTTCTCTCTTTCTGTGAATGACTGTTCAAAGAAAATTGAATCTGATCATATTCTTCCCGAGATGAAGTCCATTCACTGACTCCACATTATCTACCAGAGCATCTCAGCTGGTGTGACCTGAGCAGGTACAGATGTCACCAGACAATTCCCTCATTCCCTGGTGTGTGTGTGTGTGTGTGTGTGTGTGTGTGTGTGTGTGTGTTTGTGCTGAGTACGGCTTGGGGTAGCTAGCCCTCTGGGTGGTCATTTCTTACTGAGTGCCTTATAAATATTAGCCTTCTCTGTAAGTGTCGAGATATAAAATAGGTGGGGAATCACTGGGGTAAGACAGAATCCAAGGTCCCTCAAAGACCGACCCTGCCACTCACTTAGTGGACTGAACATACCCAACTGCTCATCACTTCCTGTGTCATCCAGGCTTTCCCCAGGCCTTGCTGAGTATCTCATGGGTTTTTTTTGCTGAGTATCTCATGACATATTTTTGCCAGTATTTTAAATGTGTTTTCTTTGCTCCTTTCCTGGTGATGTAACATTCTTCATACAAGACCATGTTCTCATGCTCTGAGCAGCTGTGCTGGATGCTCTGACTCACAATTAGCCTCTGCTTAACTTTTCTGTGCATCTGATTCACTTTATACAGACCATTATCTGCACTTCACTCTTTCATCATTATTTACATGCCTGGCTCACTTATTAGAATGTAAAATCTCTTAGGAAAGGGACCAAGTCTCATTCATCTCTGTATCCTTATGGTTTAATACAGAGAAGTCTTTCAATAACTGTTTCTTGAAGAAATGAATCAATACATCAACAAAAGATTAGCTATTTAAGCTTGTTTAAAGCCCTAAAATTAAACAATAACATGCTGGATCTGGACGGGTTAATGGAACTCAGAACAAAAAGAGATACGAAAGAAATGCAGAATCCAGTCAAATATTTAAATCTTTCTGAGAATTGGCAACCTATGTGGACTATAGGAAGAATGCAGAATTCCATCACGAGATATGGTTGAAAGAAGTAAATGGAATGTCAACAAAGCATCTGAGTCACATGAGAGGACATTAAGATGTTTTGAAGAGTTAGCAAGTATAAAACCAACCAAAAAGAGACTCTTAAGAGGAGTAAAGTCTTCTCTCTACTCATCTAATCAGCTTAGTCCTGGTGTTGTGTTGCTGTTGAATTAATCACATTTGAAGGGTATGGAATGAGCTCTCCTCTTCTTCCACCAACTATTTAAAAAAGCTCTGAAAATCCATTAGTGGGAAGTTATAATCCTCTTGGAATTTACAGCCTGCTTCCCAGCTGAAAATCCCCTAACTTGCAACAAACTCCAGTTGTTTGAGATGCTTATTTATTGGAGAAAGCGTTTCCAACACGAGGGATTGACTATAGAGAGAACAAAGAAAGCCAATTCCACAATTTTAAAACACTAAAGTAAAAATTTAAGATTTTGTGGTCATTGGGATAATCTGTGTTTACTTTGTACGTAAAATCTTTGTGTTTCTTAACATAATCAGATCGATGACGTTAGACCTGGCAGGTTGATCATGCAAAATCAATTCAAAATTTGAATTTGGTAATTAATTTTATGCTTGTGATTTTTAGATTGAAAGACATAGGAACATTTTGCTAAATTTGTGTATATTTAAGAGAATTTAAGATTTAATATATGGATACATTTATTTTATTAGATTTATTGGATTTGCTGGAATAGTTTAAAAACTAGGGAGTGTTTTGTTTATTAGGAGGACTGTTTGAAGGGCTTCTACAGAATTCATGAGTGCAGGTTAAGTGTTTAAAGGACTTTAAATCGTAAATGGAATAGATTATTTAAAGGAATTTAGATTATTGAATTTAAGTAGGTCAAATAATAATTAAAAGTTTAATGGAATATTATTCATTAGAAAACCTTAGAAAGGAGTGAAATTCTGACATGATACAATATGGATAAACCTTGAAAACATTATGGTAAGTAAAGTAAATCAGACACAAAAGAACAAATACTGTATAATTCCAATTATGTGAGGCACCTAGCACAGGTAGATACACAGAGATGGAGAATAGGACAGAGGTTCCCCTATGCACCCCCCTAAATGTTCCCCTTATAACTGCTAAGCCCCCCTCCCTTCCCTGCTCTCCCCACAATCCCACAGCAAATACCGCCTCAGTGCCCTCCCACCACCTGCTGTTCTGATGCCCACAGTGGGGTGTTTGCTTTGGACGTGTAAGATCCCCCGTCCATTAAACTGTGGATGTGTCTGTCGCTGACTCTGGGCTCCTCCTTCCAACAGGGCTTGCAGGCTTATGGGGTGCAGAACAACAATCCTCACACATCCATGTCTGCAAGACTCACAAAACAATGAGCAAGTTTCTATTTTGAGGATCATCCAGGCCTCTTCTGTTTTCTCTCCTTCCCCTGGTGCCCGACCTTTGGGTCATTCTACTTCTCTAGGGCTTCTCTAGACATTACAGTGAGGACGGGAGACTTAGAAATTAACACTCAGACTAGTCAATTTCTCTCCTTTTGTTTCTCTATTAAATTCTTAGGGGTTAGGGGTGATTCTTATTTCCAATTCACATCATTGCTATGGGGATACTACCTTATTCTATTAAAAGGAATTCCTGGGAAGACAGGCGAATACATGAATGCTAGCCTGCAGGAAGCCTCAAGGACAGCAGAGACATGGAATGTTCTTCCAAGAGTCAGGCATCCTTCCAATGAAAAGTTCCCCAAAAGTATATTACCAGGGGTCAGATGGTTGCATAAAGAGCTATCTTGAGATGTTCAGTGGAAAATATTGAACCTACATCTGGGGAGTTCATTTCCTTTACAAAAGCTATCACTTAGGGTTTTCAATGTACATTGCTCCTGCCATTCATATACAACTCAGAGTGGCCTTTGTGAGCTCAAACAGATGTCCCAGTTGCAATTTGCAACCTAATATCAGAAGTAATGCTAGCAACAGATCCTCTGAAAAAGCCTGGCAATGTTTATACAAGTTAATAAACAATGTTTATACATCTTTCGCCTCCTCTCCACACTTCCTTGAATTAAAACCATTCTTTTTAGTAAGTCTAACAAGGTAGTAACAAGCCCACAAGTACGTTTTCACCAGTGGATGGTTCACAAACAAGATGTTGACATATTTTTATGACTACAGGTTCCAGATATCCTGGTGTCACCGAAATGTTCATAGAGATGGAGAGATATTAAAAAAAGAAATAAAAAAAATGAAACAGATATAAATAGGGTTATTCATTAGAATGAATGATGGAACGTATTGATCCTGCCCAGCAGGACCCTTCCTTTTGTGAGCTTTTTATTTCATTGTCTTTGACCTGCAATCATAGTCTTTATAGGAAATAGTGAAAGAAGCTGAGAGGTAACTAAGAAGCTGAGTGGCTGGAAATAAATGTTTCCTCAAGCATTTATTACCCTTCAGAAATGTCCGTCAGCTGAAATGTTAGTCCCAGGGAACCACTTAAGCAGTGCAGAGGAGAAGCGGGTAGTTATTAATTTTTAAGGCTGGCTGACAGCTTTCAGTCCAAGAACAAGGCTTAACTTTGCATTTTGAATAATGCAGAGATTTTCATTAGTCAGAATAGAAATCGAAATGATGAATGACACATTGTCTGCCAGAATGCTGTGACATTACATTATCTGTTTGCAGTTATCTTTCAGAAGAAGCTTTCCAGAAGTATACTTAGGTAAATTGGAAGGCTACCGGTATTGTTTGCTTATTTTATGTTTAAAGTTTGTAAAAACAATACGAAGGATGCGTCTTCTGATTGTGGGTTGGTAATGCCATATCCGAAGGCCCGTCCGTTATTGCACCTGAAAGCTAAGTGCTGGCACAAATTGTACTGGTCCACGAGATCATTGCAATTGGTTTCAGGCATTTATTTTTGCTCACATCTGCCTTCTGAAGATTCTGGGACAATGTAATTACCAACTGCACTTTGAGTCTTACTTCTTTCAATAAAAAATGTAAAATTACCCTCCCTTGAGAACTATCAGACTAAAAGGTTTGTGATTGCTTTTCTCTGTCATCTCTCTTCCAGCAGATTATCATGTCAGGTTGGTCTAGGGCATAGTAACTTCTTTTGAGCACCCAAGACCCTTTGGCTCTAAGTATTATTTGAATTGATGGCAACACAGCTACTATATTCAGATGTCTCTTGGTAACTTAATGTATGGCCCTAATAACAAACACTAGAATTAAACCAGTAATAGAATAGGCTGCCAGCAGCCGCTTCAATGCCGGTTTGATGGGCATTGAAATAGCTGATTCAGAGATTTCTATGGAGAAACTTAAGCTACTTAAAGACTGTAAAGTCAATGAAACTGCAGTATCTGCCAGTAACAAGACAATCCACATACACTGACATTATTACTCTGAAGATAGGCTGATAGAAGGTCAAAAACCTTCTACCCAATTTAGATGAGCCTTTTATTCTGCATGTCATTTTGTATTTCCAAGTTTTGTTTAAAATCACAAACCTCAAGGAAAGTCCTTTATATATTTATTCTACTAGAGAAAAATAAGACTATTGATGAATCCGTCTGCCCTCTCACTATAAGGTAGGACGAAGCATTAGCATCGTTTGAGAGCCTCCAACCAGTTCAGTGAGGAGGAGGAGAAAGAGGACCCTTTAGGTACCTACTCGAAAGTGCCTGATAAGGTATTCAGTGGGGATTTATCCATCCGTGTGTCATTTTGGTGGAAGTATTTATTTAGCCCCAATTCTAGTCCTTTTCTTTAGGTCCCAATTCCAGTTGAAATTGCTCAGGCTCACCCTCAGCTGGTTGGTTTTTGGCTGCTCAGGCTGTCTTAGCCGTGCGTTGGAAGCACATTGCTGATTTTCTGTACATTAACTTTGTCAGATTGTGGAACTACGAATGGAACACCTGAAAACACACTTTCCGAAGTCAACTTCATAGTCACAAGGGTTGTCATTACAATCGCACTTTTGAAATGCCAGAAAATTTCCAGCTCATTTAGCATTAAAAAAAAATACCGCCAAGCAAACACAAAGGAGATGATGGGGTATGTTTGCCTGATGAGTTTCATCTCAAGGATTACTATTTCTTTCAGTTGCTTAAATAAATCCTCATTGTCAGCTGGATTCCAGGTCATATACCAGACACTGTTCCTATTTGGTGGCAAGCACTCACCAGACCCTTTGGGAGTTGTGTTCTAGAAAGAAGTTGTGATGGCTGGCTAGACACTTACCTTCATTCTGTAAAAAAGAGTCAACTTTACAACCCAGACCGTAATCACAGCGATAGAACCAAACCCCTGGGATGGTTGGGTGTGCTTTGCTTATCTAATAATAACTTACTTTTAAAAAGCAAATTAAACATTTTCTGTAGTATCACACTAGCCCAGAATGGAGTTGTGCCAGGAAGTGCCTTATGCATTACCAGATGCACAGTAAACCCCAGCCGTTAACCTGTGCTGCTAAATCTCCACCATATAACTTCAGGTAATTTGTCTGTTTTTTTTTTTTTTTTTGAGTGTTCTGCTAAAATGTGACTACTTAGCTTTTTATCATTCCATTAATTCTTTTTCAGCATCTCTTTTTTTGGGGGGTGGGAGTTAATTAGGTTTATTTATTTATTCTTTTTTAGAGGAGATCCTAGGATTGAATCCACGAGCTCATGCGTGCTGAGCACGTGCTCTGCCACTGAGCCATACCCTCCCCGACCAGCAACTGTTGTTTTTTTTGTTTATTTTTTTTAACATCTTTCATTGAAGGCTGTCATTTTCATTTTCTCAGGGCATTTTATGTCATTTACAGACATGTAGCCATTGGCATAATATATTGTTGTACTGATGTTATTGTTATTAGTCAGATTTCAAAATTCTGCAGCCAGCATGCTTACAACTGGTGATGGATAAAACAACTCTCATTTTTCTACCTGGAAGAAAGTTTAGTCTCTGATGAAAAGTTACTGAGATGATACAACAGCAGGTTTTCAGCGTCTGTGTCTCTGGGCATCCTCCCACACCCCTTGGACTGAGAACTTTCATACTTAGTGCCACCTTACTTGTGAGCAGTGTACCTTACGAGTGTCTGGTTGTAACTTTACTACGCTGATTTCAATCATTTAAAATGCCAAAGAGAAACGATTTCATCGCCCTGTAACGGTTAGTTGTGGAAGCAGTATCTCATCTAAAATAACCCCACAGGTAGACACAGGAGTACTTACAGGTGTCCTCTTCTTCCATGAAAATACTGATCACATAACAGGCATACACAAAACCAACCAACTGCAAAGGAGAAAAAAAACACCTTAAAAATCTAGGACAGGTGTCCATGATTAGAGAGCCTATGTAACCAACAGATGAAGAACACACAGCAGTATCACCCATCAATTTGTAACAGAAAAAAAAAAACCTTTAAAATTTTTTATGCTACTTAAATGTTTTAAAAGAACAGCTGTGGTTTTAAAGAAACTTTTCATTTCTACTTGGCTTTAATAGCTTTCTAAAACAGTACAGAGAAATGGGAAAAACTGTAGATGTTTCACTTAGGTTTTGATTTGGGGTTTACAGTTTTTATATTTTAAAATCACCACAGATTATTCAGAACATATATTTTAAAGTTTTGACTATTTATAGAGCAATTTGTAGCAACCCTCATTATTATTACAACTGCTTTAATGTTTAATAACCACAAAGGGAGTCAAAATATGTTCATTGCAAATTAAATACCAATCATTTACTTAATTATTTAAAATGCTCTGAGAATATACACTCTTTTTAAATGCTAAATTGTTTTGTTAATTATATCATAAAGAAAGGCATTATCTTTCAGGTCATTCCTCATAACGTGAGAGAGAAGAGATAATTTACACTTCTGGTACTAAAGGTTAAAAGAATAAATTCAAGGGCTAGGCTGGAGACTTTCTGGTTTTTCCCACTGTTTTCTGTACTTATTCTGCTGAGAAGATGACTTTCATTCTATGGAGCCAGAGACACTGCAATTTCTGGAGGACAAACTTGTCCATGAATCTAGTCTAGTCTAAAATTACTCCAAGTACTTTGATGAAAAATAGATACTTCAAAATAAGGTATACAGTCTGTCCTCTTGCCCTTCTTCCCTGCACATCTGCAAGTTGAAATCAGACCCAAGCTGAGGAGGAGAGTTTTTAAGTGGATGAGAGTTTGCACTGGCCTGGGCTGGACTTTTAAACATCTACGAGGGACCAAAAGACCTACAGGTTCTGCCTGAAATGTGACCCAAAGGGTGAGACAAACTATGACTATGGAACTGAAGGGCTGGTAGGAGAAGGAATAAAAATTGCCTTTTGATGATATTCTACTAAGTCCAGTTCATTCCATAAACCAGTTGCATAGAGAAGAAAGAGATGGCCCATGAGCCTATAACTAAGAACTTTCTAAGGGATTTTTTCCCCAGTCCTTTATATTATAGTTGGTGAATATCCCAGTTACGTTCTTATGACCCAAGTCAATACTTATCAGAAGCTTATTAATAGCTACCCAAATTTGCACAATTTAAAGTTACTATAATGCATTTAAGCAATCTCCTACTATTGAAAGTTGTTCTCCAAGTTTCTATATTATAAATACTATTATAATGAATAATAATGCCTTTCCTATAGTTTGGATTTTCTGATTTCCAGAGATGCCATCAATATTTTATGCCTTTTTTACACATTCTTAAATTGCTTTTCAAAAGGTTTGTTTTATCTTTTATCCTACGATAGCACAGAATGACAGTGCTTGCTTTGTCATGGCCTTAGTAGCATAAGATTTTTCATTTAAAAAGTATATGCCAGCATAATAGACAAAATGACAGCTCTTCATTTATTTCATTTGCAATAGTTATATTTCACATGGAATATTTTCATATTTTGTTACCCACTTATATTTTTTCTATTCTGAATTATCTGAAGAAGTCCCTTTTCTATTTATTAACTTCATGCTATTTTCGTTAATTTGTATGAATCCTTGTGGGGTTTGTATACTGAGCCTTTGTTATATTTGCTGTAATTTTTTTTTCCTCTTTATCTCAGCAAGTGATAGTAATGGCTTCATAACTGAGGGGTGTTTTCTTAGTAAACTGTATATTGGAAGGCATCTGCCAACAAATAACTTTCTGGTTTCTTAGCAGACTCTATCTTAGGGGTGTGTGTGTGTGTGTGTGTGTGTAACTCAAGAACTTTCTTGTATTAACTCTGATGCTGTTGTAATAAATGACCATAAATGCAGTAGACTAAAATAACCCAGATTTATTATCTATAGTTCTGGAGGTCAGAAGTCTGATAACGGTTCTCATTGGGCTACAACCCAGGTGTTAGCAGGACAGCACTCCTTCTGGAGTCTTTTTGTCTTTTTCAGCTTCTAGAGGACGCCTGTGCTCCTTGGCTTATGATCCCATTTTTCCATCTTCAAGGTCAGCAACCTTGAACTGAGTCCTTCTTATGCTGCCATGTCCCTGGTTCTCCCTCTTCTGCTCCTTGTTCCACTTTTAAAAACCCTTGCAATTACATTGGACCCACCTGGATAATCCAGGATAATTTCCTCATTTTTAAGGTCACCTGATTAGCAACCTTAATTCCCTCTGCAACCTTAATTCATTCCCTTTTGGAGCTTAAGACATGGACATCTTTGAGGGGCCATTACTCTGCCTACCACATCCGTGAACTTGTATTTTAGGTTCTCTGTAAACCTCTGCACAATTTAAAACACAGTGAAGAAGGAGAAGTGATACTGAAGAAATTATTTACGTTTTAACGTATGAAGTAAAATTATAGCATCCTGATTAAAAAAAAAAGAAAGAACTACAGAGACATGAATGTGGAACCAAGTATTATCAACACAGATCCTGTTTCAATCACAGTACAAATGCAATAAAAAGTTCTTGGAATTGAAAGAACATTTATAATAGCTAATATGCATATTTGCTTATCGTGTGCTGAATAGTGTTCTAAGCTCTTCTCATAATAATCCACATAACCCTCAAAAGAAACCTAGCAAGTAGCTGCTGTGATGATCTCATTTTAGAGATGGGGGAACAAAGGCAGCAGAAGTTCAGTGACTTACCCAGTGATGGGCACCCAATTTAATTAGCTAGTGAGAGGCAGAACTGGGGCTCAAACCCAGCCTGTCATTGGTAGTGTTTGCCTGTGAAACTTTCCCTCTTAAAAAAATAAAATAAACAGTCCATCAAAACAAACAAAAAAAGTAATTTCAAAATAAAGTTTCAGGCTAACTTCTGAGTATGAGTAAGGTTGTGACAAGGCTTAGTGTTGTATTTGCCATCCCCTCCCTCCCAGCGAGGGTCTGCAGACCCACAAGGTTGCTGAATCGTATACCATATCAGAAATGATTATCTGACATTAATTAATAAAGGGAAATGCAGGTCATAAAAAAACCAACTTGAAAGGAAACTTCGAGAAGTCACTTTGCACATTAATCCGTTCCTCTCAGGAAATGCCATCTTCTAATATTGGGGAGAAAACTACTCTCAGAAATCCGGTGTCTGCACCTCTAGTCTGTGTTTTCACACCTTTGCCATAAATGTGTATCGACAAGCAGAACATAATTATTTCAAGCAGTTCTGATCTCAAATACATAGTTTCCTGGACAATTTAAATTTTGAAGATATTGTCTCTTTAATTTCATTAGATCATCATCGTTTCCACTTTGTACTGTAGCCGACAGTTTTATACGAGGAGGAGGGTACATGTCAGCTCTGCCATTAAAAAAAATTTTTTTTCCATGCCTGTGTCCATAATTTGTTTTATTTTCCACCCATTGATTCTTGGAGGAAAAGTTCTAAGCTACACGATCATTTTCTGAGCATTAGTCTTCTGAAAACTAGGCTATATAATCTGTAAACCTACTTACCTAGCACATAAGTTAAATCTCGCAAATCATTATTTTTTCATCTAAGTAGGTGAAAGATAAGCCGAATGTTATTGATTGATTGATTGATTGATTGATTTATAATCATTGTACAATGTTGTGTCAAATTCCAGTGTAGAGCACAATTTTTCAGTTATGCATGAACATATATAAGCCCAATGTTTTGACTGAGTGCCGCAGGACTTTTTAGAAAAAAGCTAAGGCCTTCACGATAGCTCAGTACTACAATGAATATTATTTTTCTACTTTCCTAATAGACTACAAATCTTTAGAAAAACATATAGTACTTCTACCTACACCTTTATGTTGATCTGAAGTAAGATAAATCATTCTTTTGTCTTCATTGTTATCTTTTAGGGTGGCAATGGTGTCTAAAGTGTGGATTAGCATATTATTAGCCTCTTTGACAGGGAACGTACTTTGGTGTCTTCTAATATTAGCTCATTCCACTTGGCACGCTGGGTCCATCAGCATTTACTGGTTGGCTCATTGGCATTTACTGGAAGAAAGGCCAGAGGATTGATGAGAAGGACCCTTGAGAGCAAACTCAGTCAACTCAATGTTGAAGCACTGTTTTCAAACATCAATATGTAGAGTTAATTTGATAGGGTTGAAAAAATCCCATCCTGAGAGAGAAGTTTTCACTGAAAACTAAGTCTGCCTCACTCTCCTCTGGATAAGATGTCTGGAAAATAGTCATTGTTAATGGCTGTCCCGTAAATTGCTTTGTGACTTACTTATACATTTAAAGATACAAATCTAAGCAACCCATATAAGATAAAATTTTTGTGTGCGTGGCAAACTTTTTAATGATTCTAATACAAGTTTCCTTCTAGGTTAAACAGAAAGGGGTTGACCAGATGGCTAACACTAAAGAACAAATGCGAGTTAGGTAGCCCTGATCTCATCATTTGAGTAAGTGCAGTGGAAATTCAGGGAGAGGTTTGGGGTTAGGATGAGACACTGAGCAAGTTAGAACTGCGTAAGAAGATGATCACGGATGTACGTTTATAAAGGCAAAAGGGCCCAGCTCATTTGAATAATCTTTTTAAAGTATGTTTTTACTCAAGTTTCATTTATCTTGTATTTCTTCCCTGTGTCTTAGGACCATGGATTATTTTGAAATTATTGTTAACTCTGAAAAGATTAATTGTCTATGTACTGAAGATAGTTGGTCAATATGTTTATTTTTCTTTTTCCAAATGAGTCTTTTGACTAATGGAAAGTAAGATCAGCTTCTTAATTATAGTGACACCAGGTTTCCCTTCCCTGTTCAGTGAATTTTTTGTTGTTAATGAAATGTGGGACCAACCAGTTTTAAAATGACAGCGCAATGCACAGCAACAGAAAAGTTGTCAGGTCCAATTGTTTACTAATGGACTTTAATAATATCTTGATAGATGAAAAGAAAGGAATTTTGGCCAAGTAACTGAAATGTACAATGCCATTAGCTGGAAACAGTCAGATAAAGACATGCCATCCTAGAAATATTAGATCATTGTCCAGGCTTTCAAACAGAATTTGCCAGCCATAATCTCAATATTATAACAAATGAATTAATTAAAATATATCCTTTTACTTTTGCTTTATTGATTGGTATTCTAATAAAATATTTATGGCCAAAATTACTTTTGCTATCATGATTAACCAAACTGGCTGTTTAATTAATAATGTTATTCTCATGAGAACGTGTCTAGACATCATGTTAATCACTAATTTGTAGATGGCTGACTGTTGAGTAGTTCTTGGTTTCCCAGAATATGAGTTGAAATAGTCCCTGTGGCTTTCTGCTTATCTCCAAGAAATGGAATAAAATGCGTTCTTGCCAATAGCAAAGACACACAAAATAAATAACAGCAGGGTAATAGTCCTGATTACGTCTGCTTTAAATAAGGGTTTGAAAGAGTCATTCATTTTAAAGACACCCTTTTTCTCTTCCATTAAAGCCGTCCATCTCTACAGTGATAATGTTTACACAATTTTCTCCTCCGTACTGTAAATTCTGAGGGCATAGATTCCATCTTTTTCAATATGTTAAATAGATGCAAATGGCAAAAGATTAGATTCCAACACCCTTTTATGTGAAGGGATGGATTCGTTTTTATAAGTAGGATTCGTTTTTTTTTTAATTGAAGTATAGTCGGTTTACAACGTTGTGCTAATTTCTGGTATACTCCAGTGATTCAGTTTTATGTATATATGTATAATATAAAGACCCACATATATATATATATACATATATTTACATATTTTCATTATAGGCTATTACATGGTGTTGACTATAGCTCCCTGCGCTACATACAGTGGGACCTTGTTGTTTATCTATTTTATATATAATAGTGTGTATCTGCAGATCCCGAACTTAAGGCTGATTTGTCTTGGCCGCAGGCCTTGTGTAACGATTGATGGGAATCAGGTTTCACACATGCAGATGCTAGGATGACACACGCCTGTGTGTCCTGCTAATTGTGGGTCTTAGTAAGAATGAATCCAAAAAATGAGTCATCCCTAAGAGCATGAGTGTCTCAAGGGACCAGTTTGGGGTGACGTGCATGGGTAAGAAGAGCCCATTTAGGGATTTCAGAGAGAGGAGCTCATTCCGGCGTAAACTTAGGTGAGAGAGTTTGTAGGTCTGAGGGAAGCCAAAAGGATTCTTGAACAGAAAGAACTCTCCAACTGCTCTCGCAAACCTCCCGGCATTCACACCAACAGCGAAGCCCTAAAGCTGAAGAGAATCCGTAAGGAATGACAGAAGTTTCTCTAGTTGACCCACAGGTTCTAAACTGCTTTCTGTTGGTTAATTTTTTCTCAAGTCCAAAATGACTTTGTACAAGTCTCGGCCAAAGCTGTCTCCGGGAGGCAGGCAGAGGCTGACACGCCGGGCTCTGTGCAGGGTCAGGTCCCTAGGAAAGTCATTAAGCAGAACGTCTGTGAGTAGAAAGCTTCCGTATGTAATTTATTTGGGTTAAGGTGTTACGTTGCTTATAAAAAAGGAAGGGCTGCCTCACGTCCAGAGCTGTGCAGCGTCTGGGGTTTCACTCCGCTTGTAAGCTAACAGGTCAGCTTGCTGGCCTTTCATGGACGCTGGCCGGAGACAAGGATATCACCACTCACAGCGCAGAAACCAGCACGAGCCTCACGCCTCTTTGCTGTGTCCCCGCGGCCCTTGGGCCACGATGGAGCCCTGCGCATGCGGTGGGCTGTGTTCTGCGAGAGAAACGTTGGGTCATTTTAGGCATTTCTCTAAGTCAAGAAAAAGTCAAACAATAGAGAAATGATCAAGGAACACAAGTATCTAGCCACAGAGAGAGAAAGAAAACTGACAAACTGTGGAAGGATGTCAGACATCAGTCATACATTAAATGCACACTAAGACTACAAGAAAGTCATTTTGTCACCCAATTTTGCATCTTTTTTTTTATTTTTGTGGGTGTGTGTTAGGGTGTCAGATATTCTCATATACTACGTTTGGAAGAACAATTTGGCAAAAACTGTTATACTCTTTCGCCTTGTAATTTTACCTGTAAAAACCCGTTATGCTGAAATATTTTTTAAATCTCTATAATGATTTTTTTTTTGAGCTACTTTTATAGCAAGAGGAAGCAAGCCTCCTGTTTGTCAGGGGTGGGGTGGGGGAGCAGTTACCTCATCCCTAAAGGTTGCTTGCTGAAAACACAACTCTGAGAAATTGCTCAGGTAAAGAGCAATGATAAATTTGGAGGTCATCTGTGTGTCTGTAGATGGCACTCACAGCCACGTGACTGGACTAGATCCCTAAGTCAGTGAGTGAAGGCAGAGAAGGGATCCAGGGATGAAGCTCTGGAACAAGAAAGAGATACAAGACAGGGAGAGCGATCAGCCTCCCTAAAGGACTGTGCAAGGCCGAGGGCAAGGAGCACCGTGTTACTGACCACTGGGTTGAGCAAAGCAGAGGAAATGGGTGACCCTGATGGGAGTTGTTTTGATGCAGGGTGGGGCAAAAATCTGATCGGAGTGGGTTCAAGAGAAAAATAGGAGGTGAATAACTGTTTCAGGGAAGGGCATAGCTCAGTGGCAGAGCACGTGCTCAGCCTGCACGAAGTCCTGGGTTCAATCCCCAGGGCCTCCATTTAAAAAAATAATTACATAAATAAACCTAATTACCTCCTCCGCATCCTCCTCCCCTAAAAAAAGACAAAACAAAAACCCCACAACTGTTTCCAGGAGTTTTGCCTAAACGGGGCATAGGGAAAGAAACAGAATCTGGAGAAAGATGAGGTTTTTTGTGTATTTGGTTTTGTTTTTAAAACTGGGCATGACTACAACACGTTTGTTTTCTGATGTGAATAAACTCTTTCTTAAAACATGATTTGCATTCGCATTCTGGGGCAATGGAGAACAGACGTCATCCTCCCCTCCCCAGCACACAGACGCGTTTTGTCTGCTTCCAAGCCCTCAATTATCCTGCCTCAGCCTGGCTTTCAAGACTTTTCTCACTCCTGTCTGCTGTGAGCCTGTGTTCCAGCTCCCTGGGCACACCCCATTCTCTGCCTGCCCACGAGCCCCTAACCTGTTCTCACATCTCTGTTTGCACAAACCCTCGCATCCTTTCAGCCCTGTTGTTGAGGTCACTTGCTCCGACCTCCCCCATGGCTGCGACTCTTGTCTGAACTGTCTCCACACCGTGTTGCTCTCTCTCTAATGGCAGTTCCCAGGACTGCCTGTATGTGTGCTGGTTATCTTTCCAGTAGATCCTGGAGAGCAGGACCCTCCTGAGAGAGTTGACGGAGTGGCCACATCCTCTGAGATCCTGCCCGGGTCCCTGCGCCTTCCCTGACTTTGGTCCAGCCTTGCATTCCACGAGGAAGACACGGCTCCCATGACTGCACACATCCCTCTGCCTGCCTGTCTCCACTGCCAGGCTCCTTCAAGGTGAGAACTCTTTCTCAGTGCCACTTCGCATTCCTGCCACAGCACCTGGTACAAAGAAGGTACTCATTAGATGCTTTTGGGTGAATAAATGATGAGAAGCAAGGTATTCCAAAGCAAAGCGAGGCAGGGAAACCAGTCTGGTTGAAACACAGTGGGTGAATATCAGAATTCCAACACGGTGGCAATGCAGAAACTCCCACACGGTCCCTGTGCCCCTCAGCCAGCTCTGCTCACGTGCTGCAGTAGCCCTTGACTCGGTAAGTTCCATAGATTTTTGCTGCTTTGCTTTCACACCTCCTGGATCACATAACAAACATGAGAACAAGACAATGACTGTCCCATCTTAGACGGATGGATGAAACAAACATGCAGAAAGAAAGGGATACTGGGACACGAGGCTCTTGTCACTTATGAGTTAACTGTTGGCTGATTCTGTATGAAATCAAACTTTTGAAGTACGTTAAAAATAGCTACAGGAGTTCCTGAATACTTGCTGCTGCCTTTTCTGAGGAGAGGAGAATCAATGTGATGGGATAATCATTTTCCAGCCACTTGATTGAAGAGATACAGTGGTTTTTTAAGGAACGGTAGTGCTCCAGCCCTCGCAGCAAGTCCAAATGCAGCCTGCCCTCTCAGACATCAGGATGACAGACAGCAGACTGTCCAGATGTGCGACAAATGGTTGCTAATTTGGGAATCTTCTGGTTCCCTCTACTAGGAGGGGTGAGGGGTCAGCTCTGTGCAGTGGCTCGCCCCCAGTTTTGGGCTGGGCGGCGGGCAGATCCTTCCTTTGCAGGGAGTAATTAAAACAACTCCGAGACTGAAGAACAGGCAGCAGGTGGACGGTCTCATCGCACAGTGCTGTGTGGACACATTGCTTTCTCTGTGGCTCCCAGGAGGGCCTTTTCATGCAACTGTCACCCACATCCATCTGTTTTCTCCCGTGTGCCTGGCAGAACAGAAGCCTAGGGTCTCAGGATCCTTGGGGGAGGAGGTCCGAGGAGACACTGGCTTCTCATGTATTTGGATCACTCTGGGGACAGTGTCCTCATAACCCGAGTAATTCCTCACCTATTTGTTTTTTAATCAAGCTGCTCCTGCTTCTTCAGGAATCCAGAATTAGAGTTATGTCTGTTTATGGAAGGTGTCCTTCGCCAAGTGAAGCCTGAAATTATCTGAAGGCATTTGGTTCCCTGTCCTAAGAGTCCCACTGGCACCCTGGGCTCCAAATGAATCAATGAATATGGAAATAAGTTGCTTTCTCCGCGATGACCATAAAAATGCACAGCAGCAACAGCACCGCGTTTGTTTGGGCTTCGGGGATTTATTACCCTGATGTGTATGAGAAGCACTTGTGTGGATAGTCAAAATGGAAAACAAATGGCTTGCTGGCTTCTACCAAGGAAGATAAGCTTTTTAACGACAGGCTTTTGTGATGCAGACGCTGCACAAGCCAGCTCAGAGGACACAAACGTTACTCTGACTTGCAAAGAGCGGTGCTCTCCGCGCGTTTCCCGCATGGAGTCACGGAGGACTAAGAGCAAACCAACCAACCAGCCACCCGACCTCTTGAGGTTGATCATTTCATCTGCGACCTTTCCAAGTGTCCACTGCCAAGCTCAATAACTCTGCAATGCTACCGTGTAAAACCTGGTAGGGTCATAGTACCTGCGCTACAAGGTAATTTGAAGAAAGATGTTTCTATGAAGGAAAATGTCTTCTAGTTCTTACCCACGTTACAATCCTCACTGTAAAGCTGAAAATGAATAGTGTAACTGTGAGATGAACATAAGTGTAGTTTGAAGATACGGACTTCTTTTTGTGATGGTGCCGGAAGGTGGTGGGTAAGTTCGTGGGTGAGCATACCCGTCTTTGTGGAGATGGGGACTTATTCCAAGTTACCCCAAGCTCTGCCTCCTCCATCCCTGACCCTCTGAAGGAGTCAGGTCCAGGTAACTGTAGTAGAAGCTGGGCTTCGGCAGGAGCCCTCCGCCTGTGTCCACTCGGACTGGCCTCCAACTTGCTTGTTCCATCTCTGTCCCTGTTCCCATCTTGAGCTGTTTATTCCACTCTCTAGCAACTCAGACCTCTTGTTCTGATGACTCATTTTCCATCTGCTCCCTGGCTTACTAGAGAATATTGACTCTTTTTGTGCCTTCAGGGTCAAGGGTGAGCAGCCTCTGGTCTCAGGAGAGACAGTCTTGCCAATATGCACTCAAAGCCACCTGGCCGCTGGACCACGCAGCCCAACAGTGGGATGTGTGTCTCCAAACATTATGTGTTGAGAACTGCAATCCCCAGAGCACCCACTGGGAGGCAGTAGACGGCAGAGCAGCCGTGCTCCGAGCCCCAGGCTGAGGCCGCCAGGCACTGCCCCGCATACAGATCTGCATGTCTCTCCACTGCCCCCTGCTCTCACCAAGGACCTGGCTCAGTCAGAAATGGGGTTATTCAGGGGCCATTAACAAATGGCAATGTCTGGAGCCCTGTCTGTTGTGGACACTGCTTCTGCCATCCAGACAGTCATGTAACCTCAGTAGATGTCTCAGCCCCTTGCAGCAGATGGAGTTGTACATGGACATACAGGGTTTATGGCTCTCAGGAGAACCCAAACGAAAGACAGGCGTTCTTTTGCTCGGGAGTATCTACTGAATTTGAGGGGAGACATCTTGCAATAGAAGTCTGCTTGTCTGTGATCAAATGGGGTTTCACAGTCTTCTTTTAATATCTTTAAAAAAAACCTTAATGACTTAAAAATTTTTTTTAATGAATGTACCGGGGATTGAACCCAGGACCTCGTGCATGCTAAGTGCTCTAACACTGAGCTATTACCCTCCCCCAATTTTCACAGGCTTCTTAATTTGTTTGAGGGACATTTTGAGAGTCCCACCTAGTGACATGTGGCAGATGCTATGATCCATTTGGCTGAATTAGCATATGGAGTCAATTCCACCTAATTTCACCTTCTTGAACAAGAGTCAGAAGGAGACTGATGATGCTGTGGTCTCATTCTGGGAAGGCCCCGGGGAGTTCTGTGTGAGAAACCAGCCATGGTGCCCAGATGCACCAGCCTTTGTAACTAATGAAGCTTTGAGTGAAGCAGATGTGCAGCCTGGGACCTACTTCACAGTCGTGCAGCAGGTCACCCACCCTCCCCTCAGGGTCCAGGGTGGGGAGGATCTCGTGTCATGGACCATCTGACCTCCCTGGATGGTCTCAGTGAAGTAAGTGCTGTCTACTCTACACATTGCTCACCGCATGCCCTGTGCTTTTCAAATGATGATTTAAACAGTCAAAAGCATTTTTTAAAAGCATAAGTACCAGGTTTGAGTCAAAAGCATAAAATAATTCTAAGATGCTTGTGTCTAATTATCTGGAGTTTTAAAACTGGATATTTTTCCAATCCAATGGACAACAGTCATCATTATTCCTTATAATATGCTGAAATCATGAGAAGGGAGACATTTTTCCACTGATGTTACCCACTTTCTTATCACCCTGAGAGATCCTTTTCTAAGATGGCTTTGGAATGATCTCAGAACTATATGACTATGATGTTTCCCTTCAAATTCTGGTGCCTGTTAGGGTCAAGACAAATTCATTGTTACTGGAGTTTAATTGATTACTGAATGCTTTGTTGAAATTCAGGTGCACCTTGTATTTGGATCCAAGCACAGTTCAGTAATGACTGAAAATGCAACAAGGTTAATTCAGTATGACCTACTGTGAGAAAGTCTACGTTGACCTCTAGGGATCCTAACATCTTTGTTACTAAGAATCCTTAAATAGTGTGTTTAAGACTCTATTCCATTGCAGGATGGTAGAGGGATGGAGTTAAGTTTTCTGCTCTACAATTTGTGGAACTTCATCTTTCAGAAAAATCAAAGAGTTGCCAGGTCCAGGAAGGAAAACTTAGAGAACCATTCTGGTAGCAATCTTGGTTTCCTGCCTTGATGAAAGCCAGTCGTGTGATTTATGGAAGTTGGGGATGGGCTCTGAGTTGTAAGAGCCACACCCAAACTGTTATAATCTAAATGTCTCACACAAAGCCGTGTTCTACTGGTGTGGGTCAGTGCGATCCTCATGGGAGCAGCTGCTCCCGGGGCGCCAGAGCTGGCTCTCAGTCACCCTGGCTGTCCCAGGTTGGCCCCTTCAAGGCAGACATCTCAGGTCCAATTGTCAACCTCCATCAAAGAGTAACCACATTCCAGAAAGGAATTCCAGAAGGTATTTGGCAGCTGGCGTGTTAATCAGAAAGGATATTTGGGCTGGGTAGGAGGGGTCAGATTGAAAGACAGTAGTTTAAAAACGATTTTTTCAACTAACTTCTTTTTGGATTAAAATATTATACTCCAGGAACTGGTGAAATTTCTAGATGCTTTAAAAACCTAAGTTATACTTTGCATGAGTCTTTGCAGACATAGTGTACCCACAAAAGTCATAAATAAGAAAATGACATTCTTTGCAGCTTTCTTTGTGAGTGAGAATAAATGGCACCTCTGCTTCTACTTCAGGTGTTTAAAAACGAGAAGAGCCAACAATAGCTCGGACTGTTGGTTTCCTGTTTCCGTTCTGCTTTTTCAGTTATCAGACTGAAACTGTTTCACTCTATGGACATCCCAGGAGGAAGGTTTTAAGGGCTGGTTCAGTGGTCATTAAAGCTGGGTCTCCCTACTCTGCCCCGAAAGGTAGAAACTGGGTGGCAAGGAGCTTTGATGTCACATAATCTCAGCGGGAGAGAATGGTGTTCAGTGAGCTTTAAAAATACACTTCTTAAAATGGCGCTTGAGGTCCCTCAAGGCTTTCTTCCACAGAATCACTGATGGAAAGCATGTGTTCCCTACGTTTGATAGTTTTCTGCTTTTCTACATGATGGGAGCTGAGCTGAGAGAATGAGCTTATTCCTTACAGAGAATTCTCGAGAATATCTCAATGGGCATATACTGCACAGCTATGTCGATGCAATAATCTGACACTTCCAGACAACTTAGATCCCCTTATATCTTATGCTGCATGTTGACATTTCATTAGAAAAAGAGACCAAGGTAACCATTTGTAGCAACATTTTGAGTAGTTAGTAGGTACTCAGTGCTAAGTTCTTCAGAATTTAACTTTCACAACATGTTTGTGAGGTGAATATTACCATCTCTCTTTTGTGGATGAAGAAATGAAGGATCAGAACATCTAGGATCAGGTTACACAGCTCGTGAAATCAAGCACAAGGCAACAGTCTGCAAAGGTCGATGCCTTTGACCTAGTTCGCACTGTCTCTGCATTCACCGGGCAAGACCTGAGAAGATGAAGTTGGCTTCGTTAGAGCTTCTCCACTGATGGAGGCACCGTGGCAAGTGGCTTCCTGCTGCCCTCCCAACAGCCCTGGGCTCCCGTCCATTTCTGCTCATTGATGGACCAAACCAAGCCCAATCCTGAATCACTTCTGCTCTTCTATTTTTTGCCCCTGCTCTTGGGTCACACAGTAGAGCAGAACCACAGTGCTCAGGCCGTATAAATAAGAGCAAATGATTTCTAACGTCCTCAGCGTCAACTGTGGTCCTCACCTCCCTCCTCAGGTTCACCCCTAGCCTTGCCTTGACCTCAGCTTCACTTCCGGTGCTTGGCAATTTCTGGCTTCGCACCTTGCTCCTGACCTTCAGGGATTCTTCTACTGGGCATCAAATCCCAGTGGCCACCAGATCCCGTTAAACCCATCTTGGCAAATCAGTTTATCTTTTCATTCACAGTTTCCCATCTCTTCAAGCGAGAATACATTAAGAGATTGCTTCCATTGACTTTTCCTGCACTAAACATTTTTGATCCTGCAGAACTCTGAAGTCTAACTCCACACCGTCTTTATCCTTACCTCTTACTTTGTTGAGTGTAAGACTGTTAAAGTGAACCAATTAATATATACACAGACACACCATATTGCATTTCTTTCTCCATGTATGCCTTCGTTCATTCGTAATGCGCCTCAGGATAAGGAATCTTTCCTCTTTAAAGATCACCCCCGTCCCTCTAATGTCTTTTCTTATCTTGATTTGCAAAGATCTTTCTTTTGCTCTTTTGAGTTTGTCTCCAGTATCTCCTTTTCACAGACTCTCTTCCTCCTGCCTTCCAAAATGTTTAGTTTTCCCTTATCTCACAAAAATGTCACTTGATTCTGCGATGTCTCACAGCTCCTTCCTTCCGCCCACAAATGTCTGAAATGAATGTTGTTATCAGCTGCCTCCTTTCCTCTGCTTTTCATTCCTTCCTTAATTCACTGTGATTTGGCTTCAGGCCCCATTTTTCTGCTGAGATTGCTCTTTTAAAGGTTAGCAGTCTACATTTTGTCAAATCTAATGGACTTTTTATCCATCCGACCTCGCAGAGAGTCGACATTATGCTCCAACTAGGCTGTGAGTGTTAAGCTCTGCGGGCTCCCCCATCTCCATCCATTCCTCCAGTGCCACTTAGCTGCCTCTGGACTTCAGCAGCCCCAGTGCCTAGAAGCAGCATGTGCTATGGTGACAGCGGACCGAAAGGCTAGGTCAAGGGTGGGGCTCGGCCATGAGCGACCCTTTGACATTAGCAGCACGGTCTTGTGCAAGTGTTATGTCGACTTGCCCTTGGGTAAAAGACAATGAGCTGGGACAATCCAGGCTTGGCACAGACTGAGGGTGGGAAAGATCTGCCTGGGACCTGAGGGGGCAGGGCTGACTCCAAGACAAACTTCAGGAAAGAGTCAACATCAGCTCTGATCCTGCCTCCAGTCACTAGTCTAGGTTGTCCTGACTCAAGAGAGCAAAGGGGCCAGGATCTGGCTTCAGGGAGATGATACAGTCTCAGAAATGTACTGAGATTAGAGCAAAAGAACCAAGAACGCTGACTGACGGTACAAGAAGGAGTCAATGTGTCAGGACGGTAACCCCTCCGTGTCCGTGGTTTCTCTTTCTGCAGTTTCAGTTACCCTCGGTCAACTACAGCCCGAAAATATTAGATGGAAAATTCCAGAAATAAACAATCTGTAAGTTATAAGTTTTGAGTAGCGAGGTGAAATCTCACGCCGCCCCACTTCGACTCGCCCAGGACGTGACTCCTCCCTTGTCCAGCGGGTGTCCTGCCCGTTAGTCGCTTAGAAGCCAACTCCTTGTCAGATCGACTGTCCCCTGACTGCAGTGTTTGTGTTCAAGTAACCCTTATTTTATTAGTAATGGCCCTAAAATGCAAGAGTCGTGACGTTGGCGATACGGACATGCCCAAGGGAAGCAGTGAAATGCTCCCTTTAAGTGAAAAGGTGAAATTTCTTGACTTAAGGGAAAAAAAAAAAAAGCCATGCTGAGGTTGCTGGGGTCCGGGGTGAGACACGTCTACACGTCTACCTGTGAGACTGTGAAGAAGGAGAAGGGAGTTCGTGCTGGTTTCACTGTTGCGCCTCAAACTGCAAAAGTTACAGCCACAGTGTGCGGTGAGGGTTTAGTTCAGGTGGAAAAGGCGTAATTTTATACAATAAGATATTTTGATAGAGAGAGACTACAGTCACATAACTTTTATTAAAATATATTGTTTTAATTGCTTTATTTTATTATTGTGGTTGTTAATCTGTTACTGTGCCTAATTTATAAAATGAACATTATCACAGGCACGTATGTACAGGAGAAAACACGGTACCACGTATACAGGGTTTTGTCTATCTGCAGTTTCAGGCATCCACCAGGGGTCCTGGAACTTATGCCCCAGGATTAGGGGGAAGTACTACATGTGGAACTTTCTGGAAAGCTCTTTAAAGAGAGCTGACTGCTGGGAAGCACATCTTTTTGTTCTTCTTTCTTGGCTGGAATGCTGATGTGATAGATTTCACTCTAGCTACCATTTTGTGATCATGAGGTGACTTTTAGGATGAAAACTGCATCCCAAGAAGGATGAGGAAGAAATATTAAAAGAGATTCTCTAATGACCATGGAGCTACCATTATATGTCTGCTGTGCCTGCTTCCAGATCCTTCTTAGGTGACAGTAAAACAAATCTCTACCTTCTAGATAATTATTATTTGGGCTTTCTATTACTGGTAGCTAAATTCGATTATGAGCTGGTACTGTGTACACGCAATATCTCTGGATGATTATCCACAGAACTGATATTGGCTGTTGCCTCTTGGGAGGAGAACTGACACACCCAGATTTATCAGGGGCTAGGAGGAAAATTTAAATTTTATAGTATTCCCTTCTGTCCTTTTTAGAGTTCCCATTTCAAGAAGATAATAACAACAAAAAGTGCAAATAAATAATAACAAAAAACATAAACAAAAAACAAAAAAGTGAAACAGAAACAATAGAAATGTGAGAGACTTGACTTCTTGAGTGTTCAAGAAAAACATACTGCAAATTTTCCATCCCTGTTTTCACATCCTTTGAATGGTATTTTCTTTTCATTAAAGGTGAAGGTGGGTCCAGCTGCATTTTATGAATTTAATCAGATTTTTGTACATGAGTGGAAATTAGCATGCATAACTGACACTCAGCTCTGATTTTCTATCTTGCCTTCTGTAGAATTTTGTGTCAGCATCACTACCCAAATAATTAAAAGCTCCAGCATTTTTGCCACTAAAATCATATCTCCAAGACTTTGAATTCATATTTATGACTGATAACAAGTGAGTAAAGGGCTAAGGAAGAAGTGATTCTTAATGTGTCTTTGTTTGTTGGATGTTGATACAATTTAATCTATCTAACGCAGTGCTGGATTATCCGTGGGAGCGTCATTTTATGGAAATATCCTAGAAGGCACAGATCTTTATGTACGATCAAAATGCAATTAATCAAGATCATTAAAAAATCTTCTGCTTACACAAACACCTCCACTTACTTTTCAGGGCTTTGTTTTTATGACAAAGTCAACCTTCTTTCTCCTCTAGTTAGAGAAAAGTTCTCTCTTTGTCCAGACATTCCTTATTTTCTCTTCCTTCCAACACTTTAATCACAGATCTTTCCAGTGTCTGGATGGCTGTCTCCATTTTTACTTTCCCCAGTTGTGTATATCTTTGTTACACACATACACACTCACACACACACACACTCATTCAGGGAGTAACTCATACTGCACAGTAAATGTCACAGGCTCTCCCTGACTTCTCCCGGCTGCAATGAATCCCCAGAGGAAATCCCATGAACCAGTGTCCTTTATCTACATCCAGCCCACAGGTATGCTTCTTTAAGATGTTAAGATGGTTGCCAAAAAGATTATTTTGGAAGATGTCACAAAAAATTTAAAATTTTTAGTTTTTCCTTAAAACAATTGGTCCTGAAGTCCTGCGTGTCTACAATCAGCTCCACCTGAACAGCTGCTGCTCTTCCAAACAGAGCAGCCTCAGATATCCGGGGGTCCCCACACCCCGCTGCCTGGCCTCTGAGCTATGTGAGTGAGTCTTGCCCCTGATCCTCTGGGCATGCGGGAGCCTGAAAACGCGGCCCGAGAGCAGGAGTGGGGAGGGGGCGTGAGCGAGCTGACCTGAGCACAGAAGTCGGTGCAGACCTTTGCAAGTGTCTGCGTTTGTCTGGAGAGAGTCACGCCTCAGGCACACCTAGAACTATGTCCCGCCTGTACAAGAGCCCAGCGCGGATTGCCCGCTCCTGCCTGAAATAGTCACACAATTTATCTTCTTACTAAGCCAACTGTTTACACCAATGTACATTTTAAAGCTGGACTGGCATCTACTGGGTGTTAGAGGTTCCCCCCTATATTTTGTAAGTCGGGTAACTGGCCTGCAGAACTAGGTATCACTGCCCAATACACCTTATTACCATTTCTCTCCTGTTTTATGCCTGTGTGTCTCAGCTTCCCAAATTAACGACAGACTCCTGGAGGGAGCGGTACCATTTTTTATGTATTTCTGGAAGCTAATAGAAGACTCTCTATATATGAATATATACATATATTATATGATATATATATATGAATAAGTTGGTACCTAAATGTTCTTTTTACCAAATGAAACCAGGATTTTGCCATGAGAGCATCTTTCCCTCCTAATCTTTAAGATCTCCTTCCTTCACGTTTAAATTTATTTTCACTTGAATTAAGAGTGACAAACCTGGCTTTGTTTATTTTCTTTGACAGTGTATTTGTATCTATATTTTCAAGCATATAATTTGAACATCTCAACAAGGGGCAAATAACCACAGCCTGGAAAGTGAAAGATAAATCTTACTCACACTTCATTAGTTCAAGAAACAGCTTCTCCCATCAGTTAATACGATGATAGTTTTTAAAATGCCTGCCAGCCTCCCCCATGGTGCTGATGTGAAGGGAAGTTAATCTAGGGCCGGAAAGGAAGCGGATTTGGAAAGAGATTTTACAGATGTCGTCTGAAATGTTAACCTTTCTATGCAAGGCTCTGACCGTGAAATAATGTTATCTTGAGTACAGTGCTGCTTCCCCCCCCCCCCCGTTTTTTAAAAAAAAATTCTGAAAAGTTTTACCTTACATGATACCTAGAGATGTCTCTTCTCAGAAAAGTAATTAAATGATTGTGTGACAAAGAACCACTAAAATATATTAAATCCTTGTTAAAATGGATAAAAGCCACTTATGGAATCTGCTGTAGCCTTTTCCCCACACGTGTTCGTCTGTCCTAGTCTTGTTATTTTTGCTTTCACTATAGTTTTAATCCTGCGAATAGAAGGATTTTAAGCCTTATTCCACTTACAGATAGATTCTCAAACTGTTTTCAGCCTGCACTTTCCTGACATCCTTTCTCTGCTAATTCATTCAGTTAAGAATATTTCTGTGTGAAGATGGAAGGAGGAAGGGAGAGGAAGGGAAGAGGAAGAGGGAGAAGAGGAGGAAGAAGGAGCAGAAAGATGAGATGGAGAGAAAGAGAAGGAGGGAGAGAGGGGGTGGTGTGCCTGAGGCTGAAACCATGGCTTTTATAGAAATTTTATTTGCATTTTAGAAAAAGCTAAGTCACCATGCAAACTGCCAAATAAGGAAGGAATTTTGTCTCTTTTTCAAAGACTTAACAGGGATAGTATTTCAATAGTTAACAGTGAAGTCAAACTGGCTCAATT
Source organism: Camelus dromedarius (assembly GCF_036321535.1). Classification (NCBI taxonomy): domain Eukaryota; kingdom Metazoa; phylum Chordata; class Mammalia; order Artiodactyla; family Camelidae; genus Camelus; species Camelus dromedarius. The sequence continues at coordinate 7,241,918 of NC_087465.1, read as the reverse complement.
TGTCCCCCACCTCCCCTCTCTCCTCTGCTCGTTGGCCTCCGGAAGGGTCCAGTGTCACCGTGTTCTTCCACATTGCTCCCTTTCAGATAGTCTCAGATGCCTCATTGGCATTAAAAAGTAGTATCACAGCCATCTGGTGGTCTTCAAAGGATAAACTATTGAAGGGATAAAGCCATCCAACGATCTTAAAGGGACAGAGGATGTAAGATGGCACGTTAACTAGCAGCGGAGAAGGGCTTCGTCTAGTGATGAGAGTGGTGACGTGATGGACAGACCACACAGCCCAGAACAGTGGCATGCACTTCCACTCTGGGTGAGCAGGTCAGCCCTGCCGGGAAGGGAACCTCAAATCCTGTCTCACTCCGTGGTGAGTGTGCAAACACGGATGTGCGGGGAGCAGGGACAGCTTCAGGGAGCTCCAGGCAGAGTGGAAGGAAACCCAACTGGAATGATAACTGCCTTGAATACATTTCAGACCTGCTTGTTTCTTCTACACTATCGTCCAAGAGGCACAGGCAGAAATGAAACACTTTACTTGTGGGCAGAGAAATTACCTTCCAAAGAATCAGAAAACAGCTAGTGGAACACACATCGGCTGAAAGGAAGAAACGGTCTGAATGGCCAGTTTTCACCTGCATCCTGCATGTAGGCGGAGGACTTGAGTGAGGAAACACCTGCAGGACCTCTCTCTTCATTGTTGTGCAAGTTAGATAACAAAGGGAAAATCAGAGACATACAACTATCGATGCTCATTGGCTAAAGATCTGTTCGGTGGTCAGTACACTTACTTGCTGTCAGAACTTAAACATGATTCAATAATCCCCTTCGAAGGGCAGTGTTTTTACAACTTTAGTAACACTGGCCTGCTATCCCTCTGGGAGGGGTTATTAAAACACTTTAATGCTGCTTCAGATCAATGGATTCAAGAAGGATAATGTGGATTCCGACAGAACTGTCAGCTAAGCTGAAGATGTATTCAACTGAAGAACACGTTTGAAATAAATATTCTTACAGCCACCAAAACATATCACACTTAAATTGGGAAGGCGAATATACAGTGCATATTAATTTCAACCAAAATCTTACTGAAGGAAACAAAATTATTTTAGCTTTCATTATGCCACTCCATTGTGGTTTCTCAAGATGAAACTGGAAATATTAATAAGATGCATTTTCTCTCTTTTCAAGCCCAGGCCTGATTAAATGTCACCCCACACTCACACCAGTGTCCGACTTTGCTCCCCAAGTGCTCCTCTCTGACTCTTGGCCATGTCTCAGGGTCGATCCCAAGCTCTTTGCCATGAAAGCTTCCTGAGCACAACTTGGATGTCCCTGAAATTTCATGTCATGTCTATTCTGAGTCTCCAAGAATTCTGGTACCAATTCCATGACTGGGTTTTCCCCCACACCACTAAGCAATTCTCCAACATCAGCTGGGTGTCCTTCAAATGAACTCAGTTCTGATGTATCTACCTGGAGATAACATCAGAGCCCACAAGACCCCCCCTTCCCCCCGCCTTCAGATGCCAGTTGCAAGTCCAAGTCATTACTTGGGCTTCTGACCAACTAGCTCTACACTGGACGTTCCAATGACCCCTTCCTGGGGTTTGTTTATTTGGCTGGTGTGGCTCACAGAATTCAGAGAAATACTTTACTCACTAGATTATTGGTTTATTAGAAAAGGCTACAACTCCGATGTGGCCAGATGGAAGAGACGTAGGTGGTAAGGTATGGGGAAAGGGCATGGAACTTCCATGCTGCTTCCGGTATCCACTCTCCCTAAATCACAACGTGTAAAAAAAACCTGGAAGCGTTCTGAATCCCACTTTTGGGGGGTTATGTGGAAGCCTCATCATATAGGCAAGATTGATGAAAACATTGCTATTGGTGATTTTTTTTCAAACTCCAACCTCCCCCAACCTTGGAGGTCTGGGGTTGGGACTGAAAGTTCTAGTTCTTGAATCACATGGCTGGCTCTCCTCGCAAGCAACCCTTCCTCAGGTGCAGTCTAAAAGTCGCCTCATAACATAATAAAAGACACTTTTATCACTCTCATCACTTAGGAAATTCTGAGAGTTTTAGGAGCTCTGTGCCCAAAATGGGGATGACCAAATACATATTTCTTATCAATCACAATATCAGAGTTTCTCAATGACATACCACGTTAGCAGTTTTGCTTAATTTCCAAGAACCGGAACAAATTCTCCCTCTTTACTTTTTAATCATTAAAAAAATATTTATACAAAAGTGCATATCAGAGCTCAATCATGGTTAGATTTTACCAGTAGGAAGTGATAGCTATCTCCTAGATAGAATCACAGGATTTACTCTCTGCAGCCCTAGTTCATCACCTTCATATACTGCATTATCTTGGTAGTCCTTTGAAGGACCTCTTCTAATGTTTAAGAGGATTTAAAATTTTTATCTCATAGTCACTTTATCTTATTTTTCTGTGCAGCTTCGTCCTAGTTCATTGCTAGCACACCACACTTGTCTGATAAATTCATGCTAAAATATTGAATATAGTTTGGATGAGTGCAAAAAAAGGTAAGAAGGATTCTTCAAAACTAGCTTGGCAAAATCCAGCAACACATAAAAAAGATTATACATCATGACCAAGTGGGGTTCATCCCAGGGACACAAGAGTGGTTCAACATATGCAAATCAGTCAATGTAATAACATCACATCAACAAGAGAAAGGACAAAAACCACATGATCATCTCAATAGATGCAGAAAAAGCATTTGATAAAAGTTTGTATTTATGATAAAAACTCTCACCAAAGTGGGTATAGAGGGAACATATCTCAACATCATAAAAGCTATATATGACAAACCTACAGCCAGCATAGTACTCAACGGTGAAAAACTCAAAAGCTTCCCACTAAAATCTGGGACAAGACAAGGCTGCCCACTATCACCACTCCTATTCAACATAGTCTTGGAAGTCCTAGCCACAGCAATCAGACAAGAGAGAGAAATAAAAGGGATCCAAATTGGAAAAGAAGAGGTAAAAGTGTCACTATATGCTGACGACATGTTACTATATATAGAAAACCCTAAAAGGCCCACACAAAAGCTACTAGAGCTGAACAAAGAATTCAGCAAGGTAGCAGGTTACAAGATTAACGTTCAAAAATCAGTTGCATTCCTTTACACTAACGATGAATCAACAGAAAAAAAAAGTAAAGAAACAATCCCCTTTAAAATAGCACCCAAAGTAATAAAATACCTAGGAATAAATCTAACCAAGGAGGTGAAAGAATTATACACAGAGAACAATAAACCATTGATGAAGGAAATAAAGAATACTTAAAAAAATGGAAAGATATCCCATGCTCTTGGATTGGAAGAGTCAATGTTGTTAAAATGGTCACACGGCCCAAGGCAATCTACAGATTTAATGCAATCCCTATCAAATTACCCAGGACATATTTCACAGAACTAGAACAAATCATAATAAAATTTATATGGAACCATCAAAGACCTAGAATTGCCAAAGCATTACTGAAGAGAAAGAAAGAGGCTGGAGGAATAACTCTCCCAGACTTCAGACAATACTATAGAGCTACAGTCATCAAGACAGCATGGTATTGGTACCAAAACAGACATATAGACCAATGCAGAATAGAGAGCCCAGAAACAAACCCACAAACTTTTGGGCAACTAATCTTCTACAAAGGAGGCAAGAATATACAATGGAATACAGTCTCTTCAGCAAATGGTGTTGGGAAAACTGGACGGCAGCATGTAAAGCAATGAAGCTAGAACACTCCCTTACACCATACACAAAAATAAACTCAAAATGGATCAAAGACTTAAACATAAGACAAGATACAATAAACCTCTTAGAAGGAAATATAGGCAAAACATTATCTGACATACATCTCAAAAATGTTCTCCTAGAACAGTCTACTCAAGCAATAGAAATAAAAGCAAGAATAAACAAATGGGACCTAATGAAACTTACAAGCTTCTGCACAGCAAAGGAAACCATAAGTAAAACAAAAAGACAACCTACAGAATGGGAGAAAATTTTTGCAAATGAAACTGACAGAGGCTTGATCTCCAGAATATATAAGCAGCTCATATGACTTAATAAGAAACAACCAAATAGCCCAATCCAAAAATGGGCAAAAGACCTAAACAAGCAATTCTCCAAGGAAGACATACAAATGATCAATGGGCACATGAAAAATGCTCAGTATCACTAATTATCAGAGAAATGCAAATCGAAACTATAATGAGGTATCACCTCACACCAGTCAGAATGGCCGTCATTCAAAAATCCACAAACAACAAATGCTGAAGAGGCTGTGGAGAAAGGGGAACCCTCCTACACTGCTGGTGGGAATGCAGTTTGGTGCAGCCACTGTGGAAAACAGTATGGAGATTCTTCAAAAGACTAGGAATAGACTTACCATATGACTCAAGAATCCCACTCCTGGGCATATATCCAGAAGGAACCCTACTTCAGGATGAAACCTGCACCCCATTGTTCATAGCAGCACTATTTACAATAGCCAAGACATGGAAACAGCCTAAATGTCCATCAACAGATGACTGGATAAAGAAGAGGTAGTATATTTATACAGTGGAATACTACTCAGCCATAAAACCCGACAATATAACGCCATTTGCAGCAACATGGATGCTCCTGAAGAATGTCATTCTCAGTGAAGCAAGCCAGAAAGAAAAAGAAAAATATCATATGAGATCGCTCACATGTGGAATCTAAAAAAAAAAAAAACAAAAAAACCCCCACAAACAAAGCATAAATACAAAACAGAAACAGACTCACAGACATAGAATACAAACTTGTGGTTGCCAAGGGGGTGGAGGGTGGGAAGGGATAGACTGGGATTTCAAAACTGTAGAATAGATAAACAAGATTATACTGTATAGCACAGGGAAATATACACAAGATCTTATGGTAGCTCACAGAGAAAAAAATGTGACAGTGAATATATATATGTTCATGTATAACTGAAAAATTGTGCTCTACACTGGAATTTGATACAATATTGTGAAATGATTATAAATCAATAAAAAATGTTAAAAAATAAATAAATAAAACAGAAAGGAAAAAAAAAAAAACCTAGCTTGGCAAAACAACAGACAAATAGATCCAATGGAAAAGAATGGAGAGCCCAGAAATAGATTCACATAATACGGTCAACTGATCTTTGACAAAGGAGCAAAGGTAACACAATGGAGCAAAGACAGTGTTTTCAGCAGTTGGTTTTGGAACAACTGGACATCCACATGTAAAAAAAATACGTGTGTGTGTGTGTGTGTGTATATATATATACTCTACACAAAAATTAACTCAAAATAGGTCATGGACTTAAGTGTAAAACACAAAACTATAAAACTCCTAGATGATACTATAGAAGAAAATCTAGGTGACCTCGGATATAGTAATGTCTTGGTAGATAGAATCTCCAAGGCACAGTCCATTAGAGAAATAATAAGATGAGTTTCATTAAGATTAAAATGTTCTCTTCTGTAAAAGACACTGTCAAGAGAATGAGTAGACAAATTATAGACTTGTAAAGAAAATATTTCTTCAGACCTGTTGATAAAAATTTGCCAAAGACAGATCTGATAAAGAACCATTATCCAATGTATACAAAGAACCCTTAAAACTCAGTGATATAAAAATGAGCAGTCTTATTGAAAAATGGGCCAAAGACCTGAACAGACATCTCACAAAAGAAGAAACATGATTGGCAAATAAGCACATAAAAAGATAGTCAGCAGTGTATGTCATCAGGGAATTTAAAATTAGAACTACAGTGAGCTCCCACCACACATCTCTCAAAACGGCCAAAATCCAGAACTCTGATAACCGAGTAACGAGAAGGACACGAAGCAACAGGAATTCTCCTTCATCGCTGGTGGGAATGCAAAGTGGAGCACTTTGGAAACAGTTTGGCAGTTTCCTACAAAATGAAACATATTCTTAACATTTGATCCAGCAATCACATTCCTACTTTGGGTACTTGCCAAAAGGAGCTGAAAACCTACATCCACACAAAAACCTGTGCATGGATTTTTATATCAGTTTTATTCGTAACTGCCCAAACTTGGAAGCAACCAAGATGTCCTTCGGAGGGGAATGTCTGTTTCCTCCTCTAAAAATGAGGGTGGTAATACTATATCTAGCCCATGAGTGGAACATCTGCTTGGATTAACTGAATTATTATAAGGAAAGTGATTAGGTTGTGTCTGGATGGGGTAAGCCTTACATATGCATCTTAGCAAGGACTGGAGATCCAGAATTGTGAGAAGGCTCTGGAGTTTAAGGAGCTTTTATGACCCTTGTGAATAGGATGACAGGTCCCTGGGGGACGGATTGGACCTGAAACCAAACTGCACTCTCAGGAGAGGCTGCTGACCTCCTGGCAACAGCCGTCTCTGTTCAGAGGTGGGCGGTGGGCAGCGTGGGCTCTTCGCAGGGACACGCCCGGCTCTGAGCCCCCTCATCTGGACCCTCGGTTGACAGCTCCTTCAGTCAGTGCCACCTACTGAATGACAGCAAAGCCGGAAGTGAAGCTCTCACAGGGCACAAGCACTAAGTGAAGGCTGGGCAGGTTGAGAGGTTTCAACGGTTAACGCATCGCCACCAGCAAGACCCTCCTGTCGGACGAGGGAAATCGCACAGTTAGGTTTTGCTTTTTCTGAGAGGATGTATGAACTGATAAGAAAAGGATTATGTGATTAATCAAGGCATTGTCTCCGCTGGGATTTTATAGGTTGAATTCACTCACAGAAGGAAATGTAAACCAAACAAAGCAATATATTTCTTCCTTCAAACATTGAATCTATTTATTGCCTTGCTGAAAAAACCCTCCCAGCATTCTAAAACACCAGAAAAAACAAATCCGGAAGGCTGCTATGAAGCAGATTATTGCGCAGAGCTGATCCCCGGCAGAAACGCGAAGTGTCCTGTGAGACCTCTTTGTATCTTTCTATACGTTGGCACCATTGTTTCACCGAAAAATGAGCCTCCTTCCATTTGTTCACGGGGAAAATGGATATTGTGTTGTGAATATAAAAGTATTCGTTTTTGATAGGACTAAATAATGGATTGTTTTTGGCATAAAAAAGTTTAAGCAGGGGTGAGGAGTCTGGCTCTAGGCCACAACCCTTTGTGCGCTCCTTCAGGCCCGACCACAAGCGACGGTAGAGCCCGTGTTGGGCGGGCCCCTCCCCACACCAGCTCGGTGCCAGCCAGGGCACGCGGTCCACTCAAGGGCCCAGCCCTCCCCCTCCCCCAGCCCTGCTCGTCTAGGGGCCTCCGTTTGGAGGCCTAATTATGAAGCAGCTCCCTGCAGAGGCCCTTCTCAGGTGCTTCTGCTGAGACCACCTTATGGGGAGAGGGGCTTGAAGACATGGTCTCCATCTGATTCAGATGCAACACTTTTCCCTCCTGGTCCTTCCCGCCTCACTCCCCTGGCCCCCAGGTCTACAGAACAGCAGGGGCCCTTGGTGTGGGGCTCCCTTCTAAGTGACATGACCCCCCACGCCCCATGCACACCAGCACACCTGACCCCCACACTGGCCCGGTTCCGTGGGGAAAACAGAACCTGGGGAGCCAGCACATCCTGTCTCCTGCTCACACGGTCACAGGGAGTGAATACGGGCTTGACTGGTTCCTTCGGTTTGGCTCCTTGTCTAACTGACCGCTTGGACCCATGGCCGCTGGGCCCTCTGTCCCCGCAGGGAGCACGGATGGACTCACGGCATTCACTCCTTCCCTTCTGAGAAATATGTCTTCCATCCACAGGGCCATTCGGCTGAGTCATCCCTTTCTTCCGCATTCAAAAAGCAGAAGCACACAGTGTGGTACCTCAAGGCTCGAACACAGCCGGCAGCTCTACTGCCTGATGCTCGGGTGGGAGGGCACCTAATGTGAGTGTCAGCTTGGACGTTTCTGGGTTTTCATCTTCAGCTGTGCTGCTGTGAGGGGGCCCCTCTGCTGGGCAGGAACCTGATGGACCCCAGATGTATACGCCTGGGGTCTCCTTGCCTCTTAGAGGTTTGAAATACGTAGCTCAGAACCGAGGCCAGCCCTAAGTCCTCTGGGGTCTCTCAGCAAGTTCCTTGTCCTCCCTCTCAGCCTCAGAGTTCTCTGTCCTGTGTCTGCAGGCACACACTTTGCTCTATCTCAAACCCCCAAAGGTTTCTGTTTCTGAAGTTAGATATTTCACTCTCCCTTGTAAATTACTTTTCCCCCTGCAGAGAGCTCGGCCGAGGTATCCCAGATGGGGCACAGATCTCTGTTTCCCCATCATTTTCCACAAGAGAACTGGTGAAAATGGTAATTCTATAGAAGGCATGAAGGGCTCCAGGGAGGGGGCCCCCTCCTGCGTCTCCTGCCGTCTCCACCATCCCAAGCCCTGCTCCCGTCCAAAAGCCCAGCTCCCTTCTGCAGCACGGCCCCTGGGGCTCTGTTCTGGGAAGGACCGCCCAGCCCGGGCTCCACCCGCTGGTGCGGGGCAGTGGCCTGAGCGCTGGGCTTCCCCTGATCTGTGAAGTCTGGGGAATAACACTGTCTTCATCTCATGAGGGATACTGGCTGACCTCTACTTGGCCACTGCCTGGAAGAAGGAAAGTAAATATTCTGTCATTAGGATCGAGTCTTCTGCTGCCTCTAGCACGCAGAATCACTCCAAAGGAGAGCGCTATTCCAGACAACTTCCCTCCGAGGAAACGTGTTAAAAACAAAAGCCAGTCTTTGCCTGCAGGGTTCCCAGTCTGAGTTCTGTTGTGAAAGAACACAAACCCCCAAATCGACCTTTTTCTGCCACTTTTCTAAAGCTAAACAGTCACACCAGATGGCTTCTGTTCATGGTTTCCAGCCTTTCTAACCTCAAGTGAATATCTATTTCTTTTTAAAATCTGATTTAAATTCTGCATTGTTTTCTTACCTTGTTATCTTAAAATAAGTTTCTACTCTTCCTTTTATCCCTTTTAATTTCAAAGAATTCTGCTTGGTTTCAGTTCCCTAGATGAATCCTACTTAGTTTATACCTCAGAAGTTGTCTTCCTTCTAAATTAATCTTCCCACTGGAAAACCACCACCAAAAAATCAATCATTTTATTTTCCTTTCTTAAAAATATTTTTGTAAAAAGTTAAAAACATCTTATCTTTAGACTAGACGTGCCTTTTCCACATTCTTTGCCAAGGACACCCAGACCAGGGCACACCACCCTCCTGCTCTGTCCTTTCTGCGGCCACGTTACACTTCACTCGTCCTCACCCATGTTCTTCTCATGCTCCGTTCCCATCAATAGTCTGTTGTCAGAAAGCCACAGGGGCAAGGAGAAAAGGTCTTTTAGCTCGTTTTACGTTTTGCTTCAATCTTTTAATTTTCCCCCCTGCCTCCACTGTGGGCAGCAGGGGCAAAGGTCTGAATAATAATTCAGGAGATGTATTTGTGTAGCTTGTAGGTCCATCTATCGGCAGGTTATGGAAATGCTACACGTGTTGTTATAAAGCAGAGCATCTGAAGACAGCCCTCCCGGTCAACACTCACTCGGCTACTTAGAACCTGAGCCTCTCTGGGTTTATAGATGTTGAATGCATGCAGTTTCCCCTTACTAAGTTTTTCAGAATATGAGACCTGAGTAATGATGCTCAGCAGGACACCCTCACAGAAATGATAACACTCCGTGTTCATAAGAGTCCCAGAGAGCAGGCAGGACTCAGTGCACAGGATGAATCAAAGTCACAGCATCGTGGTATCATCAGTACATGAATTTTATGTCTGAAGCCAAACCAGGTCTGGGGTTAATCCAAGCCCAAATCCTCTTTTGTCTCAAACATCTTGCTACTTCGATATAAATTGTTTCTACCTGAATTATTGAGATAAATACCTTCTCGGCCCATTTCCCTTTTGCTAGTAAAGTCCTAGCTTGTAATGGAAGCAAATACCAGGTCATGAGGAGCAAAAATGAAAACGAACCAAGACTGAATGAAAAAGAAACATGAAAAGGAAAACAAAAAAAAAAAAACTCTACCATCAGGATGATACAATGACTTTTGCTTTCATTAAAGTTTCAAGTCCGTATGCTACACCACGGCAGGTTATTTAAAATTGTCGTGAGCCTCCACTGTTCATAATGTGGCTTTTTATTCTAGTGAGAGCATCTGTTTCCTTTTCTAATCATCACATTTCTCTTCTTTTCCCTTTAAAGGTGCTTTTCAATCTCCAGACACCCTGGTCCTTTAATGCATTCTAGTCAGAGCCAGTATATTCTTTGCAGAACGACAAGAGGAGAGAGTACAAGGTTTCCTGTCAGTTGAGTGATGTGGTCGCTGATTTGCTGATATGTCTTAAAGCCGTTTTATTTTTTTCACAGCTGGATGTACTGCATTTCTCTGTGCATGTGTTTGTGAATTTACGTAGGTATTTTCAGTGTAAACACTCTTGTGCACGTACTGCCCGGTGATCGATTTCATTTGGGGAGATGGCCCAAGGAAAAGCTTTCTATTCTCTGCTTTTAGACCGCTAGCAAAGAGAGGTTATTAAAAGTACGTAATTTGCTGCTTTAAATATCTAAATTCAACACCAGGCTATTAGATTTGTCATCATCAACTAATATGCTTGCTCCTGGGCAGTGCACATTAGTATGAAATTTCTTACGGCAACTCATTATTCCTGGCCTCCAAGAGTTTCCTTCTTAAGTTGCCTGCGGGGTCACAGGCTACTCAGAAAACAGTGTCAGGGATGTGGGGTCTGTATGAGCGGAGGCTGCAGATTCCCATCTGAGTAACAGGGAGCCACCGGCCAGTCAGTTCTCAGTTCTCTCCTGCTATCTCTTATTTTCTTGCTGGACTTTCTCATGTGTCTCATTTTGGTTTAGTACTTAGTATGTTTATGAGTGAAAATAATGATTATAGTGATTTTCACATATTGATCATTGATGCTGGGCTCGATGTTGAGGGCTTTATATGTGATCTCACCCAATCTTTAAAATAATCTTATGAAGAAATTACTACCATTCTAATTTTGTAAATAAGAAACGGAACCGTGGGAAGACTAATTTCATTGCCCGTTGTGATGCAGTGCAGAGTGGCATGTCAGAATCTGAACCTAGTGTGTGTGGCTAAAGATCATGCTTTTAACCATGAGATACTCTGCCTCCCTTAGTGAATGAAAATAAGAACGAGGTCCTGTAATGACTGTTTCTTTGATTGGCCTCTTCCTCAATTTCAGAGATGTATGGTGGGAAGGATGAAAGTGTCTGGATCCTCTGATACAGCTATACACACACACGTGCACACACACGCACAGACATGTACTCACATGCACACATGTGGGTACACACACAGCTACACAAAACATGTGTACATGCATGCACACACATACAAATGCACAGACATAGACACTTACACCTGAAATTGTTCACTCCTGTACTGTCAGGTGGGAAAGTAAACCACTTGTAAACTCTTTTCAGAGTTTATGGGAAAAACAACTTGGGTCACCTTTCCCCCTGATCTGAGACCCCCAAACTTCACTTGTATAATCTAAAGTCTTCGTGGAATATTCTTATTCTTCTCAGCCTCTGTGTTATTTTTGTGTGTGTCTTTATTCTTTCCATTTTTTCAAGTCATTGACTTGTGTTCTACCTTGCCTAAAATCTAAACGTTAATATTATCTTCTCCAATTCCAAAATGATCTTCCATGACCTTTAAAAACTCTTGAGTGTATTTTATTTAGAGCTAAGACTTTTTCATGATTTTCAAAACCCTTTGGCATGCAGGAAGGGAAACTCAGATATTCTCATACAAGCTAAATCTTTTTTTCCATGGAAATGTTTTAAATTCTTTTTCAATTGAACTCTTCTTTTCAGGTTTTTAATATCTGATTCTCTTTACCAGAAACCAGTTTTCTTCAATCTCTTTAACTTTCAACATAAAAATATTTTAATTTTTACTTTGTCTTAACTGCAAGGAATCACGATTTCCTATGTGACTTTGTTATGATCTCACTCATTGGTTCCATAGCAGATTTTTTTTTTTTTTTTTGGCAAATTACTCACTACCTTCTTTCTGGAACTGCTTTATACCAGCATCTACACAGAAAGGTTCTTCTTCCTTCTCTTTGACTATATTTTACGTGATGCATTGGATCGGTCCTATAAATAAGAAGTCAAATAATTTTGTTTTTGCCTTAACATACAGAGGGGCGGATGTCTAGCTTTATTAGTATTAATTTTATAATTGGATTCCTGGTGGTATAGTCACCTTTTTGCAAACAGTATCAATAGCCAGACTGAACTACAGATCAAACAGATTGCAGTCAATGCAACACGGTAAACGTAGAAGCGTGGTTAGGACAAGCAGAGCTTTATCATGCCAGGAAACAACTGGAGCCCTAAATGCACCATATGGGTAACAAGAGAGCTAATTTGTTTCACAAGTGACATCAAAGACTAAATGAAAAAAGGTATCATGTCAGCTGCTTCATAGCACATTGAGATAAATCTACCTACTTTATTCCTTCACTTATTTAAAGTTATTTTAGGATATGAAGTTAAGGCTTCTGCTTCAAACCTCTTCGTGGTCTAAACCTAAAATCATTCACAATATCAAATACTGATCAAATGCCAACTAATGAAAAGGTGCAAAATAGTTTCTCGGTAACAAATGCTAATATCCTAGTATAATCTGAAATTACAAAATAGCATTAAAGTTATACTATTTGGAAAGAATAAAGGTGCTGTTTCTTTTATGTCACTAAGTTGACTCCTTTCAAGTAACACAATGAATTCTCACAATATTTTTAAAGTGAACTGAAAACTTGTATGAGGTTGATCTCGTGCTGGTCTAAAGGACCCCATGAATCCCCGTGGGATGAATAACCAAGGGAAATGTCCCTTTCTGCCATGTCTCTGTTGGCTGATCCGGGCAGATGAGGTGTGAGGAGAGTAGAAGGCCAAGGGATTTGAGGCCATAGCGAGGCACAGGGAACTGGATTCCCAGCACGTCATTATATTTTTTTAAATATCTTATTTATTTAGTTTTTTGCAGAGGAAGGTAATTAGATTTATTTATTTACTTAATGGAGGTACTGGGGATTGAACCCAGGACCTCATGCATGCTAAGCATGCACTCTACCACTTAAGCTATATCCTTCCCCTCTGTGAAAGGGGCAATTTGACAGAGCCAATAAGATACGGTGGGGTGGGGGTGGGCGTATCATGGTTCCCGTGAGGCTGAGGAGAAAGGTACCATCTCCGCTGTCAGGGCCACAGCGGAGCCCTAAGCTCCAGCAAAGAAGAAGCCGGGATTATGCTGTATGCCAAAAATCGACACATTGTAATTGACTATAATTCAATTAAAAAAGAAGAAAAAAAAAGAAGCTGGGATATTGGCTTTGGCGCAGAGAAGGAGGGAGGATCAAGTCGTAAGAGGGCTGAGCCCTGAGAAGCACCCCGAGAGCTCTGAGGGAAAGAGAAGCTCCGAACAAGATCTGAAGCAGGTTTCTTCTCCCTGGACGCAGTGCAGAGATTGACCCAACCCACCCTGCCCTGGCATCTGACATCGTTGACCCGGTTCCTCACCACCAGGGACAAACTCTCATCTTCCCAGGAGGCCTCTGTGTCTGTCTCTGCTTTTGGGTCATGTCCTAACAAATCTGGGTCTCCCATGGTGTGTGGGGGGGTGCATCACACTAGATAATACAACAATCTTTGCTTTGCTCCCAAATAACTGTATTTTTTGATATTATTATGTGAATTAAAATGTTGAGTGGGAAGCTCTGCGTGCAGTTCAGCACCATGAAAGGAAAAAGTGGGGAGCCTGAGTTGACCCGTGATGTTACTTGGGACCTGGACTTTGTATTCCTGCAACAGACAATTTTGGAAAGCCCCCCAAAAGTTTGATGAAGTTGGTTTCCTACCAGCTTTGTAGTTGGCTAGTCCAATATAGGCATGAAATGGGCAGCTGAATCTCGTTTTCTATCTCAAGGACTTTCATGGAATTTACTGTTAGTCAATTCACATCACTGATGTGTCTACTCCCTGGCCTTGGAATGGTCTGGTGGCAGAGGGCAGCTGGTGCTTAAAAGTAACAAGGATGAAACTGGTGATTAATACGGCCAGGGATGTTCTGCAGGTAGAGGATGAGTGTGCTTGGAGAAGCTGGCATGGCCTTCTCTGACAGAGGGTATAAATTGAAGTCTAGGCAGTTCTGCTATAATGCTTGCTTTGGAGATGTGTGATTGATGTATTAGGGAACAATTTCAACGTAATGCAAGTTTTGCATTTGCTCATGCGTGAGTCTGTCCATGAGAAAAATAAGCAAACACAGACAGCTTCACACAGCGGAACCAAATTGTGTAGAAAAACACAAAATGCAGGTGCGAACACACCTCATACACCCCCAGCTACCTTGGTTTACCACATGTGTTATGAGCTGAGCTACAACTTTCCATCAAATTTCAGGTATTTTTTTCTTCCACCGCTTCACAATGACTCACAAGCTGTAACCCTCTGTCATCCACTTTCACAAGTGAAAAAGTGCAGACCTTTCTCTTTCTAGGTAAAACACCATATTTATTATAATATTCACCCATTTCTTAATCATTTAATATATGCAGAACTATGCTACCATTTTTAATAGCTTCACATTTTTTTATATGCCACTGATTAAATTTTTGAGTGTTGTCCCCCTGGCCCCACTTCCCCCATAAGCCCTGTGGTTTTTATTGTGCAGTTTTTTTAGGGACACATCTATTCTTTCAGAGCAGAACTGGTGTCATACTTGGTTTATCCACTAATATGATCAGGATGGATTAAAAAAGGTTTGGGAACGATATCTGTGATTGCATTCTGGGATTCTGGGGGAAGAGTCCTTCCAGTCCATCATTCTTGATGGTATGAATACGGCTTTCACAGAATAAGGGTGTTGTCCTAACACTGCCATGAAGAATTTAATAGAAACCAAAGTGCCTGAGAAGCAATGCGGACACAAGGTGGAGGAGATGGAAGGTGATGAGTGCTCTCCTGGGGCCAGCAGGTGCTTCTCCCTGCTTCTTGCTGCTCCAAGGTGACCAACAGTCAGTCTGGCCGGGGCTGCAAGGACAACTCTGCATGTATTGTAAACAATTGGGCAGCTGGGGACCTTCAGAAATTAAATTGTAGTAGGTTGAAAGTGGTCTTCCCGGCTCTGTGATTTGGGAAGGTGCTGGATCTGGCAGTGAGAGGAACGAAGAGGGCCAGCAAATAAACCAGATCTTGGCTGCTTGCGTGTGTCACTGAGATTCTGTTGGTCTGTGTTAATGGGTCATTTGGCTCCCATCAGAAAGTGCTGCCAGCATTTTGTGAATGGATGGTTAGGGTTTGGTGGGAAACAGCTCACCCTCCCACGTGAGCCAGCTGGGCGCCACAGAGCTGGTCTTCAGATGGAGACGGTTGCGTTACCAGCCCTCCTCCCTGTGGGCTTCGCAGCCTTCCCACGCTCCCTCCCGGGGCTGCTGTCCACAGTGACGTGTCACACGTCTGGGTTGTTTAATATTGACTTAATGTTAAATCAGTATATGCAGGTCCTAACTTTTTAATTTTCAATTTAAATGTTAATCTCCCCCTGAGCTTTATTGAGATCTAGTTGACATAGAACATTGTGTAAGTGTAGGGTGTACAATGTGACGACTGTGAGGCATAACTCTTGCTAGACCTCTGACAACTACTGAAACAGCTGGTGGCCTCATACCTGTTTTGTGGGAGCAGTGATCTTTCTTTTCTTTTCTTTTAATTTCTTTTTTTTTAGGGGGGGAAATAATTAAGTTTATTTATTTACTTATTTATTTATGTATTTATTTATTTATTAATGGAGGTACCAGGGATTGAATCCAGGACCTCCTGCACATACGCACACTAATGCTGAGCTATTCCCTCCCCCAGAGCAGTGATTTTTTAAAAGTGTTTTGTGCAGCTCAGGGTGCTTTGAAGGAATGTCAAGAGAGAGGAAGGGGGAAAAGAGAAAGGAAGGGAAAGGCATTGGGCAGAGAGGCCCCTCCCCCACTTCAATGTAAGCAGATCTACCTTTATGTTTTATAACTGGGATTTGTTATTGGCTGAAGTGTGTCCCTTCAAAAGATTTTGAAGTCCTAACCCCCAGTGCCTGTGAATGTAACCTTATTTGGAAATAGGGTCTTTGCAGATAATTAAGGTGAGGTCGTTAGAATGGGCCCTAATCCAACATGACTGGCATCCTTATAAAAAGGGGAAATTCAGACCCAGAGACAGGTGCACACAGGAAGAACGGCCTCTGGAGATGAAGGCAGAGCTGAAGTGATGCTTCTACAAGCCCAAAATGCCAGCGATACCAGAACCCAGGAGAGACGCATGGAACAGACTCTCCCTCACAGCCCTCAGAAGGAACCAACCCTGCCGACAGCTTGGTTTTGGACTTTCAGCCTCCGGAAACTTGAGATAGTAAATTTCTGTTGCTTAAGCCACTTACTTGGTGTGGTACTTTGTTATAGTAGCCCTAGGAAACTAGCACAGAGTTCTGGGTGGAATTCCATTTGACCAAAAAAAAAAAAAAAAAAAAAAAAAAAGCATAAAGCATTCTGAGGTTTAAATCATGTGAAAATTACTGGGTTAGAGAGAGGTGGGCCAGGTGGAGAACTGTGGATGCTTCCAGTACAGAACTGTGCCAGTCAAAGGACACAAGACCTCCTTGTGCCAAGAGTCTACGAAAGCAAAGTCAAATGCACGCTTCCTGACATGGGCATCCAGTGGGTGCTTTCACAGTGGGGCTGGTACTGTATAGTTTGAATGAGTCATAAGAAGAAAGACAGATGCTCCTCAGCAACTAGATTACTCAATAACCTAATGTAACCAGGAACAGAAAAGGCTGAGAGGCCTCCATGTACCCCCAGCCCTCCGTATCCATGGGTTCCCCATTTGCAGATTTGAAATATTTGAGGAAATGTCCAGAAAGTTTCAAAAAGCAAAACTTGAATTTGCTGCACACTGGCAACTATTTACATAGCATTTACATTGTATGAGGTACCATAAGTAATTTGAAGATGATTTAAAGTAACAGGAGGATGTGCACGGGTTAGATGCAAATCCTACTCCGTTTTATATCAGGGACTTGAGCATCCGTGGATTTTGGTATCCTTGGAGGGTCTGGGAACCAATACCGCACTGATACGGAGGGACAACTGCATATTCAAAGTGGCCTTGGTAAGTTCAAAATAGGGTCTTCATCTGTTTTTCATGACTATGACTACATGTTCTCAGGAATCCCTGTTCGCTATGAACTGTGGGTCACCTGTGCTGGTACACAAGCCAGGAGTCAATGGGAAGGTACGGATTCTGGATTATGAATTTACTTAACAGCTGGTGCTCGTTGCACCAGATGTGCATCCCTGCTTCTTCTCTTGACGAGGAGGAGAGACAGTAGGTGGGCACATGGGTCCCTTCTGTAGATTTCTTTCATTAAATCCCCCACGGATGCCGTGTTTGACTGGTCATGAGCACAAGTGCCTGGCAGATCAATAGCTCAGGCAGAGGGGTGGGAGTCAGGCAGGGTTTGGCTTGAAAAGCCTAAATACATTTCAGAGACCTGGGGTTTCTGGGTTAGGGATGGTGCACTGTGTTTTCTTTGGTACTCCAGGATGTGCGCTGGCAGAGGGGGGATGTGGGGGGATGCTAGAAGTGACGGGGAAAGCACCAGAAGTTAGCCTTGGCTTTCAGAGATTTCAAATGGCACTGAACCAGCCCCTGCATCCTTGGAATTAAAAGGCTGTGAAGGACCAGGTGGTGTCCAGGAATATATATCCGTGGTGATACTCAAAATCACGAGTGGGTCCAGTAGGTCTTGTAGCACTGACCACAGACTGGAATTGTCTTTGGACATTGGGTTCGTGGTGTTGTCACCCAGTTGAAGGAGTTACTCCATCATCACACAGGGTCCTGTGTGTGTGTGGATGTGGCCATCTGTTGAATAGCAGTCTATGTCCCTGCTGGACTAAAGCAGCGCTTGAAGGATCCCTGGGGAATGAGGTTTCCAGCTCGGTCATGCAGCCCCAGCAGCCCTCCCCAGGCCCCCCAGCAGACGTCATCACTGATCAAGGCCTACGTTTATGTTTGTGCTGAACCCAGATGAGGCCTCAGAATTCTTAATCACACGGCTCTCTAGGGAGCTGCTCCCCACAGATGAGCTGTCCTGCAGGATGAACCCTGTCTGTCCTGCCTGCACTAGGCTTGGAGTAGGCATCTGGCATAATGCGAACTGCCTGTCCCGAAATGGGGCCAGCCTGGTGACCCAGTCCCAGAAAGCTCCAGCATCTCCACTGGAGGAGCTCATCCGGCTGGAAGTATCCAGGTTCTCGTCTCAGATGTATGGGTTGAGGGTCGTCTGGCTGTTGGTGTGAGCCGTCTGCAAGAACACAGGTCACCTCGGCCAGCTGCTCCTAGTCACCACTTGCAACCCAAGGTCAAGTGGTCCGTCCGAGACCACTGGGCATCAGAGTTCACCTGACATTGTTACACTGTAGACGAGGAGACCCCCGACCTCAAAGCCACAAGCAAGCAAGCATGGGCAAGCACCAAGGACCATCCGCAGGGCCTGATCACACACCTCCAGGGTCTGACCCGGACCTTGTTCAGCAGGAAGATGCAGGAGTGAACCACCCCCACCCGCCGCCCAGTGACTGAGAGACTCCCTCTGCTGGGTCTCTTAGCTCTGCAGGGCTGGGCCAGGTTCTCACAAGGGGCCATGGGCCAAGTTCTCAGTCACCTGTGAGTATAAATTGTTTGCAATATTAATATAAAGCAGAAGCAAGGGAGGAAAAGGCAAACGGGCACTGACAGAACCTGGCACCGCGAACACCATCTTATTCATCTTCTAACAGCCCCACGAGGTGGGTGGTGTGGTTTCATTTCACAGATCGGAAGAGCGAAGCTCAGGGACTGTGTACCCTGCCTGCAGTCACAGGTAGGAAGGGGCAGAAGGGAGGGCAGATTTAGGCGTGCCCAGGGTGCCTCATTCCTCCGGCATCTGCTCCACCACACCACGTTCCCGTGCTGGGAAGGGAGCCGCATCTTTCCTATCACGTGTTTTGCTGCTTGAGAAATTCAAACAGCTCCATATTGTTTCTGGTTTCTACCCCGTAGCCAGAGTCTAAACAGACCGATGAAATACTGTCGTCTCCCTACCCAAACTTCTAGTCCACCGTTCGTAATATTTCTGACATTTCTGAGGTCATCCCTCTTCCTGCCCTCGACACAGACGAATCCGGCTCCGTGATTCAAAATGAAAAAGCAAAATGGCAACAAATGTCAAGTGCAACAGTGATTCTTTCAGACAAAGCACCAAGAGAGCAAAGCTATTAAAAACTTCATTCTCCTCTGCCCTTCCATTTACTGGGCTGCATCCTCTGTGCTGCTGAAATCAGCACCATCCGAAGCGAAATCTCTACGAGTGCAACCCGGGACGCAGCACCTTCTCTGTAAGTGTGAATCTAACCAGAGCAAGACCACGAATAGCTTGCTTTGTTTTGGGGGTTGGTGGGAAAGAGCCAGTAAATTCCATATTTTTATTGATAAAGAAAGAGAGCAGGGATATGAACATAAAAGCTCATTATCTTTAAAACAACTTAGATTTACCTGTATATTTATTTGATTTTGGTTAAATATAACTAAACTCCTCCCACTGAGCATTATTTTACTTGAAGTAAGGGAATAGACAAAGTTAATGGGAATAAGAAAACTTGCTCTTTACAAGGGAACTATACTTCCATTTAAGTTAGAAAACAAATAGCAAGAAAGTTATGCTTTGTTATGTACATTTGACACATCATCACTGGCATCATTTCATAAACTACGCACACTGACACACGATTAAATCATGCCATCAAGTCCTGAAAAAGTAGTGTAAGACTGATACTGTGTTTTTAACTTTGAATTTAAACATGTGATTCAAATCAACCCTTCATTTAGAAAAACAGAAAACGCTGAACCACTTGTCACATTTCTTACACTCTTGATAAATCTTGCCCTGGTTGTCTAGTCATTGATTTCTCAGAAAATTCATCTGTCAAAGCTCTTTTAGTTCGTGCCTCTCTGATAGACATTCATCACTCACTGGACTGAAAACACACAGGCTTTCTCTCCTCATCCTTTACACATCACTTTAGTGGTTTTCATCGCTCTTCTTCTTTGATAGCATGGATTTTGTGTGATCATACACAGATTTAAAACAAAAAAAACTCAAGTACCGAGTGACGTTTTTCTGTCTGCTGGGTTTCAATTCAGTCTTGGAAATTTGACTTTCTGAATTCACTCTTTATCTTCTAAAAGGACTGGAGGCCTGGTTAGCTGTGTGTTGACAAGAATCACAAAGCAGGTCTATTTTTTCTTAAGTAAAATGAGAGAGCACAGAAAAACGGGGTGATGTTTAGGTCATGTTTAGTAAAATTAATGTGAATTTGGTAGCATGTTGGGTTTGTAGTGAACAAAACCTGTCTTTTCCCTGGGTGATTTTTTCTTTTCTTTTCTTTTTAACAGAAAAAATTCTCCCTGCCAGAATTCGATGCCTGATCAGCACACCTGTCTGTGAGGCTTATTATGTGAATGTCTGCTTAAAACTTCCTTTTCTCTCATTTCATTTCACATCTTCTGGGATAACTGTGATGAGCAAAGGTAATAAATACAAATGCTACATCATTTACTTAGGAAGTTTTCAATCTTGACCCGATGCTCTTTCGTCATTCATCTTGGGTCCTATATTCACTCTGTGTCCAGAACTTCTCCCCGGCAGGACTCAGCTTCAGGTCTCATGGGATGTGGACCTTCTTGTTTAGGGGAGGAGCGATGGGGAGTTAATAAGGGCAAGAAGGCAGCTCTGTTAGGTACAGGGTTGTTTTATCACTTCAGCAGCTGGTCAATGAATTTATATTACGAAGGGGAAGATTTATAAAACATGGAACGGGGTGGGAAAAAGAGAATTAAAACTATGTAAGCACTGAAGGCATCCCCTTTATAGCAACTAAAAAATCCAGCACGTGGCAAAACATTCCTGTTTTGCTTCTAGTTACATCCAAGTATGTTCTAAGTCTGGAGAGCCGTTCTTCAATGATTTATGGTTGTGTACAATGTACGTGGTGGGTAGAACAGGCATTATTTCATCCAAGTCTCCTTTTGGATGTGGTACATGAAGATGGTGGTCCTGGTGGGCATTGAGCAGCGTAAGACCTTCTTAGATAGAGTTCCTTGTTGGGTGGTGGTAGTGTAATTCATGGAAATTCATCAATTATCCAGGCCCAGTGCCTCGGTCTCCTGGCAGACCAGGGAGTGACCAATAGCCATGGGAAAGTCAAATGGGGACAGTTGCCACAGAAAAACAAGGTCCTTTCACCAGTCAGTCTTTCTCATTCTTGTCTTTGTCTTGTCAGTCTTCCTCTTCCATAAACTTCAAGAAGACCCCATCAATTCTAATACATCAGCATCCAGATTGACAAAATTAATACAGAACAAGGAAAGAAAGTGTCCCTAGCCCTTATCTTTCCAGGCTGCCCAGCCTTTTAACTAACATCTTTGGGCTACAATATAAATTTAAGTGTTTGCAAAAAAAAGTTAAACCCTGGCTATGGACATCTGAAAATATTGAAATTAGAATCAAAACAGCATCCGGGGAGGGCAGTGGAATGAGGATCTTCTTACGATGCAAAAAGTTCCTTTTAATCCATCCTTCGATTAAAAACAAAAATTTTCTTGTGCCTTGATTTCCCACTTTGTTGCCAGTGAGAGCCTAAAACTTAAGTAAGTCTCTTAATCGTAAGTAGTTAATCTGTGGTTTTCTGAGAGGAATCTGAAATCCCTACTGTCCCCAGAAATAAATCCTCCTTCTTGGACGTGAGAACAGACCGTTTCTAAGGAGTTGTTTTATTCTGTGGATACAGTCACTTTCTATCCAGCCTTATGTTCAGTAACCCTGGAGAGCTCCCCCATTATGCCTTCTATAAATAATGGAATCATGTCTTTTCGAAGCTCAAGGCAGAAATGCAAATACGTTGAATCGCAAAAAACAAAAACAAAAAACAAACCAAAAAAACAACTTTCAGGCCAGGGATGTCCTGTCCTATCAGCTAGTGATCTGCGTGTTTGAGGCATTTAAGTTCATATTTCAGCTTTTGCCCCACTGGCAGTTCCTGTTACTACGCTATTAATTTGGCATATCAATAGCTTTTTATTGTGAAGTTGCAAAGTGCCTCAAATCACTTCTTAGTTATAGGTTTTAGGATGTTTCCCATAAAGTTTAGGGCCTTAAACGACTAATGAGACAGTCCTGAAGCTCACTTCTCACGTGGCATTTCACGGGGCAAAGAGGGAAGGTCACGCATAGCGTGAACACCAGCAAAGGGCGGGAGGGATGGGGCGGTGCCCCGGGCTCCCTCCTGTAGCAGCCGTTCATTTCAGAAAGAGATACAGGTCGGAAACAGGTCCTGAAACACACTCTACGAGTCTCCTAGCGCTGCTCGAGCCAATTACCAGAAACTTAGTCGCTTAAAGCAACATAAATTTATCATCTTACACGACAAAGTCAAAACTCCGAGATGAGTTGCCCCTGGCCAACACCCGGGAAGGGCTGCGGCGCCCACCGGAGGCTCTAGAAGAGACTCCCTTCCTTGCCTTTTCCAGCTTCTAAGCTGCTAGACCCCTCCCGTCTTCCTCGGCTCAGGGCCCCCTTCCCTCTGCATCTTGAATGCGCACGTCTCATGTCTCTGAGTCTCTCTTCCGTTCCCCTCTTCCACCTTTAAAGATTTTAGTGATTATATTGGGCTTATTTGCGTAATCTCCTTACCCTGAAGCCCTTACTCTTACGCACATTTGCAAAGTCCCATGTGCCACGGAACGCAACATTTTAATAGGTTCTGCGATCAGGACGCACACATTTTCAGGGGGGCATTATGCTGCCTACTGAACCTCCTGGACACAGCAGACGTGAGAACTCTCTACCTTGCCTACTCAGTTTGAAAGTCCCTGTGGGAAATGCAAGATGTAACCCACGAAAGTGGGCCCTGAGGGGCCAAGATGGTGAGATGCTGTGCTCAGCTGCTCAGGTGGTTCTTCTTTCTCAAACGTCCTCACTAGGTCACATACTCAATACAGACTTGTTCTCGTTCCTTCTTTTGTCATCGTTGCATTTTTCCTTTCTGTGGGTTGAGTTACCAGCTTTTCAACAAAGTTAGTAGACACTGAGGACTGAGAAGGTATATAATACTGTTAAAATGACTGGAGAAATCACAGCGTAGCATTTGCCTTGCTGAGAATTATGACATTTGTTTGTGGAATGTCTCTGATCCCAGAAAGTCAATCAGCACTGGGACAGCAAAGCTCCTATCAGTCTGACACTCAGGCAGTCAGGCCCTCTGGAGCTCTCCTCCTAGAAACAAGTTCTTAAAAACTAAGGAATGTAGAAAGTAGGGAGAACAGACAGGAAGCAGAGGAAAGAAAATCACACATTCCCTTTCATTGCTTTTTTCTGATCCTCCAGATTTAAATAAAGCAAGCCCTAGAGAAAAGAAAGAATCACGTTTTCATTGGAAAGTTACTTACTTAGAGAAAGCCTGGTCGTTGCCTGTGGTGGAACTGAGCAGATTACGTTCAACAATGGCATATGCGTTATAAACTCTGAGTTCATAACCAGGTCACTAAATAAGTCACCACCCCCTTGAGATCTTTCTCTTTCGTGTGGAACTAACAACTGAAGAATGATGTGGGTTAGGGAAGATGTATGCGGGAAATATTTTCCCCCTGGTGATAACAGAAAAGCTTGGCTCATGTTGACAAAAGCCACTCATTCATTCAAAAAGTACTTCTTAAATGTCTATTAGGACCGATGCTGTGGGGGAGTGTGTCGCTGCGAATGTGTAAATGTGAAAATAAAACCCATTTCTACCCTCTATCTAGTTTATAATCTAGAAGGAAAATCCTATAACTTATGTGTGATTTGGGGGTTCAGTGAAGACATTTTATAAATGTCTCTGATTTTCTGCAGTCTGAAAGCCACTTCTGATTTCATTTATCTGATCCATTCCAAGTCATCAAAAGAAGTTCTCTAGATCTAAAAAAGATTTATTTCCTTTTATTTATAATTTTAAAAGCCTGAAACACCACTACTTTGGATAGGAATATCTTTTGTTGTTTTGTTTGATTTTCTATTAGTTCGTAAGAGACCTTTTTGGAAGTCCAACTCCATTTGATGGAACCTCCCATCTATCACTCTGTGGTGGGGGGAAAGTGTGTTTTTTCAGTATTGGCCAAAAAACTCCTAAAATCTTTAACTAGAAGAGTCTGTCAGGCTTGGCATATTTTAGGTTGGTTAAAAAAAGACACCTGAGAGTGTGTATACATAAGGGAGTTAAGGAGGGATGAAGAATTCTCGTCATTAAGGCTTTAGAAGGAGGAAAGAAGTACCGTCAGAAAGAGTGTGACACAGAACCAGCTGTCAGCTGCCGCCCAGGAGGGAGCTGGGAGCAGATATATTCCAGAAGAGCGGTGAGCTTATGCCAGAAACATCTACATGCCGCGGCGCTCGGGTGTGGAGCCGTGAACCCAGGAGCAAGGAGGAGCCCCCCAGGCATATAGGAACGTCCCCCCTAGCATCTGAAGCTAAGAAGGTTAATGACCAGTCACTCATCTTCCTGCCTTGGAGGAGTACAAGTTATCCTCAGGAAGACCAGTATCATTGTCTGGCTCAGGCGGAAGGATTTCGATGTATATTCACCTTTTACTCGGATGATTGGAAATTGGTGTCTCGAATGCAAAGGAGTTTATTCCGTTGGATGTGATCATCGATTACTTTGTGCAAATTCAAGCAAATACATGATTTTTTTCTAGCTCTTCTCTCTAATAATTGTATCTTATAAATGCAAAGTCTTTCATATATTTAGTTAATCACTCCCCCACCAACCAATATTCCCATCTGCTTGATCTAAAGGATGGGTTCTCTCTGGCTAAAACTTACGTAGGCCACGCCTGGGGGGGCAGGATAACATTTATACATCTAATAAGACAATTGTGGAATACCTTGAGTGTGACCCTAGCTACAGAATTTTACTTGTTTGCATCTTCCATTTCTTATCAGGTTTCCACCAAATCTACAGGTCTTTCTAAATGTCCCAGCTTTCTCCTCCGGTGTTCAGAGAAGCACTCTGAATAGTGCCTTTACACACATTCTGATACCATCACCTACTTGTCAATCCTAGGATTTAACCACTTCCTCCATATAGTTTTATTTTCCTAACAAGTTTGCAAGACCCAAGAGGGCTTATTTACTCTTACCTCTCATTAGCTTTTAGGCTGTAATTTACCAATAGTAGACGTTTAATAAACACTTGCCAACTATCCAGCCAAACCAATTTAAAAAATGTAAGTTCAAGGTCTCTCTCTTGATATCAACCCCCCCACCCTGAGCATTCTACAGCTCCCAAAACAATATCCCCTTTGTGGGGAGGGGTGCATATTGGATCGTGTTTATGGTAAATTGCTTTTGTGATTTCGAATCATTTTTGGCACAAGAGACCAAGTGAATTAGCTCAGTGTCTTGTTTGTCATTAACCACAAAGCATACTGAATTTAGAAAAATTGTGTGAATGTTATTTGATAGTACATTACATTTTGTCAAACCTAGCTGGGCCAAAAGTTATTCTGTCACAAATCAGTAAACAGATGGAAAATGCAACATTCTGAGCTACAGAGTTGGAACAGAAATTGCATGCTCTGGTCACCGAAATACCACCATGATTGAGTACGAAGATACAATGCCATACACGCTGTTTTCACATTCAGACAAAGATTTCCATTAAACAATAAAAAATCACTTTACGATAACTCTAAAATCTTACTGGAGTTTTCAGGGTACCTTAAATTGCCTGATACTGATTGTGGGGGTCTTTCCTAAGCATCTAAATTACTGAATACCCACGGCTGATCATTATTAAACCATGAATCGCTGATTTAAATATATCATGAAGTAATGTCTTAACCTTAAATAGAGCCGGTGTTACCTTCCCTATCTCATGAAGATGCACAGAATCAATCAACTTCAAACATCTTAAACAGACTGCAAGTTTGTGAAGATGGAAAGAAGATAACATTCATTAAAAATAAATGCCAGCTCATTATACACAATGTCACTCACAAGGTCCTGCCACTGGGGAAGCAGGTTACTCCTTGCTCATGTTTTCTTAGAAAACAAGTAGTGAGGTCCTGCAGGAACGTCAGACGGAGGCAGCGCTGTGAATCTAGGCTTTTCTGTGAGTGAATCTGACAGAAATTGTGTTTACTCCCTTTAGTGATAAACGTACCTGTCACACATCAACGCTCCAGGCAAACCCACTTTTTGTTTATTAAAAGGTTTAGATTTCACTCTCTGCTTAGTTCTTCATTCAGATATTAGTGCCTTGAATGCCTTGAATTGACTAAACTATGCTTAAGTTCCTAGGCAGGGTCCCGAGTTCAGCTTCTTACTTATCTCTGGACAGTTGCTTCATGCCAGAGTCTTCTTTCTCTCTACCACTGACCTCACCACGGAGATCTGGAAGCCCTTAGAGCCAGAGCTTTGGAGGTAGCCCCGGGAGGGGCCCCGCCCAAATCCATCCATGAGCCGGGTCTGCACACAGCTGACCCCTGGTCCATGCTGCTGACTTTGTTCTCTGCCCTCACTGCTGTCAGACGTGTCCGTGCAATCCTCGGTGGTTGAGAAGAGCAGCTGCTGCTTTGCCTTCTGATTTTTCTTTTTTTCTTTTTCTTTGTTGCATTTTCTTTATTGAGTTATAATAAAGACAGATTCTGACTAGAAGATTTAAAGAATTGGTCATGACTCTTGAAACATTCATTCTTGTTGGTACTAGATCCAACTCCTGAGCCGCAGCCAAATGTGATTGCCATCTGGAGTGGATGAACAGTGGTTTGAGCCTTCTGATTTTACTAAAAGGGAATCTACTTTTTTTCCCCAAAGAAATTTTTTTCCCAGTTTTTACTGAGAAATAATTCACATACATCACTGTATACGTTCAAGGTATACACAGTGTGATGGTTTGAGTTACATATATTGTGAAATGATTGCCACAGTAGATGCAGTTAACATCCTCCGTCTCCTATAGACACAATAAAAAGAAAAGAAAACAATTTCTCCTTGTGATGAGGCCTCTTGGGATCTTAATAGCTTTCCTACATATCGTGTCGTAGTATTAACTAGAGTCATCATGTTGGCCACGACATCTCCAGTACTTACTTATCTTAAACTGGGAGCTTATACCTTTCAGCCGCCTTCCTCCAATTCCCACTCCTCCCACCTAGAAGGGAATCTCGAAGTTGGTCAGAGAGGCCCGACTGACTTTGTGAAACTCAGAGTGCTCGAACTTGGGGGTGAAAGATAGGATTGTACTTAATAAATTTGCTAAACCTTTCTTATGTGTTACTGTTACAGATCTTCATGCATTATATTAGAATCCAAAACAAAAGGGTGTGCTATATTAAAACATTTATTTTAGATATGGGAGTTGAGTGGGAATTTCATGTTTTATTTTCTCGCCCAGGATTTTCAGCAGTACAACTACTTCTATAGCCGGATATAGAGCTATTTTAATGGCAGACTTTGGCTAGGAGGGTGAACATACATTCAAAAAAATCAGAAAAAAAATCAATAACAGAGACTCTAAGGAGGAAAGGAATTAATTTACCTTTAGAAGAATTTATGGCAAATGATATCAATCAAGCCCTTGTTATGTGCAGGGATCTATACTGTGTTCACATTTATTATTTGATTTTTCATCCCCTTAGTTAATGTTATTTACTGTTTATATCCCCCCTTGAGTTTAATATTAAAACTCAGATTTAATTCTAGTACATACACTTCAGTTTATTGAAGACAGTAGGAGAAATGGATTTGTTTATTTCTTGGTGGGAAAAATTAGTAATAATCAAACATGACTCTGAGATTCCTGACAAGCTGTCACCAAAAAATCATTTGAAGCACATTCAAAAATGCCGTGCTACATGATGTACAGCCATGGCCCATCATCCAGAAGTAAAAGCAAAAAACAAGAAAAATACTGGTTTGTGAAGTGTATCTAGAAATTTTCTATGTTCTTTCATGAATCTGGGATCTTTTCTGTTTCTGGCTTCTGGAGCCCACTCTGCGCACCCTGAAGTTCAAATATACATCCAATCACAGAATCCCGGCTCCCCCTTCGATAGATGCTCTTGCTTTTCGTGATTGAAACACAATGATGGTTTCTTCAGTTTGTTCATTTCCCACTTCACTTCAAAGCCAATTTGAAGCACATGCAGAAATTTAAAAATAAATCTCTCTCTCATTTTGTGATGGAAGCTGGGAAGCACATCTTCCGGGAGTCTACCTTAGGCACAAAGAGCTTTAAGGAACAAAAATTTTGTATTTATAAGAGAAAGATAGGTGGTTATGTTTTAAAGTGGTTTTTCTTTTAAATATATATGTACATGTGTATGGAATCACCAAACTATAGAAAAAGGAGCAAAAACAAATTAGCCTTGTGACTTTGCCTCCATATGGTCATTCTTCTTCTTATTTTTGTTATTACTCATTTGTCAAAAATTATAAAGTCACAGGACTTAAACACCCTGTCAATATGATGTGGCTATTTAATAAATGTCAGGGTTCCTCTGAAATACACCTGGTCTTACTATCTTTTATTTTCATGTCCATTCAGGATCAACATTGTTGTGCTTTCTTTCGTCTTTAGAACAAAGTTACTTCAGGAACCTCTCTCCCTGGTTTGCCTGTAGCAATTCTGTTCTCATTGAATTTCTTTATCTTTTTTGGCAATGACATGGGACATCACACTCCTGGTCCACCTAGTCCCAACTGATTTTCTGTGTGTCTGAACTGCTGGGGGATGAGACACTAGGATGCACAAGAGTCTCATGGGCTGCTTGTTAAAGATGTAGGTTTCTGCATCTCCAAGAGACTCTTTTTCAGTAGGTTTGGTGAGGGGTGGGGATTTGCTTTTCTCATAAAACTTCAGACCATTGTGGTGCAGGTTTTCGAGGCTGGCACACTAACAAACTCTGCCGTAAGTCAGTGACTCATGAGTCTGAGGCCCACTTTTTCCCGAGGAGCTCTCCTGGCGATCCATCATTGTATGACAAACCTCCCCGACACTTAGTCGCTTAAAGCAACCACAGTAATTTATTTTGCGCACAGATTTGCAATGTGGGCAGAGCGTGGTGGGAATGTCTTATCTCTGTCCCCGTGATGTCAGCTGAGGTGGTCAGCTCACAGCTGGAAGTCCACTTCCAGCACAGCTCACTCAGGGTTTGGCAACTTGGCGCTGGCCGCTGGCTGTCAGCCAGGAGCCTTGGTTTCTTTCTACATGGGATTATCCATGGAGCCACCTGGGCTTCCTCACAGCGTGGAGATTGGATTCCAAGAGTGAATGTTCCAGGAGAAGGGAAGTGGAAGCTCCCAGTCTGTTAAAACCTAGCCCAAGAAACGAAATGTTTTGGGGATACGAAATTATTTCCTCTGCATTCCATTTGCCAAAGCTGAAAGAGAGCTCTCGCAGGTTCAAGAGGAGGGGACAAAGACCCTACCTCTCAATGGGAAAGTGTCAAAGGATTTTTGACTATTTTCAATCTGTTACAGTAACTTGATTATTTCAGACTGTGATCACTAAAAGGGAATTTAGAGGGAATCTAGTCGATTGGCTTCCAAATTAAGGTGGATGATGAACGACTGGGGTGCAAATAGAAAATATTGAAATTTCTTTATTTTTTTCATCCTTTTGGGGGGTATATCATCATGCAATAAAGTAGATGATTTTGCTTTTGGTCTCCAGCTATATAAATTTTAATACACGAATAGATTTGCATAGCCACCGCTGTAATCAAGATACAGAACATAACTTTTAACATCTCAAGAAACTGTCTTATACTATCTTTATAGTTACACCTTTACCTCACCCCGGCAAACACTGATTAATTTTCTATGATGACAGTTTCCTCTTTTCAAGAACATCGGAATAGCAGAGTAATTTACCTTTAGAGACTGGCTTCTCACAAGGTATTTGAGAATCACCTATGTTGTTGTACAGGTCACTAGTTTGTTCCTTTATATTATTGATACATTGCATTGTACGAATATACCAGACAGCTTATCTGTTCACCTGCTACAGGACATCTGGGCTGTTTCCAGCTTTCAGCTTTCACAAATAAATCTGCTATGGACACTCGTATATAGAACTTCCTTATATTTTAACTCATCCATTAAGAATATTTACCTGTGAGGGAAGTTTAAAAATGCAAAATAATACATTGGTACAGTAATACATAGTTATAATTTACATATAAGTTGCGTGTAAGTTCTCATTAACTTACTGGCAAGGGTGTGTGATCAAAAAGTTTGAAGATTGTGTTGATCATGGTTGAAGCTGGGTGACAGATACGTGGGGCTTCCTTATAATGTACTTTCTATTCTTTTATTTGTTTCAAAAATTTAAAAAGGTTTGCAGACCTCTCTCTGGTCCACTGTACTCGGGTGATGGGTGGACAGCTGAGCCTTGAGAGTATCACGGACTCAGGAGGAGACGGCAGAGACACACCCAGGTCTTCTGCCTCTTTCCAGAGTGTTATCCTGCTAACCAGCCGATTTCGGTGAAATAACAAATTGCATAAGGATTTTAAGTTAACTACATGTCACATTTTAGCATTTGGTAACCACCTATGTGGAAGAATTGATGGATACTTAAAAAAAAATCACACTGGAGAGCAAATTGCAGTCAGTGACACTGCTCTTTTCCATCCTTTTTTTTCTATTCCTCCCTTCCCCTGGGACACGAGACATATGCACTGTGGACAGAACAAATCAGCAGGCTTCTGAGAACTGAAAGTCCTCACTCTCTTTGCCTAGCGTGCGACGAGATCCTATTTTTTCTTGGCCTTTTACTAATGCCAGCAAACAGCATAAAAACGATGGATGAAGCCTTTAGCCTGGGTACGATTCTGCCACACTGAGGCCAAGGGGCTTCGCTGGTCAGAAGCCAGCACATGCCATGCTGCACTTCTTTATTTCTAGGGGTTTGGCTTGGGAAATGGTTCGTTTACTTTTAATTGCTATTTATTTATCTACTATTTCCTGCTCTAAAGGGAAAATTAAACCACCCAGATCTGCTTAGCTTGGCTAAAACCTACCAAAGACAGTTCTTCCCCTTCCACACTTAGACCTCGATGATCCATCAACGACAAAGGGGAAAGACTGAAACTAGGGGGTACAGAGTTGTCTCTGATCCACCAAGGAAACCAAGTTTGAAACACATGCCCATAGTTCCTTACAATTCAGCAAGTCTCAGCTTTTCAAGTTCTCGCTTACTTCCTCTGTTTTCCCAGCTACAGGACAAGGAGAGCATTGTATTTCCGATAAATAATGCATAATTAATTAGCATTTCCAAAAGCATAGTACCCTTCACATATAGTTGTGTTCTCTGTACCAAAACAGCAGGTACGAATGAGATCAGATTTTTGTCCTGCAGCAATCAGTTCCTGTTGTTTGGCAATTCTGAAGTGCTTAGGGGTGGAACCCAATTTCTCTGGGTTCATCTGTTTAAAATCCACCTTGTTCCTATGGAATGGAGAGAATTCTTCTACGTGGGAAATCTTATTTAACAAAGTTAGAGAAAAAAAGGACACTTGCTCTAAGGAAATTTGAATACGTACTGCCTTAGAGAACTTCATAGTTCTGAATTAAATAGAATATGGAGGTCAGGAGGCAGGCTGCCCACATTTTTGAGTATGGCTACTCAATATTTGAGTAGCCTACTCAAGCAAGTTTAAATACATAGAAGTTTGTTCTTTTTATTCCTGAGACGAGATTTTTAAGTTTATACATGCACACATTTTAGAGATAAATAAACTCTTATTGTAATACCTATTTTATTTATGCCTTCTGGCCTCAAATAACTTCTAAGGACTTTTCAATGATCTGCTGTTCTCCTAACTTAAGAAACAAGGCTAATGTTGAACTTCGGTCACTGAAGTGCAGTATCCATTTATGTATGCAGTTTCACCCTGACGACTGGAGGTGCGAGAGGAAGGGGTCTGAGTTGATGGCGCGGTGGTGATGACTGGGGCTGGGAGGTCTGAACCAGGAGCACGTATTTTGATCTAGGGTGAAGTATTCGTTCTAACTCACCCTCAAGGTTGTTACTGATGTGCCTGTACAAGATCTGTTCTTTGTTGTTTCCCGAGGTGTGACTTCTTCCCTGTCCTTCGTTCCCTTGCTCCAGGCTCTCTGGGACTGACGGGGCTGCATGAAACCAACCAGCAGTCAGGGGCTGCGGGTCCGACGACTTGACCCTCGGGGGTAGTACCAGGGAGTGACTGAACTCTGTCATCTCACACGTCACAGCAACGCGATTTCCAAATCTGGCTGCACAGAAGGATTACCTGGGGAGCTTTGCACACCTCGCTCTCTGGACCTCGTTTCATACCCAGTCATGAAGATCTCCAGAGAGCAGGACTCAAGAAGCTTTTAAAACACCCCTGGGTAATTCTGCTGGTCAGCCCTCTGTTGACCATTGTTTCAACTGGTTTGCTTGACTGGTTCAAATAGAGGTATAAAGGTAACTCACACACCTACACACTCACCCACACTCTGTCATAACTAGTCAACCCAGCAGGACACTTCATCTGCTGGCTTCTATCGCATGATAGCACCTGGGCACTTGGGGAGGCAGCCTATGGAGATTAGAGAGACAAAAATACCCCCATTTTCTCCATAGTAACTCAGCTGTATATACACACTGCATGAGGGACTTGCCCCAGAATGCTGAACTGATAATAGAAGACACTTAATGATCTTTTTATATATATATATACTGAAAAATTTCACAGGAATTATAAGTAAGATCACCAAGTTTGATAAAGCTTGCCCACTATTTTTGGGGAAAAATCTACTTCCTAATGTGTACTTCAAAATGTCCTTAAATTTGCTCAGACTGTGACTCGTGAACTGTTTCATTCACTGCAGGAGACAGAGTGAGGAGTGGGTGGGAGGCCCGGGGCTTTGCTCTAATCTCTGAAATCTTTGTGACGCAATATGGCAAACTTGGAGAAAGTCACAATCTCCTTTCCGGCTTTTTTTTGAAGGGGAGGGGAGTGCCGTGTTCAGTCACCTCTCAGGTCTCTGCGCTCTGTATTCTCTGGCGGTCGTCATCTATTAAGCAGCTGTCAGAACTGTGCTGGCCACCGTCCCCCTGGTGTTCACCACTTAGGGAGGGTGACACAACACCTCCTTGAAGTGACAGTGACATGTAGCATCAGGAACAACTGCTTAGGGCAGAGCAGACCCTCCCCAGGGGCCGGGTCCTTCCTCCTCCAGCTCTGGAGTGTTGGTGGTTGATGGCTCTTTACCCAATCACTTTTGGAAAACTGCTCTCAGCTGCAGAAAGCTGTCCCATCCCAGGTCAGGGAGGGTCCCCATCCAATGGCTTGTACATGTAGGAATAAAAAACCGCAGTCTCCTTCCATCCGAGGGAAGAACCTGGAAGGGCTCTGGCAGCTCAGTGCTCCCTGGGGAC
This sequence comes from Camelus dromedarius, assembly GCF_036321535.1. Taxonomy (NCBI): domain Eukaryota; kingdom Metazoa; phylum Chordata; class Mammalia; order Artiodactyla; family Camelidae; genus Camelus; species Camelus dromedarius. Next base: position 7,208,329 of record NC_087465.1, on the reverse strand, counting down.
TGGCTGATGTCCCTGCCGGGATTTCACTGCAGCTCAGCTCTCCCCTCTGTTCAGTTCACTGCTTCGCTTCACCCCGGGCTTCACCCTGAGGACACACTCCATTAAACTTCTGGTGGGCAAATTTCCATCTCAGAGCCTGTTTCTCGGGGAATCCAATCTAAGACAGCTGGTGTGGGAGTTTAATTTTGGTACTACAGAGTTTGAGATCGGAACAACCCTGCCTTGAGCCCAAATGACACTTTTATGGGAATTCGAAGGAGTTGTCATTACTCATCTATCAGAGAATTATTGCCCTGAATACACAAACATAACGATGAAGGCGGAAGGCGCTCCCGCAGGTGAGCTTCACGTCGGAAGGTGGACCCTTGAAGTGGAAAGGTAGACTTGTGCCAGATCGTGAAGGGCTTTACTAACCAGTTTGTGGATTTTTGTCTTCTCAATGCTACACTGTCATTTATCCTGAAGTTCAAGGGCGGTCATATGATGCTCACTTTTAAACCAAATTTAAGTAATGATTCTTTTCACAGATGCTGTATTTGAATTTGCTATATGGCTTCAATTCCATAACATTCCTGAAATATATCCTTGTGAGTTTTCTGTTCATGTGATATGCAGTTTATTTCTACTTAGCATTACAATGTCACGGGGGAAAGGATCTGCGATTTCTGGTGTATTTGTGTGTTTATTCACTGGGGAACATCTTTAGGAGAAGGGCGAGTCTCTTAAATCTGGTCTCCGGGACTTCTCAGGCTACACATGACACCGTAAATAACTGGAACACTTAGCCCCATGATGGCAAACATAATGTGATGTAGCGCCCTCCCATGTCTGTACAGAACACGAGAGTTGAGAACCGTTCCCCAAATTTGGTTCCAACACAAGTCTTTCTTAGATTCCCCTAGATTAGTTAATTTTATTCTGTGATATTTTCTTATAATACTAAACCACACATAACTAGCCTGTGTATTACACACATGCAAGTCAGATTATGAAGGTCAAATGCTTTCAAGATTGATCAACCTATAATTTAACCCATATTAATGCTTTTACTGAAACAATCTTGTCATGCTAACAAGTCAATGGCTTTCTATTTCTGCATTTTTATCAATAGATTTTTTTTTGATGTCTTATACTCAAAATCCTTCAAATATTCTCTCCCATTCCAGAGAGAGGAAATAAATTATGCGCCACCATCAAGAAGATACAATCAGCAATAGAACCACCACTATAGATCAGTGGGTGCCTTTTTCTTTTGACAATATGCTTCATTTTGATAACAGAAGGATGTGGTCACCTTGCTCAACCCAATTTAAACTTCGCAGAGGGTCATAAACTAATCATGAGAAACTAGATTTTCACAGTTGCATCCTGGAAGGGATTTTTTTCCCCAGTCCTAAACTGTAGCTTTGGTCATCAGCCTCTGTGCACTGGCTTTTCAGTAGCAAGGCTTCGGACACGTTGCGCCCAAAAGTAGAGCTTCTGTGGCTTTCTTTTTCCAGTGTGCAGTGAATCCAGCTTTATTATTACCTCATTTCCCTCAATGACAGCGTGTTACTCAGTAAGACCCATTAATGGGCACATGAATGCCAGGACCTGGCACTTTGGGTTTCTCAGGAATCTCCCACCTACTCTGTCCTTCAAATGCGACGAATGTGGGAGCTCAGGAAGGGCATTTTTAGCAACCAAATATGTTACCTTTTATAATCTCAACTAACATTTAAGTTTATATGGATCAGGAAGATGCGGATCGGGCACACAGGCCTGTGTCCTTCACTTTGATGTATAATTTAGAACTTCATGGCCACTCCAAAAATAATGACATGCTTCAAAATGAGACAGGAGGCAGTATTATCTCTCTGATTCTGTTTCTTGCTCAAAAAGTCCTCCTCATTCCACAGGAGATTGCCGATGACACTGATGGAAGGTACCAGCCCGGAATCAACTGCTTTTTCTCCTTCTAAGGTGACAGTCTTTACAGACAGAAACTTTTTCTAGTGACAAGAAAGACATTTAAGTGTTTGAGTATTAAAGCTGATGGTTGGTATGGAGACAAGGCTTCCACTTCAAAAGAGTGAAAGAGGAAATAAAAACATAAACAAAAGAGAAAATAAAATTTGCCACTGCCCTGTCTCCATGCTAATGGCTTGTGATGCATAAAACGTGGCCACAGATTATCACCTGCTTGGGAGGTAGATACTGGAGAGTTGACTTTGTTAGTTATAAAAGAAAACATTTACGATCAATAGAGATGGGGAAGACATTCTACGAGGCAACAATCGGTATCATTCTTACTTCAACTGTCACTTTATAGAAACCAAAAGCTCAAACTCTGTAGCTCATTATTACAAAACATAACTTAGGCTTGAATTTTGCAGGTGCATCAAGGTAAACTGCAATCAGCATTATTTAAAACACTCCTGCTTATAACTACGCCCATGCTAGGTTCAGGAGAATAAAAATAACCACAAAACACATATGGCAAAGATAATTAAACAAACAAAATAAAGCCTTTGTAGACTTAGATTGCTTCAAATTATTTAGCTAAATATGCACATTTGTGTTTATGTTTGTTTACTTAGAATTTCTTCTTGGTGAATTGTTACAGCTCCCTGATATAATATGCTTGCCTCATCAAACACTTCCTCAGCCCTCACCTACTCCATGGAGTTCCAAACCTGACATCAATTTCCCGTGGTTCTCTTCCTTACCTCCTCCCATCGCTCTTCCACCTGCACCTCCTGCAATCACGCCTTAGTTTGTGGGCTCACCAGAGTTCTGCCTTTGATCTTGCCTTCCTGCTCTACATGTCCCCCGCCCCGGGTGTGGCATACCTTACACCCCAACAGAGGACAACTTACCTCCTATTCTCAGCGCTGCCTGGATGGCTGTAGACCTTCAAAGCGAGCATGCCTAACACCTCCCTCCTAACGTCCTCCCTCCCCAGCCTGTTCTAAGTTCTGTGTTCTCCACTTAGCTTAATGTTGCTACTATCAACTGGTTATTCGGCTTCCTCCCTTTTCTTCTGCTGGGCCTCCAAATCTTAAATAAATCTGTCTCAGCCAAAGCATTTCCTTCCATTCCTGATGTCACAGTGTGGTTCAGCCTTTCATCGCCTCTTGTCTAGACCATTTCAAAATCTCCCTCTTTTTTATGTTGCCGTTACCAGATCGTTCCCCTTTTATCCCACACTGCGTCACGGTCTGATACCTACAGAACAAATACGACTCTGTTATTCCTCCATCTCAAACCTGCATGGCTCTCTTTTGCCTATAGGATTAAAAACAGATTTGTAAGTCTGGAAAAATTTGTTAGTTAGGAAGGGCTTAGCCATATAGTTGCTGTCTTTCAGGTTCATAATCTCACCAGCTGACATGGTTTCCCGTCTACGCTTGGCTCCAGCCAATCGTTTCCTAAGATAAACTTTTTTCTTTTAAATCAGTGCTGTTTTCCCTGCCTGGGATTACTTTCTTTCATCTAGCAGGTCCACCCTCAAACTTTAAATATTTTTCTTTATTTTTTAAAAAATAAAATTTATTTACTAAGGCTATTTGAAGTTTGTTTTCTAAATTTATTAAATTTTCTGTAAGCTTTTGGGTAAAAGTTTTCAAATCCTAACAGCTTATTCTCAGAGTCAAAAGTGTGGGTTTACAATTTCAGAACTGATAAAAATCATTCATAAATCCAATAGTGATGGAGATAAAGAGATCTTTTCCCCAGTAGTTCCTCTGAAAAAAAATTCCATCTTCATCCAGTCCACAGAGAAGGCAAAAATTGCTCCAATAAATTCTCCTTTCCCCCAATGGTACCTAATTGGAATACAGAAGATTTTGACCCTGAAGAAAATATTACTAGTGTGACTGAAAAATGAATCAATGCTGCCTGTGATTCAGAATAAATTAAAATGAAGATTAGGCGTGAAATGTTCTGTTATGTAAGAGGTGATGATTAAGGAACCTATTTTACTTACTATTATGGAAATTTCCAAACATAGAATTAGCTTCGGGAGAATAGTGTAAATGAATCCCCATTTACCCATCAACCAACTTCAACAGTTAGTAACTTTTTGTCAATTGTGAGTCATCTATAATCCACAATTATATTTTTTTGGAGTATTTTACGGCAAAGCCCAGTCATCATACTATTTTATTTGTAAATAATTTGGTTTGTAATTCAAACATAAAAGAGTTTTAAAAACAAAAACATTATATTATATAACAAAATTAGTAATAACTCCTTAACCACCATTGTTATTAACAATATTATACCCTATTCATATTATTACTATTTAATCATTATTAACAATAATTTCTTTTACTATTCCATCCAACCTGTTTTCAAATTTCTTCAGTTTTCCCATAAATATCTTTTTCACAGTTGTTTCATTCAAACGAGGACTACATATTACATTTGGTTGATGTGTTTAAGTGTCTTTTTACCGAAAATCACCTTTTTCATTTATATCATTTATTTGTTGAAGAAATTAGACAATTTATCCCATAGAATTTTTCACATTCTGAAAAATGTCTACTTAACCCTTTATGACTAAACTCATATGTTCACTCTAGGATGCTGTCACTGATTCCCGGAGACAGGTTTTGCCATCTCTGTGATTCTGCAGCACTTGGCTCATGGAATCATCAGGTTATTTTGAGGCCGTTTACAATGTTTTACTTTCCCAGTAGATTAGGAGGATTTTGAAGACCAGAATCTTATCTTATTCAATTTTGTATCCCCAGGGCTTAATGTCATGCTTGATATGTGATTGGTGCGTCATAAATTTTTGCTAAGTGGCTGAGTAAATGAACAACTAAGATAGAAGACAGTCATACTGGGAAAGGGAAGCTGACATCGGGATTTCATCATTAGGAAAGGAGATAAAGAAAAATCTGATTGATGCTTTGCACGCATCATTCACAGGGCTGAATTCCTTTATAGGGGCTATAACTTGTTTCTCCCCCAAACTGCTTAATTCTTGCATGAAAATGATAAAAAAAAAATCCTGCTATATGTATGACTTTATAACTCCATAAGGAATGGGAAACAAACACAAAAACGATGAATGAAGATGAAGCCTGAGACCTGCTAGTCGCTGGTCTGGGAGCAGGCCGTGGCTCCAGAGTTTTGATCTATTGACAGGAATGTGGTTGAGGGTTTTCCACAAAACACCAGCACAGGCTCACTGAAGCCTGGGGCTGAGGTGAACTCCTCTGACGTGTGAAAGGAGATTATGGCTGAGGACTTGCTGCCTGAAGCTGCGGCTCTGCAGGAAGCTCCCAGAGGCTCAAGGAGCTGTAAAAGCAAACACTCATCTAATCTCCACAAAAAGAACTGGACCAAGCTGCCTGTTGGCTCTGTGATGTTCTCAATATCAGAGGGAGAGCTCTGCAGAACCACTCTAAGACCTGGTCCTCAACTGAAAGCCTGGGGTCAGTGACAGGGGCAGGGAGGGGGGAGGTGACAAATAGACCTGGAGAGGGTGAATTTAGGAAAAGAAAGAGAGAAAAAAGCCCTTCTACTTAAAAAGAATTCATCAACTAAAATTCTAGAATACATGGAAATTTTCATCTAAGAAGCATAGTAAATAAAATCAACAATTGGAACATGAATTTATCTCAGATTTTTAAAAAACCTATGAGTATAACAAAAGCTTTAAGTCATGATTATTTAATATACTCAAAAAGACAATTTTAAAACATCCATCAAAAATGAAAAATAATTATGAAAAATAACCATGCAGTGATAAAACAAGAATAGCTAGATATAATATGAGAAAACCTTTAGAGATCTTTATAATTTAAATAGATACAAAAAACCTTTAGAGATTTTCATAATTAAAAAAAAAACCCATAGCCATTGAAATAAACACTGATCTTTACATTGAGGAGAGAGTTAAGACACATATAAAACAAAATAAAAGGCTCCAAAATATAGCTGATAGTGGTTCTAGAAAACAGATTGGAATAAATGAGAAAAAAAGGACTATTTAGAGAGATAGGAAATATTTACAGAATTGAAGAAAAATGATTAATCACATCAAGATTCTATTCCAAGCATTGAACGAAGTGTATAAAAATAAATCCAGATCTGAACACGTTGAAGATAAGGAGAGAATCTTAAAAGCTATCACCCACAGGTAATTAGACTGACAGCAGATGTATACTGTCCATCATTGATACCAGAGGCTGTGGAATAATAGCTTAACACTGCTGAGGAAAAATTTTCTAAACAGCATCGTTCAAACTTTATGATGAAATATTTCAAACCTATCCAAAACTAGAGTCAATCAGAGTGAGCACAAAGAAAAATGGTTTTGAACACAGGATTGAGGAAATCTGACACCTAAAGCATCACTTAATTAACAAAATAATTATTAAAGGCAGTATTTCAGCAAGAGGAAAAATGGACTTTGAGAGAATATGTAAGTCACAAGAAGAGGTGATGAACATAGAAACTAAGATATGTTAATGATTTTAATAAACTATTGATTATAAGAAAAATGTCAACCAAAACTTGTGTGTATGTTTAGAACAAGTAGAACAAAAACTCCAGGAAATAAAAACAAGATGGAGGGGTACTCATTGTACTGCTGAAGTGTGACATGGTCTTACCATTCAAGGAGGAGAATAGATATATTAACTAAATTTAGACTGTTAAAATGCATATATACATATATACACACACACATATATATAAATACTAAAGATTAAGAGTAATAAAAGGCATACAGATTGGAAGGGAAGAAATAAAACTGTCCCCATTGCAGATGACATAATTGTCCATATAGAAAAAAATCTTGAAGAATATACCAAACAAAAACCCACCCTAGAACTAATAAGAGTATTATGTAGAAAATCAATCATATTTCTATATGCCAATAATGAATATGTGGAAACCAAAATTTGAAAATACATTTACAATCACTCCAAAGAAAATGAAACACTTAGGCATACATTAACAAAATATGTACAGGGATCTGTATGCTGCAAATTACAAAATGCCAAGTAAAGAAATCAAAGAAGCTCTAAACAGTGAAGAGACACACCATATTCTTTCAGTCTCAATAAAGTCAAAGGTATCATTTTCCCCCAAATTGATCTATAGATTTAATGTGATTCCTAACAAGATCCTAGCAATGATTCTGTAGCCATAGACAAGCTTAATTTTTTTGGGGGGGGGGTGTAATTAGGTTTATTTGTTTGTTTAATGGAGGTACTGTGTATTGAACCTAGGACCACATGCATGCTAAGCATGTGCTCTACCACTGAGCTATACCCTCCCTTCTATTATTTTAAAATTTATGCAGAATTACACAGGCCCTGGGATACGTGAAGCAATCCTGAAAAAGAATAAAGTGGGAAGAACCATTCTAATCACTATTTGGTCCTCCTGTGTATATAGATTCTAACCTCCTATTTAGTCCTCCATAAAATGGAGTCCGCCATAAAAAAGAAAAAAATAATGCCATTTACAGCAACGTGGATGGACCTGGAGATTGTCATACTAAGTGAAGTTAGCCAGAAAGAGAAATACCATATGGTATCACTTATAGGTGGAATCTAAAAAGATGACGCAAATGAACTTATTTACAGAACAGAAACAAACTCATATAGAAAACAAACTTACGGTTACTTGGGGGAAAGAGGAGTGGAAGGGATAAATTGGGAGTTCGGGATTTGCAGATACACACTACTATAGATAAACAACAAGGTCCTACTGTAGAGCACAGGGAACTGTATTTGATATCGTGTAATAACCTATAATGAAAAAGAATATGAAAAGGAATGTATAAATGTATAACTGAAACACTATGCTGTATACCATAAATTAACACAACATTGTAAACCAACTATACTTAAATAAATTTAAAAAAAAACTATATATTATGCAACTACCACACAACCCAGCAACGGCATTCTTGAGCATTTATCCCAGAGAAATGAGAACTATGTTCACAGCAAAAGCTGTACACAAGTGTTTACAGCAGCTTTATGTGTAACAGACAAAAGCTGCAGACCATCTTGAACAGGCACGTGGTTAAACAAAGTATGATGTATCTTCATCAAGGAATACTACCAGGACAGCAATGGAAGGGGGTGATTGATACATGCAGCTACTTGGATACGTCTACAGGGAATTATGCTGAGTGAGAAAAAGCAGTCCCAAACCTTTACATCCTTTATAAGCCCATTTATATAACATTTTTGAAATGACAACATTGTAGAAATAGAGGATGGATTAGTGATTGCCAGAGATCAGGTATTGAGGTGGGGAAGGTGGGTAGGGGCGTAGGAGAGAGGGAAGTGGGTGTAGGTTACAAAATAGCAATAGGAAGGGTGTTTGCCATGAGGAAAATGTTCTGTATCTTGACTGTAACAATGTCAATATCCTGTCTGTGATAATATTGTTTTGCAAGATACAGTTCTCATTGGGGGAAACGAGCTAAAAATGTACAGGCACACTGTTTATAATTTCTTACAACTACATGGAAATCTATACTTATCTTAAAATAAAAAAGTTCAATTAAAAATGTAAAGAAGAAACTAAATGTCATCTTTAATGGGAGAAAATATATACACAGTTTGCAAGTGAGGAGCAAATAAATACAGAGGTAACATATATAAGTAAGAGCAAGAGTAACTAAAACTATCAAGTTAGCAGAAGTCAGGAAAAGAGAGACAAGAAAGCAAAAGTAAATACTTACCTACCTACCTACCTACCTACCTACATGCATACGCTCACAGTACGGTAAATAAAAACATAATAAAAGATGGAAGTTTGTCCAACAAACAGAAATGTATTCAGCTCACATGTTAGAAGACAGCTGTCCCCTTAAGATTTTACGTTTCCTAAATGAGAAAACCGAAGTCCCTGGAACTTGAATGACTTGTGGGTATTCTCAAAGAAAACTGCATTCAGGGTCCAGACTGAAGCCCAGTCCCCCTAATTCCCATGCTCACAGGCCATAAATAAAAAACAAAAAACCAAAAATCTTTTACTCCAGGAATGACTTACTCCACCAAATATCTCCCGTCAGGCTTGCTGGCCTGCCTTGCGATGCCCTCAAGTAGTAAAAGAAGGGAAATGTGCCTGAAAACTGAATTATGTTTTTCTCCGGAGGAAAGGCTCTTCTGTATTTCAAAGGTCATTTATTTTTCAATTTTGCCATTTTTCAATTTCTCATCACGTGGCTGAGGGAACCTACCCTGAATCTAACACTTGTGAACACGATCACTCAAACCAGTGACTGAGTTCCTAACTTCCCACCTCCTGAAGCTAAGTTGCTTCCCCAACCCTCAGGGGCAGGTGGAGGGTCTGATCCCTGCACTTAGGGGCTAACTCCCACCTTGGACTTCCTGAGGGAGATGCCATGAATGATGTGCTCGCTAAATGAGAGCAACCAAGGGCTCTGGATTTTGATTACTATTCGTCTATTTGCTTTCACTATCATGAAAATGAGTGAATGGAAAAAAATATGTACAAATTAACAAAAAGAAAATCTATCCTTCATTGTAAAAAAGTTTTGTAAACTAAGTGCTAGATTTATAAAAGAGTGAACGAGTAATGTGCGTTTTGGGGAACCCATTATGAGTTTGGATATCGTCATCGGTGCATCCCCTCTGATGCTACCCTTCAGAGGCCGGGCTTGGCCCCCATCTGATGTGTGCTTGGTTAACGTAGATGGCTGGAAATAAGCAAGATACTGTTCTGGTGATTTTTGAATGCTAGGACAGCTTTCCTAAAATTCTCCAGAGTTCACTGATGCTGGAGAAAATCCCAGGATGGCCCAGCTCCGCATGTCTTCTGATTTGTGTCACGATTTTCTGTTTATTGCAAATTGTTTTAGGCTTTATAATAGAATTCAATACTGAAATGGAATTCCGTTGCAATAGGTAAGTGGCAGCCTGGTAGGCCTGGTCTCTGTTGAGCAAAGTTTGCTCTCAGTCCATGGTCCTGGTGACTTTAACCACCAGACCGGGCTACTTCGTACCACAAACAGCGCCGAGCAGAGCGCCTCCCTCCCTAGACTCCCTCCTCTATGCAGATGTGTAACGGCCAGAATCAATCACTGGCATATACCGATGAATAACCTAGTTGTGTGTACTGGGGAGCAATTCAACATTAAGTAGGAAACGAGCTCCAGACAGACTGGCGCTCTTCAGGATCCGCCGGTTCTAGGTTTTGCATTCCCTCTCCTTACCACACCCCATCCCCGAGAGCCCCACATCCAGTTAAATTTGAGGAAAGCGACAGTGAACCAGCCCAAATTCTGACCTTGAAGCCGTCTGCCAGGCCCTCACGTGCTCCTGCATCCCTGGCTCCTCGGGCAGCCACCTTGGACTTCAGGAGAGCCCAGGTCTGCACCCCACTCAGTGGCGGGGCCACTCCCTCCAGCGGATATATTTTCTCCATGTCTCCTTTCTACATTTTTCGGGACTCTTCCTGCTTCTAAATTCTCAGTTGCTATGTGTATCAGCATCCTGGGGCTGCTTCACAAAGTACCACCAACCGAACGGTTGAAACAGCAGAAACTCACTGTCTCACAGTCCTGGAGGCTGGAAGTCTGAGATCGAGGTGTGCGCAGGGCCGTGCTCGCTCGGAAGGCACCAGAGAAGGATCCGTTCCAGGCCCTCTCCTACCTTCTGAGAGGTCCACGGCTGGTGGCCGCATATTATCCATTCTTCGCATACCTGTGTCTCCAAATTTCCCCCTTTGTGTAATGATACCAGTCATAGGGTATCAGGGTTCCTGCTACTCCAGCTTGACTTCACTTTAACTGTATCTGCAAGACCCCATTTATAAACACGGTCACATTCTGAAGCACCGGAGGTCAGGATTTCAATGCGTGAAGTCTTTGAGGACAATTTTCAACACATAACAACACCACAGTTTCTTTAACTTGTGGAAACACTGTTCCTCATTTAAAATTTTTTTCTTTATTCCTTTGTTCACTTATTCATTCAACCCATATTTACTGAAAGCTCATCACACGTCAGACACTCTGCCAGGCATTAGAAGAAACAAACAAGAGTGAAAGGACTTAAGGACACACAGGTGAGCAAAGACGGACATTCCTTTTAGACTCCTCAGTACAAATTTAAAGAGGATGACTCAGGTTTTTCCCAAGACTGCTTTAACTGGTCAAGATCTGCCCGATTTTGCGAGAATCATTCATCTAACTCACACATCTACAGATTTCCTAAAAGTGCCTGTTGCTAAATTTACCTATAATCGAGGAGTCTTTTGTACTGATTTCATCATTCGTTATTTGTAAACTGTATTTTCGTGAACTTTGAGTCGACCAGAGGACTCATTTATTTAAGTTTTAGAATCCATTTACCATGTTACTGCTTAGCTGTGAAACTGATTTTTGATAAAGAAAGGCACTGTAAGAAAAAGAGTTTTAAGCCCCCTGAGGAGGAATCCTTCTTGGAACTAAAACATTCCGCCTTTTCCAGAGAATAAAGAGTGAGCCAAATGAAAAATACAGAAGAAACAGCAGGAGGAAGATGTTTTCACCCAACTCCTGTTACAGCAGAGTGGAGCTTTCCGTCTCTGAATAAAGTGCACTGGAGAGGTCTCTGTTCTCTCTGTGAATGACCCCGAGTGACCTCATGAGATAGACTCTTTCTTTGCTGGGGGGAAGTCACATTGAAGGTTCTAATGGTTTGTTTTCAGAATGACAGCCTGTCCAGTGATGCCTTGAAATTCCCGTTAGGTTTAGTGTGTGTGTACACGTGTGTACGTGTGTGTGCACGTGCAAAGTAAGAGCTAATGTTCTCTCACCTTAAAAATTCTGCCTCCTTTCTACTGAACTAAACGACACAGCACTCAGTAACCTCAACGTCCTTGTCCTCTGCACAGCACAAGTCAGGCTAGGACTGGGTCTCCTGGCTCAACTCAGACTCTGAGGTTTAAGTGGTAAAAGAAAGTGTTCTCCGCAAACCCAGCTGTCTGCGTACATGCAGACTTCACAGGCCTCAGTGTGAGGAATTCAGACCGACTGTCTCCTATCGGGTCGTGCTGTGCACCACGTGTGTACTTGTTCAGTATAGTCATCTGGTTGGATCCAGCAGCTCTGTCCCCTAGGCAGAGACTGGGGGCAGTGTCTGCCATCTGCCGATGACTTCAAAATCACCAGTGACATCTAACTTGGTGAGCCTCAAGCCAAAGATGGAGAACGGAAGGCAGTCATGTTGCACGCTGTTGCCCAAACCAACACACTTTTTGAAATGGTCTTTGAAAGAGCTGGAGTCTTGGTTGGGATCTGGAGATGTGGTGGATGTCTGAGGAGTCATAAATTTCAAGGTTAGGATCACTTACATACACACACACACACACACACACACACAAACACGCACACATGCACACACAGATGTATACATATGTGTGTATTTAAACACGAAAAATAAATATTAATTTCAACCCCAAATAAGACTTGCTGATGTAGTTAAAGTGAGTTCATGTAATATTGATTTCAGGGGCCTAATGATATTTTAGGTGACTAATATTAGCATACTTTTGAACATTCACAACGCTCCAGGCTACCTTCTGTGTTATCTAATTAAATTAAAAAGCTGTGAAGCACTATTAAGTTTTCAATCCCCTTTTAATTGCATTCTAGAGCTGAGAAAACAAAGACTTGGAGAAATTCAGGCACTTCTAGCTGAAGGTTCTACAGCTAGTCATTCTGGAGCTGAGACTCAAACTTCAGACCACCTGATTCTGAAATGGGTGGGGCTTTCCCCACTACATAACTCGGCTTTAAAATCTCTTTTAAACATGAGGTCCACAGACATCCAAGGGGTTTGTGGATGGAGTTCAGGGGGTCCGTGAACATGGCGGGGAAAAGTGCATCTTTCTTTTCACCCACCTCCAACTGAATGCCAGCCCTTATTTCAGTTATAAATGTTCGCAACAAACCTTAGCAGTATTAGCTCTTGTTTTTGTTTGGATTTATGCTTATGTGGGACGGAAGAAGAGGGGTGAGATTTGAATAGTGGACAGAGAAAGCAGAAAGGTTACACAGAATCCAGGTGATGGGAATCCAGGTTATACATATTTGTAGCCTTTAAATAAGTGGTACTAACACATGTCAGAGAATCAGAATTACCTTTAGAATTTGTTAAATATACAAATTCCTGGACCTCACTGTCCTGAAATTTTGATGCAGAGGCAATTTCTGATCATCTGCACCATGATATGCACACAGAAGGTACACAATAGGGGTTGAAGGGGATGGATGGATGGATGGATAGAGGATGGATGAATACTTGAATGAATGAAGGAAAAAGACAGTAAAAAAAGAAGCAGGAGCCAAGAGCGAGTGAGGCTGCTGACTGCAGCTAAGGGCTGTGTTCTTGAGGCCACACTGCCTGTCACTGCCTCTCTCCCCACCGCCCCTGCATTCCCACAGAGTTAAACTCTGCTTAATGCTGGAAAGACAAATTATTACAGCGTCTCAGGAGTGCAGGCAACTGTCAGGAAGCCTCGCATTACTGGCAACTCTCCCCCAGACGAATAGAAACTGCAGAAGATGAAGAAGAAAGAAAACGAGGGTAAGGCTGGGGTTGAGACTGAACAGACCTCCAAGACTCCTGCTCACCACCTTTCCGTTTCCTTTGCCAACTCCTCACTCACCTCCAGAAACACTTTAATGGGTTGAAGGACAGTGTTTTAAGTGTATTTGTTGGGGGAGGGAGCGATAGGTTTTCCCGAGAGTAGCTTCAGGCTTGAGCACTACTTTCTAAGCACTGTTACTGAGTACCGTTTCTGCCCGATGACATTTTATTTATTAAGCACATTTGTTAGTGACAGTTGAATGGATTTTTCTTGTACTTACACACCACATCGGAAGTAAAAAAGGAATGTTCTCTGACATTCGTCTCATGCTCTATTTGATATTTATTGGAGCCAGACTAGAATCTACACATGTTAAAAATAATCACCTCATTACGAAGCCATTTATTGCCAGTCAAGCCACCTTACTTCCTGTAGAGAAATAACATGCCGTGTGTGCAAAGGCTACTAATAGTGGCCAAAAAAAGGAAATAAAACCCCAAAGAGATGATAAGAGAAAGCAAAGCCACCACCAGCCCTGAAGCTCACAGGTTCTCCTAGTGACTACTGGAGTTACAAGAGACGTTTTGTATTTTAAAAACCAAAAAGCAAATACTCATGTATGTCTAAAATGGTAGGTAAAAGGAATGACCCTCCACCATCACTTATATACTTAAAGGATTTAGTTAATAAAACAGGGCACCATGCTGTTGCTTCTTAATTAGTGATATTTTCCTTCCCTCTGGCTCAAACTCCAGCAAAGATAGGGATTATTTAACCCCAAAATGTCAGGTTTGATGTGGATTATGGATATTCTGGGTAATGATATTAAGGACACATTTCTTGGATATTCTTAGAGCTGAAAAAGAAACGTAATGGGGTCCGAGACACACGCCCAACTTTAGGGGGGAAAAGAGCAGTGCCTGCCTGTCACATGCGCTTCCTGGGGAAGCAGCCCCACCCGCACCTCCCGCCACTAACTGCCATGCTATTCCCAGAGTCACAGATAACTGACCTGCAGGTGGGGAGTGAGTCCAAAGGCAGACAGACAGACAGCTTATAAACTGGCCTGTGACCTGTAGCCTAGCATCAAACAAGGGGCTGAGCCAATGAGAGTCATCCTCTCAGAATTCCAAAACGTGCACCGTCTCAGTCACCAGAGAGAGCTGAGCCCAAAGGGTTACGACTTGGAGAAGGACGGTGGGGGGGGGGTGTATCACGTGTATTGTAAACTGACAGCGTGAAGGAGCGGAAACTGAGCAAGACAAGGGAGCCGATGGCTAGAGAAGAAAAAGTGGGATGAGCCATCAGGAAGAACAGCAAGCCACGGCAAGGGCAGTGGAGGCTCACTGTCATCCTAACACAGCAAGAGAAGCCAATGTATGTTGATGTGCAGTGTTGAGAAAGCACCAGAACTTTTAAAAATAAGCGGCTATTTCCTTATTGAGTTTTCCTCTTTGCTCTGGTTGCCAAGGACATTCATAATGATCACGTTTAGTCACTGCAGAGTTTCTCAGGCAACAGATTTTGCTCTCTCTCTCTCTCTGACTTTTGATTATGACTTTGTTTTACTAATAGCTGTTTTTGGTCTTTTTATTTCTGGTGCCTTATTATTAGCAGCCTACATCTTTTTTGAGGAGTAGACAGGATCTGAAAATATCTGCAAAATCAGAAGTGATAGATTTTGGGGTTTTGTTCGTTCAACATATATAGCACATAGACCTGGAAATGGGATGTATTTATTGCTTAAGCGATGCCATGCCTTTCAAAATAAAAAAAAAAGAATGTTTATTTCCTCCAAGCCACGTGGGAGGATTAACATTATGTAGTGTACAGAGATACAGAATCATTTTAAGGAAAGTGTTTTTTTCCCCCTTCTTCTTTCTCCTTTTGTTCTTATGTTCAGTCTGTTCACAAGGGATTGATCCTTATTCCCAGCCAACAAAGGTAAATCTGCTAGCCCGTGGACTCCACATTGTCCTGCTCCAGGTTGGGGTAGAGAGCAGCTGTGGGTCTGATCGCTCCCCAACGGCAGCATATGCTCACAATTGCCCTCCAGGAGTGCGCCTCCGACAGCTGCATTCAGAGTGTTCACAGGAGCCAAACGCGGTCCAGCCTTTAACATATTAAGAAGTAACCAAATCATCAGGGTTTCATACTTCCCTGGCACCGTGCAGGTTACAGACCTTTCTCAAAGGGTAAAAGCTTATGCTGCTTTCTTTAGTTCAGCAATAAATATTTATGGGATTACCAGCCCATTGTAAATGGGATAACCAAACGCATTCTAATGCAAAACTGCTGGCTGCTTATCTAGCCGTTTGACAGAATGCAATTACACGACCAATTCTCTTTTTTGTGCCCTTCTGTCACTGCTCCCTGAATCACTCATGATGGACCCCTGGTAGGTGTTTTTCCCCCAACTTTTCCCAGCATCCATTGTAAACAAGGTTAGACACATCCACTATTGTATGTTATCCCATAAGTTACTCTGTTAATGTCCTGATATGAAAATATTTTTTTTCTACTGCCACAGAGACAATTTCTATTGACTGTTTTCCCCCACCTACAATATAGGTCACACTTCCCTATATACTGTTTCTTTGTACACTTCATGTCTCTCTTTTTGTTTTGAAAACTGGACATTTTAGATAATATAGAAACTCTTGATTCTTCTTTTTTCCCCCAAAGGGTTGTTGTTTTCTTTTGCTTTACATTAACTTGTCTGAGCTTAATCTTGGTATGTAGCTTCTCAGGCCTCTGTTCAGTTTTTTTTTTTAAACCTATTTTTATTTTAGGATCCTAGAGGTCACCACTATGTCTGCATAGCTTAGGAGTTGGTCAGTGATTGGTTAGACATTTGCCCAAACACCTAAAGCTACTAAATCTCCTACCATCTGCGGATGTGTCTATGTGTAGCTTGTGGGGTACATCCGACATTCAAGCAAGATGACCCCCAATAATTCTCTCCTTCTAGTATTTTTGCCCTTATGTAACCTACTCCTCCTGAGAGTGGGCAGCACCTGAGACTTGCTCTGAACAATAGAATATGGCAAAGATGTATGAGGTGATGAGATGATGAGATGAGATGATGAGACGTCCTTCTCATGACACATTTCACTACATGGCAAAGTGATGAGATGTAACGCTCATGATTATTTTGTTACATAAAACTGGGAACCTGCACATGTGCAGGAGAGAATCTAAGGGGTACAAGCTCTCCAAACACCCCTGGATGACTGGGTGACTGCACACATATGGAGGACATAGGAAAAAGAAAAATCCAGAAAAGATTTGAAAATTGGTTGAATCCTCTTCTCAGCACAAAGTCCATGTCCATTTCCATGACAGAACTCAGGGCAAGGGCAAGCATCCCATGACCGTAGCTACTTCTTCTTTCCAGATTACACCTCATGGGGGCAGAGAGTGTCCTAGGTCTCGGGCAGAACTCTAAACCTCACCTACAGCTTCACAAGGAGGAGACAGAGCCAGGCTTTTTGCCTTAGGGACAAAGGGATCACGGCTAATAAACCCGCAACTGCTGCCAATTCAAATACAGAATCTTGTCGGCAAAGCACTAATCAAGAATGTCGGTGATGTCCTATGAGACAAGACTGCAAGATGGGTTGGAAGGTAATCTTCCTGTGACAAGCCAGAAGAGTGGGATGTGAACGAAGACTAGATACTCTTTGATACTCAGGAGGCAGAACTATAGATGGAAGTTCCAACGTGATGGACTTTGGATCTACAGACAAAAAGTCATCCTGAAACCTTGGAGCAGTCCAATGAGTGGGGCTGCCTGGAGGGGTAATGAGCTGCATGTTCAAGCAGAGGCCACATCACCATTTGTCAGGGATGCCACAGATTCGCGCTGGCCAATAGAAACATACAGTGACATGCATGTGACTTTAAATTGTCTAGTAGCCAACAGCCAACCAAGGTGAGGCTGGTTTGGGTACGGCTTGATCTGCCTGTCTCCCTCTGTCTCTGTATGTCCTTCTTCACAGCTGGTTTTGCCTCAGGTAGTCCCTCTCCACACGGTGGCTGCCTGTATCTGCAAACGCAAGCCCTCCTAATTCAGCACGCTTGTAGGAAAGAAGTGATATTTCCTAAAAGTTGAGAATTGTTGAACTGAGTCCCAAGGACCAGCTTACCTCACATGACTCTCCCTGAACCAACCCCTGGGTCCAGAGGAAGCAACATGCTGATGACACTTTCTGGGCCTCGCGTCTAGCCCTGGAGCTGGAGGGTGGTGGGGGCAGCCCCGCCCGGCCGGAGCCCACCTTCACCGTGTAGAGGGCGGGAGTGGGCGTGTGGCTCTCTAACTGTGAGGCAGTGGATGTGCTGTTATCAGAGGCTGGGGGTGTGGAAGCTGGCCAGCAGAGACAATAGATGTCTGCTCTTTCCCGCTGTGTCCCGTACGTGCAGGACACAGAAGTCCCACAAGTTGAAGACGTTGACTTCTACGAAATCGTGAGATAGTTGAGCAAAATCTGCAGATTGACTCTTTAGAACCCTAATATCTTTCCAAAACATATACTAAGTGAAACATTTATATCTATTCTGCCTTTTGCTTTATGGATTAACAAAGTATCCTTAATAAGCACAGTCATTTTGGGATATATCTGAACCAAGTTTGATGCCCCCTCCCCAATGGCTGACCACAGGAAAATGGATAAGATGTTTATGTTGTGTCCCAATTTACTCCTACGTAAATTAGACAAAATAAGGTCTACTCTGCATTACTCTTGAAAAGATTATGCAAGATGATATTTCAAAGGAAGAAGCCAAGCACATAGTATACACCCAGGAAATGATAGCTATGCTTTTGTTTGTTTGTTTGTTTGTTTTGTGGGGGAGACAATTAGGTTTGTTTATTTATTTTTATTTTTTTTTAAATGGAGGTCCTGGGGATTGAACCCAGGAGCTCATGCATACTAAGCATGAACTCTACCACTGAGATACATCCTACCCCCCTGATTTTTTTTTTAATTATTATCATTGGTTTTAAAATCCTTTGCAGCCAAGCCTTACAACACGGTTTTCTATTTATTTAGATTAATTTAACTGCCTAATTAAAAGCTGTTGTGTATCCTGAAGATTTTAATTGTTCATGTTTCATTGTCTGCATGGCTTCCCGATTATCTTTGCTACTAAGTAATAATTATGCATTGCAAATATTTGCTTGAATTTTATATAAACCAGTTTTAAATGAAAGAGCTATTTACATTAATCAATTTAAATAAAGAGCACCACTTCCTCGCAGCTTTCTTGCTACCAACTTTACTTTTAGTCAAATGTGAACGGCTAATACTGCACTAATTTCTTTAAACCATTATGAAATGACAATCAATTTAAGTGCCATTAGAATGGCAAGACTTTTCCATCTGGGAAGGCACACTTTCCACTTCCAGATGGTGCTCCTTTTAGGCTAACTATATCAGCCTTGTGATATTTCTGGAAGTATTTCTCTAATAATTAAAACTATTTAAAAAAATCTATGTTTCATTCCCATTATTTCTTATGTCAAGAAGAGATGGAAGCTGCCAGTGAAGCAAAGTTCCTGGACTCTCCCATTTTGGTAACTAGCAGCATCCCCTACCCCACTGCTCAAACCCAAGCCCCAAGCTTCGTCTTTCTTCCCTTTCCTCACGTGCCACGTCCTCTCTTCAGCAAGAACTGCTGTGTAGACATTTCTAGTTCTGTTGCTACCACCCGAGTCCAAGCCACCACCTCCTCTCATGTGGTCTATTGGAATAGCCTACAAATTAGTTTTTCTTATTCTGTTCTTATTCTCCTCAGATCCACTCTCCAAGCAGCTACAGACTTGCTTTCCTAAATACAGAGCACGCCCCTCTCCTGGCTGAAACACAGTAACAGTTCCCAGCGTTTTGTAATCCAACTCAAATTCTGTACCATGTCTTCTTTAACCTCTACCACTTCTCTGACTTCACCTTTCATCACTCTCTCCCGTATTTTCCAAGTTCCAGCCATGTGAATCTTTCTGTCTCCTCTGGAATATTCCTAGACCCACACTTGAAATGACTTCTTTTGTGTCTCAGCTCAAATGCTACTTCCCAGGACATGTCTTCTCCGGCTACTCTGATAAGTAGTGACTAAACCAATTTGATCATTTACAGTCTTTAAGTCCTTTTGTGTGTGTGGGGGGGATAGATATTTAGAGGAAGTCAAGGGCCAAAGTTTTTCTCTCTCTCAAACTGGCTACCAGCAAGCAAGCAAAAACCTGTCTAGACTCTGCCACATGTGCACCAATACTGCAGTCAGCACCCCTTTTCTCAGGATTAAGACTGACGTCTCAGCACATGCTAAGCAACTGATACTGGAAGCACTCTCATAGCACTGGATTTAAAAAAAAATCACAATTCTAATCATTGTAAACGTATCAAATGAGATAAGTGGAAAATACCAGAAAGCCATACGCCATCAACCACAACAATCATAACATAATTTGATGATTGTGAAGTGACTTCAGGGTAGATTTCATTTTAATATAAAAAGAAAATCTATTGGGAATCTTGTCTCGCTGGTGTGTTACACGAGGAAAGTCAGAAATCAGCAACTAGTATTTTTGCTGCTGGAAGGCTGAACAGTCTAATCAGGACAATGTGTGCAGGGGCTGAGCTTTGAATGTTCACTTAGCTGAGATGCCAAGGAGTTCATCTATAAGTGATAAGTATTTTAGGTGTGTATACTTTATTCACTACTTCCCTTTAGTGTAAGTTTTTACGTGTCAGTTCAGCTCCATATCCAATAAATACTTTCACGTTGCTATTCATTTGAATTGGAGTTACTATGGAGAAATGACTTTTTGATTCTGACAGCTTTCTGCTGCATTATAAGAGCCTGTACATCATACCATCATTCCACAAAAATGGCTTGGCAATTTTCTATGAATTTTTTTTTTTTTAAAGTAAAGGAATCTGTTCACAGAGGAAGGGTTCTAGAAAAAATGTTTCAATATTAAAAAAGTTAATAAGAACCTTTAGGACCTAGGATATGACAATAGAGTACTGTTTCACATTAAAATAGACTGAACAATTTTAAAAGAAAATTTGCCACATTTTTAAAAAATTCAAAGATTTAAACATATATATTTTGCCACAGTTTCATATGTAACTGCCAGGAGAGTTAAAAACAAACAACAACAACAACAACAACAAAACCCCCAAACAAGACCAGAGAACAGGGAAAGGATAATCTCTGAAGAAAAATTCCTCAGCATTGAGGTACAACCTCTTTGAATTCAGGGTAGAATTTTCCTTTCATTGAACTAGAGCACGGAAAGATCTTTGGAGTTTTTTATTCTAGTCTTTAGTCTTCCTTGAAAATTTTAATTCAAATACGTTCTAAAACCCTATTTTAAACCATGCATATTTATACGCAGGTTAAAGAACAATAATGAATGAACTACGTAAGTGAGGGTGAGACCACTGCATCGCGCCTCCCACGGTGGCTCTGGGCTCGGCCACATGAGTTGCTGCCAGGGGGACGATCGCAGGCAGGACTCTCAAGTAGAGGCTTGGTGATGCTTGCACGTTGGGCTCCTCTGCTTGGAACCCGGCTGCCTTGCTCTAAGAAAGCCTGTCAAGTTTTCTTCGAAGAGAGAAGCCATGTGGAGGAGAAAGTGGGGCAACAGCCGGCCGCAGACATCTGAGGGAGGGCTCCCTGGGTGTCCTAAGGCCATCAGAGCTCCTGGCTGAGAGGCTCGTGTGAGACACCCTGGCCAGTGTCATGTGGAGCAGAACTACCCAGCTGAGCCCTTCTCGAAGCCCTGACCCACCGAACTCTAAGCAACACATTGATGTTACGTAGTCACAGTTTGGGGTGGTTTGTTACAGAGCAGCAGGTAACGGATACAGTAAGTGACAGCAAGGACTCCTAAAGTCTCTCTGGAAATAATTCCAAGGTACATTCTCCACTGCCAAACGCCTCCTAGACATCTGTCATCTGTTTATTTATTATTAAGCCTGTATCTCTTATTCTGACTCTAACCAGTTGGCTAGAAGAACTGAGATGGCTGACGTATGTGAAAAGGATTGTGAGAACGGCTTTATTGCTCATTGACTCAAACAAAATGCCACATCTTTGTTGGATTTCAAGGAAAGAGCATTATTGATGATGGATATATATTAAATGAATTGCACTCTGCAATGTGATCAAATTGTGGGTGGGACAACCAGGTACAGAGTAAATATCATTAAGGAACTCCCAGCACATGAGTCTTCTGTAGTTCAATCAAGCCACGTCCCCTCTGTTTCTCTATATGGAATTGTACCCTCACAACAAATTTTAGGCACTAAAACGTGTAAGACTCTCTGGAGGAATTTATTTTCTCAAGGAATCATAAATATGAGGTTTATTAGATTGAGAAAGCCAGCGGGTATGTTTGATCCTTCTTTCTCTAAGTGTTCATTCACATAAGGAGCTAACGCGCCTTAGGAAAAGAATGCACTGGAACTAGAAGCAGTAGCAGAAGCGTGTTAGAAGGGAGGAGCCAATGGACAACGCTTCTGGGGAAAAGTGACACAATCCCACTGAATTTTGTGTGTTCTATCTCAAGTTAGAAGCCATAGCGACTAACTGGTTCTAAAAACAAAGTGTCTGGATGCCAAGAGGAAAAAGATGCAATCTGTCATTAAACATAACGAATGCTGGGATAATAGCGGTTACTATCATTGTTCCATGTTCTTACCTGTGGCGTTATCTACCAGGGGACTGTGGACGGAAGGGTTAGATGTAAAATGCCATTACAGAGAGTCCTGATCAGACAAAGACACGAAAGAGGTACTTACAGAGAGGAGAATCTGAACAGCACTGTGGATGACCTCCAGGTACTGGAAGTCGACGATGCAGCCCGTGACGGAGACGTACGTGTAATCGTCCATCATGCCGTGTGCTGACGGGGGCAGCACCCTTCGGACACAGCCGGGCCCGTGTTCCCGCCACCACGACCGGTGTACAGAGATGTTGAATGTCATTAGATCTGTATCCTAGTGGGCAGGAGACAAGAGAGCGAAAGGAGACCATCATATCATATCACATCTTTGCTCTTCACATTAAGACGAATTCAGGAGAGATGAAATTGCTGAAATGGTTTAAATTTCAAGTAAAAAGTGACGAAAGACAAAGCGAACAATGGCCACATGTATCGTATGGCTAAGTGGCTCATTTTTCACTGGGGTTATAATTATTCAACGTGGAGATAGAATTCTTCCAATAATAACATTTTAAGGTTAGCACACATCAAAAATCCAGAGATGATACGTTTATTTAAAAAATTCATATGCTTATTTTAAAATTATTTTGTCTATACTGAAATTTTCTTCTGTGTTTTCTTCTTGCTTCATTGTCATTAGAATTATCCTCATGGGCTAACATTTATTGCCCTTAGTGTTTGTGGAGGGTCAGCTATGAAGGACTAAGGTTATAATGCTTTTGTCCTAAACAATGGTTTGAAAAGAATACATGAGGAACCAAGACTCTTGACTCTCAGATAAATTAGAGATTACGGCCACCCCTGTGGACACCTGAGGAGGTGTGGTGATGGAGAGAGAGCAAGGGTGCCCACAGACCACAGGCCAGGATGTGGATCTGCAGGGAGCCGTGGATATAGGAGCAGCTGGTCGATTTCCCAGCCTCCACTCCCATCAAGCTCACTGTCGCTAGTGCCAGGGGGACATGCGGAGTGGGCACCACTTTTGCTCAGCCGCCCAGGGGCTGCCTGCTGATTGTCCAGGACAAATGATGCTCATCTGTGCATTCCAGTGCCCCTCGGAGGACCATCCCCACCTCAGTGGCATGGAACACTCCTAAGTGTCAGAAATTGAATTTGGAACTCTGAAAACTTAGGGGAAGCTGGTGCAAAGTGGAAAGCCCTTGAACTTCTAGCTGACCAGCGTGAGACCCGCCCGGACAAGGTCAGTGGAAACCCCTCCCTTGTTATCCTCTGCTCTGTGTGGTACCTGCATCTTCAGATGAGAAACATTTCCAGTTCACATTAGTAGGCAGCTTTTCCATGGTTTTAGATTTACCTCAACACAAATGATTCCAAGAATCATTATAAGAATGCCTTTGATTAGATCAATAATAAAACATTTTATATCTTTTTTTTTGGGTTGTTGGTTTGCTACATATATTCTGTTACCATCACAGCTACAGCATTTTATGGATAATAAGACATTTTCCATCATCTTTTTTTTTCTTTTTTGGTTATTAGTTTGCTACATGTATCATTTATACTTACCCTCTGGAGAGAAAATATTACAGAAAAATAATTGCTCTTGTGAGTGAATTCAGTTTAACACAAGGCAATTTACCTGCAGGCAAACTGCACACTGCTCCCTTTCCTGGCCATTAGATTTAATCTCTGGAAGTTAGCCTTGGTCACTACAGAAGAACTATGATTTCCCATCTTAATAGAATTCATCAGGTTCAGGATGAACTAGCATGATCTCAAAATTCATAGCAATTTCTGTTCTGGAAGTGTCCTTACCCAGTGGCCTCTTCTATTGCAGGGCTGTAAGTTCCTTTCAATATGACTTTGACTAAAATTTATATTACCCAAATAAAACAAAAGTGAATTTAAGAACTAATGGTACATGTTTGTTACACTCATAAAAATCTCTCAGTGTGGTTCTCACTTAATTTGCTGGCACTATAACATATTTATAAACTGTATTATTTTTTGCAATGGCTGTATTAAAATTTGAATGAGAACATCAACAGCATCAAACTATATATAAAATTCTAAACTCTTAATTAAATTTGGAATAAAGTTTTATCGTAAGTTTGTGTCTGATTTCTATCTCCTTCGACAGTTAGATATCAAACATTAAAAAAAAACTCAACACATAATCAACTCAGTTTTGCATGAGGCACATCAGAGGGAATGCAACTCAGAAAACCACAATTTTTTTTTAAATAAAAAGAACTAAATAAATGAATACAGAAGATCACTTATTTTCTTGACTCTTCCGGTTATCATAGCAAAGCCTATAGTTTTGAAATACATGGTTTAGTGTTAAACCATAGATCAACAAAGTGACCTTAAAAATAATTATGAGTAGCTCAAATGTCATTTCTTTTCCATTTCTTGGCATTAAATATTATCTGATAATTTAAGCACACTATGGTTAAAAAAATTGACAAGCAATGTCTTTGCCATCAGAATTTAAAAGATGTAAATAATGGTGTTTGTATTTATGCAAGTGTGTGTGATTACCAAAGGACAGTTGGTAAAACAAAGAAAGCAAGGAGAGAGAGGAGAAACATGGGAGGTGTGGGGACTGCCTGGGAAGAGACAGTGTCAAGGCCAACAGGAGGAAGAATTTCAGGGCAGTTGGTCACACCACGGTCAAAAAGCCTCCTAAAACAAAACATACACACAAACCAACAACAGTGAATTTGCAGATCTGTGGGGCAATACCAGGAGAGTGCTGGGAGTGAAAAAACGGATTTCAAGGAATTGAGGGGATTGAGACAGATGATTTGATGTTTTTTCACGAAGTGTGGAAGTCAAGGTGGTAAGAACATGGGATGATGGCTTCAAGGGTGCACAGGAGAACACGAGTGAACATGTGGAGAATAAGATACTGGCTGTATCTCCTCACACTCCCAACCTTATGACTTAAAATTACTCCAGAATGTCTGCCCTTCTCTAAATAATCTACTCAGGTAAATATTAAATGTTTACAAGCCCCTTCGTCTCATTAGTGTGAATCCCAAACTTGTTCCCATTTTCTTCGAATACTTGAATTTTTTAAAAAAGAGACATTTCCAGAATGATTTGAAATGTTCATTAACTTGGGTATGCGGACATGCCTGCCCACATTATTTGCAGTAAGTGTAGCCACCGTATTGGAATTAGCTCACGTCCTGAAGAATTCAGTGTTCACTTTCTATTATAGTAGACCACTCTATAAATCTTCATTAATCAAGGAGTTACTCACTCTTATTCTTCTTTGTTCTTTTAATCGTCTGCTTTTTTGTATGTGTCTAATTTAACTTTAGCTAATCCTCTCTATTGCTAGAAATGGACTCCCAACCTCTGATAATATTCATTTTTCTCCCCTTTCTCCTTAGTTGTGGCTCAAAGGGTCACTGAATCCAATCTTACATGGCGATCCGCTTTTTGTCTTTTCACTTTCTTTGATCATAAGCCAGCCCAGCTGGAAGTGAAAATGTGACCCTGAGGAGAAGTCCACATGTATTTAAGGAAATAGATTTCAATTTTAGAGTCGGCTTTGAGTTTACATTTATATAATAGAATTCATGTCAATTGAAACTTCTTCTGAAGGACTGTTCATCTCAGAATAGGAACTGGGAAAGTTGAAACAACTTTCTTACATTTCCAATTATTTTCTTTTCACCGAAGCATCAAACATTTCAGAGCGTACTGTAGATCCATGTAACAAGGGACAAACACAGTGCTTGCTAGTGAGGCTTAAGTGTTTGGAGCCCATAATACAAAGACTTAGTGTCAGTTCAAATATCTCAACCAGTGTATATTATTTTCCTACATCAAAAGCAGCTCTTAGAGACAGGCTTAAAAGGCATCCAAGCTTCCATTGGAAAGTGATTGCCATCTGCCGTTGCTCTCTTACAGAATCCTTCTGCAAGCCACCCGCACATCATGACGGTGTCGGCCTGTGCCGCTGGTGCCGAAACTGAGGAAGGTTTGCAGAGGGGGCAGTGGCCATTGATTTTGATTTTCTATTTCTTACCCTTACAACTAGGCATCGCTGGGGCTTTTCAATTGTCTACTATTGATCAGGGGCCAGAGGCAGAGCTAAAAGTAATCAAGCCTTCTGTCTTCATTCTTGGGCTTTAATTCCCTAGATTGAGCCATTTTGGGAAGCCCTGAAGTCTCATCCATCTATTCAGCAGGTACTTATGGAGTTTCTAAAACGAGTTATGCACTGGGATTTAAGAGTGAATGTAAGATCTTATTCTTGCCCTCACGGAACGTATATTCTAGTGGAGAACACAGGCAATAAAGTAGACAGAAATACTTATACGTCTTAAAAACTAACATAAAGGCAATAACGTGGTGGAGAGTGACTGGGATGAGGAGTGGAGTTATTTTATAAGAGATGGTCAGAGAAGGCGTCTCTCATGGAGGGTATTTGGGCCAAGACCTGTTGGATGAGAAAGAACCAGACACGTGAAGATGTGGGGAAAGTGTCGCGTGCAAACAGAACTAACAGGAGACGTAGGAAGCAAGCCCTGATGAGGAGTCGGGATTTTACATAAAGTCCAGCTGGGAAGTCAAATCCTCGTCTCACCTGCTTTGCATTTTTAAAAAGATCATTCTAAGAACTGTGTAGAGAATGGATTTGACTGGGGCAGAGGTGGAAGCCAGTTAGGGGGGTATTGTAGCAGGTAAGGAAAGGGGGCAGCCGTAGAAGGGGCAGGACAGGGGTGTGATGTATTTTGGAGGCAGAATAGCATGTGGAGATGAGAGGAGATAAATGAAGGCGACTCCAGCGTCTGATTGAGCAGGAGGGCGCCCATCTGCTGAAGGCAGTTCTCTGACGGAGGGGGCAGAGCCAGCCAGTTACTCAACAGCCAATAAGTCAACTGCTGGGGAGTGTGCACACCAGCCCCATAAAGGGGGAACACATGGGGCACGGAAGCAGTATTTATCTGTGTATTTATATGAATTTACCATTTTAAAACCATTTTCCTTATACGTGGGTTAAAACAAGGCATCACGCTAAAGAGTGTTAGAAAAGAGGATTTTCAGTGTAAGAGAAAAGAGTCAGTTATGAGATCAAAGAAAATAAATGTAAATACTGTGACCTGCAAAACAGTCTACTGTTCCTGTTGGTAACATAAATTTTAGTAATATATTTTAATCTGTTTTTTTACTTTAGAAACGAAAACGAAAATATTGCCTGTTATCAATTAGTCCTCAGAATGATGACATCAGTTCACTTAAACTTCCTCCGGATGTTATCTAAACAACTTTTAACATCATGCCCTGAGTTGTGGCTCTAGTGCATTCAGTCACGCTGTTAAGTATACAGTTTTTACTAAAATGTATCATGTTTGTGTTCATTTATTTTGTTCTGATCTTTTAATCCAATCAGTTGAATACCTTAGCCCCACAGTAAAAAGCACTTGAAAAAGTAACTATTGCTGAGTCATATATTTGTATTCATATCTGGGTTAGCTGAATTTTAGGATTAGTACAGTTTTAGTCTGGAAGTGTACATATTCATTGTTTCATTTACAGGATTAGTATACGCTCCTGCCTGTCAGTCTTCGAAGGTTTGGTACTGTGGGCACTTTCTACATGTAAGTACTGCTGGGAAAAAAAGTATGTGATGCTAACACTGAATGGAAAATATCAAAATGCACTCATGATTTAAAATTATTATATAAAATGTGTGTGAGTGTGTGTGTGTGTGTGAGAGTGGGTATGTGTATCTGTGCATGTGAGTGTGTGTGTGCGTGTGAGATCTCTGTCCACTGAAATGGCTTGGAAACAACGTCATCCCAGCAGCAGTGAGCGTCTCCGGTTTGTGCTCTCTGACACGCTCCCTCACTAAAGAGAACCAAGGTTATTCCCTGGAGAAATGCCAGATCCAGGTGTGGTGAAGGAAGCAACAAGGAAAGTGTGCAATATATCTTTGTGCTAGAAATTAAGAAAACTTTCACAAATTGATGAGTCATGTTAAAAGGACCTGGGGCCAGTGTGAAGGGTCTCCCACTGGTTAATGTTATGATCATCTGAGCATTAAAGAACAATGAGGCAGACCAAACGCATTGAATCAGTGAAGATCTGTGACTCCATAATGCTCAGAAAAGAAAGGCAGATATTAACATTTAAAGGAGTTTTTTAAACAATACCATCTCTGTGCTTTTCATTCAGTTTTGCTATGAACTGCTCTAAAAAAGGAAGTTTATTAATTATAAAAATCAACTTTACTTGAAAAATGAGTGATAAAAGGAAAGGAATTAGGCATTTATTGTGCCTTTCCAGCAGGAATTATGTATCAAGATAACCCAATTGATGAGGTAAAGTCTACCTAACTGGTGAACGCCAGGCGATAAATGTAGAAGGAATGAAAGGATTTTTTTTTTAATTACAAATTATAATGAAATTATTTGATTCTTATAAGGATTAGCAATTGGTTATTAAAAATTAAATAGTTAATTCAGGTAGTATCAAAGTACATAATACAGATTTCTTTTTTAGTGTCAAACAGCACTTACAGAATAATAATAATAAAAATAATAATAAATTTCAGAACTTGTGAAATATACATAAAATGATATTCAGGGAAAAATTTATGGCATTAAATATTCATAGCAGAAAAGAATAAAGGCTGAGAATTAATGAGCTAAGCAGGTAGTTCAAAGATTTAAGAATAACAAGTTAAGACTATATGAGAAGAAAAGATGTAGATACAGATTTGATTAACAAATGTATATTATGTGCCTACCCTGTGCTGGGATCAGGGATTAATCCATGAACAAATGAGACAAAATCCCTGCTTTAGTGAAGCTAACATTCTAGTATGAGAAGATAGACAACAAATAGAAGAAAACATGTAGTCTCTTTTGTGTTAGAAGATGAGTATTATATTTCAAAGAATGTAAAGTAAGGGCATCAGAAACATATAAAAGCAGAAATGGAGGGAGAAGCAAGATGGTGGAGTAGAAGGATGCTCGTGGCTCACCCTCTCCCACAAGTACACCAAGACTCACATCTACGGACCCACTCAGCCAACCAGAGCACCTGCCGAACTCCGACAGAACATCGCCCTCTTTGAAAGACAAAGAACCATATAAAAGCAGAAATGAATTAAAGATACAGTAGAAAGGATCAACAAAGCACAAATTTGTGTCTTTTAAATGCTAATAGAACTGACAGCATCCTGGTACCAGTGATCAAAGTTGCTACGCTTGTCACTGTCCAGGTGGCGTGTTTTCCCCTCATCCACAGGACAATGATCAGCCTTAAACAGAATAAAGTGGTAACATCCAGAAGTTTAAAATGGGCACGCCGTATGACTCTGCAGTTTTACCCTTCTGAATTTACCGAGCTCACGTACACACCTGTCGTGTTTTATGTTGGTTTGTCTACTGAGGTGCGTCGGGTTCATAGGGAAGAACCAGGGATGTCCCTGCAGAAACAGCCTTCCAAAAGCTGAGCATTTGTGCATGGAATGTCACAACATTTTTCAATGCAATGAAAAAAACATTTCTTACCAGTGATGCCTCAAACATTATTTGTAAAAGTATAATGTACATTCACAGATATTGACATTCATGGTATGTAACTGCTGTGGCTGATGGCACTAAGATTTGCCTACAGGTGATTTTTTCACAATAAGTACACATTTTGTTTGCAATCTATGAATTTTAAACACCTGTAGTTTACTTAGTTAATTGCCAAGCCCATTCAAGACATCTGGCTTCTCTGTCTTTGTGTTAATCAATAATTATTTGATTACAGTGTTATGCCATTTATGCTAATTAGGATTTTGAGACCATAAAATTGTGCTACCTTTGTGCTTCGTGCAGGTACTAATGTGTTGTATTTATAGTTTGCTGTAGTCATAATTCATGCATGCATATGCATGTATGCTCACATTTTCATTTGCACAACAGAAATTTTTCTATTCAGTCTGGTTTTTTGGGGTTTTTTTTGCTAAGTTTACCATCTGAAAAGAATACCCTTACTCATTTTTCAATTTTGGGAGGAAAATTCCTTGTTTGAGAGAAAAAAAATAGATACTTGTTTTAACAGGATAGAATCCTTTTAAAAAAATAAAGAGGAAAAGTCATATGGTCCTTTTAGTTGCTCCCTTGTTGAAAGGAAGCTGATAAAGAGGGCAGAATTGGTATTTTGACCCATGGATGTGGCTCCTGGTGTGGTTTAAAACCCTTTGCAAAGGAAGATTGTTTTTCTTAATTGCTTCCTTTGCTAAAATAATTGTGAAGCCTGGAAAGAGTTCTGATTAATTGCCAACCTGGATGTGGTAAAACCTCTCTGGAAGGTTCGCATCTATCACCATCCATCTCAAGTTGCAGAGTAACCACCTTGGACGGCTTGCAGGAGGCAGCCTCTAGGGATCCGGAAGTCTCTGAGACAATGACTCAAATACAGCTCTGGCTGGAGTTCCACTGTGGCAGTGGGATGGGTGTCAGCCCGTTCTTAACTGCGTTGGGGTTTCTCGTGTTCCATACAAGTCTTGGTGTGTGTACATATGTTCAGGGGGAAGGGGCTAAACTGAGAATAAAAGCTTACATCTACCCACAGTACTCATTTTGAGAATCTTGTCTCTTTTCATGTCTTCATAGAGCTCTTGCTATGACTGTGAGTAATCACGCCACGTTTGACAATGCTTCATGCCAACATTAGCTCTCTGTCCTCCATCTAAACAAGATTAGGTGTCACTAGCCACATAGTCCACAAATATTTAAGGCCCAGGGCCTCAAAGGAGCTACCTAAATAGTGAACACTGCTTATTTTATCACTGTTTAATTCTTTGAATGGGGCGGGGGATGCTATTTAAGGCTATAGTTTAACCCCAAGCTGAGTCATGGAAGGATCTTTCCTAATGTCCTGAGGAGCTCAGGGTGCGTCCAAACTACTAATTAAATCATATTAGAAAGTGAATTCTTACTAGTAATGATTAATCCCAATAATTGTAATTCCCCCAAATGAAGTAAAGACCACATTTAGCTCTTCCTTAATTAAAGATGAATCTGAAGTTTTCCAAAGAATATTTGAATCTTTTTCAATTTTCACACCATGGGGAGGCATATCAATGTCTGACTGGCCTTACAGAGAGCAGCTACTTTTAAAACATCCAAACTCGTCCAAAAGCATGCTTAGCTACACTTTCTGTAAGTACCTGAACGAGTACACACACAACTGAGAAAGCCTCTCCCCTTTGATGGTTCTGCTGCTAGCCGCCAAACAGCCCTCTCGCCACGAGCTGGGGTTATTTCCAGGGGGAATCTTGCCAGATGAAATCTTCAAGAGATGTGGGTAGTTATAGTGGCTACATCTTCTGCAGTGTCTGGAGTGGCAGTGGTGCCTGGCTATGCTCTGCCCTATTTCCCCTTTGTCTGAACACAAGGAGACTTCAAACAGTGTAGGTTTCCTCCTTGTAAATATATACATCTAGGTCATTATACACTTAAAAATCTCATTAGGTCACAAGATCTTCTCTGAGAGTGAGTGCACACATTTTTTTTTCTTGCTCATCTCTTTAACAGAAATGCTATCTGTATAGTCTTTGTTCTCTATTCGTCATTGTACCAAGAAATATTTTCATATTTTCTTCATGAGCACTTTATAATCCAAAGATACATAATCGATATTAATTATAATATATTGGTGAGTGCAGAACAGAGGTATTTAGAACGACTTTAATTCAGAGCCATTGCTGTAGGAAGTGACTCACGCAGTCTGATAGAGTTTATCTTTAAGAACGATGCTTCGAGCAGTTTGCCCATCAGTGACAAGGCATGGTGGCTTCTTATTCGTTATCTGAGGATAAATATTGCACATCAGGAGCTCTGTGCAGACTGAAAGGCACGGTGTGGGGGCTGTGGTTTGGGGATGTGGAGGGTGGTCCAATCAGTAATCAGAAGATTCCCACATGGCCCCTGTGGCTGGAAGATCTGATCAACCAAGGGTCCAGCTCTTTTGTCTCTGAGTCTGGGAGTGAGATACACAGTTTTTGAGGAAGTCTAGCATTTCCAAAGTTAGTTTGGAGACTTTCCAGAAATAGATCAAACAGGAGAAGATTTTTTTTCTTTTTACTGTCAGAACTATTCTTTCTTTAAAGGTCTGTTTCCTCGGTGAAGGGCAGTGCTTCTAAGGGCCCCGTTTGGCTGGGGAAGAAGGCCCCGTAGCCCTCAAGGGCAGCAGCTGGCCCCCAGACGTGGCAAGTGAGACTGAAAAGGCACTTTGCCTGCCTCCTCATCATAGCCTCACTGTCAAAAATAAAAAATCTCAATTTGGGTTGCAGGCTATTGGCTGACTTAAAAATTTTTTTTTAAACTTTTAATCAAAGGAGAATTAAAATAGAAGGACAGGCACTCGCACTCACTCTCCAGCCTTGGTCATGCCATTTTCCTTCACCGCTAACATTCTGTCCTTCCAGGCCACGCGCCAAAGAGCAGTACTGTAATACTCCAGGCAAGTTCCATAAAATTGCAATTTAAAAGTCCAGGTAGCTCCCTTACATTTTAAAATTGAGGTGGTCTTCAGCAGAAGATTATGCTATTTGGCACATCTGCCTCTATTTGGGGAAAGTTATGTATTTAAAATTCAGCTTCTAGATGTGAGTCTGGTGAGGGCTATCGGACCCCAAGGCAGACTAGGTCATGAGAAAGGCACTGGAATTGGCGAACATATGTGACATAAATTCTGTAAGGGCAGAAATTTCCCAATTATCCCCTCCCCACGATCTCACCCTTTATTAGAAACCAGCATGTTCTCTGTTATGTGGTCCTCAGTAGAGACTGGTGAGGAAGGAAGGGCAGGGGTACATGTGTACTGCGTACTGATGCATTCTGGGTAAGGATGGACTGACATCACATGTCTCAGAGTTACAGCTTGCTAACAAGATACAGCAGCTGCCTTTTCTAGTGGGCAGGCTAACGTGGGGAAGAACAATTTCCCTCCTCTTCTCACCCCTTTCCCCTTGTCCAGAATCTAAACAGTAGTTTCTCTCTGAGTCATCCAACAAATGCGAGAATTTTGCAGTAGAAAGCCAGGTAACTTGATGGCTTGGGCCATCATTGGCTTTGGGAAATAGTGCATGGAAAGGAGAGCTAGAAGGAAATAAAGGAGAGGAAATAAATGCTGCCATTGTCAAAGAAAGAGCAATTGTCTGGGCCAAGGAGCAAAGGGAATTTTATGGGGACAGTGAACTTGGAATCCATGGGTCAGAGAGCCATGCACTACATACAATTAATGAAAGACAGAATTTGAATTACAAGATAATAATTCCATTGAGAATTTCTGTAGCTATTTAATGATTCATAATATACTTTGGTCATTTATACTAACTCATGACCATGAATACTGCTCTCAAATTCAAATAGCTTGTAATAGAATGCACTACACGATGCATATTTCTTTATTAACATTTAGAAATAAAGATGTTCCTATAATTTACTGTGAATGTTTAAACATGTTAGGGCCATCATCTCATCATAAAATACCAAGAATTGTTATTGAAAACATTTGGGGACCATCTATATAATTATTCTCAGTATTGAAAAAAAAATCCCATTTTGGGGATGTATAAATTACAGCTTCTTAGTTCTATAAATATCCAATTTGGCCATAATTACACATAAAATGAGGGCTTTGGTTTATGTTTGTGTGTGAATTGTGGTAACTTTTTGCTAGGTCAATTCCTACATCTGATAGAAATGTATTCAGAAGATTTGAAAGCATGTCAATCAGCCCGTGGCATCAGTGTTGGTAATGGCTGAAACTCACCTGTCAGGCAAAGCATAAGACAAATGGATTATCTGTGGACATTTTGCTGAGACTCAATTGAGAACAAAGCCAGATGCTTAGAGTAAAAATAACAGACAAGATCTCAGCTGATTGTTGGACAGTGATTCATAGGACTAGCTCATCCCTGAACTTCTCATTGTGACCTAAAATGCCAAAGGCTAGTTCCCAAGAGAATGTAACCAGGTTCCCAGTCAATGCAGAGTTGCCAGTGAACAGAAGGAAGAACTTCAGTAACAAGAATATGGTCCATTTTCAGAATGCTAGTTACTTCTGACGGCTCTTAGATTTTTCATGGAGTGATGGCAGGTCTTCCCCACCTTTCTGCCTCACCCCTGCACCCGCTGCCACACATGCCTCTTGTCCCACAACTGGGAAAAGCAGAATAATGTGGAGAAGACTCCAAGGAGCTCAACTTGCATAGGAAAGAAGAGGGAACGACAGATTCCAAACTAGCCTTCTCTGATCTAAGTTTCCACATCACACACAGGTTAAACATTGCATTGGAAGAATTCTGAGGACCACCCTGTGCCTAATATTTAATGGAAGGCAATCAACGTTCTGATCTTTCTGGACTCATGAGGTGGGAGCAGCAGCAGCAGTGCCTCCCCAGTGACATTTTTCTACTGTCTTTGTCCAGACTTGGACACAGCCAGTTCATATCCAAAAGGACACCTATTTTTTTTCCTACTGTGAGTCCAGCTTTGTAACGAAAGCACCCCATGAACTCAGCATTCTACTGGCAACAAGAAGCAAATCCCAGTCAATTGAGAAACTACCACTATTGGCAAATCTATGTGTCTTCCTGCCCTTTGACCCTTTTCACATTAGTGTAATTTATCTTTTTATGGCTTGTCTTACCCTCCAATTTTATGTTCCTCAGGAGTTGGCATGGATTCATTTTTGTGTCATTAGTGCCAAACATAGAGTGGATGTGTAATAAATGCTTATTGAAGGAATTAGTGATTCTCAAATAAAATAAATAATATACGCACTTTAAAATCAAAAGGTCAATTCCAAATGTATTGTAGAGTTAAACATAAAATGTAAACCATAAAAGAATTAGAAGAAAAGCATGAATATTTATCTTAGGGTGAGGAAGTACTACATAAACACAAATAGCAAAGGAAGAAAACAAGAACATGACAGAGAACAGACAGGATAAGTTTGCTTTAAAAAGTGGCTAATGAGAAGGAGAAGTGGCTGGAATCAAGAACTGACTGCCTGGTGCCTGTGTTACACTTGGCTGCTTTTAGAAGTGGTTTCACTATAACTGAGTATTTTCAACTACATGTTAAAAGGAACAATATTCATGTAAATAACACTGTGTTTACATAGATAAATTGGTTTAATACTTTAGGGGAAAATGCTACGTGAGTTAAACAAGATGCATTAAAATGTCTTTTAAAAACCTAACGAATAATTGTTTTGACTATATTTTTCAGAATTGAGTCAACTATCCTGATATCCCTTTGGTGTGATCTCAGAATTAAAGTACTAGGGAATTACTTATTTGTAAAATATGTACAGTTTGACAAATCCTCAAGGTTGTAACAAGAAAAATTCCTTCTATCTATCACAGCCTTTTTTTTTTTTTTTTTGCTGGACTTGTTTTACCGGTCGTATGCCACACTAAGCCAAAAAACCCCACCATCGCAGGTTAAGGAGCCTAAGAGATAATCAAGAAAAAATCATGTTTTGGAAGATTCATAAATTTGATTCTTATACCAGTAATTTTTGCCATCTGATTCATTATCACAAAGATTTTGGAGAGTAAATTATTGTTTGTCTAGTAAATTTAAAAGGTTTGAAGTTCTGTTTACAAATCCTATTTTCTATACTCACGCAGAAACACATATTTATAAGGAAGAACCAAAACTAAATATTGCTTTAATAAGAATCTTAATCTGTGTACATAAATAATGACACTTCCAAAATTAACTTAATCAACGTAGAATCCAAAATTAGCGCTTGATCAAATTAGCTGGATAATGGTTATTCATTATTTAGTACTGAAAAAAACACAACTTTAATTACAATAAATTATGAAACACATAGCAAAACATACAGCTTTAGTTTTTCTTAAAAGACTCTTGTATCAAAATGTCAGTCTCATTAGGCAGAAATCACTAAACCGACGAAGCCAAGAGTAAAGGGCAGGCAGGACCTAAAAATCACCTTTCAAACTTGAGAAGCATAATGTGTTATAGAAAATACACTATTTCTAGGGAAATGACTCAGTGAAGACTTTCCAAAATATCATAAAATACTTTAGCTGGAAAACGAATATTCTTTCTCTAGATTAAGTGTGAGCATTTAACAATTCAAGCCACAGAGGCTGAGTTGCGCCCGCCTCCCATTTCACAGTCTGGGTGTGACACTATTTTGACTACTGCAGTCCAACCCTCATTTGCAGGAAAACTCAGTGCTGTCTCCTGATTGAATGTTACTTTGCTGCAGCAATTTTAAAGGAGAACTGAAACTGTACAAAAGTGACTGTGGATATAGCCTCCTTGCTAATTTTGCATCTAAGACATGACTTCAGTAGCAGGTGTTAATTTCTAGGTAAATCTGGGCTGGTCTTCTTGAAAGATAATTCCTACCAGCTGCTGTTCTCTAGGTTTCTGAGAATCCCAGCTTCCAGGACAAAGGGAGCAACTCCCCACGTGTCTGCAGCGTTCTGATGCCCGCTCTTTAGAAC
The DNA here is from genome assembly GCF_036321535.1 of Camelus dromedarius. Classification (NCBI taxonomy): domain Eukaryota; kingdom Metazoa; phylum Chordata; class Mammalia; order Artiodactyla; family Camelidae; genus Camelus; species Camelus dromedarius. The sequence continues at coordinate 7,171,556 of NC_087465.1, read as the reverse complement.
GATATTAATCTCGATGCCACGGATTCATGTATTTTTTAATCTACTTCAAGAACAAAAAGGACATAATGGCCCATTAGGAAACATTAAATCCCGATCATTCCGTTAATGTTCGCGCTAATACGTGTTCTATAAAGTTGCTCACTTCTGTAACTAAGACTCTGGTGTCACGGGTTAATGAGCCACACGGTGCCTAATGTTGTACATCGGCTGTTAATCCATTATCAGGAAAGGACTGATCTATCGCCCTAGCAGACAGATCAGAAGTCCTGTAGGGGGAAACGAACCCCCACCCTTTATTGCTACGTCTTACAGATGTGCAGAGCATTTGCACAAGCTATCATATTTGATTCTAAAACCCATTCTCTAAACTCAGGAGGCTGTGTGTTACTATTTGTTGGGAGCGCCTGGCAGGGAAGCACAGCATCCTTGTGGGATGGGGTCTCTTCTTACTGGGAAGGTTACTGGCTGACTGTGCAGCTTCTGGAGGGAGGCACTGGGGACACAGATGTGCAGATACTCACTCAGAACAACCTGGGTGACCTAGTTCTGATTTTTGGGTGAGTAGGCACTGTTTCAACCAAGTTAGCAGTTACAGGGCAGAGGAGGGAGGCATATACAGCTGCTGACTCATTCCTCCTCTCTTCCATTATGCCTTATGTCAAGTTCTCTGGATGCACCAATGCCAGCAGCCTTTTCATCATATTCACAGTAGATGGGGAAAGGGTGCTGAATCTGTTCCTTTATGCTCCATCCCCGCATGTCCTGATCTCAGCAAAGTGACTACCCTCAGCTCTGGGATGTCCTGATAGTTGCCAAAGGTGAGTCTGTTATCCTATCAGGTAATTGTTCAAGGGAAAGGCTTGATACCCAACTCCTGTAAGGCAGATGTGTGAGAAAATCTGTTGCAAGGACTGGAAACTTTTTTTCATATCTGGAGAGCACCATAATTGCTTTTTCTGGACATTGTCACAACAGCACAACAAGAAAAGCAGCCACCATAATAGAGAACACCTATGTAGCACCTACAATGTGCCAGCCACCGTTTGTAGCACGACATGTGTTTTAACTGACTTAATCCTCACGACAGCACCTGGGGTAGGTGATGCCGTTCTGCTGACCTTGTCGATGAGGAAGGAACCAGCTACCAAGTTCTGAAGCCTAGAACGGTTGCCACCTCCGTTTCCTAATGCAACGTTGTCATTCTCAGTCAAAGTTGAGTATACTTGGGCTCATTCTCCGTACAAGTGATTTGCTTGAATTGATAGCCAACAAGGAGCAGATTTAATGTGGGAAGCCAGGCTGAGGTGGCAAAACAGATGTGGAAATAATCAGGACTCTTGATGACATCACCCCATCAATCAATCTTGAAACCTGCTCTACTTCCGGGGCTTTGGGATGTGAGATGCTAAATGCCCTTAATGTATACGGCACTTTGAATCAGAGTTTCTGTTACTTCCAGCATGAAGTTCCCAACTATCCAAGAGTCATCTTTTAGCACTAACTAAGGATGCAGCTACTTGTGTTTGGATTTGGCCTTGTGATTTTGGGTCAGTTATTTTTTTTTTTTCCTTCTGAGGGAATGTATCTTTTCCCTTTTTCATTTATAAAATGGGAATGATAATGGCTCCCACTAACATGTGTGATAAGGATCAGATGATACAACACAGTCAAAGCACTTAAAACAGTGCAGGTGGAGGTCCTATTTGTGAATATTTAGTGAATATTAGTGATTTCAAAATTTATTATATTTATTATCATTACTTTGTTATATTTTATTTTTAAGCCTTGGTATTTTTCTAACCTGTAAAATGTGAATACCAATAAATTTGGAGGGTTGTTATGAGGATTAAATGAAATAATCCATATAAAGTGTTTAGCAGAGTATTTGGCATATGCAAAACGTTCAATCGAGATTCATTTTTTCTTTCCAATTAATTTTTTATTTTAATCAAAACATACGATGTAAAAGGTTAAAAAATGCTGAAGACTTATAAAGAAGAAAAGCAGTCCTTTCTATTTTATGAGTTAAAGCTATCCTAGCATGTTATTTTCCTTTAAAAAATTATATACACTAAAAAATAATACTGTCATCACTTAGGTAAAGATTTACTCCTCCAATAAACCAGTCTGAATATGAACTTCATTTTTTTTTATAAATGAAAACCAATTACAGTGTGTGCAAACTGTTGTATAAGAAATGCCATACTACTATACAAGCAGTTGGTCTGTTTCTAAAATGAAGAATGGAGACATGTCTGGCAAATTCCACTGCTTGCTCATCCATAAACTTGTATAGATCAAATATCCAAGCACAACAATTAAATACCTGACACTACACCCCTAAGGAAATATTATACTATCTGGATCAACTGAAACTGTGATCTATCAAGAGCTAGTGGTGTAAGTATAATTCTGGCTGAAATAAATGTTAATAATAACCACCTGATTCGAAAAAAATTCCAAATACATTCCAATTAGCTTTCTAGCTCACTCGGAAACTGATGACATTTTACACAGAAGCAATAAATTAAAATTCCATTTGCATTGTTGAATTTAGTCATAGAATGAGGGCTTCTGTATATCAAAGTCACATTTAATAACATATAAACCATAGAACTCTACTTCAATCTGTTCTTGATTTGGGAGCTAACAAATTTTAACCTATAAAAATTCACTTAGCAGCAATTCCTAGTAATTGAATAATATCCACTTCATGATAGACATGCCGTGTAACCAAACGCAAACAGTAATCTCGGTAATTCTTAGTGACTGACGTTGTGCTTTCTCAATAACTATTTGCTGGATAGACAGGAACACAGGAGTAGATAAAATACCCATTCAAAGTATTGTTAACTTTTTCCAGTGTAGATTCTTAACTTACGGAGCTACCAATATGTTGAGTTATTAGGGAAAAAAAGAGATATTTAATTTTATTAATTTCTCAAATGTATAAATCTCTACTATGTGAAAATGCTGTCATACTATGTTTTGGCTGTACTTAAGGTATTCATCTATTCAGTTCTACAAATACCAGCTCAGTGTCTATTAAGTGCAAAACAGTTTCATACGCCACGAGGGAGTCAAAATGAAAACTTGGTCTCTTATTGAGCTGGGGTACTGAAAAACCCTTACAAAAACTATAGTAAATGGATACATTTTAAAGACATAATCTACAAGGGTGTGGGAAACATGAGAGGAGGTAAAGGGCACACAGTTTTGAAAGACAGAAGCAAATGGAGAGAAAGACAGGGAGAGACCCGAGTCACCCATGCAGAGCCATAAAAAGCCTCAGTTACTTCTGGGGTGGTGGTGAAGAGGGCGGCTCTGAAATCAGGCAGCCTGGGCAGAATCTAAGAACCAGTTAGACCTCTGATGTCTTCTGCTCCTTACTGCTGCGTGTGCCTCCTTTGCCTAGAGTCTGGAGATGTATTCACTAGCAAGGGAAAACCAGATATCTTTAGCTGGCCAATGCTACCCACAGTTGAGGGTGTATGTACCATGCTGACAATGTGGGATTAAGGATCAGATGCATGCCAAATGAGGGATACAAAGACCCCCAGCCTCTGTCCCTAATTGGTTCTCAGGATGTTGGCTCTCAGATCCCTCCCCACGAGATAGAAATTGGAAGGTTCTTTCTCGGGGAACTTGATCTGTTCCAAAGCAATAAAGACAAAGATACTAACACCTGGAATTCCTGAACAAATGGTCCACACAGGCCAATTCACAGCGTAACTCAGAACTGAGAAGCCCCATGATGTGCTCAGCAGGGCCAGTCAGGTTTTAAAATCCTCACTCATGATCATGCACCAAAAGCCAAGGATGAGGAGAATCTGAGGAAAGGCTCTCAAAGATAAAGACTCAAACAAACAGACAAACAAAAAAAGGAAAGCAACTTTGAGAAAACAGATTATGCAGGGAGGAAAAAAATGAGAAACAAAACAATTCGGAACATGTACACACCAAAAATAGGATGCTATAAATGCAGAACATTCAAACTGAAAAAAAAAAAAAAGGAACATCTGAATTAGAAACACAGTAACACACATGGAAATTCAGTAAGATTGGAAGGTAAAGTTTTAAGAAATCTTTCTGCAAGTAGAATAAAAAGACAATGAATGGAAAATAGAGAAAAGGCGAGAAACTAGATGAGTGCAGACTACCCGATATTTGAGTGATAGAATTGCCCATTAGAAATGGAGGACGCAGAACACGGAGGGGAGAACATTAGCAACAAATGATTTAAGAACATTTCCCCAAAATACAGGTGCTAAGTTTCCAGAAAGAGAGGGTCCACTAAAACGTCCAGCATGAGACGCCTTATTAGTGAAGAGCCTCACATTTCCCAGAACTCACCCATTAGCAGGTCTGGTGATGCTCAAGGGCTCTCAGAATCCCTCAAGCCAGACCATGATTTAACTCTCTCAAGTGCCTTGAAATATGAAAGACTAAATCCTGGAACTCTGTCTGGGTGATAATTTAATTGAAAATAATAAAGCAGGATAAGGAAAATCCCTGGACAGTATCATATTATTTAATAAACATCTTAAAGATAAACACGAGGGAGGATTTTTCCATAATGTCATTATTTATGCAACTTTTAAGAATATTCATCATCCACATCAAAATGTGATGTACCTTTTGGCCTGTTAACTTCTACACAAATGGTGTGTCATGGTTCCAAATTGTGCCAGGTAGTGCCAGTGAAAAAAAATGAATGATTCTTTAGCAGCACTATGTACAATAGCCAAAACATGGAAACAACCTAAATGTCCGTTGACAGATGACTGGATAAAGAAGTTGTGGTTTATTTATACAATGGAATACCACTCAGCCATAAAAAGAATAAAACAATTCCATTTGCTGCAACATGGATGGACCTGGAGAATGTCATTCTAAGTGAAGAAAGCCAGAAAGAGAAAGAAAAATACCATATGAGATCCCTTACATGTGGAATCTAAAAAAGGAGACAGAAATGAACTTATTTACAAAACAGAAACAGACTCACAGACATAGAAAGCAAACTTACAGTTACCGAGGAAAAGGGGAAAGGGAGTGGGAAGGGATAAATTGGGAGTCTGGGATTTGCAGATACTAACTACTAGATATAAAATAGATAAACAACAAGGTTCTGCTGTATAGCACAGGGAACTGTATTCAATATCTTGTAGTAACTATAATGAAAAAGAATATGAAAATGAATATATGTACGTATATGTATGACTGAAACATTACGCTGTACATCAGAAATCGACACAACATTGTAAACTGACTATACTTCAATTTAAAAAAAAGAATGATTCTTAAGCCTTTCATTCCATTTGACTGAATCACTGTTCTCAGCCACAAATGAGCCATTCAATGTCGGGCATGCAAGGATGAAACCAGGCTTTATCTTGTAGGAAGGAGGCTAGGAGACTCTCTTCTGGGATATCTGACAGCTGGAGAGCAAGGCCAAATCTACCCCAATATGAAGGAGATGGCCAAGAAGACACAGCATTTGTCAAGCATTTTTGAGCAATCTTTCCCCTAAGATGGGGGACAGAGCCCACAGCAAATGGGGAAAAACAAATGAAGTACTGGGAAGAAACAGACACTCTAATGGCAAAGATAGCTCTCTTCAGAAAAAAGAGCACAGAAGGCAGAGAGAAATGTTCTAACTATGAAGATGAAGATTTTATTAAAAGGGAAAATTTAGGGGAAAAACAATCTTTAGGGTATTGAAAATATTATGGTGTAAATGAAAAGCTCACTTAGAAATGTTAGAAAATAAAGTTAAAGACATCTTTCAGAGAAGTTCCAAAGAAGCTTAAAAAGTCGTCAAGAAAGGAAAAGTATTTGTATTTTACCATATGTCTCATCTGCAAATACCATTTTTATAGTCATAGTCAAATAAATAATGAATAATAAAAATAATAAGATATAGCAAAACAAAATTCACCTTGCTAATTTGCAAGAGTAGATGTAACAGCCTATATTTAACGATTATCTTGCTGAAATGGTCTGCTGATCTTAAAAATCCCAATTAGAAAATGATGTTGTTAAAAAGAAAAAGAATTTGCTTCAGAGGATACCTAGTGAAAGATGACCAAAACAGTGGCTATTATGAGATTAAGCAAATTGTATGACTTAGTTAACTGTGGTTTTAGGTAATATATTTTTAATAAATTCAGGTAATGAATGCGTGTACTGCTTGCAAGGTAGAGGAAATTAAATTTAGTAGCTCTGTCATGGAACAATACCCCTGTCCCCCCAGTCCCAAGAATAATGAGCTCCTTTGGAATATATTATCCTAATGGAGCTCATTCCATGATGCTATGGAATGAAAGGATGAAATATTGGTGCAAATGGAGGCAATCATTAATGCTGACAATGTGATTCAGTGCAGCACAGCTCCCCGTGGTTTTTATTTTTAATTCTTCTGTTATTACATGGCTTGAAGTTTACATTGATGTGTGGCGGGATATTAACAGTCCTTAAATTTGACTTAGGAATCAAAATAAAACAACCAGCCCAAATTTCCCAGAACGAAATTCTGGAGACACAACTTGACATGTTGCTAAGTGGGTTCTACAACAACAGAACTATTTCAGAGACAAAAGTTCAAGTCAAATCATCTAGAATTTTCAAAAATGGACCTATGACTAATGATACAACATTGGTGACAATTTATAAGAATCTTTAAAATAAAGTGCTGGCCCCTGACTCTAAATTGCAAAATGTAAACCATCTAGAAAAATCCCCAAACCGTGTCTGGCTCAGGCATCAGTGTTCATCCCTGGTAATACAAATAAAGTAATTATTAGTTTGATGGGGAAATGAACTGTCCACAGGCTCTTTGTCTTTTTATATACGTGATCTGCATAAGAATCTAACTTTCAAGATCAAAATAAACAAACGTTTGCTTCTAAAATGTCCACAATTTCCATATTAAAATATTTTCCCAGTGCTTTTGACACCCCTTCTCCATTTTTCTCAAACACTGTAATTGTGTGCTCTTCTGTCTTAAACGGATGAGTTCTGAGTGGAACGATACCAACAATATTGGTTTAGAAGATGTATTCTTTTTGTCAAATATAATACACACATGATATATTCAAATTTTAAAGTGAGCCCAGGCGGCCATGGCAGAACTGAAAATTGCATCATTTGATTCGAGGTCCAACATTCATTCTACTTTTTCAGCATCCTTTGGTTGCAGGCCTTCAAGTGCAAAGACATCGTGGGGATGACCCAAAGGGGTGCGGTGCAGCCACTGACCTGACCATGCTTATCATCTAGATATGAAGACAAGCATGTAAAGAACTAGATCACCAAACACAGAAGCATGGAGCAAGGTCCATAACAGGCACAGAAGCACACATGGCAACCGTCCACCCATCAGATGCATGCGTGGAATTGGAAGCAAAAGATGCCACTCTCGTGCATTCTGTGCACCTGGGGGCAAGTGGACGCTGTTGCCTTCAGCCCTGCAAGTTAGAGCTTTGGAAACATTGGTTCCAAATGGGCACACACAGGGGGACTTCCAGGAGAAGGTGGCATTTGGACTTGGAAGAATGGGTAGCATCTCAATCAGTAGAGGTGATTGTACCCTTCACATTACTTTTTTTTTCCACATAGGACCCTGCTGCATAGCACTCTGCAGGTTTTGTGTCCCATTTCTTTCCTCAGTACTGAAAATAGGGTTGTACTTTTATTTCCACACAGACAAGCACAGGAGTGGGAGCAAATTGCGGATCTGCCGGGAGCTGAGCTACCCGCACTGAACTGCCCGCCAAGGGTTTCAGCTGTCTGTCCATCTGAGGGACCCCCTGTGTTTCCACAACCCATAAAACATGCAAGGATTAAATCTGAGATTTTTCTAATTGAGAGTTAGAAAGCATGACGATAACATACGTGACCATGGTAAAGTGTTGGGTACAGGCTGGGCATGGGGACAAATGGCTGGTTACGTCGTGAAGAAATGAGCATCAGATGCAGCATCAAACGTAGACTCCACTGGCCTGATGCCATGTCTGAAAGCACCCAGATGGCCAAGTCCTCACATCTAGTGCATTCGAGCAGCGTTATGCATCAAAATGAGAGAAAAGGTTCTGGGGTCTGCACGTGGTTATAGTCTAGTGATAAAAAGCTTACAACCTAAGCCACACACGGGGATTAATACAAGGTAAATCTGGCTGGATTTAATGCTGACCTTCACGAAACAAGTTACTTTTCAGCAACTACAGATGGGTTTATAGGGGAAAAGGCTAGCTGTGTATAATTTTACAGCTAAGATAAAGGATTAAAATGCAAACATAATATTTAGAATTAATTTGTTTCTGGCCAAGAGTACCACGGAGCTATTAGGGTCCATAAAATAAATGGATGGAAGACAATGCTATAAAAATATAATATGTTCCGTTTGGAAAACACAGTCTGATGATGATGTGTTCTGTTTTGCCTGTGACAGAGGAAGTCCATTGGCTTCAAACTAAGTTTGTGGACGACTCAGTCAACAATACACAGAACAACAACGAAACAGTTAATTGATTGTTTTAAAAATGTGGTGAAATAATTTTTTTAAATGCTGGGTAAACACATGTGCTTCAGACTATGTATTTGAGCTTTTTATACAGAACTTGTTATTTCTGCATCTCCATCTTCCTTGCCAGGGGTGAAGATTAATAGGTGATTCAAGGTTTAAATAATGCATGTCTACCAAATTGACCATTCTGATTGAATTAGGAGGTGAATGGGAAAAGAGATTATATTTCTGGGAGTCTGCACGGTATTTCATAGTTCATCAAACACTTCCACATTTGAGTGAAATTATCCTGGGGCAATTTTGGAAAAATATCATTTCTCCATTTTTTAGCTCAGGAAATGGCCAATGCAGGTTGCAACAATCTGACTCAAAGTGCCAGCATCAAAGCCACGGGCCTGTGCGGCTTCTCTGAATTATCAAGTAAGTTCACACTCCCAAAACTGCTTCAGACATTTCTTCTCCCCTCCTTTCACCCCCACACTTCCTCCAGTCGATGGTTTAGCACAGGAGAAAAGTGAGTGGCCTAAACTACCTGCTCATCCTGAATTTCAAAATCACCAGCAAGCAATTAAGTAACCAAGGAATTTTTACTAATCTGCTCTAAAAATGTCAACATACTAAGTAATAATTCATAGATCACTCATCTTTCCATTCTGCATAGTGGATAATTTTGAGTAGCATAAAATCTGTGAACTTACCTTTCTGTGGTATCAGACCGCGAGGACCACAGTTCCTGACTAACTGATCATAATTTCGGGAATGCTAATAAGAGCCAAGCAAATTTAAAGCTCTTCCTTTGACAACACCAAATGACAGGACAAGGATGAATAAACCATGGAAAAAGGAGGTTAGGCTTTTGAAGATCTTAAGTTCAACTAACAGACCCCCTCCTCCTCCACCCTCCCTGTCTCCCCTCCCCCAACAAAAGTAGGGAAGTGATGGAAGAGAAGTAGGGATTTAGAAGCACTGGATACGCAGGGCTTCCTGGTGAGTGACAGCAGCAACCACTTCATCAGAAGGTCTACAATATCGAAAGCAGTTTATTTCAGTAGCACTCATTCCACGCTGCAGGGCAATGCCAATTAAAGACATTTTTAATTGATCATCACTCATGGTTTAATATAGATTCTCAATGTAAGTGACTTAGAAATGAGCACAATTATGGAGAAATCTAGCAATGTGCTTCCTAGTAATGCAGCTTATCACACTCATTTCCTTGAACTTGTCTGACCTTTGTTCAACAGCTTTTGCGGGGCTACACCACATTCCGAATTTCCAAAAAGTAGGAAGCAATATTGTGAAAATGATTTTAGGATAAATTATTAAGGAATGGCGTGTAAATACCCTGAGGAAGGTCACAAGGAATCCGGCACGTGTCTCAGAACAAGAACATCAGTGTTTATTTCCGTGACTGGGTTGGCAAACGGAGAATGTAGAGAGCTAGTCATTCAGGACTAGGTCTTAAACTGGCAAAATCTGAGACAATACTCTTATTCTGAATGTAGCAAGAAATGCGAACGACATAAGTGGCTTAGAAATTATCTACATCATAGTCCTTCAATGGTGCTCATTAATAAGTTGATGTCAGAATATATATGTTTATATATATGTATAAATGAATCACTATGCTGTACACCAGAAATTAACACAACATTATAAATCAACTATACTTCAATTTAAAAAAAGAGAAAAATAAAGCACAGGGCAAGTAAAAGATTAAATAAATAAATACAGTGATATCAGTCACAGGGGAAGTTTCAGGAGGAAAGCTGCAGGCTCCCATCTTTTCAACTGTCCTCTTCAGCATTTTTCCAGTTACTTGCATTTCTTACCTAAAGAGACAGAGGCATACTCCCCTCCCCTCAATCTGTAGTTGAAGTTAAATTCATGATTAGTAAATATGCTGAATCAAAACTGTCTTCACATGATGTAGCCATGGACTGAAGTCTAGGAAGTTCCTGTTTAATTGGAAAAAATAAGGTCCTACAGCTGGCTGTACACAGTGGGGAACAGCAACCTAATAGTCTTAGGAATTCAATTCGATAGGAATTGCATACGAGTCAGTATAGCCCCCCCAAAAGCAAACATGATTGTAGGCTGAATTAATAACAGGAAAATATCTAGAAGTGACAGGGTGGTGATGCTCTGCCCTGTGCCGAAGGGTGCACTCAATTCTGGGTGTGGCTTTGCAGGAGATGGAAGGAGGGCTCAGATGACAGATGAACGTGACCTGAGGTCAGTCATGAAACGCGTCAGTGTTTTTACCTGGATCAGCACAGACTAAGTATTTGAGTGGAGTATGAGAATTCTCATCAAATATTTGAAGGTCTAATATTTAGAAGTGAGGTTTGAGAAGAGTACTTAACCTTTCCCCTTCTGATGGGCATAATCACATTATTCTATTGACTCTGTGAAAAACGGGAACACATTTTCACCATTTTCACTTTGTTCTATTTTCTTTCCACTTCCCAGTTTATACTGATTTAATGTGTTATTTTAGATCCAATATATGGTTATTACATTACTTGTAATAGATAAAGATGTAAAAGATAAAGCAGTGAACAAAATAGACAGAGATCCCCACTCTTAAGGACTTTGTGTTCTAGCATTTGGGAGGTGCCAGAGGTTGGGAGGAGGAGAGAGACAAACAACAAAAAATAAACATAATAAATAAGGGCATTATTAAGTATGTTAGAAAGTGAAGAATGCTATAAAAAAAAAAGAGGAAAAATAGAGTTTCTTGGGGGTGGAGGAAGTTGGCAATTTTAAAGAGGGAGTGATGAGGATATTCTCATCAAGAAAGTGATATCTGAGAGTCTTAAGGAAGAGGAGGCAGAGAGCCATGAGAATAATTCATGGAAGAAAATACCAGGTAGAGGAAACAGCATGTGCAAAGGCCCTGAGGCAGGCAGATTCCCAGCATAGGGAAACAAAGAGGTTAGTGTGGCTGGAGCAGAGTGAACAAGTAGCAGGAGAGAGGATGAGGATGGAGAGGTAATGGGGAGGTCAGGAGGGATGTTCCTATAGATCATGTCGGGCCCTATAGGCTGCTGTAAGGACCTGGCTTTTGCTTCGAGTGCAGTAAGGAGCCATGCAGAGCACTGAGCAGAGGGCTGCCACGTTCTGACCTATGTTTTAAAAGAACTGCTTTGGCTACAGTCTTGAAAATAGGCTGCCGAGGAGCAGGTGTGAAGAGATGCAGACCAAATCTCTTCTGTTTATTCCCCAGTAAAGTACGAAGGAAGCATTTTAACAGTGCCATTTTCCATTTATTATATACTTTTAAAATTTTTTACTAGGTAAAAAATGTCACAGAGCATCTCACAGAGAAATCACTGAACTATATGACTGGAAGAAACCTTGAGAAACAATCTATTCTACCTTGCCTCAGTCAGATAGTGCCCCAGTAAATGATTTCAGATATATATGAATCTGTTTTTACCCTAGAATACTTCTCGTAAAAGAAATTTCACAGCTTCTTATAATCCACACTCCAAAGTTTCTAAGATGTCTCTTTTAGAAATGCCTTCCTATGTCAAATAAGAATTCTTCATTCTATAAATTACAATTTAAGTCACAGTTTATTCTCTCCTCTCTCTCTCTCTCTCTGAGAATGGGAACTTAAAGGGCGCTAAAATGTAGAATCAAAAACCCAGATTTCGAATACCACAGGATTCTAACCTCACTGGCATACTGTGTAACCTCGATGATATCACTCTGTCTCCATGTATAAATTAAGTAGCAGATGTAGACCTTCCTTTAGCTCCTAGGGAGAAATGAGCTCTGTAAGTCTCAGATATAATTAGAATCATTGTTGGTATTCTCTTCTCATTAGAAATGGAGAATTAATCCAGTCCCTTACTAGGATTTTAACTCAGCAAGATGGTGTATGTTGCCTGCAGATATGAAATCTTCAGGGAGCATTAAGTCATTCATTCTGAGTCAGGGGGTAAAAAACACTCTGAATTCACCAAAAGCATTTAATCCAGATTTAGAGTCATTCTTACTCTATTACAATGAGTGACCTTTAAGGAAAAAATCCTGACAGTAATTTAAAAGAACTTTAACAGAACCTTCAATACAGCTAACATAGACTCTCTTAAAAATATACTTTAGGTATTACAGGGATGAAAATTGGGTAGATAACTGAGTGAAAACTTACTTGAAGGCCATTAAAATTTAAAACTCAACAGCTCAGTTTCCCAATTTAAAATATATACATATATATGATTTAATATATGTATATAATTATATATAATTATTTATATATTAATATTATATGATACATAATTATATGATGTATAATTTAATATATTATATATGTATATTAATATATTGATATATATACATATATATGATTTTAAAATATTCCCTTCATTTGTAACCATTTTTCTTAAGGTGCCAGCAATAACTAACCTTGTGCACAGCATAGCGTCTGTGTTGACCATATCTTAAATGGACCTCTTCAGCTTTCTTCCTGCTTTCCCAAGGCTTGTTATTAAAATTATTCATCCTTAGCTCCAGGCTCAGTTTTGGACTTACTGTCAATTATTCCGTCTGCCCTTCCGAGCCCTCACAGAGCACTGTGGATTCCACTCTCAGAGACGCTCAATATTCTTTGCCCTACGTCCACGGACAATTTCCCACTCCACCTCATTATCCAGCAGCCTGGATTATCTCACTGCCTCCTCGCTGGTCCCTCGCATATGGCTTCCTCTCTAATTCACTCTCCAGGCTATTTCCGAACTTACTTTCTTAAAGCTTGGCTCTTGTTTTTCATTCAAGTATCACTGAACCATCACCAGATGGCATGTACTGTAGTAGGTGCTGGTGATGTGAAGGTGAATAAGACTTGGTCCTTCCACTTGTGGAAACTGCAACTAAGTTTGGCAGAGAGACATGTAATTAAGTCATTTTGATCCAGTACGATTAGTGAAACATGAGCACATACAAAGTGCTGTGGCAACAGGAGGAAGGGATCCAGGTTTCTAAGGGGCAAGGCATCAGGGAGGATGTCCAGTTTTGCTTTCGAGGGTTGGTTAGATGTAACCCCAGTCATTGTCTATTTCCATGTAAATGACATTTGCTCTTTTCCTAGAGCACACTGGCCTTTGTTTCCCCTAGGCCCATGCTTTTTAAATCGGATTCTTCAGGGCCTTAAGATTAGTTAGAGGTGCTTTGGGAGCCTTGCAAGAGGTGCTTAAGATGGGATGGGTGAGAAACCAAGGGGCAGTGTTCTTGTATATCTACCCTATATTTGAAAAGAGTCAGCTCTGCTTTTATTTGTTTTATGTGTGAGGTTCCATGTAAGACTGTGTTTGAGAAAGCTATTTAAACAATTTTGCTCAAGATAGTGGGGAGGACTTATGCGGTTTTAGTATTCACTTAGTACTGGCATCAGACTTGGAGGAATAACCATTTTGTGCCACAATGTAGAGAAAGACTGGGCTGAGCCGTGGCTGTGACCCTGGACAAACGACTGTAAGTCTCATGACTATGAGATTCTGGGGCCAAGAGTATATAAAGGTAGCAAATCATATCAGAAAGCTTGTTCCTTCCAGTCTTTCCAGATGAGACATCTGCCTTTTGTCATGGGGTGCAAATTCTAATGTTGTAGGGAGCAGATTACAGAATGCTTCAAAGAGAGAGAAGGTGTTTTATACTTAAATATCATTTGATCAAGATACCATTATGACTTCAATATAATCATCTTCCAATTAAAACTAGGTGAGCTGAATTATCTCTGTCCTTCCTACATAACTTGGAGAACCCAAGGAACCACAGCCAGAGCTAACTGGAATGTTATAATACTGATAACATTTAGGAAATATAATTGATGGGACCTAAGACTAAATGTGAGACATGAGAGAGAGAAAGAATGGTCACGTCTTTACTGAGCTTCTGGCTTGTGCTTTGGAATGGATAATAGTGGTCCTTATCTAAAAGAATACACAAGAAAGTGAGAAGCATAGAAGGAAAGACACTAAGATTCACTTGGAGACAGGTTGAGGTGGGCATGCATGAGAAGCACCCAGAATGTAGTTTGATAAACGAGTCCAGAGCTCAAGACAGAGTCTGGGAGGGGTATAGATCTGGGAGTCATAGGTATGGCATTAGTGAAAATCAATGAAGTGGATGAAATTGCTGAGGGGCAATTTTTGAATGAGAAGAGAAGGCTGGGGATGAACTGTTGGGTGGCCCCAAATTAAGGGAGGACATGGAAGAAGAGAGCTTATAATGAAAACTGAGGAATAAATATTAGATAAATAAGAAATAAACCAGGAAAGAGTGGTTATCATTAAACCCACAGGAAAAGAGAATTTTAGGAACAAATAAATGGCAATCAGTGCTAATGTCTGCAAACAAGCACCCTCTGCTATAACTCATTGTGCCTTCAACTGATCATAGAACAAACCTCTACTTCTTAGTGTGGAATGGAAATCCCTCCCAAATCTCATTTCTGATCCTCTTTCCCACGAACCCCCAGCATCCGCCTGTGCTTCTGTTCTAACCGCAGGGCTCTTGGGCCTTTAAGGAAGAGGTTTTCTGCTTTTCGCACATTGCTCTTCACACCTGGAAGCTTCTTACGTGTTATCTTTGCCAGTTGGGCTCCTACTTACCCTTGAAGTTCGAGGTGATTTGACTGAAAAAATGGTCCCTGTACCTAAGCTTCCTGCAATATGACTTTGAGGAGCCTTCTATCAAGAGGTGGGGTCTATCTTTCCAGCTCTTGAATCTGCGCAGGCTTCTGGACCTGCTCCGGCCAACGGAATGAATCACGTGATGTATTCCAGTTCTGAGTGTAGGTTTCAAGCGGCCTTGAGAATTTTCATTTTCTCTCTTGGAACCCCGCCGTGACTCAAGAAAAAGCCTAGGATGATCTGCTGGAAGATATCAGACCATGCAAAGAAGAGTCAAGTCCATCCCAGGCCAGCGACCAACAGTGCAGTCCAGGAGCATGTGAGAGAACTCAGCCAAGATGAGTGGAGCTGCCTGCCTGACCCGAGCTGATCACAGATGCATGAATATTTCCAACTGAGCCAGAGGCCCTCAGGCTGACCTTTAGACTCATGAGCAATAACAAATGTTTATTACTTTATGCCACTGTTTTACTGTGATTTGTTACACAGCAACAGCTAACTGATACAGTGATCTAGCTCAGGTCTCATCAGTTCCATGAACCCTACCTTGATGAATCTTGCTAAGAAAACAAAATAAAAACCAAAAGCAAAGTATATTTGACCCTTGAGTAACACAAGTTTGAACTGTAGGGGTCCACTTACACATGATTTTTTTTTAAATAAATATACTAGGAAAGTTTTTGGAGATTTGTGACAATTTGAAAAATCTTGCAGATGAACTGTGTGGCTTAAAAATATGGAAAAATTAAGAAAAAGATATATCATAAATGCACAAAATACATGCAGATAGTAGTCCATCCTTACACAGGCACACTATGAGTGATATTTAACATAAAATTGATAATGTGTTAGTTTTCTTACTGCTTTTTAATTTTGCTTTCCGAGAATTACATTACTATACAGTGCGCCTCTCTCCCTCTTGTAACTGGAGAAACGGAGAATCAGCCTATCATCACAGGTAAATGGTTTTTTAAAAAAGTAATAATGTTTCCAATCCTGTGTCATAAAGATGACTGTGATACCGTGTGCTGTACAAATTTTATAACGATACACTCATTCGTGTACAGGCTGGGCTACCATGAAGCAATCATACTGCTGCTTCTTCATATCAATGCATGGATTGTTATAACCGTAAATATATGAATTTCTTTTTCACATTATCTTTTTATTTCTGATGCCTAGTGTTAGTAATATGTATAACATCTCCAGTGCTCTGTATCATATAAGACGATAGTATGTAGGCACTGAACTTATGTATAAATACAGTACAACGCTGTAAGTGTATTTTCTCCTCCTTACGATTTTCTTAGTAACCTTTCCTTTTCTCTAGCTTACTTTGTTACACGGGTACAGCATGTAATACATATGTACATACAAAGCATGTATTAATAAGCTGCTCAGGTTATAGGTAAGGCTTCTGGTCAACAGCAGGCTAGTAGTAGTTAGCTTTGGGGGAGTTAAAAGTTACACAGGAGGGTTTTCATCTGCACTGGGGTCGGCAGTCTCAGCCCTCACCTAGTTCAAGAACCAGCTGCAGTCGCTCCCCTTTCATAGACGCGAGTGGCCTGAAAGGAGGAGATACAGGAAGATAGGACCCAGAACCCCCAGGGCCCGACGGGCTTGTTAAGAATGCCAGAACATTCTCAAAGACATCGAATGTTTTTTTGCTCCCTCCTTTGGCTAAAACACAAAAACCAACCAACAACAAAGTCTTAAAATTATGTTTAGAGTTAAAAAAGGTTTGGAATCTGGAGGCAATTGGAAGTCTATGTGAACGCATCCAAGAGCGCTCTGTTCCCCTTCCCTCCGTGGCCCCAGTGAGAGCCCCGCACTGTTGTACTCAGCCTCGGCTCCCCGCTCTGCTTGGTTTTGAAGCCCTGCATTTGGACCAGGCTTAGAGTCAGAGACAATGGAGTGAGCGCGTCTCACCCTCTTTCTGAGGCTGCATTCCGCAGCGGAGGCACTTAAACCCCTCCGAGGCTCACTCGAGTCGCCTCTACAGGGACACCTGCTTCGGTGCGCAAGGCCCTTCCGCGGAGCAGGAGATCTCGCGAAAAGCGAGGCAGAGAAGCTACTTGGCTTCAAGCACTTGGTATTTAAAAAAAAAAAACAAAAACAAAAAACCAACAACACTGAACAATACACTTGAAACCGTGGAACGCTAAGATATGGGAATGTTTTTGAAGGCTTCTGGGAGTCGGACGACTTGATCCTGTGCTGTCGACGGTAGAGATTGTGCGTGATGCCCTCCCGCATCGCAGCGGGAACAAACCGTTATCTTCATAATTTATTCCATGGTTTCCAGCGAGGCCCCCAAGTCTCAGGGAACCGGCTGAGGCATTGGGCAAGCGGAGAGTCGCCCTCCACCGGGGCCGCCCACGCCGCGCCCGGAGGCGCCCGCATCCCCTTGCACCTTTCCCGGGGTGCCGCTTACTCAGACGGTCTCAGGCAGCTGCTCCATCAGTGGGACGTTCTGCTTGTGTGAAGGGCGCGCAGCTGCCAGGGAGAGCCTTCTGCGCGCTGCAGTGGGAGAAGCTAACCGGCTGGGAGAGCCTCTGTCCCAGCGCCTGGGTCCCTCCGCACCCAGCTTCTGGACGCCTGTCTCCACGTCAGCGCTGCCAGCCCGGCCGGCGGAGACGGAAACTTCCGCAGAGGCGACCATGCTGAATACCTCCTGCTTCGCAGTGATGGGTTTGGAAAACGTCCCAGCCGGTGCATCTGCCTTGGCATAATCGCTTGTACTTCAGAGAATGAGGCTTTTCAAGGGAGGCAGTGAGAACATCCACATCTCCTCACAGAGGGAGGCTGACATCGCTTCCCTCTTTCAGGGACAAGTGCGCCTGCCTTGTCGGGCTCTGCCCCCGGCGTTGTAGCTGCCGGAGAATGCGTGTAGCCAGGACGGGGCCACTTGGCGCAGGAGACCCGCTGGGGCGGGCCTGGTGGGGGGTGGGGAGAGGGGCTGTGATGGGTGGAGGGGATGGGAGGGGGGACCAGGGCCAAGGAGCCTTTATCTTCCTCGTCACCTTGTAGTATCCGTTTTCCCTTTTTTTGGTTTTTTGCTTGTTTGATTGTTTCTCAGTGTGGAGGCCAGGTGACCCGACACCAAGGAGCTTCCTTTGATACCACTGGAGGAACCTGAGATTTATGTTTCCTGTCTTCCACGAATGTACAGACCCAGCCAGTGCTTTGTAAATCTCTTTCCTGGCTTAGCCTTCCTGCTCTGTGATTAAATCTCACACTTATACTCAAATTCATATAATTTCAGGGTCAAAGAGACAAAGACACAGAAGAGGAAATTCTGTTATGGGTGTAGGAATTCTGGGCATCTGGGTGGAGTTAGCAGGAATATCTGAACATTCCTTAATATAATGTTCTTCTGATATAAATGTAGAGTGAGCGCCTCTGAGGTCCATTTCATGAAGAATGAGAAAGAACCTTTTAAGAACAAGCATATAATCTACTGAGGTTTTAAACCCAGGTTTATTAGTATGACATTGGTTGTTGAATGGACATTCATGGGGTAAATGGACTAAATTAATTGGGAACTTCTGATGAGGTCAAATCCATGTCTGCCTAAAACCCAAAATGTACAATGTCCTAGTGTAAACTCTTCTTAAAAGCAGAAGAAAATGAACAATGCGAGATGAAATCAGACTGATGGCTTAAATACTGGCATGTGTGGGAGGAGGGGCCTGCCCCTGGGTGCTGTGTTCCCTGATGAGGAACACACGGCCAGCTAGACAGAACACCTGCAAGACTAGAGGCATTTATTTCAAGCATCTACTCAGATGGGTGAGCACTTTGGTCCCTTCACAACGGCAGCAAGTCTAGTGATGAGGAGAGACTTAGAAATCTTAACTAGATATCTTAGAAATAACTGCCAAATAAGTTCTCACAAGGAAATAGATGATAGTTTGTGTTAAAATGTATTTCCCTCCTCCACAGAGAAGCAAACAGAATAGCAAATAAAAATTGGTACACAGACTGTGCAAACTATAAAAGGAATGCACGTTTGCCATTGTCATTTGGCACGTTTAAAGGGATTTAAAAACATGGAAAAGGATTTTAAATGATATACATTCTTTATTACCAGGCTTTAAGTTAACTCAAGGAAGGATCTTTCAATATTCCATATTTTAATAGGAAAAACTAAGCCATCTCATGCCCATTTTATCTAAAGAATGGATGACAGCATGGAAATGTTTGTTCTTGAGATAAGAAGACTTTGTAGGGGAAGATAAGACATTAGGCGTGTGTGTGTGTGTTTGTGTGAGTGTAACAGAGAGCAGGCTTGTTCTTCATGATTTCCTTTACATGTGCTGTCTCAGTGCCCTTGTGTTTTCTTTCACAGCACTTCTAACATTTGTAATTCTCTGTTTATTCTGGATACACTATGTCTCCTTAAGACAAGGTATACACTTATTTCATTCTCTGATGTATCGCAGGGTCTATTCCATGGTTTGGAATAAGGTAAATGCTGAATCAATGTTTCACAAGTGAGTGAAGAATGAATTTTGACCATTAATGGATGGAAATAATATTCAGCAAACATCTACCATGACAAACACGATACCAGGCAATTAGGTATATTTACCTCATATAATCTTCCCTATGATTCTGGCAGACAGGTATTGTCAGCTCCATTTTACAGATGAATAAGTGGACACTTACAGAGGTTAGCTGAACATTTTTGTCCATTTATGTCCAAGGCCACTATTGTTTGGACAATGATGGCCATTGTCTGCTGCCCGTAATGAAAACAGATGCCAATTCAATGTAGGGATGGACTGTCGAAGAAATCTCACAATTCTGGAGTGCACGCTTTTATGAGGAACCGAATGATCTGTCACTGGAATTATGGAGTCCGCCTGACCATCTGTCAGGAACATATAATAGAGAAGACGGGAACGGAGGTTGAATGGGAAACCCTCTAATGTTCCTCTCAATGCTAAAACTTTAATTTACTGTCTGGCCATATGCTGAAGTGGCAGAATAATACGGTCCTTTCCCCCTTTTGGCATTTCCCTCTTTTTCTTTTCCTTTTAAAGCAGATGGTTGCTATTGTGCTTGTTGCCCCAGGAGAAGGATGTACAGACAACAGTCAAAGTCGGCTCTCTTTTGGCTTTTCCATTACAAAAGCCTGAGCCTTCAGGGGAAGTGGGAAGCTTCAGGGCACAGATGAAATATTTGAGAGAAAGACTGAAAAGAAAAATAAAATAAAAGAGCATGGCTCTCTCACCTTTTGAAAAAAGATAACCTGGATTGATGAGTTAGAATGAGATGAACAAAGTGCAGAGGAGTTAATGATCAATGAGGTTCTTGATGCTTCAGAGACAGAGATTCCCTTGAGCTTCCTGCATGGGTAGAGACGTGTCGAAGCAGAACTGCCCCAGAAAGGCTTTGAGGTACTAGAGGATGCTAGAGACCACACCTGTTTCCAAAAACCCTGGGGAGATAGAAGAACCCAGAAAAACATTGCCTGGAAGGGGTACCCAGGCATCCTAGCTGGAGAGGCACCAGGTGACCCCAGGATGAAAGGGACACACCTTGATCCAGGGCTTGGCTTTTCAGGAGCTCCGCCTCCCACCCAGCTAAGCCCAGACGCAACGCTGGGGAAGGGAAGGAACCCTGCCGGGATCAGAAGAGTGGAACAGGGAGCTTGATGATTTGTTCTGAAACCTCAAGGCTCATCAAACCGAAGCTTGAATGTTTGTTCTTAACCCCTTACTTGTCATTCCTGCGGTTTTCTGGTGCTTTTAGCCAGATGAAACGAAAACACACCCGTTCCTCCAGTGAGAACAGTGTGTGTTCTGAGTCGTTCAAATGTGACCTTATGATGGAACTCACGTGTTAATGGGGTTAAATCATTTATTTTGAGAGACTATCTTCATCCATTCATTTCTGTTAGTTCTCCTAGTCTTTAAGCCTAGGTTTGGAGCCTCACATAAAATCACACCTGTCTCCCCGAGGTAATGGTTGGTGGAGCAGGAGAAGGGGTGGACAGCCTCTCTCTAGTCCTTTCTCTAATAACATGCTTTCTCTGTACATTGTACAGTTTGCCATGTCAGGGTCTTTTGTGAAGCAAACCCCCAAAGCACAAGAGACTGAACGGGGGAAATGCCCATGAGAGAGAAGGTGCAGAGGGAGCAGGACTGGCCGGGGGAGCTCGCAGTCCCCGGTGCGGGCCTGACACCTCTGAAAGGAGAAAGGGGAGGAGGAGGGTTGCGTAGAGAGGACTCGGGATTGAGTGCCGCTCTGAACAAAGGCGCCTACGGTTGTAAAGACGGTGTGTTAAAGCAGGGCTTCGTCTGGCAGGAATGGCCCAGCTCCTGTGCCTCCACTGTGCTTACAGATGAGCCGGGAGCAGCCTGGGAGAGTGGCCGAAAGGCAGTGGGACTGTGATATGGCCAAGAAGTGCCTGGTTTAAATGACCAGGCAATCATCTGAGAACATCTCCTCCCTAACGACTTCACAGTCACACTGTTGCAATGAGTCATTTTCCCCTCACCTCACTAGACAGAGACCTTAACTGTTCATATACAGATGTTCCCTGCTTTGCAAAATTTCATCTTACGCCATTTCGCTTCTGTGGAAGACCTACGTTGGTACCTGTTTTCGCTAACCAGAAGATACTTGAAGAGGATTTTTACTTTTATTGGAAAAAAAGCAAAAATAGCATTCAGTGTTTGTGCTGCAGTGAGCCCAGCCGTTACAGAGGCAGCAGGCACCCTGAGCAGTGGAAGTGGCATCTCCAAGATCCCTACCTGGGACCCACACTCAGCATCCCAGCATCCAGCCACCAAGGCTTTGAACCATGTCTGTGAGCATCTGTATTTTATCTTGATTTATTCTGTGCATCTGTCCTAAGGTCATTGCTTCTTCACTTCACACCATTTCGGCTTACAAAAGGCTTCGTAGGAAACCTCTACCTTCGGGTAGCGAGGAAACCTGTATACAGTTTTGCAGACATCCTTTACATAGATTCCATCAACAGCCCAATTAAACCTCTTGGGGCATGTGTTTGGGTGCCACCGTGACTGTAAATAGTGACGAAGCTTAGAAAAAATAGAATTCCCCACTTAACTAAAAGGATAAGCAAAGAGAAATTAATGTTGTTGAACTTGCTTTGTTAAAAGGAAAGAATGAGGGAAATCCTAGTGATTTATTAAAAGTGATTGTTATTGATCAATTTTCTAAAGTGAGTGAACCAAAGAAGTGCTTCAGAAGCAAAGAACGAAAGTTTATGAAATTCAGTTTCCTCAAGGTGTGAGTTAATGAAAATGAAAGTTAATGAATCTGAATAAAAAGGAAGGTACTTTGCGAGTCAGTGACTAAAAATGAGGGCTGAAGACTTTTTAATATGCTTTTTTTCCTAAACCAAATGGCATAATAATAGAGGCTGACTAGAAGATCTCACCTGAGTCCCAGTCTTCACGGGACCACTTTGCTGTCTTGAGCTACAGCGAGTTTAAGCTCTATATGCCCCAGATGGATGGGATATTAAGAACCCTTCCCACCTGTTGTCATAAACCTCACTAAGGACGGACCTTGGCTTGCTTGGAAGGAAAGCGTCACTGGAGGTAAGAGCCTTTACGGCAGCCTGACACGCTGGCGCCAGTCTTCCCAGCACACGGGGACGTGAGGCTGTTACGTGCAGAGCAGGATGCTGTCTTCCTGATCCACACCTGAGAACAAAGCTGTGTACAGGTAGTCCTCCATCCTTCTCTCACAGAACTGCCACCTGTGGGACCAGCTGTCCCCCACCTGGTTTTGCTGGGAGGTGCTGGATCCACAGAACTCACTTTGCATCTCTCCCGTCATGAACTCCCGCCCCAACACACCCCAATAAACAAGATGACACAAAATGATCCCTTTTTCAGGACAGCAGAGTTTGGAAAGGATGGGGAAAGGTGTACTTTGCTTCCCTCAAACTGAAGAAGGAATGTTTCAAGGAACTAGCTCTTTAAAGAGGGCTGTGCCTATAAGAATTGAAGATTGACAGTTCTCTCCTTGTAGGGGGAGGAGAACACGGGGGAGAGAGAGCACGGGGGGTCCTGTCAGCAGGGATGAGCCCTAGACCACTGTCCTCCTCTTTCCCCTTGACCACCCTTGAGTTCCCAGTTCTTGAAAGGCCAGATGGATCCCGAACATGCCTGTGGGCCTCAGGTTGGTAACGAGTGATGGATGAGATTGGGATGACAGACCGCACATATTTCACAGGGATCAAGGGAAGATGCCAGCGGGGGCTGGTCAGGAGATGTGGCCACATCTGACCCGTCCCATCCCTGGGGGAGCTGCTGAGGAGTGAGGCCCACTGGTGACACACCATCTATCCTTGTCAAAAGCTATGCACAAGCCACATCAGCAGTGTGAGCATCCAAAACAGAAACACAACGTCACCCCGGGCAGTCCACTAAGAGCCCTCTCGTCTCTGCCTCTTCTCCCTACCCCGACCTCTGTGTGATACAAGTCGGGGAGAGTCTTGTGAGAGCCGGGCAGGGCAGAAGGGAGAAAAGAGTTATAAAATGTTTATGAGACTCTGCATGTGACGAACTCTAAGTGGCTGATTTAAAAACCGAATAAAACTAAGTTAAGGATTGTAGCTCTGGTTTTATTATGGGCTCACTGAACAAGCAGAAAAGGCAGGAAGCAGCAGCAGATCTGGAACAGTTATGGACAAATAAGAGTTCTGTTTTCACACCCCCAACACATTATTTCTTAGTAAACCAGCTACTTATTGCAGATAAAAGGTTAATAATACCCATTCTCATGCTGCGTGAGAGTCTGACCTTGGGCAACTCTCTCTGTGTCCTGGTGACTTGGGAAAGATCATATGTACCAACTACATAGGATCTGTATGATAAAAAGTGACCCATGATTGGCAAATTACATCTGGACGGGGAATATCTACGAGAGATGCTGCAGAGAAGCCATAATTTGGGGCTTTCCTGAGTAAATGCCATGTCCCTACCTGGGAATCCATGGGGGTGCTTCAAAAGACACGGAATTCCCTGATGGAAGAATGCTTTTAAGGAAATGCACCCCCTGGACCTGGCTGGTGTAAAATTCCTCTTAGACTTGACATGCTGGGAGGGCTGTTTCAAGAACGCTCAAGGAGGAGAGCGCCTCACCGCCCAGTCAGCAAGCTCTGGCTCCTGCCTCAGGCCTTCTCAGTGCTGGGGCCAAGTGTGGTCTGTAATGGTCCTGAGTCTCCACCCTGGCTGTCGAGGGCTCTGGGCTCTCATGAACCCATGGTCCTCCCATGTCTCTGTCCAGTTGTCTGCAGTCTTTCTCCGCCAGCCCGTTTGGACCTCTTGTTCTGCGTGGCCTTCCTACTCTGCTCACACTCTTCCCTATTGGGGGTGCCTTTCTTCACAGTTTCTTCTTACCCTTCCTGCATGTGGAACCTCGCCCATCCTTGAAGGCTCACCTTTTGAGCTCCTAGAAAGCTCCATATCAGACACACTGTAACCTTTTCCGCACTTTCCCTATGTCACATTTCATACTGTCCCACAGTACAGTTAAAGCTAGTCTCCAAGCTCCTTGGGGAAAGAGAATGTGATTTTTTTTTTAAATTTTATGTTCTCATGATGGTTTATTAACAAATCATAAGTAATGCTTTACTGAATGGCTAGCTGTCATCTGGTCCCTTACCGTCTGATCATCTCTAGTTGGTTGGCTGGCTAATGGATCTCTAACACCAGACAGTAGGCTTTATCTGAGAGATCTCATTAAGTCTTTTTCAGCACTGAAACTTCATTGTCCTGGATAGTGTCCAGTATGTTCCAGGCACCTCACCCATCAAGTGTTGGATAAACGAATGAAGGCATAAAACTGAAAATTTAGGAAGTAATTTTGGAGTCTTCATACACAAAATAGAATTATTTAGTGATTCACAGTTACTTTTATACACCAGAAGGACACCCTCAAAGTATCTGTAGACTCAGTATTCTTGTATTTCCAGGCAATTTTTCATACTCACCATGGACAATTAACTATTATAAAACATGGACATTTTAAGAGTTTCTAGAGGATGCTGAAGTTTGAGAGTTAATTATCTACTGTTTCCTACTGCCTGGAATATTCTAATAGGATAACTGCTAACATGCTCCTTTATTATTCTCAAGAATAAGACATTCCTCTGTGGTAGAGAGACCACTTGGAGATCTCCTATATGGTAGAGCCTGCATTTAGAATCTATACTGAGACTACAAAGTCTAAAATGATAAAAGTTATCTTCCACTGGCAGGTGGAAATGGAATTTCCTGGCTTTAATCTCAGACAGACTTGGACTTGAATCCCAGCCCAAACACGAGCTGTGTGCACTTGAACAATTTATTCCAACTCTTGTCTGTAACCTGGGGGTGACAGTAATCCAGTTTCAGAGGGCTGTGATGAGGACAAAGTGAGGTACTGAACAGAGGTACTAGTGACAACTCCAGTTTCCTTTACGCCCTGCAGCCAGCTCAACATTTAATGTGAATTGCCTTCACAACAGCCCTTCAAAGTCAATACTATTATCCTTATTTTTCAGATAAAGAAATAAGCACAGTGAGTTGCCTGAGACCTAGTAAGTGCGTAATAAATATATGTTGCTAACATAACTACCTGTATTGATGGATATATACTGTTGCATGTATTTTAATCAAGTTATATATTTTTGGTATATACAATTTGATGAAAATATATGCTAATAGTAATAGCTTAAGGAACATTACAATGCATATGATGCTTTAACACTTCATGTGGGCATCTAATTTAATCATCATAGTATGCCTATGTGATGTGATTATTACTCCCATTTAGCAGATGAGGAAATTGAGGCTTAAATAGTCTAAGCCATGTGTCTGAAGTCACACAGCTAAAAAGCCAGTAGTTAAAGCCTGCCTGCCTAAGTCCAGAGCTGGCATGAGTAAGCCTACCTTGCACAGTGACTGAGTCTAAGCTTCTGTAAAGTGGGGATCAAAGCTACTTAGCTACCTCACAAGACTGCTGTGAATGTGAGGTTACATATCCTCTGGGCAAAGACCTGGCACTCTGCCTGGCATGGAAGAGGCCAGTTATGAAGGGGAGCTCCTCTCCCAGTCCCCATAAGGGTATCTGAAAACCTCCTCTCATGCTTGCAGTCTTCTTCAGAGAATTATTGCAACAGAATTACAGGAAATGGATTCTCTGTGGGTGGGTACTTTAAATAAATAAAGCTAAGGTACAAAGTAACAGGAAGACCAATGTCAAATAAATCCTCTCTTTTCTAATTTAAAACAATTTCAAAATCAGAGTCCATGTGTTATGACTAGAAGGCACGATGGGCCTGACTGTGTCAACAGATTGAGGATGGAGACGGAGATGGCAGGTCCCCCTGCTTCCATGGGAACCTCCCACCAGGCCGGCGTCACCTCGTCACCTCCTGCCCCACCAGCAAGCCTGGTTCTGCCTCAGAAGCACGCCTTTGCCTGGTGGTCCTGATGTGCCTCTGGCTAGGGAGCTGGGGAACAACAGCTGCCGGCTCCCGTTCACTTCCTCTGTGGTTCACATTGACAAATTAGCACCCCTGACCCTCAGGGTCCACCCAGAACTTCCACAGGTGTCTGCACAGCACTGGTGATGGTGGTATCAACGTGACTGCTCTTCCAGGAAGGAAAGGGGACCCTGCTCTTGGTATTTCCCATTTCCTGCATAAATCAGGTCACCATGAGTTTTGGATGGACTTCCTGGCCCTCAGTCAGAAGCAAAATGCATATACTTGTCCAGGATAGAGCAGTTGTAAGAAAAAATATTCACTCTGATTTGTAATTAATACATAAATTATTTCTGTGAATATCTATTAAGGTGATTTGGAAACATAGGCATTTTGATCATGAAAAAGCTGAATTCAGTGATCTTTGATAATGCATGAGGCATCTGAAACTTTTAAAGGAATTGGCACAAGAAAAAAATCTTGCTAGAGACAGAGAAAAATTGCTTTTCATTTTTACATAACGCTATGAGGGTTACAGAGCTTATTTGCATATATTAATGTGCACAATAATCTTTTCAGATAGGTAGGTTATGTATTCTTAACCTCATTTCACAAATGTACAAATTGAAACTCAGAAACATTAGCATGAAAAATCAATTAACTTCTTCACTCTCAGATGAAAGCTGAACAAAGACCACACTGCCTCCTGGAATTTCCAGGAAGCTTGTGCAGAAACCGTGTGTGGAAGCCTGTGTGTCTACAGCTTAGTCTAAGATACAGGGAGGAGAGTGCGGGGGGGGGGGGGAGACCTGATGCTGGAACTGCTTTCCCCCTCTTTTAAATTCCCTTCTCTGGAGGTCTGGTAACTGGCCCTACTCTCACGAAAGACGCAGCAAGAACATTTGGTCTACTCTGTGACGTGAGCATCAGTGTTAAAGGATTCTAACAATCTTATTGCCTCTTCCCTTCACATGTTCTCCTCTTGGAGTATCACCCATAGCTAAATTCACTTCCCACCTACAGCTGCCTCGTTGGGCATCTCCACCTGGATGCCCGGCTGGTACTTAAAACTGATCATGTCCAAATGGAATTAGTCACCATCCCCATCAAAATCTATCCGTCTACATGTTAAGCAAATGAATAGCAACACATCAGTCTAATTGCCATTAAGTAGTTAATTATTTGCTTCCTGCCATCTTTTATCTTTTGTGCTTCTGATGACAGTGACACCACTGTAGTGCCCCAACTGCGAGCACAATACTTGGAGATATTTGCTTAATTAACACGAAGTGGGGCAGTGCTAGGCACAAGGAGCTTCATTAACAGAGAGAGGCAGACACAAGGACAAATAGGAACAGGAGGTAGACACCCACAGAAAGGGCACTGAAGCTATAACCAAGGCAGCAGTCGTGCCTGCTTCTGCCGAAGTAAGCGGTGACTTCCCAGAGGAGGGACACCTGGCTGGTTCTTGCATCTGCGTTCACCAGGCAGACGGTCACGGGAGGCAGTTTCAGGGGAAGCGTCGGCACGAGCCGAGGCACAGGCGTGAAAGAGCCTGGACGTCTGGGGAGCTCTGAGTTCTTCCAGACCGTCTAGATGAAGTCAGAGGGACAGGGAGGGATCACCAGATCATGGGAATCTGCACGTGTTTCCTAGGTAAGGAGGAAGTTTTCTGCAGCCCAGTGATCAGCCCTGGCTGCACGACACAGTGGAATCACATGGAACACTCTGTATGCACAACAAAGCCTCTCTGAAGCCTTGGAATCGTTTATGATGCCAGAGGTGATTTACAGCTGATTTCTAGGTTTTAAGCAAGAGAATCTTAATTATATTGATGCCATGATTCTGATTCTTATACATACATTTTTAAAAGCAGATAAGCAGAAGCCGAGCGAGGTACGTGTTTGTCCCCGTCCTCCAATGCTGAACACTTACAATTGTTTGTGTGGAGGAAGACGGATGTGATAGATGCTTTCAGGTAAAAAGGGAGCTATATCTAGTGGTTTTCAAGAAATTCATATTGTTTTCTTCTAGGCTCTCATCTTTTGAAAAATGTTTTAGTATGCTGCCTCCATTCTCACACACTTAAAACTTTAAAGTTTACATGGGAGACAGGTCACCCAGGAGGAGACCAGGTAACAATGTGTCTTACTTCTCTTCATGAGCTGAGATCTTTGAGAGCCTGTCTGACATTTTTTCACTTAAAAAAAAAAAAATCTTCTCATGCCTAAGAACTTTCTGTTATATCTTTTCAGGTGCTCTTGAAAATAGTTTTAAGACTTAGATGCTTAAAACTGAAAATTTAGTGCCAAGATTTTAATGACTTTAGAATACAGATAAGTAAGCATCATTAAAAATCTCTTCCTGAAAACATCAGAGAGTTGCTTAAGTGGGGGTAGAATCATGTTGGAAGAATAAAAATATCATTTTTTCTGTGAAAGTTTAATACCAGGAAGCTATGTGGTTTATTATTGCATTCTTATCAGGATTTTTATTTTAAAAATTAACAAAATAAAAATTATTAAGATTCTTTGATAGAAGCAAAAGAAAGCAAATCTAGCTACTTGAGTACGAAAATGTTTATTTGGGAAGATATCAGTGTGCGTATGTGCCGGAGCAGATGTGGGTCTCACAGAAATGGCAGGAGAATAGGGACCAGTCTTAGAAACAGGTGGAAACCAAGAAAACTACAGAGGGACAAAAATCAGGGAGCAGGAACCATGGTTTCCATATTTTAACTTGTCAGGACCCCACTACTGGGATTTAAAAATCTGCAGCCATTCTCTCCCAGCAGGACCACACGTAACAGCAGAAAGATCCATTTCCAAAAGAAAATCGGGGCCCTTTTAGGAAGGAGCCACCTCCTGGCTAGCCACAGCAGCACTCATTCTCACGACAGCACCTGTAGATCCAGGGATCCCAAGACCAGGTCCTCCCTCCTCGGAAAGCCACAGAATGGCGAAAGGGTTAGCAGCGCTGTGACTGACTGCGCTTCATGTCAAGAGGCCTAAAGCACTGGGTCCAGTGGTATACATCTCAAGGATAAAACGCCAAAGCTTCAAGATACTGAGACTGAGTCAAAGGGGTGCTTATGGTTATTCTTTATATTGTAGATGGAAGAAAATGCTGCGGGTGCCAGTCCTGTTGTTCTGTCATTCATAGAGATTGAGCCCCTTAAATCACACACACTTAATAAAGAACAGTTGTCCTAAAAGAGAAGGGACAAGAAACCCTTGAGCAAGAAACGAGGTCATCTTTATCCAAGTCTTCATTCTCTGTATCCCTTCTTAGCAAAGGTGAGCTTTGCTTTTAAATTTTAACTTCGATTTTTAGTATTGTTAGGTAGTTAGATAAGTGGGAGAACCGGGCAGACGGGGGGGGGGGGGAGGAGAGGGGGAGGGGGAGAAGAAGGAGGTATGGTCCAGAAGATGGCAGTGTGCCCGCCTTCAGCATAAAGAGGCTTTGCTTCCTCTAAATGAGTGCCGGCAAGAAACTGGTTAGAACCCAGAATTAGGTTCTTTACTTTTCTAAGAAAGGGGACTAAAACGAGGTCTAGTTTTTAAGTATATAATTTGCCTGGGGACACCTCCTCACTATCCACACACTTAATCGTACATTATAAAACCAGTGGTGTGTTCTGGGATGTTTCCTTCTGAATCTGCTCCAGATAGTCTCTGTTAATCTTCACTACGTCTCTGTGAGGTGTGGCCATAAGATCAACTATTTCCCTTTAAGAGAAAGAAGAGAAGGAAAGTGGTTTGCCCAAGATCACTCACCAAATTAGACCCGGCATAAAGCCCGGGTCCCATGTCTCCTGTTCCTGTGCTCAGTCAGGAACCCTTGCCGCCCCTAGCCGACGGCTTGGCTCCAGGCCAGCCAAGCAGGCAGACCTCCCCCTGGGATGCTCGGCCAGCCGGAGAGGATGCAGCCCACTGCACGGCCAGTCCAGTCTTACCCTCAGGCCAGAAAGCTGCACACACTAAATAGATCACAGCCTCCCATCTCATCCAGCACAGTGGATGGTACTGGAAAATCTCAGTCTCATAAACCCTTTGTTGTCACAACAAGAGCAAAAGCAGAGTACTTGTGAGTCACATTCATCTATTAAAAAACTGAAAGTTTAATACATGTACAACCCTGAGGTGTTTGCCAGCTATCACCCCACTTCACCCTTCCAGAGCACCGCGAGGTACGTGCAATGACCCTAATGCAGAGCTGGTGCGCCACAGCCAGGACCTGGGCTCAGATCTAACTTCGTCCTCCTTGTGAGAACTGGAGGCCCCTGAAGGCAAGTCCTTCCCGGCGGGTTACTGACCTCATGGGGACAGGAGAGACAAACCCAGGGAGTCATCTCAGAGGCTGGCTCGGCAGGGGCTGGGAGACGGAGTGGAATGTGTGTCCCCCTGTTACCTCTGGGCTGTGGTATTTAATGTCGTGACCTTGGCATAGTCAAGCCCAGGGTCAAAGTGATCCCATGGAGATAGGAATGGTTTCTGATTGAATGGAATCTTGGATGGAGAACAGGATGAATTCCACGTGGGGAGGAGTTCCCGGGATGTTCCTCTCAGGGGGCTGGACCGCCCACTGTTTATCACTCCTTTCTCCCCATCACTGCCCCATTTCAAGAGCCTCGAAGAACTCCTGAATTCCAGATATGCACTCCAGTGTAAATATGCAGAACATTCTGACACTTAAAAATATGTCCCTAGCAAAGTAGGACAGGTTAGAATTACAGTGTAGCCTGTAGGCAGAAGGGAGAGAAATGACTGGGTAATACTTCACTTCCTGAAGTTCCAAGGAGTAGATTACCAGCCAGTTGCTGCAGAGGGAGGCTAAAATTACTAACCAAATCAACAAACGCACAGGCTAGAAAACAAATAAATTACTTCAACACTATTTCAAAAATCCACGTTTCATCAATGATAAATCACTGAGAGGAAGGAAAGCTATGACTACTGTACTTATTTAAAGGGCTCAATATATGACTCAATATCTTCCTGGTGTGATACATTCATTTATTCAAAAGTGCACCATCAAATTATCTGAGTGGGTCAGCCTCGTTTCCATATAATATGCCGAGCAGTGATAAATTAGAACCCTGAGCTTCTGCTGCCTCAGTTCCCCAATGAGAAGCTCAATTTGTTTCTTTCCAGATAAAGCAAACAAATAAACTAAATGACTCTTTCCAAAGTTTACTGAAGAATCTTGCACTACATCCTCAAGACCAAATTAAATTTTGCCAAAGGATGGTGTGTCGTGTTTCTGAGGCTCACCGCACAACTGTCACGGGGCTGGTCATCTAAAAAGAATCCTTTAATGCAGGGGAAGGTTGAGAGACTGTCACGAGAACAGTGCCATAGGGTTGGAACTTCGCAGTGATCTCATGATTTTGTGAAAACACACTCTCAGAATGTTACGCAGAGCGCATTCAAATTTTAATTCCAAAGCCAAACACGAGTGCTTGGGATTATCCATGCCCTGGCTGCTCTTCATTAGTGCAAATAATTAAAAGCCGACGATAAACAGAAAGGCACATGGACTGCCGAGATAAACCACGAGATCTACATTCTCTGTAGCCATTCTGTTTCCTGCTGTCTGCTGGGTTATTTGCACATTCCCGGAGTTTTCCCCATTTGTTCCACTTGATGACTGCTGAGGGACGGGATCAGCAGTTTTATCTTGATCCCTCAAATGAGGAACTTCAGACTGAGACGCAGTCTTGGCCAAGGTCACCCCAGAAGGGGCAGAACATATAATAGACTGCAGCCTGTTTCCCTGGGCAGGGCTCTTCCTACTGTACCATTTCCACGGTCTGTTTTACAGAAAGCACCAACAGCTGGCACCCTGCACTCACTGAAGTGTATTTACTGATTGCCGATCGCATGCAGGGAACTATTTTATATTTCTGGTACTGTGGACAGAATGCTGAACAGCCTAAAGCTCCTGCCTCCGTGATACGAAGGGGTTGATAAGACAACATGTAAACCATGAAGGTCCCTTCTTTTACTTCCTTCAGCTTTTTGCTCACAGGAGAAATGAACAGTTGGGGGACGGGCTGTGAACACAAAAGATGCTAAGAGGATGAGCTGCTTATTTGTGGGAGCCCCAGTTTCCTTTTACCAAGAACTGGCTGTGGGCACACGGCAAGGTGCACTTTGCTTCTTACCCAGTGCATATGTAAAATGGATCCAAATGAATATAATGAAATGTAGAGTATTGACCAACCAGTCTATTAAAGTAAATATTATTGAATATATGCTACACTATATTATTTCAGTTTCTAAAATGGATTCTGACATCTTAAGAGGTTCCACTGTATACCTATGAAATATTTACAAAACTGTTCTGAGCCGCTGATAAATAATAGCAAATTTCAGACATGCTTAGATAGCTATTTTGAAAAATAGAATTCCATAGATAGGCAGACCTTTTAAACAATGAGAGAGTTGAAAGGTTTTAGATACTGTTTCTAGCCTGAACAAAAGAGCTGAAACAATGAAAGTTATAAACAGAATTAAACTGCAGTATAGCATCACATACTGGAACTTGACCTTTCTGATGCCTGAGTTTAGAAAACATAGAGAATACCGTTTAAAAAAAAAAAAAAGACTCATTTACACAAAAGGACTCTTAATAAAATCATCAGGTATTTGGTAATACACTAATTTTACTAGCCATGTCCATTGTCTTTCCTTACTTGTGGGTTTCTCTATCTGCCCTGAATGGTCTTAGCTGCAGGCAAACTCAGAAATACAGAACTCTATTTCAGGCTTGTCTTTATAAAATAAGAAAAAACTGACTAGGGCCATGGTTACAAAAGAGCTGACAGGAAAAATGAGAAGCATATTTAATTTGGGAGTGGTTGGACTAGGTATTTAATTTTATTTTTGGGGGGAAGAAGGTAATTAGGTTTATTTATTTTTTAATTGACATACTGGGGGTTGAACCCAGGACCTAAGCACGCACTCTGCCACTGAGCTGTACATATCCCCTTGGACATTTAGACTAACCATGAAAAACACTCTTATTCCAATTCACAAATTCAAAGCCCAAAATCACATTCTTTGGGGAAGTACAATTTCTGAGTGTAAGTGCAGTTTATAAAGTGACATTCTAATTTATGAGGCTGAGTCACAGAAGAACCTAAAACACAGGATTCCATCAGTCTCTGCTCCTTGCTTATTTGTTTCTTTCGTTTGCTATGTTTCTCAACGTATGAGATAACAGCTGCTGAAACTCTGCAAGCCTCTAAAATATTCTCACACTTAAAAATCTGTGTCCTGATTTTCAAGGCTGAGATCAGAACAAGTTCCTGAATAAGATTTTCTAAATTGGAAAACAGGGAGCGTCATGGAGAATTAACTGTAGCCTGCATTCAGAATGGCAGCAAATTCCGCTCCAGACAGGTCCCCGCTGCTCTGCACGGTGGCGAGGCCACTGCTCACAGAAGGCAGCCTCTGTCAGGTGGGTTCTCGGCTGCCAGCCTTTCCCTGAGGTCCTTCTGCCGGAGACATCCCTCTGGTCCCTCGGGGAGACAGGGCCATGAGGTCTGGCCTGAGCAGATGATTTTTGTTCAATTGTATTTGAAGATTCAAAGGAAAAGAGGCATATTTTATTTCCAATACAATCTTCCCAAGATAGCAATTACTTCAGCGTCCCCCATTTCCCATACCCGCTATTTGCTCATGATTCACCACAATTCCATGTCCCTCTTACTTTTTCTACTCCTCACGAGGGATCTCCTCATACCGTGTGGACAATCACCTGTTGTTTATCTATCTCCT
This sequence comes from Camelus dromedarius, assembly GCF_036321535.1. NCBI lineage: Eukaryota > Metazoa > Chordata > Mammalia > Artiodactyla > Camelidae > Camelus > Camelus dromedarius. Next base: position 7,137,149 of record NC_087465.1, on the reverse strand, counting down.
GTTGCCAAAATATAACATCCTAGCTCCCTCCTGAACTCCAAACCCGTTTATCCTGCTGCCTACTAGCCGTCTCCAAGTGGATGCTTCATGCTCGAAATGGACCATCTTTGTCTTCCTCTACCAATCTGCTCCGTCTCTCCAATTTTTTTTTTTTTTTTTGGATTTTGGCAGATAGATTACCACCCAAACAGTTGCCTAAGCCAGAGATCTGGGACTCACCATCATTCTGCCTCACTTTGCCTTACCAAGTTCTATGTTGAGTCCACCAATTTTTTACATGGATATATCCTGTCCTTTCCTCTCTGTCCAACCTTATAGTCACTTTAAAAAAATATTTTGCAGTGTCACTGCAGCCTCCTGAACGGTCTCCTTTCTTCTAGCCTTGCTTCCTTGTAATGTATTCTCTCTTCTGGAGCCAGAGTTAAGAGTTCTAAAATTCAAATCCTAAAATATGTCAACAACCACCTGTGATACAGAGAAGTGACTTGGGACATTTTTCTGAGTGAAAGTTCACTCTTTTTTATTGAAAGTCTCTCCCGGAGGTGGAAGTAGACTTGTTGGACTGAAGCAATGAAGGTGAAACCCAAACCCTTTTCAGCTCAGATTCACCTCCACCCCATCTCTGTCCCCCTGATAGTCTGAAAAACAGATGACTTGTAATCATCGCTTCATGACCCTCGGTTTACCTCCTCATACTGATTCTTACCATCTCTCTTACCACCCACACCTGCATCTCCAAGACTTTTTGCGCCATATCTGGACTTTGGAAGGAAGATTGACTGACCTGGGCTGTCAGTGGCCACAGGCTTTCTTCTGTGCCTCGGTCTGGACCACGCCTGTGAGCAGTGATGGTCTGGGATCTCCCTGCCTGACCAGGATGCCCATTACTCTCTCCTGTTTGAGATCTCTTGTTCCTTACTTCTTATGAGTTCTTCTCACTTGTGTGTTGTTTTCTGTTCATTCTCATGTTTGCCAGAACAAAGCCTCCATTGTTGCATGAGGAAAACTGAGTGTGTGTGTGTGAGTGTGAGTGAGAGTACACAGAAGTGAATGAATGAATGTGTATGTGTGTGTGTGAGTGGAAGTGAGTGAGTGTGTGTATGTGTGTGTATATGAGCTAAATTTTCAGAGATCTTGTTTGTCTGAAAATGTCCTTACTATGTCCTCACTTCATTAATAATTGGGCTTGGTCTATATTTATAACAGGAAATAATTTTTCCTCCAATTTTCAAGTTCAGGAGTTTTTCTCCATTGTCCTTTACCTTCCACTATGTCTAAAGAAATAAAAAGTCACTCAAGGGGGAGGGCATAGCTCAACTGGTTGAGCGCATGCTTAGCATGCACAGAGTCCTGGGTTCAATCCCCAGTACCTCCATTAAAGAAATAAATAAATAAACCTAATTTCCTTCCCCCTCAAAATAAAAAGTCATTCTAATTTGATCTTTCTGTATTTGACCTGTTTTTGTTTCTTTCCTCTAGACATTTGTAGCATCTTCTAATTGTCCCAATTGCTCTGAAATTTCACAGTGATGTGCCTGACTGTGGATTTATCTTGGCCATTGGAGCTTCTCAGTCTGACAACTCATGTCCTACTGTCCTAGGGAGTGTTCCTGAGTTGCTTCATTGATTCCACACCCCCACCACCTTTTTCCAGAACTCCTACTACATGGATGCTGGATTTAGACTTTCATACCTATTCTTCTAACTTTCTTTTATTTTTAATTTTGGCTTCCATTCTTTTTACAGGAAAGGAATTTTATCAGCTCTTACTGGGTTCTTTATTTCTGCTATCATGTTTTTAATTTCCAAGAGCTCAGTTTAGTTTTCAGTGTTCCTTAAAGCACCTTGTCTGGTATTGCAAAATCTTTTCTTATTTCATTTAGAATGTTACAATAGAGGGTTTTTTTTTTTTTCTCCACTGTGTTTACTTTTTTTTTTAGCACAGTCTATGTTTCTCAAAGTTTATTTTATTTCTGCCCTGCATTGCTTTATCCTTCACTTTAAAGGCTCTCTTTAGGTATGTCAGCCTTTGGGTGTCTGTTCATGATTAAGAGTGAGGGATTAAGACAATGATTAGAATCTTGGAATCCATAGGAAGGCTTGTCGATTTCGAGCTTCTTTGTGGTGATTTTGTGTGTGTTCTCAACCCGTAACATCATAATGTTTCTTTTCTCGTAAAAGAACTGAACTAAGTGTATGTCCTGATCATACAGGCAACAAATCAAACTCCATCCTACACCAGTGGAACAGTAGGGCCACTGCAGCCCTGTGTATGACTAGCCAAACACTTACACAGATCACAGATTCAGTGCAAAGTCTCTTCCTCTGTTAAACCTGCTTTAGTTTCATCCTGCCCCCGGCCCCCCGACCCAGACAAAATTAACTGCATCCTCCTTTGTGCTGTCAGACACCTTGTATATTTCTTTATTTTAGGCCCTGCAATTTTCATAATAACTTGCTTATGTATCACCTTAAATTCATATTCCCTTGAAGGGAAAGCTAGGTCTTTTTCAGCTTTTCAGCTCCAATACATGGACTGGTACCTGCTATGGACTGAATTGTACCCTCTTCTAAAATTCATACATGGAATTAGTGCCCTTGTAAGAACAGACACCAGAGAGATTGCTATTTCTCTCTCTCTCTCTCTCTCTCTCTCTCTCTCTGTGATCTGAGGACATAGCATCGAGGTGGCCTTCTACAAGCCGGGAAGAGGCACCCATCAGAACACAACCACGCTGACACCCTGGTCTTGAACCTCTAGCCTCCAGAATGTGCGAAAGTAAATTTCTACTGTTTAAGGCACCCAGTCTATGGTATTTTGTTAAGGCAGCCTAAGCTGACTGACACAGTGTCTGACCCGAAAAAAAAACCCTGTAACAATCCTGACTAAATCAAGGGGGGTCTGTTGCTCTGGACACAAATTCTAAAGAGCTTGGACCAATGCACCAAAATGAAGATTATCACATTCCTGTTTTCCTGAGCTCTGGTCTCTCCATCTCCTTTCATAAATGGACAGTTATTCGGAGCATAGTTTCCATATCAGACCTGAGTGTGTCCCTGGCTCTGACACCTGACCAGCAGTAGGACCACAATTTATCTGCAGCTGTTTCCTTTTCTGTTAAAGGGAGCCATGTTTGCATCTACCTCAAAGGGGTGTTTGGAGAATTGAAGGTATAGTGCTTAGAAGAGCTTTTTATGCTAACATTCTAAGAATGAGACGTTTCTCTTATTCTTCTAAATCATGTTATCTTTCTTCTGAGAATGAGTTCAGCCCACCTGACTGGCAGGGCTTTAGTGCAGCTGCAGGGGGGCCGGTGTGAGCAGAGCCTTCGGCAGTGTGTTCACCAGCCAGTCTGAATTCTCACTTCTCTTAAGAGACAGTCTGGATGATTAGTTCGATTTGAAGGGCAGAAGTTCTAGATGGAGGTAATTCCATACAAAGTATTGAAAGACTCTGCTGAGCTGCCATGAAAATTGCCAAGTAATATTCCTCTCAAACCTTCCACAAGGGGGACCATCACCTGACAAGGACACCTAACGAGGTGAATATTAGAGAGTTATGCAAATCGCTCCAATATGAGCCTTGAAAATTGTTAGTCCTCTTTCATTCCTTGGGTGTTTCTCTTTAGCAATTCAACGCATTAAAGGACTTTAAAAAAAAAAAAAAGCTGTAGCACCTTTTTTATCATGCAAATATGAATATAAAATGTGAATAAAAATTAAATTATAAATTATAAGTTGAGGAAAAGGGACATGAATCAGTGTCATTCTGAAAATAAATCCACTTTTCCCAGGGGGGATAATCTCGCAAATGCATGCTCTTTTCTTTCAAAAAAAGATGTTTTTCTTTTCGCAGGCACTGGTGGGAAATCAGAATTAATTCAAATGAAGGTTCATTAAAAAAATACACATCTTTTTGGCATTCTCTGGACTTTTAAAACAGTTTGAAAGGTTTAATTAAGATCCTGCAGGAGATAAAACAAAAGCACTCCTGTTACAAATACTGTTGGACTGGAAGTGGCAACGAACATCGTTCAGATGCAGAAAACACTGTTTCGGTTGGTATAAAGCCGCTAAGTATAATTGTTCTGTAGCATCTTTAGTGGTGCCCATACCAATCTTGCATTTTCTGTTTGTCTAAAAGTGTGTTTAAAATGTGGCGTCAGGACTGACTGAGTTCCATGAAATAATGAGAAGAACAAGCAGACCCATGGCAGGCATCTGACCATATACGGGCAATGTGCACCCCCCTACCCCGTATTTTGGTCCTTAATTGGTGACAATTGAAATCATTGAACTCAGTACCCACACACTGTAAATGGGTGTGTAACCAGAGAAAATACTTGTTCATTGCATTTGTCTTACTCATGAGATGAGACCTGCTGAAAACCATCCCAACCTCAAAGAATTCATCATCAAGTCAGGGAGAATGAGAGGTAAAAAGGCAGAAACACAGACAACCAAAAGTGATAAATGCACATTACATGCTCTAAAAATAATTAAAATTCCCCATAGATATTTAAGAATGTGGTCTCTCACTGTGTAATGTAACTGACGCTGAGCTGTTTAACTCACTTTGGGATCATTTGCCTGGAGGTAGGTCATCTGATGATGGATTAGAACAAACAGTGGCTGGAGGCACAAAGATCACCTTGGGTGTTGTTATTTTAATCTAAGCCAGAGGTAGTGAGCATGTGAATTTTGCACTATATTTTGAACAGGAAGGAAGAATGGATAAGAGAAGCACTGGGAAAAGAAGTTGAGACTACAGTGAGAGATTTGCTACAAATTCATGTAAAGATAAGAGTTGTGATGCAGTGAAGAATCATATACAATTGATACAACCACTTCTACCTCCATAGTAACTAGAAAGACCAGACATCAGAATCAAAATGTAATTTAACTCAGCCATCAGAAGGACAGGACACTGTGTTCTGTAAAACTCCAGACTGGGTGACTACTGTGGGCTTCTCCTTGCTCAGGTAGGTCAGGCATCTTAAAAGGATCTATATTTAATTAAAGTCCACTGTGTACCTGGCACAGGGTTAAGTAATTGGGGAGAATAGAAGATTAAGATCAAATTGACTTATTATCATGGAAACATTACAACTGTTTAAAGTGGATGGGGGTCTATCTGGGCTCTGGCAACTCTGAAGAGCCCCAGGTGATGCAGCACACCTGTCCCCTAGATGAGGTCCAGGGCAGCAGGGCTCCAAGACCCCAAGATTGTTTGCAGGGGTCATCTCTGCTTGATCCCGTGGGTTCTCTAAACATTTTGTTTGCCTTTCTCCATCCTTTCCCAAGTAGATGAAACTGTGTTTTAAGGGATGAGGAAAGAGGATGAAGAGGCAATAAGAATGTCCTGACTTCAGCTAGCACTGCTCCACTGAAACCATCCTCACTGAAGTTACCAACAATCTTTGTCATTAAAGCCATCAAATCTAATGGACCCTTTTCTGCTTCTGTAAGTAATCAGGTGTCTTTGGTTACAAATGACAGAAAACAACTCAAGCTGACTTCAGAAAAACAAAAGGGCATTTATCGCTCACAAAATGTAAAAGTCCCAGCCTTCTGACTCTTTACCCGTTGTTCTAGCGAAATTCCTGGCATGGAGTCCCACTGGTCTGGTCGGTTCACATGCCATCCGTGTGCTCACAGAGGTCACACACTGATTGTTTGCAACTGGACCACGTACTAACCCTGGAAACCACTGGATGGGGTTCACTCAACCCAAACCAAGGGAACCAGGAGTAAAGGAGGCATGGTTCCCACAGGAAAATGAACGCACACAACCAGAAGCACAGGGAACCCACACACGCGCACTGCTGTGTTCACTGTATTTGACTTGACAGGACATCTGACACTGATGACCCGTTCTAGTGACATGGCCTCTCTTGCTACCTTTGACATTATTCACTTTTCCCAGTTCTCCTGCTCCTCCTTCTCAGGCTCCTCCACGGGGCTTCCCTGCTCCCGTTTATGCACTGTCCCAAACTGCCCAGGACGCCAGCTGCTTGCTCTGACCCCTAGCTGAAGGGAATCCATGGAGACTCACCCTGTTTCATCATTTATGAAATTTCAGCTTCGGATGCTGTTACTTCACCTCCTGACACTTCCCGTGTCTCAGCCTTTCCCAGGGACACTGACTGAGCTGTGGCAAAGCCCCCATCACGTCCAGTGCTTGGGAAGCAGTGGGGACTGGAAGCTCCCTCATGGAGCCTTGACTGGACTCTTGGATGCTCTGGCTTCCCCAGGGCTGCCCGGGAGGACTGAGGGAATGAACACCATAAGAGGCAAATTTTGATCAATGAGAGACAAGACAGGGAAGGAGGTGGGTGACCAATTGCCCTTTCTTACAGACTTTCAGACTCACAGCAAGTCCCACAGGGCCTCCTGGGAGATGTGTCCCCTGACTCAGCACCAGGCTGTGCTCCCTGCAACGCTAACTGGGTGATGCATCATTGTGCGTTTGCTTCCCTGATTTTCCTGCTTCACTCCTGCTTTCTCTCAGTCTTACTCAGTCTTGCTGAGCTAAGCTTAGCATTAGCTTCACTTTGGGCTTTGCTTCATAGGAAAGCTGGGCTAGGACACTAGACTGTCTTTCTCTGATTAATGCACATTCATGGTGCTCCACAGGGTACCTCCCGGGCCACTTCTCATCTTACAACCCACATCCTTCTGGGGAGACATCACTCTCTCCCACGACTTCCATCACCAGCTGTAATCTGATGACTCCCAGGTCTCCGTTTCCACTCCGGCTCCTCTCTGGAGCTCCAGCTCCACCGACCAGCTGTTACTGGACATCACTCCTTGGAAAGCTTGCAGGGATTTCCAACTCAACATGCCCCAGATCCATCCACATGCCAAACCCAAACTGCTCTTCCCTTGGGATTTCCTTTCCTAGTGGATGGCACTGCCACACGTCCAGTTGCCTAAATCAGAAACCTGGAATCACCTTGATCCCTCACTGTCTCTTACTCCTCACTGCTCACATCCAACCTCCCACCAGGACTTGACATTTCTGTCTTCTAAATAAAACTGAGCCACAACAACGTCATTCCATCTCCACGGCATCTTCCTACCTTGCCTACGTGCGTGCCTCCAGCTCACTGTCTGTGGAGCAGTACACCTTTATTTATTTTTACTATTTTCCCCAACTTTAATGATGTACAGTTGACTTAGAGCATTGTGTAAGTTTCCTAGGTACAATGTGTCAATTTTATACACTTAAATATTCCAAAATGATTACCGGGTGGGTGCTGTGTGGTGGAGGAAGTGGGGGTTACAGGTCAAAGAGCACAGGCTTCCAGTTAGAAGGGTAAGAGCAGATTTAAGATCCTTTAAAACATCAATCTCAAAGGCTGTTATTTCAGATAAAACTTCCTTAAACACGCTTGATGCCCCCTGCCCTACCTTCATCTCCAGGTTCCTTTCTTGCCTCTCGGAAATCTAGGAGATTTAGGCTTCACATCCACTGTTTTCACTGCTTCTTCATCTAACTAACTTCTGCTCATGCTTCAGATCTCAGCCCGAGCCTCACTTCCTCCTGGAAGCCCTCCTTTATCTCCACCCTCTCCCCAGTCCAGGTCAGCGGCTACCGCACCTGCGTATCCGCTCTCCCAGCACTTATGGTGCTGAATCTGACATCCGCTTTAATTCTTTTCTTTCTGGAGAGTGGTAGGTCCTCTGTCTGCCTTGTGCATGATTGCTTTCCCCAGAGCCTGACACAGGGACTGGTTTAAAGATACTCCTAGTGCATAAGCACCTTTACAAGTAATTTTCGCACCTGGCGTTTGGTGTCAAGTCCCAGAACATCCAGTGTTTTCTCCTCGGAATTTCAGACAACTGTTGTGTGCAGTCTCACCTATGCACCCTTCCAACACCTCTCCTTACAGATCACAAGTGATGGTATAAAAATAATTTTAAATACATGTGCTCCAAAGCAGAATATATATTGACTAGCTCTACAAAATAACATCACATAGAAATGCGTGCAGGCTTCATCAATTGTAATAAATGTACCCCACTGGTCGGGGAATGCTTATAATGGGGGAGATTATGCATGCGTGGAGGTGAGGAGTCGGTGGAAGATCTCTGTACCTTCTGCTCAGTTTTGTTGTGAACCTAAAGCTGCTCTAAAAATAAAGTCTATTAAAAAAAATTAAAGCAGTATGGGCATAGAACTTGACACGCTAAAAAATATCAAACAAACACAATACTCAAAACAGAGACATAAAACCCAGCTCATATAGAAGGACTTCAATTTGCTGTCTAATTATTTTGAAAATGCTTTAAATTAAGCTGCACAGGAATTAACAAAAGTAAAAATGGTTTCCTTGATCATTTCACCACTGTCAAAGGCACGGGCAACCGCTGTTTTCAACTTTGACCTAGTTACATCTGCCTAAAAAAGAAATGTGAATAAATCTCGATACCTAAAAAAGACATGCATGCAACTGTTACTATATATTGCAAAGCTTGCTTCCATTCTGTCTTCCAGAGTAAAAAACCCAGTGTTAAAGAACTGATTTCACAGCAAATGAGTTAATTAAGCACTTAGCATTGCTTGCCGGGGACTACGGACCAGGAGCTGGGGCTACAAGTCATCTTTTTATTCTTTTATGCCTCTTTGAGCTGATATTCATGGCTGTTTTTACCCCCATGGCTCTCAGTCCTAGAGCTTTGACTCTGTGGCTGATCTAACCTATTGTACCTTTAAAAATATTTTTTGATTATTATAATTTTTGCTTGTGTTTTTATTTTATTCCCTGCTACTTTATGTGATCACATGCATTACATTTTTGCTCTGTTTCTAGCTTATCATCTGTTGGATAGAAGTTGCTGATGGCAATTTTTAGGTTATAAAATATAATCTGGGCTCATATCATGAATGGGCATTTTTAAATGGAATAGATTTCCAAAGAAATCAACTTTATGTAAAAGCTAAGCCTGTTCAAAATGGATAAATACAATGGCTTATTATAAACATTAGGAACATTTAAATTAACCTCCACATCTTATGGTCAGAACAAGCAATTATAGGCTGGGCAAGGATATTTTTATGTCTAAGCATATTATCTTTGACATTAGTTTTCTTTAGTATGTTGCATGACTTTTTTGGAGTTGGGTGAATAAATGAGAAGACTCCACAGGCATGGATTCAAAACCAAGCACTGTGCGCTGTTCTGCAGTTTCATATATAAATAAAAATAAATATATTATTAGTAGGAGCGAATTAGGTCCCTAAAAAATCACTTTCTAAGCCTTATTTAAACCTTTTACTTGAGTTGAGTACGTGGGTTGAGAGGATAAAGTTGACCAGTAGACATGTGACCAGCAATCTCCAGTCAGTCAACATACCTGCACCCATAGTTCCTAAGCGGATGAGAAAAATACGTTTGGATTTTTAGATCATTGCAACCGATATCCCTATCTATCTATCTATCTATCTATCTATCTATCTATCTATCTATCTATCTATCTACAATCTCATATGCTTCATCCCAAAAGTATTTGGTATGCACTTCAAAGTAATCAATTTCAAGATGTAATTATAAAGCTGAAAATCGCTTTTGAGAACAGTTGTTACGGAAACGACAGGCCAGCCAAGAAACAAGCACCACTCGGAGGGTTGGAGTACTCAGATGTATTACTCTGGTGGGCTCAGAGGGGCTTCTGCTCCGAAGCGCTGAGCACCTCCAAGACGTGCGCATGAGGTTTTATAGGGTAAAGTACAAGCTTGGGGTATTCGGCCAATAGGCATGGAACAGCTTTAGCAGCATCATTATCACAAAAGTGGAGGCAGGGAGGCAGCAAACCAACATTCCAAAGCCAGATATATATCTTTGAAAATTCAGCTGGCTAGCAAAAAAACATGACCAGCAAACCAACACTAATTAACTTAGATTTACAAGTTAGTCCAGCAGAACTCAGATCAGTATTCCGATACTTAGATTTGTGAGTTATCTTGTTAGCCCAGCCCAGCCTCTCCTTCACATTCCTAGACTTGTGAGTTATCTTGTTAGAACAGCCTGGCTTTTCCTTCACACGGTTCTATTTTGGCAAGTAGAATATTAATTTCATGTAAATTAATTACACAAAATGGGTCCTCAGATTAACTAGGAAATAATTCTGGAAACTGTTTTCCGGGCTAAACAACTGAGAGAACTTGAGCCCCAGATGATCTGCATCATAAAGTTGCGCTAATGGCAAGAGCACTCGTCAAGAATGCAAACCGCAGAGTATCTTCAATTGTCTAAGGCAAATCTGGCGCTCAGCAGTAACCATGTCCTTTACTTAATAACCCAGCAAAATGCTCTTTAGAAATGTGGAGCCTCGAGCTTTCAGAGAACCCATCTCTTCATATAAATTTGGTGAATTCTTTTATCTTCAATCCAGTGTGATTTTCAATTTAAAAGGGCGGGGGGTTTTAAAAATTGTGTTTGTGTAGACGATCTCGTTACACCCTGATTATTTGAAAGACATTCATCTTCATTCATATTTAAATAAAACCTCAGAAAAACCAAAGGCTGTCCCTCCTGCTACTCTTTTCCAAACACAGCATGACTTCATCGTATTTATTCAGAGGATAAGCAGTGTCGTTCATGTATCACCTGGTAAGACTTTTCACTCCTTGAAAACTGAAAAGAGTAAATTTTTAAGGGAAAGGGAAGGTTTTTGGTTAAACCTGTCCAAAGTATGAACACGCAATGTCTCCAAAGAATTGCAGATTCAGCTTCACCCCCGAAATGTCCTTATTTTTGTGCTATCCAACTCTGTGACCTGAAACCCCTGGGGGATCGCTCGCAGATCAGTCGTCATCCAAGCTCTGTTCTTTTTAAACCCCTTGGCTTCTGCTGCCCAGTGGTTCTTAATTAGTATTGGAATCAGACCATCAAGAGACTGCTCTGATTTGCCTTAGGCAAATAAGCTAATCAAGCAAAGTTAGAGCCATTTCCTGCAAGTAAAGTTTGCTGTGTAATCCCCTCTGGGTGTTCCTTCAACCTACCCAGTGAGAAAAGGCAACAAAACTCAGGTTTTCCGGACATAACACAGCTCTGGCTGGTCTGCCTGCCTACAAAGCTACAGAGCTGAGTGGAGATAACTGCATAAACAATTAATTATGCAAACAAATTAATCAGGAACCAGTTATTATTCATCTGTCTGGTGCTTGACACTGTGCTACGTGCTGCAGGTAATAAAGAATAAAAACCTTCCAAATGCATATTAATTTCTGAAGAACCATTACAAAAACCAAAAGGTAGTCAGAGGGAAAATGCTAAAATCAATACGTATAATCAATATGCAGCCATTACTGAGCTTTTTAGTCATAACCAAAAATAACTGATCTACAGTCATCCTTTCCAAAGACTTCATTATGTGAACATCTGATTCAGTTCATCTTAAAAAGATTCCTAAAAGTCACTATTCTGAATTTCTAGGAAATCTGGGATATGGTATATAGAAAGATAAAAGGCTAAATAAATTAAATAGGGATTTATTCTTCCAAAAACCTAAAAATGTCATTTTGAAAGATGTTTATTTCTCCTGGTTTTCTTTAAAAAAAAATTAGCTGTACTCCTTAATTAAAATGGTGCACCTGGTGTGCGTGAAGATTTCTTATTAAAGATAAGAATATAAAAGCTTCACATTTCAGCCATCAGGGTCCCAAAAGGAAGGGGTTGGTACAATCAATTCAGGATATTTTGAGGAGGTCTAGTTTGCAAAGGGAGTAGTTACGAAGACTGTGACAGGGTCTCGAAGAATGACAGAGGACAGTGCAGGAGAACTTAAAATGGAGTAAGCTGAATGAGACGCTCCAGGAAATGTTTCCAGCACTTTCCCTTTGTCCTGTGCCTTGTCAACGTAAACGTTTAACACTGGTTGATGCCACATATCACATCCTGCCTCTAGCTTTGTCTGCATCTCCGCGCCTCTCATTTCCAGGGACTGCTCCCTGCCACCGCCCCTGATTTGTAGCATGTAACTTCCTGATGTGGAAGACCTGATCCGCGGCCAAGGAGTCAGAGGAGGAATGGGGAAAAGTGTTTTTTCAAAAATATGAAAAATGTGGGGAAAGTACTGGAGGTGGGTCTTTATTCAAAACGAATCTTTCTCCTACCATGACTGTTTTTTAAAAAAATGTTTCGGAGGAGATTCCATCGCTATAAGGATGGGTCAACCATGCACTTTCTGTAGGGGGTCACTCTATGAACTTTCATATTTTGATGAAGCCACATTTTCAGATTTTTACATATTTCCACAAAGGAGAACATGTTCTTAGAATACTGTCCCGTGAGCTGTCCTAGCTTTAGAAAATTAACTGAAGCCCCCAAAGTTAGCGAGTCTACCAGCTGTTCCTTTCGGGCTGGATAAGGAACTGCTGTAACCACATTTTTGTGCCTTTCCAGGATGCTGTTTGTCATGTGTGATGGGCAGAGGGGTCGACATAAAATAGGCTGTGTATTTCACCTCATGGAAACCTGACCCTCACAGTCTCCCGTGTGCCCTTAACCTTGGTCTCTCCTGGTGCAGGACAGACAGACCTCGCCCCCAGACCCGGACACTGGTGGCCTCTTTCTGCAGTACTATTTGCACCACTGTTATGCATCTTGATTCTCTAGAATGAATGACAAAAGCCCAAGACTTAGAGTACTTCCCCTTTGCAGGACAAAGTCGTCCATTTAGGCTCATTTATAAGTGGTTCCGAAAGGCTGAGGATTCCTCGTGATGGAACACTAACTGCAGATGAGAACGTCCTCTGGAGAAGCCTCCTAATGGCTTCATTCCATTATTTTGTTCCTGTGCAGGAAACTCCAGGCTGAGAGAGCTTCTCATTTCTCAGCAGTCGTCTGATTAGTGTCTTTGTCCTGGAGTTCTCCCGGAGGGGTGGGCAGAAAAAGAGCAGAAATCACCTGCTCCAGCAGGACTGGCAGATGGGGCAGCTCATCTCCATGCACATGCTCTCGCGCAGGTGCTGTGTTTCTTCCACACGTGGATTGGTCCATATAATAAAGGAAAATTGCAGTGAACTCTCTGAGCAGCCTCAGGGGTGCTCTTCAAAGACTCCAGGTGATGAAACGGAAGAAAAGGTTAAACACTGAAAACTTTACTGATTAGAGGAAAACAGTTGCTTCATGCCTCGTTATGTCTGGTATTAGCTTTTGTTATTTAAAAATTTTTTTTGAAACCACGCTTTCCCAAAACACACTGAATTCATATTTTTTTTAGAGGAAACTGATAGATACTATGTGTACAAAATGAAAAAGGGAGTTAATTCACTACAAAGGAGCAAAAAATTCAACTTTAAACCATTATAAGTAGGCGGGTGTAGTACAGACTTCATCACGATGGAATGAGCATTTCTAACTATTGTGTATTTTTCAAATATCAATTTATCATCACTAATTACTATCATTATAGAATATGAACATAAGATTAATGGGAATTTCTGAGTTCACTAATGAGGTCCTTTGTAGCAAAATTTTTACCAGGGACATGATTTCCTTTTGTTAGGGCAGCAGTATAATTAATTCAGCTCTCTAATTATGAGGAACATCTTAAACAGAGATAAAAGTTTCGTCAATGGAAGCATGCCCACTAAAATGCTATCCTAGACGTAGCCACAATTCACAAATGAATGATTAGTCTCCAAGTAGAGAACAAACACTATATGATATCACTTATATGTGGAATCTAAAAAATAATACAAATGCACTTATTTACAAAGCAGAAACAGTACGGTTACCAAAAGGGAAGGGGCGAGGGGAGGGATAAATTAGGAGTGCGGGGTTAACAGATACACACCACTATATATAAAATAGAACAACAACAAGGATTTACTGTATAACTCAGGACACTGTATTCAATTTCTTATAAGAACCTATAATGAAAAAGACTCTGAAAAGGATATGTATATATGAATATATATGTGTATGCATATATATAACGAAATCACTTTGCTGTACACCTGAAACTAACACAATATTGTAAATCAACTCTAGTTCAATAAAAAATCATGCTAGCATATTATATTTAAAATACATAAGTTTTGTGTTAAAATATATACATGTGAGAAACTGCTAAACCAATATAAATCATTGCTCTTCTTACGTGATCACCTACATGTAAGGAAAAAGGGTGTCATAGCTGAGGGAAGGGGGTAGCCATCGAAAAACCACCCGTGAAGTCAAGCACCAGGGTTCCCTGGTGTCACACATCGGCAGCATCTCAGCATCTACAAATGGTGCTGCGCTTGTCTGTACAGTGTTCACCTGGCCATGGACACTGTATTACAGTTTCCATGTCTGACAGCATCCAATGCCTGATCTGTGCCGGATACGGAGACAGCCTCATGATTAAAACACCAATATGACCTTGTACCCACCATGATGTGACTTAAAACCTAGTCACAGAGACTTCCAAACCAACCATGAGCGTTTAAGGCACAGATGTTAAGACAGAAGAAAGGGAAAAGGGCCCTGGGAGCTCACAGGAGAGGAGAGAGCTTTGGCAGGAAGGTTTTCAGGGGAGGTGGTGCTGGAGCTGGATTTTGAGGGTAAGGGGTTAGCGATGCAACAGAGGGGGTTCTAGACACGTGAGTGCAGAGAAGTCTCTGAGAACAAAAACAAGCTGGGAACAGATGGAATGAAAGCCACCTGTGGGGGACAGTGAAGAGAAGAAAGTGAAAAATCTGGCCAAGGCTAGTTCGTGAGGGACTCTGAGCATCTTGTTAAGTATTTTGGCCTTTCTTCTGAAAGCTGTGAGCAACTACTGAGGGGTCACAAATATTGGAGTGACATGACCAAGTTTTCATTTTTGGAATATTATTCTGGTATCAGGACGCTGTGGGCAGGAGAGAATGGGGAGGGTATAGAGCCGTTTTTCGTGTTTTGGGAGTAGGTTTGGGTGAAGGGTGGCCTCCCTCACCACGGCACAGGCTATGGGAGAAGGAGCAGGGTGGGGGAGGGGAACGCAAGGTCAGGACATCACAGAGCAGCGCGGAGGACGAAACGCCCAGACACATTCAGAGGCACCCGTGCGGAGGTCAGGAGTGACGTCCCTCTAGGGACACGGATTTTAGAGGAAGTTGGAGAGAGTGGTCGAAAGCGTCCAGTGCTTCAGAAAATTCTAGCAAAAGGGGACCAACAGGAACTGACTTGAGTTGGCAAGGAGTGGTCATTAATGACCACTGGGAGAGCGACGCCATTGGAAATGGGAGGGCCCCTCCTTCTGGGGAGAAAGTGGGAGGTTTGAAGTAGAGACTGAAAATGGATTTGTCCTTCTAGAAACTTGGCTGTGAAAAGAGAGATACAAGATTAGATGTAAAAGAAAGGTGCCTTTCTCTTAATGTGGGAGACAAGGCTTGAGGCTTGTTTATATGATAAAAAGAAAAATCCAGCAGTGCAGAGAGAATAACAACATTTGAAGGAAAGATGCAATTTCTAGAGGAAGCAGGTGCCAGGCGGAAGTGCGTCTCTTTGTCTCTTTCTCTGAGCCAGAGAGAAAAAGTGATTACAGAGAGAGAGAAGGTAAGCTGAGGCAAGTCACAACTGACTGTCTCTGTTTCCACTTTGAAATAAGAAGCATTGTCCCCTGCAGAGCTGGGTGGGGATGAGGGTCGGGCTTGTGACTTGAGTGACGTATCGGAGATGGAGGTGCTGCGACGGAGGAGGTCCCACGTTCTGCACACATCTCATCTCGGGGTTGGTGACTTGCTGAATATATTTGGAAAATCTAAGAAATACTTCTTTTCTAGGGGCAGATGGTCCATCAGCCTTCGAGAACTAAAGCTTCATTATTATCTGATTATGAAGTGCTACTTTTAATGAAGAGTCCCAGCTCTCCAACACTAATTAGGTGAAATCCCATTAGAATTGTCTGCTGAATGGCTTACCCCTCATTTTCCTGCAGAACATCATTTATATTCAGATGGAAGAAAGGTCATCCTACAGTATGTTTTTACAGTTCAGACTCTACCTCTTGCTTAAACAATTATCTAATGCAATTACATTAGAGTTACTAGTATGCACCTTTAAAGAATCCAAAATGAATCCAACTCTTGGGTACAGATCCAAACGTAAACCTCATAAACTCATATGTCTAATGAAAAGGAGTGAATTTGAAATACGTTAATTAGCATTTTCCCATCTAAAAGAACATGTTTCTCCCAAATTCCATCATAGTCCAATGCTTGGAATTTTTTTTCCTGAGTGATAATGAATTGATATTGAACCATTTGTTCTCCCTCAAGTCCCTCCTTCCTAATCAATGGAAAACATATATTAACTCCGTAATCTATGTATGTTGTTGCAAAACAAGGATGTCTAATATTTACTGAGTGCCTACTATGCATCAGGATTGTTCCAGATGATTTTACTGGTGTCATCTCTCTACTCCGAGCAATCTTAGGAGGTAGGTGCTATTATCGTGAGGACGAGGTTATTTTTCCATTCTGTTTGCTGCTATATCTCTACCACTTACAGCAGTGGCTGGCACACAGTAGGGTTGCAAAACATATTTACTCAATAAGTGAAATTCCATTTGACAGATGGAGAAACTGAGCCTCAGAGATGCTAACTAGCCACCTAAGGTTGGAGCAAATTAAGTGAGCAAATATAAGCAAAGGATAGCGGTGAGGATGGAATGCATTCATATGTATGAGTTAGGACAGGACCTAGCAAACCAGTCACACTGCCCAGGTGACTAGCCAACATTTCTAGGGTTGACAGTTTCCTCTGCATCTTGCCGTCAGGACCAGGCAAGCCTTCTTCTCTCTGTGCTTCCAGCCTCTGAGCCAGTGTCTTACATACATGAGGTTCTACCCAAACATGCTGGAGGGAAAAAATGTTTTCAAATAGGCGTTTTTGAGAGATCAATGAATTTTTGTTTTAGTACAAGGAAAATGAATTTAAGGCATACATTCAATAATCATTTAACAAATAGTATCAAGGACTATTACATTCCAAGTCCTCTGCTGGGTGTTTGGAATAAAATGTTGAAGAAAAACCAAAACGGGAGGCCCTGACCTCATAGAAGTTGAGAGATAACATAGATATACCTTCCTTTTTTTTCAGTCTTGACTAGGAAGTCACCTAAAACCATGACTTACGCATGAGAAAACCATAAAAACTTCTTAATAACTGGAACACAAATTAAAGTGCTAACAGTGATTAAAAGCATGACCTCGGCAAAAGCATTAAGAACAGAGCACATGTAAAGATTAGAGGTAAACAACACAGACAGGAAAGGATGACTACTTATTAATATTTGGAAGAGGACGACAGAACAGGCTGGAAGAACGACTTTAAATGACTGAGCATTGCCTAATAAGAAGTAACATTCTACAATCCGAAAATGAAATATTTAGATTGGAAATGAAAACAAAAAAAGCTGGTCATGATGAAATTGTTTAGGTAATGGGATAATTTATCCAAAAGCATCCTATTTTCAAGTACTGGGGATGACAAAATATGCAAGATTTGCTATGCAAGCCACGCACAAGCCCAGTGGGGAAAACAGAAGCACATCAATGATGGGTTTTGTCGTGCAGCAACATGGAAGGGCACCTCACTCTGCGCTGAGGTGAGACATGCCAGCCTCTCACTGACACCAGCTTGGATTTAGCCCCAGCCTCCTCTCCAGGCCCCGAGACTCATGAGCTGTTCCCCAGAGTTGAGATATGAGATCGCTTTCTAGTCTCCATTAAGTTCTTTGACCTTTGCGACCTTCAGCAACCCCACCTGCGAAGTAGAATGATGCTCTCACTCACAATGCAAGCACGGTAACCATATTTATTGGGAGCCCTTGCGGTTTCAGAGGGCAGGATGCCTTAACAGACGCGTGAAGTTGTGGTCACAACGGATCCTGCGTGTTGAGCATGGAGGGACTTTGTTCTCAAGATCTTATTTCACCTTTTCATGGCCTGGGAAGTGGGCCCTCTTCTTCTCCAGGAGGAGGAACCCATGTCCCTTTGGGATTCAGGGGTTTGTCTGAGTGCATGTGGCTACTCAGGGTGGAAACTGGAATGACCTTTCTGGTTCCAAAGTCCACTTTCAGTCCTCTGGGCCCTGCCACCTCCCAGAAAATGGGTCTTTCCTTCAAATCTCCACAAAACTAGCATCCTAAAGATGACAAGAGACAAGAGAAACATCCTTCCCCATCCTCTATTTTTACCAGAGTGGTGACTTTTTCACAGGCCAAGGAGCTTTTTAAACGTGACAAGCGTTGTGAAAAGGCTAGTGGTTAAAATGGCTGCAGTCACTACCACGTCGTCATCTTGACCGGCTGTGGTACCCGGGCCGGCATCAGCTTCGCTTCAAAGCACGTGACACCAGCCGAACTCTACACTCTCTCTCTGGTCCTCTTCCCATCCCAGCTCCTGAGTTCTCCAGGCTTCAAGAAACACACTCCTCTCATCACCCTTCCCGCAGCACAGCATAGCTTCTCATCATCCAGCATCCCCTGTCCCAGCCACGTCTAAGGGGAAGGCAGCCCGATCGCTCTCACAGTAACTCACAGTAACCTCCCCACAACTGCTGACCAACCCCAGCCTCCTAGGACACGGGCATTTTAATCACTGACGCACTGGAGTAACAATAGCTGGCACTTGCACGGCACCCTATTGCTCACAAATACACCTGAGGCAGATTTAATTCTCTGAGCTGCTGTATTCGTATTTCTCAAACACAGAAGCTAGATTTTAGAGAGAGTGATTGGCTCAGAGTCATACTGCTGCTAAGTGACAGAGCCACACCTTGAATGCAGACCCTCTCATTCGTGATTGTATATTCCGTCTAGTATCTCTCACAGCTGCCCTTGGGCACTGTTTTTTATTTTATTTTATTTTATTTTATTTTTTATTGACGTGTAGTTGATTTATGATGTTAGTTTCAGGTGTACAGCAAAGCAATTCAGTTATACATATACACACATGTATACATATTTTCAGATTCTTTTCCATTATATGTTATTACAAGAAATTGAATATAGTTCCCTGTGCTCTACAGTAAGTCCTTGTTGTTTATCTATTTTATATATAGTGTTTTATCTGCTAATCCCAAACTCCTAATTTATCCCTCCCCTCGCCCTTTCCCTTTTGGTAACCATAGTTCATTTTCTCTGTCCGTGAGTCTATTTTGGGTTTGTAAATAAGATTTGTATCCCTCCCCCCCTTTTTTTTTTTAGATTCCTGGTTTTTGAGGAGGATAACCTTCTTCCTTGGCTCCTTCCTATTTCTGGCCACCAGCACATCCTTCCTTTGAGCCATAGCATGGATAAAGCATTCAGTTGGCCATCCTTCAAAGCATTCAGTTGGCCATCCTTCAAAAACTTGCTAACTATTCCTCTGTAGTTCACTGACACATGGAACAGAGTTAATTGTTAATTTGGCAACACAGAGGCAAGGGCAGATGACTTACTGTCTGAAGTTAGTACTTACAGAAAAATGCTTTCAGCCAAAGTGCACCGTTTTTCTCACTGATTCACTGCATGTGTGGTGGATACTCCTTTCAACACCTTCCATCTCATTTAACTCTTAGTTCACCCTGCGAGGAACCAGCTGTCATTACGTGCATTTTGTAGATGGGAACTCTGAGGTCCAGCGAGGTAACCTGCCAGAGAGCTGGCATGTGGAGGGGAGAGGCCAACCTCTGGAGTGTGTCCACAGAGCCCCAGCTTTAGACCTGATGCCCCAGTCACTGTGTCGCATGGACCTCCTGGGGACGCCTGCAGAGGCTGGTGGTAGATGAGAGTGCCATCAGCTACGTCCAGGCAGGACATACGACTTTCTACCATGACTTTGTGCTCCTGAGGCTTTCTCAGTGTTTGCGCCTCAGAGGCCACTTGATGTATTTGCTCTAAAAACAGCCCCTGAAATCTCCATTTGATCTGAACTCACCTTCCCCATTTGTGGGATTTATTGGGCCCAGCGTAAAATATGCATTTCTATCAGGAACAAAGAAATCCATTTCTACATTTCCGCCTAAATGTGGCTTTTCTCCAAGGAAATCAATGGAGGTTGAGTGGCTCTGGAGGGCTTGTCTGAGACGTACTAATAGAATCACTGCGTGTCCCTGTCCCGTCTACTTGCTGTGTTGGGAGGCAAGAAACTCCAGCTGGTGCCTACACCCCAACGGGGAGGGTGGGGCTGAGAGCTAATGAGCACAGAAATATCTCAAGGGCTAGTGAGCTAGAAATTGAGCCTTCCCCCAAAGTAAGCATCTCACAAGTACAGGATTCATGAGCTGTTGTCCTTGTGCAAATTATTTAAACTCTCAGTGCCTCGGTTTCCTCATCACAGGGTTGCTGTCTGGATTATGTCACATTAACACATGCAAAATGTTTGTAACAATGTCTGACATTTAGGTAATAAATGTTCAATACCTGTGATTTGTCTTTGCTGTGAGTAGATACATAATGCTGATAAAATAGTGGTCATGGCTCAAAAGACCCATAAGAGAAGGGGGGGGAACCAGGCAAATTCCAATTCTTTCTCACCCTTCAACTCTCCTGTCACATGTCACCTTTTCTTCTCCATTCCTTAGGCAAACCGAAGTGCTCCTTCTCCTTCATTTCTCATGCTTTATTACTCTGTCAGAGTAACTGCCAGACTTATCACAACCTGTTAGGCAGGAACTATTCCACTATTCCTGTCCCCTTTTTTCAGATGAGGAAGTTGAGGTGTGATGTGAAGCCATCTGCCTGAGTCACAGAGTTGGTAAGTGGTGGAGGCAGGACTCAAATGGAGCAGAAATCTAGTGATCGGTGTCACATAACTCACTGTAGCACAGCACTTAATTAGCTCTGAGTCAGAAAAATCGGAAGGGGAGTCCAGATTCCACCATTATATCAGCCCTAGGACCTCAAGCAAACTCTAGTTTCTTGATCTGTTAAATGTGAATCATGGTATTTACCCCTTGGACTCTTGTGAGAATTAAATGAGATAGTACTTGCTGGGAACCAGTAGGAACTAATTAATCAAAGCTTTTATTAAAACCGTCTACCACTTCTAGACCTCCATCCCAGCTTCATGTCTCTAAGACAAGGTCCAGCATGTCATGGATACTGATGAATGAATGGGTGGATGGATGGGTGGAAGAATGAGATGTGAAGGATTAAGTCAAGCTGAGAATATTATGCTCTGAAATATCACATCAAAGTTATGCTATAGATCAGTTGTTCAGACCATAATTAGCATTGTTATTTTAATATAAATATATGCTTTGCTGGACATTTTCTGCATACAGTATTGACGGTAGGAGAAATCATACAAATATAAAAGTTAGACATAGCCATAAACTTTATAAATGGCTGTGTTGATTGGTTAACATTTCTAGGTACTTAAACAATGTCTATACAAATGTATGATTTTTTTTCTAATTGTAATATCCCTTGGCACTTACATGACAATATCTAGAAGCACCTATCAGTAACGTTACTGAAAAATTTACCATCCACTATTTGTACTCCAGAACACTTTTGTTATGACTATTATGACTAGTGTTCCTCAGACTAGTACCCTGTCCTTTGCACGTGTTGATCATCAACGTAAGTTTCTGGCATTTTTTCTGCCATCGTTGATCTCACAGGAGAACAAGCACGTCCTGAATCGTCTGCCAGGCCTGTGACAGAGGGGCCCCTTATGACCTCACTGCGGGTGGTTTTGAGAAATATCCCATTGCTATTATCCAGACAGAAACATGGAGATTTTCCTTTCCTAAAGCTAATGGTCTCAGATACTGGACGTTCTCTTAGTTTCCGTGTCTCTGTCTCCAGAGTGACACCTTTTTTCTTTTTATTTTCTTCTCTTCTGGAGCCTTTGGACGCTTTGCATGGCTTATGGTCAACCAAAGTTTCCTACATTTTCATCATTCTGTCATATATTTTCCACTTCAGAAAAGAAATATTGACTCTGAGGCATGTCCATTGGCCCCAGAGCACCTTGATAAATGACAATTACAAGGCCGATAAGGAAAGAGAGGAAAGAAAAAATGTGTTTACAAATCCTGAGACCCCAGATCCATGAATTTGCCCTGTTTCTCTACTGCAGGATGTGCTCCATCTGACATCTTTCCATCTTCTCTTGAGCCGTTTGATCCTGGTTCAGAGCCTGCTCCCCTAAATCGCATTCTTAGAGATTATGATCTGCTTCCATATCCAAACAGCTACGTTAGAGCTGTCTGGGTTATAAGCAAATACACGGGTAGTGCTTTAGTTCAGACTTTTTTATATTTCCTTAGAGAAGGAAAGGCCAGAGTGGTTATATGCACAGAGTGGTTATATTTTATTTCCAGGG
This sequence comes from Camelus dromedarius, assembly GCF_036321535.1. Lineage (NCBI taxonomy): Eukaryota > Metazoa > Chordata > Mammalia > Artiodactyla > Camelidae > Camelus > Camelus dromedarius. The sequence continues at coordinate 7,114,855 of NC_087465.1, read as the reverse complement.
AACAGTTGCTTGATTTTAGCTTATTTGACAGTATTTGAATGCAGTGGTCAATATTAGCACTAAGTTGACATTCTTTTTTTCTTTTCTTTTTTTTCCCCAGCATTATGTTTGCATTTATTTTTTATTGAATGAAAGATGTTTTAAATTCTACAGTGTTTTGCAATTTTCATAAGTCTAGGCTGATATTCTTCATAAATAGAAAGAGAAATAACAAGAGGAATGAAAGAAGAGGAAGACAGGTGGATTTAGGAGATCAAAGACCTCAATAGTTCAGCAGTAGCAACAAAGGGAGAGGAGGAAAGTGATGTGTGTGCGTTCTGGACTAGACCTTTGGAGAACTGCTGAGAGCAGACTGCCGGGAAGAGGACGCAGCTGAGATCCCTCGTCTCAGCTGGTTGAAATGGACTGTAGTTTATCCTCAGTTAATATCCAATTATGTCTTTTTTCTCCCAGCCTCACTTCATCCATGGATTTCTAGATTTAACACACAAAAAAAGCTCTCTCATTCTGAACATGTTAATTCAGTCTTACACAAGGAATAAAATTACAGCTAAATTAATGAACTCAAAATGGGCCACCAGGTTAAATATAAAACATAAAACTGTGAAACTTATTTGAAAAATAAGAAAATCTTCAGGGTCTAGGGCTAGCAAAGAGTTCTTAGACTTGAAACCAAAAGTATTATCCATAAAGAAGGAAAGTTGATAAGCTGCATCGCATCAAATTTAAAAACATTTGCTCTAGTATAGAGCCTGTTAAGAGGATGACAAGACAGTCTACAGACTGGGAGAAAATATTTGTAAACCACATCTCTGACAAAGGACCAGTATCTAGAATATATAAAGAAATCTCAAAGCTTAACATTAAAAAACCCCCAACAAATCCAATTAGAAAATGGGGCAAAAGACATGGAGAGACATTTCACCAATGGCAAATAAACACATGAAAAGATATTCTACACCATCAGCCATTAAGGAAATACAAATTAAAACCACACTGAGATATCTCTATGCACCCATCAGATTGGCTACACTATGTAATAGTGACAACACCAAATGCTGACGAATATGCGGAGAAACTAGATATTCATATGTTGATAGTGGGCAGGCAAATGGTCCAGTCACTCTAGAAGACAGTTCAGCAGTTTTCCATGAAACTAAGCATGCAACTACCAAACGATCCAGCAATTACACACCTAGGCAACTATCCCAGAAAAATGAAAACTTCACATTCACACAAAACCTGCACTCAAACGTTCACAGAAGTTTCACTTGTGATAGCCAAGAGCTGGAAACCACCTGGACGTCCACCCAGATGTACGGATGGTTAAATAAACCAGCACATCCATATCACGGAATAAAAACTCGGCAATAAAAAGGAATCAACGATTGATGCATGTAACAACTTGGGTGAATCTCTAGAGAATTATGCTGAATAAAAAGGGCTTATCCCTAAAAGCTATATACTGTATGATTCCATTTATATAACATTCTGAAATAACAAAATTATAGAAACGGAGAACAGATTAGTGGTTTCCAGACTTTAACAATGGGAGGAAAGTATGTGTCTATAAAAGGGTAACATAAGGGAGCCTGTGGGATGGAAATAGTCTATTTCTTGAGTGTACCCATGGGAATATCTTGGCTGTGACACTGGACAACAGTTTGGCAAGACGCTACCACTGGAGACAATTGCGCAAAGGATACACAGGCTCTGTCTGCATCAATTCTTATAATTCTGTTGAATCTACAATTGTCTGACAATAAAAATTTAATTAAGTGCTGAGCTATGTATATACTAGGTACTCATGCATACGCATACACACAAAATGTATACATATGCCGAGCTTAACAAATGGGAATACTAAAATACAATGAGTGGTGGAATTGGGGAAAGATAGATTTTTTTTCTTCATTATAAGTCAATACATTTTTCAGTTTTAAAAAAATGTTTATATAATAACATTTATAATTGGCAACAACAAAACATAAGAGCTTGGGCCATGGTCACCCACTCAATTCAGTTGAAGACTTCAGACTTTTTCTAGGAGAGTGTCATAAAAAATGGCAACTTATTGAAAACCTGGATCTGATATTAAATAAATTATCCTTTCCTTCTCTCCAAACTGATGACTTTTATAATTAATGGGCTAATTTCACTGCAAATCTTCAAGTCAGTAATATTAATTAAAGAGAAGACTTGTAAATGACCTTCTGGAAAGGACTTATCTCTTAATTTGCCCACAAATGAGCACTTGCCATTACTTCTTAATCAATACCAGGAAGCTGGCCAGAATTAATACCAGGCCTCTTGGTTTCAGCCACTTTTAAGAGCACTCAGGATCACCATATGCAGACTGTTCAGGGCCAGCCCTGCATTACCCTTCAATTTACCTGACCTTTCAGGCAGTGAGTGCATTTAAGGCATTTATAGGCTTGGCCTGAGTAACTGGCAACTTTCATTACTTTAATCATTGACCAAAAGCTTTTGGAAATGTCAGCCTTTTCTATGCCATTGTTTAATATGCTAATAAGATCATTAATACCTTCCTTGACTAAGAAAAGGGTCTGATACATAAAGAAAGTGGTAGGAGGCTGGAGGGGGAGGGGGAAGAATAAAACTTTATTTTTATTTCTAGGAAAAAAATTGGAGCAACTTCCGCACTTCCTTTCTTCTTGGATTCGTGGTAGCATAAATGGTGGCTAGCAGGTTTCCAAGAATTGATACTTAGAGGCAAAATGCACTTGCCTCTTACGGGAGATCTTGGTCTAAAGTCATCACAGAAGGTGAAAATCAAATATAACATATTCCAAATGCCCCCAGTATCCCTTAAACTGTCCAGAAAGACTTGCTAACACACCTCTGCATCTAACACATTCCTGTAGCTCCTCCTGTCAGCACTAGCCCGTGGTTAGTTCATTTTCTTTCTCAAGGATGTTGATGACTGTGATTTTTTGGGCACATCTTGACAAGCATTTCACTAATGTGTCAACAGTTAGAAAGACCCTGAAAACCACTGGCACGTTCTTTCAGTACATTTTGCCCACGTGCATCGGCTGTTTCAGGCTTGAGTGTTTCCATCCCCTTGATAATATGAGTGACTCAGCATGGGGATGGCCAGCTTGAATTCAGTTAAGCTCACTTGCATCCCTCTGACTGCACTGTAACATCCACCCACTGCAGCAGCATCCTCACATGAGACCCCTGGTTACATTCTCCTGCTTAAATGAAATAGAGTTTCTCCAAGTTGGAGCCTGAGGTCTAACAACAAACATGCACTGAATCCAAATGCTTGTTCCACTGTAGCAAAAAGTGTAGAGTACCTATTTTAAATTGCTTCTCTCCTTTTTTTTTCCCTAATGAAGGAAAAAGCCATGCCAAATAAACAAATGAAAAAAAAAATTTAAAAGGCAAGCCACACAAGTAATCGTCCACTGCAAGGGCAGCAATACAACCTGTTTTCACACAGCTGGATGGAACAGTATTTTTGGACCAGCTCCACTTTAAGATTCACCCTTCTTGCCTTGTTCTCGGCTAGGTTGACTGCTAGGCAGTTACTGGATTCTAGTAAGTCACTGAGATGCTTTCATCCCCAAATCTGCATCCCATCCCCGACGACATCCATGGGTGTGGGTCTGATATTCGAAGTCTGACTCTCCCTTTAGGCACTTATTCAATGTGTGTTCACCAGAGATTTAACATCTCAGAAACATGATTTCCTCGTCTGCAGAGCGGGGTGAACGAAGGGCACAGTGCAGGACTAAATGGGGCGACGTGGCTGGAGCTGCTGTGAATTGCAAGGTTCCGCTGCCGCTCTAACCACGAGGATAACCAATGAAGCAGCAAGCGGGGGGTGGCCAGCCACTGTTTCAGATCCTAATTACAGAGCTGTGAGAAGATAATTTTTCAGATAATTTAGGGCCAAAGCCCTCCTGAAATCTGCAAACACAAATGTTGATTTGCAGCCTTTGATGACTGAATGCACGAGATTACTACGCTAAGTCTCCTTATCACTTTAGGTAGGGTAGCCTGGGTGTCAGCCACGCGGGCAGAGTTCCATTTATTCATAAATCTCCCATGTCTCAGGCTTTCTGGCTGCTTAGATAGGTCAGAAGGCTCTCAGTGGCTGGGGAGGAAGGTATGAATACAGTAATATGTTTGCCCTGGGTTTTTTCTTTTTTTTCCCTTCCATTTTGTGATTCTTTCATATCCCAGAGGCAACTGTCAATAACGGATGCAATCTTAGTCTTGGAGACAGCAGCCCAGGATTAAAAACCACATTTGCCAGACATCAGTTGTCTGACCAGGAGTAAATTATTTACTTTTTCTAAACCTTCCATTTTCTTATCTGTGTCAGGGGCAAGGCCACCTTCTTTGGGAGTTTGATGTCAGAGTGAAATAAGTTCCCTGTGCGAACTTGCCAGCTACCCAGCCGGCCTTCAGGTCCTTGTGTCTCCTGGGTTTCTTTTCGCCTTTTCCGATCTCCGCACTCAGTGTCTTTCTCATTCTGGGTGAACCACAGCATCTCGTGTCTGGGTGTTTTGAAAGTTCTTTTCTCACTGGGATGGTCATTAAAGAGGCCATGACTAGGGTGACATAATAAAATATATGTCTTCTGTAATTATTCACAAGGAGCCCCTTTTGACCTTACCTGAGTTTATGCTGACAAGGTGAATCTGAGGGAATGAGAGCCTTAGACAGATCAGGGAGAGAGCTGGTTGCTAGCAGGAGCAACCACAGAATGAGAAGGTTGGAACTTTCAGCCCCACCCCTTCTGGGGAGGAGAGAGGGGCTGGTAATTGAGCTCGAACACCAATGGCCAATGGATTTTATCAATTATGCCTGCATAATGAAACTTCCTTGAAAAACTCTGGAACAACCTGGTTCCAGTAGCTTCTGGGTTGGTGAACAGAGCAACATGTCGAGATGCTGGGAGGGTGGCACACCTGCAGAGGGTGCAGAAGCCCCTCCCCGACTCCCTGCCCGCTCTTCCCTGCCCATTTGGCTGTTCCTGAGGTGTATCCTTTATAACGAACCAATGCTCGTAAGTAGAGTGCCTTCGTGAATCCAAGTAAGGGTTTGTAGGAACTCCTGAATTTGTAGTTGTCTGGGCAGAAGTTTGAGTAGCCCAGGGGTCCGATTCGCAGCTGGCACGTGACATGGGCCGGTCTTCGTGGGACTGAGCCCCTGAGCTGTGGAGTCTGAGCTACCTCTGGGCAGTTAGCGTCAGAACTGAATTGAATAGTTAGACACTCAGCTGGTGTTTGAGATCAGAGAATGGATCAGCGTCAGAATTGAATCACACAGTTAAGACTTTCTCAAAAAATAAAAATATGGATTTAAGCATAACTGGTTCTCATTGAAATTAGAAGAATTTCACGGTAAACTTACACAAGTTGGTAGAAAAAAGGACTTTCTAACCAACTCTCAGTTTCAAAAGCCTTTTGTTCCTCTCTCTCTCTCTCAATGTTAAAGCCTGCCTTTGCTTGAAAATACCTCACATCTTGGTTTCCTTTTCCCATGGAAGTTTCCTATATATGTATGTGTGTGTATGTGTATATATATATATATATATATATGATACGTATATGTACACATATATATATTTATGAAGTACATCAACTATTGAGGCAAAGATTTTGATTAGTCTAAAAATGCAGAGTGGATTTATCACAAAATGAAGAAAGTTAGGCTCAGGAAGAAAAGTGAGGCGGGTGAAGTTAAAGAGAGTAGGAAGGAAGGAAGGAAGAAAAGGGCTAGTTGGGAAGGTGGAGGGAGTGGATGCCTCAAAGCATGGAGAGGCTGCTCTGCGTCACAAGAGGCCTTGTCTTCTCACTGCACTCTGATGTCATTACTGTCAACCCTCTGTACTCACAGGTTCAGTATTTGCTGACTCAAACAACTGCAGGTAGAAAATCTTCGAAGAAATATGATTCCAGAACGCTGCAAAATGCAAAACTCGAATTTGCCTTGAACTCGATAACTATTTACTCAGCATTTACATTCTATTTACAGCTATTTACATAGCATTTACATTGTATTAGGTATTATAAGTAATCTAGAGAAAATTTACAGTGTACAGGAGGACACGCCTACACTATACACAAATACTGTGCTGTGTTATAGAAGCGACTTGAGCATCTGAGGATTTGGGTCTTGGCAAGGGTCCCGGAACCACTTCCCTGTGGGTACCTGGGGATGACTGTACTGTTGCTCTCTTATAGGTGAGAAAACTACGGCACCAAGACCGTAGCACAATGGGCAGAGACAGAATTTAAAGCTCTCCCATACACCACCTCTGGTCCTTTAGCAACTTCTGTCCGTTCCGGTTTCCAACTGCAAGTCAGTTCAGATTCCTCTCCCCTCTGCCACTGCCACCACCCTGCCACCACCTTAGTCCAGGCCACCCTGACTTCTTCCCGGGACCACCACAGTCATCTCTCCGTGGGTCCTCTTGCTTCTACGCTTGTTTCCTATATGACAGTCACACGGATTTTTTATCTTGTCATTCCCCTATGCTCAACCTTCCATTGGGTTCTCATTAGATTTGGCCAAATCCAAATCCTCACCATGAACTACCAGATTCCTACAGGACCTTGTCACTCCCCAGCTCTTCATCCTCATGGCTTGCCCTCCTCACCTGGTTCACGGCACGTTAGCCACACCACACAGCATCCCTGCTGTTAGCGTGCATAGCAGGCACCCTCCTACCTTGGGAACTGGCATCCCCTGTATCTGTGCGTGGCTTGCTTCTGTCTGTCCCTTGGGCCTCTTAACTCTGTCTTTCCATGAGGTCACCCTCCCTCCCCTATCCTGCCTTTTTTTCTCTTGATAGCACTAAACACAGGATATTATATCGTGTACTTATTTGCTGATGCATTATGTCTCTTCTACTTCAGTAAAATCTCTGTGAGAAGATTCTTTTCAACCCCCCAATATATTCTAGCATCTACAATAATACCGGCACAGACAAGATGCTCAGTGAATTTGTTGTCCTCCAGTGTCTGATTCCAAGGCCAAGGAAAGAAAATACTTAAGAAAGTTGGAATTTATTTTAAAGAAAATTTCTGTCTTGAAAAATATGTAGAAAATGAACGTTTTCTGGTAAGCACTATGCCTCTGGCACATTTATAGCAGCATTTCTTCCTGCCTTACAGACCTGACAAAGTGTTTTGATGACTGCTGTCATGTTCGGTAAAGCCCCTTGAGCTACATGAAGAAAAACACAATATAAATGCAAAGAAATAATAAACCACCCCTCTGTTTGGTGCTCATAACAGAATACATAAGGCTTCTGATGATTTAGTGAAAAATAAAGCAGGGAGTTTCTACAGGTCAAGAAATAGATCAAGTGAAAAATCATTATAGTCTGACCCAAGCAGCAAGGGCCTTTAGTGGGTAAACCTGTCACGATTGAGACCTTGGGCATTCATTTCCTGATGTTTTCAACAATGGGGAAAGCCTCTCCATTCAAGGCATTCTGTTAGCTGTCACCATTATTACACGAATCTTCAAACAGATAAACCTTGATTTTATTGCCTACAACATAGCTATTTTTAATTAAGCCAACATTTTTCCTGTCTGTAAATATATATATTTACATTAAAAATACATATGCAAAGAATGAACAATGAAAATGTATGATTTCATTGGATAGACCCATCCAAAGCCAAAATTGTAGAAGTAGTTTAAAACTTAACACGTGGTTGCTAAGAGAATTTTTCTACTGCCTTAAATGGCAAAACAGTAAGTCTGCTGAGCCACTGTAGAGCTGTGCCAGTCTTCAATGTAATGCTTTAAAAGTAGTCCATTCATGTGAGTTTTAATTTTATTGATTTTTTTACATTAAAAAAAAAAACCTCTGGGTAAAGCCAGAGTTATGTCTAATACGAATTTCTAGCTATTAAAAATTGATTCTTGGCTTTTATGATAAATGTCTAGCATTTTATATTTTGCTTTTAATATCTGACATAGAGGATAAAAAATTAATTTATCAAAGGGTTATCTTGTTTTCTCCTTTTGGGAAAAGCATGTAGGAGAAAATGCTTAAACAAAACACAGGACATGCCATCCGTCTGTAACAGAGTTTATAGACCCAGCCAGATGGGCGAATAGACAAAGAGCAGAAAGCAGAAGAAAGAAGGCATTTGTCTTAGTTTCTGGATTGATTTTATTGCTAACAACTAGACACAAAGGAACTCTGGACTTGTTTCTTGTCTGGAAAACTAAACTCATTAAAAAGTATTATTACTATTGTGATCTGTGATTTCAGAAAAGGAATTTCAGTTACAACTCTGATTTGCGATATGTAAGCTCGTTAGGAATCCTTGGAGGAGTTGATAATGTAAACATTGGGAATAAATTTTAAAATATACCAGAAGTCCAATTCTTAGTAGAGCTCCAAAAATAATCAGTCATAGGTCATACTTAGTCATATTTAAATTATGAGATGCTGTATTGATGTATGTTCTTCCTATAGAAGTCCTCCTTCAAGATACCCCTTCAAGATACCTTAGAGTATCAGATTCCACCAGGGGCTAAGACAATCTTCATTTCACTTTTTACACATTCAAATACGATGAAATTATTGTTACTGACTTAATCCCAATAGGGAAAGACATGGAAAGAAATTACACTAATAAAAATGGGATTTTCCTTTGATCAGCTTCTTATGAAGAAGCACAAAGTAAACTTCTGGTTCAGGATTAAAGTGATCACACCCCCTAGACAGCACAGGACTCAGGAAATACGTGGACAGTGATTTCTTCTCCAAGAAACAAAGCCCATCACATGCTTTTCTCATGGGCAAGTGCAGTAGAGCACTGAGTGATGCAAAGGTGCTCAGCGGCCCAGGAGCAGGTGCATCGCCCTTCTCCGACAGTGCTCATTTGCATATGCACGTTTAATCCCAGCAGGAGGTGTGCGTTCAGGGGTCTCCCAGGGCAGAAATATAGACATTCTCAGGTAAAAGCAGTTCTTCATAAACTTCATAACCTCATTCCAAACTCCAGTTGTCAGTGAACAGCTTTCCAGATTGACATCTTAAATCAAGAAAATGTCACACGTGTACAGTAACTGGCCTAATCTTTTCTGTAAATTGCTGCCTGTGGTTTTCAAAAACGTAGTAAATTGCCGGCAATTGACAATGTGTCTCCCTGCACGGCTACCTTCACTGCTGCACAGTTAACAAATCAGTCTTAAATTATTCATCAGATCACCCAATGTCTAGGCTCTTCTGACTGTCATTGATTCAGGGACCAGTAGCCGGCCTGCCTATTATACTAAAGCGAAATTCATACCCTGCTCTCGGCATGTAAGATTAATTGTATGTAGGAAATAATAACTACACACTTTGTCTCAGGATCTCAGTTAAGGGAAAGCACAACTCACTGCTTCTGCTCAATGCTTCTGCTGTTCTCTGCTGCCCTGAAGCAGGACAGAGTATCTTCTCACACTAACACTTCAAATAGTCTTACTGCCCCCTGATACTTCAAATACACAGAGGAAGTGCTTTTTTTGTTAATTCTATTCTTAAGGACAAGCACAAATGATGAATTTTATGTACAAGTTAAAACATCAGATGGCCCATGTAGAAATGATGCCATCAGACCATTGCATATTGTTCTGGAAATAGGGTCGATGACTCCAGACAGCTTAACCAAATTGAATTTTTGTGGTTAAAATAAGTGTGGGGATAGAGTGCTTGTTCTGAAAGGACTTCTTAAGTCAATGCCATTTTTCTTTCAGGAGCACACAGAGGGCTTTGCAGGAAGCATGTCTGCCTTTCCACTTTGCGAATCAGTTACTGGCTCTCAGCTAAATAGTGCAGTTGTGCAATGAAACAGTCTTACATTTGAGGAGCACATTTGTCTATTATGCTCAGGGAAATGAACATCAGATTATTTCGAGAGGACCACCAGCATTCTGGCATCTTCCTCCAACTGTGCCTAAACAGATATGTCCAGGCCACTGGCAGTCATGACCTGTATACCCAGAAAGCTCCCTTGTTTAGAGCATGTCCTTACATGTCCACCTCCCAAGTGACCTTGGCTCTGATGCATGTAACCCCATAGAGTTCTCTCTCCAATATATTCTGGCCAGAAGAGAGTCTGGGAAGAGTGTGGGATGGAGGCGGGTGGACTGATGAAAATTCACTACAGGGAGTTAAAAAAAGTAGCATCTCAAAGCACTTCTCTCGTGGGTGGCAGGCCAATAAGAGCGTTTGTGTTTGGAAGGTCAGCAGGTCAGTGTGGTGCTCGTAATGCTGTTCTTTACTGAGTGTGTACAGTCCTCACTCACCCCATCTTCGTTCAGAAGCCTTCCCTGATCCTGGCGATACTATGGAATCAGAGTCCTTTTGAGACAAGAGGGAAGGGGGCAGAGCACAACCACTGAAGGACTGACACAGCAATTGAGGACAGGACAAAGTGGTCGCGACCAAGCTGGCAGAAGATTCGACTTCCAGTAGATCTTGAGCCTCATGGCGCACCCACAGACGCCACGACAGTTCCTACGCTGACCATGAGAGATCAAAAAATGGGCAGGGACCCAATTCCGGGAAATCCCTGCACCTTCCCCAGCATAGTTGGAATAACCCTCCTACTGGTTAGCATATAAAATTACCGAGCCCGTGAAAACAAACAAGTCCGCACCTCGTGGTCACTCTCTCTCTTGTCTTCTGAGACGGCCCGCACTCTGTCTATGGAGTGTGTATCTGCTTCTGCTTTAAACTAAACACCCCACACCTCTCAGTCTCTCTCCCCTCACCTGTCTGAGATGGCCTGCATTCTGCCTGTGGAGTGTGTGTCTCCTAAGCCATTTTCCCTCCTGAGTGAGACAGACCGCACTCTGTCTGTGGAGTGTGTATCTCTCTATGTAAACTTGCTTTCATTTTTACCAGGCCTTGCTCTTGAATTCTTTACTGTGTGAGGCAAGAACCTATCCTCTGGCAACATCTTTGACCAATTTTGACCTTCTTATGTTCAACCTAGGAACTGTCATGGCACCTGTGGGTGTGCCCTGAGGCTCAAGGACTATTGGAAGTCGAATTTATCCCTTCCCAACTACTTCCCTCACTGGCAACCAATAGTTTGTTCTCTATGTCTGTGAGTCTGTTTCTGTTTTGTAAATAAATTCATTTGTGTCTTTTTTAATAGATTCTACATGTGAGTGATAAATGGTATTTTTCTTCCTCTTTCTGGCTTACTTCGCTTAGACTGACGATCTCCAGGTCCATCCATGTTGCTGCAAAAGGCATTATTTTATTCTTTCTTATGGCTGAGTAGTATAACTCTGAGTTGTGTAACTATACCACAACCTCTTCATCCAGTCTTCTGTCGATGGACATTTAGGTGTTACAAAGATTTTTGTGATGAGAACTTTTAAGATCTACTCTCCTAGCATATTCTAAGAATATAGTACAATATTGTTAACTATAGTCGCCAGGCTGTACATTACATCCCCAGGACTTATTCTTCTTATAACTGGAAGTTTGTACCTTTGGGCAACCTTCACCCATTTTTCAAACCCCTCACCCTCTGTCCCTGGAATTCACCAATCTATTCTCTGTATCTGTGAGGTGTTTTTTTTTAGGTTCTACATATTAGTGTATTGTACAGTATTAGTCTTTCTCTGTCTGACTTACTTCACCTTGTATAATGCCCTCAAGTTCCATCCATGTTCCTGCAAATGGCAGGATTTCCTTCTTCATCATGACTGAATAATATTCCTATAATATATCACATTTCTTTATCCATTCATCTGGTGATGGACACTTAGGTTGTTTCCATGTCTTGGCTGTTGTAAATAATACTGCAAAGAACATGGGAATACTTTGGGTGGAATTGTTGGATCATACGGTTGTTCTATTTTTAATTTTCAAGGACCTTCCATACAGTTTTCCATAGTGACTGTCTCACACCTTGGTTTTAGTCCATTGAGACTCATGTCTGATTTCTAAACCTATAGAAGAAGGGTGAGTAAGGTTTGTGTTCTTCTAAGTGTAAGATTTGTGTTCTGTAAGTCACTAAGCTTAAGCTTGCCTCTAAACTGAGTTAGCTCTTGAGTAGCTTCCTCAGAAGTCCTTCACAAGTCTTCTACTTACAGCTCAATGGCCAGAACTTGGATAATTCCACCTACTCATATAAAGGCACAGGAAATAGTTCTTTAGCATTTCCATCTAAAACAGGCCGATTTTCCCTGACTCTTGACCAGAAGGAGGGGCAAGAGATAATGCAAGATAACTAGAAATGTCTGCCCCATTTAAGGAGACAGTGATTAGATGGATGTAGCTGAATACCTAGAAAATGAGGAAAGCAATGTGATTTTTCACAGAAAGTTACATTTCCCTTTTGTAAATTAATTCAGCAAATAGTCTTCCTTTTTCTTTTCATTTAGCTAAAGTACATTCAGTTTTGTTCCTCTCCATCTAATTTTAATCTTAGACATATATATATATTTAAAGTTTCTATACTTTTGGGTGATTAAGAATTACTGATGTTCAGATTTCACAAATAAGTTCTCACAGACCTTGGACCATACCAGCTTCTACAAGAATAAAGCAGAATTACTTCTTTTGAATGACTTCATTTATTTTCACAGCTTCATTTGTTATCTGACTGTGAGATATTCCATCTGGTGCCTGAAGTAGGCTCAGAGTTCCCAGAAAAAAAGCCAACTTCTCAGGGAATCTGGACCACTGGATGCTTCGAGGTGCTGATTTTAACAGGCGAGCACAGTGACAATTCCTGCTTTTCTCCTGTTATTCCTAAGTCAGAAAACAGGCAAAGGGCGGTCAATGCTGTGGGCTTCCCAGGGGTGGAGTAGATACATGCTCATCCTGGGTCCTGGACACTCAGATTCTTCCTGTGTCCTTCTCCCCTTTAATTCTGTCACTCAGATTCTTCCCGTGTCCTTCTCCCCTTTAATTCTGTCACTCAGATTCTTCCTGTGTCCTTCTCCCCTTTAATTCTGTCACCCTGTGCCTCTGTTCAGTGGTCTGTGCTGGGAGCAGCCAGCTCTGCCTCATCTTCTGGGTGAGTCTTTGCTCCAGGCACTTTTTCTTTCTGTTTTCCTCTCTGTTGGCAGACAGGACAGGAGGAGCTGGAATGACTCACGTTTCCCGATGCTCGTCCCCGGAGCAGGTCCGTGCTGTGGCCACCGCCCTGGTCAGCCCTGCTGCTGGGCCGACATGATATGAACGGAGCTTCACAGCAAAGGACATCTCCTTACCAGGATTTCTGAATTGTCTTTCCCGTAGCACCTCCTTGTGTCAAAAGCGAGCAAAACGTATCTCCCTTCCCACTTCTTGTCTTTGGCACTAAACTTCTGGCCAATTATTTTTATTTTTCACATCTTTCCCTATAAGTCTGATTGATTTTCTCATCATTCAGCTCCCATTGTATTTTCAAGCTTATCTTTTCTGAGCCGGGCGGGGGGCGGGGGCAGGTGGGGGACACACAGCATTAGGGTTCCAGCTGCTGCCGTAAACAGCCAAACTGCAAATTGGATGCAGAGGTACATTTACTACCATCTATGTTCAAGACTTGAACTCAGATTAGTCTGAAACCTCACGCCATCACAGGACAACGGCTCAGAGAGAAACTTTCTCTGGGCAAAGAGAACGTTTTAGATATGATTACTGTTAGCTGTGATTTCCCTCCCACAGGCTACGTAGGAAAATCTGATCCAAAGCATTGAAATGACGTGTTTGTCTCTATCTGAGAGTAAAGTCAGGCTCCTCTTTTCCTGCAGGGCTTTTCAGCTTAATGTTCATCAGTTATAATCTGACCGTGCGGTGCTATTTTATTTTATAAGGCTACTCGGTGGTATATGCTGCTATTCTGGTTTAAAAAAGTAAATAAATGCAGCAAACTCAATGTGTTACCAGTCTCTCTTTTATAATCTTATGAACCGTTGCAAATGTCACCTGAAATTCTTCACCAGCAGGCTTGTACTCTTAACTGGCATTTCCACAACAAAGAGAGTGTGTCTTCAGAACAAACTAATCAGCATCACAAGAAAATCCCAAATCTTAACGGCCTTTACTCATGTTCTATTTGTTCCACATACTGTTGTTCTGAAATGATCTTATGTTCAACTGACTGCATCAAAAAATTGGCAGTAGCCTCTTCACGTTGCCTTTAAAAACACAGCAAAGCATTTGAATGTAAGCTATAAAAGTGTGGTTTCTCTGCAGAATCCAGTTTTTTTTTTTTTTAAATAATCATGACATGGAAATTCAGCAGCCACATTCCACTCAGAATGGCTTAACATTATATAACCTGTGGCTCTTATCAAACTTACATCTATTGGAATAATTATGGACATGTTAAAATAAATACTGTTTTATCAAATTTAGTGGCAGAATTAGCCAATTTGCAGACTGTCACATGAGCAGCGGCCATTGGTAGCAGCTGGAAAAGCCTAAGGGGAGGACCCTTGCAGCCTGCGTCATCAGCGCAGGGCTAAAGCTGGACGAGCGGACTACTTCCGGTGTCCTCTCCCAGAGGAGTGGAGTCAAGGGAAGGGAGGAGAGAGACGTGTGTAAAGGCCTCAGGCATGGTCAGCCCAGGTGAGGGGAGAACGGGTCTGAATCAGACAGGAGACCAATTTCTAATGACCAAAGTCATCACAGAATCTGTTGCCCGGTGTAATGAGGAATGGGAATACGGTTTGAAACAAAATAGTTGGGAGACAGTTTATTCAGAGAAATAAAACCGTTTCATAATGATGATCCAATGAGCTGAGACAATAAACTAGTTATTCAGTTACCTTTGCCTGGGCCCTGTTCAACACGGTGACTCTAATTCTACAGCAACAAGCAGCACTCCTCTTGATAGAATAATAGATCCGTCTGCTTTTTTGAAAAAACTACATAAACCTCTACAGAAGGGCCTACGCTCATCACATGAACTTCTGGTTAAAAATCCCTAGCACCACCCAGGCTGCAGCAGCTACTTAGTTTATCGTGGTTTCTATATGTCGTCGGACTATCATGTGGAGGCAAACTGGATTTTCTGAGCAAAGGTTTTCAAAATACTTGTGTGAGATGAAATCTATGAAAAACATAACATCGAGTTTATACGTGCATTTTCTCTAAGGCGGAAAATAAACTATTATTTTACAAGGACCCTGAAGATGTTCTTTTCAGAAGCTATGTTCACCTAGACATAGGCCAAAGGAAAAAGGTAGAGTTTAAGTCCTTTGAAATATGAAATGTCTAACCATATTTTTGCTGCCATGTTATTATTATTTTTTTAAAGAACATAATTGCATCACTTTGGAAAAGGACTGTGCAGGAAACAAACATAAAAATAAACATTTGCAAGGTTTGGGGTCTCATTTTGATTTAATGCCTAAAAGCAGACTGTGATGGTCCTTCCTTTATAGGTCCTGAATGACTGGAAAGATATTCACCACCACCTCCAGGCCCCCTCAACTCCCCAGTCATTATTTCAGACAGAAACATTCTTTCGAGACAGCAGGATAAGTGTATGCTAATGTATTAGTTCAGAACCTGAAATATTTTGTTATTCTAGTGAACTGAAAGCTTATGCATTTTTCCAAAGGGTTTCATTGATACAGATATGTTATAAATAAACCTCATGGTACAGTAAATAGAGTATCATTTTTGTAGTTTCAAAAGTAGGCATAGTTTTGCCGGATTTCTTGGCTGCTATTCCTATATTGTTTGCTGATACATTATTTTCAAATGAAGATATTTCATATCCTAGCTTCAGCCCTGCATAAACAGCACATTTCAAGATTCCTTTTGAAAAATATCTGAGGAGGAAGAAATCAGCAGGAGGAAAGAATAAAGGCAAGTTTAATACTCCCTACTAAATTCAGTTAACTTGTATTCATTTAAATAAGGAAACACACTGTACATTACTGATTTAGTGTGAAACTGCCAACAGAGAAAGAATTCTTTGAGATGTAAAAATATTTAGAATGTTTATTAAAAATAATGGATGGACTGTAAGCAGCTCAAGGGAACTGAGAGTGCTATCTGCTATGCAATTGCTCCTACACAGAGCTCTGTTGATTGTCTACAAGTCTTCTACTTGAAAGTGCCCGCCCAAGGACAAGGGTAGTGGGAAAAGCCAACCTTGAAGGAAAATGAATCTTGATCCACAAGGAGAACTTTCCCAATGAGTACAGAGGGACAATTCAGGCTAGGTAATAAGAATGAGCCTTGAGAAAGAAGAATGATCTCACTGACCCTGCCAGGCTGCTCAGGAGGAAAATTCAACTGAAGAATCTCACGAGAGAAGAGGACCCTCATGAACGTGTGGTGACAATTTAAGTCAAAAGAGGACAAGAAAGTGCTATTATTGCCATTTGGGAAAACAGTTTAAATTCTTGCAAGAATCAAAATACCCACATATCAGGTCACTATAGAAAAAGTACAATCATTAAAACATGATATAGAGAAACAAATGAAGGTAGCTTTCCTTTTGTGTGAAGCCATGTGAAACACCTGTATTGAGGACCAGTCAGTGAGGGCCAGCCCATCTCCCTCCTCAGCTTCTTGCCTAAATTTTTAGAAGACAAATCTTTAGAGAATTTCTTTGCATTCATTTTCATGCCTAAATTATGCTCATGCAGTCATACAAAGTCTGAATTCTATGAAAATGTGTCACACTGAGAATTCTCTAGGATTACTGATGTGTAAGTTCCATGCTTTCAGGAAAAGTCAATTAGAAGAAATATTAGCCTAAAGTTCTACAATTTGGAGTAATCAAAACAGATGTCATGAGACATCCGCTTAATTCATTCAGAATTAAAAGCAAGAAAGACTCGAGTTCTCAACATAACTTATCTTTCAGTATCCTCAAATGTAGCAAATGAGTTGGGTTTTCATAATTACATTCTGAATGTATTCCTAGGAAGAAGAAAATGATTTCAAGTCTTGCAACTTCCAAAGCAGCAGCAATAACTTATTAATTGTACCCTTGGTGATCGTAAAGTGAGGCAGGAAAAACAGCCTTAGAGACTCCAAAGATGCATAAAATTCTCCCAGGGGGAGCAGTAGGGACACCAGGAGAATCTTGCTGCAGAAGCATTTCAAAAAAGCTATTTACATGTTGAAGGAAAGGGTTTAATTAATAGTGTTACAGCCGTGAAGTTCATATGCAGATCCGAGGTCCTGTCACAAGGGACTGTTATATACTTTTTAAACAAGTCACTCAGTCCTGCATTTTGCCCCTTTTACAGCTCTTGCATAGTAATGAATGTATGTCCCCAAGGTTTTTCAGAATGAGGATCATGATGTCTGTTAATTTCTTAATAATAATAAAGATGATGATGCGGACGGCAATGAGGAGAATCACTTTTTACTGAAACCTCATGATACGCCAGGATCCTTCTAAGTCCTCTGTATGAATGAGCTTTTTTAATTCTTTCAACAAGCCAGTAAACTCAGTGCTGTGGTTTTCCTCATTTTGCAGAAAAGGAAACCGAGGCTCTAGTTAATTATATAAGTGCAGATGCTGTTGGTTATCTACCCACAGTCATCCCCAACCTGCCCATAATGCACACATTCCTTAAAACTGCATATCCATTTCCTTCAGGTTCTGGAAGGTCTGGGGAGAATCGGGACCCTCAAGACCACAGTAACAATGTATATGCAGAGCTATGGGCAGAATCTGAAGGTTATGATCAAGAATTCCCATAGCAGGCTAGACGTATGACTGCTCAGGGCCAGGAGAATGTGCACTATTAGTTAATCAGAATGGTTAAGTAATGCCCATCATTGGAGGAACACCCAAAGCCATAGAGATGTTATGGAAATTCATCTGGATCCAGTTTTTAGAGAAATATTCACTCTTTTAGAATGGATATTTTGGGTAAAACTCAAGATGGAGATAATCTTTTAATCTATCCAAGTGGGTAATTCCAAGAAATGCCTTCATGAATGAGCAGGGGATGGAGAGCTCTAGACAGTTAGTATATAAACTAGCACATGTGGACAAGAAATACTTTATGAAATGGAGGGCAACCTGGAAAAGTGGTAGAGGTGCTTGGGTTTATCAAGGGTCTTTAACTCTGCTCTAGTTTCCAGAATAGATTTCCTACAGATTGGAACTGAGGCTTAACTGGGGCTAGAGAGGGAGATGTTACCAGCAACTGAAACAGTAAATATAAGGAGAACAACAGAAAATCTTTAGGATGGATGTTCCTTCTGGAGTCATCTATCCTTTTAATGATCTAGAACACTTGGTTGACTGCTTAATGGCATTTGAATGGGTAATAAAATGAGTAACTGGGACTACTATACCATTTTTTTTTTAACCCTGAGCCTAAAGCAATGAGGAAAAAAAAAAAAACCTTGACATGTACATTGATACCAGAAAAACAGTTACAAGAAGCAGTACATAAAGGCCACCTTGGGCAGCGGAGGGAAATCAGCCTTGCGTGGAACAAATCACTGCTATTATTGTTTTATTTCTGAAGAATTAAAAAAAATTATCACAGAATTGTTTTGAAGCTTACCTGAGTTATCATATTTGATGTGCTTAAAAAAATGCTAAACACGAAACAAGCACTGGTTATTGTCACCATTGGAAAATGGTCCTGTTTTTATATTCACAGAGACTTTTGGGGTTCAATGATTTGCCTAAGGGCTCATAGTTTATAAGTGTTAAAGACAGTATTTGAATGAAAGGCTTTTGATTTGAAACTCAACCTTCTTTCAACACACTATGATGACAGTCCCATAGAACACATCTCCTCTGGTCTAATTTATTCCAAATCAATTAATAGGGAGGGAAATAAAAGATAATTTTCACCCAGTGAAATAAAAATATGATTGAAAATGACATTCAAATCACAAGATACAAAATGCTATGGGTTGAAAAAATGCTATGCTTAACTTATTCACAATTATTTTATTCATAAAGTTTGCATTTTAAAATTACTTAATAATCTGCATGTTACAGACAACAACTGGGCATTGATTTAGGTTTTTTTTTCCTGTCTTAGAAATTAGTGGTGAAATGAGATTAATAGCACAAATATTAAAGGGAGGTACTGGTGCATTTGTATGGAACTCAGTATTAGAAATGTCATTTCTGGTTCCTGAATACATTTGCCAATGTGAGAAAATGATGACAAGTTCTAATTATTAAGTTATTATAGTGTAGAACAAGCAGTAACTACCTCCGGAGGCTCTGGAGAAAATCGTTCAGGGATTTTTACTGCTTGGCTGAATCAAAAATTCTTTGTTACAAGTGGAATTCAACAGAGCCTGACAATTCTAAAAGTCCCTATGCTGGCCAAGGCAACTTTTATAAGACCTAAACCACAAATGCTAGCAGAAGACCATTATGTCACTTAAAGAAATTGGAGACCATCACACAACAATATAATAAGTTTGCACACATAGAATTGATAACAAGGAATCTGAACATTAGATTATAGCTTTCTTATACTTTTTGTAATTATACTGTTAAGTTCCTTCTCTACAATTTCAAGTGAGAACTATGCTGGTTTATGAGAAAAATATTTAAGAAACACAACTAGAAACTTAACCCAAGATGCTCTTCCATTTGGGTGGTAATCAAAAGATGGTTCTGTGACAGTCGTAATAAAAATTATGTGCGTTGCCGACATGAGTGCTAGACAGACAGAAATAACATTTGTGTCATGCTGCATCAACACAACTGTTTTCTGATCAGAATTTCACAACAGGTATCACCACGCCGATGTACTTAGTTGTTACAAAGCGTATGTTCCACTTACACACAGTGAGGATTTCATTCTCTGTCAAACTTTTTTCTTCAGCGTTACTATTCACGCAAAGATAGCAACTCAGTATTCATAATTGCTACATTTACATCTTAGTCAATCCCTCTTCCCACTTTAAAAACAAGAATGTTCAAAACCATTTTTCACTTAATATCTGGGGCTGTGGTCACGGGGACATGAGGCCTTTTTAAACTGAACATGAGGACACACTGGAAGCTAAGTTCCACTACACGTTAACAATCATAAAGCCATGGTTTTGGAGTTCCACTGTATTAAATGTTCCCAAGATCATTCTTTCCTGAATGGTATCCAAATTCTTTTTTTTTAAATTAGTGTTCCATTTGTAATGTTATCTGCCTTATTTCTTGGTGTTCTCTTCTTAAAATGTACTTCAAAAGCATGATAATAACTTACCTTAGAGAGCCCACCTACTTCCAAATAGAAGCAGATAATGAACACATTCCAGGTGACCCAGAGGGCAGTCCATACTGTATACTGGAGAGAAAGGGTGGGGGGAGAAAGAGAATAAAAATGTGCAGATGAAAGACATGTAAGCTAAATAAATCAATAATAAAACTGCCAATAAGTCTGTCTTCTGGGAAGAAACAGGGTGCACTCAGAAAAGAGTGCTCCTTACGAGGTCCCCTAAGATCTCTAGAAATTAAATATCCAATAGTTTCTACTGCTTTCAGTAGATGCCAATAAAACTAGATTTATTTTTAAAGTGCTTTGCTGGCTTGCAGTTGCACGTTACATCCAAGTGCTGATTTGATTTCGCTTTTCTGAGTACTAGCTTTTCCGAGGAACACCATTATGCAAATTTCCTGTGGGCTATCTATCTATCTATCTATCCATCTTTTAGTTATAATATCAAACCATCAAGTTTTTAGGAATGTTAGTCAAAACTCTTCACTTCCATATCACTGAATGAGGATCATGTTTGAAAATGGATATGTGGAATAACATTAATAAACTTTCAACTGTTAAACTAATTTATTAAGAGTGAAGTGTGTGCCTCTAATATTATTACAGAATATAATATGAGCACGTAAAATATTTTTTCAAAAGCATAGAAATTAATAAAGAGGATTAAGAATGAGCATGTAAACAACAGATTTCCATAATGGGAAAATACTTTCCAATCACATCCAACACACTCTCCACAGGCTAGCCTTACTGATGAATTGGTTTTATTAATGTATTATGTATTAGCAAATGCCTTCCTCAAGAGTACTAGTCAGACTGAATTAAGATAGCCTTAGATCAAAACTCATCAATGGAGAGGGTCTCAGGGCTCAATTCATCCCGTCACTTTCTTCTGCAGACAAAGGCATGGAGGTCTGGAAACTGACATACAGAACAGCTTGGATGACTGGGGATGGAATTTTCCATGGCAACACAATGAACAGATCACATACAGTGGTTTGCTCATCCACTTTCTTTTACTACAAAAATCTATGAATTCTTAACTTCTTAAATAGGCATACTAATTACATTATTGTTTTCTGTTGTTAACTAAGATAAATGTTGAAATAACATACTAGCTATTGCTAAATTAAGATAAATACTGAAATAATTTATTAGCTTATTCTATGCTGTGCCAAATAATAGACTTACGGATTTCAAACACTGTATAAAACAGCCATGTTCTTATTAGAAACCTTATCAGAAGCTCTTTAACTTTTTCTGAAATTCAATTTACATTTTGGATCTTTGTCATTTATGATTTTTAAAAAAGGAATAATACACTTGTAATAATGAGTTAAGGCTCTGAAATGACTGGAGATTTAGAGGAGTTGGAAAATACGTTGAAAAGTTAATGTAAGTTAAAATACATATTGAGGCTTTTGCTGTTTGGGGATATTGTTGACCTGCTGATACATCCTGTTAGCAAAGTCTTCTAGTGTGAATGGACCTGGACGTTTTCTTAACAATAGGCCAAATGCATTGAAATGTATTTTTCTGAACCACAAAATGTTCCCATGAACTTTGAAAATAGCTAAACTACATTCTCAACGTATACTTTTTGCAAACAGATAAAGTCACAATAACCACAACAAATTTTAAAGATGTTGCTAATAAGACGGCACCCAGTATCTGATATTTTTCATTCTAAATAAATCTAATTATGGGTATATGTGAATGAAGCAGCAGTGCAGACCGCTAAGTCATGAGAAAAAACCCAGTGGTAAAGGTTAAGGAAAGGACATCAAATAAAGCAAGACTCAAAGAAGGAAATGAACTGAATTAACTGCAAAACCACATGATTATTAATTATTAGGACCGCGAACCTAAACCTGTAAGTATTCTTTTAGAAATATAAATCAACCCATAGTCATAAAAATACGTAATAAAATGTATCCCTTCAAAATAAAAGCACAGACCTAGTGATTGGACTGTATTCTGATCCCTCCCATTGTACCTTTGGTGTTACTTCCAAACATTCAAAGATAAAATTGTCAGGCTGAGTAGACTCCAGCCATCAGCTCCTAGATTCCTAACAATAACACGAGTCACTACTCTGCGGCTTTCCACACTCCAGGTCCTGTGTTAAGCACTTTACAAGGATCACGTCCCTCAGTCATCACGCTAAAGCCGAGGTAGAGAGTTAGTCACTTGATCACCCAGTTAGTGTCAGAGTTGGGACAGGAACTCTGACAGTTTGACTCCAGAGCTGGGGTCCTTGGCGTCACATGATAGGCTTCACTTCCAAAGATCTTAGGAAAAGGACTACAGATTAATTTGCAACTTGGCACTTCACCGAATTTTCCAACTTATCAAATGACCAATTCACCAAATTACCAGTTGACCCAAAATTTATGTCACTCATATGTATTCTATAACTGGCAGTGCTTTTGGAATGATGAAGTCTTTTGTATTTGCTATTAATGTGCCATGCATTCTATAAATGTCATGGTTTTAAAGCAATACTGTAAGTTTCTTTATCCTAACACATTGGTTCGTTGAGAACAAAGAATATAGCAAATAGCAAATATCACTGAAATTTGGATTGTTATGAGATGTAAACTATACACCTCAGTGTGTACCTGAGACTCAAGTCTCTGCATAGAGATAAAAGGAAAGGATTTCTAGCAACACAAATAACACATCCATAGGAATTTACCTAGACAGAAAGTATTAGAACAGCATATGTTATGAGATGGGCTCTCCTCCCTGCCTTCTTTCTGATGTGAGTTAATTTATAGTTCAATTGAAACTAGACTATAAAGAAAAGGAGATAACACTCCATTTTTAAGAAATACCTTTTGGTCATCATAGAGCACTCCCACCAGCTCAGAAAACCACATAGACTTACTCGCAGTATAGAAGACTTACCCTCCCAATGCAAAATAAAAAAATCACTTTGTATAATTATCTATCCATCTATTTACCTCTCATCTATCCGTCTATAAGCTATCAATCTATTTATCTATCCTACTTTGCTTATGTTCAGTACACACATTTTAAATCCTAATTTACTGAGACAATGGGTCTAAAGATGAGCAAACATTTGTGTGTTCTATGTGGCTTCCTGAACAGTTCATAGCTTTGTGAGGCTATTTGAGCAGTTTTTAATTGAAATGAACTTTAGAACTCTAACAGTCTATTTCTTTCTCATTCAGCAATTAGTCCATGACATGAATTATTTTTACTTTCTGAGCTTGTCTGTTTTTCAATTGCCAGGAAGGCCATTCAATCATTCATTCATTCACATGTGAATCGATCAGATACAATATTATGCACAATATGTTAGACATAAAAAAGGGTAGACTCCTCGCTCACTCATGGTTCTAATATTTTCTGGAGTTTTGTATTCACATCCAGGGGGATTTAAATCTGGGACCACTGAATGAAAGCCTCACACTCTTAATAGCCACGTTGCGCAGTGGCTCAGGGGGGAGACGTATGATGACACAGCGGAAAATGTTCCTGTGAAACAATTCAAACGAAAGCAAGTTGCTGCTCTTTGCATGTGAACATTCGTATGAAAGTCCGAATAACTAACCTGTGCACTTAGCATACTTACTTGGCTTTAAAAAATTTTTTAAAGGAGGTTTTGAGTTAATTTTTATTTCAAAGTTAATCTTTACTCCAAAAAATGTCAAGTTAGCTAATGCTTCTGCATTTAAATTAATGTAAAACTGCTTGATTAAATTAACTTACTACCCATGAAATAATAAATATTTAAATAATTCTAGGACAGAATCTTACTCTGGACTTCATAAGTAAGATTTTAAAATATTTGACATAGGAGTAAAATGTATGGGAGTAACCAGCTGATTCCAGAGCAGTACTTTATGACTGTTCAATATGATTTCCAGCCCACACTCTGCTTCATTTTGTCTACAGCCAAAGAAACACAAAAGGTGCATTCAAACGCTATGATTAAACTTGGTGTTCCCTAATGAATGTATCCCGCCTTGTATCTTAGTTAAAATAAATTTAAACAGTGAAAGAGTTCCATATAACAAGGTTGTTTTTGTGTTCTAAAAATAAATGTAGAAATAGCAAATCTGTACTTTATCAGCTGAGACAGTGTCCAAAGGGGAATTACTGCTCTTTCGTTTTGTGATTTGGGTGAATTTTTCTAACAGCCTTTGCAGTGGGTCCTCCTCAATTACAGAGGCAGGAGCTCACGACGTTATGTTAATTAGAAAAAGAAAATCAGTTGAGGAGTAAGTCAGCTAAGGGTAGGTGTAGGCAGAGCAGGCGTACTAAAATCCACGATGCATTTCATCCTGTAAATCCCAGAGTTCAGATGGAGATAAGCAAGGCTGGAAGGCCAGTTTACTTTGCTGAACTGTTGTTGACAAGTTCTGAGATAAGAAATCACTGTCCAGTCCATTCTGTAAGATCGTTTCATCTACGAACCTTCAATTCATTTATTATTTGTTCAATCAAGTATTAAGCGCCTTTAAAGGCCCGTGCATATCAGGATAACTTAGAATCCAGCCCTGGCTGTGCAGCATCTGCCTTCCAGGAGGACACTGTTGAGTGAAGCCAGGCGGACCTGGAGGCCACGATGGCAGCTGTGGGGAGAGGCAGGATGGAGTCTCCAAGAACCAAGGGAGCAGAGAGGAAGAGGCACTGCGCCCGGAGCGGGCTGGTCAGGGAAGGCTCTGAAAGGTGACCGACTCCGTTGAAGAATTATTAAGGGTTTTCCAAGCGGGTAAGGAGACTAGGGTGTTGCAGGTAGAAGGTGCAGTGTGTGCAAACCAAGGTGGCAAGAAGCAGCATGTGGTCTTCGGAAAACACAAATCACTCAGCACGGCTGGCTGGCGTGAGTCAGGAAGGTGGGGAGGGCGGGAGGTGCAGGAGAGGTAAGTACAGGAGCAGGTCTGTAAGCTTTGATTTCCACTCTGAGGAGATGGACGTTTGCCTGTGGATGTTGGAGAGCTTGTTCTGTGTGGTCCTCTACCTGAACCGTTCTCATAAGGGTGATTGGTTCTTCAAAGTCAGCTGTGATAAACCCTGTTTGTCCTAAGAATTGGCGGTAACTTACCATCTGTGTTTTGATGCTCCAAAATATCTGTTAGCTTGAAATGGATTACATTTAATTGGCATTATTGGTGACTTTCAGTCAATAATGGAAGCCAAGACTAAGAACACCAACCAGGCCAGTTGGGGACAAAAATCTGCAATCAAAAAGCCCTCTCCCTGCTCAGTGAAAAGTCAGTATGGATTTCTGACCCGGTCTTCTCTCACTGCCATAGAAAAGCTGCTGCCTTGGAGGTATCCCTTGATTAATGTCATCCACGCCATATTCATTTGCAGGCATTTTCATATCAGAATTAATTCCAGGCCATCAACTGTGGCTTTAAACCAAAACATTCATGAAAACAACTCAGGGATGGGCCATTTGTGGTGTGATAAAGATAATATCCAACAGCAATACCAAAAGTTCCGATATCATAATTTATACAGACAAAGGAACCACATCATCGGGAATCTGATGGTGGAAGCAAAGCCGAGCTGGTGGTAAAGCAACTCCACAAACCTAACAGTACCATCCACTTCTGCCACTTACTGTCTAGGTTCCCTGGGCAAGTCACTTAACCTCTCCTTAACTCTTACCTTGCCTATAAAATGAGAGATGCTAACACACACCCGCAGGACATTTGTGAAGATTAAACCAAAGGATGTGTTTGGCATGGATAATTCATTGCTTCCCTTCTCTCCCTTTCCTCGGAGACGGTCTTGAATGAGATAGCAAATAAAATGATGGCGATTTGGTTGGTATACGCATCAAGAGACAGTCAAGATGAGCAAACACGTGGATTGTTTGTCTTGTAGACATCTTTCTTTGAAGATTCTGAAAGACCTAAATCTGCCTCCCTCGATACACAGGAGGGAGAGGGGAGAGGAGGATGTGAGGAAAAGATACCAGAGAAAGAATGACACTGGTCCTATCGTAAGCAGTCCAGGGACCGGCAGGGAACTAGACAAGAAAGACAATGAGTAAGTATTTATTGAGGACCTATTACATTCCATGCGCTCAAAGAACACTTTGTCTAGTAGAAGAGACATAAATGTGAACAAATTATAAAGCATGCCCAGGACACAGAGGCAAAGGAGCAGGCAGTGATTAACTGCTAAAGCACATGGGATGGGGTGAGTATGAGGGACTGAGGGCATGTAGCTAGAGGAGGGGACAACGCCAGCTGAGGCTGCGAGAGCCACAGGCTGGAGAAGCAGGTGGAGGGGAGGGTCCTCGATGCTGAAGTGCACAAACCTTCTTCCCAAACCTCTTTCCCTGTCATTTCATCACCTCCGGAGAGCCCAGCAACCTGCACCTCCTCACTCCTTACATGGTGAGTTCCCGGAAAGCAGGCAATATACCTTCTTTGCTGTTTATCCAGCCCTGGCACAGAAGAGCAGGTCCTCAGTGAGTGCTCAGCGAGGGAATGCCAACTACTACATCCCACTGGGGGCTCGCTGTGCTTCCTGCCCGGACCCCCCTTCGGTCCCCTGTACCCTGGGGGGCTCACACTCACGCTGCAGGTCTCAGCCCCCCAATCACTCCTGCAGGGTCAGATTACACATCTCGTGGCACAATGTGCTCTTTTTTGACACTTGCTACAGGTGCAGTGTAACGTCTGTGCGGATGATTATATGATAAAACATGCTTGTCCTCACCAGACTGTAAGGCAAGGACTGAGAAGGGCAGGAAATAACATGTCTGTATTTGCTCAGCAGTGTGCCCCACGTGGAACACGATGCCAGGTACAGAGTAGAAACCCAATAAATAAGGCTTGAATGAATAAGTTTAAAAAATGGAAGAAAGGAGGTGGAGAAAAAAAGAAATAAGGGAAGAAAGGAGAAAGGAAGAGAAGAAAGGAAGGAAGGAAAGCAGGAAGGAGGGACTGTGAGACTCAAGTTTGGTCAGGGGTTCAACCAAGAATATTCTTAGATTTTCATCCTGCTAAGAGTTAGTGAAGGTTTTAAGCCAGTGATTTAGAAAATGTACAAAGGACACGCTGGACGGGAGGAAGCTGAAAGCAAGCCAGCAGTCCATGCACAGGAAGGAGACTGTGGAGGGCAGGAGATGAGTGAAGAGGGTCCAGAGCTAACATGCAGAGGGAAGAAACATCAGGACTGAATATGTCCCAACAGCATCATCCCATGGACGCCATCGGTGTCCTAGCCTTCTGGCATTTTGTGTTTCAGTACAACAGCAACATCATAAAATAAAAGGCTGCAGGAAATAAAAGTGCTCTGTGTTCATAGCAACAAACGGGAACATAAAACCCGGTAACAGTTTGCTATTATGCACATTAAAGTCTCTTACGCTGCAAGCCCGCCGCTGTGAAACCCCCTTCTCCTGGACGCGCAGTGGCTCAGCAGGGGCTGCTTTCAGAGAAGGTGCAGCACGAGCTGTTCAGCCCTGCAACCAGCCGAGTGACACAAACGCCCTCCTGTGCCTAGGGCAGCAAGTCTGAGTTCAGTCGTGTGCTGTGGGCCGGTTACCTCCACTTCCGTGTGATATATTGAAAGACACCAAAAAGCCAATTTTGAGATTCAAAAAGAGAATTGATGCATTTACAGAAAAATGTATAACCTTTTTCATTTTGATGGTGTGATTGGATTAAACCAAAATGGAAAGATGGCGTATGTTTTAAGTCTCCATTTTCCTCCTAGTGAGGCAGTCATTGCTTTTTTTTTTTTTAACATTTTTTATTTATAATTGATTTATAAACATTTTTATTGATTTAATTGATTTATATTGATTTTACAATGTTGTGTCAAATTCCAGTGTAGAGCACAATTTTTTGGTTATACATGAACATATATATATATTGTCACATTTTTTTCTCCGTGGGCTACCATAAGATCTCACGTATATTTCTCTGTGCTATACAGTATAATCTTGTTTAACAATTCTACAATTTTGAAATCCTGTCTATCCTTTCCCACCCCCTTGGCAACCACAAGTTTGTATTCTATGTCTGTGAGTCTGTTTCTGTTTTGTATTTATGCTTTTTTTTTTTTTTTTTTAGATTCCACATATGAGTGATCTCATATGGTATTTTTCTTTCTCTTTCTGGCTTACTTCACTTAGAATGACATTCTCCAGGAGCATCCATGTTGCTGCAAATGGTGTTATGTTGTCAGTTTTTATGGCTGAGTAGTATTCCATTGTATAAATATACCACCTTTATCCAGTCATCCGTTGATGGACATTTAGGCTGTTTCCATGTCTTGGCTATTGTAAATAGTGCTGTTATGAACATTGGGGTGCAGGTTTCATCCTGAAGTAGGGTTCTTTCTGTGTATATGCCCAGGAGCGGGATTCCTGGGTCATATGGTAAGTCTATTCCTAGTCTTTTGAGGAATCTCCATACTGTTTTGCACAGTGGCTGCACCAAACTGCATTCCCACCAGCAGTGT
Source organism: Camelus dromedarius (assembly GCF_036321535.1). Classification (NCBI taxonomy): domain Eukaryota; kingdom Metazoa; phylum Chordata; class Mammalia; order Artiodactyla; family Camelidae; genus Camelus; species Camelus dromedarius. The sequence continues at coordinate 7,086,217 of NC_087465.1, read as the reverse complement.
AGGAGGGTTCCCCTTTCTCCACAGCCTCTCCAGCATTTGTCGTTTGTGGATTTTTGAATGATGGCCATTCTGACTGGTGTGAGGTGATACCTCATTGTAGTTTTGATTTGCATTTCTCTGATAATTAGTGATATTGAGCATTTTTTCATGTGCCTATTGATCATTTGTATTTCTTCCTTGGAGAATTACTTGTTTAGGTCTTTTGCCCATTTTTGGATTGGGTTGTTTGGTTGTTTCTTATTAAGTCGTATGAGCTGCTTATATATTCTGGAGATCAAGCCTTTGTCAGTTTCATCTGGAAAAATTTTCTCCCATTCCGTAGGTTGTCTTTTTGTTTTACTTCTGGTTTCCTTTGCTGTGCAGAAGCTTATAAGTTTCATTAGGTCCCATTTGTTTATTCTTGCTTTTATTTCTATTGCTTGAGTAGACTGTTCTAGGAGAACATTTTTGAGATGTATGTCAGATAATGTTTTGCCTATATTATCTTCTAGGAGGTTTATTGTATCTAGCCTTATGTTTAAGTCTTTGATCCATTTTGAATTTATTTCTGTGTATGGTATAAGGGAGTGTTCTAGCTTCATTGCTTTACATGCTGCTGTCCAGTTTTCCCAACACCATTTGCTGAAGAGACTGTCTTTATTCCACTGTATATTCTTGCCTCCTTTGTTGAAGATTAGTTGCCCAAAAGTTTGTGGGTTCATTTCTGGGCTCTCTATTCTGCATTGGTCTATATGTCTGTTTTGGTACCAATACCATGCTGTCTTGATGACTGTAGCTCTATAGTATTGTCTGAAGTCTGGGAGAGTTATTCCTCCAGCCTCTTTCTTTCTCTTCAGTAATGCTTTGGCAATTCTAGGTCTTTGATGGTTCCATATAAATTTTATTATGATTTGTTCTAGTTCTGTGAAATATGTCCTGGGTAATTTGATAGGGATTGCATTAAATCTGTAGATTGCCCTGGGCCATGTGACCATTTTAACAATATTGGTTCTTCCAATCCAAGAGCATGGGATATCTTTCCATTTTTTAAAGTCTTCTTTATTTCCTTAATCAATGGTTTATCGTTTTCTGTGTATAATTCTTTCACCTCCTTGGTTAGATTTATTCCTAGGTATTTTATTACTTTGGGTGCTGAGGCAGTCATTGCTTTGCAAGAAAATATTCACTAATTCTACTGAACATTTTATTTTTTTCAGGCTCAATAAGCATTTTAGAGTGTGTTACTCCTAATTACAATTACTTACGCATGCGTGGTATTTCTCACAATGTTTTTGTACATGTGGCCTAAAATAGCTCCCTCTTTTTATGGCAAACAAAACTAATAACTGGAAATAACTCTCAGTCAGTTGTGGAGCACAGCATATGCCTTATTCAATTTTCCCGCAACGGAGGCTGTGCTGAACATGTCTGTCACAGTTTAGAGTATGGGCTTAATGTTTTAAATTTATCTTAACAAAATGTTAAAATGTTTAGTGATATACAGTACATAATACATCAGTGGGGAGCACTAAATAACCTTCAGCACATGCATTTGTAATGTCCTAAATCAATTAAAATTAAATTATATTATTTCCATCAGTTATTAAGCAGTTATGGCTAGGTAGGGTTGCTTTTTAGGGTTAATGGAATACAACATTAAAATGACAGTTAATGCACATTTATATCTCATCTGACATCAAGACCACAACCAGTCCCCCTGCTCTATCCACATCCCATTTTAAATTTCCTCGTGAAACTTGATTTCAGGTACAGTGCGAGCTGCACTACGCGTCTCACGCTTAGAGTCAGGATGCTTTGCTTCCATTTTAAGCATCACTGAGTCTTTCCCACAGATAATCATCTCTCAACAGAGTTCAGTAATGAAGGCAGAGCAGCAACAGCACATGATACCAGAGGGAGCAGCTTAAATTATTTTATTCTTCTCACCACAGATTGGTAGTGTTTATATGAAAAGATACAGTAAAAGTAAGACTTACCACCACAATATATCGAGGTCTGTACTGAATGGTTCCAAACAAACCCAAAATGACGACTATTATATGTAGAAAATTTCCAAGAATGGGCGCCCACTGGAAGCCAAGGAAGTCAAAGATCTGCCTCTCTAAAGCTGAGAGCTACAACAAAGCAAAGAGAGTCCATGAGCATCTTACCTACGCACATCAGACCACTTTAATCTTGGTTTCACAGCTGGAGGAGGCTGGGTAGTCAATTTCAGCCCCACTTATGGACACCATTGTCGTTGAGACTGAGACACCCATTTCATGTACTCTTTTATGCAACTTCTCTGAGCAAATATACTAAGATAAATTTGAGCATCATGACTTCAAGTATATACAGATTTGAAGCCTATCAGGGGAGCTAGACATATAGTTCTGAAACCATTTTCTGTAGCAGCAAATCCAGGCGGTTGCCTTAGGGTATCACACTTTACGATATTAACTCATCATTCTTGGTACACTTTTTCAAAATGGAGCGTACTTATTTACTTACTTTGAGCTCACATCCCTGATCTAAAACTAAGTTAAACAGACCCTTTGAATCCTATTTTACTGAGATCGTATACCTACATGAAAATTCATGTTAGATCAGGTTCAGTCCTTTTTAAATACCCAAATAAAAATTATGTGGCAATAACAATTTTAGACATGTTTCAGTTTATTATATTTGCATTACATTTTTAAGTAATTCTAAAATATATTAAAATACACACTTAAACCATTTATGAGGAAACAGATGGATTTCACAAAGTCCAGTGACTGCCAACAGTGTCATTATCATGTACAAATGATATTTATTGCATTTTATATCTCAAAATTTTTATAATTCCACCTGCTGTATTTGGACACGAATCTTATATATTTCAAGCATTTTTCTAGCTTTACTCTGATAAAATAGTAATTCTAAGAAAATGATCCAACGATTAACTACACTGACGAAACTACAGATTTGAAATGAAAATGGTACCCTAGGTATTTTCCTAGTTACATGGCAGGTGTATGACTGAACAGCTTTAATTTCCTTGGACAGAAAGAAATGTCCTCTCTCCAGTGAGCTGAGTTGACCCTGGTGAAGATTCCCCTTCAACCAGCTGTGGAGGAGAAGGGAAAGGAGCAATACCCGAAGACAACCACACCAGAACCACCTTCGTTTCGTGGTTATTTCCTGATCATCAAGTGATTTGCACCATTCCCAGCACTCACCCCTGGGAGGATGCACAGAAATGGCTTAAACACAAAATAATCAGAGCAAGGTGAGAAGCAGCACTGTGTTCTCGATCCCCTGTTTGTCTCTGCTTGGGACTCTGGTTAGTTCCCAGGAACCTTCCCCTAAAAATGCAGCATTTTATTTATTGGCCCATCAGTGATGTAAATATGCAGGTTTTCTTTAAGTGTCCAAACAGGATGGATGTGTTGAGGAAAAAAACCAAAAAATCCTGAAGAGCAGCTGCAGGCAATTCATTCTGAAAAGCAATCCTGTTTTGAAGCTGTGGCGCATCATAAAAACCTTTAAAGTGAACTTTTCAAACAGGGAAAAACCGTCTTCTTTTCTGTCAGAAGACACACAGATAGCACTCTCTTTTATGGTATCAAAGAAAATGCAAGGAAAGAGAAGCCGAGGTAACACCACTTATTAGCAAATCTGCTTTTCTTATTGAGGGCGCCCTGTCTCCCTACTTATTAATATTTATTCTCTGATAACTTAAAATGGATTTATAGTGGCTTGATAAGAGCACAAAGAAACAGTCATAAAAACAAACAAACTGAGGGGAGACGGTGTCAAGGATGAGGGCAGAGGCAGCTAAAGCAACTATATAAACCATGAAAACTACTTTTGAGTATTGGATTTTAAAAAGTCAGCTGACAACGACAAAAAGCCCTTCAAAAGTAAACAAAATACTGTTGCATTTTGTATTAATTATTTTATCTAGTTTCCACGTTAAGCTGCTAAGTCATTTAGTTCAGAGGCAAAAATAGTCTCTCTAAATGTCATCATCTCTAGAGATACCACTTTCTGCCTTACAGCTTGACATTCATAAGAATAAAGACCTAGGGCCCCCAAGTGAAATGAAATGATATCCAGGTTGCTTTGTTAACTCAAGAAAAGCATGAATATATATTATGAATATATTTTAGAAACGTCTCTGTCAAACTGGTCTCACAATGATGTGGTCCAGCCGCTGGAGCAGACCAGGGAGGGCAGATCAGGTGCATCTCTTCCCAGCCCCACAGTCAGGAGTGACTTCAAGCTGGGAACTTGATATTGGCCATTGTATTTACCACATGGACATCGGGAAATGCTAAAAAAAAAAAAAAAAAATCCAAAGCCTTGTTTATTTGTTATGAGAGCCTACAGTTATATATTTACCTGTGATCCAAGTGAATATATGGCCCCTAGAGAACAGAGGCTCTGACTCAGGAAAGCAGTGAAGGGAAGTGATCACATGTTCAGCGTAGCATCCAGAGGAAGGAAGCATCCAGCTCAGCTGAGAGCAGGGGATGGAGGGACAGCGGCCAAAGGAAATGAGAACGGGGACGGCATGAAGTATTCAGGAACTAGACTCTAAAGGCAAAGTGCATGTGAGCGGTGAAGGATGAATCAGGTCAGCCGAGCTTACATCTTCACTGTGACCAAGGAAAACTTGCTGGTTGGATGCTGTTACAAGTATTAAAAATGAGAAGGAAAATGACAATTTTGAAGTTAATGTGTTGGAATCCCTTATTGGAAGACCTCACTCGGCATCAAATTACATATTCCAGTTGTGGCTTTTCCTTCTCTCTTTTTTTTTAAGGCAAACTAAAACCTGGTGTGAACGGTCCACCTGGATAATCCCTCAAAGGAAGGAGCTGTGACCTTTCCCCTTGAGCTCCATACAGGTGTGGAGGTGTGGAGGCCCTCCCCTCTCTATCCGTTGATATGTGCACAAAAAGTGAAGTGCTTTTCAGTTTAGGTTAAACCAAATATAATTAGGATAATTGAAACCATAGGTAAGGACTGGGCAAAACATTTCCTGGAAGGAAACTAAAAATAACTTTCGGGTTACTCACTGTTACGGATTATTTTAATAACTACGCTTCTCATATCAACCCAGTTGGCTTGACTAAATACACAAAGTTTCAAACTGTGGGGTTTAATTATGGGAAATGAGGATCTTATAATTGTGGGAATGCTTAAAATATTTCCTTCGGCATCATACATGTTTTGAAAAAATTCTTACACTTTACCAACAGGTTGTTGTCAAGAGAGGGGTCTTCAGACGTGTGTTCCAGCCCCGCAGACACCGAGGGAGACATGAGACAGACCAGGCCATAAAGAAATGAGGCAGGGAATGCTTTGCTTCCTCTTTTCCTACCAAGTCAGTAATGCGCTGGGTGAGAGCTCCACAAAAATTAGGTGGAAGGGAATAATCTGTTAGTGTTTGTTTGAGGATGTCCTTTGATCACTCAACAGGGTGGTTACGTCATTTGATTCAGTGTCTAAGCACCCTCCCCCGCCAGAAGTTACCCCACAGCCTCACTCCTCCCACTGTGCCAAGCAGACACCCACCTTAAAAAAGGCAGTTCCAGTCCATGAAGAGCTCAAGCCAGGAAGAAGGCAACTGTTGCAGCAAAAGCCCAAAGAGCCAATTTGTTACAGAACAGTGACTGAAGATAAAATTCCAGCCCTCCAGTGGAGCCGTAATAGATCCAGGAGCACTAACGCTGAACCCCGACAAACAGCTGGTGGGAGCACACCTGCTGTGGCCTTTCTGACGCCCACGGAGGTGTTACTTAAATGGCAGCTCAGCATGAGGAGACAGAAGAGAGGGTTGTGGGCCAAACGTTTCTCTGAGGGCCCTTTTGTGTTTTTATTTGTAGTAGAGGCCACCTGCAAAATTCCTTCTCTAAAGATTCGCCTTTAAGTGTGCATTTCAGCAAGAACTAGATCTTTCATTTGGGAATGAAATTAAATGTTTCTTCTTTAGAAAATAATATTGAAAAAAATCTTGTCAAAGTATTTATGCTATAGGAAACCATTCTCACTTGAAAATTAGAATGTACAGTAGATATTAAGTAATAGTTAATGGTGTTAAAGTAGGTTAACACCTCCCACTGTCATTATTATTATTATTATTATTATTATTATTATTAAATTTGAGGGTTCACTTTGTCTTTCTCTTGCTACCCTAGTTTCACGACATAGCAGTGGCTTGAGTGTCCCATTGCTGTCATGTCCTGGGAAGGATGCTCCTGATGCAGCAAACCACTGAACATGGAGGATGTCTTCGACTGCAGAACTGCTGAAACCCTTAGACAATGATTGAGGTGTTTCGGGTATAAACTTGCATTTTACTTTCTTCCTCACAATTATCACTAACCAAGAGCTATGATCTAATGTGGGGACATGGTCTTCATTAACTTGATATGGTGTCTTTAATCTTCACTGTCAGGGTGAGGCAGGAAGGAAGAGGGCAGGGCACAGCCATTCGAGGAAAGACACAGCAATTAACACCAAGGTGGCAGAAAATTCAACCCCCAGTAGGCTTTGAGGCCCAAGATGGCAGGAGATCTGACTCCCAGTAGGCCTTGAGCTTCATTATACGCTCATTGTAATACATTAGCATGGTGAATGACACAGCCACAGGCACCATGACAGTTCCAAGGCTGATCATAAAGGGTCAAAAAGTGGGCGACCCCAATTCTGAGAGTCCCCACCCCGTCTCCAAAGTAGTTAGAAAGTCCTCCCACTTGTAAGCATATGGAATAACCCAGCTCATTAAACACTAACAACCCCACACCTTGTGGCCTTTCTCTTGCCTTCTTAAATGGCCTGTGCTCTGTCTATGGAGTATGTGTCCCTCTGAATAAATCCACTTTTACTCAACTGTGGTTTGCTCTTGAATTCTTACCTGTCTGAAGCCAAGGACCCACACTTGGCAGGGCCCGTCCCAGGAACACAACTGAGACCAGCACGGGGCCATCCTCTCACCCCACAAACTGAATTAACCACTTTTCAATCGTGCTCATGCTTTTTGGACATTAAAATGTTTCTCAGAAGACCAGAAAGCTGGATCAGCCTCTTGGTTTCCAGGCATTTTTATTTTGTAAGTGTACAAATTGACTCAATAGATTAGGACCTATCATGTGTTCTGTTTTCTGGTCCCTCTTCTAGTGGTAGGGGTTAAATAAGTCAGTTTACGCAGCTACACTGATCATACAGAAATATACTGACGACCTCCTAAGCTTTTATCTCAGACATGCTCACTCCCTCGCTTCTAGTGAATATGCATATTTGTAAATTTTGTTATAAGGATAATGCATTTGCTATAATTTTACGTGTAGTAAGTATAATTACTGTTCCGTACAACTACCTAAAGTGATAATAATAATATAGAAGAACACATTTATGGTGCTTTCATCTATTAAATAGGTTCTGGCACCAGTTCCAGTCTGTGTGGAGGTGCTTTGTCCACACCAATAAACAATTCTTGGGAGCCCAGCTGTGTGTTCTAGAATTCAACTCAGTTCTGACATGACCTACCAGGAGACAGCATCAGACTCCACATGCTAAGGGTTCAGCCTAAGAAGACTGCTCTCTGCACCCCGCCAACTTCAGATGTTAGTCTTAAGTCCAGGGTGCTATCTGTCCTTCTGACCGACTGGTTAATAAATCAGAGGTTCCCAAGACCCCTTCCTCGGGTTTGATTAATTTTCTAGGGTCACTCCCAGAACTCAGAGAAACATTTTACTTAGTAGATTGCTGGTTTATTACAAAAGGATATAATTCAGGAACAGCCGAATGGATGAGAAGCACAGGGCAAGGTGTGGGGAAAGGGAAGGGGGCTTCCACACCCTCTCCCAGCATGCCACCCTCGGGCACTTCCACATGTCCCCGACTGGAAATCTCTCTGGACCCTCCTCTCCGTTTGGTTTTTCATGGTGGCTTCATTGCATAGGCATGATTGATTAAGTCCTTGACCACTGATGATTGAACTTGATCTCCAGCCTCTCTCCTCTCTTCTCCCAGAGGCTGGGACTGAAAGTTCCAGTCCTCTAATCAACTGGTTAGTTCTCCTGACAATCAACCTCCCTCCTTAGGAGCTTTCCAAAAGTCACCTTGTTAACATGACAGAAGAAACCTTTGTCTCTCTCATCACTTAGGAAATTTCAAGGGATTTTGGAGCTGTGAGCCAGAAAGGAGGTATGAAGACCAACTATATATTTCTTACTATAGATGACAATATCATCCCTATGTCTCAGAGTGCATATCTACTCTAAAGTAAAAGAAGAACGCATGTTTTTACAAATCTATTTCCATTTCTGAGAAAGTTGGGGGAAAAGAGCAAGCTAATATTTGCCCACCATCTACTTCATGGTAAGCATTACATATAATTTTTCTTTAACTGCTAATAAAAAAACTTCATGAAGTACATATTTTACCCTATTTTTACAGAGATTTAAGGGGTATCTACACACTCAAGAAACTCAACTAGTGGATATTAGAATCAGTATGAGAATCGACCTCGGTCAGGCTCCAGATTCCAAATTTTTTATACTACAGTATGACCTTTCCCTGAAGGTTTAGATTAATTCCTACATTGCTTAAATGCTTTATTAAAAATATATGTACAGTTTAGAAAGTGCTTTCACAGACTTCTTCATTTGTACAAGGTTTCAATCAAAATCACTTGTCAAGCCAAGAACCAGGAAGATCTCAAACTGAATGAAAGTAAGACAAGCAACAGATGGCAACACCAAGAGGAGAGAGATATGAAAATTATCTAAGATGTTAAAGCAGCCATAATAAAAATTATTCAATAGGCAATTACAAGCATATTTGCAACAAAAAATTAGGAAGCCTCAAACAACAAAAAGTGAAATTCCCAGCAAAGAAAAAGGACATATAAAGAATTAAATGTTAATTTTAGGACTCAAAATACAGTAACTGAAATAAAAAGCTCAGTGGGCTTAACAACAGAAAGAAAAGGACAGAGGAAAGAATCAGTGAACTAGATAAAACAATAAAGATGAGATGTGTGTGGTTCCAGCTTTATGAGAAGGGTCCTACACTGCCGGCTTGGGTAGTCCTTTGGAATTTATTTCTTCTACCCCATTCTAGGGTTAGGGTAAGGATTACAGTCAGGTTTACAGCAAAATGATTCAGTTATATATATATATACACACACACATACATACATACATTTTTTTTCAATTTCTTTTCAATTACAGCTTATTACAAGAAATTGAATATAGTCCCCTGTGCTGTACAGTAGGTTCTCGCTGCTTATCCACCTCACATGTAGTAATGTGTATCTGTCAATCCCAAATTCCCAAGCTATCTCCGCCCCCCCCGTAACCATAGTTTGTTTTCTATAAAACATTTTTTAAATCAGACATTTACAGTTGTTTTTAACAGCAGTAATGTTCAGGGAAAACTATTCTACCATTCTGTCAGAAATACGTCTTCCAAAATGTTTCTGATCTCAAGTAGTATATTGCCTTTACTACATGTTCTCCTTAAGGAATTTAAAAATTCTGCTAATTTTTTTAATTAGGAAACTACTGACATAGTTCATGCCTGGATTTTGAGGCAAAGTGGGAGCTTGTGCTCATTCAGTTCCCCATCAAGCAATATCACTGTTTAATGTAAACACTGGAACAAATACAAGAAGAAATCCTCTTTGATAACAGTGATTAAAATTTGATTTTTCATAATTAGGTTATGCATTTTTAGAAACTCATGATTCAGCCTGTGTTCAGTGGAAAAAATACTGCATGCTCATTCTCATCATGTGAACATTAGAGGACCAGTCTGTGGCATAAGATACAAGGTTTTAATAATCCAGGGCCTGGGTCAGCTTATGTTTGTATCAGACATCAAACAGCCACACAAAGAGCATAGCAGTGTTTTGCATCCTGTATCTGTACAGTAAATATTCGTCAAGTAACATTCTCTTCTCTTCAGAGAAAGAAGACACTTTTTTTGAGAGAGAGAGAGAGAAATTGCAGTGAAAATATTTGGTGGGTAGTTTTGCTTTAATTCATGATGGATTGAGTAAATAAAATGGGCATCTCCATGAGTTGGGTGAAGTAAAGGAAATGGTTTGACAAGTGAAGAAGTAACTCCTGAATGGAGAAATAAGGAGATGAATAATGTGATGATTTATTTATGGTATGTTTCTACATTAAGCTGATAAAAATGGTCATACTAGCCTCATTACCCTTCCCTAAATTACTGAATCCTACATAACTTTTACATGGAAGGAGATTGGGAGCTTTTGTTTCTTTGTCTCCAGCACATCCAGCACCATCTGCTTTTCCTCTCCTAGCCTTCTCGCCATGGCAACACGTATTGATTCGCCAGCGAGATCGCGATTGTATGGTCAACTTTATGTAACACTCTACTGCCAACCATGAATCCAGCGATCTCCTTTTCCTAACTTTGTTTTCAGAGTCACCTTCCAGCGACTGCGTCGCTGCATTCTAGGGCACGCCACCCAGAGCGGAGAGGTGGTGTTTTTAGTAAAAGGTGCTTTTATCCCAGCAGCTGTCTCAGAGCCAGACCTTCTCCAGCAGTTCTTTTGTGAAAGTTAAGACCTGGCTGGCAACTAAAAGTGTGCACACTTGTCAACAGCATTAACTGAGATTTCAACATCGCAAACCAGACAAAAGAGAAGCAGGGGACCTGGCACCAGTTTCAGAAATAGCACGTTTCTTGCTCCTTTGTTCCACATAGCGCCATTCAGGGGACAGTTTAATAAGAACTGGACGCTTCTTTAGTCATTGAATGGAGACATCCATGACACCAGAAATGTGAGTGAATTGCTCATCAAGATCGGACTTTCTTTCATCTTTACGGTTTAACTAAGAAGAGCTTGCAGGCACGGCATTAGGACAGGTCACCAGTACAAAGAAATCATTAAACTCTCCATCAAGGGATTATCAGATTCACGTTGTGAACAGCTTGGCAAACTTATAGACTGGTAAGTTTCCAGTGAAACTCTGGAATCAGAATGCTATTTTTCATCTAATAACTACTAAATGAATCAGAATAAATCTTCAAATAAGTGAGAAAAGGAAGACATATTTAGAAAGTAAAACACAGAGAACACTAGAACTGATTGTGATAGGTAAATGTTGCTCAAACAACGGTCAACAAGGTCCTCACTCTGTATTTCCTCAACAATTACATTTCTGTGGCTCTACAATATTTAGAATATGTTGAATTCAATAGTTGTATGTTGGGTAAATGATTGTATGTTGGGTAAATGACTGTATGTTGGGTAAATGAATTATGATCAAGGCATAGGGAACTTAACGGAAAGACACACGTCCACGACTACTTGGATATTTTGCAGCTAGTAAGACTGATTGAAAATATTTGCCAAGAAATATCATCAAAAAGACAGTTTTTCCATCCAGATATAGTAAAGGTACAGCAAGTCTTTCCAAGAGAGATGTTACTTAAGCCAAAGATGCAGGATCAAATAAAAGTACATGGCAAGCAATATCTCTGATATCAAAGTTTATCTACCAATATTTCAAGAGTAAGTATATTTCGCACATTTCCCATCTGACATCCGCACCTAAAAGTCTTCTTGCTGAAACTACTGGAAAAGTGATGGATTGGTTTTTACAATGATACACCTCTGGTGTCTCTGAATGCAACTCAAATTACCAACTTATTTCCAAAGGTCTCAAAACACCTGCTCAAAGGTAATAGCCTTCTGTCCTCTCTGACCTTTGTAGGTTGAGTTAAAAGTTGATAAGTCAGAAGCAAGCCCTATTCTAGCATCAAACATTCAAACAATGCAATACTAATTTCTCTCGGTTTTTAATACTCTTATTTTCTCTTTTATGGTAATTATGAAGGCACAGATAGGCATCCTTCCCCCCAGCTCCTTTGATTTTCCTCTTCATTATGGTTTAATTGCACTGATACTTCAAACCAAACTAGTCCATGGTTGAAACAACAACAAAACAACAGAACAAAAACTCTATGGATGTATATAACTCTCTGTTCGAATTACATTAGTCCAAACCAAACAGATACTGAACTTGAAGTGAAATTAGACACCTTAGAGAGTCAGACTTTGCCTTTCCTTCCTCCATCCTAGCCCATCTCCCCTTATCTACTAGGAAGGAGCAGCATTCAAAAAATGCTAAAGCTGATGACGGAGTTACATTCACACATTCCAGAATAGCCACCAACAGAAGTTTTCTCTTCTTCAAATCATTATTCACTATGGGACTTTGCATAAACAGCCCAATATAAGAATGTTTCTCCTCTACTCTCGAGGACTTAGTATGGGGTCAAGAGTCTACCCAAAACCCACAGTCAAGCTGAGGAGATGGGCAAATAAATCAGTCACACGAATATCATGGAGCAGTGATGGGGAGGAGGAAGAGAGCGGCAGAGATGACACTGGAAACCCCCAGCAGATCATCGGTAGCTTCAAGGGGCTTCTGGGACAACAGAGTCAGGGTTTGTAAATAAGATGACTCTCCATTGTTTCCCTTATTTCAGTCAAAGACACATTTCATGTGTTCTTGCTGTTCGTGCTCACTCCCTTCCCCAGCTTCTATACAAAGGAGATCCTATTCTAAGAATCTGTAAGAATTTCTTACACCGTACAGCCCATCTAATTTTATAGGAACACATTAAATGCACCAAAGTATTTTTATTTGTATAAAATGCAATGCTCATTTTCGCTTCAGAGAACTTTAATAAATACGAGTTTTTCCTTGTGAACCCTACTCTTTTAAAATCATTTCTACTCTCCATCTCTGGATAAACATTGCTTAAAGTAACTGTGTCTCATTGTTTGTACAGAATGTCTCAGACTGTAAGTTCAATTCAGCCAATGTCAGTGATGTTCTATCAATCTAGGCAATGCCAGAGATTTTAAAAAAAAGAAGAGAGATCACTGTTTTCTTAAAAGGGCTTTAGAACCTAGTAGGAATGATAAGTCAAGTTCTTAAATGATGAAGCAGAACGAGATAAATGATAGAAAAGAGGTAAAGACCAGGTACTGCCCTAGTTCAGGGAGGGGATGGAATTATAGCTTCTTGAGTGTTCATATTTTTCAAAGGAAAAGAGGGAGCTGGTAAGAAACAGAAGGATAAACTCCCTTTAAAGGCCATGGTATGATAGTGAAGCCAAGGAGAAAGAGAAATATTTACCAACAAAAGTGACGTGACGAGATTCTAGCAAAAGGGAAATCGATATGGACATGCAAACTACAATCCTAAGAGCTTACAGTAACTTGTTGGTCCTCCACACTGGTTCTTACATCACTAGCAACAGCATTTGCTCATGCTTTTAATTCACGTGCCCATTCTTTCAAGGAACATATACTGAGTGGTCTGCTAGGCTCTCCAGGTAGCAGGTGAGCAAAAGGAAACTTCTTTTCTCAGGAATGTTGCACCTCTAGACACACGAGGATGCCACGAGATGTATGTGCAGATGTGAGTGTATGTGTGCATTTGCACCTGTAAGTACAATCTCTCAAATATTCTTATAAATATTAATCCAAAGACATTTATCTAGAAGTACAGATCACTTAAGGGAGAAAAAAAGAGTCAGAGATAAAAAGAGAGAGGAAGAAGCAAGTTGGGGGGGAGACTGGTGGGGACAGACAAGAAAAGTGTCCATCTGGATAAGAGAAAAGAATCAATAGGTCAAAGTAAAAGAGACTTTGTTTGTCGTCAGTCAAACGATTTCAACATGGACTTACGTCGTCAAATTGCTAAACAGAATTTTTCCTTCTCTGGTGAAAATGCAAAAAGTTAAAGTGACAACATCAGTGGCTAGCTGGTTTTACCTAATAACATTATTTTCAAATGGAAAGGTTGTAGGCAGGAAGATGAAGGGCCATACTTGTTATGGAGGATAGATTTTACACAAGATGAAAACCAAGACATGATTTTAAATTAGGAAAAAAAGTAATGCAATAACACTGATGAACACAGAGGCTATTCCGCTAAGTGAAATAAGCCAGAACAAATATTGTATAATTCTGCTCATATGAGATATCTACAGTAGTCAAGCTCACAGAAGAACAGAGTACAGTAGTGGCTGCTGAGGGCTATGGAGAGAGAAATGGGGAACTGATAATCAGCAGATATAGAGTGTCAGTTAAGCTAGATGGAAAGATCTGGAGATCTGCTTTACAACGTGGTGCCTACAGTTCACAATACCAGATTTTGCACTTAAACATCTGTTAAGAGGGTAGATCTCATGTTAAGTGCTACTACTATAATAAAAATTTAAATTAAAAAATTAGAAAAAAATGTAACTTAGAACAAAAGAGGCCAAAAGAAAAGAGGTGTGGGGGAGAGGGGGGGACATGCTACCCAGTTGGATTTAAAGATGAGGGAGTTTTGCAGCACCTTGTTTGATACTGGGAATTCCTAACGGTCTATAATTCATTTTACTGAACGTCTGGATGAGGACAGTTAAAATGAAGAGGGCAAGAGCTCTTCCTTAATGGCCTTGTAAGTTTTGTCCAATTTTAGGGAATACTAAAGAGTTTACAAGAAAAATGAGAACATTAACATAATCTATAAAAATTCATTCACTCTTACAGTTAATGAAATGTTTTCAAAATCTGCTTAGTTTCTCTAAAGGGAGTGTGGACTTCTGCAATGAAATATGTGGCGGGAAGCATGAATGATGTCTAATAATAGTAAAATATTACTACTGTAGTTTCTTTATTGCATAATTTACTGAAAACTGTTATTATAAAAAAGGAACAATTTTAAAAGGAATTAAATCATCCATAATCTATACATCTTAACTAGCTTACACTTCTCTTTTTCCCATCTTCCTGTTATTTATTACTTATGCATATTAAAAACTATGAACACACAAAAACGCACTGTTACAACCATTTTTTTTCCCTTAAGATAATATAAATTTTCATGTTGTTAGAGTTCTGGCAACTATTATTTCTTGAGGTACATTTTATTCTACCAGGTTGACATGTTATAATTTACTTTATATTTTTATTCCAATGGGGATTTTTTTCACTAACGTTCATTGAACATTCACAGGTGCCAGGTGCCCTGTGTGGCATGTGGACCCAGGGATGAATGAGTGGCAGAGCTAGCCAGTCCTGGAGCAGCACGAGCAACCCTCGCACCCCGACTCCCCAACCCCCACCCCCTCATCATCCTCCTGCCCAAGAAGGGAGCCATGGTGCTAGGATGGGGCTGGAGGGAAGGTGGAACTGAGTCCTGACAGGCAAGTAACTGATTTGAAACTGTCAAACCCTTTCTTCAGCATCACCATTCTTTAACAAATGCTCCCAAGTTTAGTATTTACAGTTAGGCAAAATGTGAAATATGTTTCAAACAGTAAAATACTGAGCCTATTTTCAGTTCATTTATTAAAGGTCAACTTTAACTCTAGCAAGTTTACTCTGCAAATGCATAGGGGACAAAGGGATTATCAGAAAAAATATCAATCACCTTTTTGTCACTGCAGAAATTGAATTTCTGTTCTCTTCTGTCCAGGGAAGAGCATGGGAGTGGACAGGTCTTACAAGATGAACAAACTCGAGAGATCTTAAATCAACAGAGGTTGTGCTTTTATCTTCAGCTATAATTAAAAGATTTAGAACGTAAGACTTCGTAGTGTCAAAGCGTGGGTGTGGACAGAGGCATCAGAAGCACCTGGGAGGTCGTCCGCAGAATCCTGGGCCCCACCAAGAACTACAGAATCTAAACCAACATTTGAGCATGATTTCCAGGGGACTGTCACGCACTTCCAAATCTGAGAAACTGCCTGAGAGAACACCTTCATCGTGACTGCACGCCACACCGTGTGCCAGTCCACGTGGCCAGGGAAGCCGTCAGCCCTGGACTCTCCCTGCAGCCTGAAGCCCAGTAACAGCTGACCCTTCAGGCCGTCTTTGCTTGCAGGTGATTGGAGAACCGATGCCATCATCCGTTTAGACCATCACTGAGCTGGTGGCCAGGGGCCATCTTAAGGAATGGCCTCGAAATTCTGTAAGCATTTGACAGGTGATTCAAACAATAGAAATGTAATCACTAAAGTCATGGAATACAGACTTCTGTTTCTCCTCACCGCCAGTCTGGTGGCCTCGGAGTTGACCTTTCCGATGAGAAATGAATACACAAGAAAAAGCCCCTGATAGTCAGCTGAAGCTGCCATAAGTCAGCACCTTATTTTTAGTAATTACGAATGCTTTTCCTCTTCAAACAATGCTCTTTTAGTTACCTTCACTTTTGGCAAACCCATATGGGAGAAAATTGAACCTCTGAGGGCTGGAGAGAAGGAGGTATGGTCCTGTGTTAATCGCCGGCCAGGAGCTTCGAGAGGAAGATGGACCAACCAAGACCTCTCTAAGGACAACAGTGAACGCATCATGTCCCAGTGCCAGACAAGTCAGGCAGCTCCCATCGAGGGCAGATCACTAGGGACAATGGCAACTCATTCAAAGTGTATCTGGTTGTAGCAACTGCTGATGCCACCATGGGGCCCAACTGTGACTCATGAACAGCCTCAACCTTGTCTGACTTCAGATGAGTCCCTCAATCCGTCTTGAGACCTTAGACACCAATGATGTAGGCTCAGCTGTACCAGGTCTTCACAAATCCACTCTCCCCGCTGGCATCACACACCAGATAATAGAATATTCACTGTTCATTTAAAACCATATGCTGCATTGGCACAAACCCCATCCTTCAATATTTACAGCTGTGCTGGCTCCCCTGATGCCCTCCGTCAGAATCGTGGGGATGGCGTGCTGAGGGTAATGGCAAGACTTAAACGTCCACTATTGCATTTCCTTTTGTTATCTGTTCCAACATTTTATAAGCTTATGCTTAAATAGAATAAAATTATATGAATTATTTCAACCAGAGGCAATCCAGAGACTTCTGATTTGAAATAGTGTCTGGTTAATATTCACAACACAGCCTTTCCGAACTCACACAGTGATAATGATGGAGACACCAAAACTGGAAATTCAGAGATGTGCAACACAAACAAAGGGCCAGTTGCAGAATTGGGGAGAAATGATCACTGTTTTCAGTGTTGTTGAACTAGTTGGTTATTAAACTATATGAATGTATAGTTTGATAAAAATTTAAAATAATAAGTCACCAAGGGTGTTACAGTTCTTCTTGATTGAAAGCTGACACATTTATTAATGCAAAGAGGATGCAATGCTTAGACCATTTGTCGTGTTTTGTTTTGAATGTGACTGATTGACATAAACAACACACATTAGAATGTTTACTTCAGAAAGAAGTGGGAAAAAATGCACCCAGGTTGTTTAATGTCTTCATGGGATCGATCAAAAGAAACCCTTTGAATCTTTTTCAAAGATCTGCACACAATATAGCTCTAATCTTGGTGATTTGTAGGAAGAGTCTATGACAATTGGCCAATTTCCTACTGCAGTAAAGCTGAAATCAGTGCTTATACTTGTTTTCTGGCAGTTTGACAACTGACTCTTCAGATGTTTCAGGTAAAGCCCTCAGTTTTCCTTCAGTTTGGGATGTTTATACTTCGCTGCTCCCATAACTTCATCTTTGATGATTCAGTTATTCTTATTGAGTCATCATGCAAGAAATTAATGCTTCAGGATGTCACATTTGTAAAGTTATGCTGCTAAGTTTGCACTCAAGTTCAAAAGGAACTGATGATCGGTTTGAATAGTCCTGGAGCCAATGTAAGAATGACATGCACGTTTCAGGGCAGAGACACAGGAATCAGCAGGTAGAATAAGGCGCCCCACCAGTCGTGTTTATTCATTTGTGGAACATCCACTGACTGCCTCTCGGGAGCCTCGCACTGTTCTAGGTGCTCGGAGGGTAGTGGGAGTAGATAAACAAGTTTTCTATATGCACGACAGTATAGCGGGCGATGACAGAGGGCCCGGGGATGGAGTGGGAAGGGAGATGCTGTGGTATATTTCACTATCTGCTTAAATAAATGTGTATCAGTTCATCTGCTCAAAATTAGTATAAGCAGAGATGCACTAAGAGTCAAGGTGGCAGGAAAAACTCCTTGTAGAAACTGTGCTGTGTACTGCAGAGGAACATACCGATGGCACAAGGACCCAGAAATAACACTAATTTTAACGGAGACCACAGAGGCTGAAGTTGCATTCAGTGCTGATGTAATACCTGAGATTTGTCACTAGTGGAAGAATCCTCCTATTACATGAAATCCCAACAGAATCAGGTTTGTGGCTGAAACTAAGCAATGTGAATTTTATGGCAACACACACGCTGAACCCACTTTCTTTTGGAACTCTGTTTAAGATTTATTTTGTAGGGAAAAAAAGACCACTCGCCATAAAGCGACTTTGTGACAAGAACTCTCTTTCCCAATGACATGTTTAGAGATCAAGCCAGACCTACGATTTCCCGAAGCTCCTCGAGGCTCTGTTTTCCTGCTCCTTCTCCCTGTGCTCTGACACCTGCTTTCTGTCAGGGGAAGTGGCTTCTAGCAGATGTTGGACTCGGGGACGCTGGGCCGTAATCACAGTTGCCATCACTACGAGGTGCGGTACAAAGACCACATAGCTCTGTCCTTGAACTCGGCTTCTCTGAGGTTGCGTCAAAAAGTGAACATCCTCCTGCTTCTGCAAATGCTGTGTTGAGCAGGAGTATCTTTCAAAAGCAACCTGATCAAAGTGCCCCCGAAAGCAGAAGTCAACTCTCAAAGTCACCAGCTCCACTTCGTAGTGACTAGGCGATTTATCTTCTAAGATTCCTAAAAATGTGGCAACTACAGTCTTCCCTCAGTATCCAAGGGAGACTGATTCCAGGACCCCCACCTGCAGGATCACATAGTACTGCAGTGTTTATTGAAAAAAAAAATCTACGAATAAGTGGACCCGCACAGTTCAAACCCACGTCGTTCAAGGGCCATCCGTAGTCTCTATGAAACTACACGCTACAGCTCAAAGGCATTGCTGATTGAGAGCTGTTGGATGAAAAATATAAAAGCGGGAAATTGACTAGAGCATCGCCAGATATAACAAGATGCAATTAGGGAAAAGTGGCCAGAGGTAATGAAGTCTAACTAAGAAAAGCAGAATCTTCCTGGGAAGTGAGGCTGGAGAAGAATGTGTTTCTTATCGAAGCCATTGTACCACTTATGCCACCTTAAAAGGATGTAGAGGTCTCTGCCAACAGGGGCAGCACCAAGGATGAGGTGCTGTAGAACCCCAAGGACATCTATGTAAGTGGGAAAAATCATATAAAAAATAAACAAAGACATCTTTAAAAAAAAAAAACATGGCCAGTACACCCTAAGAAAAACCAGTGCATTTACTCAACAAACACAACTTCAAAACAAATTCCTTATCTCTTCCTTCCAACTAGAGTGTTGCTCCTGTGCCCCATCTATACAAAAATTCTGGAGCTTGGTTAGACAACAACCAGTGACAGCATGACTGGGACATTATGCTGCACACTAGAAACTGACAGATTGTAACTGACTATCGTTCAAAAAAATAATAAAAATGTCAACCGCCACAAAAAAACCCCCCAACCAATTACATAATGAGTTCCTTTGGTGTCTGGCTGTCAGGACATACTAGCTTTTTGTCTTCATTGGAAATGTGCCTTAACCAGAATTTACTCTACAGTAGAAGTGTAGGGTAACAATTCATGGCTTCGTTCTCTTTCCTAAACTGATGTAGTGCATCCTGCCAAAGCCAGCCCTTGAGTACATGGTGCCATGTGTGCAGGTGCTTGCTCCCTGATGAGATGGGCCTCCCTTCTGAGGATCACTGCTGACTTTGGGATCTCCTCTCTCCTGGTGGGAAGGCAGAACTCAGCAATACTGGACTGAGTCGACAAATCATGATTCCTCCTCCATGTGCATTGGGAAGATGATTGGAATGTAGCTGAGAATGGTTTGGATTGTATATAAAATGCATTTCAGTTTGGGAGAAATGAATGGAGGTTTACTGCCAGCATTACAATATCACTTAAGAGAATCTGAGCACGTTGCCTCTCTAGACACTGTTTCACTTGTCAGAAGAATTTAATTCAGGAGGTAAGAAAAAGGAGCAGCTATTTCAAGAAGGCTTTATAGGTCCTTCCAGAGACAGTTTTGTGGCCACAGAATCCCTTCCTGTCTAGTTTCTCCAGATCTTCCTGGAGGTGTCCAGGGATCCACCACTTAGACCATCCAGGAAACGCCCACTGCTGTTCTACTGGCCCCTTATCCAATTTCTGTATAGAAGATGCTAAAAGCAAATGCAATTCAGTAAATCCAATTGCTTAGAGTCTATAAAAGGACATATATTAACATCATTGTTAAATTAACACTTGACATACATATAATAGGTGTGTAATAACTGCTCTGTAGGTTTATGCCTAAAATATATAAATATATATTTTCAGATCTAGTAGAGAAAGCAACCAGATCATGCCACCCTTCTCTTCTTCAGCTAGAGACTTGGCATCATGGGTGTTTGCAGTCTTGCTTTCTGAAGGCATTATGATGATAAATTTATGTTTAAATGAATTTTATTCTTAAAAATGTTATAAACACTTTTTTTTAAATCATGTTCCAAATGGCTCCACTTATAGTAATGCTTCAAAAATACTGAGGAACATTTTCTTGAAAATTTTAATGCATGGTCCAAGAGAACTTAAAGATAGATAGATAGATCTATGTCTATACATAGAGAGATACAGATTTACCAATTCACACATGTGTGCATCTATTTATACAATATATGTATATACACATATGATGTGCATCACCTGACACATCTATGACTGAGGCAGCACATACACTGTGACATATGCTACCAGTACTTCAATAAGATGAGCAGTATATGGATTCAACTCGGTGCTCATCTGCCAGGTCTATCACTTTTGGATGCAAAGAGGAATCACTTAGTGTTAACTGAATGGTGGTAATGACTCCATCAAGACAGTCCAATTCCAAGTTTTATAAATAATGCTACTCATAAACAAAACATGCACACAAATCAATTTGAATTTCAATATACATCTGCAATGAGCAGAATGTTATTTGTCGAGCTGTGTTTCACAAGAAGCTGCTTATGAATACTTCCTTTGGGACCATTCGGTGGTACTTTCAGAAAATCAGAAAACATACAAAGAGAGAAACAACAAATGGAAGGTTCTGCTGCAAAGAAAGAATCATTTCCCTGACAGGGAGTGGTAGCCACATGGAAGGTACCTGTTAGACCAGTGGCTCTCAAAGTGTGGTCCAGGAGCTGCAGAGTCAACAGATGCAAATGTTTCTAATTCCTGCTAGAAATAGAAATGCCTGGGCCCCACCCCGGATTTACAGAACAGTCTGGGCAGATCCCAGCACTCTGGTTTAGCAGGCCCTCCAGGCCATTCTGACCCGTCCTGAAGTATGAAAACCATGCATTAGGCTATCAGATAGTGACAAGGAAGAGCTGGCTTTTCAGTTCACATGTGAGACTCACCTTATGTTGGTGTTGGGGGGGTGAAAAAATACACTTAATTATGGTCAAAGTGACGTAATTCCCAACCACCAAATGAAGTGTGGGCTGTGGTAATTTCATAATTCAGCAGTATCTACACTGCAAAAGAGAAGCTGCACTACAGAGTCAGGCCAGAGGGGGCGCTGTTCTATTTACTAGCATCTCTGTTGGCTGGTCTTTTCTTCAGACTCGCCAGGTGTTCCATCCTATCTAGCCTGGTTCTCACTAACCTTTAAAGGGAGCAACTCTTGCCACTTACAGCTGCTGTTTAGCTGGGAGCCAGGCTTCCCGAGCACAGCCATTTGAACGCACATTGGATTCAGCCTACTAAGGGGAAGCGCTTCCATTTCATGACCATGGTGCTTCATAGAGTCCCAGATCCAAGGCAAGAAATTCATCAGAGAATAAAGCGAGCCCCAGGCAAAGCTCAATAGCTGGGCAAAGCTCCGCCCACCTTTCCTCATTATCATGAATTTGCCGTGGTGATGACGATGACCTGAAGGCAGAGCATCGCTGCTGGGGGACGAGCTCCGCCCTCGGCGGACCCCTCACTCTCCAGTGTGCTCCAGTTCTCCATTTCAATCTGCCGCCTTTCCTTCATGTCTAAAACCTTGTAAATTTGGACGATTTTACAGAATAACTATTATCATAACTTTGTTTTCCATAATTCCATGGTGGAGGAGTTCTGTTTACTCAGAGTCTGGAGAGAAAAGACTTTAAAAATCCAGGCATAATTATCATTTCTGTGAATATAATATGAACTATCAATTTATACATGTGAGCTTATTCTCTCTGTGTAAGTAATGATCAAAGACTCAGAGAAAAGGGAGAACCATTTTAAAAGTTTAAGAAGCTCCAAAAACCCAGCTACACGGGGGTGGAGGGTATAGCTCAGTGGTAGCGCATATACTTAGCATATGCAAGGTCCTGGGTTCAATTCCCTGTACCTCTATTAAGAAAGCAAATAAAAAATCTCTTCAGCTTCAATACACACACACACACACACGCACACACACACACGCACACACACACACAATCTACAAATTTAAGAAACAGTGTCAGGAAGGAGAAGAATTTACAAAATGAAGGTTTCACCTGAAGAAACTCTGCCTCCCAAATGCAATTATGTTCCTCAGAGGATGATTCTCCCCATCCAAGCATCCTGAAACCCTGGTTTGGGAGGTAGAATCTGAAGATGACCACATAAAGGTCCCCAGTCCTGGTCCTGAGGTGGCTAGAAGCCAAATGATAAAATAGAAGAATTTTTTGGTGTCACCATATGGAATCCCAATCTAATTTCTCTAGGTGTTCCACTGTAGTGGGGCTGTGCTGTAAGCTGCTCTCCCAAAGGGAACAGCTGTTAACAGTTTTAGTTATTACTTGTGAAAATTCCATCTTTTTACATTTTTTTTTCCCTTGGGATAATCACACTTCAAAAGTGTTTACTTAAAGTCACATTTTCAGTGGAGCCTCTCCTGATCAAAGTATACATTACAGCTCCTGGCCCAACTCCCTTTTTATTTCCTGTTTTCTTTTCCTCAGTGGAACATTTCATCATCTCCAAATTACATATTTTATGTATTTATTTGATTTATTTTCTGTCTCCCCCACTAGAATGTCAGAGAGTTTTGTTTGGCCAGTGGTTGTATACACAGTGCCCGGAAGAGCGAGTGACACTGGGTGGACACCAAAAGATTTATGGAAAGAATGAGTAAATGTATATTCTAGGGGACGACATTTCCTCCGTCCAAAATGCCGACTCACCTGTGCTGGAATGTAAAGCACCAAACCCAACAGTGATATGGGAAGTGGAGCAGAATTTTTCATGCACAGTCCCTCAAATCTCACTACCTCTCAGTGTGGACACTTGACCTAGAAGGAGTAGGAGATGCAGGTGCTGGGGAGGGCTGCCACAGTCTTAGGCTACTTCAATAAACTTTCTCACAGAGTGGAATTGAAAGGCGGAGCCGATCACCAAGTGATCACAACACACTGACTTCTAAGCGAACTTATACACCGAAATATTTCCAGTATGGTGTTCACCCAGAGACGCCGAAATGCTGACACGCACACACTACAAAGCTATGCATCATCCCCAAACCAATGCGAAACGCTGAGCCTGTCTGCCAAGGACACTAATTCTTAAAGAGATTAGCTTCCTAGCTCTATCAAAACACGGATAATTATAGCATCATGTTCATTACGCTGCAGCCAGCAAAGCACACATTCATCCTAATGCAGCTTCTCCCCCTTGGGGCTTCAGCACAAATATAGACGTTATCCTTTGGACCGGATCGTGAAGGCACAGAGCCTCAGTCTAGGGTATTAAACAGGGTATGCTTGGCAGAACCAGACTGCAGCCTTGGCACGGGTGAGTGGCTCTGTTTCTCTGCCAGGCCTTGACGTCACCTCCTGGTGCCACGAGGCTGACCTTCACCTTCAGCGAACAGTCCTGATCAGTGTGATGACAAGGTACATGCTAGGTGATCATCTCATTTCTCATGGATGTCACTGACAGAGGAGAGTTTAATAGAGCCCCTGGCCAAACTGAGCTGTGCTCATCAAAGAAAGCACCAGACCAGGAGCTCTAACCAAAGCACAGATGCCAAAGACAGTCAAAGAGCATGTCCATGGGGGCTCCCAAGTAAAATTCTAAATGACAATGTGTTTCCCCAGACGTGCTGTACTGTATTAAGTCCCTGCTTCATACTGTCATCCGAGGGAACAGGCAGTTGTGAGAACACCTGGCAGGAAGCGCAGCGCAGGGGACTGATCCAGATTTCCAGCGGGGAGCAGGATTCTGTGCAGCTGAGAGCCACGCTCACACCACGGGGGCAGGCAGTGCAGATGCCCAGCAGCTCGGTCTGGCTGCTTCCCTTCCATCTGTCTGTTCCTCCCCAGTCAGACCAGGCACCATCAGAGCAGGGCGTTGGGAGAAGAAAATCCACCAGCCATTTCTTTACTTCAGACCATCTCTATGTCAGTGCATCTTAAACTTAAACAATTATGTTCTCCGTGTCAAACGGGCCTAGTAAAACCTGCTCACTCACACCGTCTCCGGACTTTTCTCTTCTACACGGTCTATTTGAGGGTCTTCGTCATCACTACTATCGGCAGTTGACTCTTCATTTGATATACAGTCAGCTTCTTCCTCAAGTACCTGCAGGTCTCCTGCATCAATAATCCCTAGAGATCCATTCTCATCTACATCTCTTGTACTTCTTATTTCATCATCAGAAGCTTTATCTCCAGTTCCATCTATTTGAATTATCTCATTCACATCATCATCAGTTACCTGAATGCTTAAATCCATTTGAGAATTAGCATCTGTATAGCACAGGGAATCTTAAACTACATGGTGGGTCCTCGTATTTCTTCATTCCTTTACTCAGAAAAAAATTATAAGCCCTCTACTCTGCAGTGGCAGTGGGCTGGGGACACGGGAGATCACGATCCCCGTCCTTGAAGAGCCCAGTATAGTTGGGAGAACTGACTCAAGATTAGAGCTGTACACAGAGACTGCTGCCACAGTGGTTAGAAATATATAAAAAATAATGGACCCAGTGGGCCAGGAATTCAAGGAGGGAGCAACTAAGATTGTCTAAATATGGAAGGAAATAACTTATGAAACAAATGAAATTCATATGCTGCTTTAAGGGGAGATAAGTCCTTGTAAGGCATGTTTGGCAGATTTAGTAGAGTACAGTGTGCTGAACACAGACAGGAAGAAGTGAAAAGACAAGAGGTGCCTAATGTTCACAGTCACCTACTGTTCCTGTCTTACTAAGAGGACACGAGGAACCGACAGGTCTCTGGTGAGCTGTGGGTGTGGGCGGGGGTGTTTGTTACTGCATCTCACAGACAGACACATGTGTTCTAGGTTCAGGAACTGTCTATCTCTGGCACCCCGAATCTGGTCCTCATAACCACCATCAGTGAAGAAGGCTGATGTGAAAGAGAGAGACAGGAGATACGAATGGGATGGGACATAAACCAAGATTCTTGAAGTGTCGTTCCTTATTAAAGTGAAAAGCCCACTCTTAGATTGAATGTAAGCAAAATTTAAAACCAGAAAATGTAGGGTTGAGAAAAAAGCAGAATGCAATACTGTTTGCATTTCCCTACATCTGAAGGGAGTTTATACGTAGAGGAAAACAATTTTCTAAGTTGTTTTAATAATTAGTGCTTTTAATCCAAAAGCCAACAGCAGGAGAATCAGTGAACAACATGATGTTCTGGTCTGAATTCACACAGGTCTCCAGCCACCTGCCAAAGTATCACTTCTCAGGGCCATAGGACAAAGACCTAGCTTTAAGAAGTTCCTTGGGTTTGGCTTGTAGTTGGGCTTAGGTTCTCCAGCCTATTTAATGGAAGCTGTGCATGAAGTATGTTTACCACAGAGACTTGTTAAAGAGTTTGGGACTGTGGGATGGAAACAGAAAATGGTTCCAGGGTTTGTTTCATGTTTCAGAGGCACTTCCTGTCTGGCAGTAACCAATTCTCAAATGCCTAATCACTCCCCACCCCCATTTCACTGCTCAGTTCTTTTGACTGTTGTTCCATTTGTTGACAATGACAAGTTCCATGACGTTATTGCAAGCCATCCCCAACCTCTTGGAATGTGGTGAGTAAATGCATTAAGTAAAAGCAAACTAGCCAATGCAAGGTCAACAGACCTGCTGCAGCCAGATCAGGTGGAATCCGGACTCGCCGACATGCGAGCTCATAGAGGAAGTGTCCAGCACCACGACTGAGATACTGTGGGCTTTACGACACAGAGACAGACCCACAGACATAGAAAACAAGCTTACGGTTACCAGGGGAGAAAGGGGGTAGGGAGGGATAAACTGGGAGTTCGGGATTTGTAGATACACACTACTATATATAAAATAGATAAACAACAAAGTCCTACTGTAGAGCATAGGGAACTGTACTCAATACTTGTAATGGCTTGTGATGAAAAAGAATATGAAAAGGAATACACATATTATATATATATATGAATGAGTCCATATGCTGTGCACCAGAAATTAACACAACATTGCAAACCAACTATACTTCAATAAAAAAGAATGCAATCATGGTGAATGATAGTAAATATGAAAAAAAAAAACCCTATCAAACTTAAAAAAAAAACACAAAAAAACACAAAAACAAAACAAAAAGATACTGTGGGATTGCTTTGCTTCCTGTGGAAACATCAGAGCTCGGCTTGGCACATCTGCCCTCCAGGGCTCACTCTGCACACGCGCTGTAAGTCTCATGGGCCCTCCCGCGTGTCCTGAAAGTGTAAGAGGGCGTGTCTACCTTATTCTCGTAGGAGGAGGCAGAAAGGAGCAATGTGTTAGTAAGATTTGCCTGAAATAATTCGAAGCTCAACTACAGAAGGCCTTAGTTAGGGTTCGGGTAATTTTTTTTCCTTTTAAATTAAAGAAATTTCAAGGTTATCATGTAAGAAGGCCACTCTAACTTGCATCCTGATTAGCTTTCTTGAATAGCAGAGAAAAAGGCTGAATTACAGGAAGAGGCCAGGAACTGCACTCAACCCCAGGTGCGCCCAGGGGAGTGTGCTGAGTATGTGGACGCATCTGCTCCGTGAGATACAGGAGAAGGAGGTGGAGAACTGCTGGTCTAGCAGAATGAAAGCGGGCTTTGCTGTCCCTGATGATAATTCTGCCTCGGCCACTGTGACTTCGGTCAAGTGAGTTAACTTCTAGGTACCTTGGCTTTCTTACCCGTAAAAATTGGCAAAATGGTACCTACCATTTAGTGGGATAAAATGGTATGAAGTGTAGGCTCTCAGTATGTGACTTACGCCCTCTTCCCTTCTGAAGTGTTCTGAATAATTACTACGCAAACTAGGAAGCTTTTGGTTGCAAATAACAGAAAAGCCAACTCAAACTGGCGTAGACCACATGGAATGTGCTGGCCCCAAAAGGGACAAATGTCAACCAGGCTTCATGGGTGTGGTTATCTACTGGCTGAGGCGGTCACCGGGAACCTGTTACTTGGTACCCCTCAAGTCCTCTTCCCACAGAGCCCAAGTATTAGGAGAGCCCCCGTAATGCAGGTGGCTGTCTACCGCTCTCAGGAGGGAGGGCTTCCGGGGGCGAGGGGGAGACAGAGAGACAGAGATTGATCACCATGTCAACATTACTGGAACAACATGGCGGCTACACAGAGGAGACGATGGTATGGATCAGATGCGGGGGAGGCAACCACGAAGTCCACTGCAGTAGCAGTAACACTGGCAGTGCAAAGTCCTCATGGAAACCTTTTATGTTACATTTATTCTACAAAAATACACAAAATAAATGTGCTACATTTATTCATATATATACATATGCATATATGTAGGTACCATATTGAGAGAGAAGGTTTTACTCTAAGGAGCGTGGACAGGAGCAGTAGACCAGGGCCCACACTCTCTGACACCGCCCCATCACCTCTCGGACGGGAAGTGTGGGAATTAAAGGGAGTGTTTATCTACCCTTTAGAATTCACTCGGTTTCACCCAATTGTTTTCTTTTTTTATATAAAATCACACAGATAGATACATTTTCCTCACTAAAATACACACACCAGCAAAATCAAAAATCCTTTTATTAAATCCTTCATCAACAACCACGTTCATCTTGATACCGTCAAGTCACAGCTCAGAGCTGGCAAGCATCCCGAGGCTTCGTTATACTCTTGACATTTCTGAAGCAGTTTTATACGTAAAGCGTGAACACTTCTGATTAATGTTTATTCCGAGTCCTGACTGGGCTGGAGAGGTACACATACTAATATATTTTCTGAAGCATGTGTTCTCAACCTGTCCATAGCATTTACTACAGAGCAAATATCCTTCCCGTCTGAAATATAGGGAAGAAAACTGAGGGCCAGTGAGCTAACTCCCAAATATATAATAAATGATCTGTTCATCATAAAGGCATTGTGTGTCCTGAAACTTCCAGAACAGTCACAAGTTCAGAAACCTTACCTTGCTGTTTCAAATGGGGTGCTCTAACCCCATTATTGTTTTGTAAAGATATGGTTCCCAGTTTGCTGTTGTTATGGAGGGGGAAGGTTTGATTGGCCCTGAACTGCAGTTAACGGTGAGTTAACATATGTCAGCCCTTTGACTGTAAGTAAGATAACTTACTTTTTCATTTTCAATAATAGAAGAACCAGTAAACCTCATGGCTATGCTCAGTAAAGTGGATCTGACCACTCCATTCCATTAACTCCTATCTATGGTCCAGTCATTTGACCTCTGAGTCATTTGGCTAAAACATAGGAGGTTTTGGCCTTCACCTTAGCCCAGGATGGGAGGCTGACTGGACAGAACTATCATGTACCCAGTCGTGAGTTTCTGTCTCTCTGGTTTGGAGACCATACTGGGATTCCAGACTGGGGACCAGAAGAAAGATAGAGGTTTATCTCTTAGAGACACTGGTATAAACATACGTGGAGAAGCTGCAGTGTGGGTGGAGGGACAATTGGGGACTGACGCTGGATGCAGAAGCAGGACCCCTGACACGGCGCCATCTAACATGTGCGTGGCGGGGATGGCACGGGTGGTGGGTGGATGCAGGAGGGTGGCTTCATCACTGCTGCTGTTGTTAAACTGCAGATTCCCGTGGGCTAAGCCTGAACCAAGTGCGTGCAGAGAACCATGGAGTGGTCACCAGGGAATACTGCTTTGCCCACTCCTAACCATAAAGCCTTGGGAAGGGCTGAAAACTCTCTGAGCCCTTCCTTCTCTTTTCTAAAATGACATTCATTTCAGATCCAGCATTCCCCGGTTTTAAATTTAACGGGATCATGGCATTTTTGTTTGCTCCATCAAATAAGGTTTGGAGATTTCTTATAATGCCAAACACTCCTACTTAAATATCCTAAAAACGGACCTGGTTTCTTAGGAAGCATATTTCAAGTATAAGAAGCAATCAAGCAACCTATTATTTAAAATATTGCCCTCTATGTAAATAGGTATATAATATTCAGAGGTAATTCAGTTCATCCTCTACTCCACGATAGAATTCTACTCCAAAATACTCGTGATTAAGGAAAAGCCCGTGTCTTGCTATGACTGGAAATTTGCCATAGGGGCCCATTCTAATTTGAGAATTTGAGTTGAACTCTGGTTCTGCAGTTGAACCCAAGGATCTTGCCCTCATTCTGTCCTTGGGAGCGATCTGTCTCATGTTTAAATTTGCATTGTACGTTGCATTATCTTATTGTTGCTTGTGTCCCTCTTAATCCTCCCCTATCCCACTCACTCTTACTCCTTCAGTCTTCCTCTCACCCCATCCATCCTTCACAGGCCTTTCATCCTGCAGGTTGCCCCTTCTGATCCCGCTAAACGATCGACGTCTCTCACCACACATGCTAGACGCAGTCCTCCAGCTGAGGCATGGCCCCAGAAACCACCACTAAACTGGGGTATTTTATGTCCTTTAAGACCCTCTTTGTAACTTGTGATCTGCTAGAATCCCCGGTTATGTAATGTGAACTGCTGTTTGCTTCCCCTCCCAAAGTTTAACATGAGACACATACATTTCACTCATTACCGTAACCAGCTGGCCTTTGCCCAGTGTCAGGCAAGAGTCAGATTTCCTTGCTATCCCCGAATTCACAGACAGGACCATAAAACTGTGGTTCTATCAAATACTTAACTCAGATTTTTGAAACTTTAGATCAATAGCAACAATCTTGGATTAACCACCTACAAAGGTTTTACCGTAGATTTTAATTCCTTCAGAAGCTTTATATAGATGAGCGAATCTTCATGAGACTATCTGATAACAACCGAATCTAAATATTTGGAGAAAAGTTATCAACCTCTCAGTGATCTCACCTTGTTTTCTCTATTTTTACTTAAATTCTGAATTATTTCCAATATATACATATAATTTACTCACTGCTGTATTTGTACCAGAATTCCTTTTTTTTTCCTGAAGCACAAGCATAATGGTTGCAGGCATCTTTGTGCAACTCTCCTTTTAAACTGGAAGATAGATTAAATATAACTTTCAATTATTTATAGGGTCAAAGACAGAGGAACTCTTCCAATGAAACTTTTGCTATAAATCCCTCTGATTAGCACCAAATCCTACCCCATTCCAAAGAGGCACAAGAGGCAGGTGTATGAAATGGAAGAGAAAAAGGCCATCACCCCGCGGGATGCCTGCGCAGTTTTACCGGGACCAAGGGCTCCTTCTGACGTCATCCTCTCCTCTAGCTGGGAAATCATCTCTTCTCCCCCCCCACCTCCTCCCACTACTCAAAATTTTTTCTCTTGAAATGTCACTTTTGAAAAGGTTACAATTCACTCTTAAGTATGCATCCCTGAGTAAGTATTTGAAAAAATGTAATCAGTTCTCCTTAGGGGGTTCTGTGGCAGGATTCTTGGTACCCAGCTCCCCATTAAAGCTAATCTCAGCATAGCTGATGGCACACAGCAGGAATTAAACAGCTGTCATGAATCGAAGACATTCATACGAAGTCATTTGTTCTTTGAGGGTCTCTCCACACCCTCCCCGCCCCCCCACCACAGTAGGATGAGGTGACAGAGCAGTAGATGTTTCCATACGGGCTCTTTCTGATGGACCCTTCAGTAACATCAATGCTTATTTGCAATGAACACATCTTTAACACAACCCTTTACATCAACAAACAAAGGTAGCTATTAAACCGGAGAGTCCCAACAATTCTCTGAAGGCCTGTATTCATTTTATAAAACCTCAAGATAACGCTCGTAATGAGAGTAAACAAGTAGCCTGCACCTCGGGTGGACAGAGCACTCTTTAGAATAGTGAGGAACACAGAACAACTGTTCAGTTTAAAACCTTTGCCAAGAAAGCAAAACAAATTTGAAAAGTTCTGGATAGTGACCTTAAAAGGATGGGGCGTGCCTGGAGATTTCAAATAATTGAAGAATGCCACATGGGTTAATTGATGTCAGCAGAGCAAGGCTGAGGAAGTCACTCACTGTGGATGGAAGATGAATAATTCGTTCCATTCAGGGCTGTTTTCTGAATGACCTGTGCAGATTCTCATCAGCAGACAGAATTAGTTATCTCTGCCAATGTGTCCCTTTAGGGCCTGCTCATTTTTCAACCCACTGCCATTTGGTTGAGTTATTCCCTAAATGAATCAATCACTAATTCATAATTAGATCCAACACCAGCATAAATCTCTGCAGTGGAAAACTTTGGAAATGACAATGTGGGTCTTAAGGCAAACCAGAGATGAAGCACATTTGTCATTCTTGAAACCAACTGAGTCTTGGCTTAAACTCTTGGTCAAGACATACTAGCTAGATTTTTGAGTAGTTCTGTGTGATGATCTTAATATTTCACCTGTTCATCTATTCTTGTTTTTTTTTTTATATACTACATGGCAATCTTTCTAGAGTAGTGGATTTATCAATGTCATTGACATAAAAAGTCTTATCACCAGCTCTGTGTTACAGGAAGTATTATGTGAAAGCAACTATTGTTACTTTAAGGCCAGATTGTCATCCTAGAGGACCAAAGCCGTACAGGAGAAACTCCTGTGGCTATGCTAAAGCTCTATAAAATAATGGACTGTAAAACGATAAAGCTGGCTCACCAGCTGGATCTCTAACTCATCCCCTTCTCTGTGAGGCTTGAAGTCCTGGCATGCCAGGACTGGCATCTTGTGAGAACTCACTGCTTCTCTGTGTCCTTGTCCCACTGATGCCCCAAAGTGCAGCTGACCCTACCTGCACGCGTGGGAGACAAAGGACTAGTGCTTCCTTACCCTCTGCTGACGTTCAGAACCCTGGTGCCTTTGTCAGAACCAAGAGACCTCACCAGAATGCTGTGCACACCTAGAGTGTGGACCTTCACATGTTCCTTTCCTGTATCAGGAAAGTATCTCCCAGTCCTAAACATTTTGATTTCTGGTATACAACAGTCAGTACCAGTGGGTTATTTAATTATGCTCTCTCCCCAGTTCGCCTAGCTGTTCCCTTCTCACTGAACTAACTTAACACTTGGTATCTGTTTCAGTGTCTAACGGATGTGGAGGAATGTGGTCGGTACTGAGAAACGTGGTCACTGTGCTGTTGTGGTCCGAGGACCAGCATTCCCTGGCCCTCTCTCACCAGATAGGGTCTTAGATGAGTGCATGTTTCATGTACAAATATGATGAGACCTGAGCTCAGAAAAAATCCTAGCTTGCTGCCCTTTTAAGCTCTTTGCTTCCTATTCACTCTCAGCCCCATGAAAGGATGAGGGTAGCCATGCAACGTGAATGTCATTGCCACCACTGCCTCCTACCAACTGTCCAGTCCAGGGAACACAAGCCTAATCTCAGTCAAAACATTGAGAACGTCTACGTCATACATTCAAAATGTTTTAACAGCAATGATAGCATTTAAGAATTCAGACTTCCCCAGACCAGGAAATAAAGTGATTTAGGGAAAACCTTAACTAACTCTTATTTAGGAATAAAGATTTTGATGACATCAGCTGGAGATGCTTTCCAGTTTCTTGAATCATTCTTTCTTGAATTGACAACCCCTGAGTACTCTGCATTGATTAGTCTCTTGAACTAAATTGGAACTGATGTTGTGGAGAATCACATGCTGCAATCCGGGTCCACATCCAGGATGCTCTTTTTGTCCATCATTCAGCTGCCCTGCCCTCAGTGAAAGCAACTCAAGATGTTTGCAAGTGGGGTCAAAGGCCTGGCTCTGTGCATTTAATTCAGCATGGTCATGTCGTCGGCCTCAGCAGTCTTCTGCAGGCCACTTTTTAGTAGGATGTACGTGTGCCCCTCAGAGACACACACAGGATTTACTGCCCACTCACCATGCTCACACTTATGCCCTTACAAGGATTCCTCCACTGCTTCCACAGCTAAGCAGTTGCTCAATTATCAACACACTCCCAGGCAAGAAAAAATGTTAGAAAACTCTATAGAACCAGTCATGTAATCACAAAGATTCATTGTTCTTCCAAAATCAACATTTAA
This sequence comes from Camelus dromedarius, assembly GCF_036321535.1. Classification (NCBI taxonomy): domain Eukaryota; kingdom Metazoa; phylum Chordata; class Mammalia; order Artiodactyla; family Camelidae; genus Camelus; species Camelus dromedarius. The sequence goes on along the minus strand of NC_087465.1, from coordinate 7,052,769 downwards.
AAACAGCTGGCGTGTGGCCTCTCCACCCATGGGCTATCTCACCACTGCGGAATCAGAGCAGGGTGAGACCTTGAGCGAACAGTCCCTCGGTCCTTCAGGAAGCCTGCAACTAAATCATCGCAGACAGGAGAACATCCGTCCTAATTTTCTTGAGCTCCAGGGACAGAGCTCTCACGGCGTCCTAGTCTGAAAAGAGAGAACACCTTTCTTACTGTCAAACAGCCTCTCCCTTTAGAGCTGAAGTCTATTCATCGTGCCTGGCTCTCGTGTGAGATGGAGAACCACCTCTCTAACGATTTTTATGTTACCCACTCTTTCCTCACAGATGGAAATCAGCTCCTGCCTTGAGGGCTGTATTTCCGCAAAACTTTTAAAAGATTAAAATAGTTTGGTGACATTCACTTGTTTCTCAAAGTTATCTCTATTTCTTCTGAGCCCGTAATTCCAGACTTAAATATTATTTACCAGTAAAATCTAACCAGATCCGAATAAAATAATAAGTCTCTGTGTTGCCCAAAATGGTAGCCGCTAGCCACATGTGTACTGGAAACGTGGCCAGTGTGACTGAGAGGTTGAATTTTCAATTGTATTTAATTTTACTTGATTTAACTTTAGATTTAAAGACGTACTTGCTACAATGTTTGGAAGATTTTAAGTATGTTTGGAACAACTTGGGTTTGTGAATCTACTTTTGCAAATGTAAATTTTATGACATACAAATAATGTTCAAATATTGCTGATGAAAATTTAGCACCTGCTTTGAGATCTCTTTTAGTCTATAATACAGAGAGGACTCTGAAATTTTTAAATAAAAAAAAATTTTAAGCATTTCATTAATATTTTTATATTGATTGCATGTTGGAATTAGAATATTTTGGATATACTGGATACTGTGGACTAAGTATTTGTGTCCCCACCAAAAAATTATTATGATTATTATGATTATGATTATGATTACTTTATTGTTGAAGTCCTAATCCCCAATGTGACAGTATCTGGGGCCTTTCAGAGGCTGATAGGTGATGGGGGTGGAGTTCCCTCCAGCACCCAACCCAGCTGGCACCTTGATCTCGGACTTCTGGCCTCCAGAACTATAAGAAATAAATGTCTGCTGTTTAAGCCCCAAGCAGGTGGTATTTTGTTATGGTAGCCCAAGCTGACTAAGAATGTGGGTTAAAAAATATGTATTATCAAAATCCATTTTACTTTTTTTTGAACTGTTTTTTATGTAACCGATCACAATCCTGGAAAGAATCCCTTGATGGGAGTTCTATCTCTTACTGTATTTCCTCTCATAAGCATCATAAATTTGACACAGGATTAAAAGATTGAAAGAGGAAAGGAAGGAAGTCGGAACAGCGGGATTTTAAATGCTGTGGGACAAAGTCACGAGGAGAAGCAGCCAAAGGGGGAGGATTTACGGTCGTCTATGTGGCCTCAGCATCCCAGCCAGGTGCCAGGCTAAGGCACCGGGACATGTAAGGAACACAAACAAGTTCACTGTAAGGTTTTTTGTTTCTGTTCATTTTGTTTCCAATTTTGCACATGATAGATGTGAAGTGGGAGTCCATACAAAAAGGGCAAAGGCTGAAAAAGGGGGGTTATGCGTCCTCAGTCATCAGCTGCCCTGGGATGGCCTCGGACAGCCCAGCGCAGGGGCGGTGCTGCGTCACACGTGGTGTGAGGTGTGTGTGCAAGGACGGGGCTGGAGGCTTGTACTCGAAGGCCAAATTCATAGACTAAGAGGTCTTGGCAATTTGAAAATTTAGGAAGCTATTTTGAATGCAACCAGTTCTGAAAATATTGGCAGCCCTGTAACTTGGAAATGATTTTTTGAAGTGTTCCTGCCTGGATTCGAGCTGAGAAGGGGCCCGTCACCAGACCTAGCTCTGTCCAGGAGGAGAGATGACCGTGCAGAGGTGCCCACAGAGGGTTTGGAGGAAATGGTGTTCACTTCTAGCATCTTAAGTTAAAAGCTGCCTTTTATTTCCTCTTGGAACCCCTTTCCAGTGTCTCCTAATGATAGCAAAAGAACATGCTGCGTGTGCTCCATGGGCATGAATATTGCATACGTTCTCACGGATACTGATCTCCTAAGAAAGCAAATGTGTAGTGACCAGCAGCTTTCCTTTGATGTGATATGTATTCATGACAGCACCATTTGAAGGGGCAGGAAAGTGAATCTGGCCTGTTCTGACAGAGAAACTCTCAGGAGGTTAAAAGCAGAAGACATGAGATTTCTGCTTCCAGATCTTTTAATGAATCATCATGAGAATTTTAGCAAGTCAACTTTCCCCTTCAACTTTTCCTTGACGTTTTGAAATATCAACTTTTGTTACTTTACCTACTTTCAATATGCTAACACTGCCCGAATTCAATCATACTAATATTCGAGACCACCTGAAGGCAGGGACCATCCCCAACTTCTCTTGTGTGTCCTGAGTCTTGGCACAAAGGTCTACATGAAACGTTGTGGGGTGTTTCTTTTTACTTTTGGGAAAAACCCGTCCACCTTCCCCATTGCTGAAGCTGTTCAGTATTAGGATTGGAATGCTAAAAGGAGTCTGAGAGATTGCCTGGTAAATCCCTCCACGGCAGAACTGACAAAGCTGGGACCCATGCATTGATGTCACGTCTAAATCCTGTAGCTCCGTAGCAGAAAACTGCACTAGAATCCAGGTCACAAGAAGATTTGCTTCTTTGTGCTGCATTTTAGCAACAGCTGTGGTAATGCAGGCGGACATCTAGGGGCGACTCAGGTACACAGACAATGTATTGTAAAGTCTCTTAAGTTGAAAGAGTCATGTTTAAAAGAGTGATTTTTACTGTGTTTTTAAAAAAACAATTGTTAATCTTTTGATGCCTGATGTTCTTGATGCCAAAAGTTAAAACCAAATGTTTCATACACGATGAAATCGTGTATCTTTAGTGCCCAGCATCACTTAGGGAGCATTAACTGTGTGCCAGAAACTGTGCCCAACACGTCACACGCACTCTCTCATTGAATCCGCCAACATCGGGGGAGATAGGCACTAATGCTGCTGATGCTTTGCGACGAGGAAACTGATACACGGAGAGGTTACCTAAACAGTGCAAAGTCAAACATCAATCTGTTCCAGTGATGAAATCAACTGGGCAGCAGCAGGTGCGGAGCTGTACCTGAGTCTTCCCTGTCTGCTCGCACAGTCAGCTCATTTGGCTAAATATGACCAGGCAGGTGAGCTCCTGCGGTGATTTCCATGCCATCTGAAGTGGAAGATACAGATATTGATGTAGACAGAGGTATAGTTTCAGATGTAGACGTGGATATGTTTCTCCTAGCTAGTTCTCCTTTGTAATGAAATTCTTAAAAGCAAATATTAAAAATAGACCCACTGTAAACAAACTGTTGACCACAGCATCTCAGGAAAACTTAAAATCCATGATCCGGAGAGAACAAGGCCTTATACATCCCAAGCTGCTAATGCTGGAGTATTTGTTTTTACTTTTCTGGTCATACGCCCTGTGTGGTGGAAACTCTGAGTGCCTGCCCACACCCCATTCTTAAACTTTCTGCCTCTTTGCAGGTAGGTGCTTGTTCTGGACAATGGTTGATGAGTGCATCTTGACAAAAGAGGATATGCTGTGGATGCTCACTACAGTGCTGTTGGTGACATGAAAGAAACAGAAGAAATTTAGGAGAGGGAAGTAAAATGTGCAAGGTTATGTTACGGAACTTAGAGATACATTAGAGGTACATCCGGTGCTTGCACAGATGTTAAAAAGTGTTGAACCGAAAGAAAATGTTGAGTCAGAACGACCCTTTGGCACAGTTGCATTTTCTTTAAATGTAGCATAATGTTGTTTTATTGAGAACAAGCACAGACAAAAACAATATTGTAGTGGCATATTCCCAGTCAAGGATCCAATTTAAGGGCACTGTATGTAAAAAGAAACTAAGCTGCTATGATTAGTAAATCTGTGAACTGGCGTGTAATCTAAGCTACTCTTAACCCAACGGAGCAGACCCAACTCTACGCATCCTCACTAACTGGCAAACACCAATTTCAGATGAAACAGAGGGAAACCTAGGTGCAGCATTCGTTGTATTCCAATAGGGATATTTGCTTTAGGAAAGCAATACTTGAAAATTCAGAATCCAGAAATACAAATGGATGTGCAGTGTTGTTTCAGGGTCACAACTATGCCCGTGCCTTGCCTCTAGAAAACCTGAGTGAAGAGCTGGATGCTGAACAAGAGCTGATGAGACAGGACGCAGCTATGCAAATGCGTTGCCAGAACCCTCATTACATTTCATTGGAGTAAATGGCTTTAGTAATTTTTTTCCTAGCAAGGTATGAAGCAGCCATTTACCATAATGCATTACTACTATTTATACACATGAAACTACACAGGGCTTCTGTCTTCTAGGAACGTAAATGCTTTGATAAGAGAAGATTATTTATTTTTCCCAGTAATGTACTTGATGCTGAGTTGTCCAATTCAGTTTCTTTTGACATTTTATATTATTATTTTTTTCAAAAATGGACTTAACGACGCCAGTAGGAAAGCAAATAGTGTGATAAACTCATTTACTTAGTGAGTTTCCCATATATCCTGCCGCCATATTTTTTTTGTGTGGTTAAAATTTATTTGTTTCTAAATACTTGTTGTGAAGCTAGTTATTTGTCACTTGCTGGTAATGTACCATCTGTTCAGAGAAAATGAGAAACATGATAAATAAAAGTTTTCTTGATCAGGAAGGAAAGCCAAGATGAGGCTGAAACGCAGGATTTACCTGCGCTTAAACACGAGGTTATGTAAATAGACAGCCCAGCTGAGAGGCACGGTTTCATCTGCAGCAGCAGCAGCTCAGATGCAAACAGTGTGACTAACACTCAGTTTGTTCCCTGCACATGAAGAAGATTTCCAGCATCAGTAACTGCGCTGTGGACACTGCCCTTTGGGACCTGTGTCTGTGGGAGTCCCACAAGTTGTCTCTTCCCCTAAAGTAGCTTCCAGATGAAAAGATTAGTAAGTATTAAGACTGGAATTTGAGATCAAGGGAGGCAGTTTGGAGGATTAAAAAACAGAAATGAGTATCAACCTGAAACAAGACCAACTATAAACCTGGGAAAGAAGTCAGGGGGATCTAAAGCTCCAAGTCCCTTAAAACCAGAGAAAACATGGTCACATATCGGGAAGGTCCTGTTTCCTTGGCCTGAACCTAGGAGGCAGAAATGAGAACACGTTTCCAGGTTTTCATTAAATATTTAAAAGAGAAAACTGAGGTAAAAGAAATGAGTTCAGAGCATTAGAGAGAGGAGCTAGTTGGGGGTACCAGGGACTGGCTGGCAGTACACGCCTTACCCACCTAAACTCTCCCATCGATGGCTACAGATTCATTAGCTGGACAGTCACCACAATAGTTCATTTAATAAATCAAACATCCATCATTTTAGTAGCTTCCATAGACAAGAACTTTTCAAAGTCCTGGGAACATCATATCAAGTCAGCATTATCTCAGTTCTCCAGAACTTCATGGTATGAAATGAAAGTCATTCACTCATTCATTTTGGCTGAAAGAATTCTGTCTGTTGAGCATCCACTCCATGCCAGGCACCATGCAAGACACTGGGCTCCAACCATGAGCAAGGGAGATGACCATTTAGACGACGAAAGGGATATTAATGAAAGAACCACAAAAACAACCCCATGGTCATAAATAAAGACAAGCACCACGCATGAGTGGGGCAAGGCTCTCTGAGGACACAGACCTGAACACTGAGAAAGGCTGCCCCAGGGAAGAGGGTCTTGAGCCGTGATCACTTAGAGATTCTGTGCAGGAAAAGGATGGGCTGGACCTTCTGAATAAGTGAAAGACCAGTGGGATTTGGGCGGAGGAAGCAAGAGGGAGGTAAATGTGCATCAGAGATGAAGAGAGAGTCGCTCTGCAGGGCTTTGGATGAAGTGCAAGGACCTTTGTCCGTCTCCTGAGAATAACAGGAAATCCTTGAAAAGTTTTAAAGCAGAGAACAGTCATCACACTGTTTTTGTCTGGAAAAGATCCTTCCACTGCAGCGCAAAGTGCAGCTTGGAGAACAGTCAGCAGGACACCAGGAGATTAAAAAGAAGACTTTTTCAGTGATCTGGGTGGGGCTCACCTGGGGGGTGGCTACAGTGGGCTTGGGGAGATTTAGAGAGCCATTGGTCACTGAATCAATGACTAAATATAGTGAAATAGGCACTATAAACAGTGGGTTAAGGGACCAGAATCCCCAGAGGCGAGTCACAGGAACTAGACTGCAGGAAAGCGCCCTGAAAGAAACGCCTCTTGAATGAAGCTATGAATGAGGGATTGTTTATTGACTAAAACCAAGAAGAGGAAGTGATATTTCAGGGCCTGCGGAGAGCAAGAGGGGAGACACAGAGGCTGCAATGCGTGCGGGAAGCCAGACCAAAGGCAGAAAGGACACTCAAAAGTTTGTGCTGGAGGTTTCTGAACAGCAAGTATACACCTGGCAAGTTCTGCGTGTCCCATCAGGAGAGGTGAGACAAGGACAGAAACTGGACAGAGACTTTGAAGCCCTGCCATTTATATGGCAAACAAGGCAGGCGGAATCCCAGCGAAGGACATTGAGAAGGAGCAGCTGGTGTTGCAGAAGGAAAACACACGGAGAAGGAGGGTGGGTCAAAGGGTCAAACACCAAGAAGATGTCAAGCGAGAAGACTGAAAACCGACTATGGCATCTGGCCGTATGAGGTCCATCCGTAACACGGCCCCCGCATGTTATCCGCACTTACCTCCCACCACGCTGCTGAGACTCAATGTCCAGGCCGTTCCCTCTCTCCTCCGCTTCCTTCCCCTTCTTGCTAACAGACCTTGTTTCCATATGGGACTCAATCATAAACGGTCCAAGACAAGCACAGCAAGTCCTTCTGTTTTTGCAGTGATTGACCTAGTGACGGCCACGAGTCTCAGGACAGAGGTGAGCTGCCAGGGCCAAGTGGCAGCAAGAGCCCAAGTGCTAAGGATGGTGGGGAGAAGGAAGAGAAGCCTGGGTCCCTGAGGACTCAGCAAGACCCGGGACCAGCTACCTCCAGGCTCTCGTAGAATAAACCATGAATGCCCCTTCACTTAAAGCTAGTTTAGGAGTTGTTTCTCCTTCATCTGAAAGCATTTCCAACAGACGTAACACCTAACTCTTCACCATTTTGCGTCCATTCTCCCCTTTATTCATTTTGATTCCTCTCCCAAGAGACCCTTTACCAAAATCTTCACGTATCCCAAATCAACCCAACTTCCAAGGCCCTTTTAAGTGTCACTTTCCATCATGTGGTTTTTCTCTCCGCTTCCCAGTCCTAGGGAACTACTTCCCCTTCCCACCCCCCAACCATCTATTTCCCTTTCTGTAAATCTCTCTGACCATGTAAAGTATAGGTGTCCTCATGCTTGCCTGTGCCCCTTGCTGGACCTTAATTCACTCCAGGGAAAGATTCGTCCAAATTATCTTAATTTCCCGGCACCTGATGCAGTGTTCTGTCCATCGGAGCTCCTTAACCAATTGAGTGACTTAATGAAAGGACTACATGTTTCAACACGTATGAAGCTAGTAATAGAGATATTGGAGAGTGACGATAAGAAAAAATTTCTAGTAAAATAGTCAAGGTCAGAGGGAAGAGCTGATAGCAGTTTCAGGAGCAGCTTCAAGGAGAACGGCACATCGCTGGAATCACGGACCCGTGTCTCACGGCAGCGTGGTGGTGACTGTGCACGCTGGCACCTGGCTGCTTATGGTGCTTCAAGGTAAGATTGCAACGGCCCCTGCATTTCATTAATAGCCCAGAGATCAACACAAGGCCGTTTTTGTTAACCCGGCGGCAGGCAGCACTGGCAACAAAAGAAGCGAGCATATGGAGCCCAGACCTAGTGAAAGCAACAGACAAAGGGTGTAAAGAACAAGGGCCACAAGTCTCCCCGGCTGGGACCCTGCACCTGGACAGATGGCCCAGTGGGTGGTCAAGGTGGTTCTGAGACAGCAGACCAGGATTGGCGGGACCAACGAGAAAGTGAGGTGAAGGATAAGAAGACATGTGTCTCTAAATGCTTTTCTCAGCCTTTGACAAAGCTTTTCTAGATGAAACCCCGCTGCACACCCCTCCCCTACTCCCCGTGATCAGGGCTCTGTAGTTTACGCTGGTCTGGCACTATTTCAGTGCAGGTCCTTCAGCTGTCTGTCCCTTGTGCTGGGTATTTTTGCTCTCCCCATAAGGCGATAAGATAGACCCCACAAAGAAAGCCAGCTCCCCCCTAAAGATAGTACCGAGCGGTGCATATTCAGAGGGGACCATGTATGATTGATGATTATGGAGAGAAGTGACGAATTCCAAAAAGACTTTCCTTTAAAAAGCTCTACTGTGTAACACAGGGAACCATATTCCAAATCTTATAATAACCTACAATGGAAAAGAACCTGAAAAAGAATATGTCTATATATCTATATATAACTGAATCACTTTGCTGTGCACCAGAAACTAACAGAACATTGTAAATCAACTATACTCCAATAAAAATAAAATTAAATTAAAAAAAGAGGCAAAAGAAACCCTACTGAATTGTGCAGAGGCATGAGGGCACACTGGGGTTACTGAAAATGATAATCTTTCTTTTTCTGGGTGTTTGTTACATTGGGGTGATTACTATATGTACCGTTATACACTTAAAATTGGTATACATTTCTGTATGTATGTTGTTCTTCAATAAAATGTTAAAAAAAAAAAACTTATTGAAAAGTTCATGCTGAAATATCTCTATACTGAAAGAAAACCCATAATAAAACTCATATGAATATGGGGGCCAGGCTGAGAGCTGAGGACAGGGAGGGACTGAATCTCCCTCACTGTGAACTACTGACCATGCCATCTTGGAAGAATGCTTTGAGCATTTGAGACATGTTATTTTGGAGGTCCTCCCAACAGACTCAGGCAGGAGGCATGGCTAACTGGTCCCCAGCAGATGAGGGGCTGGGCGTGTGGGTCCCAATCTAGTTGCAGGAGCCACAGCCTAGCGTGACCGTGTATGGGACATTTATGATGGGAAGCACAGGGAACCTGGTGGTTGTGCCTTGGTTTGAGTGGGCTGGAAAGTAAAGAAAGATTCAAAAAGTGAGGTCCACGGTGGAGGGAGAAGGGGCAAAAGTGAGTCTGAAGCAAAGAACTGAAAACTAAGCCAAAAAAGGTCTTCAGTTGGGAAGCCTGGCCTGGAGTGACCGCGGTTCTCCTCTGAACAGATCAGCTTCCTCTTTCTTGTGCTGCTTCTCTGCATTTGTGGGAAAGTCTCACTGCTCTCCAATCAAAATCTCTCCAGGTTTTCGAGACCTGTCGTCTCCCTGGCCCAGTGCACCAGTTTCAGTGACTATCTAGGAGTCAGAGGAATTATTTCCTGAGAAACAATAAGGTCCCACCTTCCTTATGGAGGCCCCACCCCTAAGTTGTGGCAGATGTCTGTTTCAGCTGAGCCTGAAGAACCACACCCCAGGATGCTTTCCAGCACTTTTTATCCTGTGGAACGGAAATGTGGTTCTTTCAGGCACCCCGATGAGCTGGCAGAGTCTTTCTGAAGGTCACCCGATATCATCTCAGCCCCCATCCCTTTCTTCGTGTCCTTTCTGCAAGCCTGCACTCCATCAGTGGCCGGGGCAGTGGGCGGCCCAGTACAGGCATGGTGACTTTTACAGATCCCATATGGAACAGCTTTGAATGTGCTGAATAATTTGTTACAACCGTGGGAAGTGGGAGCAGGTTTGTAACAGAAAGGAAAAGAGAGTCATATTAATAATGTCTCCTCCATCCGGCCTGGGACACTGCTTTTAAAAAAGAGACCAAGAAAGAAATGATGCGCAGCTTTGCAGCTTCAACCAGTGGTGTATGCTTTTAACATTTCGGGGAAGGTGAAGGCATTGAGCAGAAAGCCCTGTAAGGAACTGGGAGGGGCCGTCAGCCAGAGCTAAGTGGGGACAGCTGTGGCCTGAGGCATCGGTCTGCCCCATAGGTCAGTCATGCCTACAGGATTCAAATTAGGTTGCCTGGGAAGAATACAATCAAACACTGTTGGCTAGAGGGGAAAAGTGAAACATGATTCTCTTATTCACAGTAAGTATTTACTGAGTGTGTGCTGTGTCCTCTGCTGAGGTACTGATGACACTGGTTTTCAATAAATCCCAGCGAGTAACTAACTCATAATCCATGAGCAGCATTTTATGCTTTGTTCACATTCGAGGCTCAAATCAGAAATCCTCGTCCATCTGGTTGTATCCACAATATTCAAGATTGTCTCAATTTGGTACAGCGAAGCTGACAAACACATAATAGAAATATTTTTTTTTCCTAACCAGTCACACACTTTGGAAAACAATGGGAAATTATTCACACGGTGCAGAATTATCTTTATTCAGAAGATCACATAAGCCGCATGTTCACAATCAAAAACATTTTATGTTCGCAGTAAACACCAGTCATTTATGCAGGAGTTTCCTAGGGTTGGGAGATATTTTTATTGCCTCATTTTGCTTCTGTCAAAGAAATGGAAGAGATGCTTTTAACCTATTATCAATTCTACATCAGGTGTAGAGTCGGGCAAAGCATTAAAAAGAGATAGGGGAGGAGAGGAGGGATCTCCACCGATCCCTGTAAAGGAAGCAGATTTGGACGTGGTCACCCAGACACCCTCTTTAATTCTAACCTTATAAAGCAGGAAAAATGTATATGTCCTAATTCACAGAGGCACACACATCCCCACACACAGTTACTCATGGATTCTAAGGAAATGTAACTTTAGTTACTGTTTCAGGGAAAGGGTCCACGTGTAACTCTCTCCTTTGAGCAGGGAGTTGGAAAGTCACACTCTCCACTGTAAATTAGCAAGTCAGTAAGGCAGTTCGGCAGACAGAATAAAGGCCCCCCGCAAACATCGTCACACTCATCTCCAGATTATTGGATATATTCCTTTGAATGACAAAAAAGCCTTGCCAAGGTGATTAAATTAAAGACCTTACAATGAGACCAGTCTGGGTTTTCCAGGTGTGCCCAGTCTCATCACATGGGTCCTGAAAGCAGAGGCTCTGCCCTAGCCGTAGTCAGAGGCAGGTGTGGCCAGAGAGATGCAATGTTGCTGGCTTTAAAGAGGGGGTGCACCAGCCAGGGGACAGGGTGGTCTCTAGAAGCTGGAAAAGGCCACAGATTCTGCCTTAGTGTCTCCATGAAGGAACCAAGTCCTGCCAGCACCTGGATTTGAGCCCAGTGGGAACTGTATGAGGGCTTCCAACCTGCAGAGCTGTAAGATAATAAATGTGGTTATTCTGAGCCACTGCTTTGTGGTAACTCTTTATAGCAGCAACAAAAGACTGACACAGGTGGGCTGGCAAATAAGGCTTCCTTAGTGCTAATATCTCAAATAAATACACAAAACTGTTTTGACTAAAATGTCAACGATTACTATTCGAGGTAGGTCTGGTTACATTCGGTAACAGCATGGACAAAATCAGGCAACAGTGCTTGATGTCAACAACCATATAGCAAGTCCCTTCTACAGAGTAGGGAATATTAATTGCTTTTCAATATTCATTAAGTCATATAAAGTTATGCTTCTGTTTTGATTATGAAAGCATTGTTGAGGGCCTTACCCTTTATTTCACTCAGTATATTCTATGTAATGTACCAAATGGGAAGTTTCTCTCAAAGTTTAGAACCAGGAGAAATTTTCCTCTTCATACGCATAGTGAACGGTTGTCGACAGTCCCCTAAGATTGTTTCAAGTATGTGACTTAGTCCCACAATTGTGTGTGTGTGTGTGAGTAGGAGCCAGATGTCTTGTTCTTAGTTACTTTCAACACCTAGTGCTACACACAAGGGATTCACCCCCAAATTATTTGTGAACTGAATGAATTAATGACTAAATCTTAACTGAGGAATGGCTCAGGGCGGGGTTTTGTGCATAGCCAGTCCTTGCCGATTGTCGTGTTGACTTTATCATCAGCAGAACTGCTTTTCTTGGTTCTTCCTTTACTGTTTCTTCTTTCTTTTTTCTAGCTTCATTACATTTGTGTCGTCTGCTCTCAAAGGACTTAGCTTGCGGGGAAAAAAAGAATACTTGCATACTAACTATGATAGGATGAAACAGCACTAAAAAAGATATTTAAGTGACACAGGAACCAAAAGAAAGAAGTGGCTAAAAGTCACTGGCACTTTGTTCTGGGGAGAAGGGCTTCTAAAGTGAAGGAGTGTCACTGACACCGATGGCTGTCTGGGGGACACTGAATAACCTAGTGTTGCTAGCGCATAAACTAGTGGGAGAAGAATCTGGAGAAGATGGTAGGGTAACACAGTAAAGGACAAGGACACTGAGCTGAGGAAGTGCGGTGTCCACCCTAGGCAGCAGCGAGCTCCCCAAGGGTTCTGAGAAGCCTGACGTGCTTATTTCTGTGTTTCAAGCAAACAAAGTAGAACAAAAGTCTGATGACAACATAATGGTTAGTTTCGAGAAATCAGAATGTTGTTGTTACAACACTCCAGGGAGCAAACAGCCAGCACTAAGACCTAGACGGCCTGGGACGGACTTCGAGGGAAGCTGAAGAAGTAGAATGGACACGACCCGGCCAGTGACTGGAAGTGAGGACTGGGAGGGAGGGGAAGAGAAAATGGCTCTGGGTGATGACGTTTTGATTAGAGCAACAGGAATACAAGAGAGAGGCATTGAAGAGACGGATCTCCTCTGTGTGGAATGACAACCACTTGCCAGGTTTAGTTCCAGACACTTTATATTCACAGTCACTCTACAAAGTAGGTCCCCTCGCCTTCTTTCTCCAGCTGCACGAGGAGTTTCAGTGTCTTCTCCATGGTCCTGCAGCAATTTAGAGGCAGAAATCTCCCCCTAGTCCATCAGAGGACAAGGTCGTGCCCTTCATGGTCTTCTTCAGAGTCCAGTTTCATTCTGGACACGGTGAGCTTGAAACCCAGAAGAACAGTCACTCCCAGAAAGCCGTTACAGATGTGCACGTGGTGCCCCTGAGAATACCTGGGGCGTGGGATTTCAAGTCACCTGAGAGTAGATGATGGCTGGGGAAGCATCTGAGGGAATTTGGGAAGGACACATGGGAACAGAGAAGACCAGGAATGTTACTCCTGAAGGGTTGGTGGAGAAGAAGTCAGAAGGGGAAGCTGAGAAGAAGTAGCAGGAGGAGTGAGAAATGAAGGGGAGAGCGGCACAGGAGTCTAGAGGGGCGTGTCCAGAAGGAGCGGGTGGTCACCTGGAATAACCTAGAAACATTACAGGAGGGTGATAAACAGGAAGGGGTCACTGAAATTTGCAAAGGGAAACCCATTATGGACCCGGCAAGGGCAGCATCGTGTGAACCGTCAGGTTATTGGGAGAGCCCAGAAGCAAGACTGGAGGGCTGGGTGGTGAGGACGAACGAAGAAATAAAGCCTGTTCTTTATGACATTTAGCGTGACAGGAAGAATAAAGACAGGGCAGAGGATGCAGGAATAAGGGGAAGAAAGAGAAGGTACTTTTTTCTGTATATTTGAATGCATATAGGCAAGTTTCATTAGGTACAACCAGCGGTGGAGAGGGAAGAGTATGCATATATGAGAAAGCGACAGATTTTCCTCACTGTCTCGGGAGGTCAGATGTGAATGCTGACGCTCAGCGCTGGGCTCCATCCCCCTGATGGCCACCTGCTGTGGTGGCAGGGGTCGCTGCAGGACAGACTGCAGACAGAGCTCTGGGCAGCTCTACGGCACATCTAGAAAACGGGGACCATTCAAACCCTCTTTAACTTAAATATAATATCCAATGAGGTTATATTGGTATTTAAAATGCATCCACTTAGGACAAATGCTGCCTGAGACATGACTCATGGCTTAGCACAGTTGTATGGTTGGTAAATACCGAGGACAGTCACTCGAGTGGATGATTTTACTTTGCACACATCCTGGAGCACCAATTTGAATATTCACACACAGTGAGTGGAAGTCCAGTGGCTTACGTTTGCTACAGTGATTGATTTCAGCTTTTAAGTGAGCGATCATAAAACAATACTTAGAGGAGGAAGAATATCGGGGAAGGTCTGGCCCCGTCGTACAGATTACACAACAGCGAGGACGCAAATTTTGCAGAAAGCTCAGACATCAGCGGTGGAGAGACTAGAATCGAGTCTGAGTCCAGAAGGGGAGCCTCAAGAGCAGGAAAAACTTAGAATCAGCAACAGCCCTGAGAGATGAGGTGACCTGGAAAAGACACGTGTGAAGAGACAGCTTTGTAAGGCGGAGGGAGTTGAGAAAGCCAAGGAAGGTTGGCAAGAGAAGCATGTCAGCCCTGAGCAGAAAGTCTGAAAGGAGCACAATCCAGGCTGCATCCGAGATTACTCTGCCCCTGGAAGAGCAATTTTCAAAAGAGAGAAGAGAAAGACTTAGGACTTGGTGGGCTTACGGGGGTGAGGGCTGGGGGTGGGACCTCCCACAGCCCTCACGGAGAGTCAGGGTGTGATTTCTTCCTCTACATCCTGTTCTTTCCTGGAGCCACTATATTTTCAACAAAACTGGGGGATTTGGGAACAATACAGTTATGTTATCAATGATCTTTGCCTTCCCCAAATTCTCGGCTCAGTCTAGCTGGAAACAGCCAAAAAACAACATAAATGGGACCACTAGAAAAAGGAACATGTGTACACATCTGTTGATGGGCATGCAGTTAGCATAACAGAGGAACAACTGATATATTCTCAAATTTCCTGAAAACCTGAAATGCTTTGCTTTTGGTTAGCGGTCACATTTGGCCGAGTGAACCCCACTTCCTCCCTCATGACAGCCGAGGCACCATCCCCGCTGCTCCCAGGATGAGCGCTGATTGGGCCGCACTCCCTCCCCGGTGCCTTTGGGTCTCCTTCCCTCCCGGGGTCTCTCTGATGACTCCCTCTCCCTCCCTGTCCAAACCCCTCTGCCTCCACCCTGACGTCAAATACAGCTTGTTCTTCCAGGTCCAACAACAGTGTCCTTTCCTGGACCAGATCCTCCCCACCGCGGGGTCCTTCTCTCTCGCCCTTCTCACTGGTACGTGGTGTCACAGAGGTAACATCTAATCGTCTTCTGATCGTTTCTTACATTTTAGAACAAAGTCTGACATTTTTCTCCTGGGCTTTAAGCCCATGTTGCATTTGTCGTCGGTGGAGGAAGACATGATAAATGCTCTTATCTAAAGCTTTCAACTGCTCAAATAAATCTCCAAGAAAGCAGACAAGATTCAAAGAGCATAGGATTACAAAAAAGAACATTTGCGTTCAAATCCAGACTCTGACACTGACTCACCATGTGGGGTTGAGGACGATAGAATTCTCTGGCACACTGAAATCCCCAGGCCCTGCGACATTGCTCAGTGACCAGCCGTCCACACATTCAGACCCTTCCAAACACACTTCCGTGAAGTGTTCACTGAAGTTAGTGTCAACCTTAAAACATTAGGTCTGATCTTCCTCTTGAAATAAATCATCAGTTCTCCCCTCGTGTTATCAGTTCTTAGAAGATGCTTCAAACATGTCAAGACAGAATAAAAAGGAAGATTAATTGATGAACTGAAAAATCCTTGCAGTGACAAGGACATAAAAAGAAAAAGAGAGAGAGAGGGGAAGAAAAAAAAAGACCAGAGCTAGGGCACTGCCTTCTTTTGTAGTCCTTGTTTATCTCAGGTTTCAAGGTTTTATCAGTGGGATGGCCAGCTTACAGCCTTAAAAACATGCTGCCAAAATTGTTAATAAAGGGGAACATGTAAGTCCTCCTCTTGTCATTAACTAACCTTGATTAAAGCTCCTATTTATAGTGACTTTCAACCCCTTGGAAGATACGATGCTATAACCTTTGCCGTTTTATTTCCCTTCCCAATGAGACGCAAAACAGCCTTTTCTTCTAAGTTAACATAAATAAAGTTTAATTTTGCTTGAAGACGTTAAATGAAACACCTCTCAAATAAATGGAAGATACCATGAATAGTGCAAAGTTGAATTTGGGACTCATTCAGTGGCATTCTGTCCTAAACAAGCAGCAAAAAGAACAGAAAATCCAGCTTCTATCTTCAAAAAGTGTGATCCTGGCAGCTTCTACCAAGTTCCCATCATGGGCCAGGAAATACCTTTTCATCCTTACAGCAGTCTTTCGTGTCGGTGTCCCATTACTTCTATCTTAGTTATGTTTAGGACAGTCACACGGCACAATCTGACACCTGCTACAGAACCAGGTATCAACAAGGAACCCCTTCCTGGGGTCCAGTGGAGAATCTGAACTGGTAAAAGTGGGAGAACATGGAATAAAAAGGATTACAGGTAGAAAGCTACAAAAGGAGACACTTGAGTCAGTCTTGAAACTATAATGAGATGCAAATAAATGGTATTACGTGGGAAGAACATTCCAAAAACTAAAATGAAATAAAAGAATAGTGTCTGGCAAGGAAAGTCCACCTGTGCTTTGCTTGCTCCATGTCGGGTGTCCCCACTACGCTGTAAGATTCATCACCTCCAAGGCTCTGCCTTGCTCCCAGCTACAATTCCAAGTCCTAGTCTACAGTAACACAAGCTGAATGAAGGGAAATGCATGTGTAATCACTTAGTAGACTGAGTCATTGACCCAATTCTTTATTCATCATGTATCTGGGATCTTTGCCTTGTAACTTTTCAGCTCCTCCCTAAAATGTGACTTTTCAGCTCCTCCCTAAAATGGCCATTCTGTTATGGACTGAATGTGTTTTTCCAAAATTCATATATTGACACCCTAATCCGCAATATGATGGTATTTGGAGGTGGGGCTTTGGGGAGGTAACTAAATTAAGATCAGGTCCTGAGGGGGGCCCTCATGATGTGATTAGTGACCTTGTAAGAAGAGAGCTCCCTCTCCAGGCACAGGCATGGGGGAGAGGCCCTGCAAGCCCACAGCGAGCGGAGGCTGCGTACAAGCCAGGAGGAGAGCTCTGACCAAGAACTGGACCTGCTTGTGCCTTGACCTTGGACGTCCCAGCCTCCAGACCCATGAGAAATGTATGTCTATTGTATAAGCCACCTACTGTATGGTATTTTGCTATTGCAGCGTGAGTTGACTAAGACACACTCACTGACTTAGGACTTAGCCATGTAATTTGCTTTGACCAATGAGACTGTATCAGATGTAATCCACGCAGAGGCTTGAAATGCACTTGCTTTGTCTGTCGGGCTTCTGCCGATACCACAAGGCGCACGCAGTGGAGTGCATAGGATAGTAGAATGCAAGAGACAACTGAACACTCATATAACAAAGTTGAAGCATTAAGACACCATTTGGGTTTGAGAGTGGAGCTGGAGGTAGGAATGCGATCAGCAGAAGGCAGCTGAAGGACAGTCTTCATAATCCAATTTAAAAGTTGACATTTCAGAAGGAAGTCCGAGGAGGAAAGCAATGATATTATAGAATCTTAACAATGGAGTTGAATAAGATAAACCCAAAACTAGAGACTACAGAAATAAGCATTCTTCAGACCAGTTCTGTCCTGCTCAGCGACAGCGGTTGCCATCTGCTATCTTTATGGCCCATTTTTTTTTTTTGACAAAGCAAACAGGGATCTTGTTTTACACTGTGTTAAATATTATTCTCAATCCATCCCAAAGGCTTGATGATTACAAACCTTCCTCACGTGTGATGGTAAAGTACAGTCATAATCAATGTGCATCTGCTAAACACACACACACCTTGCAATGTTCTAAAAACCAAATAAAAAACTAAGCAACAAGACAGGGTGTGAATGCATGAATGCCAAGTGAAGTGGCTTACCCACCTTCCCCTTTCCCACTCAGCCACTTCAACGGTAGGTGCCAATAGGCTGACTAACGCTAATCCTAAGATTTTTGTAGTTAATAAGCCCAGGCTGACAATGCCAGAAACTCAGTCTGCAGCAATCAGTAAACGAAATCCCCAAACGCTAGGAACTCAGAGAAACATAAATATCCAAGGGCATGGGAATCAAAGCCCCAGCTGCACAGCACCAGACTGGCTCTCAACATCAAGTTCAAATTTGGCTCTCGGTGCATTTTATCAGGGGTATTCTGGGTCTCTCCTAGATGCTTAAGGGGCTTCTCCTAATTGGAATTGCCCTCTGTGAAATAGGACGAAGGTCTTTGGTATGTCTCTACTGAAAATAGGCCTGGAACCAAGCAGGAACTGGTGGGTTGGAAGTGAATTATAGGATTAGCAGGCCATTTTCTGCTATTGTAAGAGTTTATTCTAAACTAAATTGCCTGCAAGGCAACAGACACCTTTACAACTTGTGCCAGGAGCTTGAAAAGAAAATTCAGGTTATATCTAGAAGTCCCTACCCACGTATCTTGTATTCCACTGAACTTTGCTTCAATTATCATCACTGGTTTTTGTTGCTAAAAAAGAATGTACATCCCATCTTCCACTATTCATCTTCAAGTCTACAATGGAGACAAGCATTTTATGTTCAGTAGTTCATTTTGCTATAATTTGTCATTCTCTTTCTTTCCCTCAAATTCTACATTTTCATGACTAAAAGCTATTGAATGACATAGTTTAGAAGTTTCCTCTTTCTGTAATAGCTATCAAAAAGCACTTCAAACACTTTGAATTTTGTCAAGGTAAGACATACAGAATTTACTTTAGCCTAGAGCAGAAGAAACAACTTCTTTTCCAGATTATCAACTCCTTAGTTGGCAGCTGTATCATTAAGGAAATGTCTTTTTTTTTTTTTAAGACCTTGAACTTCAATGCCTTCTTAACTGTGAAACTCATTAAGTGTTCAGAAATGACATTATTCTCTAAAGCTCATACCCATTAAGCGGAGCATACCCATTATAGTTACAGAGATACTGGGGAATCACGGCTCCGGTGAGGAGGCAGGAAAATTGGAGACCACAGACTGAAATTAAAAGCATTCCCACCAAGAAACTAATTGCATAAACAATACAGAGTAAATGAAACTTCTGCTCCCCCAAAGAGGCGCTAAAATTAGTTTAAGCTAATCACATAGCACAACCCATGTTAGCTCTGCCTTTTTGAAGGAGGGTCTGGAGTAGCTCTTTTCGAAGAGGCAGAAGGGTCTCTCTTCCCAAATTCCCTGACACCATTGAAACCTACTCTTCATATTCATTTTAACTCTACCATGAGGTCTGTTGAATAGATGCATGTGTGAGTAAATGAACGAATGGATGCACGTGAGCTTGGGACAAGCAACGCAAGTGGATGTCCTACTAAACTTGTTTCAGCAGTTCTGCGTGTCAGCCAGAATCAGAGGGGGAGATATTGCTGCATGGAATTCCTTTCTCTGTGGTTCTGCTCCTTCCACGGGAGCTCTCTCCATCTCTGATCGCCATCCAGGAGGCTCTGGACAAGCCCTGACACCTAGCACTTTCAACATCAATTAGGCAGGACTGCGGTAAAGACCAGAAACTCACTGGAGTTATTAAAACATGTGACTTTTCCCCATGTACAGAGCTCTGGTCAGAAGGCTGGCTATATCAGTTTTTATGCCCCTTGGGAGGCAATGTAAGATGAGCATTATTAGCAGTCTAGTTTAAAACCACTTATTTCTTCTTGTGTGTATTTATAGTTTTCTGCCTTTTTTTAATGTTTACAAAATTTCAGCAGTAAGCATATCATTAAAAGCTATTAAATTAAAAGGGCATGATGATTTTAATAAAAGCATGTAACTACAAATGACACTTACAAATATAAGGTGTCCCCAAACTCAATGTTCAGTTACTAGACTGAAAATTCCTTGCTTAGACTGATCGAATGGGGGCAAGCTCTGGTTCAACTGTGCAGTGAGTGAGCCCTGGGCTGGAGTCAGCACAGCCGGGCCCCATTGCTAAAGGGTTTTCCAGTGGGAAGGAGCAGTTTTGGGACTCAGCCCTCGGGTTAACTTATTAGCTGTGTGACCTTGAGCAAACTACCTCACCCTTATGAATCTCAATTCTCTTATCTGTAAGTTAGGACTCTTAGTTCACAGAGCTGTTGAGATATTAAGTAATGTGGATAAACAGCTTAGCTCAGTACAAGATAAATCAATGAATGATAGTAAAAATATCTATACTTTGGGTGCTTCAGTTAACTCTCTATAGTTCAGTTTTCTTTCTTTTTTATGTATTTAAAAAAAATTCTAAAGTCCTTCCTGTCCCACAAGAGTTCATTTGTAATCAATTTTATATATTCTCTGTTTAACTAACCCCCAAGAGCTGACAGCAGGTCTGCTTTTGTATCCCCCATTACACTTGCATCATTGATCAAATGAATTTATTGAAAATAGCCAGTTTAGCACTAAAGAGATATACCTACTACGTAATTCTCAAAGTGCTGATTTTAACATTTAATTAATACTCTCTGCTCATTTATTTCTTTCTAGTTCTTAGCTATATAGATCTCCTTTCCTCTGGCTGGCATAGTGTCTATTTTTCTGCCTACATAACAACTCTCTTTTCTTACTAGTGTCAATCCCTCATTCAAATCTATTCTTAATTATTGAATTATTATTACCAAATATGATCGAATCTTATTATCAAGTCTATTCAAAATTATTTAACAAGGATTTACATAACTTATACATAATCAGGCATGAAACAGTCACAGAAGAACTGCACTGCAGCAGGCAAACAGTTTTAACTACAGCTGCTGTAGCAAAGTGTGATAATGGATAGTGAGAGGCAGGAAGTAACCACAGAAAAATGGGCTTCTGATAATGGAGGCAGAGATTTCCAAGTAGACCTCAGACCAGACGTTGCTCTTTCCCTCCAAAATTGCTACCAATTAAATTACTGATAGCATTTTCTGTTATTCACATGCAGCTGCAAAAGGCATAATTGCAAAATTGGTAGAAAATCGTACTTCCGACATTTTCACAGATTTGTAAAGTAACAAGTCAGAACATTTGAACTAACTGCTGCAACAAACAATAGCTGGAAGGTCTGTGTTCAGACTGAAATGTGAACAACTGCAGAGAGAGTTGAGTAACATCTTGAGATTATTACGTTAGCTCTGATATAAAGAAGAAAACAATTCAATATGGCAGAGCATGGGCCAAATACACAGCACCTGGTAAGACAAGAAGAAAACCAGGATCAAAGGAGACTCCACTTCCCCTGGCCCTCTTTCTCACCCAACCTTCTGGAGAAGGTTTCTATTAGTCATTCTGCATCCCTGAAATACATAATGTGATTGCTTCATCTCTTATTGTCTCCTGTATTTCTTATCATTCCTTCCTCTCAAAGAGGATGGTCATAAAAATTGCTACTGCATCAACTAGAGAAGTAGAACCAGGAAGAGATAATATATTAGGAGATTTAGTGCAAGGAGCTGGCTTATAATATGGCTGTGAGGCCCAGATATACAAATCTGAAATCATTAGGACAGGCCACCATGAAGGGCAGATTAGAATCCAAGGCCAGGCAGGGGTACAAGTGGAATTTCTTCTCTTAGGGAAGCCAAGCTCTATTTTTGAGGGCTTTCAACTAATCAAATAAGGCTCACTCAGGTTATCTAAAGTAATCTCTCTTGCGTAAAGTCAACTGATTATGAACTTTAATCACATCTACAAAACACCAGCACAGGAACACCAAGATTAGTGATTGAATTACTAGGGACTGGACCTTGCCAGACTGACACCTGGAAAAGACTATCACAGCTGTTATTACCACTTTCAATATGAATAAATAATATTTACTAAACTACGATACATGTTTTCAACTTGCTTAACATCTGATCCTCAAAATAACACTGAGAAATTGGATTAGGGTTTATTGTGCCCAATTCATAAGAGAGAAATCTGAGGCTCAGATAACTTGAATTTATCTAGGGTCATACAAGGAAATGATGGACTTGGACCTGAAGCCAGACTGTTGGTGCCGTGGGCTACTCTTGGCAGCACATCCTGATGTAGATCACTGCTCCAGGTATTCGCCAAAGGCATCCGGCAATATTAATGAAGTGGTCATGTGAGAATTTCAATTTGCAAGGTAGGAAAGTTCTGTCTCAGACGATAATTATAAATTATTTTAAATTCAATGTAGCATGTACTTGGCTTATTGACTGCCTAATTGATATTTGTTATGAGCAAAGAACATGATTAAAATAAAATGCAAACTCACAGCTCTTTTGAACACACTAAATGTTTTGTCTTCATTTTCCAAACTTGTTATACCTAGAACCTACCTCTCATAGCGTTTGATTTAAAGAAAAGAAAAAACCTCCATTATTCAGATATTAAAAGCAAGGCACAGGGGAACATACAGAGACCTTTCACAGACCCTTCAAGTATTAATTCACTCTCAAACAACTGCCTGCCTAACAGGTAACAGATAAGTGATTAGGCTAATATGTTTCTATAATTAAAAGGTTTACATAATTTTAAAGATTACAGGGTGCATATATTAAATTTAATGCTATGAATGCATAATTCAAAACTTAGACAAATGTATGTTTAGCATTGACATTTTCAAATCCAATAAATTGATGTTTAAGTCATATAATAAATGATACTAGTAAAAATAATAATAATTTAAAAAGTAGTGATAATGTATCGAACTCTTAGCCTGTCTGCCATTCTGCTAGAATATTTTAACATAAAATATCATTAACATTCCGAGGAAACTTCTGTGGCAGGGACAGTTTGAGGGAAAGTAAGGAGACACAGCTGCTGAGCAGCAGATGCACAGTTTGAACGAAGGTCTAACTCACTCCAGGCTCTCAGTTCTCAGTCCCACCAACTACTCAAATGAATGCAGCCTTACACATAGGTATTCCTCAAAATCTCAAACTTTACAATGATTTTGTCTTGCTCACAGTAGTCTGTTATTCTTTTTCTTCTATCAGTAGCAGCCCCTTCAGGTATTCAGCTCCCTCTACCAATCCAATTATTCCAGGCTAACAAGAAGCCTACACACAGATAACTTTCACCCCAAGCATTCCGTGGGACGGAAAGGAAATCAGATTCCCAGGAAACAGCAACATGTATTAGTCATCACCTCACTTATTCATTCATTCATAGTAAATATTGACTGGTGGGCTACCCTTTCAGATCAGCAATAGTAGAGATGAAAAAGAAAAAAGTCTGCTCTCAAGGAATTTGTTGTCTTTTGTGGTGGGGCAATGGGACATGTATACAAAACAATAAGTCAAACATCACGATAAAGGAGGGTACAGGTGCTCTGCAATCCCAGGGAAGTTGACAGTTAGCTCACCCATGAAGGATGGATCAGAATCAGGAGAGAGAAGAAACGCCTTCAAAGCACGGAGAACAGGATGAATAGTGGCACCAAGATAAGGCAGAGTCTGAAATGTTTCCAGAACACTCAGACGTTCTTTGTGGGTAAGCGACCAAAAGCAGGTGAGGAGGTGGTGTTCCTGGGATATGAGGAGGTTGGGCTCAAACTTGGTGGGGCTGTTGCCAAATTTACTGCAGCACTGGATTCCATTCAGCCAAAGGGAGCTAACTTTATAAATCTGAGTTTACAGGTACAATGCTGAAGCTCATAAAAATGAAAATTAGATTTTAAGGTAAAAGTTTGCCAGCGATGAAATGGACCAGCCCTTCTCCCCAGTGGTCCAGCTGCCTGCCTGAAAATGTCATAAGCTGCAACAGTGAAGTTCTCACATTTGAAGGACCACATCAAGTTTCTGTAACAGATTTGCACGTTTGTCATTCTTCTGGTATATGCCCCCAAACTCTATTCCCACATGCAATCTGTAGCTGGCAATGGAACCAGCCTAAACACAGCAAATAAAGAATGACAATGGGCATGTTTCAAAAGATTGTAATAGGCTTACAAGATGTGTGGTGATAATGGGGTTGCATGACATTAGTATTAAGAGCTTCAGAATAATCCTCCCTTTATCGAGTCATAATTTGTTAAATTGTCATGTGTATTTTGTGATCTTATTTGACAATGCAGATATTCAAAACTCTTGAAAAAAAAATTTGAAAGGAGTGCATCACTCAAACATTAGGCAGTTGAGTAGTCACTGAGCCCACCTGGGATTTCAACCGTCTCTTCACAGTAACAGCATTCTTTGAATTACAACACGAAATGCTGCCTTTGACTCTACAACTGTTCCACCTCCTTGACATTCATATAAAAAAAGGAGAGTGAACTTTCATTTTAGAAACCAGTGCCTCCCTCCCAGCAGACGTCCACGTCCACATTGCCTTTATCTCTTTGCCTCAGCATGAGGCACTTCCTCAAGACTCTCCCAAACTCTGCCATCCGTGAGCCCTGCACAGCTGGCCTTTTTCCACCGAGCAACCCCCAGAATTCTGGGTTTTTGATGATTACCAAGGCAGCACAGATTGTCTCGGTGTCTTAGCACAACCAGTGCCATTTTGGACACCAAACACAGCATGTCAGTAACCCGCTCTGCCCTCTCCAGCTCATCAGTGCCCCACGGCCAGTGACCTCCTGAGCTGTGTGCGAAGTGCAGTGAGGCTAATTAGGACCTTTGGTGATATTTTCAGTGCTTCAGCCTTTATTCTGACGACGGTGAATTCTCTGATCGAGCCTGGTCTAGGGACTGGGTGTTCCAGTTATTGGTCAATTGAAAGAAAGAAAGTACAGGTGTCAGAGGTGTCTGTGCTTGTGAGAGTGGCTGGGCTGAAATGACAAGATTGATTGTGTCAACCTGCTGCCTCCATTCTGTGGAGTCACCAGATGCCTACACAGCGGGGAGGCAACTTCCAAAACTGTCATCTACCCTACTGTACAGGGCCCCCCTCCCCATCCTGGTCCGTCCAGCCTCTCCTCAGAAAGAGGATGCGGAGTGAAGTCATCGCCAGTCACCGTTTACTGAGCCTTGAGACAATCACAAACAGCAATAAGAGCAGGAAAACTGTGCCGGGAAGATTAATAATGTCCTTCCCACTTTTCCAATCCACCGTGTGTGTCCAAAGTTTTCTCTATGAGTGTTTGTGAAGCTGTAATAAAGGATATTACTTTTTCACATAGCCTGGGGTCAAAGATACCACGTCCAAAATCAAATGCAGGTGAGCAAGACAGCCTGCTCAGCTTCGGGTGAGTGGTACCGGAGATGAATCCTGCTTCCAAGTTTCATTTGAGCAATATTTCAAATTACCATGAGGGGATGGTCTGGATATTTAATACATTAACTGTCTGAGTGCCAAATATTCAGATGAAAGAATTTACACAAAGAAAAATTTAAAAGAAGGAGGAGGAGGAGAAGAATGGGAATAAGAAGAAGAAAGAAAGAAGGAAACCATATGACCCTGAGCCAAGGATGTGATGAATTAACTCCTTATATGACTGTTCATCCTTGAAGAAGCAGATTCTCACCTATCCAGGTTCCCTTTCTTCTTTTTTAAAAAAATTTTTACTGAAGTGTAGTTGATTTACAACATTTGTTTTAAGTGTACAGCAAAGTGACTCAGTTATACATTTACATACATATATAGTTTTCTTTTCAGATTCATTTCCATTATATGTTATTACAAGAAATTGAATATAGTTCCCTGTGCTCTACAGTAGGTCCCGTTGATCTATTTTATATATAGTAATGTGTATCTGTTGATCCCTAACCCCTAATTTATCCCTCCCCACCCTTTCCCCTTTGGTAACTGTTGTTTGTTTTCTATGTCTGTGAGTTTGTTTTTGGTTTGTAAATAGAATCTGTACCATTTTTTTTTTTAGATTCCATATATAAGTGATATATGATATATGTCTTTCTCTATCTGACTTACATCACTCAATATGATAATCTCCAAGTCCATTCATGTTGCTACAAATGGCAATATTTCATTCTTTTTTATGGCTGAGTAGTATTCCACTATATATATATACACACTATACACACACACCACATCTTCTCTGTCCAGTCATCTGGACATCAACTTTACATTTAGGTTGTGAGGTTCCCTTTCTTCTTGACTCCAGTGTCTACCTCCCTTCCTGGAACTCTCTTCTCTCATAGCATCACTTTATCCTTCTCAGCTGGGTCTCGACTTCTCCAACTTTCTCAATCTCCTTTGCTGGCTCATTTTATTTTGCCTCTTAAATGATGGTGTCCCTATGTCCTCAGCATTTTTTCTTTCTGCTTTGCTGTGTGATTTAATTCTGTCTCCTAGTGTTAACCACATACCAACAATTTCCCAAATTTCCTTTCGTCTCCATTCCTGATCTCACTCTTAAGCTGACACTCTCATCTGCACTGCACATTTTCAGCTAAAAAGCCTACAACTCTTTCCTAATTAACATTGACTTATTGTCATCATTCAGCCCTGCCCCCTACCCATATTTCATAAATCAGTTAATGCATTATCAATCCCCTGCTCACTCAAGCTAAAACACTTCCCTTCAGGCTTCATGTCTGATCTGTCATTAAATCTTGAAAGTCAACCTCCAGAATCACTCTCTAATCCATCGACTCTTCTCTTTCCCCAGGGCCATTGCCTTGTTTAGATTTTAGTCTCTTCTCCCCAAATAAATGCTACAGACCCCTCAGTGACCTCTCCAGCTCTGCACTCTCGTCCCTTCAGCCCATCCTCAGTCCTGCAGCTCCGTAGGACACAGTTCTTTCCTCCACGTCTACTCTGGGGATTCTCTGATTAACATAGGATTTTATCACACTCAGTGTTTACTTGTATCCCAAAGCCTATGATGATTTCTCTAGTTGGTGGACCTAGTGTCTTGTATTCTATCAAGTCATAAGAAGGCAATGCATTCAACTTGCAGCTTTGGTTATTTCTATGAATTTCTAGACAAACTGTAGCAAAGCTATCCTACCTGCTTTCATTCTTTTTTTAACTGCATCAATTATTAAATCAATGGACATTTAGCAAATGCTACCATGAAACCGCCTCTGTGCTAGTTAGTGGGAATTTAGAGGTGGGCTCTCAAACAGCTCAGAGTTCAAGTTGGGGCGGCAGAAATAAATGGATAGTTAATATATAATGGGTTATAAGTCCAACGACAGAGTCTTGCACAGGAATTCTTGTGTCTATAAGGGATGAACACATTACCCAACTTGGGGCCTTCTTAGAGAAAGTGCCACCTGAGAAGAGTCTTAATGGATAAGAGGTGGCTAGCAAAAGGGCAGAGGGAAAGGGAGGTGCAGGGAGGTCAGCAGTCGTACGTCTGTGCAAGGAATTCCAAGACCTTAGGTGCTGCTGGAGCATCACGTATGAGAAGAGGGTGGAAAGGGGAGGAGATTTTGCACAGTTAATAACATCCTTGGTTACAAGAAATCAGAAGTGAATATGAATATCTCAATCAAGGAAAAATTTAGCATCAACCTGTCAAAAAAATCAATCAGTATGAAATGGCAATGAGATCATGATTATAAATATGAGCAGCATGAGAGATGCTGGGTTTTTAAATGACTACGCCCAGGCATCCAGCTCTTCCAGTAACAGTCAGTCCGGGAAGGCTGGGCTGTTTGTGTTTTCTTGGGATTAGTGACTCCTCTGTCTGAGTCCCCTTTTCTGCGGATCCCTGGGGAATTACTTCATTCTGATCATTCCTCAATTTTGTCTCTGTCAATTCTGCATTTGACAGACACCGAGAAGAAGCACCCCCTGCCTTCATTGCTGCCCACCCCCAACCCAGTCTACGACCCATCACTATTCAGCAGACTCCAGAAGTCCAGGACTTTTGTGTCTGGCTTCAAAGAAAGCCCCAAAGTTACTCAAGGAATGGTTTTTCTGGATACAGTCCAGAGCTGTCCTTTAAATAGAAACGCAGGGCTTTGCTTAACAAGCCCTGAGGCACCCTTCCTCTGGGACCGTTTTGAAAGTGTCTTAGGCTGACTTTTCCTGGAGGACTTCAGGAAATCCCAAGTCGGTCCTCTAATTTCTGTGTCCAAACAGGAATGAGAATTTAATGACTTCTTCCCTAACTTCATCTTGAAAAAAAAAATGATCACATGGAGAACAAAGAGTGATTTGAATTCCCATTTAAATTCCTGTGAAGAGAGATGTTCTATGAAAACCAAGTGATGTTTAAAAAAAAAACTTTGACTCAAAAGAAAATCAAGCTAAATTCTAGAATATTCTGGAAAGATACAAGGGCTTTTCTCATTGTCTTCTGTCATTCCTTTGTCTTTGCCTTTCTCCCTTGTTTCTTTGTTATTGAGAATTCCACTGAGGGTGACTGGTACAGAAATACTCTGACCAACACGGCACCAAATGAAGCTTGCAAAATAACATTAAATAACTAAGGCTGATTTGCTTCTGAAAGTTTACTCTGGACCCCTGGGGGATAGTATACTCCTAGCTCTTCTCCTAGAGTCATTGCTCTAGGATCAGAGACAACAGACACATTCTGTCCCCTCCCTTCCTCACTTTGAATAAGGTTCCTGTCGAGTGTATCCAGTTTTTCCAGAACCGTCTTAGCCCCTATTCAGCACTCCCTTCTCCTCAATGCCCCCAACTGATGTGTTATTCTCAAGACTGAGAACAATGTGCGGCAAGTCCCAACGGTGACAAACAATGTCCCATCCACGACAATGCAAACACGGAGGACAGGGTGGGGTCTTTGCAGCTAGGACCCGGGTTCAAATCCAGACCTCACCACGTGGAAGCCGTGTGAGTCCAGGCAATGTGATTTCTCTCTGCACCAGTTTCCTCACCTACACAATTGGATGGCAACATCTACCTCACAGTGATGCTTTGAGGATTAAATGAGACCGTATATGTAGAACCTGGGATGGTAAGTGGTTAATAAATTATAGAACTAGTAAGAGCAATAATGAAATGAATCCATAAATATTTAGGTCGGTTCCTGTGGAAACACTCACATCTAGGGATTAATTATTAGACTGCTCAGATTCAGAGCAATCAGCTAAGTAACATGTCAAGTCCAACACATCTTAGGTCCCCTAGAGCCCCGAGGCCAGCACCTGCAGACTACACTGGATGCACGGGGAGAAAAGGGAAACAGAGGATTGGAAAAGGAGACGGGGTAGGGGGGCAGGGGAGGCCGCCCCTGAGCCAGACCTGCCTGACCCGAGTCCGTGCAGTCGGTCTCCATGCTGTGTGCTGTACACGGCGGGGTGTTCCGTCCTCTGAGAACCTTCTGGGTGCCCAGCACTGTGCCCCCACACACTGCCACATCCAACACCCTGCTCTGCAATCGTAAGAGCATCAGCTGAGCAACACTGTTCTCAGTCCTGGCTGTGCCTCAGAATTATTCAGGGAGCTCTTCAAAAAACCTGACGTGCAGCCCCCCATTCCATCTCTCCACCTTTGATGTCCTGGCTTATTTCATACAGTGCATGGCTCAGGAAATAAGTATTTTTAAAACCTTACCCGTGGATTTTAGAGGACTACCAGGTTGAGAAGCACTATGGAAAAGTGCTACTTATATTAACAGTAAAGATGATTAATAGTAAAGATGATCATACTAAAACTAGCCTGGATTGGAAGTTTACTTCATTAAAAAGGTGGGTGAGGGTAGAGCTCAGCGGTAGAGCCTGCGCTTAGCGCGCGTGAGGTCCTGGGTTCCGTCCCCAGTACTTCACTTAAAAAAAAAGTACTTCATGCTGCTCCCTATGCTCAGTGCAGGTTACACAGCTTGCCAGTGGTGGATTCAGGATTGGAAATTAGGTCTGAATGATTTCAATGTTTGTATTTTTAACCAGTATCACGTATGTGTCTTAGGTTAATTTTTAATTTGATGGGCCATCCATATAATATAACTCAATATTAGCATACTGCATGACTTTACTTCCTCCCAAGGTAACGTACAGTCATTTCAGCCATGGTCACGGGAGCCTATGACCCTGGCATTGCAGGGTGGCAGTTAAAAGCATGCATAGACTCTGGGCCTGGATAACCTTGGTTCAAATACTGGCCCTACCACTAACCAGCTGAATACCTGGCTCTACTAGTTGCCATTTGCATAACTTCTGTGTTCTTCAGTTTCCTCATCAGTAAAATGGGAATAATAATTCTAGTTATTATTATTATAATAAAAAACCTTACAGAGTTCATTGTAGAGGATTAAAGTACTGCGTGGTGAATAGTGTCTGGCATATGGTAAGAGCTATACAAGTTTTGTTGTTTTTCTTCACCATTATGTACCTAATTGAGCCAGCGCCCAAAGGTGGGAATTTCAGGAATCATGGAAGTCTGTTGGGGAGACACTTTGGAAGGTTAGCTCTTTGCCACATTTCTAGGATCACACGACATTTGTGGCCATTCGGTTCTGAATCTTGAGCACGCATGGGGAGTAATGTGTGTCACGTTTTTCTTTCCCCAAAGCACACGGTATATGGATTCATTTTATGAGCTATCTTTTTTCCTACGGAACAATTTCTGTTTCAGGCCTCAGAAGCATCTTAGGTATAAGATAGGTACAAAAGCCTGGTTATTTCCCATCCTTTCTCTTATTAAATTATCCACAAGGTACAATAAAACATAGAACAGTCCTCTGTTTATCCTTTCTGCTTATCAATTTTCAGACTTTGTCAGCTTTCTGCTTATCAATTTTCAGACTTTGTCAGTGCAATAAACAGTATGTTGTTGAGGGGTTTTATTTTGAGTTTTCTATTTTAGAAATGTCTCTATTGTAAAAAATCTCCTGTTATGTATGTATTAGTTTTAGTTCACAGAAGCTAGTATGCTTCCTCAGTACCAACTAGGTTCTGGAAACTATTTAATATACATATTTTTTCTAATATTTCCTTAATCTCCTGTATTTTATAGGTGAGCCTGTTTCTCTGCCCTTGTTCCCAGAATGTCATTCCTCTTTTTCTCAACTTCCAGCCTGCATTATGTTTCGATGGGAGTCACGACTACTGTTTCTTCTCTATTGCTGACTCTCTCTTTCCCATTTTGTCTCTCCGTGGGACTCTTGAGGTCCTACACCTCCCAGAAGCCGCCTCTCAGAATGAAGCAAACACCCCTACCTCCTAGAAATACGGTTTCTCTCCCCCAAGGAAGCTCACTGCATAGACATATGAAAGAGAGAGCCATAAGCATGGTCCTGTTGGGAGAATTGTTTCTGGGGCTCTGTGGCCGCAATGAGGGAGCCACAGTGCCCCGTGAGAGCCGTGAAGTAGAGATGAGTAACAGCCAGTGTCGCTCCCTCCCCAGTGGCCTCTGCAGTGGCCCCGCACAGAGACGGCCCACGGTGCGCACTCATCCCATCACCAGGGGAAACACTTCTCACTGCCGCTGGGAAAAGGATGCGCTGTTGTCCCTGTCCTTGGCAAAGGACTCCAGAAGATGCCGGGGTGTGTGTGTGTGTGTGTGTGTGTGTGTGTGTGTGTGTGTGTGTGACAACAGGGATGTAACTCTAAGCCCATCCCTGCTCTCATTCCTGTCCTGGCAAGGAGCCTGTGCCCACGCTGCTCACCTCCACGTACATTTCCCCACGTGATTGATGCTCTGACATTTGTAACCAGCTGTTTCCTCCCCACATGAGCACTTCCTGCACCGCCTTTTCCCCTCTGCCCAGGGGATCCGTAATCGTTTCCTCTGATTGCTCTTGTACCTGTCCTATGTTTTCCCCAATCAAAGCTGCCTCTGTATTTGCAGTCAAAACACACATCTTTCCATCCTAAAGTCACAGTGTGCTCCCTCCCGTCTCGTTTCCCTTTGTCTTGGTTTGTGGTGATTCATTTTAGAATTCCTGTGATCGCTTTATAGAGAAAAGCAGGATATTATTTATGGAACAAGAGATAGGGACAAACAGATAGAGGTAAAAAAAATAAATTACCCAAAATGTTGTATGTGGGGGAGTGTACAATGGCTTCTGAATGACTACAGAAACAAACAGATGGAAACGCTACAACAGGTCCTTGCGCCTAACAGTCCTTCAGCAGCACAGAGATACATGGTTGTATTCTCTGCTCCCACAGTAATTGTTTCAAACATTGCGCACACTCAACTTTTCTAAATTCCATCTGCATAGCACAGACAATTTACTACCCTGCCACCTCTCTCTGTGTTTTCATACGTCTCTTTCTCAGTGACAACATTTCTATAAAATAAGAGCCATGGGTATAAAATTCCAAGCCTCTTAACTTGATCGTGGCAGAGAGCAGCAAAATCCTTCAGACTGGTCTTGGTACAAAGCTAACGTGAAACTGTCAGCCGTAAACTATAATGACGGTAGCCGTGAACATCTAGTGAACGCTCGCCATGTCCCAGGTGTTCTTCCAGATAACTGACTTCTTTGGTTTCATTTTATTCTCATCACAACTTCAGGAAGAATGTGTTATTATGTACATCTGGAATGTGTGTAGTTTACTGTACAGAAATCATACCCCAATAAAGGTGATAATAATAATAATAATAATTATAATAAAAATAATAATAATAATAATAATAATAATAATAGAAGAAGAATGTGTTATTACTGAGAAGGACTTGAGTCTGAGTGATTTGCTCAAGTTCACGAGTACAGACCGCTTTGGTCTGACCTCATCACACCCTACGCTCTTGCTCTTACTGACTGCGCTCTACTATGATTTACATTGATTGGTTAAAATGTTTGTTCACATTCTTTATCAATAATTTTTTTTTCACTTTACATCTATGTGAGTTTTCACAGGGCCCTCAGATCGCACCATCCCGGGAGCCTATCACAAACTATGTTCTGGAAGGTCTGCCTCTGGGGTTGCGCAGCGCCAGAGCCCGGGCTTTGCGCTCCTGCTCGTCAAGAATGATGCGATCTTTGTGAACTTCCAGGATTTAATGAGGTGGCAACGTGAAATGGGTCTGGAGAGAAAAGGACATGATTACCAACGTGGTTGTCAAACTTTAGTGTTCCCTGAAATCACCTGTGGGAGCTTGTGAGACACGCAGACGTCCCAGTCTACCCACAAGCATTTGGTTTCAGTTTAAGGTGGATCCTGGGATTCCAAAATTCAAAAGCAGAGTGGCTAGAAGAAAGGATGAGTACAGGGTTTCTTGGGGGGGACGATGGAATATTTTTAAGTTAGGTTATGATGATGGCTGCAACACTCTGCAAATACACTAAAAAATACTGCATCAGATCCTTTAGATAGATGAACTCTAGGGCATATAAATTGTATCTCAGTAAAGCTGTTGGAAAAAAAAATCACGAGCATCACTCACCACATCAGGACAGCCTTCCAGGCAAGTCCTGCTGACCGCAGCTCCTAGAGGCCCGCGAAGAGCAGGGCTGGGATGGGCTGGGCCTCTGAGCTAGAAGGGCTGTGGTTTTTTCATTCACTTCAGAAAACTAAAGTACTTTATGACAAAGGTAGAGAGGAAAACATGGTCTCTTTTCGGTCCTCGAAAGTCTTTGTTCCTTTTTTCCATTTTTTTTTCCCCCAGAGAGGAGTGCTGTAAATGAGTATGTTTCAGTATCTCGTCTACTGGCTTTTTTAGTTAAGCCTCTTTTTATTATTTTTATAATCATCACTCTAGGAATGACAATACACATTCATAATTTATCATGATCAACCTTGAATTCGTATTACATGTTTTCACCTATAATGTAAGGTATTTTAATTGACTTTTTAAAAATTTAAGAGAGAAAATAATCTTTTATATTTACCCTTATCAAACTTCTTTATTGCTTACTGTAGATATGAATTTCCACCTGGCACCACTTCCCTTCAGCCTGAAAAACTCTCTAGCCATTTTGATAGTACAAATCTGCTGCCAGCCATGTTTCTCACCTTCTATCTGAAAATATTTCTATTTAACCATAATTTTTGAAAGTTTTTTTTACCATTCTATAGAATTCTAGGTTGCCATTACCGTTTAGCTTTTGCCTTTTAACACTGCAGAGGTTTTGCACCATTTTCTTTTGGCTCTTGTTGTTTCTGACAATGTCAAATTATTATTATTCCCTGTAGGTATTGATTTTTTTTTCTTTTTCTTGGTTGCAGGATCGTGAGGTCTTTTTCCGCTTTCTATCCCAGCTCCTTGCCTCTCTTACTCAGCAAAGTTCCCCAAGATGGAATTGTTAGGCAGAGAGGATTACTTTGTGCTTGGGGTGGCATCAGATTAAAAAATGACACGCCAGCCCAAAGATCCACCCAGTATTTACTGGTTGGAGCAAAGACAGTCCTTCTCTGGCTGGTGGCCTCCTCCGTGCTCCCTGACCACAGCCTCAGAACCTGGTCTCACCTCTGTCGGCCACTCCCTCTGGTGTTAGGCCTTTAATATTTCTTTGTGCTCATGATTCCTCCATGTCTTTTAAAAAATTTTGATCATTTCTGTTTGTATGTTGGCCTGGTGATTTCTGTTTTTTTTCACATAAACAAAGATCTTGCACCTCCTTCTGGATCCAAACTGAAAGTGGAACTCCTCTCTGTTTCCAAGGAGCTTAAAATCTGACTGAAGACACATAGCAGGACTGGGTTGGAAATGCCAGCTGCTAAGTGAATAAGAATCAATCTCCTGAGAGACCAGAGGAGGAAGCAGGGCTGCCAGATCTGATACAGGACATCCAGCTAAACTTGAATTTCATGTAGACAAGAACACAAGATTTTATGCAAAACTGAAAAATTGTGCTCTACACTGGAATTTAACACAACATTGTAAATTGATTATAACTCAATAAAAAAAGTTAAAAAAAAAGAATGCAATATTTTAATAAGAGCATATCCCAAATATTGCATGGGCTATAATGATGTTGAAAAATATTCCTTGTTTATCTGAAATTCAAATTTAACTGGACATCCTGCATTTTTTCTAAATTTGTCCCTAATAAGGAAGAGCCATGAGTAGGAGAAAAATGGCTCTAGAAGCAACTAAAAACTGAGCCAGGCTGTTAAAGAAGGACTGAAATGTTCAAATTTGCCACATCACATGTATACAGATGAGTAGTGGTAGGAGAAATGATCAGAGAAATGTGTCAGGTTCAGAATGCCTGAGGATTCTGAATGCCATTCTGAGAAGAATGGACTCTATTTTGCTGGCAAAGATGAATAAGACAGATCCTCGGCAAGTCCCTCATTTTTGACCTCTTTAAAGGTAACGGAAGCAATAAGAGTCAATTTTTATGGTAGAGGGCTTCCTGAAGAACACCCTTTTCCGATTTTATAGGGCTTTTTGCTTCAGTAAGACGCCATTTTCCTTTTTATGCTTTTCCTTAGGATTTTTTTTTTTACAGTCTTCATTTGTTCAGGTATGAGAAATGATGATGTCTCTACCTTCAGAAACGTGAAACAAATAAGATTTTCTATTTCTGCCAAAGAAATATAAACCTAGAGCATGTAGGAATTGACAAATGCCAAACAATAGGCTTTCAACCGTGCTTATTTGAAGCAACTTGCTGTCCTTCAGCGCACAATTACAAATCATCCTCTCAAGCTCTTCACAATCTCAGACCTGCCAAGAGCTAATTAACTGCTCTGACGGTGGAAAGACATCAGGCACAGTTTCTGAATGACTGTAAGGTATTTAATTTGAATCAAAGGAGAATTAAAAAGCAGTGGTGAGCGACTGTTGTAGCAGACTGAGAATGCCTATATCAAAGATTCTTATTTGATTTCAAAACCGTCTCCTGGAAATTTATATTGGAGTGAATGGTTTAAAGTGTGGGCCAGCGTTCCAGAGCAGTGAGCAGGGACGGAAACGGTGATCATGAGTGTGTGATGGAGCACCCTCCCAGCAGGGACTGTTTCGTCCTTGAGCATCTTTCCTGCTTCTGATCAGTGGTCAGAACATGAGCGAGGATGCCTGGTGCTTCACTTCATGGTCAGAACAGCTAAGCTTCCCCTAATGTGTGTAACTGAATCCAGTGACCTCTGCATCCGAACTAATTTGAGGAACACATGCATAATCGAATAAATGCCCTCGTCATTAACGTGCAGCTGTTTGCAGTCACCGTGCAGCCTCGCCCTTCACCCCGATCCTAGCCCCAGGTCTGAGAAGTGGCAGCAGGGATGGGATTTGTCCTTAGGTCCCTTCTGAGAGAGCTGTGCAGATAGATGACTTCAGCTGAAGTCTTCTGGCTGCTTCTGTCTCCTCCCCATTTCACCCCCAACTACACTTACGTTAACAAGAGGAGAGGAAAATTAGTTTTTGAGGTGCCTAGAACTTTCATGTGTTATTCTATTTAATTCTTACAAGAGTATCTCCAGGGTAGCATTATTCCTATTTTCAAGATTAAAAAAGTCTCAGAGCTTTGCTGTCGT
This sequence comes from Camelus dromedarius, assembly GCF_036321535.1. Classification (NCBI taxonomy): domain Eukaryota; kingdom Metazoa; phylum Chordata; class Mammalia; order Artiodactyla; family Camelidae; genus Camelus; species Camelus dromedarius. Next base: position 7,016,643 of record NC_087465.1, on the reverse strand, counting down.
GCACATCATTTAGACTCAGGTGGGCTGACTCCAACCACATCTGCTTCCTCCCTGACCACACAGCCTAGCTTTCCTTCTAGAATCTTCAGCTCCAGTTTTCTGTGTAGCCAATCCCTGATTGAATGCTGATTTCACGTGACATTTCCCTAAAACTTCCCTCCCACCCAAAGGTGGAGTCCTACCTATAACTGAGTTCAGCTCCTTCCAGGGATGGGGTTGAGTTGTCCTTCTCAGGCCATGTGTGACTCAGCTCCCTAAATGGCTCAGATTTCCAGGTCCTTCACCATCCCAGCCCCCACCTCCACCTCCTGTGTTAAAGCAGAAAGTGCCATTTACGTTCATAGCCATCAGAGTCCTTCTGCCTCGTGGGGATTTGATCATTTTTTCCTAGCTAGTTTTCCAAGTCTCAAGTACCTCCTTCCACAGAAGGCAGCTAAGTGTATGCATATACAATTTTTTACCAGTAACTCTAATGTTTTTACAAGACACAAGAGATTTTCCTCTTTTAAATAATATCCTGCAACTTTTCACGGAACTTAATTTTAACAGAACCTATAAAACGTTCCAAGCATATTTAAAAGTAAAAGAAAAATACAGCATCTACATAATTATCACCAAGACTGAACAGATGTTAACATATTGTAGTTTGTTTCAGATCATTTTTTTAAAGAAATACGTTTACAGACATTGTTAAAATGTTACCTCCAGCCCATACTCCTTCCTCCCTAGAAGTATCCACTCTCCTGACACTGGCATGGTTCATTCCCAGGCATGTTTCTGAACTTCTATAATAGAAATAAATTCATCAATAAATAATATGTGTGTGTATTTTAAAGATTTATATAGTTGAAATCTAACTGCACATATTTTTTTTACTTTTCTCCCACTTTTTTGTGGATGTCTATCCAAGTAAAACTAAATGAGCTCAAGGAGGTTTTTCATTTAATCACAGTACACCAGAAAAACAAACAAACAAACAAAAATGAAAATCTAATTGCTCCTCTCTTGTGCAGTGTTTACATAAATGTGATTTATGGAATGGAATGCTATCAAAGCTCTCTAGCAGTTCAAATGGATCAACAAGATCTACACATCTTTGTAACACTTAAGTTCTTTTTTTTTTTTTTTCAAAATGCATTTAGGCCAAGGAAAGCAATGAATATAAAGTGAGTTTTTACAATAGTAGGTTTCTGTTTGCGTCTTTTTAAGATTGATCCCTTGGTAATATAAAATATTGAATGATTTAGTACATAAAAATTCTTAGTGTTATCCCTGGTGGAGAAGAAAAGAAAAAAAAAAAAAAAAACAGTGCTTCGGATTGTCTTTATCTAAATCTCTGCTTTACCTTCAGCTCATGTGTTCAATCCTGCAATGCAGATAGCACAGAGGGGCAGGATTCTGACACTAAATTAAGTCAACGTGTGAGCAAACTCTGACTCTCATTCCGATCTGTCACTGACTCCACTAAAAAGTCAGGATAAAGGAAGTCTACCTTCTGTTCTTAATAAATGATTCCCATTTACTGAACTTGTGTATGGCAGGCAGATCAGTGATTCTGTTCAGAGGCAGGGTCTTTTTGGCTATCTGGTCTTATCAAGTTAGTTCTGAAAAGACTTCAGATAGCTCATTTGTATGCAGACCACAATGTCCACATCAGCAGGTCTAACTACCACAGCATCCCACCTGCCATATATAGCTGACAGTAAATTACTTTCAATATTACCTCCAGACCGTTACAGCTACAGTGGTGTGCGAATAATGCATGTGTGCACGTTGCTAGCGTCAGTAGGTACTCAATCAATAAAACAATATTGCTCAGTATTTCAGCAGAGCAGAGGTCTGATAAGGTAATGGTGGCCTGAAATACGTTAATAAGTATATTTCGTAAAAGCTCTGTTAGCGGAGACAGGGCCACTATGAAGTGGGAGAGCCGCAAAGCCTGCTGGGACCTGGGCAGCTCAGAGCTGGAATTCTGCTGAGAAACTTTGCCGCGGTTGGACCTGGGAGCGAAGCGATGTGTGAGGCAGGCAGGAAGCACTGAGCCATCACCTGAGTTGGTGAGGCAAAACAGCGATTCTCTGACCTACCGGAATAGGTCAGGTTGTCCTGCCGTAAGCTTTCATTGCGCACTGCAATCTTGTGTAGTGAGCTTATCACAAAAGGTATGCAATTCTTTGTAAAACTGTGTGATTAAGGTTTCTTTCCCCTGCCAGATGCTTCACTGGCTGGAATATGCTACACCTGTCTCGTCTGTTACCTGTCCCCAGTGCCAAGCAAAGCTCCTGGAACACAGTTAATGAGAAAGTTATTAAAATAGTTAAAGGGATATTAAGGGGAGGGTCCCAATGTAGAAGTCCTATTGGGCACCAGTCATGATAAGGCAGGTCTTCTCTGTGTCTCCTCCCCACATCTGACCAATCCAGCGGGAGCAGCAGGTCAGTAATTCCAGACGAGCAATAGAGTGGAGCTCTGATCACAGGTCTGAATTCAGGCCCCTTGGTTGCATTATTCACCTGCGTTATTCACCTGCTATGTGACTTTGAGCAAGTTACTTAACTTTCCTAAGCCTCCACTTTCCTATCTGTAAAATGGATAACGGTTTCATACATTGTTATTAAGGATGAGCAAATCCTAATTTGTTTAGCTAAATGAATAAGCCTGAATGGCTTACTGAGCGAGGAAATGAATACCCAGCAGGAACTGTCAATGCGGATAGAGTTCAAATGCATGCTGAAACAATTCTGGCCACATCTAAGTCTGAGTGGACAGGAAAACACTTTGAAATAGTATGCATTTATGGTTTATTGTTGAAGATGTAATTAGTCCCTGCATTTCTTTCCTTCTTCAAAAGTTTGTTTATTCTGTAGTTATTATGTTAACATTCTTGTTTTATTTAAGTGTTTTCTTGTTGATTAGCACGCATTTATGTAGCCAGGATAATTAGGTTGAATTACATCAATTTGGAGAGGTTAAATTCTAGTAATTATACAATTGCAACTTATAATTAGAGTATAAATTTGATGATGGTATATTACTCACAATGCATACAATAATGCAATTTAAGAAAGATGTTAACTTAGAGTCCAGGATACTGTTGACTTAAGCAATCTATTTAGTCTGTAAAAATGTTTGAGTTTGAATATTCTAAAAAAAGAAACCTGTAAGTTGATACCTTCCCATTTTATAGTTGAAAATGTTATGTTGTATCTGTTTTTAAAATGTTTTCCAAATCGGTAGAAAGCCATTTAGGAGATGACGTGAGAAAACAGAAATGTCTTCTACATGCTTAACTTGGTACATTGAAATGTACATTCCATCTTCACGTTTGAGTTACAGTTCCAGGTATTTTTTACAAACAAATTGTAAGCTGTACTATTAAATAGCTCTGTGATAGATAATTCATAGGTATATCTCTATTTCAAGCATACTTAGGCAGGTGGAATGTCATTGATATCAAGAAGAGTTGACTTCTAACATTTCTCAGAGTCAGCACTGAATAACTAGAAAGCTTAGTTGACCATAAACTATTTTGCTTTTCCAAAACAGTTATACCTGAAGCCGCCCCCAACCCATCATGGGGGACTTCTCTTAACATTAGAAGGTTAGAGGCTCTATCTGTCAACATCTTTAAATAGAACATTCTAACTAGCATTTCAGATATACCCTCTAGCATTACAATTCTAACAAGCTTTCAAATGTTTTGAAACAAAAACAAGAAAAAAGGAAGGCGCGCATAGTGGATTTTTTTACAATGTTTTTTATGAATCAAATAATAGTAATTATTCCTTTTAACTTTCTAAATACTGCATCTTTCACTTATTTATTTTTGAATACATTTTATTTGGGAATAATTGAAGATTTACAGAATGATTGCAAAAACAGTACAGAGAGTTCCACGTACCCTTTACTTTTCGTTTTTTTTGTTGCAGGATATGGAGACAAAGATACATAGATAGATCTCTATAGGCAGATCTTGAGAGAGAGAGAGAGAGATTCAAATATACACAAAGCAAGGGAAAGATCACATATAAAATGAAAGCATTTAGGGACAAAGCGTCAGCTTTAGGGCCAAGGAGAATCAGCAAATTACCGAGTTAATACAGTTTTCCATATTGTGACACAGTTTTTAGGTATCACAAAATTCAGTTCAAGGACCTGAGTTTTAATAACAAATGTTTGTTCAACAGACCCTTGGCCCATTCTAAGATATGTCTGCTAGCTTCCATGGCAGGACTTAAAAAGCACCGAGTTACAATATTACAACATCAACCATAATAGGAACGTTGTGTTTCTGCTAAGTAGCTCTGTGTTGCAAGATGGATTGCATTGATTTTCAACATTTTCCAAGGTAGCATCAATGCTAATTGCTAATAAGCCTTATACTATGCCTGAAATAGATTTTAAATTTGCTGGATTCTATTAAACTGAACTTTAATGGGTCAAACTTACTTTCATTGCACATTTTGTTGTTCTTACTTAAACAGAAACATTTATTAGCTCTGAGCAGAATTACAAAAATGAATAAAAAGGTCAGCCTTCCCTTTAAGGAAAAATCTAAAAGGAGAAATAGAAATGAAGAACATACAAGATTCTGTAGAAGACCTAATATGAGATGTGGTGTAAGATTTGAGCCCACAAAAAGCTGTGGGAGCTTTGAGAACATATGTGGCTGGAAGAAGCAGCCTTTAGTCTCTGGGAATGACTGGAATGTTCTGGGCACTCAGTAATACGGGGGAAGCTCGTTCTATGAAAAGAAAACGGTATGACCCAAGGTTTGCAAAACCAGCCCACGGAGTGCACATGCCCTGTGAAGTGGCTAGTTGTCAAATGGATGGACAACGTTTCAGAGGCATCAGAAAGACCTTCATCTGACAAATGAACGTTGTTCTACAAAGGCAAAGACTTGGAAAGCCGTCTGCCTCAGCTGCTTTTCCAAATCAAGATGAGCAACAGGACATACTTTCTTCTCGTCCTTCATTCACAGCGACAGCTGCTTCAGAGTCTGGAGTGAAATTACCAACAGCCATCATTCACACCACAGAAGGGTTGGGTCGATGACCGCCAAACCCAACCACACATCACGCTGCAGTCTCGCTTCCGTGGACAGGTAACGTTTTGACATGTTGTATTTTTAAAAAGCCTTATTCCTTTTTTCACAAACATGCATCCACTTAACATGATCAGGTACACACACTTTCTCTCTATAATTTTTCTGACTCCTTAGGTGTGGCAAATAAGTTTTTGCAGAGAGAGCACCAGGAGGAAGCAATCAAGTCAAAGGCTGAATAAAAGACACAGACACACACTCTCTCAGAAACGGCAGCCTCAACTAAGCAGTGGAGGAACACAGATTAACCTCAACAGAGTCAGACTTGCAGATACTCAAGACAGGAAAACAGCGATGTGCTGTGAATTATCTACTGTAGCGCTATCATTTCTGTTTCCTGTAAAACCAGAACATTTGAAGACCAGATAACACTGGACTAATACACTAACCATTCCCCTCTGGGACCTGCCTATAGACACAATCCAAGCCAAAGAGACAGAAAATCTGCAGGTAATCAATAGTGAGCTATGGCAGTGTGGTGGCTTAGGTAATTTTGGCCACGTGCCTATTTCATCCACCTGAGACAGACTTAAGTAAATCCTCCTTGAATAAAAACTCATTGGGTATTATAAGAAGGTGCTAATGACCATGGTAAGAAAAAGTAATCTATAAGGTATGACAGACTCAAATTGTTTCTGATTATACCTACATATGCCTAATTTAATATACTAGGAGCTATTGTTGTAAATTTGAATCAATGGTAAACTGTGCTTAAATCATGATTTACTCAATATTTTTTATCAATTGTTACCTACCAAGAAAAAAGAGCTCCCAGCCAGAAAAGTAAGAAAATAGATTTTTCAAATGAAATTAGGAAGTGTCTTGCAAAGAAGAAAAATAAGAATTACAAACCACAAGTGGAAATCATTGTGTGCTCAATTACATTAAAATCACACACTCATATACTTCAAGAAGGCTGAAATTTGAAGGAACACTAGAGAAACATCCTCCCCAAAAGTCGCAGATCACAGTTGAAGACGTCAAAGTCAGCATGCCTATTCTCCCACAGGTGGAAGGAATCTGCTTTTTCATCCATCACTGCAAGTGGACTGTCTCATCTCTGAACCCCACCAGTGCCAGAGAAGCTTGATGCTTTACGAGGCAGTTTGCTGTGCTCGTGTGTGCACATTCTGATTTGATTTTAAGTCCTGCTGCCCAGATACAGATCTCATCTTCTGTGTGTTTTTGCTGTATTTTCCTGAGCACAATGAGTGAGTTGTGTTATTCTTCTGAGTGGACCGTGTGGGTGTTCAAACATTCTTAATTAGGAATTGAGGCACCCTGGAAAATAAAGTAAGCGTGTGTATGTGTTCATGTAAGCAGTATGTGTAACAGGTAGTGTTCTACTAAACAGCAGTGTAATCTTCATGCCCCTTTGGTTTTTCTGACCTCAGATATTTTGCCCAATGAGAGGTAATTTCTGAAGATTCCCAGGTTTGCTTCTAGCTGTAATGTCCTATGAATCTGAGTACTGGTTTAATTAAATTTAAAATACTTTCCTGTCATCATCTCCATTAGGTATGGAAAAGAACCCCTTTAGTAATTAGGAGACTAACTGAAATATAAAAATAACAGATTTTTAAAAGTCTCAAATATTATTGACTGCGAATGATGTTAAGTAATCTATTTCCACTGTGAAACATTCAGTATTTAGGATTCTACAAAATGTTTTTATGGCAGATTTTAGAGTAGATCTTCCCATCAAACATCCACCAGAGAGCATGAGTCTAGAAACAGATAGCTCACATGGTGCTTATCACCACTTTGCATTTTCTGGATGAGTTGCTGTCCGACTAGCTAAGTTAACTGCTGTTTGAAATGCTCGGGAATACTGATCAATGCAGGAAAATGGCAGATGATACGGATATTGGGGTTTCATCACGCATCACTCTGACATTTGTTTGAACCTGATTTTTGTTTTGCAAACTCAGTAATTTCTACCTTAACTTCCTGCCTAGCTTCAAGTGTTTTCACCTGTCTTGTAAATTATCAGATATGAAGCAGTGACCTAACAGCTAAGGATCAGCCGGAACACCTACCAGTCGGAGAAAGAGGGAACTGCTAGTGTCATGCTGGGTCTGGAAATGTACATGAGAAAGAGAGAGACAGAGAGACAGAGGCAGAGTGTAAAATGCACTCAGGATGCGACTGGCGAGGGAAATACACAGAATTTAACGTCTTTTTCAAACACTATTTAGAAATATTTATTTCCTTCACTAGTAGCCACATACATGTTATTTAGAACATGTATAGCACATTCTGGTTTGCTTCTCTTCTGAGAAACTCATAAAAAATGTACTTCTGAGAATTCCAGCCTAATCTCTGTGTAAGTTATCTATCTAATCTATAAACCCATAATCATACATTACGCAAGCTTTGGATAATCATCTAATAATCACAGACTGATTTGGGGAATCCTTTGAGGCTTATCACACTGCTGTCTTTGCTGTCCGTGTTGGAATGGCCACTGGATTTTTAAACCAAGCAGACTTTTTAGCACCTAGGATTGTTTTCAAGGGAAGATGATCCAATGGTGAACGACTGGGTTTTTAGTCAATTGTATTTTATGATAAGTGGAGCTGCTTTAAAAATTACTGTAAGCTAAGTCATGAATGACAGCTGCCTCTTCTCCAAACTAATTTGAAAAAAAATATAATCATAATTCGATTTAATATTTCCAAAAACTGATGTCAAAACATAATTTTGCATGAATATCACCCATATGACCTTTGGAGAAAAGTCACAACATCTCACTGTTCACTGTATGTATTTCCTCATCGACAAAGTGGCCAATCACCTCTGTCTGCTGTTCTGCAAGGTTGCAGCGATATGCTTTCAGAGTACGTAACACCAAAACAATATAAGACATTCTTCCAAACTATTTTAATTATTTAGGAATTGGATCAAAATTTCTTTTGCAGGGATTCAAGGTTCTAGGTTTGGATTCTGAATTATGTGGTAAATCTCTAAGAAGACACCAGAGCAGCAATCAGTGGCCAGGACCCTGGAGCCACACTGATGGGGCTCCATCTCCTAGCCCTGCAGTTAACGCTCTGCGTGACCTGGACCACCTCCTCAGCCTTTCTGAGCCTTAGTTCTTTACCTGAGCAGTGTGGGTAACAACAGCTTGTCCTCAAGGGTTATTCTAAAGGTTAAATGAGTCATTATTTGAAGTGCTTAATGCAGTGCCTGGCAAATAGCTAGCCCCTATATACCTAATAATTATTACCATTAAATTGATTAAGTGGCATTTGCTTTGCAGAAGCAACCCCAAGGCAACTACTGGCCTGTTGTAGAATATGTTAAGAGGTTTGAGATGTAACCCACTTTCTTTTCTATCTTACCCGTACCCTGACACCAAATCTTATCCTCAGTCCACATGAACGAATATTTCTGAAATAATGTGGATGTTAAGACCAAATGATGAATAAGTAGCCATCTGCTCTGAAAGTTGGAGGTTAGGACCCGGGATAATTCAAACATCAGTCCCTTCAAACGTCATGCAGGTGATTTTAATAAATCTGGGGGATGTCCTTTTCTTCCTGTGCTCTTGCCAGTCCTTACGTGATGTTCTAGCAAACAGCGAAGGCAAGCCAGAATTTCATCAGCTCACTCAATCATAGCAGCAGTAAAAAGCTCTTTGTTCAAACTGAAGATTGCAATGCTATTGATAATAACAACATACTTTGGCCATCTGACTTATGACGATGGTGGCTCTGCAGATGTAGTGGAGTTTTTCAAGTACAATTTGATAAACTAAAGTAAGATTTAGCCTCAGTTTTTCATTTGTACGGTCACAACATTCCTCATGAATTAGCCAAGGATGGCAAAGTGGAAGGAGAGAAATGACTGAAATAAAGACTGAGAGCCACCAATCAGTCACCGAAAGCACAATGGAACTATCCCCTCCCCACCAGCAAGGGTAGAGGGAACAATAAACAAGCATTAAAACTCACTAATAACCTGAATACAAAGAATACTGGAATTAAAAATACATAATTTTGCTTTTGCCGGAGGCTCTGGTCTTAGATATTGTGGATACACATTCATCTTCTTGCTAAGACTTACTTCAGTCAAAGCCATTTATATCCACTACTGACAGATGGCAAACCCAGTAGGGAAGGACCACACATGGTCTACGCCACGTGGTGGCTTAACGAGACCTTACTGTATTTTACTAAAGACGAGTTGTTCCGACACTTTAGTAAGGTATGAACTCATCCGGAAGTAAAGGGAGGAGGTGGGGGACCCCTGACACTTGTTCTCTTTCTAAACCATAAGCAAACCTTACTTAAAAACTCACTCATTCTGAAGACAGACTCTAACCTCCTTCAATCACATATACATGACCCAAAGGCCAGAAAAGAAAGAAAAAAGAAACAGAACTCAAGTGCATGTCCAAGTTTATTGTTAGTTTTATGACAGAACTCACTGAAATCTGAGAGAGCAGAGACCAGGGCTATATTCCACATAAATGGACAAATCTGCCCTAACAGCCCCATCACAGGGCCACGTATGGGCAACAGACCACTCTGACAGTCCTGAGTGCTCCGTGGGCTCTAAATATTTTATGCCCTCCCCATTTGTGAAGGCTTCCCGTCAAATACAAATATACAGTGGGATAGAGCAGGCTGGCATTCTGGAAGTCGGGCACAGATTTAATGGACGACAGAGTTAAGCCTGGCTCCTAGCCTGAGGTTTGTGTTCATTCACTTAGAATCTCACGAAGTATTTGTCAACACGGCCCTGTGCAACTTGGAAAAGTATGCAGAAAAGTGGATCCCATAACTCTGTAAGCCCTGCTCCTAAAGACCAGTTGTTTTTCACTTAAATGAAGCTGTCCAACCCCAGATGAAAAAGCATTTTGAGATTTCTGGTGCGCGTTAAACATTCGGAGTTCCTTTACAAATATCACGTTACAGCTTCATGTGGTTAAACCTTTGAGTTAGTGAGTGTAAACTCTATAAAAGAAGAGAAACAAATGGCACAGTTTGAAAATCCTCAGATAACATCTGCTCCTTCCACTGACATGGGGTAAGAAAGTTTAAAGCCAAACTAGAACTGTGTTCTCATTGCCAATAGCACCAAAGAAGAAAGCAAGCTGGAAAGACCAATTAAGCGGACCATGGGGATTTTTCTGTGCATTTAAAAAAATCCTACTACATCATAACCCTTATAACAAAGGTTTTCTTAATTTTAAGTCTCTTGAATTTGGCAGCATAACCTGAACTGACCCAGAAAGAAACTACATATCTCCTTTGTCCTCTTTGTGAGAATTCTGACGCATTCCCCTGCGGAAATACTAATGTGTTTGGTTAGGGAGCTCTGTCTCCAACTCTACTGAGGGTTTTTTGTTTGTTTGTTTGTTTTTTACAAACTTTATACTGTATGTGTCATACCACATTTCTGAAAGCTGAAAAGTTCTGAATTCTGAAACACATCTCACCCTATGCATTTTGGATGAGGAACTGTGGATCTCTGATAAAGTAAAGAAAAATTAATATGACCTTACAGGAAGCTTAAAGACTATATATGAGATGCTCATGACAGGTGCTGTTGAGAGTTCTGATGTGACCTAACAGGCATTTCACTCCAGGATTAAACAGGCCAGAGTGAAGACAATACCACCAACCATTTTTTTGCAGAGTATTGTAGGAAGTACCGTTCGCAATAAGATCCACTAACTCCTTACCGTGAAATCCCTTAGAGTTTTGAAAATGCTATAGCTGGACACTGTCTTATCTGATTTTATTTATATGAGATTAACCAAAGCAAACTGGGCAAGCATGACTATTTCTAAGTGCTAATGCTCAGAGAGGTAGAGCTGTCCAGCTAATAACTGGCGAAATTCAGACAAGCTCTTCTGATTCCTATGAAACTGTGATTTGTTTTATACCCAGTATATACCATCCAGCCTCAAGATCCTGCACAAAAACTTTAAAAAATTTTTTGTTTTTTAAAAACTTTCCCCATCCCTCAAAGTTATAATATTCATAAATATGTATGTATTTGTCTTATTGAAATTAAAGTGCATCAATGATCACATCTATAGGAAACATACATTAATAAAAGATTGTGACTGATATTCTTAAGATGATGTTTTCAGAAGCTAATAACATTAAAGAACTGCTGAGTACTATGACTCAATGCTTAGATTAATAGATAGATACATAGTTTTTATACGAACAGAATAAACATTTTAAGTACACATGGAACATACATAAAAATCAATGATGAATTAACTCTCAAAGGAAACCTCAATAAATGTCAAAGAATCCATATCGGATACATGAAAAATTATTACAAACCAATAAAAACAGTAACTAAAATTGCATGTATCTGTAAACCAAAAGACTCAGGACCAAACTTGGGTTAAAATGGTAATAATATGGGAAATTAGGAACAGTTCAGAGCTAAATGACAATTTAAAAACTACACATTGACAAGGGCTAGACACAACTAACAAGAAATTTATAGGAAAAATTAAAACTTTAAATGGATTTACCAGAAAACAAGAACTGAAAAAAAAAATTAAGAAATAAGAAAAGGAAAAGATAATAAAGCCAAAGAAATAGAAAGGAAATAACAAAATTAATCTCAGCAATCACTGAAATAAAAAATAAACACTAACAATTCAAAAAGATGAACAAAGCAAAATTGATCATTTGAAAATACTAAAAGACAAACTTCTGTTAATACTTATATATTTTTAATGAATATGGGAGATGAAAGATCCATATAAACAAATTATAGAATGTAAGAAAAGAAATATGTCCAGATATGAAAACTTAAAATATTTTCTTTATCATATGCCACTAAATTTGGAAATCTTAAAAAGGATACATTTCTGGAAAAATATAAAATGCCATAACTGGTAATATTGGTTTAATGAATATGATGATGGCCATTAAAAAATTAAAATATGAATTAAACATTTTCATTTTCATCAAAAAATGTACTCAAGGCCCAGACAGTTTTACAAAAAACTCTATCAAACTTTCAGGGGTAGATAATACAAACTGGATAATGAAATAAAAAAAAAGACATTTGTATGGGGATTTCTCAGGTATGAAAGAAAATCCAAATTAATTAAATTGGCTCCTCAAAATAAAACATTTAACAAAAACAGCACTTTATTTTCAAGAGTGCTTGTTAGGATAAAATATTTTAATACTAGAACACGAAACAATACAATTCATCAAATTAATGAATTAATGGGAAAGTATAGGATTTTCTCAGATGAAAAAAAGTATTTGATGGAATTCAACATCATAATAAAAATTCTGAGAAAAGTAAAACTAAAGGAAAATTCCTTAACTTGATAATGGCAAGGTATCAAAACCCCACAAAAACATAATGGGGTGACTTTGGCGCATATCCCCCCAGTTTTATTGAGCTGTAACTGACATTAAGCACTGTATAAGTTTAGGGTGTGCTGTATAATGATTTGACTTACATATATTGTGAAATAATTACACAATAAGTTTAGTTAACATCCATTATCTCACAGAGATTAAAAAAAGAAAGAAAGAAAGAAAAAGAAAAGATATTTTTCCCTTGGGATGAGAACGCTTGGATTTCCTCTCAACAAATTTCATATGTATAGAGCAGCGGTGAATATTTTTAAAAAGAGGAAATGAGGCAAAGATGTTCCTTATCAATATTTTTTGCTTTATTGTTCTATATAGTACTGAAGGTCCTAGAAAATGCAATAAGAAAAGATAAAATGAAAAGAGGTATAAGAATTGAAAAAGAAAGTGATAAAGAGTCATTACTTACCAATATATGTTCATCTACAAAGAAATGCCAATAGAATTAACACATAAATTCTTAAAAATAAGATAGTTCTGGAAAGTTGTCAGATTATGAAATCAATGTTCAAAAATTCTTCTACACAAGGAATAACCAAATAGGAAATAAAATAAAGTGGAAAATAAGATATTATTCAAACTAGCAAAAAGATAATAAAATATCTTGGAATTATTTATGGATGAATACATAAGACAGTGTAGAGAAAAATTTTTTTTATTTTAAAACTTTATTAACTACTGACAGATATAAAAGACCTGAATAAATGGAAAGTTACACTCTGTTCCCTGACAGACAACCTCATATTGTAAAGATGTTAAATTTTATCATATATCTACAATGAAGACTTGGGGAAGTGACTCATCTAATATAACAAGACATATGAAAAAGAAAAAAAAAGATAAAACAAAGCAAAGTACCATAGCTACCACAGTAAAAAGAATATGGAGCTTAATTATCTCTTAAAATCAGTAACATTATGTGCTAAAAAAAATCCCTTAGCCCTTTGCTTGAACCCATGAGACCCAAAGTGTATTCAAAACTGTACACGAAGTGACAAGCAAGAGGTAAACACAAATAAACAGTGTAGAAAACAGACAAACCAAGCTGAGCGTGTGGACCACTCATCACCAGAAGAAGCCTTAGCAACAGGGGAGGATACATGGCAACGGGAGACAGGCTTGGCATCCAGGACGATTTTGAGAGCAAAGTTTGCACAAGTCACGGGAGTTTTGAAATAGGTCAGGATATTTAGAGCAGAAGTTTTGTGCAAGTATTTATCGCCTCATACTCAGTCAACTCTTGTAATAGCCACACACTGATCTGCCTGCCTCCAGCACCCACGGCCAGGTTAATCTTCCTGGAATGCTGCATGTCAGGAGAATAAGAAGGTCTGAGGAAAAAAATGTTTCATTGCCATCTTTATTTCACAGTCCTTAGCTCTGTCTTGATGAAGAAAGAGAGTGTAGCCACTACAGACTTACTGAGGAACAAGGGAGACTTACATGCATACATGTACATATTATATACAGCTAAGTTATACAGTTATATACCATTAAATGTGTAAGTATAATCTTACATATGTATACCTAGTTATATATATGTATAGTTGTATATATAGTTTTATATGTATACACAGAAAATTTATATATTTATATATTTGAGCATGAACATGTATGTAGGTTGCAGGGTAACTAGCAGTGGAAGTCAGATGAGCGGGACATGTTGACAATGGAAGAAGATGGAACAGACTGGACGAAGAGCAATTTGACACCACAGTCTGGGACGGGAGGCGGGGGTCTTATTTCCCAAGACTGAGTGGAAGTGACTGTCTTGTCAATATATTGGCTCCACTGATTCCTCCCACAGCTACTGACCAAAATGCTGCGTTGCCAGCTGCAAATTTTGTCTGAATCTTGACCAGCTTCTCATCTTCAGTGAAGGTTGGACAAGGACCCTTTGGTTGACATTAGTTTCTGAATGAGACCAAAGAAGTCATAAAATTCACACCTGAAGGGCACCCTTAGTTGGGGTTGGGTGTTGTTCGAGCTTTTCCCTTCTGGGTCCTTTCGGTGTTCCATATGGAAGGTAACTAAGAAGAATAACAAATCAATATTGGCGACAATGATGTTTTCTGAATTCAAGAACTGCCCTGACCTTGGACTTGTGTGAAGGGGTAAATAAAATGCACATTTCATGAAAGGCAGAGCATCCAATCCCGGTTACAAAGAGGAAGGCAGAATTCAATGAATGTCTTTCCATTAAAATCAACATCCAGGTGTAAGCAAAAAGAAAAAAAAAAAAAAAAAAGCCTTTCTGCTCATGTTAATATCTTCTTCCCAACAGAGTAAGTAAAACAATAAAAACAGCAATAAACCAAGACTGGGATAAAGGTTGATCCCGTGCAGTAAAGTGAACAATGCTTCCGCTGTACGAGCACATGTTCATAATTCAACAGCAAACAAACAAACGAAGATGCTTCTCCGCTGACTGCACCTCATGTCTGGTGGCAGTGGCTGTTCTATGCAAATGAACTGAGGAAGCTGTGAAAGGAGAACATCTTTGATAGCATCTGCCTGAAAACATTCAGAACGCTCAGCATTTGAATCCGTGCAGCTAAGTACAAACGTTAATGGCTCTGCCTTAGACTGGGCGGGGTACCGAGACTGCTGCGTCTGACACGGAGCGCCTCATGAGGTGAGCCTATCAGTGTGCTGCATGCCTAATTTTCTTTTTACCCTGGATGGATGCTGAGGTGCAGAGACACTTGATGGAAACCTATTCCTTAGCCATAATGATGCTGGTATTTTTAATTTGCTTTCTTGCTTCCAGGCTCAAACACCTGCTAAGTCTGATCTTTTTAAGAACTGAAAAGCCTGGGCCAGAGGGAAGCAATATTACACTAACAGAGAAGCAGGAGCTGCACGGTAACTGTCTTAACACTATCCTAAGATGCTGCACATCCCTTACAATTTGTGAACTGCAAGTGTACTTAACAGGGTCTTCTCTGCAGTGTGGAAGGGTCCACGCTTCACAATCCAGCGGACCTGGGCTCTCATTCTGGGACATCACCCACCGGCTGTGCCAGTGTGGACCACAGCCGGAATCATCATTTACTTTTCACATCACTTCCCCTGCTTGACATCTCTTAGGAGCTCCCTAGTGATCCTTGGATAAAGCCTAATATCCTTAATTAACTTGGCCTAGAAGGTCCTGCATGCCAGGCTTTGCCCACCCTTCTGGTCTAATCTTGTGCTCCACCTCTGCTTATTGTCCATCCCCCAGCTACGCCGGCCTCTTTCATTGCCCAGGACACTGCTCTGGCACCCGGGGATCAGCAACTGTGGGGGTATCAGCAGTCCTGAGCGCAGATGTTGGCACTGTCATGGCGGCTGCTCCTGACACTGGCCTTGAGGACATCTTTGATAAATGGGAGCCAAGGAGAGAGATAATATAGTAGGTGACTGGAGGTGATTCTGGGTGACAGACTGATCTGTCAGCTACGAGGCTCACTGATGTACCCGTAAGTCACAGATCGGGGAAGAAGTGGGGCTTCACAGCAGTGGTAACTGGGTGCAAACGTAACTGTCCTTCTATTTGAGCACACAGCTCACTTCTGACTTTGGCACACTGACTCCCCATACTCAAGAAAGAGTGAACAAAAATTGATTTTACGTATTGCTTTCAATAAGGATTGGACCATTACCTATGGAAGGACAGACAAGAAAAGTGTGAAACTTGCACAGAGAAGCACAGAGACAGGGCTGAAAGGAAAGGAGGAGAGAGGAGCGGGGAAGACAGAGGGGTGCAGAAAGGGGGGCACGGAGCCAGGGGCAGCCACTTCTCCTGCAAGATGCTCCGTGTTCCCTCCACCAGGCACCCGCTCCTGGGATCCACGATGTATTTTCAAATTAGGGAGCATTACATATAACAACAATCAGTATATGATTATTAGAGAAAATTTGGAAAATTAGAAATGCAAGAAGGTTAAAAAGTAATGACCCAAGGTCCTCGCATAGAAAACCAAATCAAGTTAAACCTCTGCTGTGTTCTCTCCTGGTCATTTGTTTGTTTGTTTGTTTACTTTATTGAGTTATAGTCAGTTTACAATGTTGTGTCAATTTCCAGTGTAGAGCACAATGCTTCAGTCATACATGAATATACACATATACTCATTTTCACATCCTCCTCATAGTGTCTTGACACAGTTTCCAGACTTATTTTTAGTTTTTAACATAGTTGACAACTTATTCCTTTCACGGCAGTTTCTCAAGCTATCCTAAATTCTTCCTAAACATCGATTTAGAGAACTGTATTGATTCCACCAGGAAGACAGAACATCATATATTTACCCACATTCCCTACTTGGATGCTGAAGTCCCCTCCAGCATTTTACATATAGAAATAGTCCTCATACATTTCCAAGTTCACAGGCCCTACAAGGAACATGAGGACTTCCAAAATGTTGTCTTTACTGCTTCCAGTGGCCATCATAACTTAGAATTTCATGGACCCCTCCCTGCACAGGAAGACAAGAGGACAAAGCCTGTAGCATCTATGAGTCATTTTAAGTCATTGCTAGAAGTGACAGAAAAACACTGCCCAGTCATCAGTCAACTCTGCAGGATGTCCACGCTCACAGCTAAAATGGAGCCTGGGCATAAATAAAACATCTCAATCTTCTGCTGTCTGTGTGTATCTGTAGGCCTGGGGAAATTCACATTACAAAGAAAACTTTTCTTTCTTTAACTAAGAGTGTTAAAGCTTCATTTCTACTCAGGAGAAATTTTAGGATGATTCCTTGAGGGGACTTCAAATAAGTCAGTGATACCTGTTTTCCTGTTTTAGTGTCTGTCCTGTGTGATATTATAGGTCATTAATGATCTAATGGTTCTTCAAATGCTTTTCGTCTCTTCCACCAAAAGAAAGCCATTTTACTTCTGCCCACGCTAATACTATTGATAATTTCACATCTAATAACAGCAATTTGTAATCATACGTCTCTCCTTTCTAACTTACCTGCCTCTATTTTTTATTGAAGTTTTATTGAAGTCAGTTTACAATGTTGTGTCAATATCTATTTTAATCTCATGAAATGAAACCTAAAGTGATAAGAAAAAACAATATATTGAAGAATCTAAAACAACCTTAACCTTTCATTTACTTTGGCACACTTTACTTAGATTTAAATATAATTATTAATTCATTTTCACATGCATCCCTCTTTTTTGGTATGTCCCACACATTAAAATTACACTTTTCTTTTAACTTTGCAGGATCTTAATTTCTTAATTCTGATTGTGCAAAGTCTGGTACCTTTGACAAATGTGAAAAATGCTGGCTGCCAAGTCACATGGCAACTGTTCTGTAGCCTATGACATCATCATTCATGCTACAACAAGGTAGATTTCTGATTCCCTGCTATTTGCATGAAAAGCTCTTTGACATTTAGATCATTGTTATTTTAGGAAATTGGTCAACGTGTGAGAACTCCTAATTAAGTGACCAAACTAAAATTTCTGAAAAAAGGAGACTGTCTCTAATTTCTATGTGTTAATATAATCGCTTTATTGTGTATTTAACAACTACTCACAAAAAAAGATGAAGACTGGAATCTACTGGTGCTTAAGTAAAATTTCTACATTCATTAAGCTGGTGCTCACAGCTGTTTTATAACCACTTAATCTGACAAGGAGGAATGTAATGGCTGTATTCCGCACCACTCAAAATCTCCATATTAAATACTATTTAAACAAATAAAAGATGTCTGTATAGTTTAGACTCTTCTCAGAAAGTACCCTTACATAAAATTCACAGCCCTGAATTCAGCTGTACCCAAAAGCAAGAAAAACTACCGGACTGCCTTCACTAGAATGCAGCTAGTAGGATTTGGGGTAAATTATGAGAGAAAGAAGACTTTTAAAGAACTTTGATTTTTGCACTTTAAAATCTCCATTTATTAGTGAAGATGAGATACTGGCTCTTCCACATACCCTCTGGTGGACCTGTGAGATCCAAAATATATGAAGGACAATTTGATGATCTGTTACATCAGAGTTTTAAAATGTCCATGTGCTCTGACTCAACAACTTCCCTTTAGGGATTTGTCTTGAAGGGAAAAAAAAAAAAAAAAAAAAAACAAAGGCAAGCAAAAAGATTTATATCTAAAAATATTTATCCCAGCGTTTCTTTATGATATTAAAATACTGGGAATAAAATAGAGGACAATTACATATGTTAAAAAATTATAGCATATTCATATAAAAGCATATTGTGTAGAATGCTTAATGACTAGGGAAAATATTACCATCACGTTTTTGAGTAAAGAAGGCCTAAAAGTAGTTTTTGCAGTATGATACAAAGTTTAAAAAACTTATACTGACTTAGATGTATATCACAGGATAAGTTTCTTAAATGATACAGATCAGAATCACCAGAGAGGTGATTTTTATATTTTAACTATTTAAAAATATTTTCTACATTTATAATAAGCATATATTACTTTGCAATCTTTGAATCTCTGATAACAATACATACTAATTTCTAAGCACGTTAAGGGGTTAAAAGAGTGAACATTATCTTTGGGTCACTTATGTGTACTTATATGCATTGGCACAACTCACTGAAATTTAGCGTAGTTACTTTTAGCAACAGCTCCCTTTGTAAGGAGTTTGTAAGGAGTTTGACTTCATACATCCACTTAAGTTGACGATTTTTACTTTTCATATGATCCATTTGTTTAGCAGTTCCGTCCTCTCATATTATAACTCTGTCAGCGTGTGGTTTGGGTCAAGGGAGAAATACAAGGAGCTGGAGAGATTTTATTGTGTCTACCACCTTTAGTTGTCAGAATCAGAAGTTGCTGTGATTCAGAAACTGGTTATTCGGTCCCCAGGAAGAATGCTTTTAACCATCAGAAAGCCAGCCCTGCCGGCCAGTACAGTTCCCATACTTCCAGCAGCTGAAGATGACTGGAAAAGACAGCAAACCCTAGGGAAGAATTTCAAAGCCCGAACTGTGTGCTTCAGCAGCCAGAGGTGTTAGGGAGGACTAACCATTGTCAATTTATCAGAAATTTCCACTTGATTTTCACCTCCTTTTCTTCTCCTCCTTTTTTCCTCCCCATCCTCACCCCTCTAGTCCTTCCACTTACGCCCTCAGAGCTCACTGACCTTTAGCACTCTCCTGGGTAACGTCCACTATTGGGAAAGAGAGCATATCTTGATGTGTAAGAATAATTTATGTACATCAAACCTCCTTCAGTGTTAATAGATGTTCTATGAAAACTCGAGGAAAAGAAAGGTATTCAATGGTTAGCTCATTTATCTTTTAACCACAGGATTTCTAAGCTCCTTAATACACAGGTGTATAGTTAATTCTCAAGAAAGGTCTATAGACTGAATGCTTCCCAAATTTAATCTTCATGTAAACTTTTTCATCATGAGACATATCCAGCACTCATGCTTTCCAAAAGATATTTTTGAAATTCTCAACCTAAGTCCAGTGGTATTTCCCTTTAGGTAGAGTCTGAAGCCTTTATGGAAAGGAGTGACCTGATCATGATGTAATTTCTTGCTCTGCCTGTTCCAGGTGCAGGGACACAGACTTGGAGGAGAAGTGGACCCTTCCTGAAATCTTCCTCAAATATGCATCGCTGGGTCTTTATCTTAAGACAAACCCTGGTTCTGAGAAAGCTGAACAGTCCTACCACCCAGCAGCGTCTACTCAGGGCTGAAAAGCTCGAGGCTGCATTTTCAGCTACTTCTAATGTCACAAAATCCAGGAATTGTTCCCTGGCTGCTCCCCACGGGAGCCCCCATCTTTGGCATTCTCGTCCCACATTTTTCCTGTCACCTTCTTCCCTGTTTCTTTGTTCTCTGTCTCTCACCTGGTGAAATCTGAGGGCAGAGACCTTGACTGACTCACCTCCAGAGCACTCTCGGCACCCCGCAAAACGCCTTTCACACCTTGGATTCCTCTTAACTATCGTTGAATGAATAAGAAATGAGAAGAAATACAGTTGAGGCTTTCATGCCTCAACCATAGCAACAGGGCCTAAATCCTGCTCAATTTTGAGGCTCAGTTCCAGTGTCAGCTCCCAAAAGACACCGTTTCTGACTTTCTTTAGAAGAATAGAGCTCTTTTGTAATGTCAATACAGCTCATACCACTCAACAACAAAGAAACACAAGCAACCAATCAAAAAACAGGCAGAAAATCTAAATAGACATTTCTCCAATGAAGACATACAGATGGCCAACAGACACATGAAAATATGTTCAATGTCACTAATTATCAGAGAAATGCAAATGGAAACTACAATAAGGAATCACCTCACATCAGTCAGAATGACCATCATTCAAAAGTTCACGAATGATAAACACTGGAGAGGGTGTGGAGAAAAGGGAACCCTCCTACATTGCTGGTGGGAATGCACTTTGGTGCAACCACTATGGAAAACACTATGGAGACTCCCTAAACTAAAAATGATCCAGCAATCCCTCTCCTGGGCATATATCCAGAGAAAACTCTAATTCAAAAAGATACATGCACCCCAATGTTCATAGCAGTACTGTTTAAAACAGCCAAGACATGGAAGCAACCTAAATGTCCATCAACAGATGGCTGGATAAAGAAGTTGTGGGGTGTGTGTGTGTGTCTGTGTGTGTGTGTGTGTGTGTATTCATGAATATATATATATGAATATATTATATATATATATGAATATTGCTCAGTCATAAAAAAGAATGAAATAATGCCATTTG
Organism: Camelus dromedarius; assembly: GCF_036321535.1. Classification (NCBI taxonomy): domain Eukaryota; kingdom Metazoa; phylum Chordata; class Mammalia; order Artiodactyla; family Camelidae; genus Camelus; species Camelus dromedarius. Next base: position 6,995,464 of record NC_087465.1, on the reverse strand, counting down.
CAACACGGATGGACCCAGAGATTATCATATTAAGTGAGGTTAAGTCAGAGAAGACAAAAATCACATTACATCACTTATAGGTGAATCTTAAAAATATGATACAATAAACTTATCTACAAAACAGAAACAGACTTACAGACATAGAAAACAAACTTATGGCTACTAAGGGGGAAAGGGGGGAAAGGGATAAATTAGGAGTTTGGGATTAGCAGATACAAACTACTATATATAAAATAAACAACAATGTCCTACTGTATAGCATATGGAACTACATTCAATATCTTGTAATAACCTATAATGAAAAAGTATATATATATATACATACACATATATAACTAGGTCAACATGCTGTGTAACAGAAACTAACACAACATTGTAAATCAGCTATACTTCAATTAAGAAAAGAAAGATGAATGTCAATACAGACCTCTCTCAGAGTACTTATCCCAGAGTGTAACTGAGTATTTTTGCTGCATTTCCTTCACTAGATCTTGCCCTGTTCACCTTGGTGTTGGTGTGGCCAGTGTTGAGCTCACGGAGACTACAGTGTTTGGAGCGAATATGAAATCTGTATTCAAAATTCATTCACATGGTCCAGGCTAAGGAGTTTAAACTGAGATGTACTCTCTCTTCGATAATGCATTACACTTTGGATAGGCTATTTCCCTTGACACAGCCCTCAAGGAAGATCAAAGGCAGCATGAAAAAATGTATGTGTGATATTATGACAGACATCAAATCTCATGCTAACGTACAGTTTCTGTCACAGATTAATTTGATGCATAAGCCCTTAAGTCACATCAATATCATAGAAGGTTTTCTGGGTCACGAATCTAAACCATTCCACAGTTCTCTCTTCTAACATAGAAGTAGTTCATTAAAATGATTGTCTAGTTGCAAGGAAATAATTTCTCTATATCTTGAAGTTCCTCCAAGTGGTAAAAGAGCTCTCAGGCTGTTTTCCCTTTGACTGAAAATGCAGGACTCGGCTGGGAAATTAAACAAAACCACTTCTATGGGGATTTCTAGTATCTGGTAATTTCTGACTTCCATGGAACCATCATAATGACCCCATTTTCCTGTAGTAGTTTTACAACATTAGAGAACTTCTTTGTGCATTTTTATGGATTATTTTCAGTGATTTGGCCATCTTTTGGGGACCAACAGATTGAAGAGACTATAAAGAGAAATGATCAATTTAGAAGTTACTTTCAGACAAAACAGGAATCAACTGGTTCTCCATGACTTTTCTATGACTTATTTTATTACTTTTGCTAAAAATGATTCTCTCTCAGATAAATGTCTAAAGGGCCTTGACATGGGGTAACTACGTGTCACTTATAGTTTAATTAGGTGGATATAGTTCTTAGAGCAAGTTCATTAACTTTTCCCTTTTTACATGCCTTTCTTTTGGTTGTTCTTAGAGCATCTCCAGCAGATAATTAAGCATTCTCCAAGGCACTTTTACAGTCTTTGTTACCATCGATTGCTAACAAGACTTAGCAGAAAATAAATCACCTTTTTTTTTTAGGTTCCCCGAAAACATCAAAAAAAAAAAAAAACCCTTTGTTATTTTAGAATACAAGAAAATCAATTGCTTCAGCAATAATGCTTTGCAGATACAAGCCTTGAGTAAGTATAAACACAAAGATGTTATTTGTTTCATTTTGTGATGGTTTAATCTATTTGTTAAAAGACACTTTTACTTGAAATTATGATTGCTTCCTCAATCTTCACCTCTCTGAATTTACAATTTCAAGTACGATATTGGTTTACTGTTGGTCACATATCTTAGTCAATTTAACATAAATTAGTTCGGTCAGAGTTCTGGGCAAGTAACAGAGTATGGCTGACAGAAATAAAATGCTATTACTGTGTTTATTTTGAATATAAGCTGTACTTAACTTAAAGAGTGGAGATACAAGTGAAAAAACCATGAGGTGCACCTTAATTCGTTGTGTTCTTTGTTAGATACATTTAGAGAATGAGTTTTCATGTTTTCAGAACATCCGCTTTCAAAGAACATGGCCTGATTAATGACTAGAATTAAAGCAACCCATCCCAGCTCTGACTCAGACTGTGTCTGGCTATGACATAAGAAGACTCACCCAATGAAAGAAAGAATGTTTCCTAAGGAACATTAATATAAACTGCAAAGACATAAACATGTTTGTAAAACGTTGAGGGCTTTATCTACCCATCGTCCTAACTTCTTCCTAAATCATACTTCTGTGCCAATTCTCAGTAAACCAGGTTCCTGCCATGGGTACCAACTTTGTGCCCTATGCCTAAGCTGCCTGCCTGCCTCTCCAGGGTCTACAAGAACCCTACTAATTACTCAGTAGCCACGTGGACTTCCATCCTCTCCATGATTCTTGCCCAGCTGCCCCTCTCCAAGCACATATAGCTGTATCTCTATATATCTAAATTGAGACAGTTCCTTTAATCTACCCTCTTCAGAGGAATACCTGCTCTCAAATGCAAAGTTTCTCTTTTGACTTCTTTTGAGGAGATGGTTAAGAATAGCTCCATTAGCAGTGCAGCCACAGCAGACACGCTGGGCTGTGCTGGATGCAATGGCCATGCCCATGTGCAACACCGATGCCCCTGGCTCTGCAGGAGTGTGTTAATAACCAGAGGTGGCAGAAGGCACACCCTCAACAACCAATCGGCTCTTCTGAGAAAACACAGAAAATTATCTCTTGGAGGCAGAACCAAAGGCAGCTAGCTCTGCACACAGAGACATTCTCTGTGCGTAGAAAAATGTACTGATAGACCAACTCTGTATTAATGACATTATTAGCAATGATTGTTTTGTGACTAATAATTGTCAGCATCAGGATACACATTACCTCAATTCTTCTTCAGAAAACTCTTTATTATTATCTACACTTCAGATAAGGAAATTGAAGCTACCGGATGATTAGGGACTTGTTCCAGCCAGCAAGCGATGGAGTGAGGATGGGAGCCCACATTAGAGTCTCAGAATATTTAAAGATGGACACCTCCAAATTTAGACACTATATACACATAAAGGTGCCCATGCGTGTGTATATACATACATATATATGCATTGTATGTATATCTATAACATGAATGCTGTATTATATAAATACATAAAGATCTTAGATTTTTAAAAGGACATACGTGCTAGAGGTGAAGAACTTGAGGCTGAGCACAGATGGAGAATAAAGCTCACATCAGTGGGTGAATTCCATGAGGAGGGTTCCATGCCTATTTTTTGCAGTTAACTAGCTGCCCACTCAAATATCCAGGCTGCCTTCTACAATTTCCTTTAGAAAGAGGAAGTCCAGCCAGTGACAACACTTTCTAATTGCTTTAAGGCCATATGACTTTTTCTCACTAAAGTATAAGTGAGTTATGTCACTCCTTGGCTGATGTAGGTAAATATCCTCTATGTCCTCATATTCTCATCTCGGCCAGCTTAGACATGTCAGGGCCGTGGCAAAAAGAAGCCAGGGTTCTTGCATCGTTCCTTGGGTGATAGCTCCTCCATGGAACTACCCAATAAGTAACATCTATTTTGCACAAGCGACAAATTTTTATTGGGTGAAGTCACTGAGATTTAGGGATTGTTTCTTATGGTAGTTTGCCTATGCTGAGAAGAAAATAATTTTTTAATCGTTCTATTTCCATTGTTTAGGATGGTATATAAAAAAATAATCAGTAAGTACTTCCTTTCTGCCATATGCATAGCTGTGGTAGAGATGGTGGTGTACACGTCAGAGACGGAGAATAAATTGAACACCTGGAGTGACTTCAGTCAACTGTGTTGCCTCAAGACCTGAGTTGAAAAACTTCTGGGGTAACATTCATTTACAGTGAGAAAGAGTGTGTAATTGATCACTAATGTCTCACGTGAGTGCAAGATGGGAGAGATGGGACATGTGCCGAGTGTTAGCAATTTGTGATTTTTTAAAGGCCACCCTCCATCCCGTGGTAGGGACTGCCCTTGTGGGTGCCTGCTGCTCTGGTTTACAGTCCTCAGCCCTGTGTGGTGTTCTCCCAGCCACAGAGGCTGAGTTGGATGCCCGAACACGTGAAGGAGATAATTTGCCATGTCTTAAGACCTGACATAGTCATCTGACGAAGTGATGAGGAATTCTGCCTGCTGGTGTTTATGCTATTTTGGTGTAGCACAGCTGTTTAATCCCTGAGCTCTGTTGAATAAAAATTGGACATTACAGAAAATCACATCTTTGCAAAACTTTGCAAAGGATTACACCGTCATTAAATTCACTTAAGTGTTTTTTTAAATTAATTTATGGTTATATATTTAAACTGAACTGAAAGATGGTCTAATTCCTATTTCAGTCTTATTTTTATAAACTCTACAGACATTTTTCTTTCTTCCTGAAATGTGGTTTACTGCTCATGTAAACATTGGGTTAATCTTCACTGATGCAAATCTTCAAACTTATTAATCCAAAAGATGCCCATTTGAATGGCTATTTGGGTAGTTTCTGATAATCTCATGAAGCCTAAACTTGTAAAATGTGACACGTCTATTTTAAAAGGCTAAATAAGCCCCCAATTTTATGCCATTTCTCTATCTCTTGTATTATTGATATGCTTAAGGTCAATAGCTTCAAAAGGAAATAAGATTATTTTCACAAAAAAAATAATTTTTCAAGCCTAGGCTGTATTGCTCTGATACTTAAATACTAAAATGTGCAACATGGAAATACCAATTACATTTTAAAAATGAATGTCTGGATTTGGAATACAAATTGCTTAGTTATTGTAACCACCCTATTGAGTTGGATGTAATCAGATCTGAGGCATAAGTTTCAGGTGGGAGTGTGTGTGTGCGCGTGCGTGTGTGCGCACCTGCGAGAGAGAGAGACAAAGACAGGAGAGAGAGAGAGATCAGATAAGTCTGGATCATGATACACTAAACAAATGATATTTCTTCATCATTGTCATCATCATGATCAACTGTATACAGAGTCATAAAAGAGCCTGAACAACTCAGCCAGGCATATTTTCATTTTGTAAGGCAGAGAGTAACAATAAATAAAAAGCTAATACCGTATTTTAATATTAACTATTTCTAGAGCCTACACTTGCAGCACCCTTCACCTTTATCACAGGTTCTATCACAGATTAACTCCAAACTCAGATTTGCAGGTGGTAATGTGTCAATGTTTATGGATATTCCTCAAGGACATCTTGACTCTAAGCCATAAACTAGGAAAACTCCCCGCATCCTTTTGCTGAAACAGATGGCCTAATACAATCATTTTACTAAGAATGATGCTTTTTTTCATACCCTTGATGAGTCCACCTTCCTTTATCTCTTGTTGCCACATCGCAGGTCTTTGATCTCAGGGTGGGTCTCTCTCTTTTGCACACATGCATGTGCGCGCGCGTGCACACACACACACCCATCTATCATCTCAAGTCTCAAAAGCTTAAGATGCTGAAATGGATAATATTTTTAAGTAAGTCCTAATTCACAGATAAGTAATCTGGGATCTAGAGAGGTTACATACTTGCCTGAGATTCAACCCAAAATCTATGAGATCCGAAACACCCAATCCTAACTACCCTGCATATAAACACTCTACACCACATCACTGACGTGAAAGTATTCTGGGTGAACACCCTTGCGAGTCTCCAAATTTCCACTCTGGTAATACTGACAATTAGTCATTAATGCTAAAATATGACAAGTCTGTATCTTGCTTGCTCACATTCCCTGCTTTTCACGTTATCTCTAGTGGAAAGCAGGTAACACTTCATACATCGTAGCCTAATATCAGCTGGAGACTAATGTCCTCAGCCAAAAGGAACAAACAGAGATGTCATGGAACACAGTTCTTTTCAGCCATGTTAATATCCTGTGAAGACTTTGTAAGACCAGTTGAAGGAGTATTTATTGTGCTGAACTGAATCCAGTTTGCTGAGGGGGAAAAAAAAGGGTTGAATCATTGTTCCTGTTTCTTTGACTGCTCTTATCAAATCTTCAGCAGAATTGCTAAGAATAGTTGTACCAACACACATTTTGTTAAGAAGTGATTACACCCTAGGACCAAGCAGTGTTTAAGAATAGTACCACTGAGTAATTTTTCTTCACCGTCCCTATTCCTCAACATGAATGTAAAATATCTGAAAACTAAATCAAAGCTTTGGAATTAAGAGGTACACACTTCCAGTTATAAAACAAGTCATAGGAATGCATTGTACAGCACTGAGAATATGATCAGTGGTACTGTAATAGCTTTGGATGGGGACAGAGGGTTACTAGACTTATGGTGAAGGTCACTATGTAATGTATTAAAATGTTGAATCACTGTGTTGTACACCTGAAATGAACATACAATTGTACATCAACTATACTTCAATAATGAGATAAAGTGTCTTGACAAGGATGTACTGTGTCTGCTTCATTGACAATGAAGCTCTCTATATACAGTACACAGAAAAGTTCACCGAAATAGAACTAACATATTTAAAAGTAAAATCTTGCTGTAGTTTAAAACAAAGCAATATATTCCAAACATGGTCTGTGCTGAAGTCAGGAGTTGCAGTGGTGGGGAGAATTGGGAAAGTTGGGAAAATGGAAAGTGCCTTTTTTTTTTTTGGAAAGTGCCTTTATTTAAGTATTTAAGTGGCTTGATTTTTTTTATAAATTTTTAATTTATTTTTTAAATCATTTTTTATAAAATCTCAAATCAGACCTATCTATATGCAAATACAAAAATATATTCCCAAAGTTTATCAATATTTATTTCAGATTTTTGTCTTTGTTGATTCACTCAGTGGCTAATCAATAATGTATTATCTATACACCATGACATATGTTAAGTTCCAATTATATCTAATATTGATGAAGTAAAGAATAATAAAGAGAAAAATCACGTAAGAGTTTTGTATGTGCAGTAAAATTAGTGATTTCTAAGTTTATTTGAATTAAAAGTTATAACATTAGTAATTCATGTTATTTTTCTATCTCCTATTTTAGTATTTAAAGTATGTTAAGGTATAGAAAGTCATTCCTCTACTCCAGCATATTTTCATTTAATATAATGTACACTTATTCCAGGGTAATGACATATTTTATTTCATTGAGAAAACAAGCATAACCAAAACTTCTTGAACAGTCTTGATTTAAATTTCATACTTTAGATATTTCCTTCAGTGTGTTTAGGGATTTTAAAAACCAAGTTTCAGCATTGGTTTCAGCTTAGTTAGCTCTCATTGACTAAAATTCAATTGGAGGAACAAAGTTTTAAAATGATGCTTTGGAATTTGTTGCTCTGCGAAGTCTCTATACATGAATAACACTCATACATTTAAGACTGAGAGCTGCATCCTCATTCATAGCTGAATGACGGAAATATCTCAGAGCTCATTTAAATCTCAGTATAAGGAGAAAAGATGGCAATGGGCATTTTAATTTTTATATTTAAAAATAACTGAATGAATAACTTTAAGAGTAAGAATAAAAAGATCATTCAAATCAATTTTATTAAAACATATACTAATTCAAGCATAGAAACTTTTTTCATAACATATGTTCCTGGCTTTGAAGATTATGACATGCATAAGAAATGCACAGCATCCTTTGAAGGAAACTGACTGCTCATCAACTTCCATGAACTAGGAACATAGTCATCTTGTAAATTCTAATTCCAAATGTTAAACACATCTTTTATCTTTAATACAGCTTAACAAAACTTCTCATTTTTCTTGTCTTTGAATTGTCAAAATGCAATTCTTTAAACAACTGTCAAGGTTTATAATTTTGTTTTTGATCAATCTAATAGAGTTTTCATTTCTACATTATGTAGTTCCTTTTCACCACCTTTGTAAATGCACTGCTGAATCAGAACTCCGAAGACGGTACCCAGCAATCTGTGAAATATCAGAGGGACTCCTGTTAAAACTAAGAACACAAATTGGAGGATGGCTATTGGTCATAACTATTTATCACTTTTTTGGAAAGTCTGGCCAGTGGTTTAAGGCATATAACAGAAATAAGAGATCAAGTTTCTTTCAAGGAAAAGATAAAATGTGTCATCAAGACAATTAACTGAGAAACTATTCCAATTAATGTCATAGTTCAGTAAAATGTCATGTAAAAGATAGAGCCACAGTATTTCCAGCTAGAGTTCTACTGGAAGAAAATTTTGACTCACAATAGTAACGCAAGTGTAAAACATTAAAAAATACTATAAAATAAATATCCTTGATTTACATTTTTAAAACTACAAGTCTTTAATAAGACACTAAAGAAGATCTGAACAGAACTTAGACTGATGCTTGTATATAAAAAGAGACTATTACAAATCAACGAATTCTTCCAAAGTTAGCTTAATATTTTAATACAATCCCAATCAAAAGTAAATTAGTTGTTTAAAAATTAACCCCCTAAATCTAAGAGAACAAATAAATAAGAGTATCTAGAGAAATATTTGAAGTGCTAATTATTAAATAAATATTTATTATTCCATTAAGGTAGAAAACCTACAAAGTGTGAGACTCAAGCAAAAACTAAAAAACAAACCCGAGAGTGATGGTCATGTTGCTGAACTAACCATCTGGCAGTCACTAAACATTCAGAATGTGTCTTGCTAGAATACTCCATACTCATGTACCCTAGCCGAACATCAGTTCTGGAGTGCAACAAAATAGAACAGATCAACCTTAAAGTCATGCTAGATTGCAGAAGAATATAACAAAAATTTAAATATAATATCAAGCAAATTACTTTAAAATACTAAAAAAAAAGCTACTAATTTATAAAAATAAGTATCAAGTTGAATATTTCTCTTCTTAGCATTTCCAAAAAACAAAACCCAAAAAAGCCTTCTGTAGATAAAAACAGAATTACAAGTGATAAGAACAGATAAACAGAAAGATACTACATGTTCATGGATTGAAAGGATTAATATTATTAAAATGTCCAAACAACCCAAAGGAATCTACAGATTCAATGAAATTCTTATCAAGAGACTAACAGCATATGTCATAGAACTAGAACAAATAATCCCCAAACCTGTACAGAACCACAAATGACCACCCTGAGTAGCCAAAGCAATCCTGAGAAGGAAGAAGGAAGGTGGAGTTAAAAACCTTTGGAAATGTAATAGCTCCTTGATTCTGGACTCCCAGCCTCCAGGACTGTGCAATTTCTGCTGTTTAGAAGCCACCCAGTTTGTGGTATTTTTGCATGGTAGCCTGAATGGACTAGGGCTTGACTGCATCAGCAATGTGGTCAGCTACATTACGATAAAGAAAATGCATCTTACTAAACCAGTGAAGTGTCACCTGAAACTTATTATATATGAATTTTTTTAAGTTTTCCCAGATATAAAGAATAAAGTTGTCTACTTTAATTTATTTGCATAACCACATATGAATCTGAGAAGCATACGACTACCCCTTTTAAATGTAGAATTAGACACAGGAATACATAATAGGAAGAAGAAAATTCTTAAATACTTATTGCACTAAAAGATCATTGTTTAAATCAGTGGAAATTCATTAAAACTACTTTTAGATCTTAAAAAAATGGTATAAGTGGTATCTCAATGTGTGTAAATATGCTGTTTTCAATGTAATACTTTAAAGTTAAAATCACAGATTCTATCACAGGGTCTGTGTTTGAGCCAATTTTATAGCCCAGAAATTAGTACACAACAGCTTTATAATGTAAATTTAAAATTACTTTAAAGTAAGAGTGATTAGTCTTCTACTTTTTTTTTAAATGGGAAAGGAAGTTTTTGCTTTATATCTTATATCTTGAGTAACTTACAATCTTATTTTCCTGTGTTTGGAAAATAAATCTTGGGTCTTCATATAAATTTTACATATTTCTTAAATTTATGTAGATTTTTAAATGTATGTAAATTTATGTGCACCATCTTAAATGCTCACACACAGTTCATAAACTATAGCAGATGCTAATTCTTGTGAGGTGCAGCCTTTCCCACTCTAAGATGTTGAAAATACACTCAATGAAATTATTTACATGCCTTAAACATTTAATAGTTGCCCATATCAGGTCAACAAGCATTTATTGAATACATTGTACATGCTCAGCCATGTATTAGGCATTGAGGAGAGAGACTAAATATAAGCCTGACTTCCCTAAGTAAGGTGTTGGAACAATATTTCATTAAACATTTGCGGTGACTAAGATAAATTGCCCTTGGTTATACTGGAGTGAGCAATATTGATCGAAGAATGTATTGGAGAAAGGAGACTCATAAATTTCACACAATTGGATACTGGTTCAAAATAATTTACAGTCAAGTGATAAATTGCATAGTGTAAATTATTAATACTTTGTTAGTTAAGAGAAGGGAGAAATTAGTGAGCTTAGAAAGGGAGAAAGTCTCATCAAGAATGCTTGGGGAAAAAAGAAAGAACGCTTGAGTTTAGACTTGAAACAGGAGCAAGATACAGGCAGGGAGAAAGGGCGAGGTTACAGCTGGGAAGAGCAGAAGAGAAATGCATTGAGAAGGGGGAGAGCAGGGTATGCGAAAGGAAAATTTGGGTGCTCCACAACTCAGAGTAACAGACAAAAGAGTTGCAGTAAGATTGAAATACATAATTTTATCAGCGAGTTTTAGCCAAATATATATTAGTGATCTGATCTATATTATTACTTTGGAACCATGAGGAAGTGTGCAAATGTGGCCTAGGAACAGCCATGAGGTAATTCACCTAGGGGTGCGAAAAACCAGTAGACAGCCTGCCAGAGAAACAAAACGGACTGAGGGAAGTAACTGAGCAGGCTAGGACCGTAAACCAGGATCCGTGCGTGCCCATTGTATACCGTAGGTAACCGAGAGTTAGCTTTATATAAAATTTATCATCTATTTTCCAAAGACTGCAGGGGCAGAGAGTGTGATCTAGTGCAGAGAGGACTAATTGGGAGTCAAGAGACCCCAGTTCCACTCCAAGTTCCAACATAGCTGTGCTCTGCGACTTGGAGCAATTCGCCACGTCATTGTATTTCAATTGTCTCCCCGTAAACAAGATATACTGCTTATCGCCCACCACCCTCCGCAAAACTTGAAGATCTAAATGAGTTATTGCTTGGAGAGGAGTTTGTGCTCCTGAGGAAAAAGAAGTACATCCTTCAAGATAGCAATGCTTTAATTTAAACAAAATAACTCCAACACAATCATATTCTCACTCTGCATAACAACACAGTGGATTTTAGAAGATTTATGTGGCTTTTTTTTTTTAAGGAAATAGGTCATTAAAGGCATAGGTGGGATGCTAAATTTTATCTTCTACTCTAATTAAACGTCAGAATGGTAGCAGGCATCAGTGTCTTTGGCACAGCAAGGGCAACGGCATCCTTATGAAACTCTAAAATCTTAAATATGGTGAAGGACACCGCTGATTAACAGAAATGCCATTCCTGAGCTGGGAGGTTTAAGATGATTCCTCTAGACACCCCAAAGAACACCCCAAATGTCCCAATACGCAGAATAATACTTAGTGGACACCTGTTGTGAACTCCATCAGATTGCTAATATATATATATATATTATAAAATTTTATAAAATTGCCTGTTCAAAGGCTCCATCCTCTCTCCCTGAACAATAAACTGAGGTTAAAATAAAGGAGATTAATCATCACATTCAGTATAGAAAATGTTGAAGGAAGTCACTCTAACCTGGTACCCAGGAAACAAAGACACATTAAGAGGATTCTCTGAAGTGGTAGATGGGGACGTTTTCCTAATGGCAATTAACACAAGAAATGTCGTGGGGCAAAACAAATGGAGGACTTGTTCTAGGAGTAAAGTGTAAGCTAATTTAGCGTACTTTCTTGCAGAACAGATTAAGTACGACTAAACATGGAGGACTTAATATAAAGTAGGTTCTCAATAAATTGTTGCTAATATCATATCTCAAAATACAATTTATACCCTTAAGAGACTAAAACAAAAGGTGAGATTTCTATTTTTAAAGAATAGTTTATATCCAGGACAAATAAAATGATGCTAAAGTTCTAACTTTGAGTCTACTCCAGTACCATTCAACAGAAATATAATAGGAACTATATATGTAATATTACATGTCCTTGTAGGAATAAAAAAGTACAAAGGAACAGATGAAATTAACTACATTAATATATTCTGTTTAACTTACTATATCTAAAACATTATCATTTCAACATATAATCAACATAAAAGTTTTTAATAAGATAGTTTCCATTCTTTCTCACACTAAGTCTTTGAAATATGATATGTATTTTATCTCCAGTTGGATACCAAATTTTTACTCATTAAAGTGAAATACAGCCCTACCAAAATAGTAAAGTTACATGTAATGGAAAAATATTTTATGCAGATTATTTTTACATTTTAATTTAAGATAATTAAGATCAACTAAAGTGAAAAATTCAGTCCCTCAGTCTTAACAGATAATTCATTAAAATGTATTTATAAAATTTGTCCCCTCCCACTCTCATGGCCCTTCCACTATTCAAAGTAGACCGTGAAGCTGAGGTTTAGTTCCTCAGAGGAGGAGAGAATGCAAATAGAATCAAATGTTAACTTTTGACCTAAAATAAACCTCAAGACCCATAGCAAATAATATTCAGAGCTAATGCATTACATTGTAATAATTAGGCCTTTCTGAATCTCCAAAATATTAAGAACATGAAGGACTTGGAGGGGGTGAGAATTCATGTTGACAGAGAACCTCTTTCCCTGCTCAGAGGAGATGCAGTGGGACAGACAGTCTGTGTCAATCTTCCCATCCCTGTAAGTTCACTTCCCTCTCCCATCCAGAGGTGGGTGCTATTTTCCCTTCTCCTGAATCTAAGCTAGTTTGATGGCTTGCTTTGACCAAGGGACTGCTACAAGGTGCTGGTAAACAGGCCTGGCAGCTTCAGCTTTCACTTCTGGATACCTGAGTGATCATATTAAACAGCTGAGCTACACTGATGGAGCATCTACATGAGAAAGAGGTCCAGCCAGGCCTCAGGTATCCTAGCCATCCCAGCTGAGGTAGCAACAATGGGAAGAAGATTTTCAACCTGACTTGAGGCTCCAGATGGCCACAGTCACTTAAATGACCTCAGATAAGACTGACAGAAAATCAGCCCAGATTGCCTATTCATGGGCAAATAAATGGTTGTTGTTTTAAACCACAAATTTGGGATGTTTGTTACACAGCACTAGATAACTGATACAAACAGTTGAATGTAGGCAGGCAAGAGATTCAGCTAACAGCAGAGGTTTCTGAGACAGCACCTCTTAACCTACTATCCCTCCAAACAGTCTCAGTGTGTGGTAGGCATGAGAATTAAAGAAGGTCTATATAGATTTTCCCTTTGGAGAAGAGGTGTCTGTCTGATTGGTGATGAGACCTACGTTGGATTTCTAGGTGAAGACTAAAACAGTACACTTCCTAGGAAAGACTCCAAAAGCAGAATAGTGAAGCATCAGCCTAAAAGAAAAGATGGCCAGACATGTCTGGACAGAGGATTTAAAACAGTCTTCTGAACTTTCTCAAAGTAGTAGTCTCAAAGGAGGTAGGGAAATGCTCGTGACTCTGACAGGTGTGCAGACATGGTCTGGGTCGTGCGAGCTGTCTCCAGCAGTGGATGCAATAAAGATAAGGAGAGGTTAGTGAAGATCAGCAGCTCCAAAACACCATTCTGAATGTCAGAAGAGGATGGAGGATGCCCACAGACCAGGTGGCCCTCTCCCCGAAGACCATAAATCCAGTCCAAGCCTCCCAACTCCACACTGGAATTTAGATGCCACCGGAGGGAGAAGTGGGGTCGTGGGGGAGGTAGGAGTGGGGTGGGGAGAGGATAAGAATGCAGAACTGGCTGAGTTTAAACCCTGAATTGAAACTCTGATTAATAATTGCTGAATTTGCCAGTCTTACTCCCAGAAATGATACCAAAGGGAACAGGAACTTGGATTCTGAAGTTTAACATTTATCAAAAAATAATGTTGCATTCCTTGGCCACTTGAGTCTGCGACTACTGCATACATATTGTCTTTATCTTTAGTTTGTGAATTCCTCACCCCTGCCCTGTAACATATCTGTCTATGACTTTTACAAGATCTGGGAAATAGCACCTAGCACCTTTCCATCCATGGTAAACAAGGAGTAAATTTTTGCAGCTTTAGTAGAGTATTACCAATTACATTTTGTTGGTATTTTCCCACCCTTCTGGAGTAATATTCCCTAACTTCTATATACTTTAAATGGTTTTACATTATAGTATAAAAGTTGTAAGAAATTAAAGACTATTCTGATCTGTTATGTTGTTAGGGTGTGTGTGCAGGTGTGTGTGTTGGCATATGTGTGCTCTCCCACACACACTAAAGCTTTGTTTTGGTGTTGTGTGTCCAGTTGTGACTGTGACACATATGCATAAATGAGGTAACTATTAGTGTTTTTATGACCTTACATAATTAGTAACTTTCATATCATCTTTTTTACGAGCCTCTATGATACTAGTAAAGTTTGAATCCTTGAATTCCTTATCATTATTAACAAATGGAAAGACAGTTGCCAATAATAATAAAACCAAATTTACAAGGATGTTTTCTTACCCAAAAAGCATTTATAAGACCAAGTGATACCATATTGAAAGAATTCCCAGTGAGGCAAGAATTTCCTCAAACACGAACAACGGAATATCATGTGATGTTCCAAAAGAAAACACATTGGCTCCTTCAAGCAACTGAGCATGCATTTCTCTGGTGCCACTTCCCAGCTAATAATGCTTAATTTACATTTTCTATGAACTAGGAACACAGATTCCACTGAAACAGAATATAGGGTTCTGCACTGTCATAACCTTCCTTAACCTTTTACTTCATCTTTTATGCCAATAAATCAACACCTTTGCACACTGTCAACATGGAGATGTGTGCTGCTGTTACGGTGGAGGAGACTGATAGTGTTGAATATGAAATCGAGTTTTCTCAACTCCAAATCATATATTTTATTTCCAGTATTTTTGAAGAGTGTAGTTAGGATATTTTTATTTAAATCCACTCTGCAGCTTTTAAATAACAACACGTATGAATTCTGATTTTAAAAATGGAAAGACAATCACCAAAAATAGTTGCTTCTCTGTTCATCTTACCAAATAGATGCAACACTTTGACAGTTAATCAACATAAGTTTTATTTTTTTTTCTGCTCTATCTGTCCTGTTCCGGGATGACCTATTCATTTTAATGGTTTGCTAGACTCCCATTTAATGGTTCAATGAATGTAATACATTTGTGCTTTTCTTTGCATAATGAAGTGGCCAAATAAGCAAGATAATTTTTTGAAGCTTATGAAGCTAAAGGCTCTCAAAACAATTCAAATGTTTCAACTTCCCATTATAATTGTAAAACTTGTCTAAATGCTAGCCTTACACGTGAAAACTAGCTCCAAATGTGAGCTTTACTTGACTACAAAATCATCCATCAAATTATACACATGTTTAGAAAGTTGCACTTAAAGAAATGCTCTTCATGTTGGTGCAATAAACTTACTTCTCTGTGTCACATGTGTATTCAGTTTTGAATTACTCTGGAATCAGGTAATTGCCAATAAACTTAACTACTGTTCAGAGTGAAAATATTCTGTAGTAACAATTTTCAAACTGTCCCACTCCTCATAGAATATTGAACTATTTGGCAGCTTTGATAATTTATCAGTCTTAATTTTCTTCTACTAAATATTGGTTTAGTGTTTTAATTAGCATTTTGTCAAGTTGTCTAGTGAACTTTTGGTGGTGGTGGTTTTTACTAAGAGAAAATCAGAGATTAATGTGCCAAAAAGATAGCTCTCAAGTCAGGACAGAATGAGTCAGACAGCATCACTCCATGAACCACGAGAAAATGTTTGTGACATTTTTTGATACGAAATATTTTTCCCAAATGAATCTAATATTTTTCACATATACACACAAACTCGTCTTCATACTACACTAAACAACTGTGGTGTTAAAAACCCACCTATATTCATATTTCCCATTGTAATCTGCAAACTAAACCTCAAAGATTGGCATGTGCCTTTATTTTTATCGTTGCTTTATTTTCACTAGAACTTATTTTTAAGTCACATGTTTATACATTTTACTTCTGATCCATAGGGTTTCCTAATTTTCCTATTTTGTCTGATACGTTTCAGTGTATCTTTTCCCCCTTCATTGTAACCAAATTACCTTTCTGTGTATTACAGGCTGACTCCCCTTTCTTTCGTTTTCATCTTCCATCAGTTCAACCCCAGGTGTAATCTTAATGCTCATCCTTTTTATTTAATGTTGTCTCTTGGTTTTTACCGTATTCTACACCCTGAATTTGGCCATTATTTCCATCAACCAAATTAGTGCCATTTCATTTAAGTCTCATCTAAATAAATGTTTTAATTAAAGCCACCTCTTTGACCACTAAGGCTGTGATAGAGACATGGCCTCCCCACGGAGCAGCCAAGGAAAGTTCCCATGGGTACCAAGACAAAAAGCTGTGTGCATCCACACAGACAACCACTATTCTGGACCATCTATTCCTGCAGAGGCCAGAAAGGCACATCAGGTTCTCCTTAGACTGAACCGAATTCCATTATTCTCAAAAAAAAAAAAAAAACCCAAAACTAGACAAAGTAACATTGTCTAAGATAAGTCATTACTGCTACTGTGCAATAAATGATACTCAATCGGCCTAGAGGTGTAATTGCATTCCCCTCAAGTACAGAGCTACATCAGGAAGCTATTTAATAAAGTTATTCTACTTTCTTGGCATCTCTTTTCCTTGAGATCCACCTGTGCATATTCCTGCATCCAGATATGCTAAACAAATTTGCTCAGAGTTTCTCTTTTTTGCAAATATGTTTATTGCAAGATGTCGGGAAGAGGAATGAGACAATTATGCAGTGATCCTAAACCCTTTCTACACCCTAGAAAGAGGGCAGCCCAGAGAAACCCTCAGCTCGGTGCAGCCACGGCTGCCTGGGGTGGCTGGACAGGGCCCCCATGGCCAGGCCCCCGCATGCCCACCTCAGCCTGGCCTGGGAAGCACCTCTGCTAGCACCTCCTTTCCTCACTGAAGTGCCGGGGAAGGGCATTTCTACCCTTATTTCTCCCTGTGGCTCTTCTGCACGGGAAAAGGTACACAACACCAGGAGAGACCTTGCGTTCCTGGGGCCATGTTTCCCCCCTGGGGGGAGTTAAGGTGTAAAAGGTTGGGACTCACAACTGGTTGTGCGACTGGGGAGCTTTTTCTTCTGTGGATGAGACTGTGTTCTGGTTGAGGGGTTTTGTGTTGCCAGTTTCCACGGAGCAACCTCCCTCCCTGCTGCCAGAACCTTTTCAGGCAGAGAATCTGCCCTTGGCAGTCTCTCTACCTGCACCTCAGCAGGTGAGGCCAATATGGGCTGTACCTGCAGGGCCCGCTCTAAGTTTTTTTTGTTTTGTTCTGTTTTTTCCCAGTTTTACGAGAGGAGTCCCTGTTTTGGAGGTGTAAGGCACTAGCCTGGCGCATTAATGAAGTTGATGACCCAGCTGCTCCCTTAACCACAGAGTGTTTGGTCAGCTAGAGATTTCCTAACACCTGGAGGGCCCAGACTGTGGACCAGAAGGCAAGCCTCGTGCCCATCCACACTCTCAGCACAACGGACAGCAGTCGGATCTGGCCTGAATCCCAATTTGGAAACAAGATAATTGGGAAAGTTACGCAAACTCATTGAGCTCTGGTGTCTTTATTTTAAAATTAGGATAATACAACCTTGATGGCTGTTTTAAAAATTAATTTGGATGACTGTAAAATGCCTGAAGTAGAACTTGGTGTGCAATATAATGGCTGGGATTTGATAAAAGTAGCCACTTAGGTGTGAACTGCAATTAGTCAACTTACGCCTGAAGATTTTCCTCAAACACTTGGTGGTGTTTTTTGTTGTTGTCACCACATATTACTTTTGTTGGGCCTAAATGACTATGACCAATCATTATAAACAAGTTTTGCTTAGATATTATTTGCTAAAATCATGAAATAAATCTGTGCCCCACATACAATGTTCACCTGTTAAATTAGAGATGGCTATATTTATAATTGAACAAAGAAAATCTAATAGGTTTTATATCTTAGGAATTATCTATATAAATTACTAATCTAAAAAAACACTTTGGGGACCTTAAAATACATTTATAAAACTCAAGCATTTTATTCAACATGTAAAACCTTCACAATAACATTTATGTTGTAAATGCTGATGCACAGAAGCTGATACGGCATATCAGCTTTAGTCCAATATTAGTAAATTGAGGTCTATAACAATTTAAAAGCAAGTATTTTGGAAAACCACAGAATATTTTTGAAAGTTAGTGTTCTATGACAAGAGGTAATAATTTATTCTGATACTCCAGAATGTCATTAAATAGCAAGGCACATGAGTTAAGTTTACCCAGGCTAAATACGCCAGACCTCATGGAAGAATATTTGGAGAGCAATTTTTTAATTTATATAAAAGAGAAATCTTTTTGTTGCCAGATATTTACCCAGGCAACAAGAAGCCCTGAGCAGAGTTGTTGCTCCTCCTTCCTCAAGATAAGACAGAAAAGCATCTGGAACTGTATGCTCAAAATTATAATTACTACCAATCTTACTACAGACACGTGGAACTTTAGAATTGACAATCGCTGTGCATTTAATCTAGCACAACGTCTTCATTTTATAGACGAGGAAAGTGGGTAAGTGACCTTCCCAGCGTGTCAGCAGCACCAAGACATGTGCCCAGCTGGAGGAATGTGATCACAACAGACAGGTTTTTGCCTTTTTCTCCTCAAATTGGGGGTAGGATCACATGTAAGAGGAACAAAGCTGATGATAGCCAATGTGATCTATTTATTGACCTGTGTCCCCCATAAAATAATGGGTCCTTTCTGAACATAAGCACCAGTGCTGGAGGTAAGATGAACCACTTCACTTAGCGCAGAAGTCAGTTGACAGTGACTTACTCAGAGGTCAAAAATGGCAGCCTGCGTGTGAATCTGCCATGAGCTCATTTTAATTTCATCCACTCTATGTCTGGGACATAAACTTCATCAAGGGAAAAAAAAAATCTAACATTCTGGCTTTATTGAAATCGCATAGGCCCTTATACCACGTGGCCCACAGTTCCATGTGGCAGCATTTGTCTAGAACTAAGTAGTGGTCGATGATTATCTGCTACTGATGGGACAAGAACTCCCCCATTCACTACAGAATCCACCATTCCCTGCTGTGTGACACCCAGGTCAATTATGCTACCTGCCCGGCCTGGATGGGTACTCGTGATCATCTGTGAAGATGATCCTATAAATCAATAAAATCCTTTACTACAAGCAGTATGACCTTTCATGTACATCCCAAATCTTAGAGACACATCATCTGTTACCATGTAGCTGGGATGTCTGATTCATTATTGCGTCTCTTCCACCCCTTCACGTATTGATTTGGAGTTTTCAAGCTCACTATTTCACTTGGTCCTCACAACAACCTGGGAGTTGAATTGCAGGAGTTTTAGAAGTCACGCTTTGCAGATGAGAGAAATGAGACTTAGAAAGGTTAAGTCACTCTCCCGAGGCCGCTCAGTAAATGGCAGAACTGGTGCTCAAACTCTGGGCTTCTAAGGCCAGCAGGCTTTTCCACTGTATCATGCTGCCTTACCAAGTCAGTCATTCTAATAACCCTGGACACTTCAATCGTGCTGTAACTTCTTCCCCTGATAACCATGTTAGGTCAAAAAGCAAGTTATCATATTATAAATTCATTCGTTTATTTATTTTTATCATTTATTTAAAAATCAGACTTAACTAAAATCATGCATTGAGGTGACAGAGCAATCAGAAGCCAGCATTCCTCTTTAAGAGAGACATGTCCTTTATAGTCTAGTGTTTTTTGTTTTTTGTTTTTGCCTAGCAGTAACCTTTCCAGACTCGCCAGGGGTAACTGTAGCTACCGCTTACCAGTGATAGTGCTTTATTAGGAGCTTTCCATTTTCCAAAATTCTTAATTTTCAAAACAATCCTATGGGGTGGGTATTATTATAACTACTTTTACATGTGAGCAAACTGAGATTTGGAGCAAGTAAGAAGCAAGTTACCTGACTTATGAAATTGGTAATGTGACTTTGCCACGTCCTTTCAAAAAGTGGAGTCTCTTTCTCTACACTGCAACTCTGGGGCTTGGCCAAGTGACTTTGGTTCAGAGAATAGCAAATTAGATGTCAGCAGAGGATGAAAAAAAATGCTTATGCAAGCAAGAGAAGTCCCAGTGCACAAGCACTATTCCAACCACTGCACTTGGTACACTGAGACCTCTGTGTGAGTGAGCCCCACCTACCCTGGGAGATGTCACCTGGAGGAGACCTGAGGCTCCCTGGCCAATAGCCTGGTGACCACCAGTCCTAGGATGAGGCCATCCTGCACTGTTCAATGGATAAAGAAATGATGGCATATATATACAATCCATCTCACCCATGCTGATACACACAGAGACCTGAAGCAACCTCAAGTGCATTATGCTAAGGAAAAGGACCAGGCCATAAAGCATGCACACTGCAGATCTCACTTTTACACCTTTCTGGAAACGATGAAGGTATAGAGACAGAAGACATATCAGTTGTTGCCCAAGGTGAGGGGCAGGAGAGGGTTTAACTACAAAGGGACAACACAAGGGAATTGGGGGTTAATGGAACTGTTCTGTATATTGATTGTGTTTGTGGTTATATGATGCTATGTATTTGTCAAAACTCATAGGATGGTCATCAAAAAGACTGAATTTTACTGCACGTAAACTAAAACAAAATTTTAAAAATACTCTCTCTTCTGGTTAACTGTGGAATTGTGCAGAGCCGGCAGAGCTGAAGTCAGAAGAACCTGCCTGGATTATTTATATTCTGTATCCACATGTTACTATCTGAGTGATTTAAATAAATAACATAATGTCTCTGAGCCTCAGTTAATAATATGTAAATGGAAATAACAATACCCACCTGGGGCTTTCATGCTTCATTTGTGAAATGAGGCAAGTAATACTCTCCAGAGTTACGGCTTGGAGTTAAATGAGAGCATGTCTGTAGAAGGTCTGGCACAAAGTAAGTGCTCAATAAAGGGACATGATGATGGTACGGATGCTTATGATGGGGGTAATGACAGAGAGGAAGGAAATGACAGTCTCCATGAGGGGAACACCATTTGGGGAGAATTTCTGCTGCTACGGAACTAGGAGGATTCTCAGAGTTCTGATTCTAAATACAGATTGTGTCAGTATGTCCTCCTGAAAGATCCTGCACCGCACCGGTAGTGAGACTTTCAACAAAGGGAGGCTTCCAAGGTGAGCGAACTCAGCAGACCTATATTAGGTACTTAGTACATGTGACACACTGTCAAACACATGTTCCATGTCGTCTTTGCATTTATCGTTTCTGAAAGGTCTCTTTCAACAAACTACAATGACGTAAGACACCTACAGATCTTCAGCTTACCCTTGATTAAGGAAGCCCCCCTGTAACCCTAGTTGTCACCTCTGAGGTCATCCTCTGGGATCCTTCATTCCTTTATGGAATTCTGGAGTCTCTGCACCTATGACAGACTTTTCAGCGAAAGCTATTTTTGTTATTCTGGTTCCTTTGCCTGCAGTAAGTCCTTAGAGTCAAGAAAATCATCTAAGTCACTGAATCTTTGGATGATCAATGCTCAAAATATAAACATGGCTCTCGTTCACACCTGAACGCAGCACAGGGAGATCCTTCACCACTGGGGACAAGGAGGGGTTCCAGCTCCCATGTCCTCCTGAACAGGGGGACTTCTCAACTTAATATTGATGGAGTTTAGCCAGAAGTTAGAAGAGGGAATGATCAACCTGCACATGCAGATTGGTAAAAATATTATTAAGAAATTCATGTCCAGGGGACAACTCATGAATATGTATGTGTTCACTGATACTAACCCCCTATCATTACTTGGAAAGAACCTAAGCTAGGAGTCAGGACACTGGGCCCTAGTCCTGGCTGTAGATAAAATTCTGTCTATTCCATAGAGACCTAGGCTGGAGTAAGTCCATTTAGTTTAACTATTCATATAACCGGCCATGTTACCTAGTTTGGGACAGACGTGGAGAAATGACATACCTTAATATTGCTAAACGACACCTCATTTCCTTGTTCTATGTAATTTGTAAAGTATTTTCCCTTAATATAAATAAAGCACCGTCCTAATCAAACAATATTTTATAAACCTAGAGGATTAGATGTTTGACTCCTGGGGGTTGCGGAGGAAGCAGTAAAAGGGCAGCACCCTTGTATTAAGTGGCTCCACGCATGCTTGAAGCTTTAGGCAAAGAGCAAAATTTCAGCTTGAATTTGATTAGCAAGATAAGAATGTCTTGGTGAATGGGGAGAAGACTGATTTCAGCCTTCTTACAGGTTCTCATACAAAGAAAAAGTAAGTAAAAATTATAGCTCCGGGAAAGACTGTCAGTGCCAAGGGGAAGAAAAAGCAAACTAATTAAAGTTCCAAACATTCAGAAATGATAAAGGGTCTTGTAAAGTATGCAAATAGTACTTTATTCACCTTTATGATTCTAGAAAATGTAATATGGAGTAAAGCAGAGTTAATTTATGTTTTAATTGCAAAACCAAGTAATTGATATTTTTAAGAACAGGGAGACTCAAGAGTAGATCACAATGGGTTTTTTCAACAGGCCCCGTAAGAAGTAAATTATAAAGTCCCCATTTGTGCCTCACAGGAAAGAAAGAACCCATTACCATTCGCTCGTTATTGGCTTAATAGCTCTTCCTAACGGCTTACAGCCGGGCTTGTACGTCACACGTGAACGTCTGATTGAGCTCACCTGTTGTGATCTGCTTTAAGTGCCCGTGTTTTCCATGGCAGCTGCAGATTGCTGAGACCAAGGCTCTTACCATAAATGCTTTAAAATAATTGAGGGAGCTCTTTCCTTTGTCTTGCTCTCACTTTACATCACTTGAATGTTAAACAGAAACTACTCAAGTTCGGAAACTCAGGGGTTGATCATGGAAGCTTGCCTATCTCACAGGGCTGAGACAGCCTCTCCTGCCCATCCCTGGAGACAGGGCTCTCCTGGACCAGCACCCGCACTCCTCAGCCCTGTTTACCTCTGTCGAAGCCCAGACACAGGCCTGTGCTCACCAGCTGGCGTTGTGAGGGCCTTGGGTGCTGCTGACCAGTGCTGGCAAGCGGGGCGTCCACCTCCCGGACAGTCGATCAGTCAGAGGTGTGGAAATCCCTAGAATTCTCTAGCCCATATTCTCACTGTCGCCTGACGAGGGAAAGAGGTGGAAAGCTTGTTATAGGAATGTGGCAACCAAGGGAACAACCACACTTACGGCCAAAGTGACAGTCCAAGTGGTGGCCTCGGTTATCCTTTGGAGGCCTGCGAATGAGTTCACTTAGCTTTTGAAAGCGGAAAATATTTATTAAGTCAAAATCTTTTTCATGACATCCTAGCTCATATTAAAGGCTACGTTGTCTTTCATTCTTCAGCCAGACATCTACCTAAGCCATTTCAAACCAGAATATTTTGTCATGTTTTCAAACCATGTTAACATTCTGGTTACCAAACTCCTTTGCCAAACAATTTTACTATTTAACAACCCTCGCTGCCAAGACAATTTTCTCTAAATATAATAGTCAGCTCCCTCAGATAGTGAGATACAATGGCAGGAGATGTGCAAGGGAAATGCAGGTTACTCTATTCACTACACCGATTACTTTATATTTTCTACTCCATCAAGGCCATAGCATACGCAGAACAGCGTGTTAACACCTCCATGCACTTGAAAATGGCCACCACTTCCCGCATTCTCTTTCCTGACCACTAATGTTGCACATGTCCCTGCAGAGCCCACTGGAAACTGAAACTACAAATGTCCTTAATAATAGAACATTCTTAAAAGAAACAGGTGTTAGGTTGAAAACGCTTCTGAAAAACAAAGCACTGAAAAGAAAAATAAGTCTTTAATTATTTTTAAAAGACTAAATGAGAGAATTTGGAAGGTCTATTTTCAAGGAAGAATAGAGAAAGAAGTTGTGTTCATATATATGAAACTATGCTTTCCTGTGTGTGTGTGTGTGTGTGTGTGTGTGTGTGTGTGTGTACAAAAGACAGAGAAAGAGACAAATGGAGAATTTTTTAAAAAGAGGAGTGCACGTGTTCTCAGCAATCAACATTTTTTCATAGTAGAAAATTCCATCCTAATTAAATGCTAATTAGGTAGTAAAATGTGTTTTTATTCTACTGTTAATTTTCCATTACATTAACCTTCTCATCAAAACTTATGTTTACATATTAAAGTTTTCTAACGATAGAATTTCATTAAAAAAAGTTTAGAATGCTTGATCTGCATAAAATGTACGTCTTCCTAAAGGGTTATCATTTTGTACTTTATAGAGAAATACATAGATGTATATATAATTAAGTGTAAAAGTAGCTATTGTGGACTTAAAGGAGTGCTTTCCACAAAGAAACCTTTCTAGATAAGAGAAGAGGATTAGATATTAATTTACCAATATCTAGAGGAAAATGTATTATATTTTCTATTGAAATTATCCTGGAACTGCATGAAAAATGCTCTTTAACTTAAAGAATAAAGCCTAAACATATTAGCATTTGAAAACACCGTAATATCATCTGTCTCGTCCTTCCAATGTGTAACTCCTGACTTCCCTGTCAGCTTCTGAGGAATAAAGAATCTGAGTCATTCTGTACGTCTGCCCTCTCCCGGGGGCTTGGAACACATAGGTGCTCAGTAAGTGTCTACAACCAGATGGGTCTCTCGCTAGGTTTACTCTTCTCCAGTGCAACCTGTGTATTTTCCCCTGGACATTCATGATCTCATGATTTTTGTCAACCAGAAAAGACTGTTTTCCTTTTTCTCAACCTATTTCAACTCAATCTGCTTTTAAGCATGGACTCAAACATCACACCCTCATAAAGCTGACCATCTGAACCTCTTCTAAATATCCACCGACTTTTCAGGAAGGAACTGTCACCACAACCAGGTCCAGGTTAGGAGTACAACTCGACAGTGCAGGACCCTTCTAAGAAGCCCACCCAGGGGGACCCCAGGCTGGACGTGCGAGTGCAGGAGCGAGACCGAGAGGCAGTTATCACCGCTTCTCACCTGAAAACACAGGTCTGCCTGCAGATCAGCCCACAGGACAGAGGTCGCGGGAGCATCACAGACGGGCCTGGATGCAGGGCGGTCTCAGACAATGGCAGGCACTGAAGGTCTGCAGGCATCGCTTGGGAGCGTCTGTCACAGAAAAGCTAGCTTTTGAGGCTGGGAATGACGTTCCTGGGCACACTGGCGCACTGGAGATGGCACACACATGTGACCAGCCAGGAAGAGAGTGGCTGGAGATGTGAGCTGGGCCTGGGCCCTTTGGGAGCCACCATGAAAAGGAGGCATTCAGGGTCAAGGTGATAAAAGGGCCCAAAGAATTTAGGTTGTCCGGGAAGGCCCTTCTGCACAGATGCACATTTCTAAATTCCATGCAGGAGCTTAGTTGCTAAACTCCCACCGATACCTCGGCATTTAACGTGCGCCGAGGGCCCCGGGATGGGGAGCCTTAGCGACAAGAATGCAGTCAGAGAAGTGTCCTGCTTCTGGGGTGACCTTCTCTTTGACAGGAAGGTTCCCCCAGCCCAGGGAACTGCCCCCTCACAGCTCTCAACCCAGTTGCAGCTCTATATTTTAAATATGATTTGAGTGATTTTCATTAATGGCAGAATGGAGGCGCCTTTAGGGCAGAGATCGGCCCGGGCATTGACGGGTTCCCCGCACCCACCGCAGCGCCCAGCGTGAAGCAGGAGCTCCGCGCAGGGACTTAAGCAAACACGGTGATGGGGAAAAGGTGGGTCAAAGCCGCAGGAAACAAAACTGACACAGAAAGGCAGCACCGAGATACATGGACAGAAGTTTTGTGCAGAACAAATCCTGAAAATGTATCATTTTTAAGTATTTTTTTTCCAATAAGAGTTTTAAGAGTGCATGTGAGTTAAGTGTTCTAATATTATTAAAGACTCTTCCTGGAAGCGCTTGGCCATCATCCCGAGCAGGCTGTCAGGCAGCAGGATATATTCTGAATACACTTTGCTTATGAAATACTGAATCTACTTTGAAACACACTATAAAATACTGAATATACTTGGCTTAGTCTCTCTAATCAGTAAATTAGGCGGTAGGACTGGCACTCCCTAGTCCTAAAAACATCATCTATGCTTATGAACTAAAATCTAGCAGAGTGTGCTGGGAAGTGGGGTATATAGCTCAAGTGGTAGAGTGCATGCTTAGCATGTACGCGGTCCTGGGTGAAAAGGCTGAGCTGGTTCATTCAAAACCTATTAGGTTAACTTTAAATTCAACATTGAGAATCATTCATTTGTTTCAAATAATGCATCTCAATTGAGGAGCCTGGATTGTCTAAATCAGGGTGGGGAGAACAGAATATTTACACATTAAGAAATATTGAAAATGGACTATTCAAAAGAGTAACAAACCCACAAAGAAAGGAAGCAAAAACTGTGCAAATACTGCCAATAAATCATGCAGCTCTCTTTATAAGTGCACAGGTTTTACTTGTGATTATTTTTACTAAAGTTCAATGAATCCTGTATTCAAAAAATACACTTTATTGCAATAAATGGAGATCATATGCTGTGACTGTTGACCCAGGTTAAAACTTCTCCTTTTAATGCACCTCTGCTTAAAGTTCCACTGACTTGGGCCTGGTCAGGTTCCCTTCAAACCTCCAAACCTACTCCCCACTCCCACCCCTAAGATCTCCTTTACTACCTGCACCGGTAAAGCTATAGAGGGAAAACCATAAAAACTGACTGCATCAGTGTGCAGTTTGCTACTAAGAGGCCCTCATTTCATGGTTCAAACTCACAGTTGAAAACTAGCAGTAACCTGCCCCAGGGGAAGGGGTGTAAACACTCCTTATTTGGTCAGAGCTGCGCAGCAACCCTTCATGGCTGGATCCCTGAAATCTCAGACCTCTGAGGTGTGTCATTGCTCCTGGGGAAACCACAGCGTAATTTTAGCTTTGCAAATTTCGGCTAACTACAGGTAGGCTGCGATTGCCAATACTGATGAGCTACACTCAGACGCTGCAGAAGCTCTGTGGTCTAGTAAGAAAATATCTTACATGGACTTTTTAAGTGAGTAGCACTAGTCAGAAGTGATTTTATTCCAAAGACGGCCACTAATACCACTCTGATTTTGAGTATTGTATTTTAAGGGTGGCCTTCTGAGCTCAAGAAGTATCGTTTCTACAAAGGGGACTGGGAGTCAAGTCTACAACTTACTGAGGTGACAACACCTTTGTGATAAGGAAGTGCCTTTGTAGATGGACTGCTGTAACTAATGACACCTCATTTCCTCAGTGCAATAAAATGTAACCCAAGTCTTCATTTAAGAAAGTTTTTGATTGGCTTTGCTTTCCTTACACCAATCTTACATCAAATGATTCATTGTTTCAACTGTCAAGGTGTTTCATGGGAATGAAACCCTAAGTCTCAAATGACTTATCCAAAAGCCTTGCCTTAAGCACTATATACAACAGCCAAGACATGGAAACAACTTAAATGTCCATAGACAGATGGCTGGGTAAGAAAGCTGTGGTATATTTATACAATGGAATACTACTCAGCCATAAAAAGAATAAAATAATGTCATTTGCAGCAACATGGATGGACCTGGAGATCGTCATTCTAAGTGAAGTAAGACAGAAAGAGAAAGACAAATACCATAGAGTATCACTTATATGTGGAATCTAAAAAAAAAAAAAAAAAGACAATAGAACTTAAATACAAAACAGAAACAGACTCACAGACATAGAAGACAAACTTACAGTTACCAGGAAGGGAAGGAGTGGGAAGGGATAAATTGGGAGTTCAACATTTGCAGATACTAACTACTATACATAAAATAGTTAAAGAAATTTACACTGTAGAGCACAGGGAACTATATTCAATATCTTGTAGTAACCTATAATGAAAAAGAATATGAAAACGAATATATGTATGTGTATGTATGACTGAAACATTATGCTGTGCACCAGAAATTGACACATTGTAACTGAGTATACTTCAATTAAAAAAAAAAAAGCCTTGCTTCAGAAGGATTCTAAACTTCCAAACTGAATACAGTAAGACAGCAAGCAAAACAGATGAGTATGATCTCTCCTCTCTCAATGGGAGTAAGGGCACCTCAAAATATTGGCAGGTAGGCAAGATTTTTGACATTCACGCCAAGAATTCTACTAGCTTATGAAACCATATTCATTTTTATAATAAAGTTAGGAGAATTTCAGTGTAAAAATCTTAAAAGTAAATCTGGCCAGGAAAATTTCCTAACCCATACTTTATTTATTTAGTGATAGAACACTCAACAGGAGACATTTTCATTTTTCAAAGTTCATCTAAAATCCTACATTCTTTTAGGGTAACCTCTATTTATCTGGAACAAAAAGGGATCATAGTTGGGAGAAAACGTAATACCTCACACAGATCTTGGCACTTAACTCTCATAAACAGCAACGTATGACTCTCTTTCTAGTGATACTTTCAAACAATCCACAGTAATTTTCTTTCAATTTTCTAGAAACCGAATTTCTGAGTCAAAAGAGATGCATGAATTCTACAGTTTTTTTAGAAAAAATGTTTTGCTAAACTGCTTTCCAGAATTTGCTTATCCTAAATGTCAGGTTTAGGGACATTTATTTTCCTAAACAAAGACCAACAACAGAAAATATAGTTTTTAAAAACCCCTTCAAAAAGAGGAAAAGGGAACCGTTAAACTGTTTACCTTAAGATCAAAAGGTGAAGGACAATAAAAGGCAGAGATCAAACAAGAGGTGCTGGTTATCATTTTATCCTTTGGCTTCAGAATGTCTGCTATTTTGACTTCCTCTCAAGTGTAAAGAAAGTGAAAGGAAGTCATCTAAGTAAAGATAAAAAGTTCAATGAACTGTTCTTCCATATTCTGGCCACTCTCCATAATTACTCAATGGACTCATATCTAACAGGACTTTAAGGTCACACACCAGTCATACACATGTTTAAGTCCTTAGAAACCCAGAAATCAGTTGAAAGTTACCTGACAATACTTTTTCAAGTAATAGATGAATTATGTCTGCTTATTGAAAGATCTGTGAGAAAAAACTTTACATGCACAAATACACGGAGGCGGGGAGAATGTAATAGATATTGTGGTTAAATTTTACCTTTGCTTTACTTTTGGCAAGTTTAGAAGCAGCATTGCCTTTTCGGGTGCTAAGAACAGCAGCAGTAATTTTTTAGGTCTGACAGGTACCGAAAGTCCAGTGGGAGTAAACAGACAGCGACACCACACAGTACAGGATCATGAGTTTTCTGTATTTTAATTACATTAGCAAAAATGTGTTTGATCATCTAAAATAACTTATTTGATTCAAACCAAGTGGTAACTAAACCACCTTGGACGGGCAAGTGGCTTTGGAGACGGATCTCAGGGGGCCAAGCAGCACAGCAGAGACAACGTTAGCTGTTTCTGAGATTGACAGCCTTCATTTTCACTTGGCAGAATTTCCACCAGACAATCCTGACGGGGTCATGTCAGAACCAGCTCCTATCAATGTCTAGTCAACTGGCCTTCACTGCAGCCTCATGCCAGCAAAATGTACTCCTAGTTTTTAGCATTGGAACATCTCTTTCTCACAATAACTCATTAGACTCTGTAGATTTATCCTTCTAGGGTTTAGAAGGAAACTTGAGTTTCAGAATATACTAAATGTGACTCAATTTGACCTATCAGGAATGACTTGTGAAATGGTTACACACACACACACACACACACACACACACACACAAATGCAAGAAGCTCAACATTTATTTTATACCCAGACTACAAAGTCAACAAATTGATAAACTCTTTCATTTTTCTATTGGTCTTTTTGTTAAGTTGAATTCCTTTTGAAGCCACATCCTTTCCATTTTAAACGTTTAAGGCATAACTACATGTAGCAAAATTCAGCCACTTCAGTGGACAGTTCTGCAAGGTGAGATAAATACATAGAGTCAAATACCCTCCACCACCACCTAGATATAGTACATTTCCATTACCCTGCAAAATTCTCTTTTGCTCCCTTGTAATCAGCCCCTCTGACAGCCACCCATTTCTCCTACAGTTTTCTAGAGCATCATATAAATGGAATCATTTCAAATCTAGCTTCTTTTACTTCACATGTTGTTTTTGAGATTCAGCCATGTTGAGATTCATCAGGCGTTCACCCCTTTATATTGTGCAATAGTATTCCATTGTGTGGACATACCATAATTTATTTATCCATTCCAAAATTGAAGGATATTTGGGTTGTGAAACCACAGCTTCTTTATTTTAATTTTATTTTATTTGGGGGGAAGGTAATTAGGTTTATTTAATTTTTTTTTTTAATGGAGGTACTGGGGATTGAATCCAGGACATTGTGCATGCTAGGCATGTTTTCTACCACTGATCTATACCCTCCCTCTCACAGCTTCTTGTATCTCATTTTTTCTTCATTAATAGAATTTAAGGTTTATGGTCAAAATTTCCATTTTTATATCTTTGAATCACTCTTAAGCTATGTTCCATTTTAAAGCTTCTGGCCTTGAGATTATACTTATCCATATTATGAATTTTTAAAAATATTTTGTTTATCACTTTTATTTCATTCTCTTGTTATTGTAAGCTTGAAGGTAGATAACTTCTTTCAAAGGTTACCATCACTTCCACATTCAGAGCCTATTTCTCTTCATATAAATACACACATTTTCAATAATAGAGTCTGCTTTAACCTACTGTTGCATCAGTACAAAATCAGCCATCGGTAAATGGAAATACATTTGATTTTACCTTTACATCTAGCCAAACAAGTGCAAATTGTTTCTGGAAACAAGACAAGAGTTTTTTTGTTTTGTTTTGTTTGTTTGTTTGCTTTTTTGGTCTCCTCTTACCATTGAAAATTTTGTTATTGTGCCATGATGGAAATAAATGCTAGCTATTGTTTTAAAAATAAACATCTTCAAGACTGACTGCTTGACAATACCAGGGTCCAGGTGGACTTCCAAATGCAAAGAGACATCCAGACAGACAGATAAATCAAGGTCTTTTTCCTTATCCCTTTCTAATATCTTGTGATGGAAAGAAGAAAATTTGTCAACAGTTAGATGGCCATATGAATTCATACTCTCAGCCCAAACTGCAAATTGCTTATTAATGGTCTCATGTCTCATACCAAGCATAGTTTCTCAAGGGCTTATGAAATTGTTTGATATGAAAAAAGAATTGGCTCTAAACTATGAAAAGAAAATGCTCTCTTTTGCTAGAGCTCTTGAGTATGCAGCAAGATTGCTAAGATGTCATGTCCAATGATAAATAAATTATGCAAAGACAAACAATTTCAAAAAATAAAAAATAAAAATAAACATCTTCAGGGAGGGTGGATATAGCTCAGTGGTAGAGCACATGCTTAGCATGCATGAGGTCCTGGGTTCAGTCCCCAGTCCCTCCATTAAAATAAACAAACAAACAACCATCTTCATGGAAATTGGATTTAATAAAATATTACAGCTCACACTTGAGAGACAATGTTACAAAAAGTGATCTATCTCTGCCTTTTTGTGTGTTCTGCTCTTTTGTAAATACTTCATAATGTTGTGGTTTTATGAGCATATAATTGGCTGCCATCTTCGTTTAGATAACTTGGAATCACAAAATAAAAACGGATCAAAAAACAATACCATTTTAAGATGAGGCCAGCATACAAACAAGCATGTAAAACTCAAATTTACCTTTCAAAACTGCAAGAAAGCACATCCCTGCTTAAATAACACCTATTGCTCCAGCCACTTAATTCTGACACAAAATGTGTGATGTGAATATCCACCACCAGATAAAGGTCTAAAGATATTCATTCAGCTGACAGCCTTCTCCTCCTTCAAGCAGAAAACCATATATTTTGTTAGAAACATGAAAAGGCAGTATATTAGTACCAAAGTTCAGAGAAAGTAACGAACTAACTCTCTACCTGCTTAAAAAAGAATAATATTAAGAGACAACAAGCCGCATTTGTTCGTGACGTTTTTGTCTTTTTAGAGAAATTATAGTAAAAATTAACAATGTGCCTTCTGTATATAACTAAATATTATATAAAGTTTATATGTGTGTGTAATATAAAATACAGTTTTTCTTTTTCTTTTTAAGCAGCTGTTTAAATACATAAAGGGCAAAGACTCACACATGTATCCCATTAAGTTCTGATCTACAAGGTCACACAGCTATTTAATATGGATTTTCTTCAATCCCAGAAAATCTAATCAGAATTGAAAGCCATTTTATGTTGATTGGATAAAGCCAGAACTAAGTTATATCTTTGATACATGTTCCTATTGTCAAATATTAAACAAAAGGAAAAAAGAAAAACAGAAAAGCAAAGACATTTTGACAAATCCTTGTCAAAGAGGCAAAGGGGATACCAGTCTACAAGAAATAAAGGAGGCGTAAATAAATCACCAAAAATAATTTACCATAGGAATCAGAAGGAAAGTTTAGAAACTCCCTTAGCATTCTCATTAGTGCCCCGAAAGAACAGGCAAAAATTTGAAACAACAGCATGCAATACAATATAGGTATGTGAAATAAGGAATGAATTTGAGTATATTAAAATTACTACAAAGTGTACAAGCTGAATTAAAACCCACATTGGAGAGCAGAAATTTACATTTCAGAATTTACACTGCAGAAAATAAAATCAAGGACCTGGAGACAGGGAAATCGCTCCGAGAACTCAGAAGTCAAGCCGAAGATATAAAACACGAAAACCATGATGAGCATGGAGGGCAAACAACAGTGATCTAAGCTACAGATCACATTAGTTGTCCCCCAGGAAGAAGCAATAACTGAAGTACAAAGAAAATGGAGCTAAGTCTTATTTTAGAAATCAACAAAAATGTTCTTACTATGCATGTAAGCACTAATTTCATTCCAGCCAAAAAACAGCAGAAAGTGACCTATATGTAGATGGATCTTGAAAGGACAAGGGAAGGAAAAATAAAATTAAAATAAAACCAAATAAAAAAAGACAAGAAGAAAAGGAGGGATGAAAGCAGAAAGAGAAAAAGACAGAAAAAGAGAGAGAATTAGGGAAACTGACTTCAAATAATGACAATAACAACAACACAAACAAAAGTATGTTGTCTGGATTTGGCTTTCCTGGGGCATTAAATTCGGAAAGACAGAAGCATAATGTTGACAGAGTCTGTGAATGAGTTAGCGGGGTGAGGTGTCAGCCGTATTATTACAGGTGCATTAAAGCAGCAGCAGGGTAATAGACCAAGTTACGCTATGACTCAGGACGTATCACATTTATGTGCTCATCTTTACAAATGTTCTTTAAGATTTAAGATTGCTACAGCCAACCTTGAAAAGAAACAATTCTGCAACTCAGGCCTCAGATAAGACTAGATTGGTGAGTCTACCTCCTGGGTTTAAATCTCAAAGGAAGTAATTCCAGGTGTCTTGTGCAGCCTGGGGCAGCTGGACTCTGCAAAATTCCAGCAGCTTTTCTTCTGCATCTGTCACTCCCAGTCACAAAAGATGAGCTTCTTAAACCACATTCTTGGCCGTGGCTCAAAGAAAATGTTTAGTAATTGTAACAGTTATTTATTACAAAAAGTAGTGTTGGCTCCATTCTTGGTAATATTCCTTATCTACCAATATTGAACATGGTGCTAGAATTATCAAAAAGGCTCTACTTTCCCGTCACAAAAGCCAAGTTGTTACAGAAATCAACACTGTCACAGTGCTTACAGAATATATTTATATTTTGCAAATCTTAAGCCTGTTGAAAGGCATATATCAATTTTTTTCTTTTACACTGAAGACTAATAATTCATCCAATCACAAATATTTTTGCAGCCTCAGCCTAGAACATGTGAATGTTCCTGAGTTAATTCTGTTTAAAATCAATATATGATGTATAGTCATAACCATGAATAATGATATTCAGACGAAAACAAGATAGTAAGGAAATGCATTAAAATGCAAAATGCTAATAGAAGTCCTCCACAAATAATAAAGCTATATGCAATCTCTTTCTTCCCCAGTTCTTTTTTTCCTATGTTTTAATGAGTACACTTGTATTGAATATTTTTGAAAAATATGGAAAGAACATAGGCAGATGCTCAAGCTCACACTGCTCAGATGAATGCACATTAAATCACCAGTGAGATGGCATGTCCTGCTCAAAAGATAAACCGAAATGTACAGTCAGAAAGTCCTGAGTGATGGTGTAGTGGGCAGTACCCGCTCTGGGATCCTGCAGGGAGGCGTGCAAACTGTGACAGCAGGATGCAGCAAAGTCAAAGTCTTGTGTTTTGGTAATTTACTCATTTCACTTCTATAGGCTTGGAGAAATTCTTGTGGTGTGTGTACAAGGAGATGTACATCCAATGGTTTATTTCAACAGACTCTGTGAGAATAAAACTTAGAAACAACATGGATGTCCATTCGTCCACATAGAATACTGGACAGAAATTAAAGTAAGCAAACTGGAGCTTCACGTGTCAACACGAATAAATCTCAAAAACATTAGGTTCAGCAGAAAAAGCAACAGTAGTGCTACAGGGCACATATTTAAATGTTATGTACTAGCACTTAAATAAAGCTTAAATGTGCAAAAGAATAGCATACTGTTTATGGGTCCCTAAATACAGAGGGAAGCATGGAAAGATTATTGGGAAAAATAAACACCACATGCTGCCATGGGGAGGATGGGAGGGAATGGGTTTAGCAAGAAATACACAGGTGTTGAGTTTTTTCTCTGTACTTTTCTGTGTGCTTGAAAAAAAAAATCAAAATAATAATACCGAATTATAATAAGATCAAATCTTTTTTTATTTAAACAATCCTCACAAGTATAAAATGAAGGGAAATGATTTGAAAAACAAGGGATCTAGATTTTGGCTGATTTTTAGATGCCATCTATTTCAATGCCTCACCCTCCAATATATTTGGGGAGTTACAATCAGTTCCCTGTTACATCTGAGCTTTGAACAAATCACCTTTAAGCACTGCTGGTTTGTCTTGAAGAGCAGTTTGGACAGTGAGTCTGCAAATAAAAATTTTGAACACACGTATATTTTAATTAATTGAAGCAAGAAAAACTTAAGTGAACTATGGGACTGAAATGCCCCACAGGTAATAAAACTGATTAGAATGGGAAGAAGAGAAGAGTAAAATTTCCTGTAATCATTCTGAAACTCCAAAGAGGAGAGGAACCACTGTATGAAAATGTTGGCATCTATCAAACAAGCTGCTTGTTTATTTAAAAATAAATAAAATCCAGACTCTAGATTCCAATCAGTGTTTAAAATTACAAGGGGCTAGATGCAGGTCAACAAGTATAGTAAAAAAGACCACTGGGTTTGCTAAATCCTTCGTGATCGTATTCTGTAATTTTACAAACTATCTCTTATTATGTAAGTTTCAGGCGAACAGCATTATCATTTCACATCTGTATGTGCTATAAATTGGTCACCATCACTGTCTAGTTACCATAGTTACCATCCATCACCATATAATTGACCTCATTCACTCATTTTGCCCATTTCCCAACCTCCTTTCCCTCTGGTAACCATCAAGCCGATCTCTGTTTAGTTTATGAGTTTGTTTTTGTTTTATTTTGTTTGTTCATTTGTTTGGGCTTTTTAGATTCCACATACGAGTGAAATCATATGGTATTTGTTTTTCTCTGTCTGACTCACTTCATTCAGCATGATGCCTTCCAGGTCCATCCATGTTTTCACAAGGGCAGGATTTCGCTTCATTCTTTTCAGCAGCTGAGTTGTATTCCACTTGATCACGGTGATGTACCTTTTAAAGCATCGCTGGACTCAGCCTGCTGACAATCTGCTGAGGATCTTTGCTTCTTTGTCAAGTACACTGGCCTAGAAATTTCTTTTCTCATGGTGTTCTTGTCTGCTTCCGGTTATTAGGGTAACGCTGAATTTGTACAATGTGTTTTGAAGTTTCCCCTATTCAGTTTTTTTGAAGAGCTTAAGAAGCATAGGTATTAAATTTTCTTTGCATGATTTGTAGAATTCACTAGTGAAGACATCTGGTCATTGGCTTTTATTTGGGGGGAGATTTTTGGTTACTATTTCAACTTCTTTACTAGTAACCTCTCTGTTCAGATTTTCGATTTCTTCATGATTCAGTCTTGGAAGATTGTATGTTTCTAGGAATCTATCCATTTCACGTAGGCTGTCCAATTTGTTGATGTCTAAGTGTGGCAGTCTCTCAGGATCCTTCGTATTTCTGTGGTATCACTTGCAACTTCTCTTTCATTTCTGATTTTATTTGAGTTCTCTTTTTTCTTGGCTAGTCTAGCTAGTTTTGTTTTGTTTTGTTTTGTTTTTTCCCTGAGGTTTTGTCTTGTTCTTTTGATTGGAACATATTCCTCTGTCTCCACCTTTTGCCCAGTTCTCTGGGTTTGTTCCTGTGTATTAGGGAAATCAGCCACCTCCCCCAGCATGGAGAGAGTGGCCTTACTGAGGAGATGTCCGCAAGGTTCAGAGGTACCATCCCAACAGCTACCTGGGACAGGTGCTCCAGGGATGCCCCTGTGTGGGCGCCTGTGCCCGCCTGATGTGATGGGGCCACTGACGCCGCTGCAGGCGCTGGTGGGCAGGGCTGGCCCCTGGGCTGGCTGTGGGCCTGCCCCAGACCATTGCATGTGTCGGTGGGGCTAGTGCCTGTCTCGCTGCGAGGCTCAGCCAAAGCCCGGGGAGGGCAGGGCTCTCAGCCGGGTGCACAACTGTCAGTAACAGGTTAGAGGGAGAATTTGAAAATGGCTCCCACCAGTGTCTCCATCCCAAATGGTTCTGCGTCTCTCTTCAAGATGAGTATAAGTGGGTCCCCTTCACCTGTTGTCCGTGTGCTTTTCCAACTGGTATTTTTGTGCTGGTTTTGAGGTCAAGGCCAGTGTTGGGTGTGGGCCTTTTAAGAGTTGAGTTTTCCATTCCCTGCAATCCTAGATTTTCCTGAATGTATGCCTTGTTGGTTTTCAAGGCCAGTGTTTGGGGGGGCTCGTGTCCCCTGTGCAGGACTCAGGGGTGGGAGTGCCTGATGGAGCTGGAATCCCTCACTCTTCAGGGAAAAGATCTGAATCTTCATGATCCGTCCCGCTTGTGGGTGTTGCTGTGGCTGGGGTGTGTGTTTTCCTTGGTGAGACGGTCTCTCCACCCTTCCTATCTATCTTAATGCTATCCTTTCATCCTTTGTCATGGAGGTTCTGCTCATCCAATTTCCAAATTCTTTTCTGGAATTATTCCCTGTGTAGCTACAGATTTGTTGTGTTCATGGCAAGAGGAAAGTTCCAGATCTTCCTACACTGTCATCTTGAACCCCTCCTACGAACTTTCTAAGTTAGAGGAGTTAAATGATTTGAGAAAAAAAAATTTTTTTACAGAAGTTTTATAATTACCTTTAAGGCATTGCTCAAAGTCTGGATTTGCTAGTTGACTTTTTGTATGTTAATAGGCCTGCATCTATTAATATACTCATGAAGTAATGTCCTAATTTGCTTTAGTGCTTTCACTTAATGGAACAACAGAGGACATATAGAAAACTATTCATTTACTCATTAACATGCCCAATAAACATTCCCATTTCCTTATACTCCAATGGGATTTAAAGAAAGAGAGATGTGAAAATTTTTAAACTCACATTAACCTCTAGAGAAGGAAAATCAAATGAGAAATATCCTCTGGGTAACCATTCCCCATTATTAGGGTACACTGCATCATTCTACATAAGAATTTTTTTTTTATTTCTGATCTGTATAGAAAAATAGAAAGAAAATAAGAACGAATTAAACACCTTTCCAATTTCAGACTAGCTCCATTCATTTCTTCTGCTTGAAAAAGAAACTCTCTCTTTCCTCATCAAGTGTTGTCTGTGGGTTTTTCCCGGTGCCGTGCCCCATTCTCCCTCCTTCTGGAGTTGACATGGAAACCCTGGGTACTACCTGGCGTGAGGTGACAGATACACGCCCAGCTCTTTAAAAGCCAGAAACCATTATGACCACTTGGGTTATGCTGAACCCTCTGAATTTGTCCCTTTAATTCCTGCCTCCTGCTCCTATACTGTTTCCTAAATTATGTCCTATTACTGAGAGTGATTCTTACAGCACACCCCCTTGCTTACCCTTGGTGCCCATTCACTCATTCAACATTTATTGGAATTCTCTGCTGGAGCATAGCTGGCACTAGGTGCCAGAGAGAATCTCCGTCGTCCAGAACTGGATGGTCCGGGGTGGGGGGGAACAGACTAAAAGACAAATCAGTTACAGTGACTATGAAAGGCGCCTGAGCAGGTAGCACAGAATGTGTATTCCACCCATTTTGGAGGGGCCTGGGCATGCCTCCTGGAGGAAGAGACACGGAAGCTAAGACCTAAAGGGACAACCGGAGTTAACACGGTGAAAGGGGAGGAAGTAAACATTACAGGCAGAGGAAACCGCAAGTACAAAGCCTAGAGGTAGAAAGAAACTTGCTCGAGACTGCTCACTACTGCAGCCACGGGGCACGGCAGAGGAAGCCTTATTTTTAAACACGTAAGTCTTCACTGCTCACTTGACATTACATCAATTAAAAATAAATAAGGACTTACTAATGTTAAGCATATGAATCATTGAGCACATACTTGTATTAAGACTATGGGTCATTAGGTACAACATTTAAAACCACCACGGACCTGCACGGATTTTCAATAATTCATTTGTCTCAACTCCCTAGAAATTCTGAGTTAGTAACAGTTATTCTCTGTTTAAAACTGGAATGAGAAAGAAAATGGGCTGCTAGCAACTAAATAAATAACTTTTTAACTTCATTCCTTCATTTAATCGTTGTACAAATATTTAATGAGTTCCTCCTTTCGCTGAGCACTTTTCTCAAGATGCTTACTATGCAAGTGGAAGGAAGGAAAGAACAACACTCACAAAGGAAACAACTAAAC
Organism: Camelus dromedarius; assembly: GCF_036321535.1. Lineage (NCBI taxonomy): Eukaryota > Metazoa > Chordata > Mammalia > Artiodactyla > Camelidae > Camelus > Camelus dromedarius. The sequence continues at coordinate 6,956,388 of NC_087465.1, read as the reverse complement.
ACATCATGTCACGCTTCAAATACAAACATTCGAGGCAGAGCTGAGCAAATGATCCAGAAACCTAAGATCGAGTCACATAAAAATTTTCATTTACTAAAAACGCTGCTAAAATTCTTTCTAATAAGTGGCATTGGTTAGACTTCCTTTGCAGCTTTCGAAATAACCACGAGTCAAGGGTTCACTTCGTAGAGTTGGACTCCGTTGATCAGGGACAGTGAGCAATCCTAGCAGACAGTGCCAAACGGCGCCTTGGGGAGCTTAAGTGCTCTGGCTTTAGAGACTGGCTGTCATCCTGACTCTGGCGTTTTCTAACTCGATGAAATTCAATAGGTTATTTAACCTGATACAAATCTCATTCTTTTTTTTTTTAATAATATAAAGATACAAATGATAATAATGTTAGTACAAACTTGGGTATTTGCGGTGGAATAGGAGTCAATCCATGTTCAATGAGTTCATTCCTGTTAAGTTCTTAGAGCAGCGCCTGGCCTGCCCTAAGCACGCTAGTACCTGTGTTCTGATCCATGAAGAGCACAGTGAGGCCCTCGCTTTTCGGAGCCCCGCTGTGAGGTTTATGAACGACTCTGGCTTCCTATGCTCTCAGCAGCCATCACAAAAGGACTATTCACTGCTCCAAACGGTAAAGAAGCTGGTTTCCTTTTAAACAAGCCTACCCGGTTATGTCCTGATAGCAGTTTTCTATGAGATTAAATAATCAGGCGTTAAGCACAATCTGCTTGGGAACCTCCACCCGTAACCAGCCCACCCACGTGCTGATCCCACAGGCAGACGCTCAGCCATTCACACACAGAACCGCGGCTGCTCAGTGCAACAGTTACCCTGTGGCTGCATCATCCGGACACACACCGCCTCCCCTCCTCCCTGGCTGCATCCCCTGCCCCCCACCCCCCCGGAAAGGGCTTCAGCACAAGTGCCTCTGCTGTGAGACTAGACTCGGGGGAATCTCGCATGTGGGTGGCCCTGAAGAGCTGCAGGGCGCACGGATGTCACAGAGGTGCTCCCAGGCATAGAGGAGCTTGACACTAGGATTGCTTCTCCTTGTCATTTATGTCATAGTAACTTTGGAATCAACCTCCATCCCCTCAACTGGGAATGTTACCACCAAGCTCCATTTAGCTTTTACACAGGGACCAGAATGGAGGCTTACGTGGGTTTCCCACTGCTTTCCTTAAGACAACACAGGGAAGTGGTGCCTTCAGAGGAAAGGCGCAGTGATGTACTCCTCCCACAGACTGCGTGTGCTGCCCACATCAGAGAACCAGTGCTGGCTGCCTTGCTGGTTCTCACAGAGGACTTGTTCTGGCCTCATCCTGCTCCCTTCCAGGTTGTGGAGGTGTTGAGCGACTATGAGGTGGATGACAGCCACTGGTCCTCGTGATTGGGTGGAGCCTGGAGAGTAGGGTCTCTCTCTGACTTGCCTCCCCTGAACCAGAGAGGCAGCAATCCTGGGTAAGCATCTCTGCGCTGCAGATCCAAACCTGCCCTCTGATGCAGCGGTCCACGTGCTAGCCTGGGGATCAGGAAGTGTTTGTACGTCCACTTCACTCGCTGACAGAAACCACACAGTCTAATGGCTCTTATCAGGTGAAAACCAAAAAGTCGTATTTTGATCTCTGTCAGTGTCTATGTCTCAACTGTTTCTAAACCAGATACACAGAAAGGATAGAAATGATATTCACTGATCTCCTCTAATACCAACCCTTAGTTCTTTAAGAAAAAGAATGTTTAAATATAAGAATCTTATCTCAGGTACATGGGAATTTGTGAAAGACTTTAAAAGCAGAGCTAAGAAGATGGAGACTCCTCTAGGAATTGTCCTCGCACTTTTAATTCTTTCTGTTTGTTTGCTTGGTTTCTGTACTTGTATAAACCGATGAACTCTGTTAACATTTAAGTTGATATTTTATATTTATTAATAAATCTGAGAAAATAAGTGGAATAAGCTAGTTACACAAGCAATTGACTATAACTTAAAGCATGATTTTTTAGCAACACAAATGCTGAAGACATCTTTTAATTCACTGTTAAAGGGCAATTTGTGTCCGACGATCCCGAGATGCACCGTGTGAAGAGGCACTGGCTTCAGCAGGGCTCACCTTTCAGAAATTACATATTCTATGACTCATATCTAAGAGAACATGTTTAATTTTTTGAACTAATGCATAAAAATGCAAATATGAGCTCATGTATATCTATGCTTACATATCGTGGAATAAAACTTCTTTTTTAGGCTTACGTGGCATTTTGTACCTTATCAACCACCATTAAAATGCATTAAATGGCTCTAATAATGATGCACAATTGACCTGCCCAGCACTTCAGGGCTCCTAATCATGTTGAATTTCTGCCTGAAAATGAAGAACAGCCTAATTATCAAACTACCAACTTCAGGTACTTTTGAGTTTTTGGTTTTTTTTTTTTTAAGTCTAAGAACATTAATTAGCTTCAACTCTCAATCTTATAAACTTATGTACTTCTGGGTGAAACTATCAATGACAGAATTCCAGCATTTTCTCCATGTGTGCCTGCGATATTAACAACAATTAGGCTTGATAAATTGGACAGACTTTCCCATTTGCTGACTTCCCCGTTTGCTCTCTCCACAGCATGAATCTGTAATGTATTCCAATATTTAGTCTTTAAAAAAATTTTTTTACTTTGTTTTAGGGGGGAGGTAATTAGATATTTATTTATTCATTTATTTATTTAGTTATATGGAGGTACCGGGAATTGAATCCAGGACCCCGTGCATGCTAACCACGCACTCTTCCACTGAGCTATATCCTCCACCTCCAATACTTACTTCTAAAATATCAACCAAAATCAGAAACCTAGTGTTTAATTAGTCCATGTGCTACTTACAAAGAACAATCATCTAAGAACAATTTTAAATATAGAGTAGAACTAGCGAATAGTACAACTTATTAGCATTTCAAGAGTGTAGACTATACTCTCTGTGGCAATCAAAGCCCTCTTTTCTAATTTTAAACTCCTCTGACAGTTACTGGAGTTTGGGGGCAGTGACCAGGAGAGGTGAGAGGTGAGGATGGAGGGAGTAAGGGGGGCCCTGGACCACATTTAGGAGTTGGGGCATTATTGTTCAGGCTTGCCTTTCTTAGAGCAGTAACAGATGTTTTGCCAAACAGAAGAATTTTATTACCAAATAATTTAGGAATATAATGCTACTTGGGAAAACAAAGAGATGCTTTGATTCTAGGACTTCTAATAGCCTTTTATATGCAAATGAGCATTTTTCAGCAGTAAGAATTTTGAATATACTCCATAGAATTTCCAATTGCCTTTTTACTTGTCAAATGCTTTTTTAAGAGAACATCTCTTTACAGAACTTGGGATCACAAAATGCACTTTAGGTATGACTTTAGGCAAATAGGAGACATTTAGAGATTTCAATCTTAGGAGTGACATGGTTTGGCTTGTATTTAGGATAGATGTTAACCACTATATGTAAAAATAGATAAAAAAGAAATTCTGTAGGGCACAGGGAACTATATTCAATACCTTGTAATAACCTTTAATGAAAAAGAAAATGAAAATGAATATATGTATATACATGCATGACTGGGACATTGTGCTGTACACCAGAAATGGACACATTGTAACTGACAGTATTTCAATGAAAAAAAAATATATATATAGACTGCTCTGAGGGCTGTGTGAAAAGAGGCTGCATGGTGCTCATGGAGCCAGTCAAGACAGGATGATCAAGGTCAGAACGAAAACAGCAGTGGTCAGGAATACAGAGGCATAATGACTAGAATCTAAGAGGAAAAATAACTGGCAGAACTTGGCAATTAGGTTGATAAGGAAGTACATCAAAGATGCCTCCCAAATTTGAAGTTTAGGTGACTGGGTAAATATGGGTGGCAACCATCCAGGTAGAGAATAATGGAGAAGCATCATGAACAAATACACAAACACATGGAAATAACAGTTTATCAAGTTCTTTCACACTCATTATTTTGTCCAACGCTCATAACAATTCTAAGACGTAAGGAGTGTCCATGGTTTTCTCCATTTTAATGAGGAGAAAAATGGGATTGGAATTTCAAATTATTCAACTGAAGTAAGCTAAAACACATGTAATAAGGTGAGGGCTCCCCTCCACCACCTAAATCACGTCTCAGTAAAGAGAAAATGTCTCTCCATTTAAGCTCTTAGAAGATCTCTCATGGATCAGAGCTCTATGTAATTGTCTGTGTTTTTAAGTAACTGCATTAGCCTAAAATATTCTCCACCAATTCTAGTTGAGATGCTTCTAGAGCTCAGCTGAATAAACTGATAGAAAGAGGGAGCCAAGAACCGTAACCTGGATTTAGGATTAACGCTTAGGATTCTGTCCTCACACCTGCCACTGTTGGCGGTTATTGAATTAAAACGTTGCTTGAAAATCCATATGGTGGTGTTCCATTTTAGAGATCACGAAACACCTACAACGTAGATGTAAAAAGAACTTTGCTGATATATTTATGGTTTGAGATCAAATTTGTAGTAGCAACATCATATGCAGAAACAAAACCTACCGAATTTTTAAAAACTTCTGTGAATGCAGAAATGATGGTCAAAAACACTGCATTAAATGACCCCAGAGTGACTCCAGATGTGGAAGATATGTGAGAAGTTGAATGACATTGCTTCAGGAAATGAGAGAAAAAGCAGTTTTACAAATATATCATAAAATGACATATGTGATTTTAAGTATGTATGAGTAATTCCAATTATAAATTAAGAATTATAAATAAGTCGTAGACTTTCATCTACATCTCTAAGAGCCATACATTTAGATTGGTCAAAAATATTAGTTTCTCTCATTGAGAAAGTGGGAGAATCGTCTTTTATGCAGAGTTGCCTTTTACTCAGGCTTCCGTGATGTTTAAATCCTGTCCCACTTTTCAAGACCACCACTGTTCCATTCACTCAAGAGATGCCTGATTAAATTCTATTAAAGCTGAAATTGGGAAGCCAAAGCTGACCTTGGAAGCAAGAGAGGCAGTAATGTGGAATTAGGGATAACATATATGGTACTGACTCTCTAAACTGTGTTGGAGATTTCAAAGTTTGCTTCTGAAATTGGAAGAACACAAGGCTTCCAGAAAATGAAACACTATATGTGCTGTGACTCAGGGTGTTTATCGGGAAACAATATGGTGGCGTGAACAGAGCTCTAAGCTTGAAAACAATCTTGTGACCCTTCTTCAAATGACTCATTTCTGTTGGAAGACAAATCTCCTTGGGTCTTTTGCATTTCTGCACATCTTGACTGTGAGACACTGACTGCCCTTTATTCTGGACTATATTTTCAAAGATGTTTGGCTAGCGAACAGCCTCAGAAGACAAAGACAGTATCTCCCCCAGAGAAAAGGGCAGACATATGTATTCCCCAGTATAATAAAGATCAATCTCCTTGCAGAGGGAGGGGCAGACACACTTTCTGCCCACAGGGAAAGGTTCAGAGTCCTTAAGCTCAGAGCTCTTCTGAATACAGCCCACCACGAGTCCGTGTGTCAGATGGACTTGGCTATTCCCTCTGCGGGACCTGGGGCTCAGGGGTCAGGCTCACGGATGCTGCCTCCAGTCTCCCGTGTGTAATAACCCGTCTTCCACGTCTGACCCTGGAGCCCTAGGTCTTCTCCCCTGAAACTGTGACCAGCCAACTTGCTCGTGTGCAAGGATGGTGAAATCTCAGCCCCTTCACAGGTCTCAAAATTCCAAGCATTCCTCCCTTTACTTGTCTAGAATAAAAACGGCTTGAGCTAGACCATCTTGAGTTTCCTCTCAAGCTCAATGAGTGTATACGATTTATATCAAGAATATAAGTAGCCTGGACAAAAGTGGTGCTTCTGCTTTATGTTCTGATTGTTCAACAATTCTTAAAGCTGTTTTTCCAAAAGAATTTCACATCGAATGCTTTGAGCTTTGTATTTCCTCTTTCCTAAAACAAAACATAACAAAAACAAAACAAAGAACCCTACAGTGACCTGCATGCTTTCCATTTACTTTTAAGAACAAAACCTGCTCTATTCAGTTAAAACTTCAGCCCTTAAACATCTCGGGCTGATTTGTAATCAGTCTCTTCTCAGATCCCTCATGTGCCCTCACTTCCTTTAACAAGCCATTCAAATACAGCTTTAGTTTTTTGTGCTTGGGGGAGAGGTAATTACGTTTTTATTTATGTATTTTTAACGGAGGTACTGGGGATTGAATCCAGGACCTCATGCCTGCCAAGCTCATACTTTACCACTGAGCTAAACCCTCCCCTCAATAGCTGTAGCTCTGAAGGTTCTCCTGAAAATGTCTATTAACGTCATACCTCTGAAATCTTAAACCAGTTGGTCTATTTTATATCTAAAGTTTGTGTTTGCAGCTGTTTCAATTCCAGCGACGTTAGCCCCACACACACACACACACAGAAAATGTTACTCTTCATGTTTGGTAAGAAAAAGTATCCATTCATATTGGACAAAAATTTCTCTGTAAGAGCAGGAAATTTATTCATGCATTAATAAGTATTTATTGAGTCCCTACTATGTGCCAGGAACTGAAACAGATGTTATAAAAATTAACAAAATATGATCATTGCCGTCACCAAGTGTCCAATAAAATAGAGCAATCTATAATCTAGTGCTATCTTGTAAAGCCTCATTTTCCTTAGCAAACAGATACTACACCATTCATACATTAACAAGAAGTTCTGAATAATAGCTGAATGAATAAATATATTGATAATGAATGAAGAAATACAATTGTGCAAACTGAGGCGAATCCAGGCTATGTATCAAATACACGCTTTGGCAGCCTGGGGATTTCTGAAATCATTTCAGATCAGGAATGTTAATAAAAACTCATTTCCTTGCAGAAAGCAGAATTTAAATTCTAATTGCGTGAAAATCCCTGGGCTAATATTTCTTAATAAGAACGCACATAGAAACAATTAAACTACACTTAAACCAACCCTGTCTTAGGATCGACTTTTTTTTTTTTTTTTTAACTTTTGGAAAGCAGACAAAGGTTCACCTGCTGCACAGTTTACCCTTGTCAGAGATTTCTCATACTGACCCTCAGGCATATTTGGGGGGCTGGACTGCACCCTGAGGCTTTGTAGGTTTTAATCTTAAAGACACAGATGACACTACATCTGGGGATTAGACTGTAGATCTGATCTGATTGCTGATCTAGCAAGAAGGCAGATGGACTGGTGCTTCCCATGGGTCAGACCTCCACATCATCAATCTGCCTGACTGTACCGAGGGGTAGGTCTGGGTCCCTGAAGCTAGAGCAGAGTTATTACGATGCAATGGGTGTTTGTAAAGGCTGACTCCTTGAGATTTTTATCCTTAATTCATTCACTCCACAGTTACTAATCTGGTGCCTATATTATGGGAGCCTCTAACTAGGAAAAAAGTAGTGGGAGTGCTGCAGAGACAAACGGTGTGTTGGTGGCCCTGAGGGACCCGCAGTGCAGAAGGAGAAAGGTGGGGATCACCAGGAACGTGACCAGTGATGCCCTCGTGGTGGTCGGGCGTTCAGGTGAGGTTCGGAGAGTGTGAGATAAAGTTGTCTCAGGAGATAAAAAGCAACTGTTTCCCATCTGCTTCTTTAAGATCAAGTTTCAGTCTCTGCTTCTCCAATCACACTTTTCCTAAGTCTCATCTCTTCCCCAACGTTACCTAAGACTTATGTTTAGAACCAGCTTTATCGACTAAGTCTATCCCGATTTCTACCAGTTGAACAAATTATAGTCAGTCTCTTCTCTAACATCCATGTCCAGTGCTACTCTTTTCTGTCTGGTTAGGGTTTTGCCCCAAACCTAGGCTTTAACTTTCCTAAATTCATTTCCTGCTCCAAATTCAGCCCATTCTCCACTCCCTGCCTCTCTAAAGCTCCAACACACCCCAGTGGGATAAACTATTTAAAAATCCCATTGCTACACCCCATACTGAGACACTGGGACCCTCTAGGCAACTGGGAGACTACCACCCTGGGCACACAGCTTCAGCTGCTCCAAAAAGTATGACAAAAAAACACAATGATGTTGTATTATAAGAAATAAAACAAGAAATACTGAGAAACAGTATGAGGCTCAGGGAATAGTCAGACTCTTTCTTTGTCCATATGGAGTTAGGCACAAAGCAACTACTACCAGCATGACATGCTCCAGTTCAGGTGTGTTTCAGCCATAGCCTGCTCAAGGATTACGCAGCGGCTTAAGTGGAAGAGATCATCGCTTCTGCTAGACTGAAATGGGAAAATCTGAAAACGGAAGGGACTTACCTACAAACCAGCTGTAACAGGGAATCTTCTCGTCCCTGCTGAATGGGACATATGGGCTTTGGCTCATATTCGACTGTAACTCTAATCTTCCAGACTAATACCCCCAACTACTTCAAAAGCTTGTCATACAACATGTTTTCATGCATCCTCTAGTTTGTCAGGGTTTATTTTAAAATCTGGGTCCTCCAGGTGAGTGCTGCCCAGTGGAGAGTTTTGTTAATCTCAGCACTGCACACCTGTAGGGCAACCCAAGATTGAGTTACTCCCTTTTAGAGGCCAGACACTCTCTTCCCTAATATCCACGTCCAGTTCTAATCTTTTCTGTCTGGTTAGGGTTTTGCCCAAACCTAGGCTTTAACTTTCCTGAATTCATTTCAGGAAAATGAACTGTATGAATTGAGTTTGTATGGTTCCCATACAAACTGTGAACAACTGAAATCTCTGGCTATTTGTACATTAATATTATTAAATATATATTCCCCCATTTTGTGCTTGGGGGGTTGATTTATATATATAATATATCATCTTATCTGTTTCTTTTCATCATGCATGCCAACAGAAATATTTTTCAACTTTAATAATGTCACTAAATTTATCTACAATGACTAAAAGACCATGTCATCTTCAAACATGATAAGTGTGCTTCCTGGAATTAGCAGCCTTACAAAAGAAGGAAAAAGAGTTTAACTTAGATGACTTGGTTTTAGTGAACCAGGAGGTGTCCTAGTGATGACTACATTCTTCTAAAAGTAGTCATCTTCTGTTCCCTGTTTATTAGCCCTGTGCTGGAGATTAACAGTATAATAACCTACAGTTGCTTGAATTTATCTTTTCTTCAGCTTTGGAAATTAAAATCAAGATCGTCTATTTCTGACAGCCTAGTATGTTTGTAGACAAAGATTTTTTTAAAAAATTTTAAAAAAAATAAAAATAAAAATTCTGACAGTGACTCTAAAATTGTACACTCAGACTCTTTTGAGACCTTACAATTCTTCCGCTTGAGATCTCACCTAAACAACCAAATGCTTTCTCACCACCTGATCCCCTATGCGAACAACAAAGAGTCTCTTCCAATTTAAAGTTCATTCTCTTACTTGGACAATATGGAAGAAATAAAAGTAAGTGGTTCTTGCTTTCTCATTCATTCTATAGCCTCATATTCATCGACCCAGACACAGACCTGTCACACCTTTCCTGTTATTCTTGTTCCAAACAGCTTTGCAAGAATACTTCTTCAATTCTTGAACATTTTTCAAAACATCCACCACTGTAGGATTTGATTGTCTGGCATTACATTAACATGTTTATTCCTCTTTTTCTCCCCAGAATCCTTATTTAGTTTTAAGCACCTTTCCTTTGATCTTTTTACGTGCATCTCCTTTCAAAAGGTTGATTTAATAGGGGTCTAGTTATAGTCGCACAGAGTTTTAGTTTTCGATCTTCATTAGAATCACTTGTAACTGTAGAGTCAGGATTTGCATTTTGAAAGTCTCTTACCATTCCCAGATAATCTCTCTCTTTGAACATTGGAATGAATCTCTTTTTCTAAACTTCTCTGACATCTTTTTTTTTTTTTTTTAAGAAAAAGTAATGTTTGTATCTGGAGGTACCCAACATTCCTTTTTCTCTGCATCATGACTCCTTAGTTAATAGCATGATGGGCTCCTGAGGTTCCCACAAGATTTTAAAGCACCAAACATTTTCCTCTTTGGAGAGAATTAATTCAACAAAAGCTCCTATCTTCTTCCATAGAAATGCAATTTTAAGTTATGACAAGTAGTCTGCTTTTAGTGAACTGAATTTACAGTCAAAGTCTTCACATCAAAATCCTTCATTACTACTCTGCTCTCCAGAACTAACTTAGAACTTGTCCTGGGGAGCATCACTTGTAACTGTATCTGTTCATGGCAGACATTTGTGCTAGTTCTTCAGGATTGGATGCTGTCATCCACTCATTCACTTCTCTAAATATCCTCAGTTCTCCTGACTATCACTCATCATTGGCTTTTTTAGGGTGACCGTAATAAATGAAAGGTAAGCTGAGGATGTGGTGTCAGTCATTTGTTCCTGCAATAAGGCTACTATGCAGTCATTGTGCCCATTACAAATACTATGCAAAGGGGCACTGAGTCATTATACCCTGATGTTTCTCTGGTTCGTGGAGAACTCAGTCTAAGTCTTACAGTCCACCGTGGCCCGGATGATTCTGCAGTGATCTGCTAAGGTAGCAGAACATGACTTGGATGTACCCTTCTGGTGGCATGAAGACCGAGCTCCAGGAACATCAAAGTAGAAGCCTCCAGCTGACTCAGCAGTAGCCAGGTCTAGCCATTTCCTGACCTTTTAAAGCTACGAGGATCAACTTTAGATCTTCAAAATAGCAGAACTGAATTATCCACTCACACGGCTCACTCACTTATTCTGTATGTATCTACTGTTAACGCCTTTGGAATGTACATGTGATTACTTACATCCAAGATCATTTGAATGTATGTTACTTTAAGAGTCAGTTTCAGAGCTGAATAAGGCTTAAAAATCATTGAAACTTCATATTATACTGCCTAATATGGTACACTACACAGTTCCAACCTTTTTAGTTTTAACAGTGGCTTACTACCTGTTTAGCAAACCAGTAAACTGACTTCAGTCAACACATAAAAGCATACTGAGTGGCAGGATTAAAAAATATATATATAGCAATTAAAACTGTGTCCTTATTAGATCCTACAGTTCACCCCTTCCCACTGCCAACTCAGAAGAAAAGCAAAGTACAGAGAAGAGAAAAATATAATGCACCATTCTCTATTAAAGTAGGATGGTGGTTACTAGGGGCTGAAAGGGTGGGAAAATTGAGACATTAGTCAAAGGGTACAAACTTGCTATTGGAAAATGAGTAAGTTCTGTGAATCTAATGTGCAGCATTGTGACTAGAGTTACCCACACTGTACTATATACTTGAAGGTTGCTAAGACACTAAGCCTTAAATGTTCTCACCACAAAAGAGAAATGATAATTACTTGACATGATGTAGTTGTTAGGTAATGCTATGGTGGGAACCACACTGCAATATACACGTGTATCACATCAAGAATGATAAAGGAAATACAATATGCAACAGCTAGAAATTGAAAATAACATTCTATGCTTATATTTTCCACTGAGTTTTTCTTCACAGATTTGCTTCCTATAAGTATACTCTCAGTTTTTCCTCCAAATGTCTGTTATTGGAACATCAGTAGTTATATCAAAATATGCCTTGCTCCATCTTTCTAAGATCTACCGTGACTCCCACCGGATCCTAAGAAAGCAAATTTTAACCTCTCAAGGGCAGCTCTGTCTGTGACTGATGGCCTAGCCCAACTTTTGACATTATTAATATATTCTTTTCAGAACGCAGTATAGAGAGCACAGGCAGCTGTACCGTGCTGGCTGTGGTGGCTGTGATAACCCTCTTATATTCAACACATCAGTGAAAGAGCAGCCCTGTCATTCAGTGTCACCAAAAGACAGACATCAAGAGCTCTAGGAGTTCCTTTATGTCCAAGTCTCAGGCTTCCCCACACAGGAGGCAACCTGATGGCCGGCAGTGTGTGACCAGGTGAGAGTCAAAACGCATTAATGGATTCAGGCAGCAAAAAACCCAGCACTTTTGTTAAAGGAAAAGCTTGATTTAAAAGGTTTCTACTGCATTGGTCTTTGTTGATATAATCTGTATTCAAAAGAAAACCTAAATATGTCCCAAACTTTATTATGAATATATGGACATTTATATAAGATGCTGAATAGTTCTAAGTACCAATAAAATATTTCCAATTTTCCAAAGCAAACAAAAAGAAAATGTTTTTACTTTCTTCCTTTCTTTCTTTTCTTTTTCTTTCTTTTTGCTTGAGAGTTGAGAGGTTGTAAAGAGTGATTATTTATTGTTTTGAAATTTTAGAATTCCAGCCACAGCTTTGGAGGGAGGGAGAGAGGCAGACACCTCTTTGGCTTTGTATCCTCCTTTTGCCCAAATATTGAAACAACTATTTTTTCTCTACTGGGAAAAAAAAAGCCAGAGATACGAATGGTTTCCCAATACTGACAGAATGGATTCAACTTTGGATTGACAGCTGAAAGACCTACATCGTCGTCTTGACTTTGTCTCTAAACATTTATTTCTAAATAATGTATAGTTTAATAGCTTTTAAAAGGGATTTGTGGAGTGACTTGCAATAAAAACGTGCATACAAAAGAAAGAAAAAAAAACATAAAAGGGTTAAATAGGAAATCAGTGAACAAGACAGAGTAAAAAGGGAGAACTTTTTCCTAACCTGGGGTCCTGGGCACCAAGTGGAAAAGGAAACATGACGGACCTTACGGGTCACTTCTGCGGAAGGCAGGCCCACCAATTCTTGACAGCAGAAGTCGTTTCTGGTTTTTGTTGTGTTTTGTTCCCCAGTTCTAAACTTCAGAAAGAATTTTTTCTTGTAGATCTTTATATAAAAAGGCATCAAGTTAGACTCTTCTTTAGAAAATGTAAAAAGCTCTGGGTAAAGGTTAAAGGTATTTTATTGAACTGTACTTGAGCAGAGGTAATTTTTTGAGAGTTAATACACTGTAGTCAAGTAAATTGTCTTTGAGGCTCTGCCTCGCTGGAAGGAGGGCCTGGATGGCTCCATGACCTCTTTTGCTTCTTAGTCAATAAAGCAGAGATTTGATTAGATTAACTTACAAAGCTCTATTATTTGTAGGGCTAATCTCATTTAGACTTTCCATTACTGTTAACATGCCATCCAAACCCAGAAACCCACAGAACAGGGTTTCATATCACCTTTTTGTCATAAAATTAAAATCACAGACATATTTGGAAACAAATTACATACTTTAAGTAAGAGACAAGGTCTGTCATAGTACCTGAAAAACAATGCCTGTTGAATTAACAGAGGAACACAAGCATTTCAAAGTTCCAAATGCCTTTTATATTTTGTCTTTAAAAGTTTCAGATTAACAGATAACAAGTGAACTGCCTGTATGTCCTGTGAATTCTAAATTAAACAACACAGAAACCTTGCTGTAGCCAACGGCAGTTCCAAGGGTAACGGAATAGCACTAAAATGCATGCTGCAATGTGTAGATAAATTAAAATGTAATTACTTTAATGGGTAGTAAAGGTGAGCAAAATATGCCACCCCAAAATATGCCTCTTTGGTTTATTGATTATTTTGAGCTGGTTATTTTTAAGAAATCGACACAGGAGAAGTTCTGAACAGTGAGCAGAAATTACCCTTTTGCAAGAGACATTTTCATTTATAAGGGAAATCTCCATTTGATGTCTCCTCTGTATCAGGAAGAGAAGGAAATTTCTGTCAACTCTTACCAATGGAGAAGGCAATGACTTAAATCTGCGTAACAATCTTACTATTATGCACTGTGTGTTTCTGGGTAACCTCCTGTAGCTGGAATCCTCCCTTTCCCCAACTAACATCTTCTTTTGTCTTCAGTGCAGATGTTACTTAAGGAGGTGGCTCAGGTCCTTTCTGGGAGGAAGGTTAAAAGTTTCACCTTGTCTCTTTCTTTCCAAATCAGATTAGCAGGAAAAAATATTTATGAGAATTAGTACCTAGGGTAAAGTGACTTTGGTAAAGATGTTTGTTGTAAGTATTCTGGTTTCTATTGATTCTCTTTTTCCCAGAGATGGTCATTATTTCCTTTTGTCTCTGTCTTTTGTGTCATCTATAAGAAGGAGAACTGCAGGTCTCACAAGGGTTTCCTTTTGTCTTGCTCTGTCTTGAGAGCTTAGCTTTGTGACAGGGAGAACATTCATTCTGATCTCTCCCAGCTGAAGGATGCAAGGGCTGGCATGCATCCGGCAGACAGCTGAGCAGGCTGTGAATCCATGAGCAGCATTTCCTTTGTCCTGCCATACCAGCTCTCAAGGCAGTGTGTCATAAAGAGTCCTGGTCCAAAAAGGGCTTTAGTCATCTCAACCTTCATTGCCTCATTAGTGCTGGAATGGTCCCATTCCAGGACTGCCTGGCCGGTGACACAGATGAGCAGGTCTGTGACTGGAGGCATCTCGCGTTCTTGTGGGATACCAGAACACCGTGTCCACTACACCATTCTCACCCTCCGTGGCAAAGAAGGTTTCGTCTCTTAGGCTAACTTTGGAGTGAACTTTCTGGATCTTGTGAGGACATTTTCTTCTGCACTCTTTTTTGGAATGCCTTTGCATTCATAGTTAAGCTATAAAAAGGATTACTGATTTGAGTCGCTACTGAAATAACAATCCTAGTTGTCAATGGTCAGATGGATCCTCTGAACTGGAAACACTTTTATATATGAAAGACCAAACTTTAGAGAGCTCTCAACCTAAACAACCGTCTTATGAATACCAAGAGAATGATCAAATTGAAAAGAAGACATGAGGAGTGTGTCGGTCAGCCTTAGGAGCTCCTGTAACAAGACAAAATTACAAAGCCTTTTTTTCCTTCCACTTTCAGAAGAGCCTATTAAGCTTAGAGAAGAGTTAGAAAGACCAGTGGCCATTCAGTCCCTGCTCACAGGGACCTAGACTGGCTATTAAGGAGTGTTCTTCCCACTCACGATTATATTGATTATATTGTAGTTATCAGACAAGCCAGAGGGCTCCCTGCAGAAAACCTCCTTCACAGGGAAAGCAAATGACCAGAATTTCTCTCAGGTCTTCCTAAAAATGAGCAGAAAGTGGATTAACTGAAGGCTAATGTTCAGTGGCTGATAGAAACAATAGCACAGGTTTTTTCCCATAAGGAAATTTGTTTCAAGGTTGAATTATAAACTCAGAAAAAAAGGAAAGCATCTGAAGGCTTTTGTTAAATACTTTATACAGAACTTTTAAAGCATAATGCATTAAACCCTGAAGCTCTGGAACACAGGACTCTTTATTTCCATTTTAGTTGGAAATCTCCCTGATACAAAGAAGCAAATTGAAAATGTAGTTGGATGGGTAGGTAAGCATCTTGATCATTCAGGCTGCTGTCCTGTTCTTTGGGGAACTGGAAACTACTGTCTTTGTCTTGTGAATCTCTCCAAAACTAGAAATGCAGCTAGAAGCAATTCAAAGTCCACGTATCCTCACCAATCTCAAACCTCTCCTACTCATCTCAGAATGCTTGTAAAAGATCAGGGCAGTGGAAACAGAATTGTCCTATATGTAAGAAAAAGAAAGAAAAATTTAATAATTACCCTAGACCTCTGATAATAGGCAAATACACCTCACTTCTTGGAGAAAGACTGGATATTTCTTTTGTGCCTTTGAAATGGAAATGTTCTACCTTGTCTTCTCTAGGACTTAAGAGCCTTTTTTGAAATGCAAAATGTAGGGAAATGATTCTCATCAGAAGGGAAATAAAGGAGCTATTTGGAAATTGGACGAATAAAGAATCTTAAAAGTCTTCTCCACAAATGTTAATAAAAAAAAGCTCTAAGTATCTGAGTAGGTAAACTTAACCTTTTCCAACTTCAGAAACATACTTTGGATCCCCAACCATTCTTTTATAAACTAGTGAATTTTGTATTATTGTACCTGACTCATGTCTAAAATTTTAGAATGGAAGTTATAAGGTCTCTGTTTACGTCTATATGTTTGTTTTTGTGTTTGTATATACATACGTTGTAAATGTGCGATACTTTTCTACCTCTGGATGGTATTGCCAAACTTAATTTGTAAAACAGCTCAATTTGACTAGTTTAAAGGACACACACTTATATAGACTGGTTATTTCAAAACTCTCAGAAGTATAGAAACTAACCTAAATGTTTTTCAAGTTAAATAATCTGAGATTAATTTTAATAAATAAAGGCTAGTTTAAGTTTGTTGTTTTAATTAACACAGTCATGTCTACAGAGTAAAACTTAATTAGATATACAATTTTTTATGGTACCTCGGTTTACTAGTCATAAGTTCACGTTATCTCTGGTACAAAATTTGTCAGCAAGAAAAATAGCATGGTATAATATCTCACTTTGTCTAATGACTCATAAAATTTTGTGAGTAGTCTAGACATAGTTGTTGGGAGCAAGTGATTCAGACAGATGTAAATGGGATAAGATTTTGGGGGTAAATTTTTCAGCAATAATTATATACTTTAGAGTATGATCACTCAAAAATAGGTTTCTCAAATCTCTTCAGTCACTTGAAACTTTAGAGTTTTGCTAAGTTAAGTTAAATAATGGGAAATTCATTGAATAAATAGATCACTTCCAAATAAAATAAATTATTCGGCATTAATTACTGAACATAGGTTTATCTATTTTGGCTTCTTATTACAGAGGAACTTAAAGTATTTGGGTCTACTGGTAAACATAATTTATGCCACATTGAAAAAATTATACAGTGAGGAAACATATGCTTTGAGAAATTATGAAATATATTCATACCTTAGCCAATCTAAATAAATTTGCTAGTGTAATAGACAGTTCACACTTGCTTGCTTCTTCATTTTTCATTAGAAAGTAAAGTTTTTAGGGGTTAAGAATTCTAATTAATATATGCAAGTAAAACAACTCTGTATGCAAGGAAAGCAGAATGTGTTTTTGGCTAAGAATACGTATGAGATATGAGGATGCATGTTTGTTAAGGGAAGAGAAAGTAAATTTGTCCTAAAGTAAAACTGGTTGTTTCAGAATGGGAAGGAGAATAAAGAACAAAATGAAATAGAAAGTTAGGAAGAGAGAGAGGAGAAGAAGAAAGAAAGAGAAGAGAGTTTTACCCTGTGTAATCAAGACAGCTAAAACTGAATTGTTGTTATAAGGATTTTTTAGATAAACCTTAACAGCAATAGGGTACTTATGTAAAACTAGAACTTATTTTCTTCCATCTGCTAAAAGGGAAAAGTTTTATGGACTATTAGTCAACTCCTGATAAGCAAATATGAAGGGCTTTCTTCATCTTTTAAGTAATCCACCTCGGAAGCATGGATTTTATGTCTTACCAAAATAATTTCCTGTGCTTCATGTTGTCTTTATCAGGTCTTTGATTACTTTAAAAAAAAAAAAAACTGTCTTCTCAATATTAAAAGAGCAAATTTTTGCTCACAACTATGTAACCTCCTGTATTTACCTTTAAAATCCCTTACCACTTTGGTTAAATAGGTAAGTATTGCTTCATAATCACCTAAGATCCTATTTAGGCAAGTGTCCAAACCCTTTGATATTTTTTATGAACTTCCCCAAATCAAATTCTAAAGGAAGAATTATCTTTTTAACCTTGAAATAACTTTGGATTTTTTCCAGAAGGTGCCTGGAATATGTCAAAAGATTTGTTCTCTCTCCTGATAAAAGAGAGATGCTAAACTAATGAGACTTATTTGATACATTAAACTACATGGGAAGAATTGTCAAATAAGAGATAATAAGGCACCTTCTTTATGGTGTATTTGTGTAGCTGCATGTTAATGCTCCAGAAATTGTGAAACAGTCCCACAAATATGATATTTCCTGGTATAATGCTATCACTGGTAATTTTAGTCATTATCTTAAAATGTCACGTTACAGAAATACCCAGATTTCCTCATCAATAGCATTATAATGAACTCTCATCAGACCTTTAACCATGGCCATTTTTAAATCTTTTTGTCATTTGTAGAAGTTACTGTTTTACTTGGCTTCCCAGCTTCAAGGTTTTTAAAAATGCAATCTAAGATTCTGTATGAAAAGTTCCAGCAAAGGAGATTTAAAAGAGCCTATATGATCAATCACTATTCTTGCTACATTTGTGTAAATAATCAGGCCAAGTTTATTGAAACTAGACTTAGTTTGCAAACAAATTAGTGTTTACTGTAATTATCTGTGGTAGAAATGGGGGGTGACTGTAGAGAGAAAAATTATGTATCAGTAGAAACTATAATAAACCTCCGTGGATGTCAGATTCTACTGGTTGAGGGGGGAACTAATATAGCCTCATTCAGCAGGTGGCATAGAGTAGAACTTACTATTACAAATACCACTGAGAATGTACAAGATACCTTTTGGAATATTATCAGCACTGGGTGACCATCTTCACATGGCCTGGTACATATAAATTCCAAATATTTGGGCTAGTTCTCTATATTCTACCAATGCTCTTTTTTACACCGATTCTTGAAGTCACAGGGCCAGAAGATTCATTTTAAATCCACTTAATGGCTCATAGACCTTACACCTAAGGAAGGGCTAGAGTCATAAAACAGGATACAAATCCACTGAGGCAATGCTTTTACTTGCCAACAGTTTGGTGATGGATAACTGTAATTATTCTCTAAAGCGGGATTTGGAAATTTTCTATGGCTTTTAGTTACTCATTCTAAACGCTTTCAAATAATGATACTTGAGCCCAAAGCCATATGTAAAGCATTTAATGATGTCCATTTATGTCTCTATTAATACTTCAGAATACCTATCACTCTAAAAACGGGAGAAACATTCATGTTGTTTATTTTCACTGTTGATGATAATATGCATAGCTAAGAAAAATAATACATCAGGTTAATGCTTAGTAAGTCCTCTTTCAAAGTGGCTGTTTACACCTGCCTCCAGGAAAAGACCAGATAAATGTGACTGTCACACGATTTCCATAAGGGCATCGTGGTATTTCTTAAATGGTATTAAACCTCACTTAAGTGGCCCCTGGGACACCTATGCAGCATGCAGAATTACTGCCTTAGTATTATTTAAAATGTGTGTCATATTTCCAGATTGCATTCATTTGGCCAGTGGGACATGCACTGTAATGAGCTAGTACCAGATTCACCTGAGCTATAAAAATAAATAATAACTACATGATAATCTTTTGATGTACAGCCAAGAATCATTTAATTTCTAGAGTCATAAAAAGGTGAAACGAACCACGAATTCAAAAATGCCGATGAGTACTTGAAGGGAATATCCTTTAGAGATGGATAACTTTAGCTTTTTTGTACAATAAAAAAACTAATTTCTTAGGGGAAAAGTTGCCAGTAAAATGACACATTTTTAAACTAGTGTAATGGGAAACCTGAAAATATTTTTAAGAGTATTAGCCTGTGCTTTTTCATAATCCATCTTGTAAACTGTGCCAGAAAATCTTTTCATAAAGAAATGAATAATCAAAAACAAAAACAGAAACACCGTATCATACCGAATCGCCGGACCAGAGGTTGCTGATCGCAGACCTAGGTCCATAGCGCAGCTCATTCATAGTTTAGCAGGTTCCTTAAGTCATCTAACCTTGTAAGCCTTCGGACTCCTTATGTACAGAAGGAAAGGATATTACTACCTACATTACTGAATCATTATGATGAGAAATGAGGAAATCTCATGGAAATTTTCCTTGTAAATTGCAAGCCATTATGCAGATGTTACGTTATTCATTAGTCTAGTTGAGAAAGTCACCCCAAATTACAAACATTCACGTACAGTCTCTTTAACTTGAGGTTTTAACATTTCGGTTTCAATATACTTTGTGCTTAATTCTTTCTGAAGGTGAGGTTTTGTTTTTACTCAAAATATAAACTCAGAAAATACCAAACCAGTCACTTACTAACAATGGATATGTAGGACAGAAATAAGACGTTCTCCTGGAAGTCTAAAGCATCTAATGCTAAAACACTCTTACTGAACTTTCACAAATTCTGTGAGGCAGAAACTAGGGGTTAAGAATGTAATGGACTGAGAAACATTTTCTTATTTCGGGAGCATTTATGATTTCACACGTTCCCTTTCAAAGTCCTTTTAACAGCTCTGACATGAGGCACCACTGCAGCTTCAGAAGAAATGGAGACAGGTTGAAAGGCATACAAATAAAAAGGCTTCCTATTAGAATCAAAATGGAAATAACTCCTTAATTGTTCCCTTCAAATTCATATCATGATCAGTCAGAGCATGTTTCTGCCCAGGTCACCCAGCTGGGGAGTTCCCCCTGACTTCAAAGACATCTCCGCTGAGAGGAGACGTCAGCTGAACCATATCTGAAGACAGAGTTAAACATGAAAAAAAAAAAAAAAGGATTTTTTTTTTATTTTTCTGAAAGAGCCCTTATAAAGCACTGTTTAATTGGTCTTTCACAAACAAAGACAAAGACACACAATAACCTACGGATCCTGGAGCTGTGAACTAGTTGTTCAAAGTCTAGTTGGGAGATATTTGCCCCTAACGCTCATTAACTCACTTTCCAGATCAACCAGGATGAAAACCAAACTCTTTCCTAGAGCAGATAAGAAAGAATTATTCAAGCTTTCCCAACTCTTACAGCAGAACAAAGGCTTCCTCCGCTCAGAGCTTTCTTCTTTGGGTGGGAGTTTTCAGAAAAAGAAGTGGAATGTTCGGATGCAGTGCTCCCAGCCCTTCGGCCACGTCACACGCATTTACCATCTATTCTTTGCCAGATGCTGTGCTGATGGGACCAGGCATGTGAGGGATGGTCGCTGCCTTCAAGGAGTTCACTACCCAGCAGGAGAGACTATCACGTGGTTCACAAATTAGTATATGGTGGGATGAGACCTGGCAGGGTTGGGAATCAGAGATAGCAGTTTGGTTGTCCAAGAAGGGGCAAGACGCAGGCTGAATCTTCTTGGACACGTGGGCGTTAGCTGGGGAAAGGAGGTGGGGAGCAGTCAGAGGACAGAGCAGGAGTGATGGGGCAGAAATGACCCCCAGAGCTTAATACGGCTGTGCAGAGGGCTTAGTGGGGAGAGAGAGCTGGACGAGGGGAGGCAAGAGGAGTGAGCCAAGGGATTTGTGTCCAACCAGAGTTTGGACCAGGACCTTGGTGACACAGGAAGCACTGGGTCATCAATGGTGTCCATCACCCGAGACAACTGGACCAGAGGAGGAGCACGTAGGAGTTAGGCTTCCTGGGTCCTTCGTGTAGAAAGTGAAAGGCAAATATGCCTAATTATATATGGCAGCATCACCTTCTGCCAATTCTAACTTTTTAATATGCCTCAGATCCAACCTCCTCCCGTCCTCCAGCACTGCCCTCTATCCAGCCCCCACCTGCACTTCCTCACTGTGTCAGCTCCCCCTTGTCTCCAGGCTTACCCTGCCTTGAACTCTGAACTGAACCCATGTTCCTGCCCAAAGATCTTCAGTGGCTGTCCTAGAACTTCAGGACAAAAATCAAACTTCTTCCTTCTCCACTGTTACCCACTCACCTCTCCTCCCTCATTCTTCGTCCCTCCCATTTGCCCACATGAACCCTATCTCGTGAACTGCTCTGCCTGCTTCTGCCCTGGGCCTTTGTTTGATCACCTTCCTCCTTCTGTCTGGAATACTGTGTCTCTCCTGTCCACACTTTGCTCTGGAAACCTCCCCATCCTCATCCTTGGAGCCTCAGATTAAGGATCACTTCTTCAGCTGTTCCTGGTCTCCGGGACTGAGAGAGGCTGCTTCCATGGGCTCTAATCCCACCTACCTCTGGCTTAGTAGTAAATTAGTGCATCATTAGTTTTCCTGGACTAGAAGCTTCTTGAAGCCTGGGACAGTGTCTTATCCATCTACGTGCCTCTGTATTAGTCTACCTAGTATTGTATAAAAACCGTCCTCTGTGTATTAGGGTAAAAGAACAAACACTCATTATCTCACAAAGAGTTGGGAATTCCAGAGCAGTTTTTCCAGGTGGTCCTGGCACAGGGCCTCTCCTGAGGCTGCAACCAAGGTGTCAGCTGGGGCTGCCATCACGTGACACTGGACTGGGTTTGAGAGCATCCCCTGGGCAGCTCACTCGTATGACTGCTGGTAGGAGGCTACAGTTCCTCACTACAAGGGCCACTCCCTAGCACCACCAAGGACACAGTTTCCCCAAGAGAGTGATTAAAGAGATGTAATGTCCAAGATGGAAGCCACAGTCTTTTATGACCTCATCTCAGAAGTGACATACCATAATTTATGCAGTATTTTACTGGTCACACAGCCAACCTTCGTACAACGAGGGAGTGGAGGGGGCCATATAAGGGCGTGAGTATCAGGAGGCAGGAATCACTGGGGACGAGCTTGAGGCTGGATCTGCCTCCCATGTACAGCCTAAGATTAGCCCGTAAGAGGTTCTAACAGATATCTGAGAATTAATTAATAAATGAATAAATAAAAAAGTAATGAGTTTAAGCAAAGTTTTAGGCTAATTACTCTGGATTTTTATCTTTTCAATATATTTTTCTATTAAAAAAAAAAGTATGCCATAATCTCTGGGAAGTTAAAGTCTTCTTTTGCATAAGATACTTGGCACGATGAGGACTGGTTTAATGGTACACGGTTATTTATTCCCAGAAGGCTGAGTAGACAGAAAAGCTCTGTGAGATAATATTCACGTCATTTTTTTATATCTTGAAAAGGGGGTGGGGGAGAAATAATGCTACCCATAGATTCTCATGCTTTGCTTGTAATAGGACTCATCTTACTATGAGCATTTTGATATATTTAAGCTGATTAAAAGGTAAAGGAAAACAACGCCTGAAATAGTAGGTTCATTAAGCAAGAAAATGAGAACCATAAACAATTCAAAGGATATTAAACTATTTTACTTTTCATTAAACTTGTGAATTCTGTAGAAGGCAATGCTGAGCTTTGTGAGAAGTAATTCAAAAACTAAATTATTTTAATCATAGACTGGTCTACTGACACTGTCTTCCAGCTGAATTGCACTAAATGCCATTCAACTGTTCTAGTAAATTTTTTAGCCCAAAGGTACAATTGATAAGCATTTCTCCATCTGCCCTTAAATAAAGTAAGCTGGCATAATCGATGAATCAATGCACAATGCAACATTGTAATATGATGGTAACGTGCTGAAGACTGAACCAGTAAGAAAAAACTTATTATTAAGGTAGTTGTCTTAAAATAATACACATTTTTTAAAAAGCTGTAGAAGGAAAACTATAAAGCCTTGCTGAAAGAAATCAAAGAAGACATAAATAAATGGAAGGACATCCCATGTTCATAGATTGGAAGAGTTAACACTGCTAGAATGTCTATACTACCCAAAGCAATCTACAGATTCAATGCAATCCCAATAAAAATCTCAATAACATTTTTTTGCAGAAGTAGAAAAATCCATACTAAAATTTACATGAAGTTTGAAGTAATCTTGAACAGCCAAACAATCTTGCAAATGAACAGAGTTAGAGGACTCACATTTCCTGATTTCAAAGCTTACTACAAAGCTATAGTAATCAAAACAAAGTTGTACTGGATATACAAACCAATACAATAGGACAGAATAAACAGTCCAGAAATAAACCCTCACATCAATGGTCAAATGATTTTCAGCAAGGGTACCATGCCCACTCAGTGAGGGGAAAGAGTCTTTTCAACAAATGGTGCTGGGAAAACTGAATATCCACATGTAAAAGAATGAAATTGGACCCCCACCTAACACCATATACAAAAATTAACTCAAAATGGATCAAAAACATAATATCAGAGCTAAAACTACAAAATTCTTAGAAGAAAACATACAGCAAAAGCTTTATGATATTGGATTTGGCAATGATTTCTTTGATATGACACCAGAGGCACTGGCAACTAAAATAAAAACAGACAAATAGGCTTCATGAAAAGTTAAAACTTCTTGCATCAAAGGACACTATCACTATCAACAGAATAGGAGATAATATTTGCAAATCAAATATCTGATAAAGGATTAGTATCTGGAATACATACTTAGAACTCCTAAAATTCAACAACAAGAAATCAAACAACCAATTCAAAAATGAGCAAAGGATTAGAACAGACATGTTTATCCTAAGAAGACATACAAAGGCCAATAAGAACATGAAAAGCTGCTCAACGTCACTAATCATTAGGGAAATGCACATCAAAACCACAGCAAGACATTACCTCACACCCAATAGGATAGCTACTATAAGAAAAGAAAAGTAAAGAAAAGAAAAGAGAAGAGAAAAAAGAAAAGAAAAGAAAAGGTGTCAGCCAGGATGTGGAGAAACTGGAACACTTGTGGACTGTTGAGAATTTAACACGATGTGGAAAATAACATGGCAGTTTCTCAAAAAATCAAAAATAGATTTATCATGGGATCCAGCAATTCCATTTCTAGATATATATCCAAAAAAATTGTAAGCCAGGTCTCAATGAGATCTCTGTGCACCTATCTTCACAGCAGCACTATTCACAAAAGCTAAAACATGGAAGCAACCCAAGTGTCCATCAGCAGATAAATGGATGAGCAAAATGTGGCATATACATACACTGGAATATTAATCAGCCTTAAAAAGGAAGGAAGTTCTGACATATGCCACTCGGATGAACCTTGAGGACATTTTACTAAGTGAAATAAGCCAGTCACAAAAAGGCAAATACTATATTATTCCACTTACAAGAGATATCTAGAATTGTCAAAATTATAGAGACAAAAAGTATAATGGTGGTTGCCAGGTAATGGTTTTGGGGCAGAAATGGGGAGTTTTGCTTAATGCATAGAGTTTCCATTTAGCAAGATGGAAAGAGTTCTGGGGATGGATGGTGGTGATGGCTACATAACAATATAAATGTATCTAATACCACTGAATGATACACACAGAAATGATTAAGATGACAGATTTTATGTTATGTGTATTTTACAACAATAAAACCAATAAAAAATTTGGGGGGGGGGATCTAGAAAGAAGTGGAAGAAAGGAACAGGTGGGAACTGTGTGGTAATGGAAATGTTTATTTTATATATAGTAATATGTATCTGTAATGAGTTTTTAATATAATCTTATTACTGATTTATTTTTTAGATTGTAAACACTTTAAATATAAAGGTTTTTATTTAGAAATCCAGCTGAGCCAGTTTAATAAAGGTTTGTGGTCCTCTTTTTTAAAAATGGATTTTATTTTTTGGAGCCATTGGAGGTTTACAGGCACATGAGTAGAAGTTAGAGTTCCCATATACACCCACTACGCAGCCCCTCTCAGGTTTCCCTATTATTAACGTCTTGCCTTAGTATGGTACCCTTGTTATAACTGATGTATCTATAGTGATCATTTGTTGTTAACTAAAGTCCATAGTTTACATTAGGGTTCACCCTTGGTGTTGTGCATCCTAGGAGTTTTGACAAATGTACAATGGCATTATAGTTTCATGCAGAGTATCTCACTGCCTTAAAAATCCCCTGTGTGCCACTTACCTAGCCCCCAGACTCTGGTACCCAGTGATCTTTTTGCTGGGTCCATAGTTCTGCCTTGTCCAGAAAGTTGTATAGTTGGAATCACATAGTTTGTGCCCTTTCAAAGCCTACTAAAGGACACCTTGGTTACGTCCAAGTTTGGGTAATTATGAATAAAGCTGTTACACACATTCACATGCAGGTTTTTGTGTGAGCATAAGTTTTAAACTCATTTGGTTAAGTACCAAGGGGCGTGACTGCTAAATCATACAATAAGAGCATGCTTAGTTTTGTAAAAAATCACCAAATTGTCTTCCAAAGTGGCTGCACTATTTTGCATTCCCACCAGCAGAGACACTGCTTGTTTCACAGCCTCGCCAGCATTCCGTGTTGTCCGTGATTTGAGTACTAACCACTCCAAAAGGCATACAGTTTTCAGTTACAATTCCCTGGTGACTTATGACGCTGAGCATCTTTTCATACGTTCACTGGCCATCGGTATAACATCTTTGGTGAGGTATCTGTTCAGATTTTTCGCCCATTCTTTAAATTGGGTTGTTTGTTTCCTTATTGTTGAGTTTTAGGTGTTCTTTGTATATTTTGGACACCAATCCTTTATCGGTTATATCTTTTGCAAATATTTTCTCCCCGTCTATGGTGTCACGTTCTTAGTTTGACTAACTTGCTCACTCATCTTTATATGACCTTCAAAACTTAGAATAGGCTCCTCACATGGTATTTATTCAGCGAGTGTTTGTAGATGCCCATTTAAAGCGCTTTTCCACTATAGCCTGGGTTTGCAAGAAAACGTTTGTTTTGTGTGGGCACGTTTTCAAATATTCCACAGTAATCATCCTGAGAACAAATGCTGATCTATTTCTACCCACCCTCCAGAAACAAAATTTGAGTTTGCATGAAACAGAGAGAAGCTTGATGAAGATATATCAGTCTGCTTTCAGGACTGCCACTCGTTCACAGAGTTACTTGCATTTTGAGTAAGACGACTCGTGTTTTTTCCTAACTTGGACAACAGCCGCCAGTGCAAAGACTGACACCGTCACACCGCCGCACTGGGCCACGTGGCTGACGTCCGCCCTTTCTGAAGCTAACCACGCCTGCATCTTTCAGATACACTTACATTTCAGGCAATGGAAGCAGCAATTCCAATTGTCCAAGATAAATGATCTTTAAAAAATATTTTTCTCGCTAAATCAACCCCAACTGAAGCATTACGGACAATGGGGGGATTCCAACTAAGGTAAAGATCACTCATCTCCTGACATTTGCAACAAACCCTGAAGGATCCCTGAGGCTACCCTGGAAATTGAGGTCAAGACATTGAATAGATGGGTCCTGGGCAGAAAGTCCTCTAAATAAGTGAACAGAAATCTGTGAAATAACACTACTCAGGCCATTATGTTTACATTACAATTTGTGTTTGGAGTTGCACTCTGGAAAATTGACTGTGTAGGAGCTTTCTATGAATTCCATTTTCAATCCTATTTTCCTTCCTCATTTCTTTTTAAACAACTCTAACACACAGTGAGGTGGGGGTTCTTACTTAGAGAACACGTGCTAAAACCTATCTGCTGTCCTTGTCAGAAAAGAGAAATGTGTCCTGTATGATGACGGTGTCTCAAAAACCTGTTCAGTCTTCCTGATCTATTTCCGCCAAACACCAGGCTCTTCTGTCCCCAGGAAGGTCTTGCCGGCAGAGCACGGCTACAGAAAACAAGCAAGCTGGGAGAGTCATCTCATCTGCCACTCAGGGTTACAGCTCCCGAGATTCAACCTCCTGAAACAACAAGTTTTTCTTCACAAGAGAATTTTGGGTTCCGTGTTCATGACTACAGATCCTGGTCACATGAGAGTTTGCTAGCATTAAAAACAGGATGAAATGCCTACTCAAAGGAAGCAGTGTTTGGATTATTGGCAAGTATGTTATTTGGCAAGACAGAATCATCATTGGAGCATCTCGAATGGATAGAGTTCCTTTTAACTAAAGACCACCTATCTGAGGAAGTTCCAAATTCTAATTAACACCCGTTGGGGGTCGGGGGTAGGGGCTGACGCTTAGGTCCTGCTTCTGCCGAGGAAAATGTGTGTGCTGCAGGCCAGCACTGCAGCTGGGGCCGGGCAATGACCGTGGAAGGGAATCCCTTCCACAAGGAAATAGTGGCTCCCTAGCAACAGAGTCAAGGCTGTCTACTGGGGACTCACTAATCTAAGGTCAAGGACAGGAGTCTGGTTTCTTCACCAGTCTTGGGGCTCTCGTGATAGCCAGAAGGAGGCCTTTTCACTTGCTCAACACGATGGGAACAGTAAGACCCAACGGAAGGGCTGGGAAAATGTCACACCTGAGCAGCACTGACCGCCACTACAGCCAGACTGTGACTCTAGATTATGTCCACAGAATGACACTTTAACATTGTAGGAACATTTTTCGAGGTGCAGTTAAACAGTGAGACTTCTAAAATGTGCCTAGTAATTTAGAAATTTATAATTTTTCACCCAGTTGTGCTTTATATACTTAACTCAATATTGTATTAAAAATGCAGCATATTTTAAAACTTCCCTTAATTCACAGCCTTATTCTGAGTGCCTGCATAGGAAACTAAGAGATAGATAGTTTTTCAGAAGGTGGATTTACCCACTAAAGGATGCTTATAAATCAGTCTTCCATAGAGAAAATTAGCAGAAGCAATTCTGATAAAAACGCAAGCAGACATTTTTCTGCAGAGCTCCTTAACTGAAAACACTGCTGAGTCTCCCCTCCCTGCCACAGACAGGCTTTATCTCATTGACAGCAGTATCTCCGGGGCTTTGTACACAGTATCCCCAATCAACGTTTTGTGAATGAATAAAATAAGTGAACAAAAGAGTACGGAGATCCAGAACCGTAAGAAGCTTGGTATCTGGTCTGCATGTGGGCTTAGAGCACTGGGAACAGCTGTGTTCATATCTCTATCCTTTTTCAAAAGGTGCTAGAATTCTTATAACACAGTTTCTGAAAGGACAGATTTTTATGCTTTTTGGAACCTGTGAGTGAAAGATGTAGAAATTTCCCCGAACAGAAAAGCCTTTTCATGCCTTCAGCGCATGTGTCTATTACTCCTATCAGTAACATCTACTCTTCCCCTTGGGTCCCTTATAATTGATACCGGCTTTTTCAGAATTGCTGACATTTATGCCCTGAGCACTTGCTCATCCGAAGCAACGTTCTGACTTACATCACAGGGAGGTTTGTATGCCAGGTGTGTATCAACACCTGCACTGCCATTTTCCTTCAGCCTTCAGAATAAAGGGAGGAAAAATCAGAATGAATGCCAAATAAAACTCTGCAAAAAAACAGTATTGTTATTTCAAAGATGCAACTTTCATTATTTAAATGACCTACAGCAACGAGTTAACGTCATTCAGTCCGTAGAACTGATTTCCTGAAAGAAAGTCTCGATTATCCATTTAAGCAATAATCGGAAAACCTCGAGAGAGTTTACACAAATTAGTGTTCTGCAACAACTTCATGGATTAAAGCCACACGTCGATAATCAGCTTGGGAGAGAGACAGAAGAAGTAAATGGTTCTTGTTTCTTTGCTTGAAATCATAGTTGGTAACAGGATGGAGGGTAGTAGTAGCTAATTTAAACTTAAACGGGAGGGCGTGTGAGCTCACCACTCACCTGAGACTTCATTTCATTACCCTCCCTTACACCAACTATCAAGCATTCTCTCCTCCTGAAAATTGGAGGCACAAAAATATGACAACTCATTAAGAAGGAGACTTGAATACTCAGCTTTGAATCTGCAGATTCCTTCTAGCAGTTTCTTGAGATCACAGTCTTTGCAACTATAAACCCAGAACATGTCCCACCTCCTAGCATGCCTTTTAAAGCGCATGTGCAAAAGTAATGTGGGGGAGGGGATGCGGAAGGTGGGATCCTGTATATTTACCCCACTTTCTTCCCTAAAGTAGATCCTATATAGCTGGATGATAAAGAAGATTCCAGCAGGACAGTTCATTCAATCCATGGACACCCAGAATCTATTGTGATCAGCAACATTTTTTGCTTATATAAACCTAACATTTTTCTTCCTTCAAGCCCTCGCATATTTCTACGTATCTGACATCTAAAAAGATTAAGCAGTTGCAAAAGATGCACTTTTCACTGTACTAAGTTACATTTTCAAATAAAATTACTACATTACTCTTTTAATTATATCCTTCAAGTCTAAATATTAGAGTGAATCCAAAACCATCTACTTCGAAGGACACATCATGTTTTTAAGAGTCAGAAATCTTACACAGCTTCTCTGTCTCCTTGAATTCATACTGACATTTTGCATCCCCCGAAGAATTTCATTCTCATGGTTAACTTTTTTCCTTAAAACTTTCATTCAAACTACCTTATTTCTTTGCAAAAATATGTCTACAATTCAGATTTTATTTTCTGTCACTACACATCATTCCTTCTGTCAACCCTAACATCAGTGTTTTGACTGCTCTTACTTTGGTCCTCCACTGGCTTTTACTCCTTTCATGACAGTGAAATTAGGGATGGGTTAGAGTATGGAGTCCCTAGCGGGCAGTCAGTGTGTCCCCAGGAGAAGCAGCTGCTCAGCACCCCCCTCCACCCAGGTCTCATGGGGGCAGCAGACTGACAAGGACGGGACCCCCAGATGCACAGGCTCAGCACGGCAAGCCTGCTACAGCAGAGTGACATACATCTCAGGAGGGCATTCAGATTACCAAGCTCACAAAAATCAAAGAATGCAACTTGACTCTTCCAGTGCATACTGAGAAAGAAAACTGGTGTAGAACTGACGAGGTCACGACGAGTACACGCCTGCATTTGGTGTCAAATGTTCAGGTTAATATTTCTTGGTGAGTGCTGAGATTGGAAACAGGCAAGTTTGTCATATGATTTGAAAGGGTAATAGCATTAGTGTACGATGGTTTGCAGTGTCTGTCTGCTTGGTGGTCAGTCACTCTGAACGTGGAATTCTTTGACCTGGCTCTTTGGCCAAACCTATCACTCCACTAAAACTCTCAGTTACTGAATGATCAATGTCAAAATTTTGACACTCTAACTTTTCTTGTTCTGTGTTCTATTGCTGATCAATACCTCTCTCCTCTCCATCTCCCTCGCCTCCCCGACACACTGCCTTCCAATGATTGACAGATACACCCCTTGTTATGAATATATTCAGTCAGGTATTTCTCTGGCTGGGAAAAACTACCTCATTAAGAATTTCCACAGTTTGGCTCTTTCTTATTGCATTCTGCATTCATAGTTCAACTTTCTGAGCTGGTTTATCACTCTTAACTCTAAATTCTTGGGAGATACCTAATTATTACCCACTGCCATGTACAACAAAAGGTAAAAAAGTCCTCATTTCAAAAACTCCTTCAAGAAGTTTGAAGGTGGTCAAAAGGTACAAACTTCCAGTTGTAAAATAAGTAAGTCCTGCAGATATAATATATACAGCATGGTGACTGCAGTTAATAATACTGCACTGCATATTTGAAAGTTGCTAAGAGATTAGATCCTAAAAGTTCTCATGACAAGAAAAACTGGTACCTGTGTGGTGATGGAGGTTAACTAGACTTATTGTGGTGACCTTTTCACATTATATTCATATATTGAATCATGACATTGTCCACTGGATACTGAAATATTATATGTCAATTGTATCTCATTTAGAGAAAGAACTTCTTGACAAAAAATATATATATACTATTTAGTTCTGTCCCAAAATACTCAAATTCAATAATGCAAATAATAAAAAAAAATCCCCAGCACTTAAAATAGTAAGACATTTAATAAATATGAAGGAAAAGCACAAGCAGAACTGAATCAGTGGCAGATAAAAACTAAATTTTTTAACAATGCAAGTTTAAAATTAATACATGAAAAGAAAGCTCAATCAAAATATTTGACTACAGACTAAAACTCCAAGAGCAATATTAATAGTCCAAGGAAGGTGACTACACTGAGAGTGCTCGGTTAGGAGGCGGCCGCTTCCCTGGCTAGGTTCTGGCGTGTTTCTCCGAGCGCTGTCCAGCGCCTGTCACTAGAACCCAGGGAAATGGCTGGGACATGAGTCAGGAGAGAGTACAGAGAGCCAGGGCTCGGAGGCCAAAGTCCCCATTTGCCAAGGCAGTGATGAGAGTGAATCAAAGTCCTTAAACCTAATAATATATCCAAGGACCACAAATTTTGGGAACCCAGATGGAGAAGGTGGGTGGAGACCAGCCTATGTTTCCCTGACCACAAGTTTGTGCCCACGAGCCCAAGAAGGAGGGCCTGGCGACACCATGAAGCTTAGACCTTGGGGAGATTTACAGGATGCTCAGCAGGATTGAGCAGACGTGCAGAGAAAGAGAATGGGCTTCCACTGTCTCTAGAAAGGAAGTCCAATCTTGCCCTTTAAAAACGAGTGGTTGCCAGGGGAAAGGGTCTGGGAAGGGATAAATCTGGGAGTTTGAGATCTGCAAATGTTAGCCACTATATATAAAAACAGATAAAAACCAGATTTCTTCTGTATAGCCCAGGGAATTATATTCAATGCCTTGTAATAACCTTTAATGAAAATGAATATATGTATGTATATGCATGGCTGGGACACTGTGCTGTACAGCAGAAATTGACACACTGTAACTGACTGTACTTCAATTAAAAAAAAAAAAGAGTGGCATCTAGGAGTGCATTTGTCAATAAGAAACAAGGAAGTCAGTGGGCACTCTCTCAACTGTATTAGCACATGTTTATCCTAATTAATAACTGTATTCTTCAATGAGATGAGTTTTTAAGGTAGTTGCAGTTTTTGCAATACCCTCTTGTCAAAATTACATCTGCATGCATTATAGAATTCCCTAACTCAAATTTTATTTTCTCCTAAAACCCTGTTTCTGCTGAATGATCTGTAACCAGTGAAACTTTAAAGTCATATTTAATAGAAAATATCTGTTTTCAAACAGTTATCAACCCTTAAAATAGCAATAAAAATGGATTTGTAACTCTGAGGGTTGAAAGATTAAAAAATACTTTAAATTTTGTATAATCAAGGGTAAATGATGTGTTATGGTAAATATGATGCAAAGAATAGTCTGTTAATGGAGAAACTATTCTGTACCCGGCAATGTGCTATTTCCTTTATGTACCCTCCTTCTGGTCCTTGAAACAGTTCATAACTTTTTCACATTACTGACCTGAAGTCACACAGCAAATGAGGCTTAGAACTGGAGATTTAACCATGCTTCCCTCCCATATTTCGCTCTTTTCCACTAAAATGGAGATCTCCCACAGCAAGGTTTGGTCCATCTAAAAATGGATTTTCTTGTGATTTATAAGTAGCTTCTACTGTCCCATGAACTTTACCTTGGACATGCCTACACCAAGGACACAATCACAGCAGGATGCTGTGACTCTAGGCAAGTTAGAACAGAAGCAGATGCTTTTCTATGGCATCCAGTGGTGCTTAAACTCCTGATATGTGAAACAATTATATCCGGACTATTAGTCTCAGAATGAATCAGCCCGGGGCGCAGGTCAGTTAGCAACAGGGAGGCTCATCTCTTACACCTGCTGGCTCTCGATTCCTTATTCTTTCTTCATTCTACTCGCATACTTACATTTCAGAAAGTATGTGTAGAGTGTCTACCTGTGCTGGGTAAATCGTCTTGGAAGACTCAATTATGCATAAGAAAACTGCTTCTCCAGCATGGTATTTGCACAAAGTGAACTGGACCTCCAAGCTGCACTACCTCCTCTGTCCCCCAATGGGGACTGGCAGAGCACTGATAACTTCTTGCACTGGCTCCCTTCCTGCTGGATTACACACGTAAACAGGTGGATTTGAACAGATACACAACTCCTCAGCAATGCGTTTTCACACCATCCCCTGGGATGTATTCCTGTAGCTGACTCTGCTTGTCCTCTTCCAGTTTCAACAGAAAAAGTCACTTGCCCAGGATCCCGCGGCTGGTTAGGGACAGGAGGAAATCTGTTCCATTTTCTACTTCCCTGCTCCTGGCAACTTCTTAAAAAGACAGCTCTAACCACATTTTCTTTCAAAATATGAAATTAGAAAGAGAAGATTATTAGATACTCCCTTGGAAATTAAACCTATAAAACTGTGACAACTCTTGCAATTCTGCATTGGTTATTTTTATTCTACACATTCATAATCCTATAAAACTAAAATTAAGACATTAAGTTTTGAGCTTTAGATGCTGTATTTCTTTTATTAATCAGGCAATATTTTCAATACATATATTTAAAGATTCGGCAATCCCAACAACTTGGAATTTGAAGTTGCCTTATTTTTCAAGGTAAAATTTTGAAAACTAAGTTGATTCCTACCTAAGATGTGTTATATCCAATTTGAGAGAAAGCAACAAAGGAGAGTGCCTGTCAGTGCTATGTTTTGGTAAGTCAACTATATTTTCTGTAGCTTCCAAATTATGTATGCAAACCCCTTTATCAAATTAAGCTACAAATTCCAAAAGGGTCCTCATTTTAAGGCAATCTATTCTGCAATTAGCATTATCTGGTCCCGATAAGGCTCACTTAGGGAACTTGAAGTGTAGTTAGGTATTAGCAAACACCTTTTGGGGGGAAATCTTATCAAAAATGAGTGGACTAAAAATTGGATTCTCAGTCATTGGCGGTTTTTCAAGAGTCCCATGACCACTTCAGCAAATGAGAAGAGGGAGCCGCATTCACAGCAGAGCGTTTCCAAGGTTATTAGTCTCATCCAGGGCTCATCCCACATTTTCACATATTTCATTTTAATTGTCACAGAATCCATGACCAAAGAGCACAGCTGTTTTCAAAGGAAACAGTAAATCAACCACCAGAGAATGCATTTCCCCAACTGTCCTTGCTCTGGTTGAATTCTATGCCCTGTTTGTAACAGTCCCAAGGAGTCCAAAACCATGATCAGGAAACAAAACTTCTTCATTGCCTGCTCATTCGACCCACGAGAGTTCAGGCTTGCAGCTCGGGTGACTTGCAACATGCACCTGTCACGATGCCACTGCTTCTTAAAAGACCCAAGTGGGAGTGGTCTACAGCCTAAACTTCTACGTAATATCATTGCGGTAAAAAGAAACCCCGAGGATGGTGAGCAACACAAACCATGAATCATTTGACAGAGATGCCCTCAATGACATTTTGTTATGATCGGATCAACCATGACTATCATGACATTTCCTTTCTGCATTTCTTTACCAAGAAGAAAACAAGCCATGGGATATGCTCTCTGGAGATCTACTGTTGGCTTTTCTCACCTCTGAAACAATGTAGAGGATAAGATTCACATCTTTGGATGTGAGGCTATAGCTCAAGAGGTAGAGCACCTGCCTAGCATGCACAGGTCCTGGGTTCAATCCCCAGCACCTCCTCCAAAGGTAAATAAACAAATGAACCTAATTACCAGCCCCGACTTCAAAAAAATAATTAATTAATTCAGATTCACATCTTTAGGGCAGCGAACATTCACTGAGTGCTTTCCGTGCACCTGACACTAAGACAAAAGCCAGGAAATCACTATCAAAGTTCTAATGGACATACTGACGTCCCTGATGGTCTCAAAGTTGGGCCACTCTGTGACTCTAATGAAGCACACAGTTGGTTAAAACAATATCTTAAAATTCATGTTTATTTTCTCCTTATCACTGATACAGCTTCTGTGTAATGCACTTTAATTACTTTTCTGTGCAGCACCTAGAGAGGATGCCTGCTCTTTGAAATCCTGACCTGTAGATCTCCCTTTGATAAAAGGGCTGCGAAGCAGTTGGGCAGCCAGCCGAGGTAAGAAGAAAGGAGGGCTTTTATTCCTGTGGTTTAGGGCAGTGGAAGAGACTAATGAGAAGGACAGAAAGGCTTTCTTCCTGAATGAATAGGTGACCCACATGAATGCCCTCGGTTTACCCACTTGGCGACCCTGACGCAGAGGACGCTGCTAAGCCCACGCCTCGATGAATAGCTTCGCGTGAGAATTCTGAACGTGTCAAGGGGGCAGTTCTAGATGAATGTGTTTTTACTCATCTTGGAAGCCTTGTGGGGTAATTAGGCAGGGGAGAACACTTGGACTGAGTCAGGAGCGGTATTCAGGCTGCTTTTAGGATAGTCTGTGGCAGCAGCTGTTGAAAACCAAGAATTTTCCAAAAGGTACCAGGGTAAGGTAGCTCTCGGTAGGGCTTTTCCAAATGAAATCCACAGCTGAAGGCCCTACTGACATCTCTGGTTTGAGTTCAACTTTGGTTGTGTGCAAGGCAGCGCTCACATTCTCTTCAAGGGCTCTTGTATGTGTTACCCTAAAAGGTTGACTCAAACTGAAAGACTAATTTTGGAGTTTTGCTTTTGCCATATTAAAGCCAATAGCAACCACAGAACTTGTGTGAGTGTGTGTGTGTGTGTGTGTGTGTGTGAGAGAGAGAGAGAGAGATGGAGTGGGGAGGGGAGAGAAACAGAAGGACAGAGAGAAAGAGAGAGAGGGGTGGAATTGTTCTGCAATAGAAAAATCTGGATATGTTCCCATTTCTCTGCCCAAGACGAACAGCTTTACTTCTACTCAAGTGTAGCTGAGGCTTGGTAAACTCTAATAAGGTGACTCAACCCTGGTTCTGCTTTTCCCCAGAGAACTCACTGAGTGGTTATAAATTACATGCAGCCCCAGATCTCCTAGGAAAGGTCATCAGACAGCTTGCAGGTGGTGGCAGTGTGTTCCTGTCATGAGGGCAGCATTCATGCCATGCCCAGCTGGGTTCTGGTTGGTGGACATGTTCCCAAATTCTAGGGAGAAGACAGAGACAGAGAGTGCCAGCAGTGTGTGCACTTTACGGGCTGGAGGAGTCCTTTCAAGCTAAATGCTGGCCTCTCTGCTCATCGTCCAGTGGGGGAAGCTGGAGTCACAGGTCCACACAGTGAAGCTGTAACAGCCATCATCACTGCAGGCCAGGCTACATCACACTGAAGCCATCGCCTTTTTGTGTGACAGGTCCAGCGGAGCACTCCCGCACACTGAGGTCCTGGACCAGCGATGGTGACTCTACCTACCTACCAAGTGCCTCCTGACCCACGAAGAACCCCTCCTCACCCCTCATGTTACATTTCACCCTGTGCATGCCTCTAGCGTAGTCTTTGTCTCCTTAAATGGTAATGACATGTTTATTGGCTTCTCTTCCCTATCACCTGTGAGTTCACTGAAAATGGGGGCTGTGTGACATCATCTTTGTACGACCTCCATACAGGGGGCAGGACACACGGCGCACACAGCCATGCCTGACACATGAAAAATTTTATAGAATGAATGAATGAAGCATTAAATTGGGTTTAGCTCCTCTTCAACGCTTCAGCCTCCCAAAGCACAAACAAAATCTTAGAGAGCCAGGTTAAGATCACTGCAGAGGAAAGAACAGTGCAGGGTTTGAAAAGAGATGTGTATTGATCAGAACCAGAGACACACTGACTCAAATTTCCCACCACCGCTTGCCAGGTGATCGAGTACTACACACTTAACTTCTGTGTGTCTCATGTTACTAATCTCTAAAATGCCTCTCGTATAGAATTACTTGAGGTCTTAGAACAGATGACAGCAATGACACCCGCCGCACCATGTCTGGCAAAGCGAAGGCACATGGCATGTAAAGGATCTTGTTTATAAGATGCTTGAGGACAATGGAGGAGAAATTCGTCATGGGAAAGACATTTTGTGTCGGAGTCTCCATGGTCCAGTGGCAGGAGGTTATTCCTTTAGGGCTATTACTGGCCTAGATCAAATGGCCAGGCTTTTTAGAGCCAAAGGCCAGTGACCTACTAAATCACGTTTACACGGGGAAGATGAAACCCAAGCACTGTGTAGAAAAGATTGCACTGGACCTCACTATAAAAATCAGAGGGTGATGTTTATGAGTATTTGCAGCTTTCAAGGCCTGGGTGGCTTCAAAAGGACTTTGCAGATACTGCAGGTCATCCAGAATCTCACATAGCTCAGGATTACGGAGGCAAGCATTATATATATCTGGTATGTTTCAATATCAGCTCACATATACATTCATTTGGTTATTCACTGATTTGTTACTCTTATACAATTAGTGAACCACAGCACCAGGCATGAGCAAGACAACGAGGAATAAGCCAGTCTATCTTCAGTGAGCTCCCGCTGCGAGAGAGGAAACTCTGCGGTCTTCTAAAATGTGGTGGGTTGCAGCCTCTCTGTCCTGCCTTCAGGTCTCAGCATAGACATCACTTCCTCGAAAAGCTCTCCTCCTCCCCTATGACCTTCCAGACCAGTCTGGGTCCTTCTGATCCCCACAGAGCCCTGATATTTCTCCTCTGCATACTGAACCACATTCCACTTCTCCGGGGTCAATCATCACCACTTGACCAGACAGTCCAGGAGGTTAAGTTCCCTGTGTCTGAAGCACAAGAGCTGTTCAACAGATGCTGAGCGAACATAAGGTGGGAGTCAGAAGAGAGACGGGAACAAACAAGAGTGTCAAGTAGCCTGAGATGTCAGCAGTGTGAAATGCCCCCGGGGAAAACCAAATCAGACCAAAAGAAAGAAAATGAACAGCATCTGTGGTATTTGTCAGTAAGAAAGCCTTTATCAAGGCCAGCGTTAGAAGAATGAGGCAGAAAAAAGACTGCATTTATTTGAGAAGTAAATTACAGTGGAGGAAGTAGAGATGGCAGGTAGAAACGGGTTTTGAGAAAACAGATTAACAGCTAGAAGGAATGAGGTGAATGAGGGAAAAGGAAGAGGTTGAAAATATAAGAGAGAGAAAGCATTACGGAGTGAAGATACAATTCCTTGAAAGCAACTGAAAGATCTATTTACAATAATGTATATAAATGTGCACATTCTTGTACACTGGACATTATCAGAAAATAATGGTAATTATATAAAGTATATAGAGTCTCAACATGTAGCTCCCAAAGCACTAAATATCTAGATGATTATTTACGTAAAAAAAAAAAAAATCTTTCGCATTCCTGAAGCCACATGTATTTTCAGTGCTGTTTTAACTTTTCTAGAAAGGGAAAGCCAATGACCGCACACGTATGACCACAAGTGCACATCACATCTAAAGTAGATCATTTAACTGCTTGTCCAGTGAAAGTACAAACCCTTTTCAGGCTCTCACAATCTGTCACCCTAGGACCATTACTCTATCCCCAGGCCTGTCCCGGGTTTGCCCAGAGTGAAATCAGCAAATACTCGTGAATAAAAACATGAATAAAATTTCTTCACTCTTTACTTTGCTTCTTGACTTGAAGCGAATTGAGCCCTGTCCTCTCCTATTTGATCAGAACCTGGTTTTACATCATCTCATCTCTGAGCTTGCCAATCTGAATTCAGTCTTCCTCCCTGCCACCCAGGTTCCCTCCTGGATTTCGCGTCTCCCCGACTTGCCACTCTGGAAATTAGACCTAGGCTCTCTTACGTAGTTTCTGGATTTATCTGTATTCCAAAAAGCTCAGCCCAACTCCTTGACCATGCAGACACCACTTCCCCCAGTGCCCAACACCCAGAGGGATCACATGACCTGTGGGAAACAGGAAGAGGAGGAAAGAGACATATAGGAGGTGGAGCCAGCATTCATTTCTACCGTTTCCCCATTTTCTTCTATTGAGCCAAGGACACTGAAGCTCTAGGACAGCTGACAAAAAAGTGAAAGTGAATCGTGGGGTGGGTCCTCACACCGGAGCATAATGAGATAGGTTTACACAAGGAGATGACACTGAGAAGAGGATGCTACGTATATAAAAAGAAAGAATAATAGAGACACTATAATATAATAATAATGAGATTATACACGAGGGCACTCTACAAGAGAATCCTAAATAAAATAATCCATATAATATCATAATTAGTTCAAATTAAAATCAAATACTTATCTTCAGTGCTAAAAACATATTTAATGACTTAAGATCACCCATTCCTAAAGATATTGCTTGCATTTTCTTGCATAATAAAATATCTATTTCAAATTGACTATCTTGATATTCCAATGGGAAGTGTTAGATTTATGTGGACAGTAAAATCTTTTAGAATAAATAAAAATAATTTTTTAAACTTTCTGATTTTTTTCTTATGATTTTTGGAATACAGGAACATCTTCAAATTCTTATTTTTAAACTTTCTAAGCTTATTCCCAATTTGAGAAACTATAAAATGACAACAAAAAAGGTTTTCTAATAGAGCACAAATAAAACATCCTACTGTGGTCTTTACACAATTTTCATAACGTGTGTATATTCCTTTCTTGTGTTTTTAGACATCTTTTTACCTCATTATAATAATAGTGCATGCAATTTGTGTCTCGCTTTGCATTTATCACTGTGCATCAAGCATTTTTCTTTCTGGCTACTTAATTTTCTTTATTGTTATTTTAAAAGACTGCCTGTTTTTCTACAACGAAGATATTCTATATTTGAGTGTCCTCTTATGGTTGATTGTTGTTTTACTTCCAGTTTTTAAGGAATGCCACAATGAACAGTTTTGAGCACTAATTTACTGGGTTTTAATCATTCCATTCTTAATTTTATGAACGCTTATAAAAAGACCTTCGTTATGCTATTGCAAATATTTCCTTACTATTTTGCTTCCTTTTTAGTTTCTGTCACACATTTTTAGCCTTCACAGAATCACAGATCCTTTCTTTTGTGATTTCCCAACATTAAAAAATACAGAATTATACTCCTGCAGAAACTGATAGTTTATGGTGAGGTTTTATGCTCAGCCTTCCCCAAATTTCTAATCAGTTCTTGCAATACCCCTAACTACATAATCCTCCTCATCTTCATTGTTTTGTAATTCTTTCTTCAATCATCACGAAATTCTAAAATATGAAGAATATTTCTGGGAAGACTGTTCTGTTTCATAGGTCTATTTCTTTTGTGCCCAAACCATAAAACTCTGTTTGTAAATTAATTTGCCTTTAATATGCCTATACTAGCTATAGAGGTGTTCCCCTTAAATAACATTTAAATAAAAAAAAATTTACTACTGTTTTCTTCAAGTGAGCTATGGAATAATTCCTTTGAATTTACAAGAATGTCCTCTTTAGATTTTTATTTAATTTTATTAAACAAATGAATTACATTGCAGAGAATTCATATTTGTATACACTGAACATTTTTAAAATACAGCAATGACCAGTCTCTTCGTGTACCAAAATCTTTCTTCTTTATGAAGTTTGATGGTCTTCCATTTGTAGGCCTGCACAAGATCTACTAAGTTTACTATTGTAATGTTTATTTTATTTGCTTATAGTGCATTCTCTTTCTCATTATAATTTTTACTTCATAATGGTTAGTATATTAAAGGAACTTCAAAATCCAAGGAGAAGCAAAAGTACACATTCAAGAAACATGTCATGATTCAATGGACCAAAAACACCCAGAGAGGTTTCTGACCCCATCACACCTTCTCTGCTCCACCAAAAATGTTCCTTGCTAGCTGACTATGAATCCTCTAAACCTTTTAAATTATGTATAGGAAAAATGTGTTCA
This sequence comes from Camelus dromedarius, assembly GCF_036321535.1. Lineage (NCBI taxonomy): Eukaryota > Metazoa > Chordata > Mammalia > Artiodactyla > Camelidae > Camelus > Camelus dromedarius. The sequence goes on along the minus strand of NC_087465.1, from coordinate 6,915,476 downwards.
GCCATTTTCCCATTTGGTGGTAAAAATTAAAATTTAAGATGAACTCTGAAAGTCACAGTAAACATGATTTTAGCTGAAAAAGATTTTTAAGTGCTTTGTATTTATCCCATCTGTAATATTTTTGTTTCAGGACTTTGATTTATTTTTAATTATTAGAACTATATATTTTAAAGTAGGTAATAATGAGTCAAAATTGACCGTGGTTTGTATGTCTGTCTGTCTGTATGGATGGATGGATTTATTTATTTATTTGGATTTTTTAATTTAAAAAATTAGTTGTTTTTTGGAAAGACAAGCTATAGTATATGGCTTTTTTTTTTTTTTTTTTTGGAGTGGGGGAGATAATTAGGTTGGTTTGTTTGTTCGTTTGTTTTTATTTTTTAATGGAGGTGCTGGGGACTGAACCCAGGACATTGTGCATGCTAAGCATGTGCTCTACCCCTGAGCTATACCCTCCCCCCACAGATTTTTATTTTTTATAATTAGAAATTAAACTTGTTACTGAAGTCTGTCTTTGCTTTTCCATCTGAGTGGATAATCTCATTGGGATCCATACCTACCTTTTATCTAATCATGTTCCCCAGACAGAGATAAGGGACATATTAGCAGGATTATAATTTCATTTGTTGCTTCTCCTTTAATTTAATTTTGTTAATACATCTGTTCCAGAAAGGGTTCTTCTTATCTATTGTGAATTAAAATAATACAATTATGTTTCATGTTATTATAAACATTTTTTTTTCATGTTTATTGCAGGGCCTCCTCTCAGGAGGGATTCCCTCCACCCCTGCCAACTCACCTACACACAAACACCACCGCCACCACCACACAAGCAAACTCGGGTCCAACTGGATGATACAAATGAAGCTTCCAGTCATCAGCAACAATGTGTCACAAACGCTACAAGATGTGAAAATCATTTAGCCCCTCAGATCCTACAAATGATTCTTCTTCTGATTATGATTTCGAACAAAGCACTGCCTTTCCTCAAATTTCCAATTTAGAATTTCTTGATCAACACTCAAGTTCGAAGTCACACATTTTTAGACCAAAAATATAGCACAAAATTGATAACAAAATACAGTGTTTCTTTCTAAATAAGGAGAAATGTGGCAAAGGCAGTAAAATAAAGCCTTTCGATATCTACATATCATTATACTGCTGTCATATTTCTAAAACTAACTAAAAAACTTCTTTTAATATATCAAATATGAACATCACTGTAAGTCTGTTAAATAAAGGAACAAGAAGACTTGGGGTAAGACACAGGAGACTTCCCTTTTTTGAATGACCATCAAGTTCTAAACTCACAAAATGTTTGTTTCTCTCAAATTACCTTGAATATAGATACTATCCATACATGAAAAAGTGTAATGATAGAACAAAATTCATTTACACTGAAACTTTCCATGAAGGGGGAAAATGTTCTTCAACCCTGAGCTCGCCAGCTGAGGAGCTTTGATTCCAGCAAGATGACCGGACTCCAGTCTGCCTGGAAAGTGGAACTGTGAGCCGTGGGAGAGTGAAGCCTGCAGTCGGGGCTGCCTTTCTGGCACGAGCCACTGGACCACTCCATCCAGGCTCCATTTACCGTAAAACTGGCCCCTGACAGTACTTTGTCTGAGCACCCATCACCCCGAAACCTCTGATCCACAGAATCATGGAGGCTCTGAAGGCAATAGTGGAAGAGAATAGAGGTTTTCTCTTTACACAGAGTTTTCTCACTAATTCTAAAAACAAGGAACAAACAAGCAAACAAAAAACTCTAATGTATAAAAAGCTGAAAAATGATGGACTAGCCAGGTATTTTTCACCATGTAAAAACAGCTTATTAACAAGAGAGAAATGACCAAACCAAAACATATATTCAACCTTGTTAGCAAGTTCATGTCAATACAGACACTGGCTGCTTAATTACACCAGACAGCATGGGTTCCTGAGCTCCTCAACACGGAGAAGCTGTGTCTCAGAAATATGGGAAAAACGTTATCTTTCTGTCTCTAAACTTCTTCCCATTCATTCAACCCCTTGACAAAAAATCCACTGAGCACCTACTCCATCTCAGAGACTCTGAGTGATAGGATAGAGCAGTGAGGAAGCAGAGACGGTCCCCCATGCACACTCATTTCTCAAAGTCTTGGAGGTACACACAATACACTAAATAAACACATGGCTACAAGTCGTGATAAATATCATGAAGGGGAAAAAAATAATGGTGATAACTGGAGGAACAGATTGAGGTTATAAAGTAAGAGAAGGCATCTTTAGAAAGAGTGGTATTACACTGACCCCTACAAGAAAAGCCAGCGGGCACACAGTAAACTAGGAGCAGTGGCACGTGGGAAGGCTGTGGGTAGGAAGAGTGTGGGGCTTTGGAGGACAGACCAAAGGCCAGTGTGGCTGCAGCCAAGCAGGAGATCAGGCTAGAGAGGCAGGCAGGGGGCAGACAGTCCAGGTTGTGGACTGAGGATTATCATCTTAACTGCGGTGGGAAGTTGTTGACAGAATTCATACTGTGGTGGGTCCGAATCAGATCTGAGCTATTCCTAGAAAGATCACCAGGGCTGCCAAGTGCAGGATGAGGGGAGGCAGAGCAGCTGACCGAGCAGGTGCCCACGGTGGTCTAGCAAGAGGTGCTGCCATATTCCTGGCCGGCGGTAGCCGCAATGGAGAAAAGCAAATACAGTCAAGAGCTACCCGGGGATAGAACCTGGAAGACTCGGAAATGGATCAGGTAGGAGAAGGGAGGGAGGGAGGGAGGTTCTCAGGTCTCTGTAATGAGCTGCGGATGGAAACGGGTGCCAGAGGTGGAAAACTGGCCAAGTGGGTGAGAAAAAGGAGGCAATCGAGGGCTTTGGCATCTTCCACGAGGGTGGCCAGTGAGGAAGAGAGCAATGGGCTGGGGCCACGTGGGCTGGGAGTGCAAAGGGAGATCTGGGCTGTACCTGAAACGGGACGCCAATTACATCACTTCCCAGGGGGATTGCTTATCAACCCTGGGAATGGAAGAGGGTACCCTTCTCCAGATCAAGGTGTAAGTTAGTGTTTGGTTAGACAGAGAAAAAGGCAGAAGGAGGAATGGCTATTGGGTAAGCAACCAAAAAGTCCACCGCCAAAATCCATTATATCTACAAAATCAAGGAGGGAAACTCAGACGTCACGTTTTTCCAATGCCAAAATCATTTGAAAAAAAATCAAATTAACATTTAATCTTAATGAAACTACTAAGTAAAATAGGAAGAGAAGAAAATTAACAGAAACTAACAGACAATATTATCCTCAACATTAACTCAATATTATCCTTTGTCTCATTTGAAATGAGAGATTCAACAATGACCACTATTCCATTGTTACTTCCCACTGTCTTAGAGGTTTTAGTGAAGGCGATAAAACAAAAAAATTGAAGTAATCTATACAAAAAGAAAATAAAACACTATCTCTTCTGCTGATATGATTAGAAGATATACGATGTCCTGGTATGAAGTAACTGATCTAATTAATACACAGTTTTAGTAAGGTAGTGCAGCACCAAGTAAATGCACTAAAATCAGTCATTTTTCTATATTTTAGCAATATACCCTTGTAAACCAGAATATATCCCATTCTCAACTGTTAAAAAATAGAAAAGCAATATAAAATATTAAGGAATATATATTCACAAGGAAGACAGCAATTCTATGAGAAACGAAAATCTCAGGGACCAAAGGAAAAATGTAATCCTTTTCTTCAATGGGAAGATTTTATATCACACACACAGTCTTCTAATACATAAATGTAATCCAATTTTTATTAGAATCTCACAGTCAGTTTTTTAATGGACAAAGTGATCTTGAATTTTATATAGAAGCACCATTCAAAAATGTCTAAAAGCAGTTGTGAAACAGGAACATATGTACTATGCGTATATAAATAATCTTCAAAGACGTGTTAATATTCTTGTCTTTATAGAGCATAAAAATGAAACTCGTAAATAACTGTGTTGTCCTCAGTAACAAGGCTAGTCAGTGGATCAGGATTCAAACCCAAGTCAGCTTACCTCCAAGGCACATGTTAGTGCTTTGAAACCACACAGAGTCCACGATCAACAGGATGATGGCCTGACACCCCATCAGCTTTGCTAATGCACTTTTGTCTGGATATTAGAGCTTAAACCTTATAAAAGTGAGTCAGAGACTAATCTTACTCTCACATCTGCACATCCTGTGAAGCAGGGGTCTGTTATACCCCATGCCCAGACAAGGGGGCATTCCTCTAAATCCATGTCCTGGTTGTGTCTGCCCCGGGGATACTGAGATGAGGCAAATCAAACACAAATTCAAGGAAAGAAACCATTCTGTTTGATTTTTTGCTCCTTGTCTCTTCAGACCAGCCTTGCCAGACCCCCTAAAGGAAGGGCAGACGGGGGCCATGTGGATTTCCAGAAGAGGAAAGTGATCCAAGGATCCATTTAAAAGTTACTCCCAACAACAGGACACCAACATTGAAAGGTGACACAAAGAGAAAAGAGGACCTACGAAGTATGCTGTATGCCTTGGGAAGGGCAGAAGCTTTGGGTCCTCTCTAGAGTCTAAACTGCAATTAACGGGTTACTTTAACTCACAGGCTCTAGGAGAACTGCAGAATAGAAAGGACGTATCCATTAACAAACTCCTCCTGATCAGGATGCCTAAAGTCCCTAGTATTTTATTTTAGTAATATCTTTTCTGTAATTCAATTAGAAATACTGCCTATGAAGGAAAGATACTTTCTGACAAAGCTCTTCAAATAAATTCACCTCAAGAAATATTTTCTACTATGAGCAAGGACTATGGATGATGAAAGCTGATTGAAATGCTGTTCTCAGGGAGCTGACAGTCCAGCATGCAGGACACGAATAGTCACCTCAAGGCAGAATACGGTGCCACCAGAGGCACTGTGGAAGCAGGAAGGAAGGGGAAAGAGGTATTTTCCTAGGAGGATTTGAGCAGGTTCACTGAGGAACAGCTATATAAACTGGGACCAGAGTCTTGACAGGGCAGTGATGGGTGAGGACGGGAAGAGGAGAAGGGAGTCATCAGGTGAGGAAACACGCGGAAACTAGAGTTTACAGCTTATGCTGAAGCCGAGCGATCCAGCGTGACTGGCAGAGCACAGACAGCAGGTGTGTAAAGGTGAGTGTGCTTCTCGGTGGGAAGTGGGTGAGAGACAGCGGGGGAGGATGGCTCAAGGGCAGTAGAGAACAGCAAGCAGTTAGAATCAGACTATGGAAAGATGCTAAGAATTGGTACCTGGTTTTTTTGGGCGATGGAAACCCACCAAAAGACTTTTAACAGATGGGTCATGGAATAACCAGTAATGTCTGTGTCCCACTGGAAATACACTGAGGCTTTCGTGTAAGCTGTTTTCTGAAAAAAAATCTGCAAGGAATTTAGAAATGTTCCACGGTAAATTTTCTAAAAGGAAACCAAACATAGGTCCAAGTAACTATAGCCTGAGTGTGGATAAAAGCCATTGACTTGTTCCCATTAGCTCCCCCGTAAAAGCTCCCAAGCAGCTCAGTCTTGTACTGAAATGAACTGGTTGCTGTCCAGTTAAGAATACAAATCAGGCTCCTAGCCCAGCCACCACTGAATGCCATCTCTACCCCTTCAGGTCAGGACTGTTCCTTTAATCAGAAACAACAACTCACTGGGCTACAGGTACTTGCTGGGGAATCACTCACTGACTGATGCTGGGAACTGGCCAAGAATACTAATATTTGAAAGTGATAGTTTAATGGGAATCCATTCATTTAAATTACACAACTTCTATCATATTAAATTATAATATAAATAGAGGATTCCTAGACAGCATTATCTCTGGCTCATGGAGAAGCCCTTTTTCGAAATATGGGACAGTATTGTGTCTTCCACCTTTGAGAGTGAGTATATGAGAAATGTTCACTTAGAGATATTTCTGTATCTTCTTTCACCCAAATAGAAAAAAAAACATAGTCAAGGACATTGACCATTATATTTTACCACTTCTTTACATGAAGCTTGCTTAGATACATTTTGCATTCTTTTTACTTGCAAGGTAGGGTTGATAACGCTGTTTTAGTTTCTGATAACGCTGTCAGAAACTAAATCCTGAACAATGTATTACAAAGGGAATAGAGCACTGAATTTAGAAGCTCAGAGTCAAATTAATGGTCCAATGATGATACTCAGCTGCAGACATCTGATATAATAACTTCCTTTCTTTAAACCATCTTTGCTCTATATTAAATTCAGTTTGATTGAATAAACATTTATTGAGTATCTACAAGACACCAAGCACTTGGCCAGACATTTGGGATGCAGATATAAATAAGTATCTTATCTTACACTTAAAAAAATATGTAAGCTACCACAAGTCCAGTAAATGGAAGAATGTGCATATAAATAAATATGCCCAGATGGATAATACATTTTCAATTTTCTAGGAGAAAAGTTGTGTCTAATTTAGCCTTTTTTTTTTCTCAGTATAGAAGTATGGAAAATTGAGTTGATAAATCACATAAAATCCTAAGGGAAGAAAAACTTCAGTTGCTTTCGGGCTTCCTGGTCCAGATATTTCTGTAGGACTGTCTGTTACCTTCCTCTGTCAACTCCAGAGGAAAGGGGACTGAACAGGGATGGGATCTGAAGGCCCTTGGGTGTCAAGTTTCGTCCACAACTCAGGAGGTGGCCTCACAAGGGGCAGTGGGGCCAATAACAGTGGTGCCACAAGGATAGCTCTAAAAGCCACCCTGAGGGGACCCCAAATCCTACTGCCAAGCCTGGCCAGGGACAGGAGAGGAGAGACCAGGATGGAATCCCTGAAAAAATGCCCCCCACAATCTGCTTCAGCCCTGGCTGGTTTTAGTTGCAGCCTCTTAACTCTAATTCTCATTCCAGGGACACCTTAAAAGAACTCATAGCTCCTAATACTGAGATACACCAAAGCTAGCGTTTCCAAAAAGATGCACATGCTGTCTTTGTAAGTGAGCACAGCACACATTTGTGTATTCTTTCAACTTGTCTCCATATCATAAAATACACAACTCAGCAGAAGCATTATTTGGCCAAGGCTCTGTAGTTGGCAACCTCAGATCAATGGCTTAGGAAGGACACATTCTCAGTTTTACAGGGACTTGTTCTTCTCCAGTGAGTGTCTCTATTTCAGGGGCTTTAGCATTTGTAAAGTCTGGGACGTATAAGGGGAAAGATGAAAGGAGAAGTTTTATGATGCCTGTTGAAGGGTCCGAGGTCAATCTGTCTTTATTTTCCAGAAATACGCACATAGTGGAAATTACAGTCATTCTAGGGCATTCCTGGACTAACACTTTAATTGACTGTGTTGCTACTTTTCACGAAAAAGAATCTGAAAATTCAAAGGTCAGTTTCTCCACCAGCTTGCCCACAGATATGTGTCTAAACCACTGAACTCAGGTGCCAAGAAGCCATTTGTACCAAACTTAACTAGGATTCTTATTGGCTTCTGTGTAAATAATTACATATGGGGGATTCTCCAGTTTCAGGTTTACTTGTGCATCTCATGCACACCACGTTCATGCTTTACCCTTTCCTCTTGCTGAAATTCTGCCCACTGTGCTTGCTCCTGCTGGGTCTTAAAGGGGCTGTGAAACTAGAACAGCAAGGACAGCGCCAAAGAAAGTAGAAAAAGACTGAATGGCCATCGCTGCCACCACCGTCTTCCCCTAAGTCCTACTCATGGGGGCTACAATGAGCAAAAAACAGACAACGTCCCAGAGTCCCACAGACAGTTTTCTGAGCCAGCAGCACTGACGCCATGTTGCTTCACCCCCAGCCCAGCTAAGACTCCCTTCTTCTACCCTCTCAGGGACGACCCTTCCCGTCTAAAACATAGCCAGAAACAGAGGAGGGAGGCCCTGTGGACTATGTGGTCTAAAGGTCTAAGAAAGGAAAAGTGGAAGAAGGACTTGCTCGTGGGCAGGCAGGGGGGCATTTCAGATTTTCCATGTATCTGAATAATATTTTCAAACTTTAATTTACACATATTGTCTTCATAATTCATACTCCTTTTGTGTCGTTTTTTGCATGATGTCTCTTGAATCTACACATGATTTAAAAAAATAGATAAATGTATCACCAAAGGAGTCAAAGCGGTTCATGAGCCTGTCATATTTATTTCCAAAGTACATAAAATACAAATTTTTTAAAATAGAATGTCCACATCGCCGAAAATGTAGACTGTTATCAGTCAGGGCTTGAAATCAATCCCTTTCAGTCTTTAACTAAGCTTGCAAGTGGAAGCATAAATATCGTCAGTTTATTTGAAAGTTCAGGAAACAAAAGCACTCCAGATCATTGGCTTTAGGGGTTTAATGAGTGCAGCTTCTATTCGGCGTGGTTTCAGCAGCTCCGGCTCGCGCTCCATCAGCAGTTCTTCCTTCCTTACCATCTGCAGAGCCATTAGGGCACCCTAGGCATCTTCCTTAAGCAGGTCTGTGTCCAATGAATATTGTCAAACCACCTGCCTAGTAAACAAGGTATCTGGAACTCTAAGGGGGGTTCGGTGTGTGTGTTCCCTAATGCCAGAAATCCTCAGAACAGAAGAAGAGGAAAGTCAGACCTTACCAGGAAAATGGCCTAATTACGTGTTTTTCAGGAGTCCATGAGAAATTTATTAGCAATCAATTGGCCGTTACAGAGAATGGACATTATGGTTAACAAGATGGAAGAAATGGTCTGTGCACTAACTTGCCTTCTAATGAAAGGACAAAATGGAGAACTGACTTAAGGGTACTGTCAGTACGATGTCTACAGTCATCAAAGCGAGGCACTAGGAAAGCTAATTAGCAGGTAACTGCAACCCGTAAAAATAATTTTTATTAAATGAGAAACACCAAAGAATTCAGACCCTTAAAGTATTAAGAAACATTGCGGGGTGGGAATAGCTCTGTGGTAGAGCACGTGCTTAGCATGCATTCAATCCCCAGCACTTCCATTAAAAAAGTAAATAAATAAAATAAGAAGAGAAAAATTTTAACTATTAAGAAACATTTACACCCAATGAAATGCAAAGATCTTATTTATACAATTCAGTAAGTTTTGACAAATGTATACACCCTTTAGCCAACAACCCAGTGGAGATACAGAAATTTCTGCCATTCCAGAAAGTTTCCACTTGCCACCTTCCAATCCACTCTTCTTCCTCCTCCCTCCATCCATAGTGACTTCTATCATAATAAAGGTTCTCCAACTCAAAATAAATACACAGTAAGAACTTCATGTTTTCTTCTAGAGGATCATGTCTCTCCCCTTTCTCTCATTATAACATTTTTGACACTCACTCACTCATGTACTTGAGTGCCTCAGTAGTCCATTCAGAAACTTTGGGATATTTGGGTTGTTTGCAGTTTGGGGGTATTATGAATAAAGCTACTATGAAACTTGTGTACAAGTCTTCTTTGTTTTGACTATCACTTTCTTATGAAATAATAGGAGAGGGATTCTGGAGTGGAGTAAACCTGTGTTCACATTTCTGAGAAGCTGCCGGTTTTCCCATTTTGCTTTGTGCCAAACATGCACGAGGACTGTGCTCGCTCCACATGCTCACGGCCATTCGTGTTGTTAGTCCTTTAATGGGCAAGAAACAGGACTTCCTTGTGATTTTAACTTGCATTTTCCCGATGAACAATAACTAAGAATATTTTTCATATGCTGACTGTCATTTGTATAGTCCTCGTGTGGATGTCTCAACTCCTGTGTCCATTTTTAAATTGGGCTTTTAGTCTTTTAATCATTGGTTTGTACTGATTTTCTTAAAAATATTCTAAACCCAAGTCTCTTGTCAGGAGGGTGTAGTGCAAATATTATCTATGGTGTGTGTCTTATCTTTTCATTTGTTACGTTGGTCTTTGGATGAACAGAAGGTTTTCATTTGATGAAGTAGTTTCTCATTTCTTTTTCCTTTAAGGGTATTGCTTTTGTACAATGCCTTTGTGTGTTCCAAGGTTGCAATGCTATTCTTTTGTGTTTTCTTCTAGAAAGTTAGTTCAGCTTCTGTGTCTGAACTATGTTTATATCTAAAGTCCATCTCAAATTAATTTTTGTGAATGGAATTAAATAGGGGTCAAAATTCATTTTTTTCCATATGTCTATCCTGAGTTCTAGCACCACCCACTGAAAAAATTTTCTTTACTCCTTTGTATTGTCTTGGAGCCTTTGTCAAAAATTAATAGACCAAATACATGTAGGACTATTCAGACCTCCTTATGTTCCTTTACTCTACGTGTGTACCTTTATGCCACGCCACGCCGTCTTGATTGTTGGAGGGTTTACAGTAAATCTTGAAACAGGGCAGAAGTCCTTCAACCTCGTTCTTCATCATGATTGTTTTGGATACCTGGGTGCTTTACATTCCATTTACATTTTAGAATCAGCTGGTCTATTTCTTTAAAAAACATTAAGATTTTTGATTGGGTTTATGTTGAATCTATTATTCTGCAGCTTTCAGGTGCACTGTTTTACAAATATCAGTTTTGTCAGTTTGGCTTAAAGTGCGGTTTAAATCTTTCACATCCTTGCTGATTTTCCTGTCTGATTTTCCTGTTGATTTCTGAGAGATGCTGAAATTGTCAGTTGTGAGTTTATCTATTTATTTTCCCCTATAGTTCTGTTGGTTTTACTTAATATATTTTGAAATTCTCTTAATAGTTGAATACACATTAGCATCTTTTAATTGACCCTTTTATCTTTATTTTAAAAATGTTCCCCTTTGTAAGTGGCCATACTCTTTTTCTGATTTCCATTTTGCTTAGGGTTCATAAAGCCCACTAGCTTTTTGATGCTTGTTGTTGGCATAGCACATCTATCTCCATCTCAGATTTTTAATTGCATACATTGTAATTTCGATTTTTTTGAATCCAGTCTGGCAACTCACATATTTTAATGGGAGTATTTAATTAATTTATATTTGATGCAATTATTGATTTGGTTGGGATTTTCTATTGATAGCATCATAGAATGTTTGCTCATTTATCAGCTATGATTTTTATATCATTGTTCCTCCTCTCTTGCTTTTTCTAGGGTTATTATCATTATTATTTTAAATTTTATTTTCTCTGCTGGCTTCAAAGATGTACCTCTTTGAGCGACCTTTTCTGTTTTGGGTAGGGATCATTACATGATCCTTTACTTTTTGCAGTCTACTTAGAAATTAACATTGTAATACTTCTTATAAAATAAAACAATCTTTCAGCAATATAATTCCATTTATTTGTCCCATCTCTTTTTCATAGGTTTTACATCTACTTGTGATATAACATCCATAATACCATGCCATTATTTTTATTGCTTTTTAAAGAATAAAAATTATTTATCCAGATATTTATAATTTCTGATGCTATTCTTTGCAACTTGTGGCTCAGCCCACAGCCAACGTCCTGAGACCTAACTTCATCGGCTCCTTATCCCCCACTGTGCAGTCCCCTCTCTCTGTCCTCTGCTCCACAAACTTCAGTCGTGACCTCCAATTCCTGCCTCCTCCTGTCAGCAACAGCTCTGCTCTCTGGGTGGCTCAGTCCCTGCTTCACATTCAGAAAGCACTGTTCAGAGTCTCCCTCTTCTCAAGGTCATAGTCCTGAACGGTCTGGTGTCCAACGCCTGAAAATCACCACCTCATCTATTCCGTCCAGCATTACAGTTGTTTACGTCAAAAGAGTAAATTCAGTGCCAGTTACTTCATCTGCCAGAAGCAGAAGTCTACAGATAATTAAAGGAGGATTCTAAAAATAAATAAAGTGAACTTTATTCAAAGCTATATCCAAAATCCATGTTAATTTACTTTAATCCTTCCTTTAAAACAACAAAAAAAAGTTAATCTCTTTGTTTTGGATTTCAGATTGGAAAAATAGCTCTATATAGTACGTTTCATCATAACTTTAAAGATGACTCTTTATTAAACAGTTCCAGGGAAGGTGATAAAGTTTCATACCACACAAGCTACATCACGTAAGCAATAATGAGTCATCTTCCTTTCCAATGAGAGGTCAGTCACCACCCACAGCCCACAGCCTGCAGAGGGAGAGTCTGCAACACTGGGCAGCCCAGAAGGGTCACCAGGGTGAGAGACAGACATTAGTGGTCACCAATAACACCTGCCCACTCACACACATACACATCGCCACAAACCCACCCAGGTCTAAGTTTAACTTCGGAGTAGACCAGATGCTCAAACATACAACTCTCCTTCTGCTCAATTAGAAATCAGAAATTATGTCACAGATTCAGAAAATACCCTAAAAAGGGGTATCTTGTTTATACAATATTCTATTCAATAACTGTTGAAAGGTTCATTAAAAACTTAGCTGAAACACACTTGTTTCTTAAATAAATTTATATTGAAATTCAAGAGTATGTATCCTTGATTTCAAAAGTAGTTTGTTTTTGGACATTTTCTGAAAAGGGCATTTTATACATCATTATTAAAATTGAAATTCAGTGATCAATACAATTTAACTATTATTAGCAAATAATTAAATTATACAGATCAAAAGAAAAAATAAACAGTTCAAAGATCAATTGAACAGAATCTTTTGTGGTAAAAGTAAGGAGTAGTAGGAAAATTCAGAAAAGTAATGAGAAAATTAACATTTTATTCACCATTGCACAGAAACATTCATTGAATTCTAAAGCACAGAAATATTACCTGAATTCTAAAAAGAGAGTCAAAATAATTATTTTATTCTGACGACCAACTTGAACAAATTGAAACTATTCCTAATGGAAAAAGCATTGAAAATTACTATTCTCATTAATTTAAGCATGACTGCTAGTAATTATAAATTCCTGGCCTTTTCATTTTAACCTTTCACAGCTCTCTATTGAACACTGCCTGAAAGAAATTGATGAACAAATAACTTGGGAAATTTGCCGACCTAATACAGAAAAGTGATTTTAAAAGACAAAACTGAATATGCCAGTAAATACAAAATTAATACGAAGCATATACATCCTTTATAGTGTGTCATCTCTCATTTTTATAACTGATCGCTAGGATTGAGCTTGAGGTAATTAGAAGTTCAATAATTGCTTCATTTCTAGTTTTTCTTAAGCCCGCTGACATTGCCTAGCAATGTGGAACCTTGTCGCCACTCAAAAATACTTCTCTTTAATTACTAATTTAAAAAATAAAAACCAAAACTGACATTACAGACCTATACTAGTAACCTACCATGCTCTCAAATCTGAATTTTTTTCCTACATTTCCAACAGATCGTGTCTTCTTTAAACCCAAGAAAAAGACACCCTGATTCTCTGCACAGCTAAGTTAGAGCCTCAAATAGTTATTTTTCCTTAACATCTAAAAAGTCACAGGAATTTCCAAGAAGAAAATGAATGGTAACCTTCAAATTCAGAAGAGTGAATATTGTTCAATATGTGTTCTCCACTTCAACACTAAAATAATTAAAAGGCTCACATCATGGTAATATTCATAGAAATAGTTTTCTGATAATAGCATTACATTAGAAAAACTATAATACTATAAAAATTGTACATTGTGAGTCACTAAACTATACTAAATAAAACTTTAAATAAAAATTATAAATGGTTCTCCTACTCCTTTAACATAAATAATATTTGGCTACTTTTACAGCACTTAGATTAACTCTATTTTTCATCAAAACTGGACTTCAAACTGGAAAAGGCAGGATTTATACAATAAAAAAAGGAAATTGAAATGTCTCTGACTATGGAAGTAACAGTCTTACAACTTGAGAAAAACGGCAGAAAAAAATCTCAGAATTACATACTCTCTTACTTTCACTTTTTTTGAATCAAGATGGAACATGAAATAATACACCAAATGCCTAAAAAGAAAGTTACACTCAAGAAATACATAAAGTAACCAGACTCCCTGCCAAACACACACACACACACACACACACACACACACACACACACACACACACACACACAGCCTCAGAGAATTCAAGTCTCAGGTCCAACTGAGTGTTACCACAGCGCAGAATCCCAGTGTTGTGTTATCACAGCCGATCGCAGGAACCACGGATCACGACAGCACCCAACCTCACAAAGACTAGTGAAGGATACCGACACAGGTTCTCTTTGAAGACTCCAGCCAAGCTCCTCGGAGCTTGCTTCTTGAGTGGGACTGCCACCCTTGGCCTCTGAAGACTGGAGCAAACACTAACACAGCTCCTAACAGCTAAAGGCTGCACGCCAAAGAGGACCCTAACCCTCCTTAAAGTGCCTGCCCGAGAACACTCAAGGCTGCCAGGAGGTTAGTTTGTTCCAGCCGACACCTGAAAGGAAGGTCCCCATCTCCCAGTGTCCGTGGGTGGGTAGCTGAATCCAAATCATAAGTACCAGTTTGCAAACCTTTCCCATGGACCCTCTCCCCCCACTTTGTAATCTTCCATTTCCCCAGCTCCACAGAGCCCCCGCCACCTCTCCCCCTCCCTTTAAAATGCCCATCACCTCTGTACAAATCCAAGTTGAGCTCAGCCCCCCTGGACTCCTTTCCCTACTGCAGCAGCGTATTACTAATTAAAATCTGTCCTTACTGCTTCAGCTGAGTGGGGCTCGTGCCTCTCTGACAGCACGAGTGACAGCAGGCGCACCTGCAGTGATGGAGAACCCTGAACCACCACGGCCTCAAAAAGGGCTTCTTCCCAGACTGGGTGCAATTTGGTTTCAGAGTGACAAATGAGTGCTAAGTATGTGTATAGCACAAATGTTCTCCAAAAAAAAAATAGGTTTAGGGCTTCTTAGTTTTTATATTTCAGTCCTCATCCAAATAAAAAACTCATATGACTAACTTCCACTCTCCTGCCACCTGCGTCACATGAACTCCAGGTTTATTTATTCACAACAGGTAATCAAGACAGAAAAAGAATATGAAAGATATTCTTAGATATGAGCTTCTTAGATAATCTTTCTGTTACTAACTCTCCTTGGAATGTTTGCAGGATGTCTGATGGAAGTCAGCAGTGGCCCAGGGTGTCCTTAAGAAGGAGGAAGGGAGTGAAGGCCACTGTTAACTCTTTCCTTCCCACAGAGGGTCCTAATGGACCCATAACTGACCTCAGAACTACAGTCAGAAGTCTGTGCAGTCATGTTACAAGACATGAAAACCCCATTTGGGCAAATATCTCAAAGGAGCAGGTGCAGGGGTGGGACCAGTAAGTTTTCATCTCTTCTTAGCAAACTGCAGAAATATACAAGTAAGCAGATGATTCACTAAAAGCCAGCTTTATGTGAGAAATAGTAGGCTAAATATAAGGAAATCTTTTTCTGAATGTTATATGTCCAACAAGATACTTGATTCGTCAAGAAAGTGATGGCTTCTGCATCCTACCCTTCCCATCAGAGAACCCAGACAGAGAGTTGCATCTCAGTGGGATGTCATTTACTGTTTTAGGCAAGAATTCCTCATTGTGCAGGACTTCCTGTTCACTGAAGGGTCAGCTCTGCCCTTTGGGCACCTAAGTGCCAGGAGCACCTCATCCACTCCCCACTCCCATCACTGTGACAACCAAAATGTCCCCACACAGTCCAAACAAATGCCCCACGTGAGTGGAAGGATGCTGTACCGCCCTGGATGAAGGCCACATGAGAGAAGGTGCTGTGGGAATTCCAAAGGCAAATTGTGGAATCACCTGAATCCAAGATCCACTTCCACTCCAAAAGTCTATCCGTTCATTCCCTCATTCATTCGCTTGTAGAACAAACTTTCACCCAACACCTCTTACATCAAAACACTACGATCCTGCCGTCTCTTCTGAGGCTGGCTGCAGGGCAGGCTTTTTTCTATAGCTTAACCACCAGTTACTGCCTCTACTATTAGCCACACCTTTTTATGAATTGCTCAGCTGGGCTGTGTCAGCAGAGGACTCCTGCCTCTAACAAACGGCAGCCAGGCCAGCGGCGTCCGGCTCCCCATGGGCCCTCGCGGCCGTCCCCTAAGTGTGGCGGGGCAGGGGGCTGGAGAACCGCCGTATTTCAGCATCCTTCTTCGTACGGCCCTGGGAGAGGTGAGAGAGAGGAAATCAACCCTCTCTCTTCTCAGAAGAGAGGGACTGTGGTAGCTGATCTCTAAAACATAACTGAATTCTTTTTTTTTTTAAAAAAGGAGAAAGATCCTAAATCCTTTCTAGTGCTACCACACCACTGGACCAACGGAACCCTTTGTATCATGAAAGGATTAAAATACAACCCTTGGTAATTGCTTACTGCATGGAAAATACAGCGTTAGGAAAGCATTACATTATCACCTGGATAAAGTGTAACTGAAATTCTTAGCTCATACTACCCTGAACACTTCCTAATACCACCAGGTCAGAGCTGGGGTTTATTTTTCAGCTCTGAGGCACCCCCTGCTACTTTACCACAGACGACAAAACCAGGCTATTCTCCATTCTCTCCCTGGATCTGTCCCATGCAAAGCTCCCTTTTTAAAATCCCCACTGTCTGGGTCTGCCACAAGTCTTGGGCTTAAAGATAATAGTAAGAACAAACAAGTCAAAGAGTTGATTGCAATAACAAAGCTCCTTTGTGGCCCTATCTTGCTGGCATGAGCTATTCTGTTGAAAGTTTAGGTCACGGTAAATCTTACTCATGCTGCATTCCAACCCAGCAAAAACATCGCCACTGAGATTTATAATTTAAGATTTTGATTCTGTGTCATTCCTACCTAGAACTAAAACAGCCTGTAAACACTTTGAAAAAAATTTCAGAGAGAATACTCTGTTTCCTGTTTGATGCTGAGAAATATGTCTGTTCTTATGAGTGACATCTAAAAGTATTAGTTAGGTTTTTAGTATCAATTTTTAAGCTTTTCACAAATTTTCAAAAGAACAGTAAGAATAAAATTTCACCAGGCACCCTAAACTTCCATGTAGCTAGCTCTTCTATACTGCAGTATCAATATCTCATCATGCTCTCAAAATAAAAATCTGATATTTGGGTTAGCAAAGAATGGAGAAAAGCATGAAGACCTCCACATGAACTCAAGTAAAATTAATTAATTAAGCTGGTTTGCATTATTTGTACTGCATCATCAATTATTATTACTATTTTACTTAAACTAAATAGATATTTTTAGAAGATAGAGGGGCTAATTTTGCTCCACGGTTTCTTTTGATGACTTCTCGTGAAATGCTGGATCTGATGAGAAAGTTTAATTATGCATTATGTACATACTAGGGTTTTCCATCCAAAGACAGAGTCAGCAACATTAATGAGATTATCAAAAGCCACACAGGTCAGAGCTGCTGACCTGAAGTAACTTACAACTGACTACAATTGACAATATATGGCTGTGATAGGAAAAATAAATCTTAGGGTAGAGCCACATAGTTTGATAAATGCTAAAATCTTCAGAAATGTGATACTAAAATGTACATATCTGGGCATTAAAGATGAATGTTCCAAAGTTTGTTTTCAGAGCCCTATACACTTGCTACGTGATGCATGCATTGACTAGAACAGAATATCACCTGCAAAAAGGAAGATCGTCAAAGATAATTAGGATTGTATGCCCAGCTCAGCAGTAGAAAGAAAAAAAATGGACTGCTCCAAAGATACACTGTCTGACTTTTCTCAAAGCAATTTTCTAGGGAATTGGAATATGAGAAGCTATAAGATCAAGAGAGAATTCCATAAACTGGGCAATTTTCAGTTTACCAGAGGGCTTCGTTACAAAGAAGTGTTTGAATGTTGGCTGTCTGGCACTCTCTGGGGTTGAAAATGGTTTCTGAAAGCCCACGAAAGCCCAGGGAAGCCACAGTGCTGCTGATACATAGTGTTGCCACATTAGTGACGTTTCCAGCTAAATTTATGCACCACGCACAGGGGTTTTATCAAGCAATGGCCTTCTACATTGCAGAATTACAGAGAATAATCTGCCTACATATTACATCTAACCCCATGACAAGAGAGGGGGACAGTGACCCGTGGGGCAGAAATCACATTAACTGCACGTAGAACACATCACCTATTCACGAGAGGGCATCACGCAAGTCATTCTCCCTGGGTTGGACTTTCCCAGGATTCTGATAGCAGGTACCCAGTGAGCATCAAACAAAAAGAGCCTTTGTAACATAGCAGAAAGGACCTGGGTCTATACATTCATGACGCACAGCTCGATTCCCAGCTCTGCTTTGCCTCCCAGTGATGTGACCTTGGGCAAAACACTCAGCCTCTCTACATCTCATTCTCCCTATCAGTAAAATAGGAGTAACACTGGCTATGTGCAGGGTTTGGATGAAAAATAGAATTACATAAAATTCCTAGCATAACAGATACTCTATAAGGTTGAGCTATGACCACACCTCCTGATTGCAACATTGTCAGTGGTTATGCCATTTTCTGCTAATTTTAGGTCTTCAGAGAAACACACAGAAGAGCCACTCTCATGTCCTCCTCACCCGTAGGATGCTGGATCTGTTCATACTGTGAGGAGTCCTGCCCGGCGGCTGGGTCACACTAAACTAGGCCTGGACA
The DNA here is from genome assembly GCF_036321535.1 of Camelus dromedarius. Taxonomy (NCBI): domain Eukaryota; kingdom Metazoa; phylum Chordata; class Mammalia; order Artiodactyla; family Camelidae; genus Camelus; species Camelus dromedarius. The sequence continues at coordinate 6,896,982 of NC_087465.1, read as the reverse complement.
GTTCTGCACAGACTGGTCCAGAGAGGGCAGGTGACCCAATACTGGTCAATTAAAGATGCAGAGAAACCTGGAAAAAACTTTCTTTCCCAATGAAAAGAGAGCTGTGAAAGAAGAAAGGCTCTTTTCCATCTGCCCACTTCCTTCCCAAGTTGAGTATTTTCATGTGAAAGCATGCGGCTTGGAACTGCAGAAGGCATAGCGTCACCAGAGCAGCAAAGACCCAGAGAATCCCAGAAACGTCACGTACAGCCTGAACATCGTTGAACTGGTAATCCAACCCCAGCAACGACTTCCCTCTCAATTTCTTATCACGTGAGGTTTATTAACAAGCACTCAGAGCTTCTCTGAAAATTAAAAAAAGGAAAACAGACATTTTTCCAAGGAATATATACAAAAGGCCAGTGGGTACATGAAAAGATGCTCAGTATTATCAGTCATTAGGAAATGCAAATTAAAGCCACACTGAAGTATCACTTCATACCTGTTAACATGGTCACCATCAAAAAAAAAAAAAAAAAAAAAAAAACAAGAGCTAACAAACGCTGGTGTGGATGTCCAGAAAAGACAGTCCTTGTGCACTGTTGGTGGGATTGTAAACTGGTACAGCCAGTATGGAAAGCAATATGGAGGTTCCCCCCAAAATGCATAACAGAACTACCATATGATCCAGCAACTCCACCTCTGGGAATAGACCCACAGGAAACAAAAACACTAATTCAGATGGATATCTTCACCCCCATGTTCACAGCAGCATTATTAACAATAGCTAAGACATGGAAACACCCTAAGTGTCCACTGATGGATGAATGGATAAAGAAGTTATTATATGATATATACATAGTAACTGGAATATATATTTCAGCCATAGAAAATAAGAAAATCCTACCTTTTGTAACAACATGGAATGACCATGAAGGCATCATGCTAAGTGAAATAAGGCAAAGAAAGACCAGTTCTTTATGCCCTCACTTACACATGGAATCTAAAAAAAGCAACAAACTGACAGAAAAAGAGATCAGATACAGGCTACCAGAAGTGGAGGAGGGTTGAGGGTGGCTGGAGGAAGGCAGTCACCAAGTACAACTGTCCAGTTATAAGATAAGTAAGTACTAGGGATGTAGCGTACAGAACGATGACTGTAGCTAACACTGCTGTATGGCATACAGGAAAGTTGTTAAGAGAGTAGATTCTACTGGTTCTCATCATGAGCCAAGTACGTTTTTTTCTTTTCTATCTCTTTGTTTTGTATTGTGTCTATGTGGCATGATGAGTATTAGCTGAACTTACTGCTATAATCATTTTCACAATGTATGTAAATTAAACCTTCATGCTGTACACTTTAAACTTATGCAGTAGCATATGTCAACTATTCCTCAGTAAAAGTAGAAAAAAAGCATCACTTCTAGATACGCCGGTCAGGGTGCCTCTGACAAGAGCTTAGCATCTGGACCAGCAGACCAACTAAAGCAGACCACGCTCAGGAATGCTGGTGGGCACTATCTGCTGATAACCTGAAGAGAACAAGAGGGCAGAGGAAGGGAGAATTTGCTCTCTCTGTCTGAGCTGGAACATCTGTCTTCTCCTGCCCTTGGACGTCAGCCCTCCTGGTCCTCAGACTTGGACTGGACTTCCTAGTTCTCCAGTTTGTAGACAACAGGTGGGGATGTCCAGCCTCCATTATCACATAAACCAGCTCCTCTAAGAAATCTCCTCATATATGCATATAATGGGATATATGTCTGCACATCATCATGGTTCTGTCTCTCTGGAGAACACCGACTTAGGCAGCCTGGATCCATCCTCTTAGACAGAAGCAGCCCCAGTCCATTCTATTCTCTTTAAAGCGTCATAGAAGTAATTTCCAAAATCTTCTTCCAGGAAACTTCACAACACATCTTGTGCAGACAAAAGTGTTTACAGAGCTGGAGCACGCCTGCCATTTTGCAGAAGAGAGTAATTATAGAGCAGTCACCGCTGTGCCTTCACTGTGGTGGGAAAAGCAAACGGACTGGTAAAAAGAAACACACATCTACCCTCAAGCTCCACGTAGTCATTTTAAACAAGGACTCAGGATGGAGACAGTTAAGAATTGATCACTTGCACACCTAAATTAACGTCAAACTCGCCATCTGTAATGGCACCTTTTATGCACCTGTTTCATCCACCCTGTGCTGCCGTAAGGCGCAAGCTTCTGATACCACTTTTCTCTGATGTCAAGGAAGTGGCTGTTCTGGAAATTTCACATGGCTCCTGTCTCAGCTATACGAGTGAGAAAGGCCAGCTCATAAAACACTGCGCCAGGTGGCCTCTGAGGGCCTCCAGAAGAGTGCCACGCTCACAAAAATACAGCCCAGGAGAGGATTCATGGCATGACACAGGCAGATGGTGGTCACAGGAGCAGCGCCACAGGCACTGTTCCGTTGTAATTTTACCATCACAATGGGCAGCTGAACAGATCGAGCTGCAGCTGGGGTTTGCGGAAGGAGGGTGCTCCGTGATGGAAATCGGTATGTAAACCTCAGTGCCCGCATCTTTCTCTGCAGTAAGAGATGAATGCACGAAGCACAAGTAACAGATGGAGCTAAATGTGGTGCTAAGTTAACAACAATTGCACCTTCCTAGACCGATAGGCCCAGTGCAGTAACACAGGTTAGAAACACAGGTGAGCAGGTGTCAGACCTCGGGAACCACCAAGAAAGCTTGGGAACCAAGTGGGTAAGAGGGAACAAGGGACCACTCTTGTAAGGTGTCCAAGTCTCCCTGGTAAGTCATCTTGCTGTATTGTTATCATTCATTCTTTCTGCTTCTGAGAAAAAAAAAAGTTTGAAGTATATGATTTAAAGTCTTAACGGCAACCAGTTGAAGACTGATGATACACATGCCATTGTGATTGTCAATACTGGTTCAGTAACGGGGCTGGATCAGAATACACAGAGGGGGACAGTGGTTCCAGGGATGAAGGAAACACAGACGGAAGCAGGAGGAGGTGGCGGGGGCTGGGGGAGTGCATTTTCCTTACAACATCCTGAGACAGTTCCTTGTGATGCTGAACACCGTCAGGCTGAACAATCTGAATTCCTCCATTTTTCCATCTGAACTATTTCCAAATTAGCATCCGCTTTAAGTTTGACTGTACATTTCTCAAAATATTTCACTATGAGAAATATGAAATCATCACATCCTTTTGTTTAACCATACCTGATCGGCGCTGACAAGACAGGATCGCTGTGTATCATGCGTACACGTATGCCTTTCAATAGTCTCTGCCGTGAGGGTCTCAGGCTGCTGGGTCTTCCTTGTCTGCAGTTATTACTCTTCTGATCTTTATCTCCAGGACTTTCCCGCAGATGGTTATTATTGCACATAATGGAGCTTACACACGAAAGGGTAGTTTAATGCTGTCAAAAACACCCTTTCCCCTATATCTGAATATGTTCGAAAAAAGTAAGTCCAAATATCAGGAACTCCCAGAAATGTCCAAGGATTTTTTTCCCTTAGGCTTATAGATGAAGCTTGTAAAACGTGCCGTGACTTACTGCACTATCTTCTCCCTCACATTTACTTCAATCCGGACAACCTACTTCTAAGGTCTGCGAACTTTCCGCTGCCATCCTGGGTCAAGCTGGATCACGTTAAACGCTGTCCTTTGAGCACTAATCCTGCCGTCTGGTTGCGGTTCCCCTGTAAGGTCAGCCTTCGGTACTCACTTAAGCACCTTGGAGAAAACTGAGTACACCGCAGCGAGCCACCCTCAGTGCAACCCCGAGGCCTGAGGGATGATGGTTCTCCATTGCCTTTCCTTTCCCTGGGGGTCATGGAAATCACATTGGCGTTGCAGGTCAAGTTTGACCCAAATCTCAATTTCAGATTACCACTTAGTTAAATATAATGCTGTACACCAGAAATTGATACAAGCTGTCAACTGACTATACTTCAATAAAATACATATATAAATAATAAATACATAAATATAATGCAAGATACAAATCAACAAAAGAAGTGTATCTCTATTAGTAAAAAAGGGCTTTAACCACCATTCCCCTAAGGGCATTTTAAACCTTTCATTGGTAGAATGGCAACTCACCGACCTTTCGAAATCAAATTAAATTTTTTGATGACTAAAAACATAAGAAATACAAAGTTTGGATGTCTGAAAATATATTTAAATTATCTCTCCAGCTTTGGTATGGTCCCCTAAAATATGCAAATAATATTATTTCTTCAGTATAATGGAACAAAAGTAAAGCATCTTGAATTGGAATCTGTGCATTTTTTTTCCAACTACCAAACTAATTTGTCATAAATAAAGAAAAATACACTAAAAAAAAAAAATCAACACTCTGTACTTGTGTTGTCTGGAATGAAAAGCGAGCCATTATTTATACCCTAAACTCCCCCAAACCTCTGCCTTCCATCAGGAGTATCGGGAGTGAAGGAGTTAAAAAGTACGTACAAAGACACTCAGGACTAGTCCAACTAACATATTAATAATAGATGACCAGCGCTCCTCTGTATGACGCTGTGAAATGTTACAAAACGTTAAGTCTCCGACTTGTGAAACGCTTCAACACAGCCACGCGTGAGAAGGACAGATCCCCGGGGACAACTGCATCCGTACCTCCAACCACGACTCCTTTTAGATGAAAAGGCTGGGAGGGAATCTTTGCAGGCTTCCTAAAGGTTCAACGGCTTCTTCTAATCTTTTCCCTAATTGGGCCTGCGTTTAAGACACTCAGTCAATGATGTGGCTGCCATATTTAGATCTCTGACAACCATACACTCCCGGGTCAAGGGAGAGTTTCCCATCAGAGAGCAAAAAGGATTCGTGGCTTCAAGTCTTACAGAGAGAGAGGATACTTACAAGTAGAGGCCCCGATGGTATTAGAAGATTGTATCTGGACAGTGAGAGCACTGTCAGAAGTGGTTTATCTGTAGAAAAAAGTAGAGCATGCTAAAATTGCAGAGTATTTGGTCTGCAGAAAGCTTGCATTTCATTCTTTTGTTGTGGGATAAATGGGGGTGCCTCCTGAGGGAATCTAAAAATAGATAACCATCACGAGGAAAGCTACCTTCTACTAACAGAAATGCGAGAAAAAGAAGGCTGTGCCAAAGAGTTACATGCCTCTTCTTACTACTTAAGTTACTCGGATCGTCTTTTAAAAATCACATTCTATGTAAAGAAATTGCTTGCTTAAAGAACTATGCTTTCACTCAAAAAGTTTGGCCTGAGCCCAGAGAAACAATTCTTCTAATCCAGTCTTCCGGTAACACACGCAAAATTTTGTTACCCTCAGTTTCACATTTCTGATGCCTTAGCCTGTATCATAGCATCTGCTTTCTGTATACTGCCTAATTTTTCTAAGCTGTAAGTGGGAATAATATTAACATCTGCCTCATGGAGATGTTACAGGGACAAAACAAGGGAACTGAGATGCAATAGGATTTGTAACTGATTATTTTTTAAAATTCAGAAAATAGATTTTATGAGCCAAATAATCTCTTAGGGTGTTCTCAAATAAATCATCTCTCTCAGACTCCTGCAAGACTGAATATTTAGCATTTCAATGTAGGCGACAATGGAAAGTCGAAGCTCACCCCAAGTCTGAAAGAACCGAATGTGGTGTAAGAGGGTAATTTGGTCTTTTTGCCACCGATCACTGGACATCCCTGTGGAAGGAGCTAACGAGGACCAACAGGTAGGCAGGTGGAGCAGCTGGGCACGGAGTGTCCCCCTTCCTCATCCCACTGATGGGAACCAATCAACACCCACTAGCAGAAATGACTTTCCCTCTCAGGGAGGGATTCTAGAGTCTAGTCAGTCACCTGGGAGTGACACTTATGAACCACTGTCAATCCTGGATCACTAGTCACAAGTCAGCTATCAAATACAATGTTTAGGGTGATTCGAAAGCTATCATATAAAAGGAGTTAATATTGGAATTTTTGAAAATAAAAACTTCTCCATTATGTTTAGACAACTTTGCAGATGCACTCAAAGCAACACATGAAGCATTTAGGTTAGGAAATATACTTTCTATTCATGCATTAATTAGTTGCCTTAGGGGCTTATAAATCAGTTCCTATATGTACCAGGAAGAAATGGGCTTTCTTCTGACGAAAGCCCCACCCCAGGGCGGCTGGTAAATGATCAGTAACTGGCTCTGAGCAGTGAGAGGAGGGCCTAATTGGAGTCTGTGGACCTTCATGATGTGAATACTTCCACCATAATAGATTTTTAGCTACCAATGTGACGTCACTGGATGCAGAGTTGGAGAACAATGCTAAATAGCAGGCTGTTACACAGAATTTCTACCATAGAGACACCATAGATATAAGCTTGTCCCTGGAGCACATGTAACAGTGCAATGTGGTAAAATAATTAGGAAGGGTTGAGTTTGGGTAAAAGTTTATTTATTTATTTATTTATTTATTTATTATGTTTGCCTTTAATACAATTTAAAATGTATACAATGAATGTTCAATAAAGGCTGTGTTTAACAACTGGCCCACAGAATTTCTGGGAACATAAGGGGAAACTCTCCCCAGTTGGTATGAGCTGGTCCCAGCACATCATCGCTTCCATCTGCTACTTATCCTCCAGATAAAAGGCAAATGTACAGAAGATAGCATGGAAATCACAGTGCAAGAAATTCATTTTAACTGTAAGGAGGGTTTTGCTACCAGGAAAAATTTCCATTCTGAGAGATATTTAAGAATCAACAGGAGGGTCTATGGTATCAAAGATCTTCGCACTGTCTTGCTGAAGTGCTAAGGATGGGTCTAGACAATTTCTTAAGGACCCCTGAAGTCTAAAATATGGTACCTTACATAACTATAATTTGAAAGAGCACTCTCACCAAGAATTTACATTTTAAATACAGATTGATAATGAGGTGCCATTAACGAGAATTTTATATTTCCCATTATCTTAATTATGATCAGTCACACCTAGTTATCAGTACGAGTGCAGAGCATTCCACTCTGTACCTTAATTAACCAATTTGACCAGTCAACCTCTATAGACTGGGCTTTCCACACGTAAGCACTTACTACACTACGTATTAATCAACACCAAAGCACACCAGGTCTCCGATGACTGGAAGAGAGAGAAACCGTCAGAAATGTATTTACGCCTTATCATCACATCCATTTAGCCCATAATCGCTTACGAGAATCTGATTGCTAAGATGTTATTCCAGTACCTCTCGTTAATAAAGGAACGGGGCCTCTGTATGAAACCATTCTCAGTGCAAGTACCTATAGACGGGGTGGAGAGAAGAAACCCAAACATTTAATTTTACTTAATGACTCAGGAATATTAATCGGGAAAACCATTCTAAAGAGTGGTCCTCTATACAGAAAAGAAAAAAAAAAAAAAAAAAGAAAAAAAATCCCTAGAAAGACAGAACAAGACCATTAACATTGCCATGATCTTACCCCAGCTTCGCTTAACAAAGGACCATCTAATTCTTGCCATCAGAGCCCTTGCCCCCACCCCAACTCCTGTTGCCCCCTGGTCTTCACCCTCATTTTCCTTTCCCAATAGACAGATGCTTCTCATCCAAATCAAGGAACTGGGGACCCTCTTACAAGAGTCAAAGAACAATCTGCTAGTTCAACAGTTTCACCTTCCCTAACTTTGTTTTTTACTATGCCCATCCTAAATTGTCTGTTCTCCAGTACTCTACCTAGACAATGTAAAGAATGTTCCATCAAAGGACATTTAGAGCCTATCTCCTATTTTATTTTAGTATCTCTGCCAAATAGATCAAATTAAAAATGTAAATTGGATAGTTTGTGCTCTGTGTCATTGCTTGTTCTACCATATAACTGGCATTCAGAATACAAATCATTGATGAAGTGTAATCTTTTAGCATAATGTTATATTCTGTCATAAATGCTTGAAGATTCACACACATTAACATCAATTAGTGTTAACGGGGATTAAAAGCATACATTTTTGATGCACCTAAGAAAGGTCCACTTTAACGATATCAAGTATTTACCAAATAGTCCATCTAAAATTGACACTCAAAACGTCTTCAAAGTTGTTTGAAACATCTCTCTTTCTCAAAATTAATGTTAACATTACTTTAAAGCACAAATAAAAAGTATTTCAAGAAAATCAAAATAAACAATTAAAAAGATAATCATTTGTGGTTTTCTTTTTCATCTTCTCGGTTCTAAGTCACTACAAATCCTCACTTACCGATGAATCAGCTTTACTTTCAGAATGATTATATGTATTTATTCTCTGATTCCATATCAGCTCAGAATATTAGGCAGCTAAGTTTCAAAATGCGAAACTGAAAGACACCCCATTCTCCAGCCCTGTGTCAGGGCACCCCTCCTGGCAAGCAGATTAAGTGCTGGGTTTCTCCCTAACACAGAGCAGCTCTGGGCCCGCACGCACACAGCCTTCCGTTAGGGCTCTGAGCGCACACGCTCTGCTCCTGATCTCCCTGCATCCCTCAGTCTTGCTGGTCATCTGTCTTCTTCCCAGCCCTAGTGCTATTGCTCCATTCACCGGGGCTTTGGAAAGAAGGGAAAGAAGATGGCTTGCCGTTTCGTTCCAAAAGCTCCCCAATTTTGTGTTTTCCATTCTGATTTTTATTTTTACCTTCAACGAGTAATTTTTATTTAGCATTTGAAATCCTGGTTTTTAAAGCAAGATGCACTTCACCTGATGAAAACAAATGCTTAAGAAAATTGTCAAAATATTCATAAATAGACCCAGGGGTTTTTATTCTACTCACATATCCAAACTTTTTCAAATAAATGGCAAAGTTTATATTAATATGTATTTTGTCTCTAATGCCAAAATCTTAAATAATATTGGTTCAACATTGTTGATTTACTATATTGTGTTAGTTTCCAGTGTATAGCATAGTGATTCAGTTATACATTTATTTATATATTTTTTTCATATTCTTTTTCATTATAGATTATTACAAGATATTGAATATAATTCCCTGTGCTGTACAGTAGGACCTTGTTGTTTATCGGTTTTATACATAGTAGTTTGTATCTGCTAATTGCAAACCCCGAATTTATCCCTCTCCTACCCCTTTTCCCTTTTGGTAACCATAAGTTTGTTTCCTAAGTCTCTGTTGACTCAGAATTTCTTACTCTTAAATCTGAAATTCTTCCTTTATATTTAATCTGGATAATTGCTCAAATCTTTCCTGGAGATCTATTTATTGTAAAATCTGAGAGAAAGGTGAACAAATATGGACAAAGCAGCTAATTTTTTTTAAAAATAGAAAATACTATTGCACTTCTGGGGATAGAAAGCAATTTGTTTTTCAACATCTTATGATAAAGATTATCCTCTCAGGGGGGCAAAAAACTAGGCAAAACAAAAATGCACATGGAAGTGACCAGAATGAAAATGATTTTATTAAAACTGGGGACAATTTTTTTTAAAAATTAATAGTGCCTGATAGTTTATGAAAAATAAAACAAGTCTATATAAATATTTCCATGTCCGCAAACTTTGTTCATTTCCCTTCTCTCAGTTTTACTGCTCTGAGTCCTCGTCTCCATGCTGTGCTCATCTGTCTTGATACCTTCGCTCTTCTGTGATCTCCTCCGGGGCTTTAAATGCCAGGATTGCTCATGGAGCCAAGTTCTGAACCTTCAGTCCAAAGTTGTCCTCTGAGCTCCAAGCTCATATACCTGGCCTCAGTGGTCAGACTCCTACAGTATCTCAGAAAGAACCCTCCCGTCTCCAGACAAACACTCCTGGCCCCACCTCCACACCCACAACACCCAATTTTCCCACTTTCAGTGAAAGCACCACAGTTAAATCCTGTTACGCACAACGTGTAGGTCAACCCCTTAGCAAGCCCTAGTCTTTTCCTCCTAAGTCACGTCTCAAGTCCATCCTTCCCCATCTGTTCCGTTGTGACATGTGTCTGACTCAAATGATCTCTGGCTCAGAATAGCAGAAGGCCAGCCCATCTCCCGTTTCTTCTCTTGTTTCTCTCTAATCTCCTCTCTACTCAGCAATGAGAGTGTTTTGAAACACAAGTCATTTGACACCATGACTCCGTGTAAAATGCGGATTCACACTGCTCCTTGAATGAAACCCGGGGCCACCACAGAGGTCCAATGCCATCTCCCCGCCTGCACTCCACCCCATGCTCCGCCCTGGCCACACCCGGCCCCGGTCACAGCCAGGAAGGCACCAGGCTCTTTCAAACCTGGAGGCTCCGCACCTTTGGCTTCCTCTGCTGAGAATGATTCCCCCCTCTTGACATGACTGAGAGGTTTTCCTGACTGTCCACAGCTAAGACCCCCCCGCCCACTTCTCTACGTGTAATACACGTCTCATCTCCTTGATGGCACTTAGTATTTGTAATTAGGTAATCTTTGTTTACACATTTATTGACAGCCCTTCTGCCCTCAGACATAAACTCCATCAGAGCAGGTCTACCTCTGAAGCGTTTGCACCTGTACACCCAGTGCTTGGGACTATATGAATATTTGTTGAATGTTGTTTATTATTCCAAGTAAAAGAAGCAGAGAACACAGTAAAGAGAGTGCAGATTCAAATGTGAACCTGACTCCACCGCTGGGCAATCTTGGGCATGTTATGTAAACTCCTGACCTCAATTTCTGAATCTCTAAAATGAGTGGTTGTGAGAATTACATGATTTCATAGATATAAAGTATCTAGAACAATGCCTGGCACATCAGAAAACACTCGGTCAAGTTTAGCTCTTTATTTGTGCATTAATTTATTCTCCAAAGACTTAGAGAGGGCTTACCCTTTGCAGGGTGTAGTGGAAGATTCTGTGAGTAAATCAAAGTCTTTGCCATTTGTGGACTTGAAATCCAGCAAAAAAAAAAAAAAAAAAAAAAAAGCACACAAAGAGATAAACACAAAGAAACATGTGATTAGTGTTCTTTGAAAATAAAAAATAAAAGACCCGTATTAGTTTGCTGGAGCTGTCATCAACAAGTTCCACAAACTGAGTGGCTGAAAGCACAATAATTTATTGTGTTGCAGTTCTGGAGGCTGGAGGTTTAATACCAAGGTGTTGGCAGGGTTGTGTCCCCCTGAGTGCTGTGGGGAGAACTTGACCCCCGCCTCTCTGGCAGCTCCAGTGGTTTGCTGGCCCTCTTTGTCTTTCTTTGCCTAGTGGACTATTACCCTGTTCTCTGTCTTAATTGTCACCTGGCGTTCCTGCACGTGTGCCCGCCTGTGTCCCGACTTCCCCTTTAGATAATGATACTCATCTTGACTAACCAATTACATCTGCAATTATCCCTTTTCCAAATAAGGTCAGATTCTGAGTTACTGGGGACTAGGACATCAACATTAAGAATTTGGGGAGGGCACAGTTCAACCGACAGGACGATCAGAACACTTTTCCTAAGCAAATGCAACACCCTGGAGGTACATTTAAAGAACAAGAGAGTTACAAATGGATTTGGATTTGTAGAAACCTGGCTAACGCAGATTACTGAAATGATTTCAACACCAACCACGTTATAACTAAAGTCTCGTTGTTAGCCAAAAATTTAATTTCCCTAAACTTTTCAAGTTTCATAAGATGAACCAGAGTATTTAAAAACAGGAAAAGAATAGAAACTAAATGATTACAAATAACATTTCTCAGAAGAGAAAAAAAAAGCCATTAAAATAAAAAACATGTTCAAACAAAAGTATCAGTATATCTACATAGAAAAATAAATGCACCTCGGCACCCACGTCCAGGTGTCTGTGATAAGTGAGTGGCACACTTCATAAAACTTAGTTTAAAAACATGTTACTGCCACTGACACCGCCATCATTCAGGCACTTTTCGGTGCGTTTTATCTCAGCATCATAGTGTCACAGGTGGTCATGAGACAGTCTGAATGTGGAGGGGAGGGAAAGTTAACTCAACTGACTTTCACTTGAAAACAGGAAAGGAAGATTACTAATTTTACTTCGTTTTACAGGACGTTCTCTAAAATAAAAACATAGAGCCCATCGATGTGTTAAGAGAGCTGCTCGTTTTCTAGAAATCTTCTAAAGACTCCTGTTACTGTGGATATGCAAAGTAAGAGTCTGGAACGTTGTTCCCCTGAACGTGAGGCCTCACTGGAATAGGGTGGTCCCCTGTCCATAAAGCGATGCAAGGAGCAATAAACCTCTAGTCACGACCACATCCGGGGACAAAACTGCCCCCTGTGACGTCGAGAAGACATCGAAAGCTCTGTGGGAGCAAATCCCTGCCAAGCTAAGCTCAGCACTTCACTGTGTGGCCTCTGACAAGATGGCTTGGAGGTACACGTGGAGGAAATTCAGACTTAAAAACAGGCCCTTAAGATTCATTTAAATATGGCGGCTACAGTTTACTAAAAGCATATGATAAAGTGTTTTACACATTTATAATAGTGGAATACACATCATTTTAAAACAAGCAAAATCTAAACTATCCTCACGAAAACGTGTTTCAGGTTCTGGGATGACTTGCTGAATCTGTTACCCGGGGATGCACTGCTTTTTCAGAAGAGATTTACTTTGCAGTTTCCTCTGGCCAGGGACGCATGCGAGTCACGTGCTCTTTAAGTTCACTAGCAGAATTAAGAACGGGAATGTGAAATTGGAGGCCAACACACAAATGTGCTCGAGGGCAAAAGCCTGGAGGAGGAGTAGTGATGGGAGGTGGTCAGAGCAGCTCAATGAAGGAAGGAGAAAGAAGCCTGAGATTTTGCAAACCAAAGCTCACCCAAACACACACGCCTCAAAACGGTACATTCTCCCCAGTGACATTCCCCAATCTGGGGAGAGGGGAGGTCAGATAAAATGGGAATAAGATAATAAAAACCTTTTGTTTGTGTCTTTTAACTTTTAGCAGGAGCTAACGGACCATCTTTCAATGGCCCACATAGTTACCTTAGCCATTAGCATGTAGATTCTCTCCAGCAAACGCATCTTCCGAATGCCATTTCCCCTCAAACCCCACACTTACTGACTGCCTCATCACCTCCATCTTCCAACAGTTGGTGGGAGCAGGAAAAAACATGAAAGGGAAAAAAAAGACAGCTGGTTCTGGTGGAAAGAACTCTACACGTGGGAGTCCTACCTGGTGGTATGCTGGAGCAGGTGTGCACTGGCTCAGAGGGCTGGTTCAGCTTTTAGGATGGAGTGAGCCAGCTGTTAAACACGACCATCATTAGTAAATAAGTAATAAAAACTTTAAGGAAATCATGGAAAACAGAGGTACTAAATATTTAAAGCACATCCTTTTCTAATTATTTTACTGTGTTTTACTTTACACTTTGAGGTTATTTGTGCCTGTTTTATCTGTATGATGGAAATACCATGTAATGGCGTACTTGAAATTGACCAGGGTAGGAGTATTTACACCAAAGAAATGGGTAAATGTGAAAAATCAGGGTGTAACGCTGTTTTGTTGATTGTCTAGACTTAAGAAAGCACTGGAGAATTTTTTTCTAATACTGTATATTAAACCTAAAAGGTGTCATGTCATTACATTACCAATAGCACAAAAGAACCAAGACAACCCAATAAAAAAAATGGGCAGAAGCCCTAAACAGACATTTGCTCAAAGAAGACAGACAGATGGGCAACAGGCACGTGAAAGTGGCTCACATCGCAGATTATCAGAGAAACGCAAATTAAAACTACAATGAGGTATCACCCCACACCGTCAAGACGGCTGTCATCAAAAAGCCTACAAACAATAAATGCTGGAGAGGACGTGGGGAAAAAGGATCCCTCCTACAATGCTGGTGCGAATGTAAACTGGTGCAGCCACAATGGAAAATAGTGTGAAGTTTCCTTAAAAAGCTAAAAAACAGACTTACCATATGATCCCACAATCCCACTCCTGGGCATGTATCCAGAAAAGAAGAAAACTCTTAATTCGAAAAGATACATGCATCCCAATGCTCCTGGCAGCACTATTCACAATAACCAAGGCATGGAAGCAACCTGAGTGTCCATCAACAGATGAATAGATAAAGAGGGTGTGGTATTATACACAACAGAATATCACTCAGCTATAAAAAAGAACAAAATATTTTCATTTGCAGCAACATGGATGGACCTAGAGATCATCATACTTAGTGAAGTAAGTCAGACAGAGGAAGATAAATATTATATATCACTTACATGTGGAATCTAAAAAAAAAATACAAATCAACTTATTTACAAAACAGAAATAGACTCACAAACTTATGGTTACCAAAAGGGAAAGGGGAGGAAGAGGGATAAATTAGGATTACGGGATTAACAAATACACACCACTATATATAAAAATACACAGGCAACAAGGACCCACTGTAGAGCACAAGGAACTATATGCAATATCTTATAATAACCTATAATGAAAAAGACTCTGAAGCTATACACCTGAAATGAACACAGTATTGTAAATCAACTACCGTTAACTTTTCTAAAAAAAGAATTGAGGAAATAATTTTCCAGTACTTGAAAACTGTAACCCAATTCAGCAGAGAATCTGCTCTGTGTTGGAGGAGGTCACGGGGAGGACTTGACCTCCAGCTGACCCTCGAGCCGGAGCAGGGCAGTGGGAGGCTCCTCACCCACCCAGTCCTTGGGACGTGCGTCCTGCCCACCATGCCCACAGTAGGCGCCGTTTCAAGGATGCAGCCTGGACAGAAGAATGTGTCCTTGAGACCATCCAGACAGTGGACATGACTGAACCCAGTGAAGGCTTCTAAAACTTTAAAGGTTCTGACCACTGGAGGTGGAGATCCACTCATCCAGCAGCGCCCCAGACAGACCATAGTAAGTCCCCTCATTTATTAAACCTGCCACCTAGCAACCAGGAGTGGCCTGCCTCTTCTGTCCTTCCTTGTCCTCCGTCTACAGGGGCCAGTTTAGAACTCCCCCTGGGAAAGTTCCCAAGGTTTCAAACCAAAATCACGTGATTGATGGAGTCAAGCTCCAATACTGACTTCCTTGTTTCACTTTCCTATTCCTGCTCAAAGGAAGTAAAAAATGTTAACCAACTTTTATGTCAGAACTACAGAACCAAGAGTTCATCAAGTGCAAAAAAAGAGATTTCTGCCAGAATTAATCGGCTGTGTAGAATTTACAATAAAGAGCACTGCATATTTTATTATTGTTTGTCAAAGTGAGTGCTGTACATCCTCTATATGCACAACACTTAGAATGTATTATGTAAGAATGTAACATAGATATACGTTTTGTTTTGTCCAAGATCCAATCATTAAGTGTTTACCATCACTCTGATGTCTCTACCCACCAAAAACTATTGATTTGAAGAAACTGTTTAACTCTGTGAGGTTAAGGGTGATCTTCCTCACCCGCAAACTAGTAACATGGGTGCCTTCCTCAGAGGATAATTTTAGAAGTAAAATAGTGCTTATGCAAAAGCCCTGTATGGATTGCAAATATTCATTACCATCATCAGTTCAGCAGTATGGTTTGGCTTCTAATATGAGCGCTCCTAAGGACTTGAAAGTTGAATCATGTTTCATCCTTTACTTTCAGGCTGCTTGCAGTCTAGTAATGTGTGAATCATTTAAGAAAAATAATATAAGAGGATGCACGTGTTCTAACAGAGGAAAAAGCAAAGTACTATGCAATTAAATGAAAAGAAGTGATTGATTTTTCACCTGGAGCACCAGGGAAGACTTCATGGAGAAGGCAGAATTTTGAGATAAGCTTTGAAGAGTAAGTTGCATTTCTATCAACTGAGAAGGTGTATGTAGAAAGGCATTCCAGGCTGATACATGAAACTACAAAACCCATTGTCATCACAACTATTACAACATCAACTAAGGAAGTCATAATTGTGTTGATAAATCTGCTGCATCAAAAACCCTTACATGTTATGTCCATGTAAAACAGAAAGAATTATGCCATAATAGATTACACAATGCAGTGTGCCTGTCTGCAACGTTGCATCTTCAAAGTTTGACTAAATATTTATTTAGTTTTCCCAGCTATGTCCACTTCTAATAACCAAAGTGTAAATTATTCTCTGGCCTTCCTTCCTTAATGAAAGAAAACATTCATGGTCAAGTAAATTTTTAAATTATTTTTTCAAGAAAACTCCATAAAAATACATGCTATTTCACAAGACAGAAGGGGCTATTCCACAGGTTTAAAGGAAAGTAGCCCTGATTTCAGATCCATAAATACATAAATTATGCACACATCATGTAAACACTGAAGAGCACGTCTAAAGTGAGGGTTTAATGGGAGAGTAAAACACCGAGGCAAGAGAAAAGTGAAACCTTTTAAAGCGTTCATGGGTACAAGGACTAACTATTAAAGAAACAGCATTATTTTATCCCTTGCAAGATTGACATTACTCAGTCAAGTTCACTGAAAAGCTTTTTCCTCTTGGGAGTCAAAATATACTAGCTAATATTTGTGGCTTTAACAAACAACACTTGGAAGAAAGGCTGGCAGAGCAGCTACAGAATCTGTCTTAAGTGTAGTAAAAGGGTCTGTTAATCCCTCACACACGAAAGCTGACACAGGTCTGTGGCCTTGACCTCACGCGACTACGGAACAGACCAGGGGGCGGTCTAGGTCCCTACAGGACATGTGTTAAGCAAAGCATTCGCTCCACGCTGAGAGCCCTTTCATTCCCCACTCTGCTCTCCAACTTCCCAGCCCATGCCCTCCCTGGCGAGCCAGCGCGCCTTCTCTCCCTGATGACAGCAGTCAGTCTGTCGCTGTCTGAACACGCGACATGTCACCAAAATTTAAACAGAAATTGGAAGGGCAGGGGCTGCAATACTCTGTTTAAAAACCCAAAGCGACCTCCTTCCCGGAGCGCCGCGACTCCTCAGCCACCCCCTTTCAACCTGCTGAGGGGAAGAACCACCTCGCTCTTAACTGAGACTGGAAGCTGGTCCCGTCTCCTCGGAACCTGGGCTTTCCCACGCCCCTTCGGATTGCGCCGAGTTCCTGAAAACCATCCCGAGAAGAAAGAGCCCGCAAGCCCCAGCGAAACTTGAGCGGGGATGCGGCGGTGCTAAAGCCAGCTGTCCAACCCGGCGGCGGGAAACGCTCCCTCCCCCGGCGCCGGGCAGCGGCCTCGGGACCTCGTGGCGACGCACGGCGGGGTCGCGTGAACCCCCGCGCCCGGCACCTCGAGGAGACCGCGCCCTCCCGCAGGTCAGGGGCGACGCGGTGAGTGCCCGCGGCGGGAGCGCAGCGAGAGTCGCCGCGGCGGGGAGGGCGCGGGCCGGCGGGAGCGCGGGGCTGGGCCGCCCGCCCCGTGCCCGGAGCTGCGGGTCCGCAGAGGGAGCGGGGGAGGCCGTGCCCGGGCAGGGGCCGGCCGGCGGGGGACGCGCGGGGAACTCACCAGCTGCAGCGCGCAGAGGCAGATGAGGGAGCAGCGCCCGGTGCAGCAGCCCATGGTGCCCGCGGCGTCCGAGCGGCGCGCGCCGCGAGAGTCGCGTAGTCCGGCGCCGCTGCCTCCCGACTCCGGAGCAGCCCCCGCGCGGCGCTCGCCCGGCCTGGCCCAGGCTCGCCCGCCCCGCGGCCGCCGCTCGCCGCTCTCGGGGCTGGGCTCGCGCGCCGCCTTTGTTAGTTTCCCGGGCGGGCAGAGGTCAGAACGGCACGCACGACCCGAGCGTCTGGCGGGGGTCCCTGCCTCCCACCGTGCGGGGCTGCTGCTTCGGGGCGGGGGGGGGGGGGGGAGCCGCGCGGGCGGGGCGGGGGGCGGAAGGGAAGCTACAGATGGTGAGTGGGTGGAAGTCTGTTTAGGGGAGGGGAGTATGTAGGAGGTGGGCGTCTGAAAAGTGGAGTGGGCTGTGGGGGTGGGGGGGCGGCGATGAATGAGAGGGAGCGCCACGGAGGAGGATCGGCCTGTCTTGTTAGGAGTCTTGGGAGAGAGAGGACGAGGGACAGAATGAGAATGAGAAGGAATATGAATGAGCGCGAATGAGGGCGGCTGCGGGTGCTGGAGTCCCCCCTGTGGCGGGTGGAGCTGCGAAGACCCGGGCCGGCCTTCCTCGCTGGGGGCTGTGCTGGGTGTTGGGAGGGTGGTCGGAGGCGCGTGAGGAGGGGACAGGGCTTGGCCGAGGTGCCCCGGGGTGGAGAGGGTGGAGTTGAGACGGCTTGGCGTCCACGGGAAGAAGGGCCCGGAGGACAGAAGCCAAGAGCAGAAAGCGGAGCGCCTGGCCGAGCCCCGGACGGCGGGGTGCGAGCGCGGGCGCGTCCGCTTGGCCGGCGCCGGGCGGGCAGCTCCGGGGTCTCCCCTGAAGCTGCAGTCGGCTGCCCGGAGGGCGCCTCTGCCGGAGTCTCGGAGGGAAAGTTGACCGAGTGGGTTCGGCGAGAGGCGACGCGGCCGAGACGCGGCGGCCCGGAGCGCAGGGCTTGAGCCGGACGCCGCCGGGAGACCTGGCTTAGGTTGCTCAGCTACGCGGCTGTTAGAAATTGTCGCCAGGCGTGAAAGAAGAGAAGGCGAGACAGAAGGGGCTGCGTGGCCTTTTCTAGGAATGGTAAATGTGTCCGGGATGAGGGTAAATATGCTTTCTTCCTCGAATTACATTGTTGGAGAGTTGCTTGGAAATAAGACCTGGTCCCGGCTAGTCAAGACCCCGGACTAACTCTCCGTGAACCCCAAGGAGACTCTTGCTCCCTGTCACCTGCTAGCTTGGAGCGGAGGAGTTCCGCGGAGGATTACATTGCTTCAGGCTCAATGTCACACCTCACGGGCACGTTTGCTATACCTGGTGCAGCTACGCAGGGAGCTCGCGAACCTAGAAGAGCAGGGACAAGCCTCCTGGCCCGTTGTCTTAAAAAGGGCTTTCTGCAGAACTTGGCACAGAAACCCCATTCTAACCCGCTGCTGCCCTCCTGGGTCCTTAGTGGTAGGCTAGTGAGAAAAGGAAAGAGATCTTCGCGTTTTTAAAGATTCACTCTGTGCCTGGAAACTCTGCTCAAGCCATTCCTTGGCATTAACTGGCTGTCTAGGAACAGTTCCTTCAGGACTTATGTTTATAATTTAAAACGGTTGTAATTTCCAGGAAAATCGTCGTATATCTTTGAAATGCTAGTAGGGAGGTAGGGATGCACAAGTGACTTCAGGATTCGGGTCACTGAAGGATCAAGAATATTCATCTGTTCCACCTCTGTCCATTGTCTTGGAGAAGGGGAATAATAGAGTCAGAAGCCTTTTTTTTTTTAACTCAACCTTTAAGACATCAGAGATCAAGGATTATGAGAAGCACGCTTCTTTTATGCACAATAAACACAACCATCACCACTCATGATGAATGGAAAGCATAAGAAACCTCAGACCCTGACGAAAAGGTAATTTAGCATATAGAAAACAACTGCAGAAAGTTCCGGGCCACAGAGCCCTCTGAAGAGGGAGAGGACATGAACTAGTCTACCTACAACTTCCAGAAACTACCACAGCCTCTTCACCTGCAGTGATTGTGATGAATGATGATCATAAACCTAGCGGCCCTTCCTTCCCTCCGCATTACATATGTTTACTCCAATATCCTTTTTTTTTTTTTCATCATTTATTCATTTAGGAAGTACCATATTTGCAGCTAAGATGTACTGGGTCCTTGCCAGGCACCAGGCACCAGTCTAAGTGATTTCTGTATGTTCATTTATTTAATCCTCACAACAGCCTATGAAATGGGTGCTGTGAGCATACACTGTGAAAAGATGCGGAAAAGGGAACCAGCATCCCATGGCTACTGAATGGATGATGAAGAAGAACACAAAGCTAGGTCATCTGACTCAAGAGCTTCTTGATTTACACATTCACCATGCTGCCTATGAAGCTTCGGACACGCGTGACACCTGCCCAGGTGCTAACTGCTCGCTGGGAAGTAGGCAGAGTAATCTGCATTGATCCTTCCCCCTCCAGACTCAGTGCCACCCACGTGATGTGATTCCAGGGGACCAGGAGTGTCCTCCTGTACCTTTCCCTTTCCCACTGCACCCTCTACTGACAGATCCAGGCTGGAGTTTCTTCCTTATATGATAAAGACAGTTGAAAATGCATTTGGCTTTGAGAGAGAGGAAGAAGGAAGATGCAGAGATAGCACAATGCTAGTAATAAGAAATTGTGTGAAACTACCTGCAGTTTTCTCTGCGGTCTCTTATTCTCATTTTCTAAACTGAACTGCATCATGAACTAAAAATCCTCCTCCCTTCCTTGTTTCCTTCTGTCCTCAATGCCACCCTCAAATATTTCTTTCTTGCTTCTTTTCTTAATTCCTCATTCTGTCAAGGGCTATGCTAGCTGCCAAGTTTGCAGAGGTAAGTGACACACACACACCCCCCTTTCCCCTCAGGGGCTTGGAGGTGGGAAGGGAGGGCAGAGGGGTCAGTGAAGCAGAGCGCACTTGGCGCCCACTGCTTCCTGGAGTTCCCTCCCTGGGAGGAGCAGCCAATCTGATGTGTGGTTGGTTATGCCACTTCCTCACTGTAGAACCTCAGACAAGTCACTTTGCTCTCCTGTGAGTCCTCGTTTTCCTGTATAAAGTGGGTGTGATGGATGGCTCGCCCCAGAGGACTAAGTCTGCCATTTGTTCTGTCTTCCACCTCTGTGTGTCTTGTACCCTCGCCTGATGTAGGTCTCAGCCTCATGTCATGTCCCAGAGAAGCTTCGCTGACCACGCCATCTGATGTAACGCCCCAGTCAGTCTATTGTATTTTCAAGCAAACCACTGATTTGTTTGCTTTATAATTTCCCATCTCCCCCACTCCAAAACAATGCACTTTCTCCAGTGCTTATAACAATAGTTAAACTCAATATTTGTGCATGAAAAGAGACAATGTATGCACACTTTTAGTATAATGCTTCACACACAGTGTTGAATATATACATGTACACACATATATCGCATATAGTACATCTTAAACATATACATATATACATGCACACATACCCTAATGAAATCTGAGTCTGTCTTTTTCTCTTTCTTCCACCTCTTTTAGTTCTCACTTTCTTGGAAAAATTCCTTTTGAGAAACTCCAGTTCGGTCTCCCTTAAACTTGAGAGAGAAGTACATTGTCTCTGCACAGAAGAGTGGGTAGAAAAGAGAGCCCCTAGAGGCCAGACCTGGAAGTGCAGATTTCTAGCTTCCACAGGACTTTCGAATACTAGGATTTTGAGACACCAGCTTGAAGGAATTTAAGTTCTGCCTTAATTATGGCACTGTTTGGGGGGGTTTGTTTTGAAGCCTTCCAGTTGGGCATTTTTGTATACATGAAATAGTGTGCAGTCTGATCAAACATTCCTCTGTCTCTACTGAGGAAAGTTCATAAAGGTGCCACTAAATATGTGTTTTTTCTCTGGTGCCTGCTTGAAGGTGGGCCCCTCCTTGGAGCAAGCAAATTGAAATCCTCTGCAACGGGCTTATCTTCATGAATATCTGACAGACACTGTAATGACAGTGTGGCTGCTCGGATGGAGCAAAGATAAGGTTTACACTGGAGCAAAATTTCGAGACGCACCTGTGGAGGGTTTAAAGCTTGGCGGTGAAGGCTGAGGTACATTGCTGGGCTGTCCAATGCTTGTTGAGACCGCAATCAATTCTAGTTAGAATTGATTAACGTAGTAATAAATGTCCCAGAATATTGGGGACATGGGAGAGACAGCAGTTCTAATTTCAGTGTTTCCTTACTCGCTAAGAAGAGAGATACATCTTGCTATTAAAAGCACTTTAGATCATAACGTTTAAAACTGAGCCCCCCTACCAATCCCAGAGGGCTGTTTTATTAAAAGGTAGGATGAGAAAGAAGTGGCAGATGGACAGGTGGTGTGGGAGTGTTTTTAAAGACACCGGAAAGCCCAGAGGATGCAAAAATTACAAAAGGAGAAAGAACAAAAGACATTTCTTTGGTACATTTTGCTTCAAGAATTAGTGATAACTAGTTTTAAAATTTGAAAGAGATAGCCAAGTATCATCTTTTTTAAATTTCCGTTTGGGTTAAAAACTAAGCCTTAATCATATTTCCCTGTCATGACCATGCTGTAGTGGTGCAATGACGCTGATCTGGTGGGTGCTATGACCATGATTGGGATTGCTATGACATGCCTGTAGAGTTTACCAAGCACTGTAGTGGGTGTCGGAAGTGAAACCTGGCCCCTGCAACTGTCTGGAAGGAGAAATAAGATTACAAAGAAATAACTGCAAGCCTCATAACAAGTAGTAGTAGTTACAGTAGTAGACGACTAGGAGTAAGAGAGAATTAGACACTAGGTTAGTAAATTTCTGGAATGCCTGCCTGCGTAGCTGAAGCTTTAATTTCTAGGTCACTTCTATCTAAACTTATTTTATCAGGTACCATTGTCAGTAAAAAAAAAAAAAAAAAAAATTGAAAATACACCAGAGAAAACACACACACACACACACACACACACACACACAACAGTCAATTCTCATTATTCACAGAACCTTTATTTGCAAAGTCTGCTACTAGTGAACATGTGTTTTTAACCCCTAATCACTACCCACAGCACCTCTGCAGGCATTTGCAGGGGAAAATTTGAGTCCGTGAAGGCAGGTTCCCAAGTGAAGACAAATTAGGTTATACTTTGCCCTCTTGTTTCACTTCTCATACTGTAAACATGTGTCCTTTTCCCAGTCTACTTAGTGCCATACTTTCCACATTTTTGTGCCTTTTGCTGGGGATTTTGTTGTTCAGGTGGCCCCCAGTCTTAGTGCTGAAGTGTTCCTGAGTTCTGGAAGTCCAGTGTTCCCAAGCCCAAGGTGGCTGTGGAGGGCCTGGTGGAGGAAATACGTGTGTTAGGTAAGCTGTGTTCAGGCCCAAGTATGGTGCTGCAGTCTGTGAGTCAAAGGTCAATGAATTAACAAAATATATTAAATAAGTCTTTTAGAAGAGAAATAGACATAAAACAAAATCTTGTTTTAACTTTTTTCAGCTGGGCACACAAGGACAGATTATAATGAGTTGATGTAGACAATTCAGGTATTTTTTTTCTGTTTGATTAACTATTAAGCCAAAATAAACATGTCTTTGAATAAAATTTTTAATACAGGCTAATCAGAGCAGGACCCTGGAATTTTACCAGTTGTTCCTTCCATAATACAAGCTTTCCAAAGTCACTGTCCTAAGCCATTTTTCTTATTGAAAATTTTATTAGGCACTTATCCTCTGTTGTGCAGTTTCTATTAGGGATTGCATTATGAAACCCATCACTGTCTGCTGGAGTCCATATAGTAAATGAGACACTACTGTCTTCTACAAATGGAGTCACAGAGACCACAGGAGGAGACTCTCAGAAAACGGGGACATGGTGGCAGCATAAAATGAGACAAAAAGGCCAGTATTTAAGTCTGAAGAAGACTAGAGCATCCCAAATAGGATCTAAATCTATTGAGGGCTAGATTTAGAAAATGGCCTGTAGGAGTTCGGGATTTCAAAGATGAAGGAATGCTGGCTGATACAGAGGTCCAGATCATCATCATGGGAGGGACTGGGAAAAACAGTTTATTGGAAGTGAAAATAGGCACCCAGTAGTCAAAGAACACTGCCTCCCTGAACATGGCAGGAATTGGGATGGAAAGAAGAATCCATGAACCAAGCACTACAGTTCTCCCTAAACAAAGTGTTTTTAAACGGGTACAGCAAATGAGAGTATGTTCGGACAGTACATTTAGATTAGCATGAAGCTCCACTTCTTTGTCTTACAGGGCTGTATGTTCTTTTACACAAAACTTCCTTCCTTGCACTTCTTATTAGAACCATGTGGGCATGGAAATACTGGTAGCTTTTCAGATAAAAGTGCAAAGTGAAATGTATTCTGTGTTTTAGTGGAGATTTACTCCACTCCTAAAATAAACTACCAAGTGGAAGATTCAAGACTTGAGGTCTATTTATTAACAGGCTGCTAAGGACAGCATTTGTACTGTCCTTTCCTGGAAATCTTACTAACTCGACACTAGTCAATCCATCACAGCTTCACAAAGGAGGCCATGAAAAGCACGCCTGTCTCCTGCACTTGAAATTGAAATTAGCCTGATTGGATTGCACAAACAGTCCTCTGCAGTCAGCCCTCGTTGAATTCAAAATTCAAAGGATTCATATGCATGGAAGAAAAAAAATTCAAAGCTACAAAGAGTTGAGAATGTGGAGCCAATAATGTCCTTTTTTCACTTAAGGTTTAAAATAACAAGCAAAAAACCAAAAACAAAAGCACAAACCAAAAATAAATCCCTGCCGTTTCGAAACAATCAATTTTAAAACTGTACTTAGATGATTAATCTGTTTATTTGTCATTTTATAGCTACAGGTGGCTCTAAATATTACTACTGAAGTTTAAGTCAATTGTCTTTATGTACCTTTTGAAATACATCTTGCTTTGATAAGTGAAAAAAAAAGATATTCCTGAAATTCTGCTACGTTCATTTTAACATTTACAGTAGGTGTGCAAATATCAGTGTGCACAGGGCCAGGCAGGAGGCGTGGTCATGGAAGCAGTCTGGATGGGAAATGTGGTGAACTTGTTTAAAGGGGCAGCCATGACTCGGCCTCAGCCAACTGGTGCCCTGCAGGGAGCTGAAACAGCACTGCCTGCTCTACAGATTGTCAAGAAAAGGCTGAAAATTGGATTTTTGTGTGGCCTCTCCCAATTTCTCCACAATTGCAATTAATTAAGAAATTAAAACACTGTGTGGGCTAACAAGACAAATGAGTCCCATTTATCATATTTCATAGAGAAATCAGTTGCTAGGGTGTGTGGAGCAAAACATGAAAAGGTAGGGTTGTTTGAAAATTAGTAACTACAAGAAACCTCTGCTTCTTCTAAGTTGGAGGAGGATGGTGGCAGTTACCTCAAGGCTTCAGATGTCCAAGTTGAGCTTCTTGAGCAGGAGCCTAGGAAGCTGCCCTTCTGGGGCTGGGCCGGTACTGCTGGTTCTGAAGCTGCCACCATGAGGACTCCCGTATCAGCTGCATCTGTATTGTCATTACTTCCTGAATTATCCCCATTGCTTCCCCTGTAGCCTCCAGCACAAGGATCCCTCAGTGCTGCTACTGCCGCCGAAACCAGCGTTGTTACTACTTGCAGAACTGTGGCCACTGCAGCAATTACTACCAGTGCAGCCCCCACAGGGGCCAGCTGTAGAGGAAGCAGAAAGAGTCACTCCCCTCCTCCAGCTGCGTAACTTTCAGCCACTTCCTCCCACAGGCAGATGGCATAGAAATGATATGCCGATTTAAGAGCACAGATGCAAAATTCTCCTGAAAATATTAGACAAATATGTTGACCATATATATACAAAAAGTAATCTATCAGTAATACAGAATAATGGCACTGGTTTTATCTAGCAATGCAGGAATGCATGAACAATAGAAAGTCTTTTAATGTCATTTACCACATTAACAGATTGAAGGAGGAAAACTATAGGATTACCTCAGAAGATGCAAGAAAAAAACATAAGATAAAATCCAATATCCATTTATATTAGGGGGTTCTTACCACCCTAAGAATAGAAGACAACTTGCTTAACCTGATATGTTTATCTATAACAAAACCATCAACATTATCATATTTCATGTTGAAACATAATCCATATTTTCTATAAAAGCCAAGGGAAGGAAAGAAGTGTCTGCTGACACTGCTTGTATTTATGATAGTCTAGAGTTCTTGGCCAGTGCAGTAAGACAACAAAGAAATGTTAAGAAATTAGAAACAGAAAAAGACACAAACTGTCATTGTTTGAAGATGTTTAAATTACCTATTTAAAAAACCAGAAAATCTGTAGTTAACACTATTCAAATCAGTAAGGGTTTTAGACATAAAGTCAAAGTAAAAAAATCAACAAAAGTATTATAACACTGAAGCAACAAATTAGAAAGTATTATTTAAAAAATATAACACTTATAACAGCATTAAACATTAACGTACCTAAGACTTAATCCAGAAAACATGTATAAGACTTTGCACTTAATTTTATTGAGTGACATAAATACATGCATATACCTACATAAAAACACAGGTATACCAGTTCATGGATGGGAAGGTATAGCATCATAAAGATGGCAATCTATAAATTTATAGTTATTCCAATAAATACTTCACTAGTATTTTTCTTACACCTTGATCATTAAAGTCATACTGGAAATCAATGGAAAGGATGAGCCATGATTATTTTGAAGTATAATACTCTTTCAAATATTAAAACTTATTAAAATTATGATTAAAATTTCTTGCTTTGACTTAGTGATATACTAATAAACCAATGGGGAAAAATATATAGCATCAAAAATTAGATCCATGGACTCACTGACTATTTTGGACTGGTAATGAGACATTAGGTGTGACAAATCAGTGGGAAAATTATACTATTTAATACATAATGCTGGAATAATTGACTATCCATATATAAATAAAATCTGTATGTTGTATCATATGACAAAAATCCATTTGGGTTATAGACTTAAGTAAGAAAAGTGAATTTTTAAAATATTTAAATGACTTTGGTGTTAGAAAGGGTTTATTAAACAAATACCAGAAAACAGGAAGAACAAAAGAAAAGATTGATAAATTAGAGTATATGAAAATTTATGGCTTTAGGCATCCTAAATTAAGGTTAAATGCCAGTTAGAAAAGCTGAATAAAATAATTACTATGAAACCACAAAATATAATATCCACTATATATAGAGGATCCCTACAAATCAATGAGATAAGTAATTCAATAGGAAAAAAAATGGTTAAAGATTCTGATACAATATTCACAAAAGATGATAAAAATGAATGGTGAATTATTGTGGAAATACAATTTAAAACAGCAAGGTACAATTTAACAACCACAAGACTGTGATCATTGCCTGAATGAAAATATAAAACTATGGCAGGAACTCACATATTGCTAAGAGGAGTTTAAATCACAGTTTTGGAGAGTAATTTGACAATATATGGTAAAACTGAAAAAAAAAGTATATGTAAATAATATATATATTATAGGTTGTTATATGTAAGTATAAATATAAATATATGCTACCAGACTGTACATTTTATATATGTGTACACTATATATATGTAATTCCACAAGGTAAATCTTCTTCCTAGAGAAGGTTTCTTCCTTCTTCCTTTGGTACATGGTACACACGTACCAAAAAAAGACATGTCCAAGGATGTTTGTTGGATCTCTATTGGTAATAGGTAAAAACTGGAAAAAAAAATATAAAAGCCCATTATTAGGGGAATTGAAAAGTAAATTGCAATATGTGAATAGAATGTAAAACTATACATCAATTAAAATTAATTATTTGAATGTATATGGATCAGTATGGATAAATATTGAAAACAATGTTGAATGAAAAAATAGCAGATACCAAAAATATGCTAAAAATGGTGTAATTTATCTGAAATGTAAAAAGCACATATGGTAACACAGGTTGTTTATGGCCACACACACACACGTGGACACACACAAATGTTGGGATATTTGGGGAATAAGATGGGGACAAAAGCTTCCATTATGTTTATAAAATTTATTTCTTATAAAGAAAAAAATGATCTGAAGCAATATGGTAGATATTTACTTTGTATGTTCTAATAAAAAAAAACTAGAAGGAAAAAAGAATGATTTTAACAAATTTAAAGACAGGTGTTTTTTTGAATTTTTATATTATCTTCTATGCTCTATTTGCTTGTCCTACATCAGTATATATTATTTTTATCTAATTTGCACTATATGGAAGCTAATACCATTAGAATTATACCCTAAAATAAATCCTCTTTTATTTATATTGGTCCTAAAGGCTTAAATATTTTTCATACACAGACCCAGGCTTTGCCTTCCAGAAACAGTGCATGCCAAACAGACCAATAGTCAGGAAAAATATTGAATTTGGATACTCTGTAGGTATTTCTTTTCATTATTCTGCATATCTTTTATTGGCACCCATTCTTCATCCTAGAAGAATATAAAGAAGACAGATACAAGATTTTGGGGTGTCTTAGTCTCTTTGAGCTGCTATAACAAAATACCATGGACTGGGTGGCTTATACACAACAGAAATTTATTTCTCACTGTTCTGGAGGCTGTAAGTCCAAAATCAAGGTGTCACGAGATTCAGTGTGGTAGCTGGTGAGGGCCTGTTTCCTGGTTCATAGACTGCTGCCTTCTCTCTGAGTCCTCACATGGTGCAAGGGGCAAGAGATCTCTGTGCTTAACCTTCTCAGATTGTACAAAGTCTTGGACAGGTGAGGATGCCTCATTTGGCATTTTGATGGAATTCTTCACCCCTGCCCGTCAATCAAAACTATCAAAGTAGAATATGAGCCCTGGGTAAAAGGCACTCCACCAGCACTGGGACAGTATTTGCTGAAATAGATGAATAAGGGCGAAGTTGCATGAAGGATGAAGACATGTTTATCCTTATTCCATAGATTAGAAAGCTGAAGCCTGGGCAGGCTAAGGATTGTGCCCAGGGTACCACTGTGAGTTTAAGGCAGTGGCTCCTCAATCTTGCACGACTTGTGACAGTGTACTGTATCTGAATACTGACCAAAATCCACAACCCTAGCTCTATCTCAGGACCCTCTTTTCAAACAAAGCTATCATGTAGATGGTTAGGAAAGGGGCAGTTGTGTGGATCCCAGGAAATGCTGCCGCCGTAGTACATCACTGTCTTTTATAAACGACCATAACCCACCTTAGAGAGGCTGTAAACACTGAGAAGTTGGGAGTGTTTCTTTCCATAAAACTGATCACTCCAAATACTTGTAACGAAATAAAGGAATGTCATTTCAATTATGAAGTCACAAATATTTTAAAAGAGGGGAGAAAAGATCACTTTTTAAAGCAATCTCAAGATTCCCTCCAGATTCATTTGGCATTTTGTACTTCCAACTGTTCTACAACATCAACTTGTGTTATTCAGCGTTGATACCATAACCCACTTAGAAATACCAAATGTCTTCATGACCACATATTAATTAGCCAAAGAAAAGGAAATACATACGAGCCAATTATTCCAGGACATAATCTTATCCTCAGAAGGAAATTTGATAATAGAAGGGTTTGGCGCACTTTTTTTTATTTTAAGAGTATCAAACTAATTCCTGAATAAAATATAATGCACTAAGATAATCTGGTTCAATAAAAGATACAGCAGCCTTATGCCCTCTCTAATGAAGAAAATTAATTTCCTGGCCTATATGAAATGTCAGAATTCACATCTAAGATTTCCATGAACTAAAACCAATCAACTAATAACAAACAGTTAAGGGAAAAAACTGAAATAGTAATGCTATCAAAGAGGTTATGTGATGATGATTTCCATTTAATAAATAAAGATTTTTGTACATTTTCCTAAATATAAATTCTTCAAGGAAAATAGAATGTTCTATTAACACAGGAGAAACACACAAATGGAATAAATGAATATCCTTTCTTCTTTTGAATAAAATAAATGTCAATTACTTGGCCCATGATATACTGAGTTGGATACACAGAAAAAAAGAACGTGATTAAATAGCTTCTCATTTGGTGCATTGTTTATGGATTCAGTCTTGATGATAATGCACTGAAATACAATCAATCACTGATTTTAATTTCCTTTATTGTGTTACAGACAGATGAAAAGGAAAGAGAACTGAATGAAGGATGGTTTAGCCAGGCTGTGCACCGTCTCGGGCTCCAGACGGCATACACTTCCTGTGTTCTTTGCAACATCACTAAGCATGGCTACGCTGCACTGCCCACCTCACACAGTCTGTGCGGTTCACAGAGCGCTCCCCTAAGAGGTGGAGTTAAAAAAGGAGCCGCCACCTTACTCTCTATCTGTGAGGGAATCCATACAGCAATGAACTTACTTTTCATGAATCACATAATAAAAAAAGCCCTTTATTCTATATGTTATTACATGTTCTAAAAACTACAAGATCAATAACAGTTGCCTTTCACATTACCAAGCACTCAATGATCAAGAGTGTATTTGCTAATACTGTTCATTATAATACGGTTGGCAGTTCCTGGTTTTTTTCTCCCTCTTTCTCACTCTCTTTTTTAACCAGACAAATGTTAATCAGAATTTATAATATAAAGTGAATGAAATTACTGTGTAGAGATGAGGATAATAATTAATTTTTCTTCATTAAGTTGAATATTTTCTAAGGAGTAGAGTAAAACCTAAAGAAATAATCTGTAATTAAAAATCTGAAATATCTTAAGCTTTATTTCCAGGGAGAATATAGTTGATTCTTGAAAAACATAGGGCTTAGGGGCCTCAACCCTCTGCAGAGTCAAAAACCCACTTATAACTCGTAGTCAGCCTCTGTATCCCGTGCCTCCCCTTATCCCGAGGTTCCTCTGTATCCTCGATTCCACATCCATGGGTTTGACCAAAGGTGGATCGTGTAGTACTGCAGGAATTACCAGTGAAAAAAAATTCATGTATAAGTGGACCTGTGAAGTTCAAACCCATGTTGTTCAAGGGTCAACTGTAGGGGATTTTTAAGCCTTTTATTCAGCACCCAGGTTTACTACCCGAGCACCATCAGTTCTGAAATCCTTCAGCTGGAGAAGTTGTTTCTTCAAGAAACTTCTTCAAAATGCCTGACTTTTTCTGGAAATCCATACATAGAGCCTCTTATCTTGGATCTCCATCAATACAATGTCAGTACAACTGGTTAAAAAATGTGAAGTATTTGGTGACTAAATAAGGATTCCTCCTTCCAGACTGTCCTCTCTGCTCAAGGGGATGCAAACCTCCCCCACACCACTGACTGCCCCCAAGGCACCCAGTACCCAAAAGGCATTTATTTGCTTCTGTGTATCTTATCCTGGTGACTCTGTGCTCCTTGAGGGACAGAGTCATGATTTCTCCATCCCTGTATCTCCCAGGGCCAAGGACAATGTCTGGTATCTGAGTTTAATAAAATGAAAAGGACAATTGAAGAATCCTCATATTGAAATAAAATCCACTCTTGTATCCCTTGCCATTGAATCTTTGGATATTTATGAATAATCCAAAGCACACTTAAGTCATTCCATATTGTTCTGTGTGTGTGTGTATGTGTGTTTTAATCAAAGGTGTGACTTGGGCTGTGCCCTTTAGGTCCAGGAGGGAGCTAAACCTCTCCCCAGCCAGAAAGGTTTTTAAGATGCCAAAAGGTCATATACAGAAAAATATAAATACATATATATATAAATGACACTCATATCCTTATGAAAGTCTCATGCAAGTCAGGAAGCAGGCAACACGGTGGTCCATGGTTACATTCAGCGTCACGGCCGCTTCTCTGCACCGCCCCATTGCTCCTTTCCTTTCTCAGTATGAAGCCTCCTGGCGGCCTTGCACTTACCCTCCATCACCATATAAGCTGGTGCACAGATGAATGAGACCAGCAGGGGGCAGGGCCCTGCAGTCATGGAGGTAGGGAAGGTGACTTACCAGTAAGGCTGAGAGTCATCACAGGCACGTTATACGGAAGAGAGAGGAGGGACTGGAGCTGCGAGGCTCTCTCTTCATCTGATTGATTTCACAGCTCCTTTCTGCCCCAGTACCACCTGCATAAGAAATCATTCTATATCAAACTGGAAAGAAGACTAAAGAATAAATGCCATAAATAAATCCTTATTATTTACTATCTTCTAGAATATTTCAATAAAAGCCATCAGCCTGAAAATTCTGTCCTGAAGCTCTATGTCTAAGCCAGTATCTGTGATGTCAGAATTTGGTGTGCTCCATTCAAACTGGTTCCCAGTTTAAACTCTAGTGTGGTGAGAATATAAGCTAAAGATTAATCCTGAAAATTACAACTTTTAGGAAGTAAAACCACATAAAAATTAAAATCCACTTCAGTGTATATAAAATAGTTAGGACAAACTGCCCACAGCTCATACTTCAAGGACAAATGGTGGGAAAACAAATAGCCAAGTCCAAGGTCGCAGGTAACTTCCCCATCCTCGCGTGGACCCTCAGTACCAGGATTAGAATGGGATTGAAACCTATTGCAATCAATAATAATAATAAAAAAGTGCGTCCCTATAACTCCATGGAACTACTTTCCATAAATTTTCACTTAATGGAATTGAACTGAAAGTGGTTCCAAGGCATTCAAAGCAGTCTTATTGTCACGTGGGGACACAGCACAAGAAGCCCCCTTAAACATCAGACCTCAAGGTCAGGGAGAGGAGAGAGACTGCCTCTGTGTTTCTTTCCGCCCTGAAACTCGGCCGTGTGCTAAGTGGCCACGCTGATGGAAGGCAAGAAACAAAGACGTAAACCAGCAGACGTTGTCCCCAGGAAAAGCAGGCAGAGCAGGCAACAGAACAGATAATAAATGTAGCCAAAGGAAAAGGAGAAAAGCTCTTCTCTCTTGCCATAAATAAATGGAATAAAATAGCCAGCAGAAGAAAAGTGTACACACAAGGGGAGATGCTCTGGGATGTGTGGCTTATTACCCATGTATTTTTGTCAGGGATACACTTCTCTTTGACTCCGTAACGCCAGAAAATTGGTACACAGTTAAAAACAACAGAAAGGTGAAAACAAATATTAAGTAGAACGCTCAAACTGCTTTTGGTGGAAGTAGAAGGGCACTGATGATTGCTTTAAATCACCACGTCAGACCTTATAGAGATTTGGACTTTAAGCTCTCATTTCCTCTCCTGCCTCGCAAATTGATTTGAGATATAATGAAGTGCTGTTTGTGAAGCACTTGTATCTTTAAATAATGACTGTGAAAGGAAGGCAGATGATGGTCAAAGGAGGAAGTATTCTTTCCAGAGCTGAGCAGGTTTTATCCAGAGACACCGACTCTGTGAGACTTCGGCCGCTGCAGCTGGGACGCACTTCTGATACCTGGACTTCACCTCCTGGCAAGCAGCGACGAGTTGTCCCTATCAACTGTCAGACACTGCTTCCTTGATCTCCCAATCAGATCAAAGCTGCCACTCACCTCTCTTTTATCTCTTTTACTCTTGAGATAAAATCAAGAGTCATTTGTGCATCCTCACACCAAAAATTGAAAACTATCTAACTATGTCACTCCCCCTGGGAAAGAGACTCACGGTATTCAATTTGTAGCCATGGTATAGGATGTTGAAAAGCTAAAACCTGTCTGGCTTCTTGGTTATCAAAAGGAAAAACCAGATACATTGCAACCGACTACTACAGGAGTATCAGAAATCTCAGAACTGCCATGTTGTTTACATTTTCTGCAATGCTGGTAACATTAAGTTAGGAAAGATACTATGTGGTGTTAGAACAGAGTCCAGAAAGTGATATCAACAAAACTGCTCAGAAATAGAAGGAAGTCTTAGCTTTAAACGTCAAGTCCAAATTGATCTGTAGACAGAAAGAGACTCCCTCCTGGAAAAAAAAAAATGCAGCCAAATGCTCAACAATAGAGACAAAAGATGAGCTAGGCAAACTCATTACAGTGACGCGGAAGCTGATAAACCGCAGGACAGACACAAAGCTCTCTGTTAAAAGAGCAATCTGAGGCTCTCCACTCAACCTGCCAGCTGCAGCTAACATGAACATCTCTTAACAAGAAATGTGCAGGGGATGGAAAAAATGAAGGAGCGATTCACTGAATGAGACAGAAAGCTCCAGATCAGTCAAAGGCACCACCTGAAATGCCTGGAGCTGGTTCTGTGCCAATGCCCAATGACGCAGCAAAAAAAAATCCACTATCAGCTGCTCAGAAGGGGTCAACATTCAGCATACCTAAAACTTAGCTAACTATTTGTCAAACATCCTCCACATCTGGAGCAGGGAAAGCCTGACCCAGCTGAGCCAAATGTCATTTATGGGAGAGAGAATGAGTGCGGAAGAGCAGATCAACCACCTCCTCCTGCCAGATTCCAAACGTCCTTGCGGATTAAGCCTTGTTCAGAGCATCTGGGATTTTGCATGGGATCTAGATGTGTTGGCTTACACACATCTTGGCTCTAAATGAGTCCAAGTCTGCCGGTCTGGACAAATGTTACTCCAAGCTATGGAGACAATTCGGGCCAGAAATCATATATGCTCAAAGATTCAAAATAGGATTGTGCAGCTTGAAAAGAAAGAGGTTTGCAAGAACCAGGGAGATGCTTTGCTAACGCCTCCCGGAGGGTCAGGGGAGCTTCCTATAGAGGAGTCACAGCTTCCAGCTCCTGCTTCTGAGTCCCCTCAAGCGCACACGCCCAGGCCCTGCTTCCCTCCCGCCCCATCAGTGTCAGAGGACGTCAGGGCCCTAGAGCCAGCCACGCGTGCCAACTGCGGGGCTCTGCCAGCAGGCCATCCCTGCTTGGGGACTCCCTATCAGCTCGGTGAGACCTTCCCAGACCCACACAGTGGTCTGAGGCCTTTCCTCCCCAGTGGTTCCCTTCCCTTCTCCTCGCACAGGAGCCACCCCTGCAGGACAGTCTAAAGGCTCCTTTCTCCTGCTCCCTGCCTCCCTCTTTATCCTTCATAGCACATCCTCAATAAACTGCCTGCATGCCTTCCCCTGCCTACCCCTGCCTGGGTAACTGCTGCTTTGAGGGCATAAGCTTGTATCTACAAACTGTAGTCTTTGCTTCTACAAACTAGATTCCACCTATGGAGGAGACGAGAGTGATTCATCAAGATGTTTGTTTAGAATCAGGGAAAAGCACAGCATGGATTTCTTAACTGCAAGTCATGTAAGATTTAAATGCTTTCCTTTCTCAACAGGGTTACTGGAATGACACGTGGGGGGAAATGCAGAAGACATTTGTATTTTCACAAGGCATCTGGTGATGTCTTGCATATGACTGCATTTGGCCTATGAGCAACGAGCAGTGACTAACACAGACTGAGCTCACCAAGGACACTTCAGAGGGAAGGCTGCGAGGGATGTTTGAGAGAGGTGCACTCAGGGAAAATGGAGAAGACTGGGCAAAGACCCAGCAGGCTAACAGCTGCCATCCACTGGGATGTTTTCAGGCCATTTACAGTGCACCAGGCGGTGTATGAAACACGTTGCATGTTGCATACTACATGTATATAAACACACAAAACCATACTGCCGTCCTTTAGATGCGCCCATGAAACATGATTTCCTCCTGTTAAGGATGAGGAAGCCAAAGCAGGGGCAGCTGCTTTAACTTAACAAAGAATGTGCACCGTTGGTTAAGAGCCAGGAAATAACCCCCTCCAGGCACTAACACAGATGCCTCATTGATGGGGTGGTACCTGGGCAGAGTCGCTGGTAGGACAAGGGGGTGGCTGGGGAGGGTGGGGGTTAGGTCAGGGGATGAGATTACTCCCTCTTAATGCCACATCGTAGCAGACATGTCACATGCTCCCCTCACAGCAACGTGGCCCACTTCCGATTTTACTTTTAATTGCGGTGGACAGTTCCACTGAAGCTCAGCCTGCTTGTGCTCTCAGCATCCCAACTAATCAAACACCTGCATCTTTTGCTGTTTTCTCACAAGATCTTATCCAACTTAATGAGATCTCATTTCAGCCTGTGTTCATATGCAGCCTAGAATGACAGAAACTTAGCAGCTCCGTTAGGGAAAGGGAGCCACTGGGTAAATCTGGGGGCATTCCCTCTGCTCTGAACAGCCACAGCAAACTGGAGCTCCCATCAATTATAGTAGCATCCTAGAAAATTCACCGCTGTGTTGGCTTTTCGTCTTTCCATGTCTCAATTTCCTTACTTCCTCATTCCCTTAAGATCACCTCAAAAATAAAGGCACTCTCATCCTTGTCACAGGCTGTCCTGTTAGGGGACCGTAAACCAAGACAGTATAAGAAGTGATTCCAGAAAGTACTCAGAGTGCGGTTCTGGAGCTGGGTCTGTCACAGAGCACCAGCCCACCTCCGATGCCTGGAGGAGGCGGTAATCCCTGGAGCTCTCAGCATCCCAATTACCAAACCATATGTGAGGTGACTGGGGCGAGGGACAGGAGAGAAGGGTAAGCACTGGGTCCCGCAGTCCTAGCACAGGGACATTATGAGGCAATGGTAAATGCGAAGGTTATGGAGTTGGCTGACTTTTTATAACTGCCTTAAAAGGCTAGAACAAAAAAAGAGAATCAGGCTCAGGTTGGTCTGGAGCAGGCTGTGACAGCCAGGACTCATGGCTACACTTACGTGCCTCCGGCAGACGTATGGGAAAATGTGTTAAACACGCAGCCCAGATTTAAGCGATAAGGATGAGAGCTCAGTGGAAACTGACTGTACCATCTGGAGAGGAATATTCTGCTAAAGGAAGGGCCCTCTTTGGAAATAATGGCCCCTAGAGGCCTGAGCTGGGGACTATTAGACGTTGCATCAAACAGAGGTACAAGCAGAATTGCCTCCCTTCCCCTCACTTCCAGCAACGCACCTGCAGAACATGTGCTGTGCGGGTCTCACGTCCCACACAACACACGGGAGATGAACAACAGAAAACAGTCCACCGGGGACAGTAAGGGACAGCTTGCCCTGAAACTTACTGGATATTTTAGACTCCTTGTTTCACCATAGGAAGGATTATATTTTATAGTGCAATCAATTCTGATCACCGTCAGGAGCTAAAGCGGGAGTGTGGTTGCAATGCGGGGATCCCCTGGGGTGCTTTGGTGCGTCTACGCCTGATGATTACTGAACAGACAATTGCAACAACCACCGCCCCAAACAGGGCAAGGCAATCAGGAATGCAGATCCCTCTGGGATGAAGGTCCGCGGCTCTCTACCAGGTGAGCGGCTTAGTGCTGCCACAGTAAGGGATGAGGGTGAGGGACATCTGGAAGCTGGGGCTGCAGAGGGAGGTGATAAATGCCACTTGCAGTCTCGATACCCGTTGCAGCAGAGAGGACATAGCCTTCTCTACTAAGCCTGCCTATATAAAACTACCTGATAGAAACTGCAGCCAGTCCCACCTTGAAAATGTGGTGACAGAGTGGACTTAGCGAGGGACACAACACGGTCTGAAAAGTGCAGCAGGCTGGACTGCAGCGGATGCCGCTTGGCTCATCTCCTGTTAGCATCACCTGCAGTGCACAGTGGCACGAGCTCTGACTCACCTTGCTGTACCTCAAACAGGCACGACCCGAGTCAGTGCTCCCGGCTCCAGGGCTTTCTAAGATGCCAACAGAACCCTTGCCAGTTGTAGGCACAGCCTAAAGGCATATCCTTGGCAGTGACCTTCAACCAACAGGAGATGAGTGTCAGCAGATAAAGGCTGCAGCCTCCTGCCTTTGGTGAGGACATTTCTGGGAAACATCCTGTTCATTTCTCGGAGGTTCTGAACGAACTGCCCAGTCGCCTTTAGCGGTGGAAACAGCAATGCACACATACTGGCCTTCCTCCCTCTGCATCCTTCTGTCTCCCTCCCTTCCTCACTCTGCTTCCTGAGCTCATCTCTCAGACAAATTACCTGCCCAGAATCCCCTTTTCAAGCTCTACTTTTAGAGGAAACTGAACTAAAACACACAAAATGTCTCCAAAATCTTCCTGTTCTCTGCTTTATGACAAAGGTGCTCACTCCTGCTGGAGGTGGAGCTGGACTGAATATTGGAGAAGGAACATTTATGATTCAGAGCCCAGGAGCAGTGTGAGTCTGGGGTATGTGCCAGATTTTAGATTTCCACTGCTTTGCAGAATCTTCACCTTAAAACTTAGAGATGCTGAAAACCCACTATCACACACAGCCAGATGAGTTATTGCTACTGGAATTTTTAAGTCACTCAGATAACATATTTTTAGAGAAAATCTACCCTAGAGCAAAATTGGAAGCATTGGCGGGAATATTCCTTATAGGCCTATAATTTTTCACCTTTCAGACTCTCTTACATACCCAGTTCAAGCTATCATTAATACTGCTTTGGGGCATTCCAAGTTGTCCCCAGTGAGCAGTCTGCTACCAGCTCTAACCACTCTCGAAGACATGTGAAGTTCAAGCAGTGTCTAAGAGCTTAGATCAATGAGTCATGAAGAAGCTAAATGGGATGGCTAGCTTCACAGGACCCCCTGACCCCATGTGCAACACCGAGGAATGCTGACAGATGGCCTCTGAGGCAGAGCAGCTAAAATAACACTCAGCATTCTGTGGTTTCCAGTCCCGAATTATTCACTGATATTCCACTGCCATGCCTTTGAAATACGTGACATTACCCTCATTATTCTGAATAGAGGAAAATAGATTAAAAGTGACTTATTTAATAATGTAGTGGTCAAAAATTTAAAAACTGGAACTCAGTAGTTCCTGAGTTCAGAATTATCTCCTTTGGCTGTTTAAGCTGGAAGAGTTCAAAGTGAACTGATGTTTCATCCAAGAAATTATTGTTCTATGTGCTATTTCTTGCTGCGTTCCAGAAACAAGTAATGTCAAAAATCCTTTAAATGAAAGGCTTGGGCTTCAGGCTCTTGGGAGCGAAAGATGTTTTGTTGCAATCAACAGGCCAGGGAGGTACCAGAGAATTCAAAAACCGCTGCTGAAGACAGTAAAAGAATATTTGCTAATCTTTACTTATCTCAAATAGATAAAAGAGGAGGTGCAGACCAGGAGTGGATTGACAGTCAGGAGCAGGGAGTGGAACTGACAACTGACTGTGTGTCCACAAGTCATCCAAGACTAAGGCACCGTTCCTTTATTATGCTGCTGAGCTGAATAGCCTTCCATCTAGAGTGCTCATTGCAGAATGTGAGCACAAGGAATTCATTTTTTCTGTACTACAAATTTCCTTCAAAATCTGGTTAAGTTGTAAGGCTGTCAGCATAGCTGACACCTTCTTGGGTTTGTACAGTTCCTCTTGTCCTTTTGCTGACCCTACCCAGGACTGTACTGTGAGGTAAGTCACTTCTCTGTCATCAGGGGCTTTGTGGTTAATAGGTATTTTTTAATAATCATTAGGACAGGTGGCTTCTATGTTCTGTTGGTCCCCAAACAATAATGAAGAGTTTCGCTGCCATATTCCCAGTGCCCATAAGACTAGTTACCCGTTCATAAATCTTGACTTAGGAATGTATATCCTGTTTGCAAGCGCAGACCACCCCCTATACCCTAAGTTAACTATAAAATTGTTCCAGTGGCCCCTTAGCGGTGCCGAGTGCAGCTGCGTATGCTTCCGGATGGTCATCCGCCACATCGGATCCTGGTCCCACCCTGTGAGTGACCCTAAAATAAACTGATCCATTGATTACATGGAGCCGCCAGCCTCATTTTTCAGCCTCAAGATACCTTCTCTGTCAGGTAGGCACTTTTCATTTACCTCCATCCTCCAACAAAAATGAATACATTATTTAAATTACTTTATCTTTTTATATAGACATCATTTCTGAAATTCCACAAAGCTATATCCCAGAAAAAGTAACAGTCTTCTCAACGTAGATGAATCTAGTGAAAGCTAATGAGTTTAGGAGACAAGAATTACACTAACATAAAGTAAATTATCATAACATTTGAAAGTAAACACTGAAACCTATATGTCGCTTTCCTAAAAAAAAAAAAAACTCTGGAATGCATATTAAAAATACAGGTTTCTGGACCTTGTCCAGGACCAATGAATCAGAATGTCCTCGGACAGAGTCCAGGTATGTAAACTTTTAAACAAATTCCACTCCCACCTTCCCCTCCATTAGCACACGACTTACTGAGTCCCGGGAAGTTTGGAGAAACAGAACCCCGCATGTCGTGCTTCTGATCTCTGTGTTTGGAAAGCAGCAAGTTGCATGAAGTCTGGTTGATAAAAGCATACTCGAGTTGGGATTTATTTTTCTCACATACCAAGAAGTCTGCATGTAAGCGCCTGCTGGCTTTGTTCCGACCGTGCCGTGAGGCCAGGGCCAGTGTCTGCAGACCCTCTGGGCCTCTTCCTTGAAACTGTCACCCAACACCAGACTCCTGCTCAGCTCACTTTTAAAAACCCCTGTTGTCGCTCCCCAGAGGCTGCAGCCTGGGGCGTGCACACAGTCATCTGCATTACCAGGGTTCTCTTCAGCTGTCTCTCTTTCATCAATCTGCTAAGCGGTCTACCTCTGATTGTATCATCTGTAGCTTTTAGGTTACACTAAATAGTCGACTAATCGCTCTATTGTTTGCAATAATGGCTCGGGGCATAAATTTTTGAAGTCCCTATTTGAGGTTCGTTCTGACTCCTGGCAGACTCTTTTTTTTTTTCCCCCTTTCTCTGCTAAAGTAGCTGGCCTTCAATTTAACCTGCTGATTTCAAGGAGGTACCAAACCTCCACTGTTTTTGAAAGCAACCTCAGGCTTGAACATACGCACATTCAGTTCCAAATAAAGTCAGAGTTGGGGGGAAAAGCTTCAGAGCTCTAACCTGCCTTTCTCTGTGAGCAAAATCTCTGAGCCACTGTTCTTGAGCTGGGAATGGGGATGTGGTCCCCTTCTTTCAGAATGGCGCTCGTGATTTATGAGGAGGATGCTGGCAAGGCAGCAGACTCGAGTCACCTCAGGTCGTGTCTCTCAGTTTGAGCCCCCAGGAATAAGAGATCTAGGGGGGAAGGTGATTAGGACCTGCCAGGCCTCGAGGAGAGGCTCTGGCCTGTAAGTGGGGCCGGGTGGAGGAAGAACCCCAACATCTTAGGCTCACTTGGAATTTAGCCTCTGCAACAAGAAACTGGGAGACAATTAGAAATCCTGGCAGCTTGTTCCTCTGGGAAAGATGTCACAGCCCTGGACCAAGTCCTGCGAGGAGGGAGAGCCTATTTCCCGACTACATCCACCTGAGGAGTGGTTCCTGGAGAGTTGAGTGTGGACAGAGGGAGCAGGTCACGGTCGAGAGATGCCGACTCTGTTCGGACCAAGATTTAGGAGATTTTTTTGAGAGAAAAAAAAAAGTTTCTTCATTTTTTGGTATAATCTTAGCACAATTTCCAGAGACTTTGCATTTTTAAAAAAACTAATATTCACCAGTTCCAACTGTCGCTGGGGAACCGGTCAGTGGAGCTCCTTCTCACTGTTCTGGAAGTCACTCCTTTCCTTGATTTTTCAGGCCTGTTAACACGTGACAGAACTGACATCTCCATCCATGATATTAGTTGTAAGTTATTTTCTCCCAGTTTGTCATCTGTCTTTCTACATCACTTGCGGTGTCTTGCTTTGGCATGACATTTAAAAATAAAATTGTATGTAGCTTATGTAATCATTTTCCTCTTACTGGATTTTGACTCTTAGTTGGAAAAACATTCTCCCCTTCATGTGATAAAGTAAGATGCTCATTTTCCCTTCGTACTTGTACGGTTTAATTTTTACATTTACACCTCCAACCATTTTCAGTTTGTTGAAGTGGGTTGTGCGAGGTATAATTTTTAAGTCACCTTGTTCTAAATGGCTAATTAGATGTTTCAAACTAATGATTAAAAATTCCATCTTCTTCTGAGGCACCTGAGATCACACCTTTATCATTTAAAAGTTTTCCACATATATTTTATTTGCTTTCAGACTCCATTCTGTTTTATTGGTGTATCAGTCTATTTATGAGTTCTTTTAATTACAGAGACATTCTATTTTTAAATTTTAAATTTTTAAATGGCTAGCCTCTTGCAACTCAATTACTAGTTTTCAGGGTTTTCAGACAGTTATGATTTATTTATTGTTTAATTTTATTAATTTTAGAATTAGCTTGTACAGCTCCAGACCAAGAAAATAAAATTAAGCCTTTTGGATTCTGTTATCACATTAAATTTATACATTAACTTTGGAAGCACTGACACCTTTTGATTGAGTTGTTCTATTCAAAACCATAGAAGTTCTGTCCATCCATTTGAGCCTAACTTTCTCTGCTTTTTAGTGGTATTTTAGTTTTTTCCTCAATTAGATTTTGCACGTGACTTGTTAACAATATTTCTGGGTATTTGTTGCTGTGGTTTTGTCTTCCAACATATTTTATACATTGTTGATTTTGGTCGATAAAAGGGCTGTTGATTTTGTGTTTGTGTGTTTTTATAACCTGCTAAATTACTAATTCTTATTGTTTACATTAATTTTTTTACCGATTGCCTTTGGTTTTCTAGGTATGCTATCATAAAGTCTACAAATAAAAATAATTTTCTTCCTTTCTTTTAATTGTTACATCTCAAATTATTATTGTTACATCTCTGAGGAATTGGCTAATTCCCTCAACATAATAAATTAATAGTAAGTAGTAGTGGATAGTAAAGTAATTCTTGCCTTGTTAATGGTCTTAGTGAGAATAAAAAAGATGTTTCCTTGTCAATTAAGATGCGGGTGTTGATTTGCCTCCATTTTCCTGGAATAAACTCTACTTACTTTGATGCATCTTTTTTATGATATTGTTGGATTCTATTTACTAATGATTTATTTGTAACATTTTATTAATATCTGTGATTCACAAAAAAACCTGTATATGAAACTTTACAGCCACTTACTCATAATCATTCCGCACTGGAAGTTCCCCTCATGTCTTTCAACTGGTGAATGGATTCTTTAACAAGGCGGTACATTAATACAATGAAATACTTCTCAGCAATTTAAAACAAAAGAACTATTGATACACACAACACCACGCATGAATCTCAAAAAGGCTTTGATAAGTAAAAGAAGGCAGATTGAAAAGGCTATCTATTGTAGGATTCCATTTATATGATACTCTGGAAGAGATAAAACTGCAGGAAAGGAGACTGTATCATTGGTGGCAGGTTAGGAGACCAGGAGAAGGGCTGACTACAGAGGGACTGCAGGAGGAGTTTTGGGGGAGCAGCGGAAGGGTCTGTAACTCGATTGTGGTAGGAGTTGCACAACTCTATGTATGCACTTGTCAAAACTCATAAAACCATACACCAATAAGAGTGTACTCATTATATGTAAGTATAAAAAATAAAAATGAAGTAGGCAGGAAACAGGAAAGTACAAAGGCAAAAACAAGTACAAGGAAAATAAACATGCTGGATATCTTCCATTTCTGTTACCAAGTTACTCTTACCCCTCCTTCACACCCCTCTGTGTGCTGCCCTTTTTAGGCAACATCAACATGTTCCTTTACCATCAGTGCTTGGCGGGCTTGGCCACGTGGAGCCTCCATCATGAGATCAGAAGGGAGGAAGGTGATGCTAGGCTGTGGATTCTCCTGGCTCCTTCCCTGTGGGGCAGGCTCAGGCCGGCTATGATCCTCCACCAACCCCCGGACCCCTCTAGTCATTCCACCAACATGAATTTTCCCTTGAACTTTCCAGTATTTACTTCTCTCATCCCTTTTGATCTAGAAATAATAATGCCTACTCATACT
Source organism: Camelus dromedarius (assembly GCF_036321535.1). Classification (NCBI taxonomy): domain Eukaryota; kingdom Metazoa; phylum Chordata; class Mammalia; order Artiodactyla; family Camelidae; genus Camelus; species Camelus dromedarius. The sequence continues at coordinate 6,853,843 of NC_087465.1, read as the reverse complement.
GGCCCTAGGGAATTGCACTATCTTTGATGATTTCCTTACCTCTCTGTTCATACTTCTGTTAAGTATTCCTGTATTAAAATCTCTCAAATCATCCAGTTTTAATTTGCCACCCATTTCATGCAGAGACCCTAACTATTACAGTGACTGAAGACTCATGAGAATGATTTCAGCATGTTCTTGGGAGAGTGAGGCCAGCTTGCCTGAAATAAGAAGTTCTAGTTTGAATAAGTAAGAAATAAGATGGAAACACAGAGTGAGGCCACGATCAGCAAGGTCACAGTATCTAAAACTTGGTTCATCTTAATTATTTCAGGAAAAATGAAACCACTGGAAACTTTTGAACAGAAAATGGGTATTATTAAAGTAACATTTAATAAAGACTGGCTTTAACATGCTGGATGGATTGGAGCTGGAAATAATTGAACAATTAAAAGAATGATACAGTGAGGGAAGCTACATAATAATTATACACGGGAAATGACAAGCTTAGAAAATTAGATTTTGGAAATGAAGCAGATACAAGACAGGAAAGAATAAGATGAGCCAAAGATGACTGTGAAGTTTGAAGTCTAGGTGACTGGAGGAAGGACGATGTTATTAAAGGTGGCATTCTGGAGGAGAGAAGACTGATCTGTGGACAAAGATGACGTCTGAAAAAGCCGCAAGTAGTGAGATGCAGGGACCCCAAAGAGATGTTTAAGTTCTGAAAAATCCAACATGCTTTAGAGAGTGTGAACTGGGATCCTCAAATATGTAAAGGCAAATAAACGTCCTTTAGATGAGGGTGGCTGGCAGGACAGGGCAATATACACGGTGCAGCAACTTCTGAAGGGATAAGAAGGGGTAGGCAAACTGAAGTTACTACTCTGTATTTTTCAAAGAAATCCCAGTGGTGATGAAGATTAGAGTTAAGAAAAGACTTATCAGAGAAGGCTCAGCAAATCAGCAATTGCTCTAACAAGTTCAGCGCAGTGGATTTCTTCATGCACATACCTCACACGTTTCTTTCATCTCAAAAGATTAAGGCTAAATATTAAGGAGGCATTTCAGCGACTTAACTTCCATCACCTCCAGATGAGTGAAAAAGCACTGCAACAAAGACGACAGCCCAGCTTCTGAGGTTCTGAGTTCTCCCTGGATCAGCTTCTCCAGCAGTGTTTCCCAGTGGTCAGAACTTCATGACTCAAGGTTGACAGTGAAATTTCGAGTTCACATTTTTATCTATGAATCAGAAGGCTCAGAGGAATTGGTAACAGACACTAAAGGGAACCTTACCAAAAAAACGTACCTGATTTCCGGAGTCACTTTTTAGTTTCTTAGAAAAAAAAATACATCTGTGATGGTGGATTTTTCAGTTGTGAAAGGTATCACTGCTGTGATATTTGCCCTTAGGTTTTCTTCATTGTCTTCATCTTGGAGGGTTAAAGTAATAGTACATAGGCAGTTTATGGGTGTAAGCCCCAGAAAAATTAATAAAAGGATACTCTACTCTTTAAAACATATTTATTAACATATCATAAATGAATGCAGAATCCTAACAGTAGGCTTTATTATTAATATTTTATTGTGGTGGAAAAACATTAATTTTCCCAGAATATATGTTGTACACCTTGAGGGTGGATTTCACTCTTATTTGTTCTTAATTTTACTGATATAAAAACTGATGCTTGTATGTGAAGAGAAATGCCCAAAGTCACAGAACAAGCTGGCTTCTATAACACTGCAAGCAATAAACTCACCCCATCATCTAATATGCAACTCATTTTTGACAAAATATACATCAAGAAAAAGTTCATTTTAACATCATGAATAATAGTAAATAACTTAGCTAATTAATGCATTTATCAGACTCACTATAAAATGTAATGGAGCAACACCTCTCAATATCAATATATTATAGCAGATAATAAGGGACATTTTAAGTGGACACATAGACAGGGATTTACTCAGTTCTTGGTATTTCACTGAATTACTCAAGTCACAAAAGCTCTAACAAGTACTTCCCAGCAGGGACGGAATAAATAAAGAAACCTAATTGAGGGAATGTTTCATTTAAAAAACAATAGGCATTGTATTATTTAAAAGTTTATTGATACAAATCTGAATTGGTTCTCTCCTTCAGGCTTAGAGAAGAGTAGACATTCCCTTGGGAAATTTTCTGAGCTTTCCTCAAGGCCAAAAAACTTGGTTTTATATAGATTAATAACCTTAAAATTGTATCCTCTAAGAAACGTTTAATAGCCTGATGGATTGTGGTATAGTGCAAGTGGTCTCGATGAAATGTTATCTTTTACTTGTTTTCAGCACAGCAAAAAGGGACTTCATATAATTGTAGTCTCCCCTCTGCAATGTATTTTCCATTACTCTCTGAGTTTATCATGAAGAATAACGGAGCTTTGATTAAAAAAGGAACATCGCCGCTCCTCCAGTCAGGCCTCACCAAGGGCAGGCCTGCACATCTTTCTCTAACTCTCCTCCCCATAAACATGACAGAGAGCAACGGTAAAATACATCAGATCATGACAATTGTGCAAGGACAGCTATATGTCTCCAGTTCCTCATGAAACATTCACAGAACGTTTCTAACCATTGCCCTGCGTATGCTCATTCATCTTCAGTTTCCCTTCTTCAGAACAAGGCAGAAACGTACTAAAAGGGCCAAAGTCTATCAGCCTTTAGCCCATCAGCACAGTTATTAACCCATTGGCATGATTCTAAAGATCTAAGTAGAAAGAGCGACATAAAAAAATCAATGTATTCTGTTTCCTTCTCGTACTTTTCACTTCTCTTGTTCGGTTTCTTACCACGCCTACCCAGACTTACTGCTATGGTCTTCCAGCTGATCTGCCTGGCTCTTCGGTTTTGCGTTTCAATCCATCCTTCATGTATTCCAGACAGAACCTCAGGTCTGCAATCTGCATTCTCACTGCCCAGGGTTCCTTCTCTACCCCACTCCCACTCCCCATCCATTCATCCCTCTGCCCCCCATTCTGCTTGCAATCTCTCTTCAGATGTTAAGGCCATCTGGGTTTGCCCCTGTTTGCCTTTCCCATCGTTCCATTGTTCTGGGCTTTATGCTGTTTCCTGTCCAAGTCATGTGATTGTGATTTGATGACGACCTCTCACTGATAAAACCTGATGAGTTTCCAGTGGGCTCAACCTAATACATCTTGCAGAAATATTTGTGTGAATCTGTTTTAGCACACTGGGATTTCTCATCTCTCTTTCTTTAATCTGTGATGATGTTTCTTTCATACTATTCCAATAAGACAATTCCTGGTACTTTTAAAGGCTAACATTTTATGTGTCTGTAATCACTTTAAGCATACAAAAGGCAATTTGACTGTCCACAACGTACTGTCAGAGTATTTTTGAACACTGGAAGCACCTCTGGGCAAAGTGAAGTGCATTGTTCCCTAAATTGATATTGATCTTCCATTTAAGGTTATTACTACAGGACTGAGTATCTTCTACATGTGCGGTTTTACATATGACCACAAGAAATTACGTAAATGCTCACTTAGTCATATGGGCCTATTGTTTAGGATCTACTTTTTTTTTTTTAATTTTAGGTTGTTTTATTCTTTTCAAAAAAATTTTTGTTGTTTTTTTTTCCCCTGGGGGTGGGAGGTAATTAGGTTTGTTTGTTTTCTTGTTTGTTTGTGAATGGTGGTCCTGGGGAGTCAACCCAGGACTTTGTGCATGCTAAACACACTCTACCACTGAGCTATACCCTCCCCCCAGGATTTACATTTGTAAATTGCTCATATGGGAGAGATTGGTCCTGCCCTTTGTGGAGATAACAAGGGGGTGATATAAATCCAATGATATACCTCTTGTTCTGATTTTAGGTATACAGAATTAAGTATAAGCAGAAACTGGTTTTTTGGGGTTTTTTTGTTTTTTTTTTTTTACTCTCTTTACCCCTTTTTCTCATCAAAGCAAAATTCTGAAAGCCACATAGGCGCATTCATTCGACAATGTAGAATTTGCTGTTGAAAGACACTCTGTCCCAGAGCATGTATCATGTTAGATGGTATCTGCACAAAGCCTTTTATTCAAACTCTTAGGAGCAGATGTGCTTCTGAATGCAGAATTTTTCAAGTTTCAGGAAAGTAAAACAGTGCATGCATCTTCTGTTACAAAATTCTCCCAGGGGAGCCCTAAACAGTATCCTATAATCAAACACAGAAATGTGTCAGCAGTGAAAATCACGACGATTCACTCAGGAATAATGAAGTTTATAAATGGTCTCACATCAAGACAGACAAGGTTTTGCAGCCAAATGAGTTATAGAGACAGTTTTCACTTTTTATAGCTTTTTGGATTTCAGTATGGTAAAGGCTTGTGAACCTGTGGTGTTTAATAAAACCTGGAACATAATTTTTGCCCTCAAGGAACCCAACAAGGGTTAATATTTAATTAGTCCATACTGGTAGGGTCATACTGGTGTTAAAATACCGAAATTTTTTTCCAGTAATTAAGTGGCCACTGTCGCAAGCCATTCAAGGAGTCTTCCCTCCAACCCATTCATTCCCTGGATCTCTGGGACTCTCCCTGCACCCACCATGACCCAACAAGTGACGGAGCAACTCCTGGCTCCACAACCAACCTCTGTGTAGTTGGTGGGGGCCTGAGTCGTACCACTTGTTCACAATTTTGAGTATCAGTCCTGAAGTCACAGGATAGTGAATTTCTTCTAGTAAAGCCAGAGGATTTTGACAGAAAGAGGAGCGGTTGGGAGAACTAAGGAGCCCTACTTCCTTTTATTTTTACTTTTATAGATCAAAGGTTTAGGTAAGCAGAAAGCCAATGAAATAATCTGTGACGCCATGTCTCTACTACTCCAAGAAGGACAACTGTCCCCAAGTGGACAACCAGGGCGAGTGACCCCAGGAAAGAGAGTCTTCCATGATCCCTTCTCAGTGGCTTTCATAGTTAAACTCATTTTATTTACCTCAAATGTAGAAAATTCCATATATACTTGTTAATTTTTTTTCAACTGGTGTTAATTTTTAACATGGCATAATTGAACGAGAACATGATTTGATGAAAGACCTGTTGTTGAGAATGTCTCCTTTTTAGAAATGATAACCCTGAGCACATTCTAACCTCACTGAAAATTGTTTTTTTTTTTTATTTTTCACCTTTAAAACAAGTATAATAATTCCTATTTGATGCCAGCACATTTGTGAAAACTGAATGAGATGACGTATATTGCTAAACAAACCCAAGGCATTTATTTTTATGAGGTGAAAAATGCCTCTTAGGTTTCTTTTTGGTTTTTTTTTCCCATTGAATTTGATCAGCACTGATGGCTGTACCTATAAATGAGATGCACTGATGTGTCCCCACCCTGCCCAGCTGCCCAGAGGGCAGTGAATTGAGTGGATACTAATTAGGGCTTTCATTTACAAACTGCTCCGTATTCTAATTTAGCACGAGAGGCAGTACAGCACAGTAGTAAGAGAGCGGGCTCTGGAACATGGCTGCCTTGTCTTAAAGCCCAGCTCTGGCACTTCCTAGCTTGAGCAAGTTTACTTGGCCTCTTTGTTCTTCATTATTCTCATTAGTAAAATAAGGGTAATAATTGTACCTATCTCATCGTATTATTATAACTATCAGTTTCTGCTGCGGTGTTAATGGCGCGAGTCAGTCTGCTGCCTTCGAGGCCACTATGTATTCAGTTTCTCCAGGGCCCTGCAATCAAGGAACTCAGCTTATCAGACCTTTCTTGTTGTCACTGCCACTGCTGCTGCTCTTCATCTCTTTCCTCTTCTCTCTCCTTTTTTCCTCTTCCTCAATGTCCTATCCTCCTCCTCCTTCTAAAATTCATCTGCAGTGCATTATCTGTTAGTACAAAACTCTAAGTAACCTATTATTTTTCGCTCTTCCAACTCTAAAGTCCCCATGCCTGTATTCCCCAGTTCGTCTTGACAACACTGCAAGAGCTCATCTCACAAAAAAAAGAAAGGTCCCCATTCTCTTGTTATCATCCCTTCAGATTTTGACTCCTTCTCCTTTGCAGACATTTCTGTTCTTACCCCATCACATACCTAACATTGTGACTCAGACGTCCTATCATAATCTTTTTTCTGTAGTGTGTGGTATTTATTGAAATAAAATACATGAATGACAGTAAGAGCACAAATAAGGGAAAAGGACATGGATCTACATTCCTCTAGTTTTCTTTTTTTTTTCTTTTTTTTAACTTTTTTTATTGAGTTGTAGTCATTTTACAATGTTGTGTCAAATTCCAGTGTAGAGCACAATTTTTCAGTTATACATGAACATACATAGTCACATTTTTTTTCGCTGTGAGCTACTATTATAATCTTCATTACAATGAAGTGCACTCCACCAAATCAATGTCTCCCCTCCCCCAATCTCTCTGCCACCCACAAATTTAGCCATGTTTCTTAGTCTACGTCACAGCTTGCTGACAAGCAATGTTCAATTTTCTCTCCTATTTTTAATGCCTATTCCTAATACACCATTTCAAAGAAATATTGTTAAGGCCACAACATTTAAATGGCCAAGCATGAGCCATCTAAGTCCATGGAGTAAGGATTTTGATACTGTAAGTTTTTACACATTAAAGTTGGTTATGCTTATAAGACATTCCCTATAGAGGTTTTCCTGTATCTTCATTTTAAGTCAAAATCTTAGATGACTAACTGCATTTCAGGGTAACGCAGACTCAGTAGCAAAGTTCATTACCCTTGCTAACTTGGCATTGCCTTAGAAACCTGGTCTTTTTAACACCATTTCTTCAATAACCTGAACGTTGAGAGAATAACTATGAAACATACAAAGAAGAGTAATTCAAGGGTTTTTTTCCCTTCTTTTCTTATTTCTCCAGTGGCTTTCAAGTAACAATGGTTGCTTTTGTTCAGGTTTCTCAGCAAAGACAGATCAAGATAAAAGCATATATGCTAACATCTGACTGACTTAGCAACTATAAGGTGATGTGATGATGGAAGCAGAAACTAGGCAAATCATCCAGCAGCCCAGGAATGCCACGGCTGCTGGAAGCTGGAAGAAGCAAGGAGCCGATACTCCCCTACAACCTGCGGAAGGACCTAGCTCTGATGGTTCCTTGAGTTTAGCCTGGTAAAACTGATTTTGACCCTCTGACTTCCAGAAGTGTAAACAAATGAATATGTGTTGTCTTAAGACATTAAGTATGTGGTAATCTGTTATGGTAGCAATAGGAAACTGATACATATTTTGGTACCAGAAATGGGATGTTTCTATAACAAATACCTAAAACATTGTAAGCAGAATTTTAGTAGAAATACGAACATTAAAGTTTGCAGTCAAGAACTCAGAGGTAATGAGCAACATACTGTTGGAAGCTATACAAAAGGAGATCGTTGTTATATACTAGCAGAAATCTTAGCTGAATTGTGTCACATACTTATATGGAAAGCAGGCTGTGTAATTGGTGACCTTGAATTTTTATCTGAGCAAAGTTTTGAAACTATAGCTTGGTTTCTTCATGTTGATTACAGTCAAATTTGAGAGGAAAGAGATAAATTGAGAGAACTATTAAGCAAAAAGGAACCAGGATTTGATGATTTGGGAGATTCCCAGCCTACCCGGATTGCAAAAGATGCTAAAATTAGGAGATTCTCTATCAGGAAAGAATACTCTGGAGAGAAAGCCAAGGGTGTGTCTGGACAACCTTTTTCCAGTTCCTGGGAAGAATCAAAAGATCAAAGTATTCAGTCACACAAAGGACTCTTTTAAGGGATGAGGCACGCAAGTCATAAATGCTCACGACCATATCAGCAGAAGCCAAAAACAGAGGTGAGATTATCCAGAAAAGACCTCTGAATGGGCCTTTGTCTAGTGGATTGAATACCTGCGACATATGTGGGAAAACTACAGGGATTCTGCAAATGTTGTATCAGCAGAAACACTGCCAGACTGCACTGAAAGGGATTGAGAGGATAAAATTAAAGAAGGCTATTGGATTTTACATACAGGAAACAGGCTGATAAAACCACTCAGCTACAAACATAAATTACTCTTCATTAAAAGAAAGAATAACTCAGAGGGCACATGAGGGGCCCAGAGAGCAAAACCTCAGTCCTAGAGGGTGGAGCCTTGAGCCAAGTAGATGGCGCCAAGAACCACAGAGAATTATTCTCTGGCCTGGAAACTGATAGAGGTTTCTATCTCAAAACTGGATTTCAAAATTACTTGGGAATTCTTTACTCCTACCATTTTATCCCTTTTGGGATGAGAATTGGAATAATTTCTTCCTTAAATATTTGAAAGAATTCACAAGCGAACTCATCTGGCCCTAGTGCTTTCTATTTTGGAAAGTAATTATTGATTTGATTATTTATTCAATTTCTTGTATAGATATAGATCTATTAAGATTTTTTTTCTCATGTGAGCTTTGGAAGATTGTGTTTTTCAAGGAATCAGTCCATTTCATGTAGGATATCAATTTGCCCTGTGATTTCACGTTTCTTCTGGATTTAAGAAGAGATGCTCAGCTTTCTCCTTGTTCTTAGGATAGAGTAGTAACTTCCAAGCTCCTTACATACTGGACCAAATCCAGGAATCTCAGAGTTATTTTGTTAAGCACCATAGTTGAGGAGTGAAAGAATGTAATAAAGATGAAGGATTAAGGGACTTTATTCATTGAGTGCTAGAGACTTGAGCTGCATAGAAAGAGTCAACAGAGGGATGAGGTTGCAAGTAGAGAAGAGGGAGAACCAGATGGAGAACCAGATAGGAGAGAACACAGTATTGAACATGGGTGAGAAGAGAATACTTGAATAGAAGAGTGAAACCCTCCTCATTAGAGATTGATGATTCTATTGCTCACCTGCAGGGATGTTTAAACACAGTACAGAGTAAGGCTTGATGTCATTCTCCACCCGTCTTCAAGTGGACAGGTGAACCAGCAAAATAAGATACTGAGAAATGCTAATAATGTGTAGTGTTCAGAAGACAAATGAGGTAAGTAACACTTGTGCCAGTCCAAAAACCACATGGACTTTCAATATGCCCTTTATCATACCTTCCTGATCTTCGTATCTGGAAATCTTCTATTCTCTCCTTCTCCTCCCAAACTATGTGACCCTTTATCTCTACTTTTCTCAGTACTAATCTCTCTGTGTGTTGCATTATAGTGACTTCTTAATTTTTTTGAGATGAATATTGATTGGAAAATATTTATTGAGTACTTACACTGTACTCAACAGGCCTCACATCTCTTAATAAAAGGACTGAAATTGGGAACTTTCTGTAATTCATTCCTGATTCCACCAAAGGGTCTGAACCAGGGTTTTGTACTCATGTAGATGACAGGCAGATATTCCGATAAATTAAAAATAAGTGAAGCTATTTTCATGTCAGCATGCTCATGCATGCATTTATTAAATGACAAATGACAGCTGAAAGTACTAAGCTTTTCTCCTGAATTATGTCACTTAATCCTCATACAAATTTGTGATGTAGATATGGTTAGTTCTATTAACTTAGTTTTGAGACTGCTAAATGATTTACTCAAAGTCGCACAACTAATAAGCACTCTGATCCATGCTTAACTAATGCCAGGAGCATATTTTTAAACCACTGTCTTCTTCAGCCTATAAAGTACGCTGCCTGTACACATACACTTGACCTTCCACCATCAGAATGCATCAGAAATGCCAAGGTCAAAATTAAGCAAAGGAATGTTGAGGACAAGCAAAAAGGAAGAACTTCACCCAGGAATACTCAAGCTGTGTAATCACAGATAATACAGTGGTACTATGATTTAAAAACCAGCCAACACACACACACCTCCTGAAAAGAGAGTCTCTGTTGGTGACATCCGCCCTTGCTCACAGGACACCAACAAGCGCAGGAACTCAGGCTCAGCCTGTCATCATCTGCTCAGACGTAGTGTGTCTGCCTGTCTGTGCACATAACCTATCACCACACAGCTCGACCACAATTTACCCGACTCCTTGTCATGGTTCATCTTTTGCTTTCAGTCTTGGCCTTGGTGCTTAGACTGCTAAAAAGTGTCCTAAGGGTTTGCCAAGACTATCTGGTGACAATCACCCAGCTTACTGCAGCACAAGCACTCTGTGGAATTGGGGGCACTTGATTGAAAATCACTTACTCCATCCCCGAGAAGTAATATTTCCAGTTTATTTCACACAGACAACACTTTTTCAAATTCAGAGAGAATGTCTGTTTCCATAGCACAGGTAATTTATTCCAGTTACTTAAGATTAATCTCTAAATCCATGTGCCATTGGTAATTTAGGATGGATATAAGGAAGAATTTCCTGAGAGCCTCATGGGCTATTAAACACTGAAATGTGCTACAGAAGAAAATTGAAGGACCCTCTTTCTTCAAAAGTCTTTAGAAGTGGACTCAATGAACATTATCCAGCGTGGGCTAGGGTGCACCCATGTGAAGGCAGGGATATGGAATAGATGACTTCTCAAGGGCTGGCTTTCTATGATTCATGCTTGAAAATCAATGATCCATGTTGAGAAAAATTCTATCTTATCAGTATGTGAAGAAAGCAAACATAAAATATTCTTGAGGCAATGATAAGCATTTATAGAATTAAACCAATACTGCTGCCTTCGAAGACCTTTACCAAGTTTCACTGATTGCAAACATGGCAGTGATACTACAATCTGGGGGGGGGGGGAACCACAATTTTTAGTGTAATACTTAAAACTCATGCAGTGAGAATGGAGAAAATCTTTCAAAAACACTCACATTTATTTACTGTCTACATTTAGTAAACATGAGGGGTTAGAAATCTTCCAAAATGCTGGCCCTGTATCCATATTATAAACAAAACTAAAGATATAAATGGTTCTCAAAGATAGTACCATGCTATTTTTAAATGGAATATAATCTATTTTTCTATACTCATAGGGTTTTTTTTAGGTAACTAGTCCTTTTTTTTAATATATAAACTTTTTTATTGAGTTATAGTCATTTTACAATGTTGTCTTTTTTTTAAGTTTTTTGTTTGTTTGTTTGTTTGAGGGGGGAGGTTTATTTACTTACTTATTTTAGAGCAGGTACCTGGGATTGAACACAGGACCCCATGCATGCTAAACATGTGCTCTACCACTTGAGCTATACCCTCCCCCCGGTACTCTTAGATTATTAAGGCAGTTCTCCACTGAACTTGGGATCTTTTAGGACCAGGAAGATAGTAGAGCCTGCATTTGGGAGGAACTGCAAGGGAGTGCCAGATTACTCCAACTAAGAAAAGCAGAAGCCTACTTGGGATTAGAACGCTAATGGTCAATGAGGTGTCAACAACCCCATGGAAATGTCGCTGCCTGAAGTTCCAATAAAGATCCCTGTTGGAAAGGAAACTGACTAATGAGTTGGACAGAACTTGTGCTGTTTGCTGGACATCCTTCTGCTGGATGCTGCTGACTAAACCCCAGAGCTAGTGCTCCTCCTGCCATCGCGTCTTCATCCAGTACTCCTCCCCCAAATTGACTGCACCTCATATCACTCAATTCAGCCAAAGGACTCATCCACCTGCCCTCCCACCTTTCCCAACTCCAGCCATGTATGGCTGTTCAGGTTGTTTAATAATATACAAAGTTAAAAAGTTTTATTATTTTTTTATGAGTCCCTTCTTGATACTTTTCCAGCCTCTCTTGCAGCTATGGTTGACCGTATCAAACAGTTTAATTCACCTCTATTTGAGTAGTAACAAGTAACTCTCAGATCTGATATTAAGAAATCCCAATTGATCAATAACAACTTTGAATCCGTAATCACACTTCTGGGTGCCAGGCATTCTGTGACAGCCCTATACTCCTGAAAGTATCGGCAACAGCTACACTCCAGCCCAACCCTCCACAGCCAGAGATCAATGGATCCCTAAGTGGTCTTGCTTCTGGACATCATCAGTCCTGAAGTCTGTGCTTCTCCAAGCCCTAAGTAAGATCAGCAATTGCTATATTCAGAGATACTGCAACCTCTAAGCTCAATTTTTCTTTGTCTAATAAACAACAAATTCACCTTTCTGTTTTAGATTTCGAGTGATGACTTTTTTCTTTGACATCACTACTTAAACTCAATGGTTCTCTTTGATCAGGTGTGCTTCCTCTGGAGTCACAAGCTATCACAAAATGAGCAGCCCAAGGAAACAGCCTTCCAAGTCTAGACTGACTAATCCTAAGTCTTTAATAATGCCATTACCAAGTGTGGTGCTCTGATCTTGGGAAATAATTATGCCAATTGTATAGATGACACCACAGACAGAGCTGTCTTTGTAAAAGCAAGATACTAGACAATTTTGGCAGGAGGGCTGTACATGGTAGGGCATGCTGTCTCTCATGATGGAATGTCAGAATCAAAATGGGGAAAATATAAAATGTTTACCTGAGCCCCCTCCACCTGCCATTAATTAAGATCAAGATGGCCTGACCTCTTATCTCTACTGTATTTTTTTTCCTGCATAGCCAGACAGGAAAGAGCCAAAATCCCCAAAAATGGGGATTTATGCTTTTTAAAATCTAGGCATCTAAGGAAGTAAAAACGTTAAATAGGAAAGTTAAAAGATGTGAACTATTTTAATTATAACGTTAGCCACTGGGAAGTATAGTCTGAGAGTCTTTCTAGTATAAAAATAACCTCCTTTGCTTTAGAGATATTTGGAAAGTGAAAGTATGTAACTTTGATAAACATCACTGCTCACTGGATTATAGCCAGCCTAAAAAACAAACAAACAAAAAAGTCAAAACTGTAAACTGCTCAAATTCCCTTCAATTCTGTAATAAGTAAATAAGTTGTAGTATATTCAAATAATAGAATATTAAATGTCAATGAGAATAAAAATCCTACAACTACCAGTAAGTAACAAAGTGGATACTTACCACAAACACAATGCACAGCAAAGGCAGTCAGACACAAAAGGGAAACCAGCACTGTGGTGTCAGACGTAAGCATAAGGGTCGCCAGTCTGGGGATAATTAGTGAGTGCGTGGAGCACTGGGGGCTTCTGGAAAGGTGGTAATAGCCAATTCTTTGATCTGCAAGCTGCTGAGTTTCTGAAAACTCATCAAAAGGTGCATTTAAGACATGGGCACTTTTTGTTTAAGTATATGCTTAAATTAAAAGTTAAAAAAACTGCTTGACCCCACATGGCCCTCAACTACCACACATACACATGATTTAGAATGGGCTTTCCGCAGTAAGTGTTGTATCCTTGCTAAATTTCCTGTGTCCACTTTCTCACACTGATTTCTCTGTAAAACCCAGTCCAGCTGGTCTTTTTTTTTTTTTTTTCACCCACTGCTCAGCAACAGGGCTCCTTTGAAGGCCACAAATGACCCTAAACCAGTGGCTAGTTTTCTGTCTTCATCTTACTCGACTTCCCAGCAGCACTTGCTGCATTGATCATTGTTCTTGAAAAAATTTTATTCTTTGGCTTTGTGACACTACGTTCTCCATGTTGGCCACTTCTCTGTAGTATCCCTTGCTCAGTATAACAAATAAAACCAGGAAAATGACGTAACTAGAATTCACATAACACTACAAACTTCAAATTACCCGTAAGTATAGACGTAGACACCTATTTTCAGCAGGGCCGTCTCTCAACTTTGCAGACAGATGGATGGTGAAGGTGGGGAGGAGGGCTTGGAAAAACTGCTGAGGAAGAGGGAAGAGGAGAAGAAATGGCCATGACTGATCGAAAATGTCCCAGAAAGAGAAAGTCCACTGTAAGTGTGAAAATACAGAAAAACATTTCTGATAAATAAGAGCACTGACAGGAGAGAAGGGGCGTAACAGTGTGTGGGGTTCCCAGTGACAAGACTGAGAGGCATTATTTCTGAAGGATGAGAATAGGAGAAAGAGAGTGGCATTTTTTTGGTGACTGGAAAGTAAACAGAAAAAAGAAGCAGGAAGGGAAAAATGTGATCAAGCTGGACGAAAAGAAAATAAAACAAAACCAAGGGCATACAATCTCTGTCCACACTAACCAAATAATCCAAACAAATCAAGTATTTTCCACTCTTGAAAATTCAAGTGAAATTTGAAAGGTTCAAGTGAAACAGGGAACTTATAACCCATCCCACTGGCATCTTGTCCACACGCTGCGTAGACGTAAGCTGTCTGTATCTACACACTCAACTATTAAGGAGGGAGACAGTGCTTCTCTCCCAGGTGAAAATTCTCTCTCAGGAGAGAACCACAAAGCAGAAGAAAACACTAACACAATATTTCAAACTGAATTAAATATCCCCAGACAAGTGTTTGTGGACATACAGCCAGAAGAAGAAGAAACGTGCATATTAAGGAAAGGATGAAATGAAAGTTGATTGAACTCAGTGAAGAAGGAGGCGGAGGAGGAGGGTGAGGACAAGGGAAAAATTACAGCAGCAACAACGTCTAAATTAGGAGGTTCCCCAGGAGAATAGGCTTAAACAAAAATGTAATACGGGACTTTGGAGAAAAGTAGGAAAACAACCAAGAGAATGAAAATGAGTTAAAATTAGACATAAAAAGGATAAGAAGAAAATTGGTTAAAATGAAAAATAGGTAAATGTAAAAACATGGCATAATAAAAAAATAATAAAACAGAGCCAGTATTTATTTATTTAATATAAAAATTCCTGGAAATAAAATAAGAACTCTTTTTTTTAAATATGGAAGATACCCAGAAGCTACCTGAGAACTTTTCTTGAAACAACCACAGAGAAAAGGTTGGAAGCAGTAAGTCACTCACAGAAACATGACACTTGGCTAGATGGCTAACCTACTGGCCCGAGCAGCGGACACTCAGCCAGACTCCCCAGGGCTCTACTTCCTTCTGTGCCTTCCCCCAGCGTGGGAACACTGCTAGAAATCTGTCTGCTCTTGGCATTATCCAAAAGTCCTGGTGGGCTCCTGTCATAGACATACGACGAGGACCTCTGGTCTATTTCCCTGGACCCGGAGACCACAGCCCAGGGACTCACCTTACTTTGCGTTCACTTGAGCGAGTAATGACTCCTGAATTACCAGCACCCACTTTCTGTGGTTAGGCTGATGCATGCTTTTCCATTGAAAATGCTGCTCTGTTGTTGTTTAGCTTTTTATGTTGCTTTTAAGAAACCTAGTGTCAGTCAATTCTCTTGCCCTTTTAAGTTATTGATCTTTTTTGTCTGTAAGCTGAAAGGATTAGCCTGTAAGTCCTAAAGATTTTTTTAAAGTCTCATACATTTATTAACATACATCTTGGAGTTGACCACGGTTAAGGTCCAGCCCAGCCAGCTCTCTCTTCTGTAAGGTTTCACATGTCAAAGCACATCACACGAGTTGTCATTTTAGTCATATCAATAAATGTGGGTAGGATTAACTCAACTATTATAAGAAGACTTTTAATTTTACCAAAGAAGTAATGTGAAACCATAATCCTGTACATAAGTAATATACCTAAAATAATGTGATCCAAAACTCTAAAATAAAGTTTAGGGACATATTGGTCAAATGGTCAAATGGAAACATTAAGAAAGTAGGTTTAGAGGGATGGTATAGCTCAGTGGTAGAGCACATGCTTAGCATGCACAAGGTCCTGGGTTCAATCCCCAGAACCTCCATTAAAAAAAAATAATAAAATAAAATAAATTCCAAAAAGAAAGAAAGTAGGATTTGTGATCCTGATAGGCACAGTTAAGCAAGTGAAAAAAAATTAGGTGTGACAGAGGACACTTTTAATAATAAAAGCCATGATTTCCAATAAAGATGTAACAGTTACAAACATGGATATACCAAATAAATAATAACTACCCTTAGACTAAAAAATACAGCTGTTGAAAGTTTTTGGTGACTGTCTGCCTTTCTCCTTACCCCAATTATTATATATTAGCCTGTTCTGCTTTTCCAATTGGAAAAAAAAATCAAAAGTACCCTTGTCGTCCCTTTATGTTGTCCATAGGCAGTTTACCTCCTTTTTTAATCATTAGGATAAATATGTGCACCTAGGATGGCAAGGGAAGCGAGGGGTGAGTCTTGACGTAGCTATCAGCGTTCTGAAAAGCCCTCTTCAAAGGACAGAGGAGCCGTGGTTCTGAGGCACGGGCTTGGGGAGTCACATGCAAACAGTTTGAGCCCCAGCTCTGCCGAGTCCTCAGTATGTGGCTGTGAGCCAGTGATTTAACCTCTCCAACCTTCAGTTCCACTACCTATGTAGTGAGGATCATAAAAGAGCCTTCTTTTTGCTTTGTTGTGGAAAGGTACCGAGGTGATATGCTTGACACGGTGCTGGTGCATGACAGCTGTGGGTAAGTTGTACCTTTATTTTTTTTTAATTCATCTCTCTTATTAACACTAAATACTCTATGTTATTTATGGAACTCCTTTTGTGTAAATGTATCAAAACCCACATAGTGATACAAATACACAATAAATAATTAAGAAAGGATTATTCACCTCACTGAACAGATCACAGCAAGACCTTCTCAAATTATAAGCCACTGTAATGTATTTACTTTTTGTTAACAAGTAATTCCCAAAACACTTTTCATAAACACATAAATATGTATATAAAGAGAACCAAGCAATTAAGATTTATATACTTGAAGAATATACACATCATATTTACATGTCAGGCATCCTTAATGATGCCACAGCAGTTGAACATGTCATTACCCGTATCAGTGCCTTCATTCTAGATTATCATCAGTTAGTGAACAGGCAATGGCTATATTTAACTTGCTTTCTTCCTTGCTTCCTATTTGTACATACTACTAAAAAATATTAATGTCGACAAGATAACGTGTTTTCCAAAGTTTCTCAAGACTAATCCTGTTACGCAAGTATGCAGTAAAGAAAAAAAAAAAAAGTCTTTTTGTGTTAGAATTTGCTTCTCCCTCCAGGTGACTCTACATGTCAGGGCACGATGAAATTGTCCTCCCTCAGGGTTGGATGGACCAGGCTGCTCAGATCTAGAGAGAAGAGCGTAACCGTCTCTGGGTGCAGAAAGCCTGGGTGGAGGAGCTCTCAGGATCAAGAGGACAAAAATGAGAGTTATGTGATCGACCGGTTATCGTGGGGTTGATGAATGAAAGTGAAAATGGTTCCCAGAAATGTACTCATGATTTAAAAAAAATAATAATTCTGGTAGTATTGTAACCTTGCGATTAGGAGACAAGGCAGTTTTTCTGCTAAAAAAATTCAAGTGAATGTAGAGGTTTTCCCTGTTATCTCAGCAGCATTAGAAGGTGGGAGGGAGTTTGCTTTGTTCTCAGCCCTTCCCCGCCAAGCTCCATCTGTGCAGAGTCATCATTTTCTGTACACGAAAAGGCATCCTACCTATCTAGGTCTGAAAAGATGCCCAGGAGAAAGCAAAACACTGATGCGGAATTTAAAGGGCACCGGAAACAATAAAAAACACAACAGGTCGATTGAACCAAGAGTCTGCCGGCCTCTCCGTGTTGGGGGGTTGTGGAGAACTTCACAAAGCGCACTAGGTCAGGGCTCCCAGGAAATGATCGGCAGGAATACAGTCCTTCCTTGAGCACAAAGATTTGTCTCAACCAAGGACCCTCACTGAGGAAAATATTCTCTGTCCTCTGCACAGCGTTTTCACTATTTGACCAAATCATTCTTCAGGTAAAAACTGTCGCGTGGAGACGGTTGATTACATTAGTTCTTTGAAGAAAAAATAGTTTCTTAGAAGCACACCCTCTATCAGGAGACACAAATGTCTTCCAGTTTCACAGGCACCATCTTATACTGGCTAAAAGGCTACTTTCGAGGCACATATGAGCTAAGTGAACAAGTGTGATACACACACGACGCTTTTTTCTTTCTTTCTTTCTTCAGAGTAGAGGTTCTTCCATGAAATGCAATTTATCTGTTTATACTTTCTTGGAGACCAGCTCTACTTTCACAGCACAGAAAGGCCTCGCTTAACGTCTGCCAACCTTCTCTTTTGAGCTCTGGTCACTTCATCCCCTTCCTTGCTCTACTTTGGATTACCGAGGTGAGGTGAAATACTTCACTGATTTTATGTAAAATCACACTGCACCTACTTCTGTGTGCACCTGTGTGTGACACTGGTTGTGTTTAAGGTGCTCCTTTACTCTTAGTAAGTTAACAAACAAACATAAATACCTAGAGTCTTAAAGGTGTCAAAATGATGTTAAAATCCATTAAAAGAAGCTTAAACTGGACGCAGTTAGTTTCCCATCTCTATGATTGCCTTTGTTTGATTTCCAGGGTCATTTTGAGTCTGTGGCAAACTGTTGCTTTTGTTAGAGTACTTGTAATTCCACAGGGGAGAACAAAGAAAAAGAGAAAGAAATAAGGAAGATTAGAAAAATGTACGTAACAACGGTATATTCAGGAAAACATAATATAGATTGCTAACCGTTATGAAAGTAAGATTTACTTTCAAAGCATGTTAGACTTTCATTTGTAATATTGGCATCAGAAACAGAAGTATATTTTTATTTACTTAATTTTTTTAGTTTGTAGGGAAATTCTCTTATTTAACATACCGTTTTTATTGTTGAAAAAGTGTGAATACGTAACCTAACAATTACAAAATGGAAATTCAGAAGACATAACTAACCTAATTATCTTAGGTATCTATCATATCTGACATGGCTCATAATAGTATTGAAAACAGGACTATTCTTAGCCTGACCCCTAGTGTTAACAGCAAATATGTGTGTATTCTGATAGTATTAGGCCAAAAAAATTGTTTCAAAAGAAATACACACCCATAATTTTTTTCACTATAGAGTAATTCATCCTTTGTGAGTAAAGACCAAAGCTCAGAAGCGTCAAACCAGAAGCGGCTCAGAGATTAACACCTTCAACTGATAGATGAGAAACCTGAGCCTGGCAATTTTTAGGATCATAGAATTACTCTGAGTTAGTGAGCAGAGCTGGGTTTCAGTCTTTGCACCCACACCACTGGCCATAAACCAGTTTTACAACCACAGGAAAACAATCTTTGGCTTTAGATCCCTGTCATCACCACTGCCTGAGCCCTGCCACGGCTAAGATGCAGGTACACTCCTTGCGTGCCTGTAGGGGAGTTCAAGTCTCTCAAAAGGGCCAGAGAAAGAATTTATTCTTTATTAATCCAGCTCTGAGTTTAGAGCTGTCTGACTTTACTCTAGTCAACCGACAATCTTAGTAATTATCCACCCATTTACAAGACATTCCCAAGCGCAGCTCCTTAATTCAACCAACTCATGTTTCCTTCCTTTCTCTGGTGGGAGGAAATCTCTTACGGCAGAAGCCCTCTGACGCTTTCCTTTACAACTTCAGGTGATATATACTTAACAGATAAAGGAGAACTGTGGATTGTTTGCTTATTTTTCTTAAGATCTGGTACATCCAGCTCTTCTGATATCCTTTGCACTACATAAACTTATTTCTTTCACATTCCCATTGAGTTATGTGATGCAAAAGTAAACAAGCCTACAGTAGCAGACATTTCTGAGTTTCGTTAACCTAGAAAAAGTGCTCATTTTACCTGATGCTTAAGAGGTCATTTCTCTGGACATTAAATTCAAGGTTAGCAATCAGTTTCTTTTAGCACATCAGATATTCATCTCTCTTCTGCTTGTCATTTATGCTTCAGAAAAGTCACTTGTCCATCAGAAAGCTTCTGCTTCAACTTTTTTAAAATTTGGTTTTCTACAGTTTCACTGTGATGACTCTTGGTATGTGTTTCCTTTTGTGTAACTTGGGACTCATTAGGACTTCAAAAGTGAGGATTAAGATCTTTCATCTGTTCTGAAACATTATCAGTCAGTATCTTTTGAAACATTTCTTCTGTCCCATTTATTCTTTTGTCTCCTTTAGGAATCCATGCTTAGAGCGTCTCATGTTCTTCTGTTAGTGTCTTAACCTCTTTTCCACCTCCTATCTCCATTTCCTTATCCTTTATTCTGGATCCTATCTTCTGATCTATCTTGGTTTTCTCTTCATTTACATCAAATCTGTTACTAGCATGGTCATTGAATTTTTAATTTAGTTAATCTATTTTAGTTAATTTTAGTTTATTTTTATTAGAATATATTTTTACAACAGTTTTAGATAGAAAAATTAAGAAGCTAGTACAGAGAATTCCTATATACTCTCTACCCAGTTTCTCCTATTATTAACATTTTACATTATTATGACACACTTGTTACAGTTAATGATCTAATATTGATATACTATTACTAACTAAAGACCGTAGTTTATTTAAATGTCCTTAGACTTTACCCAATGTTCTTTTTCTGTCCCAGGATCTTGTCTAGGATACCACATTGAATTCAGTTGTTTTTTCAGGCTCCTCTTGGCTGTGACAGTTTCTCTGACTTTCCTGGTTTGGAGCAGTTTTGAGGATTATTGGTCAGGTATTTCGCAGAATGCTCTTCTACTGGAATCTGTATGATGTTTTCTCATGATTAGACAGGGAATGAAATAGCAAATGTTGCTGTAAGGATCTGTTAAGAAAAATTTGAATAGTAACACTGGAATTTCATTTCCTTGAAATTTGAAATGATTTAGCTTCTAGTGTTTTTTTTTCCTTGTCTAGGGTAGATCAGATGCCTCTAGGAATTTCTGATCAGTTATGTTTTAATTTTCTGTGTGGTGACCCTGTTTACTCATGTATTTTAAGCATGGATTAGGAGTCAGATTTCAGATGATTTCTTCTCTGTAATTACTGTGATATCACTGAAAATATGTTGATCTCTTGGACTAAGAAACTCAATGTATCAATGACAATGATTTTTACAGGACAAGTAGTGTTTTACTGAGCTGTCAAAAAAACAATATGTCACACGACATTTTCTTTTGAACAAGATAAAAGATTTTAGATGACAGATCCCAATGAAACATTAATTCCATCAGTATTTGAAATATTAACCAGGGTATCTCTATAGATTAAAAGGTGTGTTCAGAATGTAAAGAAAATATTGGCAGTTGATATGTAAGTTGTTTATCTTTATCTTTTCCCCTACTTAAACGTACAGAGAATTGACAATATAACAGCAAAAGAGGAAGAACACAGAAAAGGGGATTTTTTAATCATTCCTAATTGATCAGCTAAATATTGATTTGAAGTTATCAAGTAACTGATTCATAACAGTATCAACAATTTCTAAAAACTGATTTTCTAGAAGTTGAAATTCTTTACAGAAAATTAATAATACACAAAATTTATATTTTAATACTGAAGTTTACAATGTAATAACCTAGTGAATCAGATTTCTTAAATTTTCTTTTTGTATTGATATCTTGACTTTTAACTGCCTAAAAATCACTTAAGTCCAGGAGGCCTTGTAACATCAGAAATTGGTATATTCATGCTTTAAATCATCTATAAAATTAAGTTGGATTAAATTTGCACCCTACTGTATCTTGAAAGCTGTGTATTTGAGGATAAAATTCAACCTCAATGGTTCCTTCTGTTTTTCATTATAGAAAAACTAAAAATCACAGGTCATTAGTGGAATATACACAAATTATTCCACCTAATTCATAATTTTTTATTCTATTCCCAAATACTCAATTTACTCTCTATTTGAATTTTACCAGCAAAAATAAAAAGACCAGTGTAAAATATAATATTTTAAGCAATGTATCCTATCAAAGAAAAAAATGGAATTTCTGCAAGAAGAAAACCACAATGAGTTTTTAATATTAGCAATGCAATTACCTTGATTTCTCAGGTATGTAATAATATACCAGTCAGAGCTTTATGTGTGTTATTTTAAACATATGGATTAGGGTCCAATGTCACCCTGAAAAAATCCCTCATAAAGGAAGTTCAAAACCTACGGACTAAAGAGGAGCAATCGCCAATGCAAGAGTGCTGATTCTCTAACGTGCTCCTTAGCGCCAGCGATGTTGAAAGAGAAATCCAAAGACTTTCTTCTTCAAGCACAGTTCCTATAGCAACCCCCAAATGGTGGCTGTGTTTTCTCCCAACTTGGACGCTGTGCTGGAAAGCGAGGCAGGTGGTTGGCCTGCTCTTATTACTGTTGTTTTTCAAACTATTCTCCTTCACTTCTGTCCAAAGACCCTCAAGCTCTGAATTTCACACAGCAGATAATTCTTCTTACAACTAACATTTTTGGTTTCATTTCTTATTTCCGCTCATTTCTATTGATTCTAGACCTAGCTCCTATCACTCCTTTTATGACACGTGGGACTTTCTCTTGCTTTAATTCTTGGCAGTTTTGTTATACACGTACTAATCCTTGCCACGCTCTGGCCTCTCAGTTGCTTGATCTCCTTTTCACAGTGACTTTCTCGATCCACTTTTCTCAGACACTCTCACGGCCGTATCTAAGATCTTGTCATTGCCAATCTCTGTACAACAAAACAGCAGCCTCTGTGCAGATCCTAATCTCTGACACTAAATATAAGGACAATCAGCTGCCCCCGTCACCAACAGAAACCTGTTCAACAACAGACAGGGCTAAGTGTCCTGAGACGTTGAGAATTCACACTAGCCCCAACTACTTCCCCAGTTGAAACAGAAAAGATGGAGCTGCTGAACATCTTTTGTCCTTCATAGATAGAACCAAACTGAGATGTGCATTAAGACTCTTTGTGCTGCTTACACCTGTGGTGTTTCAACATTAATCTACAGAAGCCATAAATGTTCTAACACATTCTGCAAGCACTGAAAAAAAAAAGAAAAGAAAAAGAAGGGTGATGGAAGAAGTAGATTACGATGTTACTAAAAATAATTTTTGTAAACACACAAAATAATAGCTCCAAGTAAAATCCACTCAAGGAAATGGTGATTTGAATTTACCCTTTGAAATCAACTTAAATGAGATTGACCGGGTTAGTGTGTTCAAATTAGGGCTATGATTATCTAGGTTATTTAAATTTAAATTTTGAATGCAAGTTATTGTCAAAATGCAAGGGATTTAGTTTACCCTAGCAAAGAGCTCTATTTGCTAATTATAGGCTTAATGTTAAATTAGGTCCTATTTCTCGGTAGCAGCAATGTAATCAGAGGAGAATCCCGTGCCTCTATTAAACATTTACATTAGAACGGCCTAATTATGTCAGGATTTGTTTGGGTAGCACTGGCAGATGTTCTGAAAGGCTGTGGAAAATGCAGTCACTGATTCATAAGAGATGAGCATTCACTTATGACCATCTCGACATCAGAGCAGGATATGTGATTGCATGAAATTAAGAAATGTACTGGTGCTTCTCAGTATAATTCATTACAATAGATCATCTGAGCCCCTGTAACGAAGGAACTTGTTCTCCATTTGCCTCGGGAAAATATTGCTAGAATTCATAAAAGAAGCCTAGGAAACTTTAAGCATTTTAAAATTCAGTGTTGTAGAACAAAAAGCTATTTAAATTATTGTAATCATAGTTTTAATGCTGGGGGAAAACAATCACATAAGCTACTTTTGTTCCAACTGAACACACATTTCCTGAGCCCTCTCTAGCTTCACAAAGACACAATAATGCTGTGAGATTTTACTGGTGTAAGTCCTGGTGGCTCACAGTTGAGTAGATGGTACCAGGTCAGTCAATGCCACTCAAAGAGAAGTGCAGCTGGCTCTGTTTCCTCTACTTCATTTCGTGATATGATGCTTGAAGGGCTAATCACAGGTCAGATAAGCCAAAGAAGGAAGAATCAAGGCTGCTGCAGGTGACACAGTTCTTGCCCAAAGACAGAAGCTCCGGGTCCAGACTTAACTTCCTGTCTTCTCCTGCACTCCTGCCTAAGGCCCAAGAGTCCGCTATGCTAAGCTCATTTCACAGCGTCAGGACATCCTCCAGGCTCTCTGAAAGTCTTCTGCTCATAATACGCTTGTTTTCACCCATTTTCCCTAGATTCTGCCTCATATCTAGATCTTCCCTGTCTGCCTGGCTCGCTCTCTGACAAATAAATTGGTTGGACAGTCTGCCTGATTTTCTTTTGAAATTCTTTTCCATGAACCTACTCCTTGGGTGACCTCCTGGATTCCACATAGTGTAGCTCATGGAGGACAGACCCCCTGACATGCATGCACTTCCCATGGAATCTGACCAAATTCCTGGGACACACAGTGCATGGAGCCCCTGCATTCTCAGGAAGGGGGTTCAGAGAAAGTACGGTCCTGCTGACAATGTGACCTCCAGCTTCTAGCCTCCAGAACCATGAGACAATTTCCTTGTTTTAAATGAACCGGTTTGAGGCACTTGCTATGGCAGCACTGGGGAACTAACATACTTTCCTTCCCCCTCATCCCACAGCTGAGCCGGACCAAGTGTTGCAATGATCTGTGGTCACTGATGCAGCCTCCCTGAACTCATCTCGGGAAGGCGGCGCTGGGGGACAGGGCGCTACAGAAACTGCGGGAAACAGTCGTGAGTGTGCCTGCCATCCAAGTACGGTGTTTCGGATTCACAGGAAACCCAAGGTCAGGGGAGAACAAAAAGAGCACACTCTTAAGAGTCAGACAGACCTGGGTTCTAATCTGATCTCCGCTGATTTCTGGCTTCTGATTTTGAGAAACGTTCCCTAATCATTTTGGTTTTCTGTGTCTTAATGTTTGAAATGTAGTTAATAATATTTGCCTTACAATGTTGCTACAGGATGTGGGAAGAAATGTATATAAATTACCCCAAAACTGCTATTATAGTAACCACAGAGAGTTCAAATTATCTATAATGCACAAAACAAAACGCATCAATTGACAATGGTCTACATCTCTGTTTAAATGACTTTCTCTAATCCTCTTCTGGTGGGACCTGGTTTCACGGCCAGGGATCTACTCTGCATTAATTTGATAATGGGAAAATGTTTGCATAAGAACTTCATTAATGCAAAACAAATTTCTTAGTTTCATATTACTTTAATATTAACAATGATATGTCTTAAAGTGTCCACATTTCATTAAATTTCAGTAAACTGTATAGTTTGAACAAGATGTGAATATAAATTATTCATGTACAAACAAAGCATTCATGTTTCTACCAAAACTAACCTTTGGGGAATCACAGGTACCATGTGATAAAAATGACTGAAAAGGATACAGATGCCAGGGGAAAATGGCATTAAGCTTGATTTTGTAAGTACCCAGTGTTGCCAACTGAAGTGAGGACATAATTAATGTGGAATCAGTTTTCAATATGAGATTTTATAGACAATTATAAAAATTACCCCCAGGTCAGATTTAATAGTTAAATGATTTTCAGGAAAAAAGAGATAATTATTCCTACTCTGTTGCATTCAACAACAAAAAAAAGTTTTTGTGTCTACCGTGTGCTAGATACAGAGATTATAAAGGTAAGATTCAGTTTCTGATTACAAAGCAATTACAGCTACAGGAACTCATGGACTAAGTTTAAACCACTTTTTAAAACTCATGTAATTTTTCATAAATTTTGGTCTTCAAGTTAAAAAATGAGAATAAAATTATGTATTAATATTTTTGTGAAAGTGGTTCGTACCTGATTAGACATTCACCCCAAAATTCACATTGGGCCCTCAATTATCGGGACTGTTTTTTCATAGACATCTAAATCACCGTTTAGCTTTGTATTTCATAAAAAATCATGATGGTCTTTCTACTTGATGTGTCTACAGCAACAGCACAGCACCTGGCAATAAAGTAGAATTTATATAAATATTGCTAAACAAATGAAATAAACAATTAATGTATACTGAATATTGATATTTTAAAATATGCCTCCTGAGTCCTTGGTGGAATGATACCAAATAATTTCATTATGTAAATGCAAAACAAATTAAAATTATCTCAAATAAAACTAATTACTGAGAGCCCTGGCTGGTGTGAATGAATGGTCTGATTAAATCTGACCACTTACTTTTTGTGAAACATAATTTAGCAGATCTGCACATGAATAGAAGAGGAAAATTAAATTAGTTTACTTAAAATGGAAAATTCTGGAAGAGTTCACAAATGAAATAGTCTCATTGATCAAAAACCATGTCTTCTGCGATTTGTGAACTATTTAAATATCACAGGAATAACTATCATTTGAGCCAGGATCTGACTGGCACTGAGCCATTTTGTCATTCACCCAGTGTGAGTCCTGAGTTTGGATTATAAACATTAGCAGGAACTCTCTATTCAATTCTCTATTCTATTCTCTCTTCAATTCAGCCAAATTCTGATGTCAGTTTATGCAAATGTGGCTCAGTTGCAGCCTTGATTAACTCAGGTTTCATACTCTGACTACTACATAATGTGATGGTATTACCTGCTGATTTAAAACCTTTCTGGAGCCCTCCAGTCCGCCAAGATAAAGTCCACACTCACAAAGTCTAGACGGCTCTCAAGATCTGCCTTTCCACCCTCTGGCCCCAACTCTGCTCCAGAACAGCCATCCCACTCCTCTCTCAGCACCTATGGAGGCTCAGCTCCCTCTTAACTCCGAGCCTCGGGGTTTGCAGTCCCTTTACGAGGAAAGCTCTTCTCACTCTCCACCTGGATAACCCATTCCTGCTCTTTGAGTGTCATTTTACACTTTATTTCCCTGAGGAGAAAATGATCATATCCTAAGATTGGAGGATAGGTATTGTGTTTACCTTGTTGAATCCACAGCATTAAGTAAATCCCTAGCCTTTATAAAGATTTCATTCATCCTTTCAATCCTTCACTCATCCAACAAATATTTATTGATCATCTAATACCTGCCAGTCATTGTTCTAGACATGAGAGACGTAATAACAATGTGGTACCAAGCCCCTTCCTCCTGAGGCTTACACTCCTGTGATTCATACAGGCAAGTGAGACATGAAGACAGATCATTTCAGAAGGTCATGAACACTAGGAGGAAGATCTGTCATGGGTCTGGGGTAGGGTCTTCTTGGAGAAGGTTTCATTTGAGTGGGGTCTAAAAAAATAAAGCCACAAAGCATCATGGTTTTAGGCGACAGACAAATCCTGAGGCATGCTGCAAGTCCTGGTTTGCAGTTTGAATTTGATTTTAAATCATAAAGCCACTGGAGGATACAGAGCAGAGGAGGGCCATGTTCCCGTAAAGCTTTAGAAAAATTACACTGTTGCTAATGAAATGTAGGAGAAGCACGAGTGGAAGCAGAAGTGATGATGGCCTAGGGTTTAGAGGGATGACTGGCAAGATTCAGGATCTAATTTGGAAATAGAGTTTTGAAGCCATCTGATAGTTTAAATGTAGAAGATGAAAGAGAGAAATCAGTAAGTACTTACTGAAATTAATTCTCTTATTTCATTTTAAGAATAATGCAAAAAGAAGAGTTTTACAGTACATCATGGTTTCTCAATCTCAGCACTACTGACATTTTGATCTGGATAATTCTGTCGTGGGGAACTGTCCAGTGTTTTGTAGAATGTCTAGCAGCATCCTGACCCCAACACACTAGATGCCAGAAGCAGCCAATTAAGTCTCCAGACATTGCCAGATATCCCCAGGGAATAAAATCTGACCTGGTTGAAAAACACTGGATTAGATACATAAAATGATACTTCATTTGTAATCATATTGTAAATATGATGCTATGCTATATTTATGGGAAGTGATAATATTTTCTATTCTTAAAATTTTCAAGTAAAAGATTATAACCATCTTTTCTAGATGGCTTGTTGGCAGCTGTTTTGTGAGAATCTTTACAGATGCATCAGTCAACAATTAATATTTATTTTAATATTTAGAGCAAGGTATCTGCAGTACAAGCCTGCTGATAAATCCTGCCTATGCCATTCATTGGCTGGGGTTAGATGATAACAACCTTTCTCATGGGGATTGTTTTGCACGGAAAACCTGAAAAACACCTACAACAGTTCCTGGCACACAGTAAGCACTCAATACGTTAGTTGCTGTTGAGAAAACTACCAGCGGCTTATGGGGGACTCCACAAAGAAAAGTAACTTTCTCTTCTCAAAGAACCATATCTGTACCTCCTACCAAATAACAGTAATATAAGAGGTGATTGAAGTTACTGTGACTTATTTCAGAGTCCCTGTCAGGATGAGACGAGTCATGGAATGGGGCTTTATCTAGAGGCTGCTTGACACTTGTCTCAGATGCTTCAGGGACATTTCTGCCTATCCTCAGCCCTCCCTCTTCTCAATGTAGAGGCATTTCCAGGGTAGAGTGATTAGGAAAGCAGTGGGTGGCTCTTTGGAAGTTCTGGAGAATGTGGATTCTCTTCAGAGACTGGAGGTATGAACAAGCTGAAGAGTGACATTGATTAGCCGTTTAATTCATGACGTACTTAAGAGATGCAATTTTTTTCTTATACAAAACATCACAGTTATAAACTGATGCCCACTATAACTAATCTGACATCATGAGTTATGTGACTCAGTCTCAGAGCAAAGAATGCACAGACCAAGAATTATAAGCAACTACAAAATAACTCAAGTATTCTGTGTATTTTTCCCATGAAGTGAATAGTACATGTACACAGTCCATGGCTATGTTTAGCTTTTTTTCCTTTTCTTCATATAAATAAATCCCTTAAGCCTCATGGCTTATACCTACCATCCCCCAAACGTCTTCCTCAGTCTGAATCTTACCCATCTCTTTTTTTCTACTGCTCCCTTCTAATTTTCAATCTGCAATACAACATTCAAAAGGTCAAATATGGTAGATAAGAGAGGAAGAAAACTGAGCAGGGGAGGCTAGCCTACTCATTGATGGACAAATGGCAAAAACACAAGGGATGATAATACACTGATATATTTGTCTGATCCCAGCAGTGTATAATTTTGCCACACTGTTTTCTTCTTTCCTAAAGTTTCTCATGTTTTAAATTGACCTCTTGATGGACAAATCATGGATCAAATAGTACATTTGTCCAGTATGATCTCTACACTGTCCCATCTTGTTCGATTTTCCTTGCCAGACTCTACTGCCCTCCACCAGTCTCAGGTAAATTAGCATATGTGTATTCATTTCAGGTCACATTTTCAAATCCTCCATGATTTATGGGTTGTACAGTGTCGATACAGGTTAAATTGCAAATATAAGTATACTTATATTAATATTTAATATAATTTAACTCTTATTTAATTAAACTATTTCCTCAACTACTCCAAAAATACTTTGTTGCCTTGCACATATGGTAATCTCCACCTTCACATCATTATACTTAACATGCCCTTCCTTAGTAAAATCCTCCATCCTCTCCTTTTTACCAAATAGTTTTGCTCACATTGAAGGCTCATTTCAGCTGTTTGCAATGAAGCTTTCCTACTCTATTAATTTATAATAATTCCTCTATTTTAACAAGTGAAGCATTAATAATTTATACTATCCAAGATGTCAGTTGACTAGAAAATTTTTTGTACTAATTGTTTTTACTTTATAAGCCTCATTTCCTCAATAAGATTGTGAGATCTTCAATCAGTGGAGCTTGCTGGCATAACTAAAGAAGATTTATCTTAATTACCACAAATGAGAAATAAAATGTCTTTTTGATGTCTCTCTTAGGCATATATTTATCCTTACCCTGTCCCTTAGCACCTAGCACTTAAGTGGGCACATACAAGGTATCCAATGAATATTTGTTCACATGACATGGCAGATAGGCAAATACCTTCATTACATGTATTTATATAACATAAAAGAGAATGATATCCCTCACTAAAGATTCCATGGGCCTGTAATATATGAACTGTGTATGTTATGTGAGTTCTTAGGAAGTGTTCCGTATAACTTAAAAAAACAATATTTAATTGATGCCAAAGATTTTTTTCCTTATCTAGGAAATAAAATTATAAGTTGCTCAAGGTAGAATTTAAGCAGTGGTTCTCAAATTTCAGCAGAATCAGAATCTCCTGGAGAGAATGTGATACATTAAGCAAGCTGCTGAGTTGACCTCCAAGTCTCTGATCAATTGGCCCAGGGCTGGGTGTACTTACTAGAACTTTTGGATTTACTGTGTTAGTGAATCTGAAAGCCTATGTGATTATATGACTAAAACCTGGATGCAAGCGTGGTCTGCCTTTAAAGATGTTGAGATTCAAAATTTTCCCGGCACAGTAGAGAGAAAGGAATGCAAAACTTTTTGCAAGAAGAATATTAGAAACAATAAGCCTGAGAAAAGAAAAACAATAAGCCTGTTCCTCCAAGTGTTGGAACCCTGTAATCAAAGGACAGGCTTTGTATATGAGTAGAATTTAATATTTTATATTCAAGATTCAATTCCTACACAGTTAATGATTCTTAAAGTGTCACTGACTCCTAGTGTGGATACCAATTTAGAACTGGATCCAAAGCTAGGACTTCTATTTCCTAAGTGAGTATTTTTCTATAAAAGTATAATTTTAGCAGTCAAGCTCCAGGACTTTATTTATTTTTGTCAAAATTACTTTTTCCTAATATTATACAACAGAAAGTAGCCAGACATAATGGAATGACATCATAGGAGCTTAGTATTTTACTAAACAGAATAGTTACATATCAGGGTGTTTACAATGAATTCTCAGAGAAATAGCAGACATTATCTGTTAAGAATCTAAAAAGTACCTTTGCCAATTTTGTATTCTGAAGGAATTTTTTGGATGATGACTGAGAATGTTACTTAATATTATTAGCTAGTTTTAGTGATACTTACATAGATGAATAGGCCACTGTGAAATTACAATCAAGAGGATATGATCTGATGCTGTATTTATTAATAAACTGTGCTTTTTGGAGACTTTCTCTGATGCAAAATATACTGAAATAAATTTTAGGCACATTTTAATGTCTTATCAGGAATCAATATAATGAAACTTTGGACTGAAAAATGGTATCTGAATAAAACCTTTGTATTTTCCATTTAAGACTAAGTGCCTTAAATATCTCAATACAGGAGATATGTCATCAAAGATGTCCCTTTTGGATTAATATATTTAAACATTAATAAAGCACTAAAATTACCCCAATTTTGACATAAACAGTAAATCAAAAGTTAAGAAAAGAAAAAAAAAATCCTGTACACTAGAGAAAGAAGTAATTAAGGCAGGAACTGAGTGAACAGAGTGAGAGGAGGAATTCAGGGAATCATTTTTCAGATCAAATCAAGTAGATTGTTATAAAATAACAATAAAGGGAGGATTTTGATATCAGATAGACCTAGGTTTAAATTCTGGCTCTTTCATTTGTCTGCTGTGGGACTTAAGTGTTGTGTTTAAATCCCCAAGTTGCTCTGTTTTTCTCTGTAAAATGGGGCTAATACCTGACTTTCCATATGTCATACTCTTGACTTGGAGTTTGTCTCTGTCCCTCATCACGACTGCACCTACAACCTGTAGTTCACAATTTTAATATTGCTCCTTCAGCAAAGTCTTCCCATGTCACCTGAATTTATCTTTTATGGATTTGACAACAATGGAAGTTGATAAACGGTGGTTAGTGTTTAATGTCTCTCCTCTTTGCTAGTCTGGTTATGAGAACAGAGGTTATTTTTGTATTGTTAGTAGCATCCTCTCAACATATGCTCAATATACATGTATAGGATGGATGGATGGATATCACAGAAAGCGTCTGACACAAGTAGATAGGCAATAAATGACAGTTAATACTATGTTCATCGTTTGTATTTTTATATTATAATTGCTATAATTTACTGTGAAGACTTTAATAAAAATATGCTGTGGTGTTATTTTGTGCAGTGACCTTTTTTGTCCAACACAGATTAGAGACTATAATATAAAAATCAAAGGGCAAATTTTATCACTTCATCAGATGACTACGCTGGGTCTTAACTTACTTGCAGAGTTTTACAGACGCAGAACTTTTTAGAATAGGAAGTTTTCCTTTTGTTCTGATGCCACAAAAAATGCTGATATTCTCTTTAGTTTATATTTTTTTAAACAATTCACTTTTGACTGTAGGCACAAGCATTAAGACATGGTAAATGATCCACTCAGCACATTCAGGCATCTGCTCTTCTGTACGGCTAGCAAACTTAGCACAGAGAGTTAGAGGTCATAACCCAATCCAGCCAGGTGGCCAAGATCCATCTTTCCTCCAAACAGGACCTTTTCTACCAGCTCTCTGGTCCCAGGGAGGCACTGTCAATTTGCTGGAAACTCATATGGCATGTATGCACCCAGGTCAGTACATACAAAAGGAGAGGTAACTATTCTTCCAAGACTAACTCCCCCAAAATCCTTGACCCCTATTCCATAAAGGACTCATACAAAAGAAATTCTGCTGAAAGATTAAATTCCCTCTCTGGTAAAGCCTGGACCATTCCCATAATGAGGACTGAGGAATGAATAGTCTGAGCCTTTTAAAAACTGTTAGGACCCTGACTTAAACAGCATTACTGAAAAGAAAGGATGCAAAAGTCTATTCCAAGAGTTAATTGTTTTCCTTATAAAAGTCATAGAAATTGATCGTTGAGAATACAGCTAAGCGTAATAACACTACTTACTGAAAACCATTGTCAACAGTGGTGTTTGATCTCTCTGGCCCCTTTGAGATGTATGTGTGTGTAGAAATTTATGATCTAGATAAGATGGATAAATCTTTAGTTTTTGTCTACTTTATGTATACGAAACAAATGTAAAATATTATGTATATGAAACAAATGTAAAATACCACAGTACTTCATAAACGTTATTCCATTTTTTTCTATACTATAATTGTATTGATTATGTAATACTGTTATTATAGAATATTTACATAATAACATTATTGTTGGAAAATTTACATATTAACTTAGTGTTGAACATTGTATAGTTTTCTTTCTTTATACATATAAAGCTCTAGCATTTTTCACGCGTATTTGCATATCTGACTGATGGTTTTATCAGGATTATTTCTAAAAGTGTAATTTCCTGGTAAACAGTATGCAAATCTTCAAAGATATTATTACATGTTGCCAAACCATTATCCACAATTTTTGTACCAATTGTACTCATTAGTGCGTATGGAGGGATCTGTTTCCTGGTGCCTCCAAAACGCCAGTCACTTATTAAGCTTAAATGTGTTGTGCTACACTGGTGCCAAGAAAGAAACTGATACGCCACGGCTTTGCTCTTCAGGAAAGTAAAGGTGTCTGGGTGGCGCTGTCCCAGACACTCTGAAGCAGAGCTAGTTTTCTGGGTCAGCTGAAAGAGCTCCCAAAAGATTTTCCCTCCACGGGTGACTTTTCCTCCGTCTGAAACTGCCTGTGGGTACGGGTCTGCAGAATTTCTCTGCTCCATAGCTAATGCGTATTGAATGCTCACAATGTGCTTGACGCTGATATAAGTTAATGTTTACAATTACCTTATAACATAGCTACCGTAACCCCAACTTCCAAAATACCTGCTGTTACACCAAAGTTCTAAATGGGAAAACTGAGGCACAATAAAGTTAAATAAATTATAACTTGCATGTTCTGCAACCAGTTAAGTGATGGAACTGAGATTTAAATGAAGCTGGCCCAACCCAGAGTGCCCGCTCTGCACCACGACATGACATGCTGGAGAAAAGAGTGGTGATGAGTGGGAATGCACCTTTCTCTCTGATGTGTGTATTTGTGTAGAAAACATGTGAATTGATTTGACATAACAGTTTTTTTTTTTTCCCTTTGGCAATCCTATTCTTTTCTATGCCTGGAGCTCAGACTGAACTAATTTATGCTGGATCTATTGACACATAAACTTACAGTAACCAGCATTGTATTCAAACTTGTAAGTGAAACACTCAATTTCATTTATATGAGCCAATCGATAGATTCAAATACTGCAAATTGAAACAAATGGCATCTGTGTGCTTACTCTAATTCCAACTTGTACCTGAAAGCATTATTGCTATAGTAACCGATTTTATCGTACTCAAAAAAAAGATTCTCAAAAAAATTCTATTAACCTAGAAATACTGAGTTAGTTTCTGCTGTCTTATTAGCAATCAATGGTAATAAAGACTCTGAAGGTGCCTTAGAGAATGCTTAACTATCTTTTTGAGATCCTCTGTGAACAAATGAAAGAGAGGCTTATAAAAAATTAATTAACTCGTCCTAAAGACTATACATATCCAATTAAAGTATAAATAAAATACTGTTAACTCACCATATGTTGCTTGATGTATAATAGGTGATTTATGCAGGAGGAAAAAATAAGCAATAAAAATATTTTAGAACTAATCAGTTACCTTAACCTAGTTCCCTTTAAAGGCACGTCTTCTAGTTTGAGAATTTTTCTCTATTTTCCCCTTAAATTATTCCTCTTTAGAAGATGGCCAAATGGCCCAAAATAATTCACAGGAACACACAGAAAAGGTCTCTGATCTTGTAAAGATGTCCAGGGAAAAGAGGATCATTATTATGGTTATCTGCAAGTCTGAAATCTTCACAAACTGCTGGGTACAGATCCCTTTAGATATTTTATTTAATTTTTCAACTCAGTCTTACCTTCCTGGTAGAGGAAGAACTTAGCCAAGGCCCTCTTCATTTTGAAGTCCTTAAACAAGAAATTTGGGAGTATTTTTTTTAATTACCCATCACTATAAAATTATTTTAATGAACTACTAATTAAGAAGGGTTGTCACTCAAAACACTCTCCATGACACTGATGTGAATTAAGGGCTTATACTCCAAAGTAACTTGGAAAAGACACGGTGCATTAGCATGCTTTTTTGTGCCTTATAATGTCACATGTTACATTTTGTCATGTTATCTCTGATCTTTTCACCAGGGAATAGCTTAACTGAAGTGTACTGCACCTTAAAAATTACCTGCTTGTCCTAGACCATGTGACTTGAGTATGAGGTTTATAGCATCACAAAGATTAGATTATGTCTCAATATGAGCATGCAGCACTGAATCTAAGAAACGAGTATTGTGTCCCTTAACATGGCTATCCAGAAGACTGCAGTACGTTTTAGACTTCCTCAGCACTCTTACGTCCACAGTGTTTTCATATGTGATCAGGGCTCAGTCCTAACCACCACTCTATGCCCTAAGTCTCATTTGATGACTTGTACAGGTTGAATCAGGAAATTAAATCTCTCTCACTCAGAGATATGCAGGAGACCACTCACCACTCTTACAGCAGTAGTAAAACCCAAGTGGAATAATACTTAATTTATAATTAATTCCATAGAACCTTTTATATTAGCAAGAGTTTCACAAATATTGTAGTTTCTGCATTTAGCCAGAAGGCACAGAAGACTCAGGAGACTGCTTTTCTGATTGTAATCCTGAGAATAAGCCAGAGAAGCTGTAAAGTCACAGTAAACCACGCTGGAGTAACCAGTATCAGATTCTGCCTCCTGGCATAAACAACTGGGAAGACAATTGGGCACAATATATGAAACAGCTGACTTTACACATTGAACAACAGGCAGTGTAGGGCTGTGATCCCTGAGAAAATTAAAATGAACAAAGAAGTTTATAAATTGCCCTGAGGTTTTTCATGGAGGCACTTACAAAATCAGCTTATAAGAGCAGACCATGGAGATTCTGCTGAATTGAGGAGGCAGAAGTTGCATTCTGATGAGGTCCTAGCAGCCGAAATTTTAAAGACAGCGTATTGGAGAGGAGGGAGATGTGCAGAGAAAGAGCTCTAGAAATCTGCGTGGAGTTCCACTTGGATTTGTTTCTGAACGTTGATTTGTTCGTGTACAGCATAGATACCCTGAAGCCAGGAAAACAGACACTCTTAATTATAAAATGAACAATTCCTAGAGATCACCCAGAGATATAAGATGTTCAGGTTACAACATGCCATAGAAGAAATGTCTCAGTGAACAATCAGGGTACTCAGTGGAGAAATCAGGAAAATTATATCTCAGCAATAAGGTTAATTTATACCACAGCAAACCTAGTCCAGACCCACCCTAAAAAGCTTTAAAAAGAAGCTTCCATCAAGCTGTTCCACAAATTACTTGATACCAAAACTAACTTCAATATTTTTTTGTGTGTTTTCATTTTGGTTTTTATGGAAGTATGGTTTATTTAGAATATTCTGCTAATTTCTGGTGTATAGCATAGTGATTCATATATAAATATGTATAAATATTATTTTTCATATTCTTTTTTTTACACCAAGTTGTATTTTCATTTTTATTTTGCTCAAAATATTTTAAAATTTCTTGAGACTTCTTTGACCCATGTGTTTTAGGTATGTTGCTTAATTTCCAAATATTTGGGGCCAGTATAGCTATCTTTCTGTTATCAATTTCTAGTTTAATTCCACTGTGGCCTGAAACACATTTTGTATGATTTCTATTTTAGAAAATATGTTAAGTATTTTTATGGTCACCCAGCTGGCAAAGGATACACAGGTTTTTATTCAAGCCCACTGTTTTCTAAAAGGTATTCTCCTTCTACAAGGAAGGCTCACATGTATGCAACGTACTATTCATAAACCTAGCAATAACAGAGGTGGTGCATTCTGGAGAACTATTAGGACAATTACCATGCAGCTCCAACCTCTCAGTTAATATTATTTTGACTCCATTCAGCCCTTCTCTTCAGTTCACAGTAAGACCAAACGAGCAGTGTTTAAGCATAAAATTAAAAGTCCAAACTGAAACACAAACACTACTGCATGGCTAACACACACACTTCCCTCGAAGGTCTCTGCATGCAGCACTGATCCTGCAGAATCTTTTTACATTTATACCTTTACTACAACAGCCCTCAGTCAGCAATTCCTTTGAACTTTAGGTGCAATTCCACAGAGGCTGTTATAAATTCTTCAGGAATCCTGTGTTTTGGTGGAAACAACACAAAGGCTTCATCAAGCACAAGTAAAGCTGGTGACTTTTAAAGCTGACTTACTTTTCCTGAGACACTTTGATCAGACTGCTTTATTAAAAGCACTCTGCTCAGCACTGGACTTTCCAGAACCTTATGGAGGAGAGTGAATGTCCTTCACTTCTTGACATGACCTCATAGAAGCCCAGTTCAAGGGCAGATCCATGTGGTCTTTGTGCCACACCTCATAGTGATGGCAACCGTGATGACAGCCCAGCCTCCCCAGAGTCCAGTGTCTGCCAGGAGCTGCTTCCCCGGAGAGACAGCAGGTGTTTGCACACAGGGAGAAGGGGAAGGAAACCAGCCTGAGGGGCTTCAGAAAATAATATTTCTGACTTGACTGCTAAACACATACTTTGTAATAATTTTCCTGGCTGCAGGATAGGTTGTATATTTTTATTTTTCTCTTCTTATTTTGTTTTCCCCAAAATAGATTGAGAAGAGATGTTCAAAAACAAAGCAGTTTCAGAATGAATGTTACTGCCAGGAAGTTCACATTCATTTCAGCCACAAAACTGATTCCTGTTGGATTTCTGCACTGTGGTGTTGTAAGACGGTTTCTCTACTACTGACTAATTTCAAATAACTTGTAACATTGAGTATGATTTCAACCTTGGCCACTCAGTTAAAGTTAATGATGATTTCTCTATTCTTTGTCATTAATATTTTTCTGTAAAAACTCTTTATAATACCTTGTTATCTAGTGAAATCCTACATTTTCCAGTTCTTAGAATTTGAACCAAGAATAGGAAGGAAAAAAAAGGAGAGAAAAAAGAACATATTCAAATGTATTCAAGGAGTCAATGGAATATAAAAATAGCATCTCTTTCCCCCATATTACACTTTATTCCATCTGACACACTACACACTGACTATAACTCCCATTAAAATGGAGATATTATCTTCCTCCCCTAGCATCTAAATCAGTGCCAGGGAAAGAGGAGGCATTTAATAGATGTTTATTAAAGGAATGATCAAGATTGGTGTGGCTTCCAGTTCTCCTGTTTTTTAAATCTGATGCACTCTACACACTAATTCCACTGTCTGTGACATTAAATGTGTGTCATTCTCATGATAGTTTTTGAACTCTCCTGAAACTGATCAATTTCTTTCACATAGGAAGGAAAATTAGCAACACAACACCGCATGACAAATGACATTATGAGGATGAATTACTTACTTGAATAACTGAATCATCATGGGTAAATTTATAGCAACTATAAAAAATATATCTGATTTGGAATCAAAGAAGCATTGAAATAGATACACCTTTAAGATCTGAAAGGTCACACTAAACTGGCAGAAATGAGGGTAGTGATTTATTTCAGGTCCCCTGCAATATGAAATTGGCCATCTGTCATAGAATCTCACTAAGAATCACCAGGATCTGAGACACATGCTGCACAGAAGAGGAAAAAAAAAAACTTAGAGTGACTTCTGACTGAGTCACAGGGAACTGTCTGGGCAAACTGTCTTTTGAGTTCTCTCAAGAGGACACATTCTTATATTAGTCAATCAGCCACATTCAAAATAAAGACAAAGATCTATGAATTGCTTCATTTTCTGTTTATGAGTAGAGTCAGCTTTACTTTGTAGGAAGCAATAATACATTGTGAGAGGTTTATAGTATTTAATTCATTCTTAAAGTTATCAAAGATATCATTGCCTTAGAAATTAACCCCTTTAACTATGCTTATGACATACAGCAGTCCCCTGCCCACATCAGCTCCTAATTTCTGCTCTCCAGTAGAAACAATTTATAAAATTTCTAGTAAGTAGCCATTTTTACGTACAAACTGGCAAATCATATGGTTCAGCTTCCTACTTTCACTGTGTGTATGCATAAGCAATGTAAAGTATCTGCTCATGGGTCAAACATGGAATTCTTTAATCAACATTACTTTTTAGAATAATCTGTATGTGTAACTCTAGCTAATTCATATTATTCTCTTCCATAATATCCCATGTATTTATCCAATTTCCTTGTGACAGGCATTTCAGTTATATTCACATTTTGTTGTTTACAAACAGCACTGCTGTAAATACTCCTGTTCATGCCTTCAGTGTCTCTGTTTTACAATTCTTCTGGGTTATATACTTAGCAATGGAATTTCTGGATCTTAAAGTATATACATCTTCACCTTTACTTGGTGTTGACCGACTGTGATCCAAAATAGCTGTATCACTGTACCCTCCTGAGAGCAGTATGTAAATATTCCTCTGCCCCTTGGCTTCCAATCACTGACAGTGCTTTGTAACGTCAGAAGTTTTCCCAATATTCTTTACATCCATCCTGGTGCACCACCAGAGCCCACCTCTCCCAGAGACACCTGGGAATGCCACTTCTGAGGCTCTGTGATGCAAATCAGGTTACTGATTCTTGTCCTTCTCCACTCACTGCTTTGATTCTGGTTTTCTTGGATCTGTTATATCAGCTCCTGCTTGTCTTTCTGCTTTCCACCCTACAAAATTTGGTTGTCATCGTCACCTATATTTTCTTCACCTTGGTGGATTTATGCCTTTATAAATCCCTAAAATAGTATTATTTTAGTGGCGTTTCAGGCAGGATTTCAGATAAACCAGTGTGTTCAATCATTCTTTAACTAGAAACCATTTTATAGTGTTTTATTTGTATACACATCAGTCTCTGTTGCAAGTACTCAACTCTGCATTATAGCTCGAAGCAGCAATAGACAATACATAAATTAAAGGGCATAGCTGTGCTCAAAGAAAACAATATTTACAAAAACAGAGCGAACTGGATTTGGCTTATGAGCCATATTTTGCTGACCTCTCTATAAACCCACTGCCTGGCTGGCTGACATTTTGAGTAGTGTGTGAAAAAATACATTCCCCAATATACATTGCTTCCAGGACTTGCCTTGGCCATACCTCTGCCATTTATACATTAGCTGTGAGACCTTATAACTCACTAATGAAAATTCAAGAGAATCTTCTCTCTCCACTCTCAGTTTCAGGTTTTTCTGACCATTCCAATCTGAATGGAGGTGAGCTAGAAGAGGCTGACAGAACATTGTCTGCCTCCAAAAACCCAAGTCAGTTTTTTAGTTGATCTCATGTCTGAACTTAGGAGCAGCAAGTGAAGCAGTGTTGGGGTGGGCTCTCTGTAAACTGCTTTCACACATTCTTGCTGGGTTTGTCTTTGAGCAACAAGCCTGTGTAGACCACCAATTGTGTTTTTCATCTGATTACATAATTCCCAATCAATCTCCACTGGAAATCAGAATTCTCTTGAATTGTATTTGTCATTTTCCTTTCACTTAAGTGGAATTTTAAGCATGGTGGAAAACAGTACGAGAGGAAAACACAATTTCAGATATTTAGGACTTGCTGTACATGTAGCATTCCATCCCTCAGATTCTGGCAGAGGAGCATTGTAGGAGCCAGCACAGCTGTAAATATTGAAGGATAGGATTTGTGCCAATGCTGCATATGGTTTTAGATGAACAATGAATATTCTATTATCTGGTGTGTGATGCCAGGGAGGAAGTGGGTTTGTAGAGGCCTGGAGCAGCTGAACCTACATCACAGAATATACCCTTTTGTTATCACTGGTGTCTAAAGTCTAAAGATGGATTGAGGGACTCATTTGAAGAAGAAAGACAGGGTGAGATTGCTAATAAATTACAGCCGTGTCCAAAATTGGCACCAGCACTTGCTACAATCAAATACATTTTGAATGACCTGCTAGTGTCCCTAGTGATCTGTACTTTATCTGAGCTGCCTGGATGGATGGATTTCCAAACATTAGTAGCATGGTGTTTCATTCCTGTCCCTAGAGAGGTCTCCATTATAAAAGTTTCATTTCTACCTTCTGATCAGCTATTAAAGGATTAAGCTATCCTCATTTCTCCAGCACACTGTGTGTGTGTGTGTGTATACACACACACATATATATACACATATATATTATATCTTAAGTGTATGTGTTCTTATGTGTATATACGTATATATGCATATACATACATATATACATGTACACACACACACATACATGTTTCTCTGACAGGAGTTTCCCAAAAGCAGATTTCCAATTAAATTAAAAGACTATTTGGCCAAAGAAGAGTATCTTTCCCACTGAGTAAAAATGAAGTTTCAACTTACGACGGCTTCAGTGGGCTGTCAGGGCTTTCCTGCCATGCTGCTCACTCATTCCTGGTCAGACAGGCTCTGCGTGGTCAAGAAGAGCTGAGAGGCTGGTGCTCTGACCATGAGGAGAAATACAAATCAGCATTCACTGACCATGCTAATGTTTGATTCTGTTTGAAAATATCTGAAGAATTCTCATGAATGTTACTTAAAATGGCCCCTGAGCACTCAATGATGATCTGAAGTGGAATAAAATCATAAATTTTCTTGAGCCCATCAGAGGCCTGAAGTTGCAGTGTAGTGAAGCGGGGTAAATTCCAAATCGTGACAACCCACCTAAGCAGAGGCAGAATAAGGAAGTCTTTCACCTTTGCAGAACACAGACAGAAGAGGCAGCTACCAAAGTAAGTGGATACTAAGCAGTCAGCCGCAACGCTAACAGTCACCAAGAGTGGGCTAGCGTTAACAGTTTAGAATCATTGGAGCCACAGACACAAGGGAAATGTGTACTGACTTGCAACCTTTTTTCCATAGTTCTCCACTGAGTGCCTACGTGAAATACCCAGAATTAGTTCTGGATAAACACCCATAAGTGAAATTGTTAGATCACAAGGTAGTTCTATTTTTAATTTTTTGAGGAACCTCCATACTGTTTTCCATAGTGACTACATCGATTCACATTTGCATTAGCAGTACATGAAGGTTCCCTTTTTTTCACATCCTTGTCGACACTATTTGTTGTGTTGTTGACAATAGCCATTCTGACTGGTGTGAGCTGGTATCTCATTGCGGTTTTAATTTTTCATTTCCCTTATGATTAGTGA
Source organism: Camelus dromedarius (assembly GCF_036321535.1). Taxonomy (NCBI): domain Eukaryota; kingdom Metazoa; phylum Chordata; class Mammalia; order Artiodactyla; family Camelidae; genus Camelus; species Camelus dromedarius. The sequence goes on along the minus strand of NC_087465.1, from coordinate 6,812,256 downwards.
TGCTGAACATCTTTTTATGGGTCTGTTGTCCATCTGTATGTCTTCCTTGAAAAAATGTCTATTTAGATCCTCTGCCCATTTTTTAGTCAGATTCTCTTTTTTTATATTCTTTCTCCTCTGTTTTGCCACTTTCTATCAGAACTTGGTCTTTAAAAAAAAAAGATATTCTTATATATGTCCCTAAATTCCCCCTTTTCACTTGAAAAATGGAAACAAAAATAGACAAATTTTAATTTCACCTTCATTTGTGATCCATAAAAACACATGGTTTACATTATTCTAAAGTCATTTGTTTAATTTGCATTAATTACTGAGGGACTAAACTCTTCACCATTTTTAGATTTCTAAGCCCCATTAGGACAATGATGTTGTTTCTAATCTCAGAGAGTTTTAAAATCTCTGACAGTAACTGGATTAGTCTTTACAGCATTAGTGAATCTGGGGTTCTCTAGCTAGTGTGAGACAATGAAACTTTAAAATATTTAAATTTACTTTAAAATATTTTTAAGAGTATAAAATCATTTGTATTATGTTAAATTTCTTAAGAAAAGGATTATATTTATTACAGTTTGAAGAAAAACATGAATGTTGTATATTTATACAAATAAAAAGGCAGTGTATTGGATCAGCTTCTATAAATTTAAATGTGTGTACACTCTAAATTTTATAGAACCTTGAGCAGGATCTGCTGTGTAGAGAAGATGGGGAAAGAGAAAATATACGCAGGATGAACAAGTTAAAAAAATGTTGACAGGAGCAAAGAAAATAATGTAAATTTCTCTTATGTTGTTAAATATATTCAATTCTCAACATTCTCAGTAGTTGTGCCCTATAAATTCACCACAAACACTAAATTGGTGAATGCTGAACCAGTGTTCCTAATGGAAATGCAGGCTTAGGTTCCTGTAAGACTCTGGTGTAACATTTTCATCAATAGATCAATACATAATCTTGTTTTATGCGTGCTTCTGTTCAAAGACATTTTATGTAATATGTTTTGTTGATTAATTAACATTCAATTCATGGCCAAGAGCAGTATAACTTTGCCTAAACTAAGCGATCCAATTATGTGTATTATCCAATACACATATTTTCTCTGTAAAGTATATCACAACCTTCTTATATTTAGGAATTCTAAACAACCCTTCAGCAGAATGCTTGAGGGCCATTTTGAACAGAAAAATCACCAACAAAGAAATCACAAAAATGTTTTTTAAAAATGTCTCACTAAATAGAATGCACAAAGGACACTTGTTTACTGCACATGCATGTTGGGTGACTCAAAACTTTTGCCCCTCTCTGCACATGTCCACGTATGACCACAAAATCACAAGTACTGATACTGGCGTTACAAATAAAGTTAGAAAGTAGACAAATACACAAAAAAAGGAATCTGAAAATCATGAGGAGAGACTCTACTGTCTCTGACAACCTAGAAGACCATAGGGCTATCCATCCTCTCCCAGGGTGTTCCCATCACGCACCTACTGACCCCGTAGCCCTCAGCCTTTCTCTGCACAGTGTGAAGGGTGATTAATTTATCCATATCCTCACCTTTACTGTGAGCTCTAAGTAAACTCTGACCCCAGTAGAGTAGAGGTAATGAGTAATGAAATGTTAGTCTATATAAAAGGTATATGAGTGAATGTAGTTGTAAAGTCTAATTAATCTACCTCAGGTGTTACCCATTAATGTTCTTCACAGCCTTCTGGGGTACAAGGGAGCATAGAGGGTGGTGATGGAGAAGAAACAGCAAATGTGGAGGACTCCAGGCTTTCTAACTTCACTTCAGTTCAGTTTCTATGTGCTTAATTTAAAGTCAGATGGCAGGGAAAAAAAAATGTTATTCCCTAAATTTGGCAAATAATTTTGCTATAAGAGATCTATCTGGCCAAGTACATTTTTATTATTTTGCATATTGAGTTTAATGAATTTATTTCTGGAAATATTTGTTATTACTTTACATTAATGAGGTAGAAAGAAATGATTTGGAGGGTCAAATTTCCCTAAAAATGCATATTCTGAAAATCCTTAATATGGGCCAATAAGTAATGATGGTAATACCAGCATAGTTGAAGACATTTGTTTTTCTTTACACTGAGTTTCTTATGCTTTGATTCAGGATACAATATATTTATTTATTTATGATACTATATTTATAACAATGCATGTTATAAATATAGAGCAACACATATATAATTGTTTGGAAAACTCAAAGCAAGAGTTTTATTACCATAGGATAAGGTTAGTTTGGACAACACTTACAAATCAAGATTAGTTGTGGTCTTCCTATTTCTTATGTATTTACATGAATATATATTTTAATTATCTTAGTCATTATTAAAAATAATAGTACAAGAATGCCTCAGCAAAAAATGGTGAAAGAAGAAATTCTTAAACCCTTCTCTCCATAAAAACTATGAAAAAATGGCCAAAAAAACTGCCAAAGTCCACTTTTTCACAATTCTGGAAAATAAATGACAAGCTTGCAGCAACCCAGTGATGGATTATAAACAAAATTTTGGTAAGATTAGTGAGCACTTGGTTTTTAACTGACTGTAAACCCACCTCCCAATCCCCAGTGGAAGCTTTAAAATTGAGTCTGCCTTCACAGTACTAGTACCAGAAGGAACAGAACACATCTGATTTGTAATTTGTTATTAGCTCATCTGTCTAGTAGCTCCCTGGATGATATAATCAAAAGGCTTGTCTTTAATCTCACCTGCCTGGAACTCTCCTTTCCTATGATGCCAGCCAGGGGCATTTGTTGAAAATATTTACAGAGAAATGGTTTAGTTATGTCTTAGCATATACATGAAAAAAGAAAGAATCTTAAAGTATGCTCAAAAAGATTAAGAGTTGGTTTTTTATCAGAAATTATGGAAGGCAGTGAGATGACATATTCAAAGTGCTAGAAAAATAGAAAAAGTGTCAACCAAGAATTCTATACCCTGCACTTTTTAATCAAATTCTTTGTTTTTTTGAATAATGAGTTGTCTGAGATCTTTATGTATTTTGGATACATTAAGCCCTTGTCAGATGTGTCATTTATGAATATATTCTCCTATTCAGTAAGTTGCCTCTTATTTTGTTGATGGTTCCCTTTCCTGTGGAAAAGTATTTACTAGTTTGATGTAATCCCATTTGTTTATTTTTGCTTTTGTTTCCTTTGCCTAAGAATATAAATCAAAAAGTTATTGCTAAGACCGATTTCAAAGACCATACTGCCTGTGTTTTCTTCTAAGAGTTTTATGGTTTCAGGTCTTGCATTTAAGTCTTAAATTCTGAGCTTATTTTTGTATATGGTGTGAGAAAGTAGTCCAGTTTGATTCTTTTGTATGTAGCTGGCTAGATTTCCCAACAACACTTACTGAATTGGCTGTCTCTTCCCTGTAGTATATTCTCACCTCTTTTGTCAAAGGTTAACTGGCCATACAAGTGTGAGCTTATGTCCGGGCTCTCTATTCTGTCCCACTGACCTGTGTGTCTATTTTGTGCCGGGACTATACTGTTTTGATTACTGAAGCTTTGTAGCCTCTATGAAAAACAATCCCTCATCAAGTTAAACATAGTATTATCATATGAGCCAATAATTCTCCTCCTAGGTATATACCCCAAAGAATTGAAAACAGGTTTTCAAACAAATACTAGTACAGAAATGTTCACAGTAGCACTATTCACAATAACTAGAAGGTGGAAACAATCCAAATGTCTATCAAAGGATGAACAGATATGCCAAATTTGGTATTCCCAGATAATGGAATATTATGCAGCTATAATAAATAATGAAGTAGTAATACATGTTTTAACATGGATGGACCTTGGAAACATGTTAAGTAAACGAAGCCAGACATGCAATGCCACATATTCTATGATTCTATTTCTATGAAATGCCCAGAGTAGGCAAATCCATAAAGACAGAAAGCAGATATGTGACTTCCAGAGGCTGGGGAAGGGGGCATGGGGAATGACTACTAAATGGGTAGGGAGTTTCCATTTGGGGTGATGAAAAAGTTCTGAAACTAGATAGTGGTGATGACTGCTCAACATTATGAATGTACTTAATGCCACTGAACTGTACATTTTTAAATGCTTAAAATGGTAAATTTTATGTTATGTGTATTTTACCACAATAAAAAAAGTCTCAGCAAGAAACTAACAACCATCTAAAAAATGGGGTAAGGATTTAAATAGACATTTCTCCAGAGAAGTTATATAAGTGGCTGATAAGCCCATGAAAGAAATCCACATCATAAGTCACTAGGAAAATGCAAATGAAAGCCACAATGAGAAATCACTTTATGTTCACTAGGATGGCTATAATAAAAAAGAAAAAAAAGATAAATAACAATTGTTAGCAAGGCCTGGGGAAATTGGACCCTTGTGCATTGCTAATTGGCTTGTTAAATGGTGCAATCTGTGAAGAACCATTCTGCAGTCCCTTAAATAGTTAGAGTTACCACGTGGCCCAACAATTCTACTCCTTCAAATATAACCAAGAGAGGTGAAATCAAATGTCCATGCAAAAACTTATCCATGAATGTTCCTAACAGTATTATTTGTAATAGCCAAAAAGTAGAAACAACTCACATTGTTCATCAGTTGATTGATGAAAGAACAAATATTGTATATCCAAGCTCTGGAATATCATTTGCCCATAAAAAGGAATGAACTACTGATAACTATTGTAAGAATACAGACACAAAAAGCCACATATTATGTGATTTCATTTATATGAAATTTCTGGAGTGAATAAATCCATAGAAACAGAAAACAGATTAGTGAATTCCAGAGCCTGTGGGGAGGAGGCAATTCAGAGTGAATGCTAATTAATATTAAGGTTTCTTTTGGGGAGTGATGAAAATGCTCTGGAGTAGAGTAATGGTGATGGTTGTGCAACATTTCAGTATACCAAAACACACTGAATTGCACACTTTAAAATGATTAAAATGATGAATTTTGTTATGTAAAGTTCATCTTAATTAAAAATAATATGGTACACATATATCGAGATTTTCATTGTAAAAGTATTAGTCATAATATTTTCAGCTGTTAACAACATGCATATGATAATAAACTTGTAAACAATTTAAAATTTTTTGTGTCCTGGATATCTGCCATACTGTGAGGCCTCTGGACTCATCTTACTCTTAGTTGGGCTAAGGCGAAAAAAGTCTTATCTCAACATGAACTTTATATCCTCTTTTGTTGTTATTGCGGTTACCATTCAATGACTAAATAGTGAGTCCATTCTCATTACATTGTATCCTCACTGACATTTCTTCTCTTACAAATTGCTTACTATGCTGCATTCTCAGTTATTGCTGTTTACAGTATGTGCACTTGGCTAGCTAGATCTTGACTCTTACCAAAACCGAAACGACGACAACAACAAAACTGATGTAATAGTTCTGGCCCTGAGGTTGCCTCTGGGATGATGGGGTTTCTCCCATAAAATTCCAACTCTGCGCTCTGTGTGGTTTGCTCTAAAAGGTGGCACCTCAGCCACTGACTTTGACTCAGCTGTTGACTCAGAACCTTGACTCTGAAAGCACACAGCCAGATGTCAGTGGTCAGGGCATTCCTAGACAAAATGGAGTGTGAGGTCCCACTACATTTACAGAAAATAGAGAAACAAGCTGGACAGCACTAAGAAGAAATAATAACTTTCTTAATAAAATTTAGATGTGAGAAATCCTACAAGACAATCACCTGACCTCTTAAAAAAAGAAGGAAAAACTAGAAGAAAGGAAAAAAAGAAAAGAGGAGTATTTGGTCATTTGTGAGAACATTTTCTTCATGTTATTTTCTTGTTTTATGTTATTTATATGCTCCATTACCTGGACTGTTCTTTTTTTTTTTTTTTTTTTTTTAGTCTACTGTAGTCTATAATAAAATTAAAATTATTATGTAAGAAAGAATTATTGAAGTTTTTTTTTAAATGTTCATGCCTATTACTAAGTGAAAAATCAAGGCAACAAACTAGATATTCATTTGATTTACAAAAACTATATACACTACAAAAATATACATGCATGCCATAAACATGTGAGATGTATGTATTTAAAAATGAAAAGAAACTGTACTAACATATTAATAGTGTTTTTATGTATAATAGGAATGGGAGTAATTATATGATTTTGATTTCCTTCTTGATACTTCTGTGAATTCAGACATTTTTGATAGTAAAAGCATCTCTTACTTTTACAAATAATAAAATTTACAATGGACATAATTGTCCTTAATTGCCTAAAATAATCTTTCATCACATGATTTGTGTGAATTGGTACCTCCACCATTCACATCCTGGAGTCTGGAATGATAAGCGAACTACAACTTTACATCCCATGGATTTTCTTGTGAGAAAATAACAGTCTTGAATTTGTTTAATGACAGTAAGTGGCTTGAAGATGAAAACTACTATGTAAGTGCTAAGTATTGATTGTTATTGATCATTAAGAACCACTCGACACAGCATAAGTGATTTTTTTCATTACTTGCATGAAAGCAATTTTCTCTACACCAAGGGTAAGGACTTACTCATAATATTGACATTTTTTTAAACGTTATTACTAGGAGCCATGACATGCTGGAAACACTTCTCTCTCCTTTCATTTAAGTCCTATTATATGTTGTGAAGTCAGGTCTGTATTTATTTATGTCAAATGCTATATTGCTGCATCATAAATTTTGCAGAAAAGTGCTCTATCAATGAAGCTTTCAGGAAACAATAACTGGTTTTGGAAACAAGAATGGCTTAGGAACAAGTAGGTTTGGTGAGGAGCTGGTCTACTCAGTACTAAAGTGGTGAAAACTGCAACTGGTAATGGTTCCTATATTGGTGACAAAGCTTATATTGAAACTTACCCTCATTAAACAAAGAGGTTTTTTTGTTTTGTTTTTTTACTGCATGATTTCAGGATGTTATGATAGAAATAAAATAGGATCAAGAGATGAAACATAGTCTTAGCTCTGCAGCTAATTAGCTGATTGTTCTTGCTTCTCATATAGCCAGTAGGAATAACATATCCCATTCTTTTATTAGCATCATATGAGATTAGCATCATATGAGATTAACAGATGTGGAAAAATTAAAGTGCTAAATAATTTTTTCTCTATAATATTGCTATTCTTCCAGACTTTGGAGCATTTCTTTAATGCTTTGGCTTATTCCTTGACATATTGAGAAAGAGTTGGTGACATATTGGTGAAATAGTTGTCACCTGCTTCCTATGATTTTGTCATCACTCTGCTAGTTGATTGCTGAGTCATCACACAGGATTCTCTAAAGAAGTTCATACATCTAGTATCAATCATTGATTAATCCCAAGAGCAACTATGCCCATTCAACTCCCTTAAGGTACATGGACTTAAAATGTAGAGACCTTACAGGAACCTAACTCAAATATTCTAAGATAATTAGTTCACCTAGTAATGCTATTTTGAAGAATAATTTGTACAAATATATTTGGTATTTTTAAAAATTACCTCCTCCATAGATTTATGATTGCTCCTCACTCATAAGCACTGCAGTAAGGTCACTTGGGTCAGTTTTAGCTGATACAAAAAGTCAAAGAACAGGAAAAAACAAGACCCACCTCAACTTCTCCAAGCAAAGAATCTCCAACGCACTAGGTCTATTGGGAGTAAATCTCTACGAAGTATAACTGTGATATGAGGGTCATTATATTACTTCTCAGAGCCATACGCAATATTTAAAGGCATGACTTGAAATACTGTTTTTTCTAGACCTTGACTATCCACAGAAACCAGGGATCAATCAACTCCAAACATAAAAAGTCTTTGGGAGAATGGCTGCATATTAGGAAACTTTAGAGCACAAGAAGAGTGGGCAATGGTGGGGGATCTGTGGGCTACGAGGACTTACCAAGTCTAAAGATATGCTACATTAATAACCCAAGACACTTATTTGAAATTTTCTGGGAAATGATCAGTTTAGCTAATGTGAATTCTAATTAGAGCTTTTAAAGTCTCATTTTAAAGAAAGGGCAAATGCTTCAAAATATAGTGATTATAAAATAATTTTGGACATGACTTCCTAAACTATTAAACAAAGCTTTTTCAGAAGACAGCATCAATTGACACAATATGCTTAAACTTCACAGTTTGATTCACGACTGTGAAGCGGGTCTGTATTGATTCTCAAGCTACTATCGTTATATTGTTTCTGCCTATATAGTCAGCAGGAAGAATAAGAATAAAAGGCAGCTCACTTTACTTACAATGAATTTGAGGGTACTCAGTTCTTAAGTACATTCTTATCCTATTTTATTTTGGACAAAGCTCATTCTATAGATTCAGCATAGGCAAATGTCCAGGAACATGCCCTGTTATCTGGAGTTTTTGTAAGTTATCTATTTAAGTAAAAATTGAATTTAGCAAGTACAGACAAAATATGTATTATATACAGGTGTACAAAGTATCATAATAGGCATTTTAGGCAATGCAGAGATCAGTGGAAATGACCACTTTCAAGAGATCATCTGTGTGCGTGTGTGTGTAACTTAGGCATACGAAAGCAGAGTAGGCCCATCTCTGGCAGTGCTGGAAAGAGAAAGAAGTTTAATGCGATGTGAAACTTTTTCTTTTACCACAACATGCCTAATATACAATAGAACTTTAAGCCCCTCATGTCTTTAATTTAATATACTTTTACACTATTGAATACGACTTACATTCTAGTCTAGAACTCTAATGAAATTTTCAACTCTAATGTTTTTTCTATCGGTTGATTCTAAATATTATAAACAAAAAATGACATTTATTTTATGACATACAAACATACTTAATGTGAAAGTATTAGCTAAGATCCCATTGCTCTTCTAGTCCCAACATCACAACTCATGTGTTTATGTACTTTATTACGTTCTTACACTCAAAATTATGACAATTTTTTAAATTCTTTTAATGTGAACCATGTTTTTCAAGTAACAGTTGGGTTGGTTTCCTTTATTGATTCTTTCCTTCCTTTTTTCCTTTTTGGTAATATCTGCTTTCCTTTCACCTTTTCTATCCTGAGAAAATAAGACACGTATTTATATTTCCGTATCCCTAATAACATCTCATTATTGTGCATTCCGCCTGCCTCACAGGGATCATTCTACTTCTCTTCTTCAAGGTTCTGATTCTTGTTCAGTCAGACTGGTTGACTGGTTGCTTCATATTCAACTTCTTGATTTCCTACAGGGTCTAAATGCTGTTCTTTATTACTGAACTTTGTAACTTCATTGTACCCTCCAGTTATTAGATTGTATGCATCAATACATTGAACTGTATGCATTGAACTGTATGCATTAACACACTTATTTAAAGAAGGTAGTAAATTTTAGCATTTGTAAGCCCTTCAGTCTCTGTTGCAACTACTCAACTCTGCCACTGTAGCACAAAAGCAGCCATAGGCAATATGTAAATAAATGGGTATGGCTGTGTTCTAATAAAACTTTATTTATAAAAGCAGATATTGGGCCATTTGTCCTACCTCACTCTCTTATTTGCATGGGATCTTTAGTATTAGCATTCTAAGATTCCTCCATTCTTCTGTTCTAATCTGGACTGATTGCTTCCTACTACAGTTAATTACTATTAACCAGTGATGGATGTTTACTGCTGTCTTGGGTCAGAGTCACTATTTTTAGAACTCATATTTTCATCTTTCTGGATTTGCTCCCTCATTTTCCTATACTATCAGACAATGAACCAATAAAAGAGTATTAGTGTTTTTTTCTGATGTCTTACTTATTTGAAAATCATTTCATTCGTAGTTTAGCTAAGTATAAAATTCTAGGTTGAATAAAACTTTACCTCAGAATGCTGACAACACTGCTGCCTTTTATCCTGACATTCATGTTGCTGAAGAGAAGTCTAATGCTGGTCTAAATTTAGATCTTTTGTAAGTAATCTGCTTCTTTTTTCTCTTGGAAAATTTTATAATCTTTTAAATGTAGGAGTTCTGGAGTAACACAGTGATGTGTCAACATGTGAGTCATTTTTACTCAGACTACTCTCCATTCAATAGGACACTGAAATTTGAAAATTGGTCTCCCTTTAATTCCTAGAAAAATCTCTTAATTATTTGACAATTTCTTATCCTTTACTTTTTTCTCTCTGTTTTTTTTTTTTTTTTGAAACTTCTATTAGGAGAAAACAAAATTCTTTGTTGCTTTATGTCTCTCATTAGCAATTTAAAATTTCTATCCCTGCCTATTGTTTGTGTTCAGGATACTTCTAACAATATTAACTTCCAAATATCTGAATTGTTTATTTCAGCATATTTCTAGTGACTGATGAAATTAAATTTATATTTTAGGACTTAAACATATAGACAGACAGATGCAGATATGTCTATATATACATTTAGTCATGATGTGGTCTTAAGTTGTTTTAAATTTGCAGAATTTTCTTTCAGTCAATGATCTTCTTATTATGTTCTGTGTATTTCTGGTGGTATTGTGTTAAGAGTTGGGAAAACTTGGAAATATTTACTTGTTGCTAGGTAATTTATATAAGAAATCAATATTTATTCATAATATGTAATTAGTTAATAAACTGTTAGTTTTGACAATGAGTTAAGCTTACTCATTAACCTCACTTTTTATTATAACCATTTGACAAAATATTTCCAATATATACTTCAAACTCTTTCTGATCTAACAGAATAATAGGAATATATATATACAATTACTCCAAGGTAGTAAAATGATGTCCTTAGACATGTTTTAAAGTGTAGAGATTCTTTGCTGGAAAATTACATGATTAAATGTTCCAAAGAATTTTAAAAGCTTTTTTTTCCTTGTTTACTTTCTGTTGTTGGTAGTTTGCTTCTTATTATAGGTTTTCTTCAGCTAAGCTGCTTCTTGATATGATTCGCTCTCTTCATTTATCTTATTGTTTTGTCTTTTATTCTGCATGAGTTATTTTAGGTGACCTTTTATTTTTGTTGTTATTTCAAGTCACATCAAATGTATTTTTAAGGTATTCATGGAATAGATCAGTGGGTGATGATGGTTAGGGAGACAGAGAGAGAAAGAGAAAGAAAGGAAGAAAGAAAGAAAGGAAGGAAGGAAGGAAGAAAGAAAGGGAAAAAAAAGAAAGGGAGGGAGGGAGGGAGAGAGAGAGAAAGTCTCCTCCCTTGGTAAAGAATACAGATCTCCTAATAGGTTTCATTATTTAGAGTCTTTTTCATTTTGGCCTAATATCATCAAATGGAATGTTACCCATGCATTTTCTGGCAGAACAAGAAATTGTTTTTATCTGTTTGAAAATTTTACCTTGAATGTTTTGTCCTGCATGACAGTTTTAAAATAATGTTGTTCTCAGACTGTCTCGTCTGTAACTGCACTTCTGGGATCTGTTTTTCTGAGCTCAGCACTTGTTTTTGTGCCTTCAGGCTATACATGGACCAAGAAACAAATGGCTGCATATTTAGTGGACGGTTCATGGCAACAAATTAGAATCAGAGACAAACAGGGAATTGAAAGGCTGTCCTTTTATTTATATCACTCTGATCACTTTGCTTTTTGGTCATCTCTACGTATCTTTCAGTATATGGGTGCTGGAGACAGTGACAAGTCACTTAATAATTAGAGGAGATACCCATGATATGAATGTGGTTCTGGCATGGTTGTCTTCAGGCACTTGCTCCTTTCTTTTCTCCTCCACAGCTTACTGAAGGTGAATCTTAACTGAGGTAGACTCAGCTTACTGGATGAAGGACATTGCTCTTTGTCAACGGAGATGAAAGCTATCCAAACAGCTGCCGTGCATGTCTAGTGATATCCTTCAGGTGCCATTTTCACTTCTAATTTGTTGCTTCCCATGTTATCAGTGTAACTAATCATTGGTTCATTTTGTTAGAATTACTATTTCATCAGCGTAAATCTAGAGGGGGAAATGCCTGAAATGTATCAGACAGTATTGTAGCATAGCAGGCAGCACTATAAAAATTATAGGTATAGAATGTAAGACTTATACATGATAATGATTTTGATAGTCACTGAACTTCATGAAATTCTGTTGCATCATCAAAAAATATATAAATGCATAGTTTAGTATATTTCATAATTGCTTAACAATATTATACATATAGTGAAAATCGATTAACAGTAATGTACCCCAAAACTCTCGTGGGCCTATAATTTGCATTTTACTATTCCAAAAAAGTTTTTACCTAACAAAAATTATCTTGTAAAGGTTAGATCTCCACAAAATGTATTTCAAAGGGATTGCTTTCCTCCAGTTTGAACCATGGTTTGAGGACAAAGTAAGTAACAGGGAAGCTTTGTTTTTAGTAAGTGATTAGTTCTCATCAAAATTGCTATTGAGAAAAAAAGAAAAATTAAGACAATACGTATTTGCACACAGGGAGAAATAATTTCCTCTGCATAGCATTAGCTGTTATTGTAAGCCTGAAATTACTGTCCAAAAAGTAAGCCAATTATGTTATCAAGCACAGTAAGAAATTTAAATCATAAGTTTTCTGGATTTTACTAATATGGACAACTTAAATATACATTTCTCTGTTTAGCTTCAACATCTATTTTATACTTGAAATCATAATCCTTGTAAGATCCTTGGCACATTCAGAGAAAAATAATATAAAATAATTTATGAAATTGGTAGCAAACATCTATTAATATGTTGCCATAATATGAAACTGAATATGCAGACCTCACGAACTGTTTCAGTTGTTATGACTTTGAAATTTAGGGGCTTAAGCAATTATTTATCATGCTCACAAATTTGGTTGTAAGACATTAGTCAGGGCCCTGTGGAAATGACTTGCCTCTCTGCTCCGTGATGTCTGGGATCTCAACTGGAAGACTTCAAGGCTGGAAAACAGCCTCTGAAGGCTCGCTCACATATAGTCTGGCAGCTGATGCAGGCTGTTGGCTAAGATCTTAGCTGGTGCTGTCAATCAGAGCTCCTATGCTAAGCCCACCATGTGGCCTGGTTTCTCTTCACAGCATTGTGGTGTGTCCACGGGAGAACAGCCAAAGACTGGGAGGAGCCAGGTGAAAGTTATATAACCAACTGTGACCTAACCTCTAGTTCTTGAATTCTGTCATATGCTCCTTGTCAAGACCACAGCTCTGTCTAATTTCAAGGGGAGGGGAATTAGACTCCATCTCTCGATGGGGGAGTGGCAAGGTTGTGGAAAAGGATATGGGACAAGAAATACTCTATGGTCATTTTTGGAAACTGTAATCTGCCACATTAACCATGAAAAAATATCAAAATAGTATAAGTGTACATAAATTAAACATTACTAGATTGTCATGTTGGGTTTTTTTATTGAAACTTTCAGCCTCTTTAAGAGACGTATCTTTGACTTCCTTGACTTCCTATTGCTTCTATTATTGGTAATTTTCTACATATAATAGTTGCTGTACAGATTCGTTTAGGTCAGAATAGTTCTTAACACAGTGGTTGGAAGTATCTTATGTTATCATGTCTTTTCATTAAAACACTCCCGAATTGTTACAAGAGGATGAATGAAATAATTTGTCATTCACTTTGACATCATATTATAGAATTACTGCTCTAGAAATTGAATATTAAATTATATTGAGAAAGGACTGTCTGCAAAGAGGATAACAGGGGCTTGCTTATTAAAATACTGAATATTTTACAGTGAGAACAAATCAGAACACCAAGTCGACCTAACAGCACATCTAAATTCAAGGTTTGCTCAGGGAATTTAAAATGCAGTCTGACCAGAATCAGAGGACAGATTTTGGCCGTGCAAAAAGAGATGAATATAGTGATGATCAGATACAAATTATAAATGTAAAAACTCTGAAAACCTATTTAAAATAATTCCTGTCTGAAGATCGAAAATAACAATGTAATTCAAATTATAACTAATTTCATAAATTACAAACACATACACTGAATTTATTTTTGACTCATCCAGAATAAACTTCACTCTCTATATTACTGAGTATTTCTCCAAATCATTAGGCTAATTTGGGAAGAAAAAGGAAAACACAAAAACTCTGTATTCTAGCTCTTCCAAGTATGATCGCTACACACCCTACTCTGGGCAAATAACTAGTTTGGTTACAGAATTACTTAGTGCTTTCCTCTGCAGTGCGTTAGTCTTGAAGAATATCTTTTTCTCCTCAAAACGTGCCAGTGTTCAGTGCTGACTTAAATTTATCCTTTTCTGCCTAAAAAATAAAGCTGTAAATATTTTTCCAAAAGCAACAATTTCCTTGTCTGAAACTCAAAATATACCTTATTTTCTATCACATCACAGAGGTGAAAATAACTCAGACCACAGAATCATCTCTGTGTTCAAAATGTCTGCCAGGGGGCACCTTGAGGATTTTAATATCAGCTGGCTTGTTTCCTGGGTTAAGAAAGTTCTGCTTTATTTTTAATTCTGCAAAAGTTATCCTTTGTAATCTTCTGTGTAATCTACTGAACACTTGTCCTGTGGTACTGGAGTTGGAGGCATGATGACTGATGCCTTTCAAAATATTAAACTATTATTGAATTCTGATGGTTGTAGTTTGTTACTTAGGAACATGAAGCACTTTTACTTATCACTGACTTTTTATTTTATGCTCTTCTGCTCAGTTACCAAATACCAGATGGCCCAGAAACCAATTGCTTCTACTGGATAGAGAATGCATTATGATAGTATTGTTTTCAAGCCTCATAGCTTTTACCCTCTAGATACCAGCCCTTTCAATTTGTACACAGCTACTGCTTTCATTTTCACTTCTATCATCTCTTTCCTAGCTCTTTTCCTCCACAATCTATCTTTTACATTATTCCTAATCCATGTTGTTCCTTTGCCTATACTCCTTTGTTGGCCCCTTATTCCCAGCAGGATGAAATGGAAAACAGTCAACAATCCCCTTTCCTAGACCACCTGCATGACCAAACTCATCTTACTGCTTACTGCTGAGAATAAGCCTGTGAAATATGGCTTAAACATACTGAAGCTTCCAGAAAAAGTGGCAGTGATTTTACCCCTTAACTTGAAGTAGATTCTACCCCTTAATTTCAAAGGCCAGATCAATTCAATTATTCTCCAATCTACACAAAGGAAGAATTAGACAAAGCCATAAAATGCAGCTTCAATAGGGATCTAGGAGGCCATGGGTGGCTAGTTAATGAACATGGGCAATATTTCTTTCCCCAAACTGCAGCCTGTCAACTGCAGGGAGGTTCAACAAGGAACTCACTACAGGAAGCCCTGCCCTAACTGCACAGTGAACAACCCTGACACCAGACCCCCCAGAGGGCCCCAGATAAGGCTCACTCGGACCAGAGGGACAAGTCCTGGGGAAGAATGGCAGATAGGACACATTTTCTGAGTGGACAGAAGCACTCCTGCTAGAACTGAAAGGGCAGCTGAAGTGGCTAAGGTATTACTAAGAGAAATAATGCCCAGGTGTGGGTTCCCAGGACCCCTACAAAGTGATCATGGTCCAGCATTTGTGTCTCAAGTGACAAAGGGAATAATAAGTGCCCTGGACGTAAAACTGGACCTTGAACTCAGTCTGGAGACCCCAATTGTTGGGGCAAGTAAAGAGATCCAATCAGGACTTGAAATGGGCCTTAACAGAGCTATGCCAGGAAAGTCAAGAAAATTTAATTAAGTTGCTTCAGATTGCTCTGCTCCACATACGGTCAGCCCCAAGGGATAAGGTAAAGTTAAGTGCATCTGAACTACTGTATGGTAGACCCATTTCCCAAGCCCGAAAAAAGGGACTTCTTAACATCCTTGAAATGGAACAGCTCAAGTTTCCCTCCAGGTAGAAGAAAGCATAAAAGGTCTCATGGAATATGGTGACGAGGTGCTGGCCACACCCATAGACCTGGCCCTCCCCCGCTTCCGGCCAGGAGACTGGGTGCACCTAAAACCCCGGAAAACGGACAGCGCGCAAGATCAGCACCAGCGGACCAGACCCCACCCAGTGCGGCTCACTGCCCACCTGCCCTGAAGCTGCAGGGGTCACACCGGGGGGACATCACGCCCGAGTGAGGAGACCCCAGAGCCCCAACCTCTTATTAAGAGACAACCCGGGCCCCAGAGCCCCGACTGCTGTGTGAACCTCTCCCTGCCCTGAAGCTTCTCTTTTGAAAAACCAGAGTGTGAGCAGGGAGACTGAGGCCTGGGCAGTGATCGCCCACATCAGGGCACACCTGCCTACAGGCCGGAGACCTAGAGACCTTCACTCTAGGAAAAAGTTGACAGGGGACCACGATTTTCCTGCTGATACGTGAGCCATGCATCTAAAACTGTCCGGTGTCCTTTGTTTCCAGAAGGTTAGACAGTGGTCGGCCAGGGATGTGAACAGTCAGGGCCGAGCCTGGTGACAAGCCGACACACCTCAAGGCGCTGGGGAGACCCCACCCCGGTCTGGACGACGCCCACCCTCAGCGAGAAGCAGTCACACAAGACCAGCCTGTGCCCCGCCGCCTCGAGAACGAGGAGTGGGCTGGAAGGCAGAGGAGGGGTGTGTCAGGGCCAAGCCCGTCAGCAACTCTCAGGAAATAAAAACAGAATCGGGATAAGAAAATAAAGTAACCTTTTTTTTCCTCCTTTGCACTTAGTCAGCTCTCTCTCGCTCACAGCCGGCCGCACAATGTAGCCTCACTGCGGGGAAATTCCGACCAGTGCTCCAGGCGCAAGACGTCGGCGCCCACACCGCGCTTGGCGGGCCGTGTGCAGAAGAGCCCCGCCCTGTGAGCAGCGCCCGCGCTTGCGCGGGGGGAGCTCCGCCCCTCCCACAACGCAGCCACGCCCACAGTCCTTGGGGTCGGGCAGGCAGTGTGCTCGAGAGCTGAGGCTGCACATCCCCATTCCCTGATCCAAGAATGAAGCTTTCAGCCTCATTCTATTGGCTCTAGTGATACCGGGCAGAAGGACCCACTCGGGAGGGTAAGAGACACTTTTACAACTGTTACATCAGCCTCTCCAGCACGAACATCAGCGAAGTACAGGATTCTCCCGATTCCTGCGGAAGCCGGATTTGATTGCCTTCCAAATACAAGAACAGCGTGTGTCGAATTTTTACTTAAGTGATTTAAATATTTTCTTGTATACGGCAGAATTTGTTATTGTAAAGCACCTAGATAGTATGATTAAATAAAAAGCCGTATCTACTTTTAAAATTTCTTATTTCCAGCTATAGTCTTCAACTGTGTGCTGTTGTTTCAAGTCACTCTCAAAGCTTTATGAGGATCGTGAAGGGCCTTGACTTGCCCTTGTGGTTTGGATCTTAGAAAACCTGCCTTGACCAGCACAAACTCTTACAGAATCTCTCTAACAAAAACTCCAGTGAGGCCCATGTTGTAAAAAAGGGCATCAATCCAGTTAAGCAGTGAGATATCCCCAGAGAATTTCCTCTAAAACCCTCAGAGGTGGTTTCTGTTTGTTCTACATTATAATCACTGTATAGCTAGAACCATCGCCACTTCTCCCATCAGTGAATGTGTTCTTGGACCATACAGTGCACTGTTTATAGTTTATCCCCCACCTCCCCTTCCTTTTCTCAGTTACTGCTGCATAAATTACTGACATTTCAACAACCCAAAGATCCAATCTTCTTCCTCCACTCAATAAGAACACTGGTCCAGAGCAAGAAAGGGTCTCAAGTAAGAAAGCCAGAGTGATCGATTTTAAGTATCACATTGTGTATTATCCTTCTTTCAAGAATCACATGCCTAAACTGCCTGATGTTTAGTACCTGAAAATAGTTCCTTCTTGTATTTTTTTCCCAACTATGCTGTTATTTTCATCAAAAGAATAATTAACATTTCATGGCTAGAAGTGTCCATTCTTTAAGTTTTTGGATTATTGTGATCACATTGTAGATAAAATACATATACTTATTTTTTTCATTTTACATAGTGCAAACCTTTCTCATATTGTTATAAACCCTTAATATATTTTAATAATTAATGCTAATCAAGTAGGTAAATAATTTTCTTAACTATTTCACTAATTTTCAACAATTGTTACTTCCAAAGTTACTACTACAATTAATGATATGATGAAAATCATTAGTTTTCTTTGTTTAAATTTACTTTATTAGAATTGTAGAACTGAAATTATGAGTATAAACAGAATGTGTATTTAAAAGATGCCTTAAAACTAGGGTGTAAAACTCCTGCCTTTGTGGAAATTGCAATTGCACTGTTGTTGGGGAGGTTGGGAGAGGCTATGAGCAATGACTATAATAACATAAGATAACATATATAAACAATAACAGATATAAACAATGAATATGATAAAAGGAAATTATGCAGTATGCTCAAAAGTGATGAGCTCTATGGAAAAAAAGTAAATCAGGGTAAGAGAAACTGGTGGTGAGGCACTTGGAAGCATTTGGGAGCTTGGTTTTCAGATTCATTCGCCTTGTAGTGTCAAGATGTGATGGCAGATATAGGTCCTACTTCCTTAAACATTAAAGTCCAGGAGATAGAACTTTGCTTTTGTTTGTTTGTTTGTTTTAAAAACTGAGAAAAATTTCCCACACAAGTCAGGCAGCAAAAATAACCATAAACTTTGATCACAAGCCTTCTAAAAACTAATTGCCTCCTCTGTGCACATTATTTTATTTATTTGATCCCTGACTCTTCTGTGTCGAATTCCCCATTTCATTTTCTCAGTACGTCATGCGTAGAGTCTGGACCAACTTTAGTTGTAAAATTTGGTCATTAAATTTCCTTCTTATGTCTGCTCCCTGGCCAAGCAAACCACACTTGTGGCTTGTGGCCTGAGGGTTTCCTCCTCACCCCACACTTCCTCCGCCAGACCCTGCCACCTGGGCAGGGGACAGGATGGAGCAGTGGTGCTCAGCTAAGCCAGACTAAAGCTGGAGGGAAGCTGGGAGGTGATCCTGCTCTCACTCCACTTCTCTTACATCACTGAGGCTCTGCTGAAGTGATAGTCTCCAAATTTATCCGCTTCCTTTATGTGCACCCATGAAAACATTTCTTTCTTAAATCTATGATTATTTAAATATGTGAGTTAGGTCACCGTTTGCAAAAATTAAAGCATTGCGAGTTGGCTGTGACTGGGAAACATCAGTGAAAGCAGTACTGTGCTCCAGAGAAAACTGTTTTAATAGCGGAGATCTAGTGCAATGTGTTGCTCTGCTTTTTGCAAGGAGATTCACATGTCCAGGTGCAATTCTTGATGGAGCATACTTAATACCAGGTCATTCTAGAATAACAATGTGTTGAGCAAATAAAACAATAAATGCTATTAAGATTGTGGATTCTTTTGCTGTGATGTCAATTCATGTATTTAATGGATTTACTCTTACTGTTGAGAAACTTCAATTAAGAGGAAAATCTAAATCTAAATCTAAAATCTAAAGCCTTTTAGGTGACATAAGCAATGGTTCATAAGATAATAAAGGGGAGCCTAATAAACATTTATTTGCATGCCACTTACTATTTTTCTCAACACAACAGCAATTTATGCCTTCAAGTAGTTTGATACAATAGTGAAGAATACCACCATGAAATTAAAAAGTAACTGATGAACATTTAGCTGAAAGGTCTTGCAGGAATAGCGCTTACAATACAATGATGAAACACTACCTTCTGAAATATTACAAAGGGAAAAAAAAAGAGTCACTGAATTGCTAGGCAGATTTGCCTCAATAACTCATTTGATAAGAATCACACTTAGAGGCAGATTTTTAAAATTTCTCATTGCACAGAGAAAGTTTATTGTTGGTATATGAGAAATTGTGGGTAAAGGCTTTGGCGAGGCTTTGTGTGCATATAAGAGGCACCAGAGTACCTGGGTGTCTGATTTGTGGTTTGACTGGCGTGGTAGTCACAGGACGCTCACAAGACTTCTCCATCCCCTACTTTAGAGGAGTAAGGCTGAGAATGAAGAGTAAGCAGAATGATGAGGAAATCCAATCAGTTATGTAAGAAAGATAGGGGAAAGGGTTGGTTGGAGCCTGAACAGCCAGTGTAGACTGTAAAGTAACCTGGAGCAGACAAGTCATTGGTTAGGATAATAGAACAGAAAGATAGCAGGAGAGCTTGGAGCCTTGTGTGTTTGTGGAGCTGTTACATCATATCTAGACTGTCTTGCTACTGGATTTCTTGTATATGAGAGAGTATCTTGTAAGCCGTTGTTTGCGGGCTTTTCTGTGCTATACAACTCAATCTGGTCTGAACCAATACATTCAAAGCTTAATTTAGAACGTATCAGCATGGTAATACGTGCTCTGGCAATACACCAGATAGCCAGCTTCTGTCCTCATGAAATGTTCTATATAACAGGAAACAGACAATTTAATAAATGATAATGAGAAAATGTGAAAAGTGTCATAATAAGGGACTTCTCTAGAATTCTGTGTACATACAGCAGGAGTGTAAAACACAAGGATGAGCCAAGTTCTCCTGGAGGAAAACATGATGGGTTTATAAGCTGCAGTGTTTAAAAACCAAGAGAATACAGCCTTAATACTTAATATTTAATGCTATTTACAAATGAGGACAATGTTCATGATCAACTGCATGTAAGAAAAGCAGTTTTTCCTGTTCCCTGTGATGAATCTGTGTTGTTCTGTCCATCTCCGTTCCACACTTGCTCTAGACTCTTCTTTTACCTGTAGTTTATACTTACAAATACACATCATCATGAATCAGAATGTGGATCAGTGCCCTTAGAAGGGAGTCTTTAGAGAAATGCTCTAAATGAAACTGCTGAGCTACAATCTTGTAGACCAGAGCAACTGTGACATGCCTTCTAGATGGGGATCCTGCTAAGGTGCCCTGAAGTCAATCTTCCTGAACAAATATGGATAAAAGTGCTTCTCAAATACAAGACTCCTTCATGACTTATGTGTATGATTTAGCTTAGAGCCAGGACTGATCAAAAACTCCCTTCAAGGAAGGGTAAATATGCGTCCAGAAAATCCCCTTAAGAAAGTACACCGATAGGAAAAAAAGTTGTTAAGAAGTCTTTTCGGAACAAAGTACAAAACTATATTCAGTGTCTTGTAGTGACCTATAATGAAAAGGAATATGGGAACGAATTTATGTCTGTATCTGTGTGACTGAACTATTATGCTGTACACTAGAAATTGACAGAGCATTGTTGACTGACAATGCTTCGGTTAAAAAAAATTGACCATTAAATATTTTTCAAAAGCAAAAAAAAAATTGTAGTTTGAAATAAAAAAATAAAACTAAATCTTGATATATGGTCAACATATACAACAGTGAAGTTAGATTCAAATTATATAATTTTTATAGTTTCTGGATTTCCATTCCTCAAGAAATGTGACATTATGTTAAATAAAGTGCCAGAAAAGCTTGTGAATAACTTGAAGAAAATGATAACTTAGTATATAACTAACAAAAGTAAAGAAAAATACCCCAAAAAAAGAATAAAGTACAATATCCCTAAACTTATTTTAGAAACAACATTGTATCTATTTGAGCTCTTTGAGATGATCTAGTCCTGGTTTCAGAACCATGTGCAATGGTGTAAAAGTACCATTTCTTAATGGGCTGTCTGATGTTTTAGGTTGTACATATAACGAATCATTTTATTGTTGTCCTATAATTATACAATTAATTGAGGAAAAAAATTCCTCTGTATGTAAACCATTAGGAGGCATTGTTAGTCTACGGAAACAGCCTGCTCCCCTTCAGAGAAGCGTCGGACAGCAGGAGTCCTGAGTAGTGAACTGTGCCCAACATTCACTGAGATACTAAGACAGAGGATGAGTTATTTTTCCTGCGTACAGTTTTAATTTTACATTTGAAGAGAATAGAAACAATCAGGTGGCACATGTTACCTCAGTATAGAAGACAGAATTCCAGGTCCCTGAAATCAAGGGCTGTCCATCAGAACGAAGACATTGGGTGATCTGATGAATAATTTAAGACTGATTTGTTAACTGTGCAGCAGTGAAGGTAGCCATGCAGGGAGACACATTGTCAATTGCCAGCAATTTACTACGTTTTTGAAAACCACGGGCAGCAATTTACAGAAAAGATTAGGCCAGTTACTGTACACGTGTGACATTTTCTTGATTTAAGATGTCAATCTGGAAAGCTGTTCACTGACAACTGGCATTTGGGATGAGGTTATAAAGTTTATGAAGAACTGCTTTTACCTGAGAATGTCTATATTTCTGCCCTGGGAGACCCCTGAACGCACACCTCCTGCTGGGATTAAATGTGCATATGCAAATGAGCACTGTCGTAGAAGGGCGATGCACCTGCTCTGGGACCATTAAGTACCTTTGCATCACTCAGTGCTCTAATGCACTTGCCCGTGAGAAAGCATGGTGATGGGCTTTGTTTCTTAGAGCTGATATTATTTCAAAGAAAATACTATAAATATATTGTATTTAATCCTAAACCATCTCCATAGATATAATTACTTTAATCCTATACCAAAATTCTTATTTTTCAATTGCTTTTCAAAAAAAATATGGTATGAACAAACTAGAAAATTACCCTTGGATACCACAGTAATAGTTGCTGCAGGTAAGACCCACTGATGAACGATAAAGTCAATGAGAAAAACTTCGAGGAGAAAAAGGTTACCCTCAAAGTATCTATCTGCAAACACTTACTAATTACTGTGTGAGTTTTAACCTATGCCCACAATTTTTTTTTACACATTCCTCTCTCCTCCAGGTGAAACTTAATATTCCTTCCTTTCAGTATGGACTGGATTTAGTGACATGCTTCCAAAGAACGGAGCATGGAAAGGAGGAAATGGTAACTCTACTGTGGAGAAACCCTGTCAGACAGACCCTTAACCAAATGACCTAGGTTAGCCTCACCAAGAACAAAGCATGCTGGTGTCATGTATCACATGATATGATGTGATGAGTGGGGCACTTCACCTCTGTGACATCCTTCCCCCAAATCCATAATCCTAGTCTAATTGTGAGGAAACAACAGAAAAACCCAAATGAAGGATACTCTACAAAATACCCAGTGTTCTTCAAAAGCCTCTATGCCAAGCTCATAAAAATCAAGTAAAGACTAAAAAACTGTCAGAGATTGGAGATGCAACTAAGTTAACTAAATAAAACTTAGTATCTAAAGTTGGATCCTGGAACAACAGAGAAATTAAAACAGGTATTAGTGGGAAAATGAGTGAAATAAAAATAAAGTCTCTAGCTTGGTTAATAGAGTTTTACCAATATTAATACTTTAGTTTTGATAAATGTACCATCATTATGAAACTTGTTAACATTAGTAGAAGCTGAGTGAAAATAGGTAAGAATCCTCTGTACAGTCTTTGAGTCTCTAGATGTAAAACTATTTCAATGCAAACAGCGAAAAAAAAAATTTAAAAGGAAGAAAGTGGTCAACGGACACTATGGGTTGCATTGTGTTCCCCCAAAGGCGTGTTGACATCCTAACCCCTAGGACCTCAGAATGGGACCTTATAGGAAACAGGATTCTTACAGATGTCATTAATGAAGATGAGGTCATCCTGAAGTAGAGTGGGACCTTAATTTAATATGACTGATGTCCTTTTAAGAAAACACACACACACACACACACACACACACACACACACGAAAAGAGGAAGCCAAGATTGGAGCGCTGCATGCAGTTTCAAGGCAAGGAGCATGAGGACTACTGGCCTCCACCAGAAGCTAGGAAGTTCCAAGGAAGTTTCTCGTCACTGGTTTCAGAGGAAGCATAGTTCTGCAGACACTTTGATTTTGGACTTTCCAGCCTCCAGAATTCTGAGACTGTTTTCTGTTGTGTTAAGCCACCCAGTTTGTGGTACTTTGTTACTTTGGGAAGCTAATACAGTTGAAAACCAGAGTAGACGTCTCACCACATTATTTATTAGTGTAAGCTATTTTGATCTGTTTCTTGCTAGTATTAAAGTTTTCCTTGAATTTTAAAGAAACTACTTTGCCAGTTAAAACTGTAAACTATAAGATGTCCTGAAGGATGATGGCTACTCAAAGAGCATTTATGGGACAAAGATTCCATAATTCAAATGCAATTGGGGGGTACAACCTGTGTTTGATCATTTCTCCGTGCTTTAGAATAAATTAAATTTAGTGTATATTTCTAAATTTATTCTTAGTGTTCATATGAATTCATTAAATTTTCAATATTTACCAGGATGTTTAAACCTTGTAAACCAGGGTTCTTATTATAATTCCTACACTGAAATTGCATATGCTAATTGTCATTATTTAAAATATAAGTTGAAGTTTTGTTTTCCATATGAGAGTCAACAGGTCCTTCTTGTTTAGCAATAAAATATAGCTGAACATTGATACTTACAGCTTTTTCTGTCTTATACAGGTTACCATTCAACTCTGATAATTTGCTTCAATCTTTCTTTCCCTCTAATTTTTTCCTCAAAAAAGAAAAGAATAAAGACTATTTGAAAAATTACTTTTTTTTAATCTTTGATCTCTATTTTTAAGAGTTAAATGTAAAGTGGTAGATTTGATGGTAGAAGTTAAACACCAAAGGGGTTTGTGAATAAAAACTATTGTTTGACAATTATCCTGACTCTACTCGGATGTTTTTGTTTGTGATTGCAGAAAGACACAATTATTTGTTTAAAACAAATCATTAGAGCTGACATTACACCATACAAGATGAATTATACATTCAGATAAGTGGACAGACAAGATGCATCTGAAAGGGCTGGGGATTTTGGGTCTACTTTTTAAACACTATTTTGAAGACTGACAGATTCAGCTCTAAACTGTCTCAGCTGTCATTTTTACTTTGCCATGTGAGGCTTATCGTGACAGAACTCAGACTTTACGTTACTGGCATACTCCTTCACTAGGTAAGAAGTCACCATGATTTTGGAATGGCAATTGGCAATTTCGTTATACCAAACATCCACAGTGATAGCTAACAAAGTTTATATTTCCATTCCCTTAAGGCTTTTTAGACCCTAAAAATAATAAATATATTCAAAATTATTATTAATTGAAAAGCATTTAAAATTCTATATTCATACTTGACTTTGGAGACCAATTGGTTAAATCCTGTGCTTTTATTGTTTTTTCTTTTCCTTGAAAACTTAGATTAGCCATAATGTAAAAAAGGGAGTAATTTCAGAGGGGAAATGTTGGCCTGTTTAGAGATAGCCTGAGCCTCTGCCATACCTAATTTCTTAACCTTCCAAATCTGACTCAAGCATCATTTTACCTGTGTTTGCCTGTGTTGTCGACACTGATGATGCTCTCGTGAATGTTGGCTCACTGCCTCTGACCAGCTCAGCTGCTAGGCTTCTGCAGGCAGATTCAGTGTCCTATTTGTCTTTCCATTCCTGGGACATATCAAGTAGTTAGTGCAGAGAAGGCATCTAATAAAGTCACAGTCACATCTTAAAACTATATGTCAAATGCATAACATGGTTATGTAATCATGGATGCGAAAGCACAGCACGCTGAAAAGACAAGCACCAGAACACACTGGAAAGGCTGCTTAGAGTTCACGCCCAGGGGACTGAGCTTCCTCATTAGATGGACTTTTCTCAGACAGCATACCTTTTATCTTAAAAACAAGCCATCATACACATTTTAAAATGTACATTTGTTTACAAGTCTTTCCGTTTTATATATATCTATGTTTGCCCATGCGTGTGTAAGTTTAATAAATTATTAGCATTTTTTTCTAATGAAGTTCTTTTTACTGATGAACTCTTAGGAAATAGTAATGCCCCCCTAAAATGCATTGTGAAATGCTGAGCCAGGGCTGAAAATGACACCAGGCTTTCTTCTGAGTACATGAAGATGAATATTACAGTGCTTTATTCTTTTCAGTTCTGTAAGTTTGAAAATATATTCTGTTAGATTGAAACAGAGTTTGAAGAGCAAAGCATGCACTAGTACAACTTTGGAGCAAAATTCTTAATTAGGAGATAGGATTTAAATGGTCCTGAAGGAGTACGAAAGAGAATAAATTCACACCCTTATTGGAACAGAAATTCTACTCAAATTTAATTAAAATGTATTCCTGTCATTTTTTTCCTACCAGAGGGGAAATGTTCCATTTCTGTCTATTCTGCAGGGGGAGGCCAAGGACCTGAGACGGAACGGCTCTCGGCTACAGGAGTGGAGCAGGGCAGCTCCTGGAGGATTCTCAGCAGGTGTGCGTGGAGGCTGCAAAGTGTAGGTCACAGCCTGGCTCCAGAGCCCGCCTCTTCTAATTTCAGATTCTCATTCTGCCACCTGATAGCTGGGTGACTGAGCAAGTTACCTGACTTCCCTGAGCTTCAGTTCTGCTTCTGTAAAAATTAGTTGAAACCTCACAGAATTGCTGTGGGTGTTATTTAAAGGATAACGTTTATTACATAGTGAATCTTTGTTGTATTTATTTTACCATGTTTGAGAAATTAGAAATAAAATCCTCCCTGAGGATATACATTCCTACTCTTCTTATTCTCCGTTTGATAGTCTCTTTGATTATTTCTTCTTTGTTTCTGCCACCAATTTCATTTCTCATAGAAATGAACTCCCTAATCAACTCTAGATCTGTTTTAGAAACTTCACATTTTTGGATGGGGGTTCCAAGTATAAAAAAAAAAAAAGTTAAATTTACATCTGTAGTGCTGACTTTTCTCTGGAGTTCCATATTTCTTGCAGTCGGAAAAATAGCAATGCTTGAATTTCTTGTCATTAATGAAAACTTGGTGGACACCTGCATCATCTCTAGCTTTGCTGTTTTCCATCTGCCCTCTGCCTTTGGACAACTGGAATCAGCTGTGAGTTCTTTGGGACCAGGAACCCTGTTGCTTTCATCTCTGTCCGTATGACCTGAGCACAGTGCAGGACAGGTGGTCAGTAAATGGTTGGCAAGTAAGTGAGTGAATGAATGAAGAATGGAGAGTTTTCCTGATTGAAAAGGGTAATAACAATGGAAAAAGAAGGAACATAAAAGTTAGAATAAAAGATATCACTAATCATTTTCCTATTTAGCTAAAAAAATAATTGTTTGGGGCTGGGCAATTGTGATTGGAAATGCCAACTTTTCAGTTCTATTAATAACGAACTTATCCCCAGTGCCCACTACTCAGTCTGTGACATAGCTACCCCTCAAATATTTCATGTTGGTGGGTCATCATGAGGGTTTCCTGAGACAACCTCAAGAAATAAAAATATAGGATTTACCTACTTCAAAAATTCCAAATACCCAATAAGTTTGCATCTAAAGGGACACAAGAATACACATGCTCACTCACTGACACAAACACAAACACACACATGCAACCACACACTCATCCTTCCCATTATGATGCTGTCCCTCCCTGCCAACCACAATAAGAGTAAATACCTCTCTGCTCTAAAACAATGAAATATGCAGTAGTAAAAATCAGCTTTTAAAATATAAATCTCTCAGAAATTTTCAAGTCATGTCCTTAGTGGGTTCTAAGAAAACAAAAAAACTCAGCCTAACTATAAAGTGCTCTAAGACCAAGTTTAAGTATGTGTAATTTGAGCACATGTAAATTAAATGTTTGTACATATTCTATGTAAATTGGGTATATGTAAATTTAAGGTTAATATGCATACATGTAAATTGTAGCTACCTCTGTGACAGCATTTCAGTTGTGTCCTTCAGTAACTTTAATGACATAGATTGAATCCTTAATCTCTTCTAGAACCTTTCCCACTTACTAGATTGCCCTTATAAAAGTGTAATCAAACAAGTGCTAGAGAAATAATTTATACACTTTTCAGTGCATTGATTCTCAAAATAAGAGGAAATGATGCCATGGCTTAAATTCTGCTACCAAGGACTGAATGAGAGAACTAAGTATATTCAACTAATCTTAAATTCATACAGTTATAAAAATAATCATCATCATTGGTAAATTGCACAACTTAGCACATCTCTGCTGCATCAGAGTAACTGAAACATGACACTACACTCTCTCACTTTAATTTTTTTCAGAAAATTTGATTTATCCAAAGGGAAGTATATTCTTCATGTGTCATAAAACAGTGTAGAATTTCCTGTTTCATACACACATCAATAGAAATCAAGTTCCTTTTTAAAATAAAATAAATCTCTATATTTTCTTGGAAAAGTATCATTTAAAGTTTACTGTTCTAGAGGAGAATATTTTGATAACAAAAATTCATAGCAGACAAACCAGACATAAAACTGGTATTTTCCTCTTTTGTGATCAAGAGTGTTTGAGGAGCACTCCTGAAACTGATCAAAAGCTCCTAGCAATTGTGACATTTTGGGGTGGGAGTTTCTTTTTCTTTTCTTGTATTGAAGTGTAGATGACATACAAAATCATATTAGTTTCAGGTATACAACATAGTGATTCAACATTTATATACATTATGAACGGATCATATCTTAAGTCTAGTAAACATCTGTCACAATACAAAGTTATTACAATATTATTGACGCTGTAGGCTAGGCTGTGCCTTGCATACCCCTGACAATTTATTTTATAACTGGAAGTTTGTACCAAATGACAGAGATGATTGGCTAAAATAACATCCTCTTTAAATGAAAAAATAATTTTTTTGCCACGTCTTTTTCTGCTTTGTGTTTTTGCAGGATCTTGGTTGAGACTTCATATTCCTCTTTAAACTCACAGGATACCTATGGTAAACAATAAGATGTATAGGTTTAAAGTCAAAATTCATTTGAGTGTGTTTTCTGATTTCTTAACTGCACCTGAAAGATTAAATTCTTTTCTGAAAGGAAAAGGGAACGCGTTTGCAAAAACTAATTTCCTCTGGGAAAAGTGGGGTTTTCAGAACAATTTTAATGTTTTTTTTATTTTTCTTTGGTTTATAACTTGTGACTTAATTTTTATTCACACTTTATATTCCTATTTGCATGACAATGAGATGCTCTGTCATTTTTAAACACCTCTTTATCATCTGAATTGCTGAAGGAAGAACACTAAGAGGTAAAACAGAGTGAGGATTTTTAAATCTCATGTTGGATCAACTTCCCTAATCCTCCAATATTCAGCACTAATTAGCGGTGGCAGACAACCATCTTCCTTGTGGAAGGTTTGGAATGCACATTTTATCACAATTTTCAGATTTTCATGGCAGCTCAATAATACCAACTCATATATTTTTTTTAATGGGATCACTTCTGTAATGGAAGTCTGGGCCTTCAATGATAAGAATTATCATCCGAAATTTCTCCTAACAGAATCAACATTTGCGTGGCTGACCTGTGTTCCAAACACTCTCCTCTCACTTCTGATCCAGCAGCTTAGTCTGAGGCACTGCCAAGCATTGGCTGAACCAAGATTATTTTGCAAAAGAGTGATAAAGACTTCCGGTAAAGTCAGGGAAACTTCCCTTCCAAAAATCACAGGACAAAAATAAAGCTCCAAAACCAACTTTTTTTCCTTTTCAGTGAGTCTATTTGCAAAATATTCCTGAGGATGTTTTGAGGAGGTTGGTTCTGTGGGATAATGAGGAGGAAGCTGGTTCATAAAAAGCCCTTGTTCCTCGGTTTTAATTATGCTGGTAGAAGATGGCGATGTCCTAGATGCGAGGCCTCCGCCAAGCACTGTCCACATGTTACCTTCCTGGGTTATTTCACATAGCACACAAAGAAAGGGAGATTTATTAGCCTTTTTTTTTTTTTTTTTTTTAAGAGAATGAAACTGAGTCACAGGTTCTTAATTTAAGAGAGTCAGGTCAAATACAAAACCTCAACATTTAGAATCTCTTTACCTTACTCAACAGTGGACAGTGGAGGGAAACCTTCAAACTTTGGCAGGACAAATATTTCCTACTTAGAGTATATACCGGGGCAAAGCATGCATTAAGCAAGGGTACAATAAGGACGTTTTCAAACAAGAAAGGTCTCAAAAAAAAAAAAAAACAAAAAAAAAACCTAACAAAAACAGTAACATTTCTTAAGACGCTGTGGCTAACAAAAGAGTAAAGTGAAAATGGAAAGGGCAAAGGAAACTTACAAGTTACAGGGAACGGGAGATGACAAATGGTAAGAAGCGCTTTCTCCACTCCTCTTGAATCCATACTGGCCTGTAACTTTCTTGGGACAATGAAACAGCAGCAAAAGTGACATAAACAGAAGCGTAAAAGCGCTTGCGTTTTAGACTTCCTCATTACTGCTCCTGAGACCTATCTGCACTGCGTGGAAAAGCTTGAGCTTGCCCGAGGAATGATGAAAAAAACCACATGGCCCGGTCACGCCCCCGGTGAACGTGCCCAGCGGATTAACCCCAGTAACGGAGGTCCCTTGCTGGATACCATTGGGACCGAGGATTGAGTGCAACCGAGACACGCAAAAAAAAAAAAAAAAAAAAAAAAAAAAAAAAATCCCTGGGCTGATCCCGGTCTAAACTGCTGATCCACAAAAATTAGAAGTCAAATAAATGGTGATTGTTTTAAGCAACTGACTTTTGGGGTCGTTTTTATGCTGTGAGACATACTGATGATGAAATTGGAAGCTACATGTGGGCGGTTAAAATATGTGGCTTTGGCTTTGAGACTAGGCAGAAGCTGGAGAAACAATGAAGAAGCTGGCTGCAAATTCGGAAAAGTTTGCAAATTTGGAAAAACTTGAGTTATATGTAGGAGAACAACAACGGACAAAATAAACACCTGCAGCAACTTGGAAGAGAGGAAGTACAGAATGAATTTGCATTTCTTTTATGATACATGTGGGAAGAGGGAGCTGAGTTAAAGAAAGACTTGTATAGTTTTAAAGCAGAATTTAGAGGAAATTTAAAAGCCTCAGGACTGAACGAGTTAGAAAATAAAACTTTTTCACATTCCACCTCTCCGTGCAGTAAAATTCTTAATGGTAAAGATCAAATCAAGAGTATGGCTATAAAAAAAATTGTTAAGATCTATAAAAGATTTAGGGTAGTGTCTAGAAACACCTTTCAACGAGGTAAAAAGGTTTCTAACAAACTTAAAGACATATTTTAAGGGTTTTATCCAAGCAAAAGAGCCTCCGGTTCCACTTAAAGGGGCTGAGATTGTTCAAACTGCAGGAGGGCCTCTAGACTCACAAAATAGGTTTGGAACTCTGCCTGCATTAGTTCTTCCTCTCTGTCACATTTCTCCCTGTGTCAGATGACGATGACTCAAGAGAAGATGCTAGTCTATGAGGAAGCTGAGCTGGGGACACACTGAGTTGGGTCTCAGTGGCGTTTATTTAGGTAGTTCACAGACACTTGTGAGTCCTGTTAAATTCCTGTGTTGTCCCAGATGGAAGTAACTTTCAGTGCTTTTCCCCTTGTGCCTGACGTGTTCTGATCCCACATCACCTTACTCTTTCTCCTTCAAACGCCCTCTCCCTGACCCTGCACCCATAATGGCATTCTCTATCCTCTTCTCTTGCTTTATTTTTCATCATCAAACCTGTCTCTCATAAAGTACGTCGCTTGTTTTCTGCTTGACTTTTTCCCCCCAACTTAGAGCTTCAGCTCTCAGAGGTCAAGGTCTTTGTCTTGTTCATCAGTGTATCTCCAGTGTTTAAGACTGAGCTAGCCCTGTGTAAATACTAGTGGAATGAATGAAATAATACCCTTAAAGATTTTTAGTAGTGTCCATTTTAATATTATTAAAATAAAAATCCATATTGAAAGATGCAATAGGACAGAGAAATTATATTTTGAAACTTAGATATTAACAAGTTTCATGAATTGCAGGAGAAGAATTTGAGATCAGAGCAGTCTTTTTACTTTCTACTCAGTCTTGTTTCTATTACAACACTCAAACTGTCTTCCTCAATGATATGTTAAATAAAAATGTGTTTATTTGGGAATCCATACATTTACGTCATAGTCTGCGATAAGACGGCTGAATCAAAAATTAGACTCTTTACTAAGTCAACATCTTATCACACTAAATGTTGATATACACGGTGCAATTTATTTAAAAATAAACTTGGGAAAAGAAAGGGAGAGAATGGTAACTTTCAGTTTATTTTTAATTTTTAAATTACAGATATATAGATGAATATATCCATATTATTATCACCTGTTTTACAGTGAATCAATAACCACTTTCCTTTAATGTGCATATAAATGTAGTTAACATTTTTGTAGAACTATTACATAAAAGTAAAAAGTTAGAGAAAATGCTATAACTGAGTCTTACTTTGATTCTCTACCTGCCTAAAATTTTAGACTATGCTTGTCAACGATGATAAAGAAAAAGACAAAGTGAAGAGGTGACACTTCTTTTTTAACCTTAATTTCTAACTAACCCTGCCAAGATCATAACAGAATCTAAACCAATTTTAATATAGCTATAGCTTTTTCTAAACTTTAGATTTTTTTCTATTTTAGAGAAACGAGTTTTGTTGTAGAAATGTGTGCAAAGTATCTAATCATGCTGGTTTGTACGCACACAACAAAGGATAAGGGGAAAAGATACACATTGCAAAGCTATATCAAGGGGCTGACTGACTTGAGGTTTTATAAATAAATTTTTTTTTCCCTAGCTCCTTCTGTTTGGCTAGTTGAATGACTGTCATTTTGTATCTATTCCTTGGAGGCACTGACATGGTGAGGGTGCATTGTGAGGATGGAACTGTCAGAACCCACTGAGTATTTAGATATTGCACTAGTGAATTACATTCACAAAGGGCGGCTTATAGGAAAGTGGGATTGCTCTTCTATTACTATTCTTTTGAGTGTTAAGGAAATGGGCTGGTAGTTAAAGAACAATGATGCATTTTCCCTTTCCTCCGGCTACCATCTCTTTTGTGTTGCTTAGCTACAATTGCGCAAACCTTAAGGCTTTTGTCCGCAGGCATTTAGCCCAAGGATGAACTTCTCTTCTTCAGCTAGCTTTAAATAATCCAAGAAAGCAAGGCAAGGCACTCGGAAAACAGGTTCCTCATGCCAGATTCTATAGACGAGAACAAGAAACCACACTGCTTATTAGAAACCTAAAGGACAAAGACTTGAAATAAATATGCTACGTTGTTTTTCTTGCTCAGTGTGGTATCTCCAATAAAAGCATTTTTCATGAGCTAACTGACTTTACCTGCTATCCCCTCCTTAAAGGTGAATTTGAGAAGTCAGCTCTTTTCTCTTAGGAAGGCTGCTTTTTATTATTTGCATGGTACTTAAATGGGCCGATCTCCTTAAGTGGCAGAATGTAGCTTGGGGACTTGCAGTTTTAAGCTTTTTCCTCCCACAATGTTTCAAAGAGCCACACAGCATGATCAGAAGTATTATCACTAAGTAACTCCTCCCCCAAATTGTCATACCAGAGTAATAGCATGTTACCCTTGAGAAGTGTATTTCTGGAAACATTTTAATTTTCTGAGCTGCTTAAAATAACAGAACAAAATGGCAATAATGATGCTGTTTGCTCCTTTAGTATTCTGGCTATCTGAGGACCTAAGAATAACTTTGGATCCCTGATCTACAGATATTGCGGTTGCCAGTTATGCCGTTTGGTCTGGATAGAGTCTCTAATAGTACCCCAATTTCTTTAGGGAGTGTAAATCCAGGTGTCACTTCTCAATAAAGATGCACCAGCCAGAGACATTTCTTCCCCTGCGTGTTGCTTTTATCTCACCATATGGTCCATATCTCCTGGGAACTGGCAACTTGACTGAGCGAGGTGATGGAGAAGGGATGCTGGGGGTATTTCAGTCCCCCTGAAGTGGGGGGGGCGGGGTTCCTGCCCAGGCTGTTCATGTTTAGAGATGGTCGTTGTGCAACCTGTGTCTGGTTGTACGCATGTCTGTGGCCCTTTGTTTCTCCCTTTGCCTTTTTTCTGCTTCCAAACCTGCTATGCTAGGTTTGTATCGATTCTGTGAGACTCTGCCCAGAGGATAGCACACACCCACACCCCTAATCCTTTCTTGCAAACAAATGCCTTTTGCTCCAGTTAGAACTAGTTTCTGTTGTTTGTGACAAAGAATTCTAACTGATACTGATGCCAAGAGTCTAAATTTTATAGAAAAGAAGATAACCAAAATCCTCGGGGGGATGTACTTGACCCAGTCCTCAAAAGTTGAACGTTCATGGTTAAGTTTGTGAATCATGAAAATGTGGTAAGACCAGTGATACAGGGTAAAAAAGTTCATGTAATGTCTTAGGATATAGTTATGTTTTCGTTGACACTTTACCTTCATATGAGACGTCTTAGTGTGCTGTCTTCATTTTCGAAGATTTGATATGTTAAACCTTCATTCTCAAAGATTTGAT
Organism: Camelus dromedarius; assembly: GCF_036321535.1. NCBI lineage: Eukaryota > Metazoa > Chordata > Mammalia > Artiodactyla > Camelidae > Camelus > Camelus dromedarius. The sequence continues at coordinate 6,778,088 of NC_087465.1, read as the reverse complement.
AGATAGAAAGTGTTCAACCAAATTTGCATAACACCAAATGCCATTAGGCTTCCTCCCATCTTACTTTACCTGATGAGTTGGACTTTTTGAGTTTTAGTTTTTCTTTTTTCTTTCCTCTTTTTTTTTTTTTTTTTTTTTGAGAGCTCATTTGTACTTTTAAGAAATCTATTTATGCCCGGGAACATTCTGTTATTTCCTTCAGCTGCTCTTCACAGTGATTTAACATTAAACTGTATAAAACTGAAATTTTAGTGCCAAGATTGTGTTGATTTGGTGGTACAGACGAGTCAGCATTTGTGATATTAGAAGATTGTTCAGACTGTTAGAATCTTTTCCAAAAATATTGTTTACAGTGAAATTATAACACTAAAAATGGATGTGGGCTTAGAAAGTTCTATTCACCTCTGAGTGATTTTATTAAAATATTGGAGAAAATAAATATCTATTCATAAGAAGGCACCATTAAGTGCAGTATACATGTTTTTGTATTAGCATGATTTCAAAGCTCATTTCAGAACAAGGAATATTACTAGGTAAAAAATAGGATATTTCAAAATAACAAAAGGAAAAATTTATCAAGAGCACATAGTTCTAAATATGTACGCCACCAACAGCAGACCTTCAAAATATGTAAAATAAAAACTGTCAGAAATCAAGGAAAGAGACAAATCCACAATTTTACTTGGAGATTCCAACACTACTGTCTCCATAACTGATAGAAGAAGTCAAGAAGAAATCAGTGAGGAAAAAGAAGACCAGAACAATAAGATTAAAAAATGTCACCCACCCTAATTGACTTTATAGAACACTGCACCCAAAATCTTTCTTTTCACATTCATATAGACAATTCGCTGAGAGACTCAGTAAGTTTAAGAAGCTAGAAAGCATACAAAACAAAAAGAAACTAGAAATTAGTCACAGAAGGGTATTTGAAAAATCCCAAATATTTGGAAATTATACAGTATCCTTCTAAATAGTTCATAAATCAAAGAAGAAATCAGAAGACAAATAAGGAAATTTTTTTAATCAATGAAAATGAAAACACAATATACTACAATTTGTGAAAAGTTGGTAAAGCAGTGCTTGAAGGAATTGATAGTGTTAAATGCCTATATGGGAGTAGAAGAAATATCTCAAGTCAATGATTCACTTTAAAAAGCTAGAGGGAAAAAGAAGCAAATTGTACCTAACATTAACAGAAGGAAGGAAGTCATGCAGGTAAACGGGACAACATTTGTTCAGTAAAACATAAGGATGAACCATTTTGCTGTAACTTTTACTGTGACTGTTAGTTTATATAACAGTGTTACCTGTTGTCTTGGGCTAATTTTCCTTCACGTCATTCTTTAGTGTCTTAAATTATTTCATCAATGAAATAAAATTAAAAACACTTGCTGGATAGTTGTGGTCATTACCATGTAAGGGAGAGCTCTGTAAACTGAAAAGCACAATCAAATGTGAAATTACTTTTTTTTTTTTTGGCTATCTGTAACAATAGCCAAATAGTCACAGCTATTAATTGAAATTCTTTGCATTATAAATATTCAGAATTCTGTATTCTTTTTAAATATCAATCAATATTTCCATATCAACTGCTTTTCCTCTTGGGTGGTTGTCTTTCACTCAATAGACATTTGCTATGAAAGATGGTGCAGGGAATTAAATTCAAAAAATAAAGTCATCGAACTCAAACCTTCTTGTGAAGTCTATCGGGTAACAGCCACAGACAACCCAAGGACGACCCATCACAGAGTGAGGAATGCTGTGACCAGGAAGCACAAAGAAGGAAAGTCCCGTATACATCCCTTCCTCTGGACCTTTTTCAGCAGATGTCAGAGCCACTCTCCTTCTCCCAGAGGCTGGGATAATGCAGGTGTTGAAATGAATTCACAACACGGATGAAGGCAATTAGGTCTTCAGCGAAGGTCATTCGGTGCCGGGTCATTCTGTCTGAGATTCCGCAGAAGGCTGTGAGCCTCAACACTGACTAATGTGGAAAAGCCTCCTGACATCTTAAGAAAAGTGCTCAAATGAGCACATTTTGTGGCTAATGCATTTTCTGTGTCTCACGGGTCTCCAGTGCAGAGTCAATGACACTAATGGTAGCTTTCATCCCCTCTTGCATTCAACACCACGTGTTGCTGTGACAGGTGGCACCCCAAGCACGTCTTGTTTTCCCTGTAGTTACATTCAGATGTACATCTGGGCCTTGCTATTTTGCGTTTGTTTTTAAATTAGAGAGCAGACAATTTGCTTGACTTTTTTCCTCCTTTTGCCTTCAATAATAGCTTTATTTGCGTTAAAGTACCCACACACAAAAAGTACTTTTTCCTGCTGATCAGTGGAAATTATACTCTGAGGAGGATTCCTTTGTAACAGGGGAGTAGCTAAGATAGCCAAGTGGGGACAGAAATAAAGACCTTACATTTACTGATTGCCTCTTTCATGCCAGCCTCAGTATCTTCACACAGGAAATTTACTGTCTGGGCCCTTTGGTTCTTAATCCTCTGCCTACTAGTCTTCTGGACTGGGTTCCTCAAACCTGCTGTAGAGATTCTCCCCAGCGTGTCCCATAGCTGAATGCCTGAGCTGCCCTGACAGCTGCACTGGGTTTTGATTTCCCTGACTCAGTGAATGCCAGCCTCCTCCTGTTCCATCACATTCTTGACTGTGGTCCCTCAATGGCTGACCTGGTCTATCCAAGCTATAAATTTGCAAATAAAATTACACGATCTCATGCCTTTGAGCTGATTTTTATCAACAATGCCACCAGTGATTAAGTGAACAGGAGATCTATATTTCAAGTAGAAAAGATAGGAAAGAGTTCAAATATTTGTTAATGTCATAGGTCACATCCCATGGGAACAAGACTTTGAGGCAGAGATTTGCTGCAGGAAGTTGACTGGGAAATGCTTTCAGAATCCACACTCCTGAAGGACTAAGGAAGCAGAATTGATCAGACAGAATGTGTTCCTTTTTTTTGTTGCTGTTGCCATAACAAACTGCCTTTAAAATATATATGTTTTTGCTTTTAAAGTATAATATATAACATATAAATTACCTACCTAGGATCTGGGAAGTAATTGTTGCTCAGTAAATTGCAGTTATCATGTTAGGATTTACTGCAGTATAATCCCAGTTGTTGACTTCGCTCTTCCACTAAATAACTGTAACTTACAGAACAAGATATTATACTATTTGTCATTTTATATTTAGTCCCAGAACAGTACCTGCATGTAGCAACCTATTTAATGCTTGTTGATTGGCTAGTTGATTGTTTGGGTGGCTAACTGAATAAATGGATGGATTTCCACTCCTAATTCTTTACTTAGGCTTCCTCTTAAAAGCCTTCTATGCTATCTTCTCAATAGGACTTTTCTAAACTTATCTGCCCAATACAAGTTCTCCACTCCAGCCGGACTCATTTCCTCCAATCCAAAAATACTGTCATTCAGTCTCACGCCACACCTGATTTCATGTCTTCCCTCGCCATCCAAACCCAACCCAGGTGTCAAGATCCAGACTGAGTCCCACCTTCCCATGAAGACGTCCCATCTCACTATTCTTACCAGGGGGTTTTCAGTTTGGAATTCTCATCTTCCTACACATCTGTAACCCTCATTTTGCACTTTGATGTAATAACTTGTGCTGTTGTTTGTGTTTCATCTTGTTCATCGTAATGAGATCAGATGTGTCTAAGCTCTTTTAAGACAGGAAGTGTATCTCACATCCTCTTTCATCCATTCTGAGTGTTCCCCCCACATTTCAACAACTCTGAAGTCAGAATGCATTTTACAAGCAATGCTGTAGCTTTGGACTGCAGAGTGTTCTTGTACAGAGGACCTGAGTTCGCTTCTGTCAGAAACTACCCATCTGAAACGACTTTAGAGTAGAATCAGTAGTGCATATTCAGACTACAAAGATGAGTGAGCCCCAGCTTCACACGTTCAAGGAAGCCTTGTTCTCCTCCCTTGCCCAGGGCAGAGACGGAGGCAATTTCCCTTGCCCTTTTCTGCTTGTCAGGCTTATTTCTCGTTCACTTTTATACCAAGTTTACAATAACCCTTGTCTCAACTCAATGCGGGGTCTTCTACTGCTCTTGGCACTCTCTTCCCTAACTGAAAATGAAATAATAATCCTCGTGACAAATGGTGGCACCTTAGAGTCAATTTAATATCATAATACTTTCTGTGCCCCAAGTGCTTGACGTAGTATTATTAGAAGATTAACATGTATATGCTAAATGGAATTGAAGTCACCCTGGAAGCTTTTTTCCTTCTTACTTCACAACCTACCTCTTGGTCTAATCCGTTTCCTTTTACTTACCTGACAACCTGGACATTAGGCAACAAGCCAGCCTTAGTGGAGAGCAGTATGTCTTACTTCTGCAGCCTCTGAAATCAGGCTGCTGGGTTTGTATGTTGGCCTGTTTAGCTTCCTAGCTCTCAGACCTGAGACATAGAGCTTAACCTCTTTAAACCTTAATTTCCTCATTGGCAAAATGGGGGCTACTGTAGTATTGCTGAGGGATGATGTGAGCATTAATGTAGAATTAATATAGAAAATCATGTAAAGTGTTTGACCTAGTTCCAGGGTCAATGCAATGCTGGCTGACTCCGTGTTAGTATATTCCTAGTCAAGTCATACATAAACGTCTTTCACGGATACCAGCAAAAATAATAATACATATTTAGATCTTACTATTTCTCAGCCAATCATCTGTGCCTCAGTTTCTGCTTCTGGGAGTGGGAATAATAACAGTACTGATCTTCTAGGGCTGCTATGAAGATGAAGTGAGATAATACATTGAAAATACATGGCATGAGCTGTTGGTACTTCCATCATTACCTAATTTCATCCCCTTCACAGAGCTTTAAAATTGGTGCTGCTGCCACTGTGGAAAACAGTACACAGTTTCCTTAAAAACTAAAAATGGAGCTACCATATGATCCAGTAATCCCACTTCTGGGCATATACCCAGAGAAAATTCTAATTCAAAATGATACATGCACCCCTATGTTCATAGCAGCACTATTTACAATACACAAGATATGGAAGCAACCTAAATGCCCATCAGCAGATAAATGGATAAAGAAGATATAGGTAGGTAGGTAGGTAGGTAGATAGATAGATAGATAGATAGATAGATAGATAGATAGATAGACAGACAGATAGATATTATATAAAATATATACATACATGCAATGGAATACTACTCATCCATAAAAAAGGAATGGAAGAATGCCATTTATAGCAATATGGATGGACCTAGAGATTATCATACTAAGTGAAGTAAGTCAGGAAGAGAATGATAAATATTATATGATACCACTTATATGTGGAATCTAAAAAAAAATGATACAAATGAGCTTATTTGTGAAACAGAAACAGACTCACACACATAGAAAACAAGTTACCAAAGGGGAAAGAAGGTAGGGGAGGGATCAATTAGGAGTTTGGAAACTATGCAATATCGTCTAGCAAACCATAATGGAAAAAATATGAAAAAGAATATAACTGAATCACTTTGCTGTACACCAGAAACTAACACAACATTGTAAATCAACTGTAGGTCAATTTAAAAAAATGGTGCTATTGTTACCCCCAGTTATGGACCAGAGCTGGACTGAATTGTTCGAGTGCACATGGTTAGTACTATCTGAGCCGGGGTTGCAGCCCAGGCCTGCCTGGCATGAGAATGTGAAGCACCGTCATTTCCACCTGCCAGTGGAAAGTAACTGTGAAATGCGCCTTGCCCTTTAAGCCATTTCTGCTCAGCACAGATTCTGAGTGAACTCTTTATCAAACATGAATGTAAAAAGTCTTTGAAAGTGATGTGGAGTCATCTTTTAGCCTGGAAACGGGTGAGGTTAGAAATATGGTTGTAGTTTAAACTGAGAACATATGGCTATGATTTAAATGTGAATTTAGCAAGTCAAAGAAAATGAACAAGCAATAAAGGGAAAATTTGGAGTAGAAACTTCTGTATTTCCCGAACTTTTATAACAAATACCCAGAAGTCTCTTCACTTTGTCATCTCTAAAGCCATGTCAATTGTGTGCCATGTCAATTGTCTGCATTTCTCCATTTAAAGTGCCTTTTTATATTTTGAGAGTCATGGTAAAAAGTCTAGCAGCCCCTTTTTCAGTAAATGGTGCTTTTTTCGCATGATTAAATGGCTCCTTTATCTGCCTAGTACCTTCTAACCAGACCAGGGAAGAATAATTGCCTAGAAATTTCCTGTCCATCATGTATTATCTTTTAGAATAACGAAGCAAACATTAATAATTACCCTGTTAGAATTTATCAGGCAGTAGGAGGCATTAGTAGATAATTATCAAGTTCTCATCTCCTGAAATTCAGCATCTCTACAAAACCTTTAAAAATGCCCATGTTTTATAATAATTAATCTTGAAAAAAGCTATATTTTCCTACAGATATGTTGATATTTATATTTGAAGAATTAATGGCTTTGATTTTACATACTCTTTTCCATATAATTATTTAGGAACCTCTAAATATAAGAATGCTGGCTCACAGATAATTTGGGAATCTTATTTATCAAAGTTATGGTTAAACATCAAATAAGGTTGTTTTTGTGCATGAAGGCAGTAATCATTATTTCCTAAAACTGCAGTTTCACTCAATTATGAATTCATTTGACACATTCTGTCTGAGCAGTTAGGATGTGCTAGGCAGTGGGACACAGCAATGAAAAAGACAGACAAGATCTCTACTCAAATGATATCTATAATCCGGTGGTGGGACACAGCCCTTCAACAAAACAATCAGAGAAAATACGAGCTAAAGGCAAACGTTCTGCGGAGTTAGAACAGGGAGGGGCCAGGAGGCAGCGACCGCGTATTACACATTTACTGACTGACTGTTAGTAACTATCGTGAGGAACTAAAAAAAGTAAACCATAAATTTTGTCCATTAAAAGCTTATACTCTATAAGTTTACTGTACATAGACAAAAACAATTTATGGGTGTGAAAAATCACATGAGAAAGTTGTGGATAAAGTTTAAAGAAGCGGGAGAGGGTATAACTCAGTGGTGGAGTTCATGCTTAGCATGCACGAGGTCCTGTTCAGTCCCCAGTACCTCCACTGAAATAGCGAACTAAATAAATAAACCTAATTACCTCTCCCCTTCAAACAAGCAAACAAACAAATAAAGTTCAGAGAAGCCAAATGTAAGAGAAATTTCTTCCAAAAATGAGGACAAGGAGATGAGGCTTTATGGGAATAAAATAACATTTTTTGTGAATCTTGAAGGATGAATAGGATTCTATAGGTAGATAATTATGAAAGGATGAGAAGAGAGTCAACAAATCAATGAGTGTGAGCCAAGGGACAGAGGAGAAGTGTTGAGAAGCGCAAGCGGTCTTGCTGGGTGGAGTGTAGGAAGTGGCTGAGATTAGTGGGGGTGGTGGACCCGCAGAGAAAGACATTTTGAAATTGTGTTTGCATTGTTCCCCGGGACTGGATTGTCAGGATAAATTTCCTCTCTCAGATTCAAATATCTCAAGGTTCAAATTGAATGATGGATTCAGTACACTCAACAAATTTTATTTAAGTGTCTAATCTTGAATTGGCATTTTTCTAAATGCCTGAAATGTCTCTTATTTTCTTCTCAATCCCTTTATGATTTACCTGTGATATTGCTATTACACTCACAACCTTATAATAGACCAGGTGTCAGTAAACTTTTACTAAAGGGTGAGATATATCTTTAAATATTTTAGACTTTCAGGTCATATACTCTCTGTCACAATTACTCAACTCTGTCCTGGTAGCATGAAAGAAGCGATAAGCAATACACAGACAAATAAGTATCCCCATGTTCCAATAAAACTTTATTCATAAAAGTCGGCAGTTGGACAGCCAGTCTCTGAAACAGACTGGAAGCCTATGAAGGTAGAATCCATGTTTGCTCACTCTCAGTGCAATGATTTTATGTGGTGGATACATTACAAATATTTGTAAATTCAATAAAAGTTACATCATACATCACATCATCTTTTAAAAAATTTTTGGCGGGTCATCTTACATCGACTGCTTGAGTCACGCTGTAAGAAGCAGCAACCTCTCCTCTTCCTCTCCACCATCTCCTCGGCAGCCACAAAACAGCAACTGTGCATGAGTGCATCTCCATCCACGTTGGCCAGGCTGGTGTCCAGATCGGCAATGCCTGCTGGGAGCTCTACTGCCTGGAACACGGCATCCAGCCCGATGGCTAGATGCCAGGTGACAAGACCATTGGGGGAGGAGATGACCCCTTCAACACCTTCTTCAGTGAGACAGGTGCTAGCAAGCATGTGCCCAGGGCAGTGTTCGTAGACCAGGAATCCACAGCCATTGATGAAGTTCGCACTGGCACCTACTGCCAGCTCTTCCACCCTGAGCAGCTCATCACAGGCAAAGAAGATGCTGCCAGTAACTATGCCTATGGTCACTACACCATTGGCAAGGAGATCATTGACCTCATCTTGGACTGAATTCAGAAACTGGCTGACCAGTGCACAGGTCTTCAGGGCTTCTTGGTTTTCCACAGCTTCAGTGGGGGAACTGGCTCTGGGTTGACCCACCTGCTGATGGAACATCTCTCTGTCGATTATGGCAAGAAGGCCAAGCTGGAGTTCTCCATTTACTCAGCCCCCAGGTTTCCACAGCTGTAGTTGAGCCCTACAGATCCATCCTCACAACCCACACCACCCTGGAGCACTCTGATTGTGCCTTCCTGGTAGACAACGAGGCCATCTATGACATCTGTCGTAGAAACCTCGATATTGAGCACCCAACCTACACAAACCTGAATAGGCTGATAGGTCAAATTGTATCCTCCATCACTGCTTCCCTGAGGTTTGATGGAGCCCTGCATGTTGATCTGACAGAATTCCAAATCAACCTGGTATTCTATCCTCGCATCCACTTCCCTCTGGCCACATATGCCCCTGTCATCTCTGCTGAGAAAGCCTACTATGAACAGCTTTCTGTAGCAGAGATCACCAACGCTTGCTTTGAGCCAGCCAACCAGATGCTGAAATGTGACCCTCACCATGGTAAGTACGTGGCTTGCTGCCTGTTGTACCGTGGTGACGTGGTCCCCCAAAGATGTCAGTGCTGCCATTGCCACCATCAAGAGCAAGCGTACCATCCAGTTTGTGGACTGGTGCCCCCCTGGCTTCAAAGTTGGCATTAATTGCCAGCCTCCCACCGTGGTACCTGTGGAGACCTGGCCAAAGCACAGCAGGCTGTGTGCATGCTGAGCAACACCACAGCCACTGCCGAGGCCTGCGTGCGCCTGGACCACGGGTCTGACTGATGTACGCCAAGCGTGCCTTTGTTCACTGGTATGTGGGCGAGGGCACGGAGGAAGGAGAGTTTTCTGAGGCCCGTGAGGATATGGCTGCACTTGAGAAGGATTATGAGGAGGTGGGTGTAGGTTCTGTTGAAAGAGAGGGAGAGGAATAAGGAGAGGAACACTCAAGTTAAAATGCCACAGAGGTGCTGCTTTTACAGGGAAGCTTGTTCTGTTCTAAACATTGAAAAGTTGTGGTCTGATCAGTCAATCTGTATGTAGCAGTGTATACGCTCATGTACAATTACTGACCTGTGCTGTAAAACACAACGCTTTGTTACAGGCCCGAGCTATCCATTTCTCTGTTGGATTGAATAAAGTATTCCCTGTCTTAAAGAAAAATAAATTAATAGATAAAAAACTTTTAGTAGTGTCTTCTAAAGTCTTTCCACTTATGCGTAATGACCAATCACCAGATAGTTGATCAAATTAGCGCACTGTTGATCCATCTCATTTATTAAAATCATGTAAGTAATTGGGCTAAATATTTTATAGCCCCATCACTTCTGACATGTCAACAATAATTATTAGTGTAACTGCAAGATAATCCAACTATTTGTTCAAAGATCATATAATTAGTTGACTCAAATAATATATGATTTTCTTTGTTTTCCTATTCATTCAGACATGAGAAATTTGGAAAATAATTAAGAGTTTTTATTATTGTATCATCCTAATATACAAATATTTGCTTAACCTATGTTTAATAAATGGGTCAAAATTCTGCTTAATAATACTGGTAAAAGATGGGAAACTGGGGCCTGGACCTACATTAAAATCAAAAAAAAGAATAATATAGAGAGTTTTGGTAGATGTCAGAAGAATCTGGCCAATTTTTTATGTAACTATTAATAATTCCAATAACATACATTTGGGAGGAAACTCCTGATACTGTATGCATAGGAAACATATCTGATGATAAAAATCCAAAGAATGGAAAATGCTAGCATGCAATTCCAAGCAACATTTTTGTTTATTATTGTTATAATTACTAAGTAGCTATACATATTAGCTAATCATCTTTTAGAAAATGCAATTCATATTTTAGAGTCCATCTAAGGGAAAATCCTGGCTCTATGACATACTGATTTCATCACTGTGAGTAAATCACTCAGCTTTACCTCACCTCAGTTTCCTCATCTGTGAAGTGGGTATAATAATAGTATCTACTGCATAGGTTTCTTTTAAGGATTAAATGAGTAAATTACATGAAGTATTTAAGAGAGAATCTGGCATGTAGGCAGGATTATATAAGAAACTAGTATTATTTTCTCATCAATTACCTTATTTTATTGGGGGTAATAATGATTTTCTAGCCAAAACATTCCTTTCTGACATTTAACAAAACATTATTTTCTGTCATATATGACAAAATGAAATGTTCAGTTGTCATACTGAACATTCTTCCATTCAACCAACATTTAAGATCCTGTATTGGAGGAGGTAAAGGAGAAATCACTGGAGTAAAAACACCACATCCTCAGTTCCTTAGAGATGAATGTCAGCACAATTAATAGTTAGAAACCAAATGTTGCTTCGTTTTTAATTTGATGTGATTAATAAGAAGAAATTATCTCCTGCAGGTAGAATATAAAAGGAAACTGGAAAGAGCATTTCATCTTGACATAGAGTTGGCTTTGGACTCTTAAGAAGCAGATTGCACAGAATTTATCCACACCTACGTTCAGCAGAGAGCCTGGAGGAGAAGCTGCCCGGTGGCTTCTGGGCCAGCGTGATGCTCGAACTGCATCTTGATGGACCCAACTGAACACCAAATAAATAAAACATGGGAGCTGAAAGGGACATTAAATGCCAACCAGCCCAATCTCTATAGCTGATATTTAGAACAGTTAACGTAAAGGGCAAGTAATCTGTACAATGTATTATGCGCTACATTTCTTGTTGTCCCAATTTAAAATTATTGTTATCACAAGAGTGCTCAAATTTACGGCATTTCAAAGTTCTATACGCAAGTAGGAAGAATGTTCTATAGACATTAAGAGACATTTTAAAATTAGAACTTTAAAATATCCTCTACTTAGCCACATTTTAAAATGGAATTTTAAAATTTTTACGTAGAACTTTGAGAATTGGGCTTCTCTAAGTCATTACCTTTCTTTATGAGCTAGCAGGAAAAAAAAAAAAAAAAAGGTCTGGATTGTGTGATCCGATCAGTACTACAAAGTTTTGCACCTGACAGCAGTACATATTTTGAGTAGCACTGATATAAACAAACACCTTAGAACATTTTAACATTTAATGTTTAGAAACATTTTAGAATTACCCAACCAAAGGAGAGAGGGAGCTGGGGCATTTTCCTGCAGCTCCTGAGGGTTACTGGTTACAGAGGGAGAAAGAGGATTTGGTGATGCCTGGCACTTCCAGACTCCCGTGTTTATTCAAGCAGCCCAGCCCTCAGGGGCTCCTGAGAAAGGCCTCAGACACAGAAGGACGGAGCACACCAGAGGGATGGGATGGGATGGGAGACTTTGAGGAATCTAAGCATCTGCTGCCGGCTTGCTGCTGGCTGTGGGAACTCCCTGAGCCTGCATGCGAAGAGGGCTAGTGATTCTGGACACTGCACTCAATGACAGGTGGACAGTGGGCGGAGAAATACTGAGCTCCTGGCGGCCTCACTGTGAGGTATGTCCTCCTCCTCCTCCCTGGGGTGAGTGTGGTGCACATCCTCCTCCTAATCTGTCACGACAGTGATTCAGGTTAAAAGCACACGATTTAAATGATTGGTGAGCAAGAACTACGCAAGAGCATGGCATAGGTCCTGTTGTTACTCTAGCTGTGCACGTGGTTTTGAAGGTTTACTTGTGCTGAACAAACACAATATAGGACTGTCGTTTTTCCCCAGGTTTATGTTACAGCCATAAACCCTAAATAAACTACGTGTTCAGGGAACAAAAAAGCCATTAGCAAAACGCATTACATTTGTGCTTTTTCTATTAACATATTTTATTAGTTAAATATAAAATATACTGCCTACACCCTCTACTTATAATTACATATCTTGTTAGCTCTATTAAAAGAAAGAAAAAAATTCTAGATGCAAGGGAGTTTATCCTAACACTTAAATATCATCTAACACATTTGCTTTTGGGTTTTTTCCTTTTTGAATTTTAGTTGATTTACAATGTTGTGCTAGTTTCTGGTGGACAGCATAGTGATTCAGTGACACACACACATATATGTTCTTCTGCATATTCTTTTTCATTATAGGTTATTACAAGATACTGAATGCAGTTTTTTTGTGCTACACATTAAGACCTTGTTGTTTATCTGCCTTATATATAGTAGTTTGTGTCTCCTAATCCCAATCTCCTAATTTATCCCTCTCTTCCCTCTGTCCCCTTTGATAACCATAAGAGTATTTTCTATGTCTGTGAGTCTGTATCTGTTTGGTAAATAATTTCATTTGTATCATTTTTTTTTAGATTCCCCATATAGGTGATATCATATGATATTTGTGTTTCTCTTTCTGGCTTACTTCAGTTAGTATTATTATCTTTAAGTCCATCCATGTTGCTGCAAATGGCATTATTTCATTCTTTTTTATGACTGAGCAATATTCCATTGTGTGTGTGTGTGTGTGTGTGTGTGTGTGTGTGTTTGTATCACATCTTTATCCAGTCATCTGTTGATGGACATTTAGGTTGCTTCCATGTCTTGGCTGTTGTAAATAGTACCACTAGGAACATTGAGCATGTTTGCTTTTCTTTGTTTCTTTCTTTTTCAAAAATCTCCTGGAAGGTTGTGTTTCTCTCTGGTTGCTGAGGCTCGAGGTGTCCCGGTCCCATGCACAAAGTATATCCCCAAAGCTTATGGAAAGTTAAAAAGCTTCTGTTAGCCTATCTGTACAAACCCCAAAGCTTTATGGCGATATTAGTTAACATGAGTCTGAATTAGGAGCTTTGTCTCCTTTGCAGCATGTTCAACCGTGTTAAAACAGTAAGAGTGGGATCACAATGCTAACATAAGGAAGAGTGATTTAACGTTTCCCCTTGTTTTTTCCAGTGTGTTTTCAGGCGGGAGTAATCTTCATGGTCTAGGTTCCCTAGAAAGCAAAGCCTGAAACACAACTTCACAGACTAACGTGTTTTGAGACATTTTAGTTTTTACCACTTTAATTCTTACCCTTTTGGGAAGGATTTTTCATTGTGAGCAAGTAGTGAATGCATGTTAAAGCAATTAAAAATGGGAGTTCAAAAGGCTTCATTTTAAGAAATGTATATTGAAATGTCCACCGTACATACAATAAGGCTGATTTTAGGATCTTTACACAAGGCAAGGCAATGGCAGCTGAAGTTTGAGCGTCACTGGAAAAGCACAGCTGTTCTTTGTCTGACCCCTACTGTCTGCCAAAAGTAAGTGTAGAATCAAAAAATGCCAAAGGAAAAACTTGACAGTCTCTTTTAAGAAATGGTGTTTTGTTTCATTCAAAACAAGAATTAAAAAAAAAAAAGTGTTCCAGAATAACATTTTACCTTCCCTAAACTATATACTAAGCACAGAAATATAAACCTACAAGGAACCTTAGATATTTTCAAATTCAGCTTTGCATCTGATAGAAAGACTGCTTTCAGGACTGTGAGCACAGATGGAAGTTGTCTGCAGGGCTCCACTTCTTTCCCCCTCACTCCACTGGTTTCTAATCTGTTCCAAGAGAGCAGGAAGATAATCTCTGGGGTTTTAAACACCCCCCGTACTACCCAAACACCACCAGAGCAGCATGACCAGCGTCACAGGGACAATGACATCCACCAGGACCACGCCCCTTTCCAAGAAACAAGTGCTCTCTCCTCCCTGAGGCTAAGACTCAAGCAAAGTGAAAAACAGAGGCGGGCACAGGGTTCTATCTGAGCCCCATCCTAGTTTACAACTTCCTGCTTTCCTTACGGCGAACAGAAGTAATTGCTCAGTAATTGTCCACCCCAGCCACAATTTACGTGGCCTTCCTCTTGGAGGCAGAGCTTCTTACAATTCAACCAATTATGTTTTCTTTGTCATTTTTTCTGCTTGTCGGTAATCTCTTCTTGTAGTTGGACGCCCTCTGATGATGTGCATGGAATGTCACTCCATGCGAAATTATCAGCCAGGGGCTTGTACTTTTCTCCATGGTTTCAAAAACAAACAAGGAACGTGCATTCCATTGGCTTTGCTTGTCTGTTTGGGGTTCTTTGTTGTTTTTTTCTCATATGACACGCAGCATCCATTCCTTTTGGTCTCTTTGCCCCTTCAAACTTCATTCCATCCTCAATTCAATTCTCCGTGTCTGCATTCTTAAAACACACTTTATGCAAATATTCATCCTCTTCACTGGTTACTGAACTCAGCCAGTTCACAGATGTTTTCCCAGAGGTGTGTGTCTAGTTTTAGATCTTCAAATAACTCAACTTTGCTTCCAAATTAATAAGAACATTTGTCCTAATTAACTTCTCTAATTCTGAACCAGGAGATTGTCCCTCAGGTGTTTTAAGATGCTTTCAACGAGACCTGACCTTTCAGATTGGCAGTTTAGCAGAAGTCTACATATCTGCTGTCCCAGTTACATTCAGTTCCTTCTCTGGGAGTATTGCTAAGTGACTCAAAGAAGGTCATGGTTAAAGATAGGATAATTATTAATCTCTGCTCTCATGTGTCTCTGTCGACTAGACTGAATATTTGAAACAGAAAAGCTCTTTTTAAAAATAATGGAAACTATTTTCAATAAAACCCTTCAAATATTTTGCAGGATAAGTGTACTTCATAGTTTGTTTGCTGTGTTTAGAAGTCTGTCAGGATCCAAAGCAGTAAATAGATGCTGAGAGTAATCATTTCTAAGAGGAGACCTACTCCTTAGCCATAAAACTTACTGGATTCTGACATCTCTGTCCCCGACTCAGGACAACTGTGACCCCTCCCACCCAGCCTTTCTGGGTCTCCTGATCCCAGCATACCTTCTCCCCGTGGTCCAGTCCCCCATCCATTGTGTCAGCTCCTCCAGTGGTATTCGGATAAATCCCTCTTTTTGCTCAGAGACCATTTCTGTTGACTGAATCCCTGAACCCTCCCTGATACAGAAATTATTTCTAAAGAGTAAGTTGTAGACAGCAGACGCTCAAAGAAACGGGGAAATTTGGAACTAGTCATCTGTCTAAAGATAAAGCAAAAGGCGATGAAATTCCCAACTGTAAACCCACAGGGGAATGTAGAACTTCACAAAGTGCTACAAAAACTAATTAAATTACCATGTACAGTCACCCCAAGTCAAGTTCTTTTCAGGGGAATGTTTTGGGTGGCTGCACGGCAGCTGACACAAAACGATTATGAAGAACTTTAGGACCTCAAACTGTCAAAATCAGGTGGCAGCTTTTAAGTGAAGGAAGCACAGTGCACGTGGAAGCCTAGTAAATGGCAGGCAGCCACATGGTAATCCCGTGACCTGCCCACGGCAACGCTGATGATGGTCAACTGAGCACAGATTTCCTGGAACCTCACACACAAGGAGCCCAAATATCCTACTTTGTTTGTATGGAAAAAGTCCAGATCTGGGGAACAGAAGCCTCTCTTCAGCTACCACAATAGAGAATTGTAATCCTTGCTCAATCTCTACATGTTAATTAGTTCATAGACAAAGAGTTTCTTCAATAAAGACAAGACTGGGTACTCTTCAAGAAATATTCTGCAATAACCCCATTAAGTGTTCTGTATTTTGAATAAATGTCTTTAAAAATGGTCAGAATTCCCACATTAATTCCTTAATCGATGGCTACTGGGGTAGAAAGGGCCAAGCGGAGGTCCCTGGAATTTTCTGATCCTACTAATGGTATCCTCACAGGACAGCCATCGGGATAAGAACACCATTAACAACTTGAAAGATGTGCGAGTGGTGATTTCTCTCACATCCCTACTTAATCCTCCAGTGGAATAACACCAAGATGAATTTTTTTCTTTTTGAGAATGACAGTGAATTGTCATAAACTTAATTAGGTGAGGACACAAATGAAGGCTGCCGTTTCAGATTTTATCACACGGAAGCAAATCTGCACCACGCGTAGGCAGACACTAAAGGCAGGAGCCAGTTGTACCAGAAACAGCTAGATGGGCACCAACATGCTGTCCGCTTTTTCACAGCTTGCATTTCCCAGTGGGAAGCAGCAGTCTAGCTTTCTCTTCCCACCCTTGCACCAAGGTGTAACAAGCTCTTGGTTCTCACCAGTGGAATATGAATGAAAATGATGTGTGTCTCTTCTGAGCCAAGGAATTTTAAAAAGCAAATGTGCTTTCTTCACTTTCCCTTTTCACTGGCTGGAAGCAAAGGACTACACAGCTTTGTGGGGTGGTGGGCTCTGTGATTGGAAGGAGCCTGGACCAGTTAAACTTCTGCATGGAGGAAAGCCACTCACCAACCCAAAGCAGTCATCCTAGACTGTTATGTGACTGACAACTAAATTTTTATGACACTAAACCCCTGAAATTTGTGGTTATTTTTTCATCAGGTTGAGTCACCCAAAGAGATAGATCAGTTGAGTGCACAGATAGAGCTCGCTCTCACATACTTATGCAATTCCTACTTCCATCCTTACCTCAACCCACTCTTACATCCGCAGCAGGAATTCCCTACAAACATTCCATGAAGAAGGAAAAAACGTGAGCCTGATTTTCGGATGGCTGGCTCTGCACCGTATTCTACAGATTGGAATAGACTGTGTAATGACACAGCCCAGTCAGTGGACTCGGATGGAGGACAATGAGGAAGTGAAACACTTTCACGGGGCAGAACTTTGAGCAGTGTATTTCAATGTTCACTTTTTCTAGAAAAAGAGATGAACCATCAAGGAGCCACATGAACTCTTGAGCAGTAGCCAGATGGTGGAATAGTTGGGAAGAGAAAGAATGGAGGAGCGATGGGTCTGGGGAAGGGATATGTGACTGACCTCCCACAGGGGCGCAGGGCGTGACAGTGTGAGAATACGTGTGCCTCATGTGCACGCCTGCCAGAAGGTCACCACTGCAGACGGTCAGGCAGACAAATTATCCTCTCTGGCAGCCTCCTCTTCAGCATACCCCCTTTTGCCTACTTATTCAACGGAATCATGAGAGAAGGGGCCAAGAGCACAGGAATGGAAGTTCCAAACGGATCAACAACTTGCTTGTCTGGCCAGAGCCTCTGCCAGGTATACAGTTTGCCAGAAGTAGTGACTAACTTTGAGTTTTGATAAGGTCCCTTGCTTCAAGATGACTAAGCAGCTATTTGCTGATCCTTTTTGTTGGACCTCTTCCACCATGAAAGGCGCAGTCATTGGTAATTGATGGAATAGACACTCATTCTGGATTTGGATTTGATCTGCACGCCTCTCACAGCAGCGCCAGCACCACCCTCTACAAAAAAATAAACATCTTGTGCAAAATTACAGTACTGCCTACAGCATTGCTTATGACTAAGGACTTCCCTTTACAGTGAAAGACATACTGTGGGTTAATGCTTGTGGAATTCACATAAACCCCGTCATCCAGAAGTAGCTTGCTTTATAGAGCACTGGGATGACCCAGTCAGTCCTCAGTTACAGTGAAAGCTATAACTGTAAATATTTCGTTCTCTCTTACAGGAAATAGGGAATTATCTGAGCTACCAAGTGTTGTATGGTATTCTTTCTTCCACATCTAGAACGCCCAGGTCCAGGATCCAAGGGGTGGAAGCGGAAGTTGTACCGTTCATGAGTACATCTAATCACCTGTTCACAAAATGTTTGCCTTCTATCCCAGAGACTCTAGGCCCTGCTGGTTTAGAGATTATAGCATTTATTCTAGTTATCTAGTTCTGCATGAAAAACCTCCCTCCTTTTTAATGGCTTAAAAAACAAGAACATTTATTTTCTTCATGAATATGCAGTTTGGACATGACTTGACAGGAGCAGTGAAGAGGTCCAAAGACTAAAAGCTGGAATTATCTGAAGGCTCATTCCTCACAGTCTGAAATTTCGACTGGAATCACTCAAACAGCTGGGCTGGAGGAGATGGGACTTCTTGAACATCTCCATCTCTATAGCATCTTCACATGGTCCTTCATGCACGGTAGCTTCAAAGTAGCTGGACCTCCTTTGTGTCAGCTCAGGACTCCCAGGCACACACAGTTTAGGGTTCTTTAGGAAGTTATATAAAAATACTGAATGTTCTAGCAATTCTGCTTCTGCATATACACACCAAAAGAATTAAAGAACACATATTCCAACAGAAATTTATAAAGAATGTTCATAGTAGCACTACTCGCAATAGCCAAAAGTAGAAGCAACCCAAATGTCTATCAATGGATAAACCAAATGTGGTATATCCATGCAATGGTATATTAGTAAATCATAAAAAAGGAATGAAGTACTGTTACAACATGGATGTGCTTTGAAAACATTATGCTAAGTGAAAGAAACCAGTCACAAAGGCCACCTATTGTATAACCGCATTCATATAAAATTTCCAGAATAGGAAAATCTACAGGGAAAAAAGTTTCACAGTTGCCATCAGCTGGGAAGAGGAGGACATGGAGAGGGCACGCTAATGTGTATGAGGTTTCTTTTGGGTACGATGCAAGTGTTCTAATATAAAGTAGTGGTGATCATTGCACAACTCTTTAATATACTAAGTATTATACTAAATATTACATATACTAAAGGCCAAGAATTTTATACTTTAAATGGATGAATCTTCTGACATGTGTATTGTCAATAAAGCTATTACAGTTGACCCTTGAACAATATGCATTTGAACTGTATGAGTCTATTCATAGGAGATTTTTTTAAAATAGTAAATACTACAATACACATGATCCACGGTTGGTTGAGTCAGAGAAGATCATGAACTGAGGATGTGGAGAGACCGTGGGTACACAAAAACTGAATTTGGAGGGTTGACTATAAATTATAAGCAGGTTTTGGACTGTACCCAGTATAGGCACCCCCAACTACCTCGTTGTCTATAGGGCAACTGTAGTTAAAATGTATCACACATAAAATTTTCCACCTGATGTTTTGTAATCCTTGTATTCTTGGATAAATTGTATCTGTCTTTACCCCACAGTATCTTCAAAGAAAGCATTCCAACAACGAAAAGATGGGATTTTTGTGTATGAAAGATACAATATACAGTGAATTCCAACAATATAACTATCCAGATGCCTCCAAAGTGAAGTAATATACTGTGGCTCTCACTAGGTGACACAGAGCCCCAAGTCACCCAGGAAACAGCTCCTCAAAAGAGAGTTATAAAGAGACACAGCTGTACGATGCAGGAATCCTGCCAGCTGGCCTGGTATGTTTCGTACCTCCAGGGATACTGAAAGACAGGGGTTACTTTACCCTCAGGATTTAAAAGATCTTCTTAAGGCACAGTCTCCATGGAAACCTCAACTTCACACTCTATCCCCAGCCTTTGTGTCCTAGAAGAACATCCTCCTGAACACATGCTCATGACATCCATGAAAAGATTTTTCATATTTTCTGAAAAATGCCTGAAATATAAGCCAACTCTTTATGCCTGTTATCAAAACACAAGTTTTAAAAGAAAACTCTTTGGGTGATAAAGAGTCTGTATACTTACTGACTGGAATTTTTCACATTAAAAATATGAACTTCTAAAAGCCAACATATGGTAGTTGGAACCTGGACATCCTGGGCTAGAAGTCAGGATGGCTGAGTTATAACCTTCCCTATCATTAGAAGGAACTTAGCCAAGGCATTTAATCCTTCTCAGCCTCAGTTTTCTCTCTTGGGGAACTAAGGGATTGAACTTGAAGTTTCCTTAGATTCCTAGTAGCTTAAATATTGTATGTCCCTGTGAATTTGAAGAATAACTCAAATTCTGGGCAATTTTGGCTTAAGTAGAGCTCAGTATCCCAGTCTTAAATGACTCAGAGCACTAGGATGAGGCCTCACTCACAGAAGCCCCCTATTCCTACCACTGAGGGTAGAAAGTCTTGGTTGTGTGGAGCACATCAGGCTTCCCCTGAAGTTCCTCTTCTGTCCTTAAGGACCAAGACAGAACACACGCCTCTTCCTCCATCAATAGGAATTACAAGTGGAACAGAGGTCTCCTCCCTCAGACCCTGTGTCCCTATCAGCAGGGGTGAAGGGGCAACTCCTGAAACCCTGAAATGCATTGTGGTCTACAGCACCCTGATCTCTCGGTTCCTCCATCTCTTCTCTACAGCAATCTTGCCCACCTTCTCAAGGCGCTATTCCAGTTCTGTCATTACCAGTAACTGCAGGACAGGACAGGACAGCGGCTTCTGCTCAGCCCTCTGCCTGCAGCCCAGATACATGAGAAGAGAGCCTCCCTGGTCATCCACAAAAGCCCTTGCAGTGACACTTAGGAATAAATGACCAGGGACTTGGAGACACTCATCTGGCCAGCCTGCTTCTTCTACTTAAAAAATAAAACATGATGGGTCTTTTTGTTCTGTACAGAGATGCTCAAATGACGATGAACATCAGTGCCTGTTTGTATGATTTATACCATCGCTCTCAAATAAATAAAATACCTAGATTGTGTAGCACACACTCACGTTCCCCATTATGTCATTTAAATAAATCAACCAACAAATATAAATAAATACAGAAGCTGGAAGGAGTGGGCCATCCCAGCGTAAACCAAAAAAATTAAATTGCAGCTCCCCCAGCAAAGTCAACTCCAGCACATAGTGATTGAGATTTACTTTTTGTAAATAGTCTACGTGAGATGGACTTAGTGAGCTACCTTAAGGTAGAGTTATGATTTTCTAGCTCAGTTTGATTTCCATTCTGAATACAAGTCATTATCAAAATGCAAGGGATTTAGTTTGCCCTAGCAGAAGAGCATTATTCACTAATTACAGGCTTAATGTTAAATTAGGTCCTGTTTCTCAGCAGCAGCAAAGTAATCAGAGGAGAATCCCATGCCTCTATTAAACATTTACATTAGAACCGCCTAATTACTCCAGGATTTGTTTGGGTAGCACTGGCAGATGTTCTGAAAGGCTGTGGAAAATGCACTCGGTTTCACAGGAGATGAACATTCATTTAGGACCATCCTGACCTCAGAGCAGGGTACATGAGTGCACGTGTGGATCACGAAATACACCGGGTCTTTTCTGATATAATTCAGTTAAATGCATGATCTGAGCACCCGTCATGAAGCTATTTATTCTCCATCGGCCTCAGGAAAATATTGTAAATGTTCACAAAGGAAGTCCACTAAACTTTGCTCCTTCCACAGCTGAGTGTTATGGAGACAGAAGGTTATTTAAATGATTATAATCAGAGTTTTAATCTTATTTTTAAAAAGCAATAAACCCACTTGAATCTCCACTGTGCCGGCTGATAGCCCACTATTTCAAGACCGCGGTACACAACAGAAGGCATGAGATTTGAGAGACTTTGAGACTTTGCTTGTGTGAAGCCCTGGTGGTTTGGAGTGGAGTGGGGGGCACCATGCCAGCCGTCTCTGCTTAACAAAGAGGTGAACAGAGCTGGCTCTGTTTTCTGTACTTCCTCACATGCTGGCCTACTTGGAGGGTAGCTGTGAGCCAAACAAGTGACAGATGGCACGTTTGCGCCAATGAGACACACGGGTGCAGGAGGCTCCTCCCCCGCCACGCTCAGGAGCCACCACGCTCCACGTAGGTATCAGGTTGCTCCAGCCGCGAAAGCTTGGGGCACAGTTACTTGGGTGCATGGGCTTGGCACTAAAATGGGGCTTGGCACTAACGGAGTTTGGCAGGTGGCATGGGTGACCCCTGTTCTGGGACCTCACTGGCCATTTCTTTTCTCAAGGAGGTATTCCAGAACATTAAAACGACTTCCTCTAGAACCAAGAACTCCCAGCATTGACTTTTTCTTTCTTCGAAGTCAGATTATTCCTGAGAAAAAGAAAAATTAAGTTTAAGTCTGGAAGAATGAGATTCTCCTTTACAGGTAGTTTTGGGGGAAATCTGAGAACGTAATCCTACTTCCCTTCCAGCCCACCTTCCTGTGTCACTGGCTCTCCTGCCACCCCTCCTCTGATGCTCTGAGCTGTCGTCTTTCTCCCCTTTCCTATGCCGCCCAGGGCCTGTTCTTCTGATATTATAGGTAAGAAAGAGAAAATTCCTTGAAGACAGTGGCTAGCTTTAGACACCATCAGATCCCCAAAATCTAGCTCAATGCTAGAATATAATAGGGACATCATAAATGCTTATTGAGCAAGTTTTGAAAGGGCAATAGAATATCAAGAAAATAGGAAGAAAGAATCAGGATTATCTGTGTAGCATAATGTATATTCCCCAAAGAAATAAGTTACATTAAGCAAAAACTCGGTGTATTAAATGTCCACACTCCTTCCTTCCATCAAAAGAGAAAACCTATTTCTTGCCTTCCTTGAATCTGGACTGACTTTGTATGTGTCTTTGCCCAATAAAGCACAAGGTAAGTTACATCCTATTCATTACAAAGCCTCGTTCCTAAGAGACTTTCTAAATACTGTTCTTGCTCCCTTGGAAGCCTGAAGCCAGTGCATTCAGCAGAAGTGGGGTATAGCCTCTTGGAGGATGAGAAGGCACATGGAGGAGAGTCAAGTTGCTCTAGTCAACAACCAGCACCAACCGCCAGACATACAAGGCCCCTTGCAGAGCCATCCACCATCAAAAGAACCACTCACACTGCAAACCAGCAGAATCATGAGAAATAATCAATCACTGTTGCCTTCTTGGGGTCAGTTGCCAGCAAGAGATCACTGAAATGCTCCATGCTGTCCAGGTCGTCAGCACCTCTCCTGAGACCACCACCAGTGCCTGGAGTCCACGGTCCTCTACAACAAGGCTGCAACCCGTCTCTGCAGCTCAGGGCATCCTCAGGCGCCCCCAGCCAGCCACTGCTCGGAATCCACTTGCTTTCATCCATTTTCCTAGGATTCTGTCCCTTTGCTTTATACCCGGATCCTCTCCACCTCACTCTCTACAACAAATTAATCGGCTGGATGGTCCACTTGATTTTTGTTTGAAATTCTTCCCCTTGAACCTACTACTTGGGTCACCTCCCCACTGGGTTCCATGTAGCACAGCCCACGGAGGACTGACCCACTTCTCAGTGACCTGGACCAGAGGCCTGGGACATGCATGCCCCTTCTCCAAGAAAAGAGTTCTTCAGACCAGTGCTTTCACTTGGAATATTTTAAAGGGAAACAAAACAAAACAAAACAAAACAACAAAAAAAACCTGTGGATAAAGATAACTTATGTAATGAAAAAACAATTACGAAACACTATCTTGGACACAAAGCTATACCCTCTCTCCACATACCATTACTGCTATTTGTAGTAAGTTTTGGCCTTTATATCTGCAAATGCTCAACAGTAAACTTCAGGGAGCTCTTTACTGATTGATTGCATTGTTATTTATTATCCCAGGAGTAGCCTTGTCTGTTTACTTGGTCTGTAGTGGGTGCCCTTTGACCTGAGTCTAGAGTCCCCTTCTGTGGTGACATTCTCCTTGCTAATTTTCTAAATACTTTGAAAATAATAGTCATTTCAAGCTACTGTTAGTGGGAACATTCATTGTCTGGTTGGGGTTCCGGCTAAAAATGACAACAAAACCCTTCCAGCATTCCAAAGTTCTGGAGTTAGTGTGACCAGTAACTGCCCCATGGCTGTTGCTGCCACTCAGGGCTGTGTTTCTACCCGAATCTTTCCGGTCACAATCAGTGCACCTGCAGATTCAGCCGCTGTGCCGGGAGCAGCCCGTTGTGACCGGTGGCTGCCCGTTGTGACCGGTGGCCATGGAAATCACCCTTCTGCCCTTCCCAGGTCACCAGCCCTCTCTCCGGGCAGTGGGCTCCCTCCCGAGTGTTCATTTGCAAACTGAGATCAGGATGTATGCTCTGAACTGAGCACTGGTCTTTTTCTGTTGAGCCTTACCCACGGACTGCCACCTTCTACTGCCTACATTTTACTGGACGTTTCTGTCATCTAGGGTCTCAGTGGTCTATTTCAACCTTCGTTTCTGTTTTCATTGTTTTTCTCAGCGTCAGCATTTCTGACATTTCATGTTGGAAATGGTCATTTTCTTGGAAGCTGGAAGTTTAACTGAAGGAGGCTTTGATATGCAGTGAGGGGCCAGAAGATTCAGCTGGGTTCTTCTGATGAGCACATGAAAACACTCTTCTCTGGGGTCTGTTAATCAGACACGTTTGCTGATTACTTTTTAGAACTGTGTTGTCACTCATAGTTCTGAGCTTAGGGAGGCCACTGACCCTCCATCCTGTACCCTGAATGACAGTCTTCGGCAAATGGTGACAAAATAATACAAGATCTAATAGTTCAGATGCACACTTTTTATATTTTTTCTGTAATCATTTATTAAGGTGAGCCAAAGCGATTGGAGGTAAAAGATATACAACTTTGCTGAGAAAGAAATTTAGAATGAGTCTACAATTACATCCAATGTGAGACACACATTGTCCTTCCTTCTCAAGATTCAGTTGTCCAAACACTCCTGAAACAGGTAACAGCCAGTATTCCAGATTTATTAAAGCTGGAATATGTAGAGAGGAAATATGTGCGTAAGTTGAAACACACAAATTTTTAAATTCTACCTCTTCATCAAAG
This sequence comes from Camelus dromedarius, assembly GCF_036321535.1. Lineage (NCBI taxonomy): Eukaryota > Metazoa > Chordata > Mammalia > Artiodactyla > Camelidae > Camelus > Camelus dromedarius. The sequence goes on along the minus strand of NC_087465.1, from coordinate 6,753,131 downwards.
TTGCTCACTTCGAGGACAAGCCATGTAATCATGTACCTGAACCATTACTAGGATATGTTTCTTCACTTTTAAGCAACATCTCTTAAGAGATGTCAGGGCTTGTTTAAAAATGTTTTTCATGTACTGTAGCTGGGAATCCTTCCAAAATGCTGTTTATCTCTAATCCACACCTGCTCTGTAAACAGCCATGACTGTTCGCTTCAAAAATAAGCACCAACTTGGATGCTAAATTAACCATGTGATTTCTTCATCAGAAACAGAAAATGAGAAGGAAAACATCAAACCTATTAAAATATTAATGGAACTTTTACAAAATCATTTTACTTATGGAAAAGAAAAATACTGCTTTCGGGTTAGAGAACTATTTTAGCAAGATAGAATATTTAGTTTAAAAAAATTTTAATAGAATCCTAAAGTTAGAATTCAGAGGAAATCATTCCTATCAAAAACTCATCATGCCTTTCATGTAGGATTTTTGCCATAATTTAATGGATGGGGCTCCTATCACATTTATAATCTTACTTAAGATATAAAATTGAGGGTAAAATACAATCGCATCTACATGAACTCTAGAAAGAAGGAATCTGGTCAGTAGTGCTGGCAAGCAGGTCAGTGGTTGCCTGGGCTGGGGAGGGGGGTGTCGGGAATAAATGAGGAGGGGCCCAAGTGAACTTCTAGAGGTGATGAAAATGTTCTGTATCTTGACTGCATGGTAATTTCTGCATGGGCATATGCATTCGTCAAAACCACCGAATCATTCCTTTAAAGGGGGTGCATTTTACTGAATGTAAATGATGCTTCCATAAAGATGACCTCCCCCCAAAAAACCAAAAATAAAACAAAACAAAGGTACGTACAATATTCCAAATATATATACACCAAGATTTTGAGAATAATTTTAAACCAAGATCTATCTTTAGCTTAATTGCAAGAATCTTAGGTAAAAACTTTAATATGTTCCCAAATTCTTCATATTTATGTTTTAATTTCTTTCTCTTTTTCTGCCATGCTTCATTACTGACCTCTACTGAGCATTGAGTAGATTTTACAAGGAAATTTAGAAGCCTTATCTTAATAGGTTTTCTTCCTACTAGTTACTGTTTCTCCATAAATATATATGCTTATTAAAACTAAAGCACTTAAGTGACACACTTCTAGTAGAATGATTAGTACAGCAATCTGCAGGGTCAGGATAATCGTATGTCCATCAGAGGTGCCGCACGGACTGAAAACTCATTTGCCTTGAGAGGCAGTCTATTCAAGTCATTCTCACATCTTTCCAAAGAGCTTTAAATGTTTACTATATTCTGTAGGAGGGGGTTCGCTAGTCCTGGAGATGGCCAGACATGATCTCAACGTAATCTCATTGTAATGGCCATATACCTGTTTGTATGCATTTCCTCTTGTTTTAAATATATGCCTAGTGTCAAACACATGATAGACAATATTACTGTTGGCAAGAAGGAGAGGAGGACATAGTAAGCTACACTGTGACTCACCAGACATACGGCATGGACCACAGGTGCACCCCAGAACCGCTAAATGGATCTGTCTGAATCGGCGAAGCTATTAGGTGAAGGCTGGAGATTGGAAAAATGCTGTTTATGATGATTCTCCAAGAAACTGGTCCCAGCTTTTCTCAAACTCTGCAGAACCTTGTTATACAAATCTTTGAACATTGCAAATTCTAATTTTGGGGAAAAGGGAACTTGTTTGTGCATCTAGATGGGAGAGCAGTTGCTTGGAAAAATGCGAAAGGAGCAAGAGAAATATTTGCTGCTCGGGCAAGCACAGGCTAGAGCTTCCCAGATGCAGGAGGAGAGAAGCGTTCGCAGGTGTGTGCAGTGGCAACATCAGGCGTCCGTGCATTATAATACTTACTGTGGCACAGGTCTCATAGGAAAACCTGTCTTTAACCACCAGGTGTATCAGTTTATGCCTGATCTTTCCTTTTACCACAAGGGGAAAAAAAAAGACTTTGCATTTATTAGGGTAAGTTTATCCTTCCAAAGGAAGAATAATACTTTTATCATTTTTTTCCCTAAAGCATGCTCTTCAGAAACATTTTTAAAAGAATATTTTCTGTGATTATTTTCCCACAGTGATTTTCAAAGTACTTCCTGTTTTTAGTGCTGTAATCCATGTCTACCCTCCTCAGGGAAAAAGATGACCAAGGAGTGTTTCTTGGTAAATGCTCTGGGTTTATTCCAGCTTGTTTTGTAATAATAAAAAAAAAAATTCTGGAACATGTTAGTTGGTAGAAATGAAGCCTTTTTAACAAAGCCATGTTCCACATGTAGAACATGTTGAAATGCTACTGAGGCAGGAAATCAAAACAGAATTGTTAAGAATTATCAAGAAGAATGCCCTGTATGTGTGTGTGTAAAAAAAGAGACCTATTCTTACTCAGTTTTAAAAACGTACATTTTCTTTTAGAACTAGAAAGCAGTATTGATTTCAAGTATTCTTGTTTACCACTGAATAATTTTCCCCAAGGAGCAGGGAGGAGACAATGCAATAGATTTGTTGATATAATTAATTACTACTGAACAAATAAACTACAAATAAACCCATGTCTCTATGGATGCAAGTGTGATTTATTAAACACAAAGAAATCAACTGTATTCCCAACTCCAAATCCAAATGCATAAAAATTAAAAGCAGCAGCTACCTATAATATTTACAGTGTAACCTTAGAATTCTCTCAAGAATTGGGCTAGTGTATGAATAAAAGTCATAGAGATAGAAACCATTATTGCCAGGGCGAGGCCTATGTAGAAGAAATCAGAACACAAGGTTGAAAATGGTTTGTTCTAAAAGGGACAACCTTCTATAAATGAAGGGTGGTAGGAGCTGAGGAGACAGATCACAGGACCAGAGGGCAATCGAGAGGGCTTCCTGGAAGAAGTGGCAGTTGAGGTGGACCCTGAGAAGTATGACTTGGATGTGCAAAGATACGTAGGAATGAGGGAAAGAAAAGCCAGAATAAGCAAAGCAACAAAGATGGAAAAGTATGGAAGGTACAGCCTTCAAGAAATAAAATCAGCTTGGAAGAAGCCAGTGTGCACGAAGGAAATTACTCTTAACAGCTAAAACCTGCCGGAAACCGTGACTTTCTGTTTACAGCATGTCATTTAATCCTCAGCACAATCCTATGAGGCAGGTACGATTTTATCATGATGATAAAATGAGGACATTAGAGCACAGGAGGATTAAGAAACTCGTCTACGTTTCTCCAGATGGGAAGGGACACAGCTAATGTTCATACCCAGAAAGTAGGAGTTCAGAGCCTGTTTTCTTCCCTGAAGCATCATATTTTACCCCAGACTAAACTCAGCACCTTCTGCCCTGGTTGCTTTCTCCTGGAGAAGAAGAGAAGTTTCTGAGCTGGAGACCAGGAGGGGAGATGGTTGAAATGATCACACCGCAGGAGAGGGTGACTCCTGGGCTGTGGTGCAGAGGACAGATTGCAGGTTGGGCAGTGTGAGGAGGCAGAAGAGCAGAGAACTGCGCCAAGCAGACGGCAGTGAGGGTCTGAAACACAGAACAGGTTTTATGGGAAAAGGAACAGAATTGGACCAATGTTACTTGACGTTGGATAGTCTGGCCAGAGCAATCCAGCGTTAATACAACCTGGAAAATGTTTTAAATTTGAGTGAATAAAAAGATGGTGACGCTATTAGCAAATAAATAAATAAATAAAATGTGGGCGATAAACCAAGTTCCGACTGAAGGAATGCTGGGCTTAGGGGTGTATTGTATTCAAGGTGACTGTGGGTTACCTGGATCAAAATGTCTGGTGTAAACGTAGGGAGACTCAGGAGAAAGAAACCGAAAGAGGCAGGCTTGGGAGGCACCTACAGAGAGGTCAGGGTTGAAGCCACAGAGAGCCAGGAACCCGCGATAGCTAGTGATGCAGGGAAAGCGAAGGAAAGACTTGTTAACATTTGTGGAGTGGGGAGAGAGGCAGACTGCTTAAAAATCATTATTAACACACAAGCAAGTAAAAAAAAAAATTGTAAACCCACCAATTAAAAACTTAAGTCAAGTAGGTAGTGTTTCCTACCTCAGTTCCACTCCCCAGAGGTAGTAACAGCAAAGTGCTTGCCCTGCATCCTTCTCAGCCCCTTCCTTTGCTTATTCAAATGGAGGCTCAGGGTCCCCTTGGAGGACCCGCCCATCTCAAAAACCTATGCCCTTCCAATTCATTCTCCAGCAACATTTAACAAATACTAGAGGGAAAATGGATTTCTGAGCTCAGAAGCATATAAACCTATAATTATGGTTGGGTAGAAGGAAACATACAAAACATTAGTGTACTAAATTTATAGGACTGAAGTACTTTATTAAAACGTAGGGGTTTTAAACCATACACTCAAATATTCAAATGCCAGTTTTTAATGGAGGAAAGTAATTATAAGTATTATATTAATTAAGCACTTAAGTACTTCAGACGGCTGGTTTGATATGCAATTTTGGTTGCTTTACTTCCCTATAAATATTCAAAACAAACAAAAAAATAATTACAGTGAGGAATTTATGAAGGCTTTTATGAATTAAGCCTGTCCAGTGGAGGCAGAATTGCAAGCTTACAATGATGGATTAGAGCAGACCCTACTCCAACAATCAGAGAAGTCAGCTAATAAGTCAGCTTTTTGGACAATACAGACAGAGAAGATAAAGATAAAAATTTTTGACTCATTCCGATAAAGACTTTCTAAATCTTTGTAGTCACAATATTGTGTCAACGGGAACAGTAAGCTTCAAAAGCAGAGTACTCACTGGTTTTACCAGTAAGATGAATAGCTAAGATGAACATCTGTCCTTCTGTTAGAATGTGAGTTCCATGAGGATGTTTTATGCTTCTTTTTTCTTATCATGTCCCCAGGCTGTAGTAGCATTACACGGAGCAGATGATCAATGCCAGTGGAAGGAAGGAAGGAGGGAGAAAGGGAGGGAGGGAGGCAGGGACACAGGAAGGAGGGATCGAGGGAGGGAGCCTCCCCACTTGGACCAACTACTTAAACCAGACCATGTCAGGCTGCACTCAGGGAATCAGGTCCAGTCTTAACAGTGGCCACTCACACTCTTCATGTTTATTTTAAAGACAAAGAAGAAAGAAGGTTCTAATTGCGTAGAAGCACTCTCTCCTGGCCTGGCATCATCAGAGAGCTCCTTGGCCTTCTTTTTGCAGAATAGCTTCCCCAAAATTATTTTCAAAAGTGTGAAGTCAGCCACTCCACATTTTTTAAGCATCTGACCAAGGATCTCATTTATTTTTCCACTCCACCATTAATAGACTACCTCAGTTATGAAGATACTTAAAATACTAAAAATTTCCCTAGCAAAAGATGGGTTAAATGCACACACACACAAAATTTCACATTTACCATATTTATTTTAGGGAGATAAGAATGTTCCCACCTTGAAACTAGCTTGGTGAAAACTTTCCTCAATGATCTGAGCAACTTTTATATAAATGCTATTTTAAAAAAATATGTGGCCATTTACAAAGCATTGAAAAATATATTTTCTGAACAATCATGTGAGAAAATAGGAAATCCCATTTTACAGATTAGAAAATGGAGGCTCAGAAATATTAAACAACATACTTAAAGTTACAGAACTAGGAAGAGGAGGAACAGATGCATGAACTTTATCTCCTTCTTCCAACCAACTAGCCGACTCAAAGGAAAAAATTGTTTTCGATTATTTGTGTGTAATTTATAAACCAAGGCAAGCAGATTGCCATTAGCCCCCACTTTCTAATCTCTCACTAAGTTATCATAAAAAGATGATAGCTCTGTAGGAATGGATTATATTTTCACGGGAGAGATTCCTCCATGTGGTTAAAAATGACACAAACTCTGCTTCAATCACTTACGCATATGAGAAGCCCTTTTTATATGTTTCAGAACACACAGTTGTCAAGCTGCTCCATCTATTTTATTTGTTTTGAAATTCATATTTGTGTATCTTTCCACTGCGAATGCCTCTCCGTGACCTTATAGGCTGGCATTGCCATCAGAGAACTAGAAAATCTGCCTGCTGACTGCAGTTAGTCAGCAACACAAGGACACTCCAGCATTCCCAGCCCATCAGGGTTTTTAGGTTTCTCCAGCTGGACTGGGCCATCACACACAAATATCTTAGTCAAGTGCATACAAACGGTTGACAGAATCTTAGGTGATAGGGAAGTTCAGGTCTTTAGCAGCCACAGACGATGTGAGTTTTGGAATTCTCTATTGTCTCCAGCTGCTGGACTCTAGCTTGAGTCACCAGAGACACAAGAACGCCACCAGAAGCTGCTTGATACATGCAGAGAGAAACAGCCTTTTCTGGAACAGATATTTCCTTTTAAGGCATTTTATTGAGAATAAGCAAATTTGTTGGAATAATAACCCATTTTAACAATAGATCACATGTAAAACACCATATGGAATTAAATGGGGTTTTTTTGGATGTGGTTAGCATCTGGTTTCCGGTGCAGAGGCGAGAGGACCCGATTTGAGGCAAAGCCCAGACACAAGAATAGTGCCACCATTTATTCACTTGAAGCTGTTGCAGAGTCCCTTAATTCCTTGGATCCGGTTTTCCCATCAAAAAGGGAAGGATTCAGTAGGGGAAAATCACTGACATGCCTTTCAGAACTAATGTCTCATACATGTATTATTTTAAAGCAATCCGAAAAGGAAATAATATCCACAGAAACATCACAAACTGCTAAAAAGTCCTATGGTCCTTTATGATCATGTTAAGATGAAATCGATACGATGTGCTGAGAAAGGTAGAACCAACGCCATCAAACAGGCCTTGTTCCCCATGCTTCTCCTGGTCCCCTCCCCAGAACCTCACCTTCTCTGCTCAGATGCCCCAAGTGCCTTTTCTTTTGTTTTGACCCAAGCTGATATAGAAACCCAGGTTCCAACTCCTCCCTGCTTCGAGTTACTCACCTCTGGGTATTCCCATATGTAAATGCATGTAAGCAAACTTCCGTTTGTCTCTTACTAACCTGTCTCTGGCCAGTCTCATCGATGAGCACCCAGCTGGAGAACCTAAGGCAGGTAGAAGAGATTTTTACCATCCCCTGCAGGGCCTAGTTTTGAGGACCTGTTTTTCCAGTGTACCCGGTGACCAAACATGAGTTACTCAACCTCGCTGAAATTGTTCATTTTAAAAAGGGAGAAGTTATTTATGTGCACATGGTTTTGGTGAGATTAAATGAGATGCTGAATATGAGGAGTCTCTGTACATTAAAAAATTAAGGAAATTAATTTTTAAGGATTTTAAATACACTAAGAATATCATTATGGAACCATGCAGAAAGCTGGAACCGGCACTAAGGGGACAACACCAAAACCACCTCCACTTCATCCTGTGTCTTCCATGTGGCAAGAGAGGATTCTAGCTGAAGCTAACTTGGGACTTGCAAACAGGGACACCTGTCCTTAGCAGCTGTGAGATCTCGTAGTTGACTTACAGTGTTAGTTTCAGGTGTAAGGCAAAGCAATTCAGTTACACACACACATAGATATATACATTTTTTTCTCTTCAGATTCTTTTCTATTATGTGTTTTTACAAGAAATTGAACATAGTTCCCTGTTCAATATAGTAGGTCCTTGTTGTTTATCTATTTTACATATAATGTGTATCTGTTAATCTCAAACTCCTAATTTATCCCTTCCCACACCTCTCCCTGCCCTTTGGTAACCATAGTTTGTTTGCTATGTCCATGAGTCCGTTTTTAGTTTGTAAACAGAATTTTATCATTTTTTTTTAGATTTCACATGTAAGTGATATTATATGATATTTGTCTTTCTCTTTCTGACTTCATTTAATCTCTAGATCCAAATGTTGCTGAAAATGGTATTATTTCACTCTTTTTTATGGCTGAGTAATATTCCATTATATATGTATATTACATCTTTACCCAGTCCATCTGTAGATGGACGTTTAAGTTGTTTCCATGTATTGGCAATTGTAAATAGTGCTACTATGAACATTGAGCATATGTCTTTTTGAATTAGAGTTTTCTCTGGATATATGCCCAAAAGTGGGATTGCTGGATCATGCGGTAAGTCTATTTTTAGTTAAAAAAAATTTTTTAAATACGAACTTCATAGGCAATATAGAATGGTTATAAATTCTTGTTTGAACACTAACCTTCCATTATTAGCTGCATGAAATGGAGCAAGTCACGTAATCTCGCAGAGCCTCAGCTACCACAGCTGTAAAATGAGGACAATCATTTGCACCTCTAGTGCTGTAGTGAGGGTTAAATGTGATGATTACCTTAAAATGCTTCTGTACAGACTGGTCTTCTGAAATACTAACAAATATTTTAAATTCAAGGGATTTTAACTTTAAATTGTCAGTTTTATACACATCTGAAGTTTGGAAAGTACCGAAGCTTTTCTAAAAATCTTTAATTCCCCAGCTATGTGTCCAATATAGGTTGTTTTGTTCTGAACTATTTCACGTGACTGGTGGCCATGGTCACCCTTGTTTGTGCATACGACCCATGTGATCTGGGAGTTGGTGTAGCCCCAAACTAGGACAAGGATTTTGAGCCCTATTATCATGCATGACCAGGAAGAGATCAAAGTAGTCTTTATTTTTCTCTCTGAAATTTAATACAAACTGACAGACCATAAGCAGCAATTTCTGTATCCTGTGTCAGTTCCAAGGAGCACACCACACCTCCTGACCTCCGCCTGACCTTGAGTTCTCTGCTGTTCCTCTGGGCATGAATGGAAATTTACTCCCCAGCGCACTCCCCTTCTGTCCTCTTTGCTTTCTGCCCAAGATCTGCTAAATAAAAAAATGTCAGGCTTCCAGGTTCCTTTCAAAACATTGTACAGTACATGTTTGTTAAGTAATAATAATAATAAATGAGAGAAAGCAAGCAAGCAGGCAAGCTACACATGGTTCCTGTCTCTGAGCAGCAGCTGTTAGGGCCAACACACAGCCCAGCATAGGGTACACAACCCCTAGAAAGGGGCCGCTGGAGATGACTCTGGATTCGTTTGGGATGAGTGGACCCCTAAGATGCATCTAATTATTCCAATGTCAGTTGGCTACTAAACTGATCAAGTGGAAGAGAAACTTACGTTCAGTCTTGGATAAACTTTTTGGAAATTGTGTGAACTTGGGCAAATTTTATATGATAGCCAGACCTGTTTCCATCTAATAATGTTTGTAAAAATTCTTTGGGGACCTAAAAAAAGACTTTTTCCCCCCCCAAATTCAGAATGTTAAAGACAATTAGATAAAAAGATGAATGTTGAATGTCTCCTAATCTACTCTAAGATCCACATCTTTGGTGTTAAATTAACTGTTGAATCTAGCATTTCCAGGGTAGAGCTGAATTCCATATGGAATTAAAGGTGACTGATGTTTTTGTGTGTGCAGAAGCTATTCACCCTACCTAGATATTTCTAAAAGCCAGCTATTCTTCTTTTTAATTATTAGAAAAAGTAGAGTAGGGCTGACAGACTTAGCAAACAAAAATATAGAACTCCTGTATTTTGAAATTCAAATTTAATCAGAAGTCCTGTATTTTACATAGTGACCCTAAGTTAGGGAAAAATTTCAACATAAACAAAATTTAAAAATTAAATGTTAATGATCACATAGAAGTAGGCTGGTTAGGACTACAGTAAACTAAAAAGCTTCTGCAAAGCCAAAGAAGGAAATGATCAACAGAATGAGAAGGCAACCCACTGAACAGGAGAAAATATTTGTAAATCATTTCTCTGACAAGAGGCTAATATGGTTGCCAGAGGTATGGGTGGGAGAAATGAGTGAATTGTTTTGTTTTTGTTTTTTTGCTTAAAGAGACTGAATAAAAATAAATTGTTCCTCCCACTCCCCCCCCCCAGAAGATTTAACACATGGCTAGCATAATTAATTCAGGGTGAGGGACTGCAAGTTTAAAATGTACATCTGTTTTGCTTCAGCTATCATAATAGCATTTTTAAAAGCACCAACCTTTGGAATGGAATCACTTCTGAACACTATAAAAACAGAATCTAGCACTTGGAGACAAGAGCAATAAGCCCCAAACTTCACTTCAAACAAAATTCCCACTTTTAAAATCTAAGAGACTAATTGACACGTCTTGCTTTCTCATATATTGTTTTTGTAGGATCTTCTGATTTTGAAATTGACTTTAAATGAATTCTAATGCTGTGCTTTTTGCCTTGATACGCTTATTTATGTCATTAATATTCACTCTTTTTCATATTTAAAGTAGAACTTTATTTTCATTTTGCCTTTACTTCAAAAATTAGAAATAATTGTATTCCTGAGGAATACTGCCCTAAAAAAATTATGCCATTTATAGATTACATCACTGAATTATTTGGGACTCTTTTGATTGAAAATGGCATAAACCTAGCTCAAATCAATTTAAACAGAAGAGGGGGGTTTTATCGGCTCACATGATTTTAGGTATGGTAAGAACAGAAGACTAACAATCCATCAGGTATGTATCTCTGTCTCTCCTTCTGGTTCTCTCTGCAAGTTCTCTGAAGTTCTTTAAGTTCTTCACATGACAGGGGACATTGTTGTCACACACATATCCTAATAATTCTGGAACCAGGAAAGAGGAGTATTTTTTTCCTAGATCAACTGTGAAAAGTCTCCCCCAGGGGAGAATTCTGATTGGCCTAACTTTGGTCATGTGCTAATCTCTCATCCAATCACACAGTGAGGTGGCAAACTGTGATTAGTGGTTACCACTAGAACCATGTGGCTTGAAGGAATGCTTTGGAGGGAAAAAAAAGAGTTATATGCAGGGAAAAAGTGTTAACTTTAGTCACTAAGTTAAAAAACATGAACAGAAATACAGTTTTTAAAGACTAAAATTCATTATTTTAAAGAAAATGTATCTCCTTCCATCAAAAACTCTCTAACATACCACAGTATATTGACATCACCTTTTTATGTTTGTTCCTTCCACTGAATGGCCAGCTCCCCAAAGAATCAATTATTATATGATATTTGGATTTATAATGCTGGCATCTAACTTTATCCAGAGCACATAGCAGATAATTAAGAAGTGTTTGTTAAACTGAGTAGATAAGTATACATTAAAATCATTTGCCAATAGCAACAGAACATGGTAACATTGTCCTGGGATCACAACCAGAACCCTAGTCACCCTCAACACACATACACACACACACACACACAAAAAAACAGAAAATCTGAATAAATAAAGGATGAAATTTAGATAATAATACTAATGATGATATATTAATCGGTTTATTAATTGAGACAAATGTCCCATGCTAATGTAAGAAGTTTATAATTAGGGGAAATGGCTTTGGGATATATGGGATTTCTCTCTATCTTCCCATTATGTCTGTAAATCTAAAACTGTGGGTATTGGAGTTCTCCAGAGAATCAGAACTAATAGGAGACAGATAGGTAGATGAGAGGAGGTTTATTATAGAAATTTGCCCACACAGTTACGGAGACAAGTCCCACAGTCTGCTGTATGCAAGCCTGAGAGCCAGGAAAACCAGCGGGGGAGGTACTGGTCTAAGTCCTAGAGTCCGAAGGCCCGAGAACCAGGAGCTCCAGTGTCCAAGGATAGGAGAGGCTAGATATCTCGGCTCAAGAAAAAAAGGAGAATTTGCCCTTTCTCTCCACCTTTTTGTTCAACTCTGCAACAGATTGGATGAGGCCCACCCACGTTGGCGAGGACAGACCTGCTTTATGGTCTGCCATTCAAATGTTGATCTCTTCTGGAAATTTCCTCAGAGACACATCCAGAAAGGTTTTTACCAGCTATCTGTCTATCCCTTTGCCCAGCTAAGCTGACACATAATATTAAACACTATACGCTTCTTTAAAAAAATAACAATAAATATATATTATTATCAGTTAATTCTAGGTATTTAAAATTTTTCATTATGACTCCCTCTAATTCATGTTATTCAACAGTATTCATTTTAAATTTTCAATATTTGAGTTTTAATTTAACTTTTTTGTTATTAATTTCTACCTCAGTTGCATTATGATCAAAGATCATAGTCAACATAATATTTCTGTGTTGAAATTTTTGAGACTATATGGCTGAGAATGTGATCAATTTTTATGTTTTATGTTTGCAGAGGAAATATGTATTCTATACTTGGTAGAAGGAGAACTCCTAAAAGTCTACTAGGTCCAACTATTACTTTTATTGTTTAGGTCTTCTTTTTACTGCTCATTTTTGTTTGCTTAGCCTTCAACACTTAGGAGAGCTGAACTGAAACCTCCCAGTTTAATGGTGAATTTCTCGATGTCTTCCTACTGTTGTCAATTTTTGCCTCACATATTTTGAAGGTCTTACTAGGTGTTTAATGACTTGAACATTTTCTCATTATGCAGTTACAGTCTTCACTTCTTTATCCTAAAATCTCTATTAATATGAAACACCAACTCTCCTTTAGTTAATACCTTCCCAACATGTTTTTAACATCTTTTGCCTTCAACCTTTGTATCAAGTATGCTTAGGTGTGTCTTTTGTAAATAGGATCTGTCAATATTTGTTTTTCAACTGGCATGCTTAGCTTATTTGCTTTTACTTAGTAACTGTTACCCACTTCTTTCTACCACCTTTGTCTATCATAGTAGCTTGTTCTCACTTTTTCTATGGTTCACTTTAATCACCCAAAAGACAAGAATTTTATTGTTCTCACATCCCTGGACCTGTCTCCCAACACTCATCAGTTCTATACCAGGCAAATCTTTGGCGACTGGTCATAGCAGCCTGTAAAGATGACAAACAGCATCAAAGTATTTGATCTTCTCTTCACACTATCTCTTGCAACATTCTTCCCTAGATTTGTCTTTAAACACGGCTCACAAAACTCTCTTCAGTGAGGATTTTTGCATGGCAAGATGTCCAAAGACTTACATGCCTGAAACTACTTATCTCATGCCTTTCAGGTTTGAACCACAGTTTGTGTGGATATAAAATTCATGTGTTCTAAGTTTTTTGCTTCCATGCTTCTAAAACACTACTCCACTCTCTGTAGTAATCTGACTTATATTCTTTTGTATTCTTTTCTCTCTATGTGTAGGTTTTGGAATTTCCTCTTTGTCCTTGGTGGGATTAAGTTTCACCATAAGCTATGGTTGGTTTTCCTTTTCTCTTTAGTTCTCTGTGTGTCTTTCCATTCTAAGACCTATTTTTTAAAATTAATTCTGCAAAATTTATTTATTCTTTATAAGTATATAAATAAAATAAAATTTTAAAATGTGTTTATTATTTCTTCAAATATTTCTTTAAATATTTATTCTTCTCCATTTTTAATTTTTGTCTCTTTCTGGGACTCTTTTTTTTTTAACATTTTTTATTGAGTTATAATCATTTTACAATGTTGTGTCAAATTCCAGTGTAGAGCACAATTTTTCAGTTATACATGAACATATATATATATTCATTGTCACATTTTCTTCTCTGTGAGCTACCGTAAGATCTTGTGTATATTTCCCTGTGCTATACAGTATAATCTTGTTTATCTGTTCTACATTTTGAAATCCCAGTCTATCCCTTCCCACCCCCCACTCCCTTGGCAACCACAAGTTTGTATTCTATGTCTATGAGTCTGTTTTTGATTTGTATTTATGTTTTGTTTATTTGTTTGCTTTTTTTTTTAGATTCCACATATGAGCGGTCTCATATGGTATTTTTCTTTCTCTTTCTGGCTTACTTCACTTAGAATGACATTCTCCAGGAACATCCATGTTGCTGCAAATGGCGTTGTGTTGTCAGTTTTTATGGCTGAATAGTATTCCATTGTATAAATATACCACATCTTCTTTATCCAGTCATCTGTTGATGGACATTTAGGCTGTTTCCATGTCTTGGCTATTGTAAATAGTGCTGCTATGAAACTGGGGTGCAGGTGTCATTTTGAAGTAGGGTTCCTTCTGGATATATGCCCAGGAGCAGGATTCCTGGGTCATATGGTATCTTTCTGGGACTCTTTTTAATTAGATATTCTACTTTTATCTTCCATATCATATAACTTTTATTTTATAATATTTTTATTTCTCTGCTCTTTCTTCCCTTCTGGGAGATTTTCCAAGTCTGGTGTTCCAATTCATTAATTCATTCCTTGGCTGTATCCATTTCATTCCTCTTCACGCTGATGTGTGTTTTGTTAAAAGTAAAACTATGGAAATACCAAACACTTCTGCTTGGTTCTCATTGTTTTTCTTGTTCTTATTGCTAATATCTTTTCTTATCTCAATTTCCATGCTTATCACGCCACATTTAAATTTTTGGTTCATCTGTTTGAAGAGTTCTACCTCTTATGGGGACTGTAACAGTATGTTTTTCTTTGCAATGCTCCTCTAGAGCCTTAGTATCTTGTTGGATGAGTTCCTGTTGGTCCTGAACCTATAGGGCAATGCATCAGACAAGACCCCAGAGAGTATGAACTTAGTGAGCTCAGAGGAGGAGTAATGAATGCACCCCGGTGGGGAGAGCCCCAACCACAAACCACATCAATCAACCAGCCGTCCTGCCTCCACACACCTCAGCTTCTTCACTCTGTCAGCCCCGCCCACTCCACCCACTCCAAGCTGCACAGGCCTGGGGACACTCTCCAGATGATCATTCCTATCTGGTGGCTTTGGAGGGACAAGGATGAGGAAAGCACTGCCCAAAGTCAGTGCCCGCTTGTTCTTCTCAATTCTTAGGCACAAGACATCCATGCTGCCCAGATTTTCCTCCAAAAGACCCTTGAACCATAATGCTGGGTTTCTGCAGGTGGCCAGGTAGGCACTGTGTGGCCCAGGGCAGCAGCAGGAAGAGCAGCAGTAGAACTCTGCAGCGTCCTTCCTCCATCCTCCTCCCACCACATCAGCATCGCCCCGCCTCCTACCGCCCACCCGAACCGCTCCCCACCCACACCCCCCCCCATTTCTTCCCCACCCCTGCAGTTTTGTAGTTTTTTCCTGGTGTTTCTCTTCCATCCGTCCTCCAAGGTTGACCTCTTGTTGGGGGGGATATAGAGAAATCAGCACTTCATAGAAACTGGAAACTGCTGACTGTAGTGCCTTAACACGTCCACATGAAAGGCTTTCTTTTGTACAGCAGCACAGTGCAACGCCCTCCCCTGAGCTGTCTGGGGCCAGGAGCCCATGGGTTTCAGAAGAAGAAGGCAATGATACTCTTTCGTTATAAGATTACAAACTTCAAGGAGCTGTTTGAGTGGGGGTGCTGACAACATACATTTGAAAAGAATCGGTGTTCCCCTAGTCAAATTTTAAGGGCCAATCATTGTATTGAGACATTTAATGTTCTTTATGTAAATATTAACTGGGTGCACATCCTTATTTTAGGAGCATATAGAAAGGAAAAGCAAAGCAAAGTTTTCTTTCTTCTCCTTTCTTTCTTTCTTTTTTTTTTTTTAAGCAATGTAGATGTTCAGGTTGGTCTGCAGCTTCGGGGATGCTTGCTTGGGTCATCCTTCAGGTGAGGACAGTGGGAACCATGGCAATAGATGAAATTCATGAGAGAAGCCATCAGAGGAGGATGAAATGGTGAAGGACACCCCCTCCCCAACCAAAGAGCAGATGGGGAGAAGGAACCCCAGAAAGAGTTGGGGAGCAGTGAGAGGAAGAAGCAAAACCATGAGCAGGAATATTTGCGAAGCCAGAGAAATCTGGTGTTTCACAGATGAGCAACAGCCACAGGTGTCCACACCGGGATGAAGTGGCCTTGATTTTAGGTACAAGGAGGTTATGGAATTCAGAATGCTAGAAGCAGAAAGCAAAATTGAATTAGGGATGAACACATAGTGAAGGAGACAGCAAGTATGGGCAACTGTGCCAAGCAGTTTGGTTGTGAAGTGGTGGAGATAGGGAGGAAATAGGAGGGGTTTCCATTCATAAAAGTACTGAGCACGTTCAAATGACTAAGGCAACAGACCTCAACCATGGCCACCAAGTAATGCCACCTGGGAAGCTTCAATACATACCTGTGGTCAGACCGTGCCCACAGATATTCTGATTTAATTAGTCTGGACTGAGGACCAGGCATTATGCTGTTTTGCAAGTGCCCTAAGTACAGCCAGATTTGAAGCCTCTAGTCCAAAGGAAGGACCCAGGAGAGAAGGGAAGAGAGAACACGTAAGAGAGAAAAAAAGATGACCACTGATGGGAAAGGGGCTCGGGCCGGGGCAGAGGACCTGGTCTTTCTTCTGTTGGGGAAGGAGAAAGGGAGGAAAGGCTGGATTCAGGAGTCGGCAGGGGCTCGCCTGGGGTAGGGCAGGGCGCCTGTCCTGGGTGTCAGGCTGCGATTCTTTGTGAAGTAGGAAGACAAGCCCTCTGCTGAGGGACCTGGGTAGTATTTGGAGAAGGTACTAAGGACAGAAGGGAAGAGTTGGAGAGGCTGCCACAGCAGGAGCCTGAAGCAGAAATGCTAACGCTGTTGAGGACCCATTGGAGGCTGTGGTGGAGTTCTTATGTGACTTTCTCTGGCAATGTTAAGATTCCAGGTTTGCTCAGAAGCCTGGCCAAGTGGACGTGTAGAGTTACACTGGTTCTTGACTGAGACGCCAAGGGACATGATGGGAAAAGTGCAGACAAAGGGAGTGATAGATGTGGACTGCAAAATCTGGGCATGAAAGAGAAGGACTTGAAGCGACAGGAGGGCTGGTGGGAAGAAAACAGAACGTTCGAGAGACAGGAAGGATCAATGAGACTGAAAAGGAAGCAGCAATACCTGAAAAGGAGCTGAGCAATGAAAGCAGAAGATTGCAGTGCTGTAATCAGAGAGAAGATGTTGGAACTTGAGTCTTCAGACATGCATAGAGCTAGATGAAGACCAGGTCTGGGTACTGCCAAGGGTGTGCGTGGCTGAGGGAAACTAGGAGAAGCATCAGAACATTTCATTTTGTAGAATACCCATTTCCCCAAATATCTCCATTAAGAGTTACTTATCATTTATATTTGTGGTATATAATTATACTACAAATGGTATAAATAAATATATACTAGATATAATGTATATTTATAACTATAGTTTGCCCAGCATTTTTTTGAAAACAGAAAAAGGGAGGGGAAAGAAATAAAAAAGGAAAAACTTGTATATACATATACAGATAAGAAGGACTAGATGAACCTAAACTAAAACGTTAACAGTGAGGTCATGGTTAATTTTTTTTCTCTTTTATTTTGTACAACAGTCCAATATTTCCATAATCATGGAAGGTGATGTATTTTATATTTAAAAGAAAACAGTTTACCCTAGATGAATTTTGCTCTTTCAAGATGTGTCAGCCTGGAAAGGAAGCAGTATTCTGAACTACGGAACAGATTGCCCCGTACTCGCACTAAGAACCTAATGCAAACGGTAATTCCAATGTCACTTTCTTTCTGGCTCATTTTAAACTGTGAGATAGCAATCGGGCCTGACTATTTGGATTTATAAATATTTACCCTTGAGACGAGTTCCTTATGTTGAATATGTTGACTCAATAAATGCAAGCTGACATTGATATATTACAAGGCTTCCTCTTTCAAGGGCTGGGTATTGTATCGAAAGAACTTCATGAAGGAGAACAAGAAGGCAAGCAAAGAGCTTCTGTGGCTACCCCAGTCTAACCTGCAACCTCTCCAGCAGACACACGCCTACATTTTCTGTTCCCCTTTCATGCTTATTTTCCTCCGAAGCACTTACTAACATCGAAGCTGTACCACTGAAGCGTGTGAGATCTGGTACCCATACATACACACAGGTGTCCATGTATCTTTGGTATAGATTAAATCAGAAATTCGGATGTAGCTGGCCAGTGGTAGGATGTGACGGTTGTAATTGTTTGAAGCTCCCGAGGTGATTGCTACAGGCCGCCAGGATGCCACATAATTGACTCAGTTAAATCAAAGTGGAATTTTTGGAGGCTTGCTGCCTTGTTCCAGGAATAGCAAGACATTCTCTGGGCTGCTAACATTCCTGCCACCTTTGGTCTCCCCAACCCGAATAATACCTGGTTGTTCAATTCCCTGATACACCTGTCCTCAGTGTCTGCCTTTTTGTCTCTCCTTCGCAAAATTTAACTAAATTAACCAAGTAGAAAGGAAGAAAATAGATGCCTAAAGTCCTTGGAAAAACAAGTAAAGGGTAAATCACATCTCTTAGGGACTTCAAAAGGGCAAAAGGAAAGAAATGCATTGGATGGAAAAATTACACCTGCAAGAACTTGCCAAGAGCTGCTTTAAAATGTTGAATGGTGAGCAGAGGGCCATAGCTTACACAAGTCCCATCGGAGTTCACTAGAAACCCTGGAGTGACAGCTGGCAAGCTCACATAGGGCAGCTTTAAGGAAGCTCACCCGGGATTACAAAGCAGCAGCTGGCAGGACTGGACTACAGGTGAAACTGACTCAGATGACATAAACAGTACTTTAAAAAAAAAAATCACTTTCTTAACAGCATCGTATTTGTTTCCCCAAGTTTTGCTTTTGAAATAATTGTAGGCTTACAGGAAATTGCAAAGATAATATAGAGACATCCCATGTACCTTTCATTTGATTTCCCCCAATGGTTGCATCTTATATAATTACAGACCAATATCAAAACCAGGAAACTGGCATTGGTACAACATGTGCAGTTCTACGCCGTTTTTATCACACGTGTAGATTCGGGCACCATCACTGCAACTGAGATACAGAAATATCCCACCATTTTCATTTCTCTGGGATAAATACCCAGGAGTGTGATTGCCATGTCTTCCTGGTGGGTTGACTTTTCTATCCTTATGGTCCTCTCTGTACCTGGCAATTCTCTTTGCTCTCAAGTCTGCTTTATCTGACTTCTTCTGATTAATGTTTACATGATATATCTTTTTCCATTCTTTTACTTTTAGCCATCCTATATTGTTGTGGTTGAACTGAATTTATTATAGACTGCATATAATTGTGTCATTGATTTTAAAACAAAAAGAAAAATTAATAGACTATTTGTTAGAGGTTTAGGTGGATGGAAAAATTTTGCAGTGAGTAAAGGGTCCTCATATACCTTTTTCCTTCTCTCTCCCTCTCCTGACAACTTTCCTATTATTAAGGTCTTGCACTAGTGAGGAACATTTGTTAACAACTGATAACCCAATACTGATAAATTATTATTAACAAAAGTTCATCCTTTACATTAGGGTTCACTTTTGTGTTGTACATCCTATGGTTTAGACAAATGCATGATGTCGTGTGCCTGTACATTAGTTTCACTACCTGAAAAATCTCCTGTGCTCCCCACCTCCTCATCCTTCCCTTCCCCTCCCCCCACAAATCCTCAACAACCTCCGATCATTTTACTGTCTGTCTAGTTTTGCCTTTTCCAGAATGTCATGTAGCCAGAATCGTACAGTGTGCAGCCTTTTTAGATTGGCTTCCTCTACTTGGCAATCTACATTTAACATTCCTCCATGACTTTTTGTGGCTTTGGAGGCTCTTTTTTTTTTTTTTTTTTTTTTTTAACATTGAATCCTGTTCCATTGTATGGTTATGTCACGGTTTGTTTATTCATTCACACACTGAAGGACATCTTGACTGCTTCCCAGTTTTGGTAATTATAAACAAAGCTTCTGTAAACACTCATGTGCAGTTTCTTGTGTATGCATGTTTTCAACTCATTTAGGTAAATACTAAGGAAAATTGTATCTATTCCATCATTCTGGAAGGAGAAGTCTTCTAGCTGGCACTATCTGAGAAGAGGAAATCAATGTATTGTTAATCTGTAGCTACTGATTTTTTTTAACCATATCTATAATTCCTTTTAATTAACATAAGGATACATCAAGTGTGCTCTCTCTAGCCAAAAGATGAAGAAAGGGGTAGCCTAGAAATACAGAGTATCTTTTTAGTATTAGCAATCACCTGACATTAACTGAACCATTACCAGACCCAAAGTGCTAAACTGAATATGGTTTAAAAATTAAAGATAGTCTCTGTACAAGGAACTCTCACATTCAAAACAAGTAGATTGTATCACTCAGCCCAAATTTCTGCACATCCCTGCTACATAACTGCATTGACATTTTGGTGATAGGAATGAGGAGATTTTTTTTAAGTATTATCTGACTCTCTTAGAGAATCATAAACCCCCTAACTGTAAAAGAAAATGGAGAAAATTAAATGAAGTCAACTGAGAGAAGGTCAGCGGGGAAGCCAGGGCCTGTGGTTTTAGAGGTCATGAACAAGATATTGATCTGTGCTAGACCAGGTAGAAGGCTACTGAAGGCTTTTTGCTGTTGGCCTAGGTCTGGCCTACGCTTTGCAGCAGTCACCCTGGATGCTCGAGGAGGGCAGTGCACAGGGGGCACAGGCAGGAACTGGGCAACCACGTCAGGGGCTCTTCCAGGAGACGGTGGCAGTTCAGGAAGGACTAGTTGTAGTGGAGGTGGTGAGAAGAACTGTGATACTGAACATATTTCCAATTTTAAGCTGGAAGAATTTGCCGATGCACTAAATGAGTGACGGGAGCAGAACACGGGGCATCAGGGTAGACACCGCATTTTAGACCCTGGGCAGTTGGGTGAACTATGGTGCTGCCTCCTGAAACAGGGGACACTGAGTGGGGAGCAGGTCTCCAGAGACAAACCTGGAAACCCTGATATAGTACGTGTTTGACCTCAACACTTTTTGAGATAAACATAGGACCTTTAGGAATCCCTCAAATTCATAAACACTACCATAACCTGTAATTTTCCCCAGAAAATACAGTACAGTGGCCTCTTCCTTTTCGTCCCTCAAAGCTCTTTCTCTTGTTTGGGAACAATTATGGCCGAGGCCAGAGAACTCTCTTGAAATGGTGTCACAAATGCCCCTCTCTGTTTGCTCCGTGGTACACCCATCCAGGGTCTGACTGTTCCACACAGAAATTTGACATCTCACTCAGAACGTTTAAATTTTAGCTAAGGATTTTTTTTTAGACGTTTCACTTCCATCATCAGCATCAGCAGTAGTTTCTTTTTTGGCTGCTCTTCAAAACTTCAAACCCCACAAGTGTTTCTAAATACAGGACAATGACTCAGCCTAAGAAAGCCGAGTCACGACGAGATGGCTAAGTGAGCTCGGAGCATCTCTCAGCAGCATTCGGGAAAGTCAGCCTGCCTAGACCTAAAATACTCAACTGTATACGCCAGTAAAATTTGAAATTATTTCAAGTTATGAACCCAGCAGTCTCACAAATGGTTAAAACCATGACCTTTTTTTGTAATTTAATTACTGTAAAGATTACAGTATAAACACCAACAATTGTTTGTTTTTGTTTTCTAAATCATGAAGAACAATCCAGTTTTTGAGGATGCATATCAATACTTCAATTCTCTTAAAAAATAATTTTTTTTTAAATTGGAGGGGTAAGTAGGTTTATTTATTTTATTTATTTTTAATGATTTTTAATGGAGGTACTGGAGATTGAATCCAGGACCGCATGCATTTTACCATTGATTTATACCCTCCCTCCAAACCACAAATTTTAAATCCAAGAATGTCTAAGTTGATCACATCCAGTTTCTGTCAATTTGTTTTATATCCTATATGCTGTCCATGAAGTCATGCATATGGTCTGAGACCTCTCCTCTTATGCCCTATGGTAATACAAGCCTTCCCCTGACTACTTTTAAGAATGTGTTAAAACCTCAATAGAATTTAAGATATCCCAAAGAGGACATGTCTAAACAGAAACAGGAAGACCTTGGTTTAAGTCCTGTCTCTGCTATTTACAAGCTGTGTGACTTCTGGAAAGTTGCTTAGCCTCTCTGAGCATGTTTCTCCATCTTTCAGTGGGGATAATGACACCTACCTTAACAGGTGTTTGAAAATGACCCAGAGTAAAGACCTGCGGTGGTCACAGAGATGCACACCTCAGACTGTCCCTCAAGAGATCCTGCCGTGAGCTCAGTCAGCCAACAGCCCTGCTGCCACACCTTTGGATTTCCTGTGGCATTTACAGGGAGGCCATTCCCACCAACCCAAGAGCAAGCATGGCAGGAGTATTAGAGCTGGCCATTTGGCCTCTAAAATTTAAACTCTGCTGGGAGTTCCCATTGTCCTGGCTGAGATTTTTCTCAGAGCTGTTTTGCACAACCTACAACTATTTCTACCCAGTCCTCTTTCCTTTCCTCTCTCCATACACAGTCAGACTGCATCACAGGCTGAAGGAGCTCCCTGTCTCCTCCTGTTCCTTACGCTGCATCCTTCATAGGTGTTTCCTTCCACACACCTCTTGCATGTCTGGTTCATCTTAGCATCCGTCTCTCATAGGATCCTAACTGACACGCCAGAGTAGGACCTTGGATGGGGGTTTTGAGTGGTCCAGCATTTCTTCTCACCAGAACATAGAGCACATGGCTGCCTCCTTGCAAGGTTACTTGCAAGCAGCTAGTTCAACATTAGCCAGGCTAGAAAATTTCTCTTCTGTAACTGCTCTTGACCTGTGACCTCCAAAGCACATATATCAACTTCCCAGCATGATTTTGTCTTTACTCTTTAGAATTCTTAGTTCCGCCTTTGTGTTGTGTTCATTATCACCCCTCCCCACCCCATCCCATCACTACCGCAGCTCCTTAAACCTTCTAAGTTCCTGGAAATACAAACACAGATGACCTCAGGAAGTGGGTCATAATCCGCCTAAATTAACATTACCAAGGAAACAAGAACTCAACTGTGCAACCAGCCAGACAGCCTGGGCAAGCATGGGCAAACCTGTGCTCCAGAGCCAGACTGCCAGGGCACAGATCCTGAATCCGCCGCTTACCACAAACATTGTCCTCACAAAGACATGTGTGACTGAGTAACTGGCACTTCAATTCCTTCATTTTGTAAAATTCAGATAACAATCACAAGTGAATGTTCACTGCTTATCAATGACTGCTATTACATATATAACCCTAACATTTTTCCCCCCAGTAAATTAGGATGCCTTTATGAATGTTTTAGAGAATCAAGTTAAAGTTAAGGGATTGTTTCCTACATCTTTTAATTTAGACAACTTGCACAGTATCAGTTAAGCTAGATCAGAGTGCACAGTGCCTGACCATACAGAGTCCACTACCAATGAATCCACCTTCACAGACGGCAGAGGTTGGGTGGAGGGAAGGAAGAATTAAAGGAAAAAGAGAAAAAGTAGAAAAGAATACGGTAGAAAGAAAGCTAGAAAATAAAATAATATTTAGGGTCATGGAGTAAAGATAAGCTATCAACTTAGAAGGATGTTTATTTCTGAATTTATGAAGTAATGTAGCAGAAAGAATTGTGGCCTGGCTGTAAGGCAGAGGCAGTGTTTCTCAATATATTTAAAAGCTTTATTGATGTATAGATGATATTAAAAAAAAAAACTGCACTTGTTTAATGTATACAATTTGATGAGTTTGGACTTAAAGCTATGAAACCATCACAGTCAAGTCAGCTTTAAAAAAACCAAAAAACTATTGTCCCCTGTCCTGTGAGAACCCTATTTAGATATTTCTATTCCTGTAATCATCCCCGCACCCCAGGAAAACTTAATACCACAGATATACTACATATCTGTTCATGTACGATGGCCCTTTGGAGGTGATCATTGTAATATTTAAAAATGTCTTGCCCCAAGAACCAGTTTCCCTGCTTTGGAGGCAACATTGCCCTTTGCTGGACGGTGCCTTGAGTTCTAGTCCTGCGTTAACTGCTTATACAGCCTTTGCAAGTCCCCTCACTCTTTGATTCTCCATGTTCTCATTTGTAAAATGAAGAAGTTGAACAATGTCCCGAAGACAGCGGCAGCCCGGGAGGCCTGACTTCCCTGCGGTGTGTGTGGACCCCGGGCAGCCGACTCCTCCTGCCCTGCCTGCCTCCTCGTCCACCCTCCTTCACGGGCAGAGGGAGAAGACAGCACACTGTGTTGTGACTGTGTTTGTGCACCATCTCCCTCCAAACCCACCTGAGCTCCTCGAAGACGAGATCCACGGGCGTTTGGTACAGTAGCCGGCAGGAAGCGGGCAGTCTGCCGACGCTGTAGGATGGGCTACACAGTGTGTGCGCAGGCTGAAGCGGATGAAACTGGCGACGTTAAGCCTCTTTGGCACCCGGCATGCAAACGAACTCAGGCACTACAAAACTAAATGGCACCTGCCTTGTACTGTAGCTCACAAGGTAGTATCTGGCATTTCAAGTGGTCAACAAATGTTTAAGGAAGGAAAGAAAGTTGACAGAAAGAAAAAAGCAAAGAAATTAAATCGTTACCAGTTTCATATTTCTTCAAAAGCGCCTAGTAGCTTTTAGCTGGAGCAGACTGTTCTTTCCTAGATTCGGCAGGTTAATGAGCTTGGCCAAAACCAGGCGTGTAGTGGCATTACCAGGGAAAAATTTTATACTCTTTATAGTAAATCTGTCATAAAAAATAAGAAGGAAACTATTGTAAAGCACTCTCTAGTTTCTAAGGGACTTTCTCATTAAGTGTTTCACTGCAGGCTTCAGAAAATTTCCACCAAGTGCAAAAGGCAGTCAAACGAAGTAAATCCACTGAACGAGTGATAGGACCATTCCACTGTCAGCCACAGTTTTATCTTATGCAGATGTCTTAAGCATTATCTTCACAGACTGGTTGATAGTATTCAAAGTTGCCGTGGATACGACATAATGATGTAACCCATTTGCCATTTCTCGTCCTCAGCCCCCCAACCCCGTGAATAGACTAAGAAAATGTAAGAAACCAGTCCCACTATGCAGCTACAAGACTTAGCATCACAGCCTGCAAGAGGGAGAAGGGACTTCATCTTCCCGGGCTTGTGTTTGTAACCTTAGGTACACGAAACCATACAATTGACTGGGAAACTTTAAGCTGTGAGACTGTTTCTCAGGACGCTCCATCTGTCCATCCAATGACGAAGGTGGACCAGCTTCA
The DNA here is from genome assembly GCF_036321535.1 of Camelus dromedarius. Classification (NCBI taxonomy): domain Eukaryota; kingdom Metazoa; phylum Chordata; class Mammalia; order Artiodactyla; family Camelidae; genus Camelus; species Camelus dromedarius. Next base: position 6,728,242 of record NC_087465.1, on the reverse strand, counting down.
CGAGGACCGTGACCATTCACGTATGAGATAATGGAGCTGGAGAGGCCAAGGGAATTAACTCCTTGGGGTTTCACAGCACTGGATAGAGGCAGAATTGGACTTCCAGCACTCCTGGTTAAGTGGTATTTCCCCCGTCACTCACATGTCTTCAGGAGCCATAAATTTTTTACTTTAATCAGGAAATAGTTATACCCATGTGTTCCTGAATTAGAATGTGAAAGGGTCTTGCACAAGCCTGCCGAGTTTATCCTAAGTTTCCAGCATTTAATTGGGATGAGTTAGCATTACCTTAATTATACAATCTCAGCAGTAAAGCATACAGAAAATGAGTCATTTCACAAGGTGAAAATTTGGTGGGTGCACATTAAAATTTGAACAGGACTGGTAATGTTCCATGATTACAGACTAGCACATATATTCATATGAATATATATGAATATTCATATATATTCTGAACCTTGGAAATGGTTCAGGCAGAGGCCATTATTTAAAGATTAAGAAACTGGGAGAAAATCTCATTTGTAACCTGAACAACCTTAACTCATATACAAAAAGCAGCAGTGACGTTGCTGGAAAAGCTTATTATAACCATGTAAATGCCAAGGATAAAAGTTTTAGAAGGTCACAATGCCAAAGTGACAAGTGGGAAGATAGGAAATATCAGAATTATGGGAAATACGATTTCCCTTAGTTCTTGCCCAAATTATCTGAGAAGTACCTTTTAAAAACATAGTATCTTATCAGCAAGAATAAAATCAAGAATATCACCTAAGGACAAACAATTTATTAGATGCCTAACTTATGTAAGAATAGGGAAACGGTTGTAGCTGGTTTAAAACAAAAATAGGATTTTGCACCTCATCCATCCTTACCCTTTTTTCTAGCTCCTTCATCCACTCAGATCTCCAGATGTCATATTGTCCTCCCATCAAACTAGCTAAAGGTCAGGATCCTAGAAGATAAAGCCCTGGCAATGTTGTCATGTCTATCTGGCAAACTGCCAAAATCTCAAAAACTGCAGAGAAATAAAACCCTTTAAGCATGCTACCTTATTAGCAAATGTCCAAATATTTTTCTGACCTGTGCAGTTCCGAAAATAGTAGAGTGTGGATCTGTGAAAAGGGGGCTCCAGCTTCAAAAAGGAGGAGGATACAATGAGTGCACTTCCTGGTGACCAGGCAGCCTACAGAGTTCCCCCGACTGTCGCAGGATGCACTGCTCCCCTCTCTTTCAAAGCCTTCCAGATCACCCTAGAGGGAGAGGGAAGCCTTGGATGCCAAGATTTGTCACCTTGGAGGAGGTGCTGGGGGATGTGGAGGGAGCGCTGGTCTCAGGACTCCTGTGCCTCCGCCCCGGGGTACCCCGTCTGGAGGAGGACCCCTGAACCGGGGAGAGAAGTGGGCCCCAGAGATGGGCTGTGTCAGGCTTCCCTGGCACTGTTGACTGTTCGTAAGGTTCCCCCACCCCCTTCCAGGAGATAATACTCTGGGCTAGTCTCTCTGGCAGGTTGCCTTATTTATTTGCCAAGTTGTTATTCTGTAGGATCTGAGCCAGAGGCGGGCCAGTTTTTTGCCAGTCATGCTGCATCTGCCATCCTCCCGCCCCTACTCCTTGTATTTTTACTGGGAATCTCAAGTGTGGGGCTCGGACAAAGGAGGGCTTTCTGCTGCACCGTGGAGATTGTGCCCAGTAACTCCAGGACTTCTCACCTTGCTGAGCATCAGCCATGGAAAGCGTTTTAGCGCTGAGCCCACAGGATCTCCCAGGCTGAAAATGCTGAGGCCTGCTTTGTTGACGGGCCAGGGAGAAAAGGTGGGGGGGAGGGACCAGCCGGCACCCCAACTCTGCATGCTTCGTCCTCCTTTGCGCCCCATACGTGTGCCGGAGTGAAGCGGGGTTCCCGTGGCACCCTCGCAGGCAACTCTGAAGGGGGAAGGCCTTGGAGAATAAATAGCAGGAGGGGAAGGGGCAGAGGGCTCTCACACAACTTTCCCTGATGCTTCGAGGCAAAGGATGGTAAAGGAATGGGGGGAACATCACAGTGCTGGGCGGTGGTCACCCCTTCTTTACAACCGCCTGCGTTGTGGTCAGACTGCACACAGCGCGACTTAGACTCGAATAAGCATAATCCAGTGACAGCTGCTGCTTGTAAGAGCTGCTTCTTCTGAGAAACCGAATTTGAATCTAGTGAGTCCATATGTATCTTTAGTACTAGAAGTGATCCTTTCAACCTGAGACTTGACTTTCTTTTTTTAAGCATTAGATGAAAAACCTGAACTGGCAGGACACAATAGCCTCTGTGAAATCCACCAAATTCTCAATGGCCAGGCATATATGTCCAACCACTGTATACAGGACTGAGCGTGATTCTGGAATTAGAACCAACTTCTTCTAATGTGAAAACAGAAACAAACAAAAGACCCCCAGGCAACCTTGGCTCAAAGGTTGTTTTTCTTTTTTCACATCCTAGTTTTCTGTCATTCACAGGTTCTCTTCTCTGTCCCATGCTGGCCTGATTTGGAAGCCACAGTGTTATTCTGAGGTTCTCATTCTAAATGTAGAAGGTTGTCAGTTTCTCTGTTTACAATTGGTCAGATTTCACATTTTAAGTAGGTATTCAGTATATGTAGGTCTCTACTGCGGGCTACAGAATTTCTTACGGGATTACCGCACAGATTCATACAATGGCTCCTTCTCTTCCTGTGCTTGCTTTTTGATTTCTGAGCTTAGCTATTCATGGCTGCCCAGAGTAGTGTGACGGGAGAACGCTAAGTGGGCAACTTTTTCCTACTTTTTAAGAAAATAATGGACATTTCTGGTTGCTTGTTACTTGAAAAGATTTCTCCCTTTGTCAAAAAGACATTAATTTCACATTTCTTGTTTTGCATTACTGTAAAATACAAGCCCCTGCCTGCCGCTTCCCAGTGTTTTAAAGGCTAGCCATTTAATACCCACGTGTGGAGTGCTCACCAAGGACACTTCAGCTTGAGAGTACAGGAGGTAAGGTAGGGCTTGGGGGCTAAACCGAGGGGGTGACAGGTGAAGAGTTTTGTGGCCCTCTGATCTGTGTGGCAAAAGCATTCTCCAGGCAGAGGCACGACAAGTGCAAAGGGCCTGAGGTGCAATGTTTATGTGACACCTGCTGTGCACTGGACACTGCCCAGGCCACCAGGAATACATAGGTGAGGATGGCCATGGTTTCCTAAATATTGTTTGTGACTTTATTTTTGCACAAGCCTGAGCCCTATATCAAGCTTTTCACATCTGATTTCAATTTTCTCAAATTTGAGAAAGAGAATTTTAAAAATCTCTCGGAATTTGCCTAAGTGGTCAAAACATCTGTGCTTAGGCTTTTACACAATTGCTTCTCTAAGGATACCTTTTGGTAGCTGCCTCCCTCATTTCTTCTTATGTGTTGGAGCTAGAAAAACTAAGAGCAATACGGATGTCATAAAGAAGTAGAGAAAATAAAATCACATAATACATGAGACAGCCTCTTGGAAATGATTTCCACTAAGTTCTGCTAGACTAATATGCTTTCTGGTGCTGGGAGGAGTAGCTTCAGTGCACGTCTAGCATATTGGTGTCTCTGTCTCTAACTCAAAGGAATTTGCCAACAGAGAAATGAGTTCATCCAGTGAAGTCAGCATTGTAGTGGTTCCACAAAGGATTAGAAAATACTCAGGACTGTTAGTGTAGAGCCACAACATATGTTAAACCGTTAACAATTTTTAAAATGAATGGATATCATACTTCTTAAAATAAAGAAATACTATAGAATGTCAAACGTATTAGGATTGGTCTTTAGGTTAATAAAATCTTGCTGCAATGATACAAAGAGACACTCCCTGTTTTCCATGCTAGCAAGTTCCTTGGAAAAGTCCCTTTGGATTTATTTTTTTGGTACAGGCTCAGTAATGTTTATCATGTGCTTATGAAACTGCGGAATAGATTCAAGTCAGCACGATGACCATATAAAAAGGGCTGAGCCAATACTAACTTTATGTGGGGTATGCATGATTTCCCATCAACTGTCAAGAAGTTGACTAATTGATCCAAGTTGCATATTGCAATTAAACTGTTTATTGTAAGGCAAAAACATCTGCTTTATGTATCTAGACTTGATGAAACTGGAGGATCCTAGAAACTGGTTTCAAGATACTTTTCTTTGGACAAGGGACCTGTTTCCACTGGAAGAGAATCGTTTTCATGAAAGACACAGAAATTACTATATTAGTTATAGAAGCGTGCGCACGCGCACACACACACACACACACACACACACACACACACACACAGAGCCATTAGATTCTTAAGGCAAATATAGTTTAAGTAAAACTACCTTGCAAATAAACTGAATCCTTGAGATTCCTCCACTTTTTCTTTCTTTTCTTGATTTCTCCAATACTTTCTAAAGACTCCTAAATCACATTAGTATTCCCTTTTATATAGCATAGAGCTGCCAGGCATATAAGCAGTAGTTATTCTCCAATTGTTTGACTTTTCTCCATGCTTAAGTTTCTTTCTGGCACTAAGTTTGACGTGTAAGAAGAATCGATTAATTCTATGAGTTCCCTAGACTAGGAAACTTAAGGCTTAGAAATAGCTATTACTTCATGGGGGGAGGGTACAGCTCAAGTGGTAGAGCACATGCTTAGCATGCAGGAGGTCCTGGGTTCAATCCCCAGTACCTCCTCCAAAAAAGATAAATGAACCTAATTACTTCTGCCACCAAAATAAAATAACTAAATAATATAATAATAAATAAAACATAAAGCTATTAGAAATAGCTATTACTTAAATGCTATTTATTAGGGAGAGAATTTGGTACTAAGTACCACCAATCCTGATAGAAAATGTAAAGAATTGAAATGAAAAAAAGAACTATTAGTTTCTTAGCTAATATGTTTTCAGATTATTTTTCTATATCATAACAGTATTTCCAATTCTAATCTATTTTTGACTAGATTTTAAATTACTTCTTCTTTATAAAGTCATTCTATGTATTATAACATAGATGTTAGCCAGCCTTATTTTTTCTACGGTAGTACAAAGTCAAGCTGTTTGATGAAAATGACAGCTTATTTACTTGTTGAAATATAACTCATATGGGAATAATTGCTTTGAGAATACTTTGAGTACAGAATGTCTTTAAAGTGTTCTTGGGTTTACCAACATAGCCTTCCACTGCAACAAATTCTATTAGTGTAAAATGAAAACACACAACCGAATCATCATGATAAGTCAAAATTCATTTTTTCTACTGTGGCAGAGTTTACCATGATAAATAAAGACAGGGAAATGTTCATTTTTAGTTTGCACCTATAAAATTTCACATTAGGAAGACTGCATAAAAATGAGAGCCATTGTCTAGGAAGCAGGTAAAAAATGCAACTTTAAAACAATGTTTTAGTAGCTATATGTAAGTCCAGAAATACTTAATTTGGAAAGTATTTAACTGGAGGTTGTGAAGGATCAACACAAGGGAAAAAAAACAAGTAGGACAAATCTTGTCTTCAAGTTCTCACTTGTAAATCCCAGTGGTGAAGACAATGGAAAGTTTGTGGAAATATCTGAAAGGCACATTTGGCCTAGTTCAAAAGCTCTATTAAATTAATATTTTAATACATTGTCCTAGTTAGGTCTTGTTTTTATGGTCCTTCTAACATTGCTTCACCCAGGGTTCATTCATAGCTTACTCAGAAATCACAGAAATGTTTAATTTCAAAGATACCCTAACTTCCTTTGACCCAATGCCGAGAAAAAGACCTATGTAAAGAAATTCACAGTTCCAAGGTATAAACTTTGTGTTTTTTAATGCTCATAAGGAGGGAAGTATAAACAGATGCAAATTGTATAATATTGGTACTTAGCTTGCAGGAATTTAGTCCCTGAAACTAAACTGAATATAGCTGAAAATATCTAATGTCATGAACCTTGTTGTAAGTTTTATTTTGTAATACTGAGTGTATAAAGGTCATTGTAGCTGTTACCTTGTATTTGAAAGAGGAAGTCAGGAAACCTCTAACGTCCTGTGATCTGTATTTATAAAGTCACTGTCTTGGCCTGGTACTGCCTATGATGCACAGCAATGTACCTTGTCAATGGTACCAGATTTGGTTTCTGGCAATGCAGGAGCAAAGCATCGTTTCATGACATCGTGGAGTCAGTTATCAAAGAAACTTGAGTTCCTCAAAGAGGTGGATCTGGATAAGTACCCACTATCAGGTTTCAGACCCATCTTTGCAGGTAGGACCAGGCAGGCTTTGGGGAGATGTTTGGTAAAAGAAGAAATCAGTGAGACATTCTTTGCTTAAAACGAAGCCTTGTCCTAGAAGGAGAGTTTGGACCATGGGCTCTGGAGCCAGTTGGACGGAGTTCATATCCCTGCTGCATCACTTACTGGCTCTGTGGACCTCCTTACTTTAACCTCTCTGGACCTGAGTTACCTCATCCTTTAAAAATGGACACAATAATAGAGTTTTGTCGGAATTTAAGAGTTCAAATATCTTCAGCTGTTTTCTCAGCTTACTTTCATTAATTTATATTAAGTTCTATCACTTAGTCTCTTAGCCCAGCTTTCCACGCCCATCATCCCAACTTCCCATTGAATAAGGGGGCCTACGGGAGACAGGATGTGTGAAGGCAGGAGATGCTATTAGATAAAACCCCAAAGAGCTGCTTCAGTAAAAACTGTGAGATTCCCTGCCCCTGCTCTATCTTGATAACTATCTACCACTGTTTCACAAAAAAGAGAGGCCTTCCCCTCATTACGCAACACTGCTCTCTGTGGATTTCTGTGTATCACTAGAAAGTGGACAACTGCGGGGGGCCATTCGCAGTAGAAGCGAGTGAGTCCAGGGACCTGCCGATGCGGGGTGGCTGGCTGGAGAAGAGGAATAAAAGCAGATGCCACACTGCAACCGTGTCTCTGGTTCCTCTAACACGGTCAAGAATTGGTGACAGCGTTAAGAAGTTAACCAGAAATGTATCAAATCACCCAACATGTCTGACTTGTCTGTTACGCACCAAGCATTGCGCTGGCCATTGGCGACCCAAAGATGACGATGACATCCCTGGCCTCAAGTCCCCGTCTGGCTCACGCAGGGACCCAGATATTTTTAAGATCACACGCGCAATTCAGAGGGAGCTGGAGCCCCGGCAATCTGCGGCTGCACGGGGACCCACGGTTGGGGACATCATAGGAAGATAAACGTAGGCTTCAGCCCAGCGAAGAGAGATTTCAGATACATGGTGCCATGCAGGGCAAGGAAATGAACTTTTTGTTTTATATTTACGTCTGTAAGTCTTAAGTAAGATCGTCCGAACGTGCTGATGGCACGAATGAAGTCCTGCTGTAAAACCCAACGGATCAATTACGTGTGGCTTAACCATTTAATTCCTGCTAACATCACCATTTCAGAAATGTGTCAATACCGACAAGAAACACATTTCTTTCGCAAGAAGGGGGATTGCATCTCTTGATGTCTGTGTATAGGAAACCGGCAGAGGAACAAAATTCCGGTGAAAGGCCAAGAGGCGGTGGGCTCCGACTGGACGCTGCACACGTGTCGCCGGCCCCGCCCCCGCGCCCCGCCCCATCCCGATTATACGGGGTCAGCCAACGCTCGCGAGAGCCCGCTCGCCTTCCACGTTTGCCACGTTCCAAAGGACCAGGACAGACTGGAAAGTCGAAAGCGGCTCGCGCTCCCGGGCGGCTGCGTCGCGCCAGAACGGCCCTGAGTCTGCAGGGGGCGGGGAAGCGCGGCAGTGTTCCGCCCCATCACAGAAGCCATTGTGATTGGCTCCATGCTCCGTCACTTAGCTTTCCTCGGGAGGGCAGGGGCGGGGCTCAGCCGGGAAGGGGCGTGGCCGAGGGGCAGGAGAGCGGCGCGCTCTCGCGCCGGGAGGGTAGTCACCAGTTGGGCACACGCGAGGGCCGGGCGCGCGCAGGAGGCACGCGGGCGAAAATCCTCAGAGGCGCTGCGGGCGGTGCCGAGACGCAGGCGCTGCTGCAGGAGCCGCGATCCGCACCCGCTGCAGCGCCCGCCGCCATCAGCGCCCCCCGCGGCCCCCGCGCACCGAGGGAGCTCCCCACCCCTCGCCTGCTGCAGCGGTGCGCGCCATGGCCCCGCGCAAGAATGCCAAGGGCGGCGGCGGCAACAGCAGCAGCAGCAGCAGCGGCGGCTCCAGCAGCCCGAGCAGCTCCACCAGCGGCGGCAGCAGCAGCCCCGGGGCCCGGAGAGGTCAGAGGCGCTCCTGGGCCGGCTCTGGGGGTGGGGCCCGGGCGGCGGGCGCTGCGGGTCCGGCTCCCCAGATGCGCCGTGCGTCTCCTCCATTCTCCGTGCTGTTGCTACTCCGGGCGCAGGGCGGAGGCCGCGCTCGGTGGGCCTGGAGGGGCCGGGCGGAGCGGGGTCCGCGGCCTCGGGTTGGTCACGCCGGGGAGCCCCTTCCCGGCTGATCCCTCAGCTGCACTGCGCAGCCAAGTTGGGGGTTCTATGGAAAGACTCTTGGCTTTCCTTGGAATTGACGGGAGTAAGAGAAACGATTTACCTTTGCCGTGCATATTTTGGGGCATTTGGAAAGGAGCCAAAGTCAGAGAAAATAAGTTCCTGCCAAACCAGCAGCTTTTAAGAGCAACTGAAAAAGAATATTCTGTGAGGGCTGCAGGGGTGTGTGTGGAGGGAGGAGTGATTGAAATGTTCTTGGAGATTACTTTAAATATTTTTGCCTTAATTAACTTTCTTAACGTGCGTTATAGTTGCCTTTAAAGTATCACAGAATACGGTAGAATACTGGGCGAGCTTCTCTATTTTTCCTCTTTGTCTTATCTTTAAAAAAAAAATCTATTGGATATTCACCTTTCTCCTCCCTGTGCTTACCCAGCAAAGAGAGAACAGATGTTTTAAATCTGTTTCATCTCATATTTCAGTGGTTCTCGGGTTCTTTTTATAATTCTTTTGACTCATATTTAGGATATTGAAACTGCAATACACATGTGTATTGAATGTGACCTGTAAACTTTCCTTTTTGAAATAATTTAGATTCTGTTTCCTGAGGTCTACATGTAGTGTAGTTATGTATATCAAAAAAGTAAATCGGATAACTATAGTCATCCTTCAAAGAACCATTTTTAAAATAGCACTTGTCACTGTCTGAAGTTATTTATTTTCACGTGTATTGCCTTCCTGTGTTACTCCCTTGTGTTCATTCCTATTCCAACTCCTAGAGTGGGTCTGTCCCTTAATAGATGCTTAGTAAATATTTGATTCGCGAATCAAAGTACATTTGATTTGCGTACATTTAAATGGTGAAAGTAGTTCAGTTAAAATCACTGCATACATTTACATTCTGAAACCTAATATTTGTATCGTAAAGGGAAAAAAGGTACACACAGTTTCAATTGCAAAGCAATATTAATTCACCCTTGGCGGAAGTGAAGTTTGTGTTCCTTTGTCACTTGCCCTCAAATGACAGTCGGTTTACTTAAACAGGCAGAAGAGTAGATGAACTGTATCAGGCGGCTCTGGCCACACTTTCCCAAGTTTCTAAATGAGAAGAGCCATCCTGCAGCTTAAGCACCGAGCAGAGAAAACCGACAAACCGGACTCTAATGTTAATTGTTTTCAAAAGTTTTCTGTAACCATTTACAAGTGAAGCACATCTTTGTCCCATTTTGTCCTTTGTGGTCATGGGAGGGCTGGCTCATCTGAAGAAGTGGCTGTACGTGGGCTGGTATTGGTAAGAATGAGTATAGGGAAGTGTGTATTGTATTCCCACCCCCAGTGGTTCAGTAACTGACCCAGTTTTAACAGGTGGGTCATAAATTTAGGAAATGTTAGGACATAAGTGAACATATTCCGACTTTCACATTCAGGCATTTTAGAGCAAGTTCTGTCCACATTTGAGGGTCTATAGCCTTTTAAGCGTTTTGCACATCAATTCTATAATTGTCATGAAATAGACATAGTATATAAAAGAGAATATGTAAAAGAGAGAAGTGCCTGTATTACTAGAAAAAAACCCCCAAACATTCAAAGAGTTAGTCTTACGTGTTACATAACGAGTATTCTTTCTCTGCTGCTGCTTCTTTTTTTTTTTTTTTTTTTTTTTTTTTTTGAGTAAATACTGAGTTCTGACTGTGTGCCAGGTAGAAGGCACTGGAGAAGGAAAGGAGGTCCTGTTCTCTCAGTTGTGAACAGTTACACCGCAGTGTGAAAGTGTGATTCTATTTATACTGGCTTATAGCAGGTTATACCGGAAAGGTCATGCCACTTCTCTTTTGTAGCTATATTTATTGGATCACTGATGTGTAGATATTGATGCCCAAATCAATTCCCTGTGCTGGGGAAACCGTAGAAGCTGAAGAAATTTTAGAAGTAGCTTTACCGTGAATCCCATTCATCTCCCTTCTCCAGTCTCATAGATGAGGAAATTAATGCCCAGAAAGATTGTCTGGTTCATTAATGGTCATAGAGTTCTAGGAAACCCAGCTAGTTAATGGATGATCCAGACTAAACCCAGATTTTCTGTTGTTCATTCATTATACCATAATCCTGGATTTGAGGTTCTCTAAAATCTCTAATTGTAAGATTTTATGGGAGTCTTGAAGTTGAAGTAGATTCTTTGAAGTTTCCTTTGGCATACTGCGCCTAGTTATTTAAGAAAAGTATGCTTTTGTCGTGTCACCGATTACATTTTCTTTGACTAAAATTAAGTTTAAAGCAGTCACCTTTGAAATCTTAGTTTGAGAAGAAGTATATGGGCTCAAATAGTATGTTTTTGACATGTTTTGCATTAAAAGTCTGAAGCTGATGATGACATTGATCACATTATTTCTTAAACTTTTGTATGGAAGTGTGGTGTGAAAGACCCAGTCCTTTGAAGCTTGCATTTTAGGGAAAATGTGATTATCTGGCCTTCTGTTTATCTCGGTGATCATTTTATGGAAACGTGATGTTTTGAAATTGGAGCTTTGGGGATTTATATAACACTTAGATTTTTTTAAAGCAGGTGTCTGCTTTTCATTTAAGTCTTCAATTTAAATTGAAAGCAGATAAAATGCCTAGTTTTTTTTGCAGAACTTAATTTTACCTTTTCCGTTTTATTCTTTAAAATATAAAAGAAACATGAATAAGTTGGACATCTTACCCTTAACTAGCATATAAAAAATTGACTTGCTTGGCCGTTTGGGGCCAGGAGGAACCTCTTTCAGCTTTATTGATTTGAAATTCTTTGGTTGAGAAGGATCGTGATGTGCTTTTGGACTTATTTTGTAGTTACAGGCACTGGAATGTATAACATTTTTGTTTAGGTTTTCCCTTTTAAGTATCATTCATTCTTTGACTGTAGCTTCTCATTTGCTACAGGGATGTAAACATCTGACTTTGTAATATTGTGTTGCCACTATATCACGCTTTACCGGTAGGTGTCGCTGTGGAATACTTTATCCTCGTTCAATTTGAAGCTTCAGATTATGTAACCAACTAGTTTTTGGTATAATCAGTCCTGTACATACTCAGAACCGCTGATGGACAACTACTTAAAAACACTCAGCCAGGGAGGTGGGTATAGCTCAGTGGTAGAGCTCATGCTTAGCATGTGCGAGGTCCTGGGCTCAATCCCCAACACCTCCATCAAAACAAACAAACAAAACTGCTCAGCCAAAGTCTCTAGATTTGAAGCTTAGTAGTAAGAGTTGGTCCCTAGCAGTCTTACTTATTTAGGCAGTCATCTTATTTAGGATTAAATGCATTCATATCTGTAAAATGTATGCATTCGCAGATATATTTGATGGGTGTTAATCATTTAGAAATTTTTTTTCTTTCTTTCTACTTTCAGTATCTCTTAGATTCCTCGGTAGTTAACAGATACAATACATTGCTGATGCCTTCTGGCTCCCTTGAATGAGGAGGCCTTGGTGGAAGTTCCCTTTCTGCAGCCAGAGACTGGCGGTTCGGGCCAGTTGCTTAATCCTCTGTTAGTCATTCCAGAAGGAAAAGAGAGGAGGTCCATAATTCCTCCACTGTAGGAACTGTGTTCTCTGTTTCATGTTCAGGTGAGCAGCATTTTGACCACCTGGCCAGATCATAGAAAACTTACTGCTAAAAAATGTTTTGAGGGAATTCTTGAACACAGTTTTAAGAAGACCAAACGTATGCACCTGTATTGGGCTTAGGAAGTAAAAGGAGAGATCTGTGTTTTAGCTTTGCTGTAAAATCGTGTGTCTCAGAGAGATTACTAGAAAATGAGAGGTTTTCATTTTCAGCCAGTTACCAACAGGGTCATGTGGATAAAGGGTCATGTGGGCTGTCCACTTGATTTTTAGTTAGTATCAGAGTTTAACCCTTGAGCTCTCTGGTCCCAGTAGAATAAACCTTTTTTCTCCACAAAGGCAGTGTAGTTTGGAGAAGTCCGATGACTGGGATTTGTATCCATTTAAAAACCATGTGGCAGGTCACTCAAAATTTCTAATCCTTCTCTCATATGGAAAGAATTAATCAGTTGTGATGGCCCTAAAAGCAATTTTACATGCCTTTGTGTTTCTCAGATGTTTTCGTGCAAGTACCTCCAGGGGTAAGTTGAGTACGAACTTCGGAGTGTGTAAGGCCGTAGAGCTAAGCAGGTTATTGCAGGTTTGAACATTGTTTAATGCTTCATTTAAAGAAACCATTTTCTGCTACATCCTGTGGCATCTGTTTTAAGTGAAATGGATGTTCTAGAGGCGGCGTTTATCCTGGGCCTTGAGTACCACTTGACACATTTCTATCTACCTCGGGGGCGGGGGGGGGGGTGCGGTAAGTATCCCATCTGCCCATCAGCCTTCAAGTTGCGGATTTATCCTCTAATCCGAGATCTGTAACGTTATTTTTTTCTTACCAGAGCTCAGATACATTTTAGCCTTTGGATGCTACCCCAGCACAGTGTTTTAATATCCTGAAAATACGCAACTTACTTTGTGTCTTGGATACTTCTGCATATCCTACTGATTTAACTTCACTCTGTACCGAGATACAGATACGTTTTAAAATTAATGTTCCTTTAAAAAACCTTGTATGCATGTAGAGCCCATGTACAGTTTACTCGGATTTCTAAAGAAAGCCTCAGCCATCCGTTGGGAGACGTGGGGGTGCCTGGACTGGCTCCTGTTTTTCAGTATCTGCTGCCCCAGCGTCGTGTGCACAGCGCTGCACCCATGGGTTTAGGGCTGGGCAGACGCGTGTCTGGCGTAGCCCTGCACATCTGGCCATTTCTCCTAGAGGACCAGAGATGAAGATGTTCATTGCTTCCTCTTCTCTGTGTGCCACCATAGGGGCACCTGTTTCAGAGTCTAGTGCTTTAACCATTTCACTTTCTTCTGGCAGTGCTGGGAGTCAAGGTGGTATTTGCTTGTCAGTCATTATTAATTTTTAATGAGCAGGCTTCAGGCATTTGGTCTGCACTTAATATTTGTGTTTTCAGGGATGTGTCCTGGCTATCTTTGGCTGATATGGGTATCCTTTCATGGCAGATCACTGATCAGACTGATGATGCTGAGGACATGTTTGCTGTAGGTAACTTATTAGACTCAAAGGAAATTTTGAGCTTACTCGGTAAATAAATCTTTAGAAAATTTAGTTACATGAGATCTTTTGAAGGATTGGGGCCGTTCTTTGGCACCCTGTGAGACCCAGGTGGTTTGCCTGGTCGTCCTGGCTGTGGTGTGAGTGTCATCACCTGTCATAGAGGCTCTCTGTGCTCCAGTGCGGAATGGGCTGGGGGGTGGTGGAGGAGGGGGGTCCAGTTAGAGCAGAGTGGAAACCACGATTGCAGTGCCTGGAGAGATGCCAGCATTTCTCTCCTGGGTGTGTTCCTACAGATTTAACCCTGTGACTCATTCTGTATGGAAGTCAGCAGGCCTCAGTCTTCATTTTGAAGTGAGAGAATATTGAGAAAATAATTTTATCCCGTAACCAAGATTGTGTAACTGCCTTTTCTCATATTTGATATCGGTTTGACAGCCTTTGCTGTGATTCCATAGCGCAGGCTCAGTGTGATTTTGTTGTCCTGTCCTCTGTCTGACTCTGGTTCCTGCTTATTACGATGCTCGCATGCAGTTTCTCCCCGTCTTCCCCACTCTGTTTTATTTCCATTTTCCTGAATTGGTATACCCGAAAGCCTTTTTGGTCTTTGCTTCACAGGTAGATTTTATTTAGAAGTTATTTTTTCCCCTTACATGAAAATAAAAATCTGTGTTGTACATGTTTGTTGAAAGAACACCTAGCATTTAACTTTTCCTTTCTTTCGGTTAGATCAGTTTGAATAAGATGCTTGTCACTTACTGAATTTTATAAAATGTTTATAAACTATTTCATGCTTTTTGGTGGAGAGCCATCTCTGTAACTTTTAGAATAGAAATATTTCTATGTGCTGCTCTTTAAAACTGTTATCTATTTGAAATACTACATATTAAGATGTATAAATAGGTAGAAAGAGTAATGTAGTGGTTCCAGTGTATCCACCACACAGGTGAGGATGTAAAATGTTACCGCATTCTTGGTTTCTCCTCTCCTGTGTTGTACCTTCCAACCATGCCTACACTTTGTGATAATCATTCTCATGCATTTCTTGATAATATGTAACACACACATAATACATGTTGTGTTGCACCTTATATACTGTGTTTCCACTTGTGTAAAATACATCTATTGCTAAATGCTGTATCTATGAAAACTGCTTAGGAAGTATTATCTATTTCCCTGTGTATATTTGTGTATACTTGTTTAGCACATGTTAAAAGTTTTATGCATAGGCTCATACATGGCGTACTAATTTGACACTATTTGTTTGAGATGCTACCAAACTCGGGCTCTTTGTTTTCCTATAAATGTGTTTACTGTATGAACATATTCAGTGTATGAAGGTGCCATTTTTTGATTGGCCATCCTGGTGTCCAAGACCACCTGGCTTGTTGCATTTTTTCTTTTGAACACTCTTGCCCTAAACACTCTTGGGTCTGTCCAGCCCCTTGTGCACATGTTTAAATGTTTTCCTAGAGCATAACTTAGGATTGGAATTGTTGGGTCACGGCAAATGCATGTGCTGACTTTTTTTTTCACCCCAAAGTGGTTGTATCGCTTTGCACTCCCACCCCCTCGTGAGTGCAGCCGCACTGCCCACGCTCGGTAAGCTTTGATATTTGCAAGTTTAGTGGGTGTGAAGTAGTGTTTTGTGTCTTAAACTTGCCTTTTCCTGATCGCCAGTGAGGTGACTGGAGACAATAGCCATTTGTGTTTCCTTTTCTGTGAATCGCCTATTTATCTTTTTTGCCTATTTTTCTAGGGGTTTGTTTCTTTGGGTAGTTCTGATTTGTAGGGTTTTCTTTCTTTATCCAGAACCTCTTGATTATTTTCGGGAAAGAACTCCCAGTCTGTGATTACTCACACTGTCATTTTCTGTGGTATATTTTATTGAACAGAAGTTTTAGATTTTTTAAAATATATTAATAGTAGCATTTTTTTCTATTTTCTACTTTATGGTTTGTGCTCTTGTGCTTTATTTAAGATATCCTTTCTTATATAAGATCATAAAACATTCTCTACTTTTTTTCTAAAATATCTTAAATTTTGCTTTTCATGTTTAGATGTCTAAACCACAGGTTGTAGATTTAATTGTATATATTGTGAGGTAGAGATCTGATTCAGTATTTTTTTTAAAAAAATGGATAATGAAAATTTCCTGTACTATTAGTTGAAGTGTCTTCTTCCTACACTAGTCCACAGTGTCACCTACACACGTGTGGCTCTGATTTGTTGCTGGCGTGGAGGGGCAGGACCTCAGCCTGCCACTCTCCACAGCATCTCTGATTGGGCAGGTCCTTCTTCCTGGTATTTTTCACCATCGTCCTCACTGTTTTTGGACCTTTCCTCACCCATGTCTGTATTTTTAAAAATCTGCTTATCAAGTAAGTTTCATGAAAAGTATTTCAGGATTTTGACTGGATTTGTATTGAATTTATAGAACCATTTGGGACGAATACACAAATACAATATTGCATCTTCCTGCACACGAAAGTAGTATAATTTCCTCCTGGTGTAAGTCTTAACAATTAATTTTGATAGTTTTACTCAAAAGTAATACAGTTCTTTTATTAAATTTAGTCTAAGTACTTTATATTTTTTTTTTGAAACTAACATTAGGGAAAAATTTAAGTATACACCGAAGCTGAAAGAATGGTATAATGAGCCCCATCATCTCATGTTATGGTGGTTAACATTGAATATATTTGCTTTATGTCATACTCATAAATTAGACTGTTCTTTTATGCACTTTAAAGTGAGATTTAGACATCAGTACGTCTCGTTTCTAAACATTGATGCATGACTGTCCTTAAAGCTCAAATTTGTTATGGTCCCTGCCCTCCCCAACGAGGTAATACTCCCATACAGTGAATTGCATGAATCCTAGTGTGCGATTTGAGGAGTCTTTATAAATGTAAACATCTGTGTAACCCAGCCCAAGATGGAGAATGTTTCCGTCACCCCAGGAAAGTCTCAACCCTCTTCATTGTCGCCATCTCAGTCCTCAGAGCAACCACTGCACTGACTTTTCTCGCCTTCGGTCTGCATTGTCTGTTTTAGACTTTCATCTTGTCAGCACTTTTAACGTAAGGCTTCTTTGACTCAGCATAATTTTGAGGCTTGTCCATGCTGCATACATGAGTCCCTTGTTCCTTTTTATTGCCAGAAAGTCCCTTGTGTGACCGTAGCACCGTGGGTTAAGCCATTCGTTTATTGATGGATGCTTGGGCCGTTTGGACTCATAGGAAGAGCAGTCTATGAATATTGTAATGTTGTAGACAGTTTTTTTCTTCTTTTGGTGGACATATGTCTTCATTTCTCTTGAGCAAATGGCGAAGAATGAGTGGGTTATAGGGTAGGTGTATGTTTAGTTTTATTTAAAAAAGAAAAAAAAAACCTGCCAAACTATTTCCAGAGCGGTTGTACAATTTAATTGACGCTCCCACCGGCAGTGTGTGGGGGTTCCAGGTGCTGCTGTCCTCTTAGTTTTAGCCATTCTGGTGGGTGTTCAGCGGCCTCTCTCTGTAGTTTGAAATTGTATTTCCCTGGCACTGGGTACATTATGTTGTTCAAAACTGAACTTAACTCTCTTTATGAATAAAACATAATGATTATTTTATGGGCTTTAGCTACTTAGTCTGTTTCATTGTTAATCAATAAACACACTGGGAGCCCTGGGGGGCCTGAGACAGATGGAGATCCAGTCACCCATGGGCTCTGTGGCTCATATGAAGGCCCTGGTAGATTTATGTGCTAAACTAATTACCCTTTTGCTCTGTAAGGTTATATAAAGTAGGACATTTTTAAGGTCAAATTCAAGTATGTAAAGATGCAAAGTTTATAAGCAACTTGTATTTATTTTGTATTTTCTTCTAGAGGTAGTGCACTATTTGTGTTATTAAGTCCCCAGGCCAGTTTTTAGAATCCTCTTGTGATCGGTGAGACATTTAAGATGACGAATTAGGATAGAATGGGTTTAAGACAAGAGCACTGTTCACCAGCTTAAGTACTGACTTGGAATAAATTACATGCATTCAAGACCTTCCCCACCACTGGCCCCTCAGCAGTGCCTTGCAGGCTCCCCGGGGTTCCTTAGTTGGTGTTTGCCAGGTTTTCAGCACCAGCTATTTAAATCTTCAACTTCTTGAGCTTGGACCCTTGCTCCTTTCCATCCAGTTTTAGCAGACAGCTTCCTCCCATTGCTCAGGAAAACCAGAGGACATCTTTACGAGTGCTCATCCTTTCAGTGATGGGTGGGATTGGCCTCTGAGTTGCATGACATTTGGAGGCAACTGACACGAGACTGATTGCCCTGCTTAGTGGGGAGACAGGGTCTAGGACCAATGATGGCTGCAAAAGTCAGTACAGTTGAGAATCTCAGTGAAATATTGCTCTGATTGGGGCGTGAAAGTACCCAACAGCTGAAGTAGGTCTTGAATGTTCAGTAAAGCGCCTTTTCTTTCTTCAGGCCGAGGAGGAGGCCCAGTGGAGTGGTGGGTGAGGGGAGGTGAGCCAGCATCACGGTTAGAACTTGGAATCTTGGCAGTCACAGCGATTCCGGACCTTTGGCCCCCACCCACCTAAGAGGGAAGCCAAGGCTGGGTTGGAATCCTGCGTCTCTCTGGGGACCCCGAGTGGTCACCACTTTCCCAGAGACCTGAAGCATCTCCTTGCTTCCCCTCGAGAGCTCTCCTCCACCGCCTCCCACAGCCTGTACCCCCTTCTTCGGTCTTTCTCATTAAATAAAAAACAAAACAGGAGACAAACATCTTGTGCTCTTCCTCCTGTACCCAGCCAGACACTATGAATGGGTAGTGAGGCTTCTTGTCTTCTCTTCAGATCTTTCTGGAACCAACAGAGACTAATCCTTTATCTGCTCTCTAAAGGACAGACTTCCCCAGGGGTCTTTGCTTGGCCCTGTTCTAACCCCGTGCTATTAATAACTTAATAACTTAATAACCACAGTGACCAAGGGAAAACACAGCACCGGTTCCTGACTGTTAACCTTGCATCAGACACTGTGTACTTCTTAATGTTTGAGCATTGAAGTCTCGCAGTAATCCTCTAAATTCTGTCTCTGTAGATGAAGAAGTGGAAGCTTAGATTAGTTTGTCAAGGATCGTGGAGCTCAGGAAAGTCAGGGCAAGAGTGTAGATCCCAATTCTGACTCCAGAGCTACTTTAGTTGAACATTTTAGATCCTCATTCGTTGTTGCTTAGATTGTTCATAACTGGTCCTCTTGCATCCATCTGTCACGGTCATCTTTGTAAACTGGAGATTAGATATGTCCCTTCCTTCTTTGAAACGCTTGAGTGGTTCCCCAGGTGCTCAAGATGTAGTTGAGGTTCCCTGGCTTCACCTAGGAGGCACTTCATGGTCCTGCCCTTCTCATCAGCTCTAGCTATTCTCGGCCTCACTCCCTTTATAGTTATACTGTTTAAGCCACATCTAGTCACTCTCCGCAGTCTCTGCACTTGCATGAACTGGTTCTTCTGAGACAGCTCCTCGTGTCCCCTTTCCTGTGTGGCTTCCGTGTGTCATGCAGGATGCTGTTCCTCCATCATCTTCCCGGAGACTGGGTTTTGGAAGCCACTTCCTCCTCCCCGAGCACGCGCTTCTGTGGCATCCTCCACGTATCACTGTCTCAGCATCCTCGTTCATTGACTGGTTCCTTCAGCAGATGAAAGTGTGGCCCAATCACAGACAACGAAACGTCAGACGGAGCTGGACCCAGCTGTGAGCCCTGCCACTCATTTTGGACCTTTAGTGACTCATCAGACTCCCCTAAGCGTCTTTAAACATCTGTCTTTCAAGTGAAGATGAAAGTACGTCATAGTTACGAAGACGGGCTGTGAAGTGGCTCGTAGTAGGTGTTTCATAACTACAGTTATACGTGGTGATGGTGATGCTGTTATGAACAAAACAGACATTTGTACTGTGACAATCTGTTGTCTTTCATTCTTGCTTAATGGTCAGGGCAGCATCTGTGTTGGGAACAGACACCAGACTCAAACTTCCGTTAACAACTAGGAATTGGTTTCATGCCGTTGGGGCTACACGCTTCCCTGTCCATGCCCAGCAGAACAAGGAGGCTTTTTCTATTCTGCTTAGAGCAGGGCTCCTGGCTCATCGGTTTCCATTGACTCAGTCCTGCCTGTCTCCCCATCGCTGGCTGCGGAGGGGTGGCCACGATTGTCCAGATCTGGGGTCGGCATCGCGGCCACACGATCTCCCTGGCAACTACTCGTGTCATTTTCTCCGGTTATTGCATTTTTCTTTCTATTTCTTTTCAACTGATTTAAAGAGTGAAAACCAGTCTTAGCTCCTGGTTCATACAAAAACGGTCGGTGGGCTGCGGTTTGCTCACCCTGGTCCAGAGCGCTTGCGAGGGATGGGAGAGTCACTCCTAATGTTTGGTGTAGGTAAGCGCCATCTTTTGTTTTCTTTTTATCTCCAGTGAGTAATGATTGGCTGTAGTAGGTGCTCAGTAAATATTAGAATGAACGAACACAGGTAAAAGTCTTACTTCCCCCTCATAAACCAAAAGAGCACCGAGGGCAGAAGCTGTGTTTCTGTGACTTCTGTGCTGCCTTGAATGTCTTAAGTGCCCAAAATTATGTGTTGCATGGGTGGGTTTCTTTCTTTCGTTCTTTTTTTTTTTTTTTTTTTTTTTTTAGGTTTATGTTATGGGCCATAACACAGATCACAAAGTCCTCTTGATGTTTATTGATGTTAAAAGTGCTGGAGCTAAAGAAGTAAAATTACTAGGATGTGGAGAATTGTCTAAGTTCATCAAGTCCTTTAATGGGTTCTGCTCAGGCAGCGTGCTGGTCGTTTGGGCAGAGTGGTACTTACGCCAGGGGAGGCATGTGGGGTTTGTTCATTCCGATCAGGAGGAAGGTTGGGCAGAAGCAGGCATTTGTTTGTTCTGCCTGTTGTGAAACTAGAAGAGCTCTGCTTACTTGGCAAGATTTTCAATTTCCCCACATTTTATTCTTACATATGACTGTCAGATAGGCTAAAAGTGTTTACATCAATACTAAAATACTGCTAAATTTCTGTTCCCTTTATTTTTTGGTTTTGTCTTTTAGAATTCTTTCATAAGTATTATGAATATTTCCTCCTGGACTGAAGGCTAAGATTTTTCAATTTTAGTGAAAAAATTAAAAAAAACTATGAACAATGCTAATGTTTGTCAAGGAGATTGTAAACGCTGTATCTTTAAAATTCAAAATAATGATTCTTTCCAAATGATTGTTTTCATCCACATTGATCATAGACCCTTTTACCGTAATACAGTACTTGTTAAAGTGAATTTTTATTTTATTTTTACTTGTTTTCCTTCCACTGGACTGGGTACTAAGCGGGCTCTCTTGTTCATGGCTGTAGTGCTCGGTAGGGATTTCAAGAATATTTGTTGAATGAGTGAATTGTTCAAGTGTTTGGGGAAAACTGTGGAAGGCTTTTAAAATTTACCATCCTGTGATTTTGATTACTTTGTGTTTTAAGGTTTTTCTTAGCTTATAGAGCAGAAAGCACGTTGTTTTGCTGATCTGAATTATATGTTGACCAGAAATGTTCTATTTAGAGCAAGACTCCTATCCAGTATGATATTACAAATATTTGACCACTGCCAGGAGAGAGAACCCACCTGGTCAGGACAGCAGCTGTCAAACAGCTGTTCTTTCTGCCCAAAAAATGAGGTTCTCTGCAACTTGCATAAAGCTTTGAGACCTCAGCCTTTTCAGCCGGTCAGATTTTGGGGGGTCATACTCCTAGGACCTTTGGCAGTGGACTAGCGTGATTATTCTGGAACAGAGCCAAGAGAGAAGTATTTGAAGCAATTTGCTGCGCTGCAGCTTAAGCTTAGGGCAGCAGGTGGGCTGCATGGTGACTTTTGTTCCTGGTGACCTCAGCCCGGGAGAGCGGGACCGTGTCTGGGGAAACTAGAGCCGGGGGAGGTGGCAGAGGGAATTCGGAGCAAAAGGAATCAGTAAGGGTAAAGTTAGGGGGCACCTTAACAGATGGTGACATCGACCATCACTTTGGTTTTGAACTGGGGCAGGATTGGGAGGAAAGGATGGACTTAGGCAGTGGGATGGGGCGGCCGAGTCCTTGAAGCCGGTGGGGTTCTAGCTGGACCTGCCCCGGCCGTTCCTGCCCCTCACTCAGCACCAGCCTGTCCTCTGCTGCCCTGTGGTTTGGTTATGTTTTCAGAATACTCCATGTGTGTTAGATTTGTTTTACCATCTAGATGGCACCAAAACATTTTATAATTCCATTGTTTTTTGTGTGGAAATATCATGTAAATTGTCCAGTGACGTTAATGAGGGTTTACTTTGTTCCAGGTCCTGTGCTCCATGGGGAGGGGAGACACCAGTCAAATCTAACACCAGCCTCTGGGCAGTCACCATCCCAGAAGGTTCCCGCAGAGCAGGGAATACTTGCTGAGTGAGTGAGGTGTGCACGATCAGGGAGCAGGGGAAGGGAGACTAACGTGAGAACCAGCTGAGGCTTTTCAAGATTCTCCAAACTACCAGCCCCGGCTCAAGTTTTCTGGGAAGTTACCCTTTGGGGAATCATGCAAATTAAAAGAGGTGACAAAGACAGTCGACGGACAAACGGCCCGTTTTTATTAAGGGAAAGAAAAGTAGATTCAGGGCACTGCAAACTGACATCTCCTGACAGTCCTAGGCAGATTCTAGAATCAAACAGTGTGTTTTTGTGCGTAGGAATGAAAGCCGCGAACACTAGGAGACACTGCAGGTTTACTGAGTGCGTCTTCTAACTGTGCATTTTGATAAGGTTTCTAGAATAAGTGGTCGGGATACAATCTTCTGATTTTTCCTGACTTCACCAGGATATTTAACACCATCCCTGAGAATCACCCTGTACCTGAGATGGAGAAACGTCTGTCCTGTGACAGCGTTTGAATCACAGCTGACCTTTGCACTGTGCCCACACAGCCCTGATTTAACAGGTTGATGCCATCAACTCTGAGAGAGCCCTGCCCAGTTCACGCTCCCAAAGTAGCAGGTGGCACAGAGGCAAGCGGAGTTAGTCCTGGGAGGGAAAGAGACCCCGTGCCCAGCCGGGAAGGTGCGCTTTGGGTTGCACACTTTTGCAAAATGAACTTGTTGAGGGTAAGCCGGACAGGCTTGAAGCAGGTATATTTTCAAGAAGGCCTGGTGTTGCCTTTAGTTTGGGTTTGGTTTCTTTAATTGCTTGCAGTCTTCGAGGACACTGCCTGCACCATGTGTTTGATGAGGTGTCCCCTTTAGCGTCGGTGTCATCCGAAACCGGAGTGAGGGAGGCGCAGTTCCCCTCTGGGTTGGTCCAGCTGCGTCTGGAATTGTCTCAGTTGCGGGGGGCGGTGTGTTGGGGGACGATGGTGGAGACTGCTCAGAGGGGAGCGCCTCCTGGATGAGGCCCTGGGGGGAGGGTGTGTTAACCTGTGGGGAGGGGTGGACACCCTGGGGACCCTGGCCCAGATGGGGAGACCCCTGGGAGGCGGCAGATGCGTTATATTTATACTCCCAGGGGAATTGGAGGGGAAACTCAGGGCATCCCGTGGAAGATACCCCATGAGCGCAAAGAGATCTGTGGGCAGAACTGACATGCAGGAACGTGGAGCGGAGACTGGTTCCCCTTGTGGGAGGCCAGTGGGGAACGGGTGTTCTGCTCATTGTGGCTGGGTTTAGGGCTTGGTCCTTGACTGCTCTTACTTACTTCTTTTTAAATCAGTTTAATTTTGTTTTTATTTTTGTATTTACCCAGCCTTTTCTTTTGGAACTCTTAAACCTATTTAATAGCAAAAAGACTTGTACACTGCAGGAATCCTGTGCTCTTCGCCTGGGTTTACTGACCGCTGGCCATGTTTGCTCTCTTTGTGTGTTGACCTTCCTTTCTCTCCCTCCTCTCTCTCTGGGGCCTCTCTGAAGGTGAGCTGTTAGTCATCATGGCAGTTTAACTAGTTTAATTGGCATAACTGCTTCCTTCCCTGAGCATCTCCTATAGACAAGGACCCTCTCCTGCAGAACCACAGTAGGGTTCTCAAACCCAGGAAAGGGTAGCACTGACACACGGTTATCTGACTGCCCTCCCCATTCAGATTTCTCCAGGAGTCTCTAGAAGCATCCTTGAAACTTGGTGTTTTTCACTTTCACATTTTTTTTACTGATTCAGAATCCAGTCATGACTTTACCTGGGAGCTTTTAAACATTTCAGATTCTTAGCCCTTGAGTATGATTCTTTAGGACTGGAATGGACTTGGAAATCTGTATTTCCCCAACTTTTTAGTTTGAAAAAATTCAGACCTTTGAGACGGTTATAAGAAAGATTCATAAAGATTCACCAGTTGCTTTATGCTTTTGCATTTTCTAATTGTCTCTCTATCCACACAAGTACACCATTTTATAAATTAATTCATTTTGCTCCTGGACCATTTGCAAGTTAAATCATGATACTTTACCCCTGAATTCTTCAACATGGTTTTCCTAGAAACAGGGATATGCTCCTACAGAACCACGGTGTCATCATCACACTCAGGAAACTTAGCACACCTTACAGCACCGTTACCTGGTTAAAGTCCATATTCAGATCTTCCTAACTTATTCCAATAATATCCTGTAAACAGCCTCCCCCACCTTTGAATTGTTGATGCCTCCTTTAAATATCTTTTAATAAAAGATATTTTATTAAAATAAATTTCCCCCCACAAAGTCTCACAATATGCCCTTCCTCTAACATACGGTGATTTTTTGTGACTTTCTAACGATCTTACAAGGTGGATAGGGTGAAAATCACAGTAAAGAGAACCTTTTTGATGTCTTCCTTTACAGCACTCTGGTAATTTAAATGTGTGAGTCACGGGAAGCTGGGGGGAAACACACAGAGAAAAACACAGGTTTCCTTAAGATTATCAAAATTCTCTTGCTTTTACTCCGTGATAACCCACCACTAGCAGACGTTCAGCTGACTTCCTGGACTTGAGTTTCATGGCTGTTCTTTTCACCCACACAGTGTTGGAGCCAGTAACTGACTTCTGTGGACAGTTGTGTCACAGGTCCTGCGATTGTGTAAAAAGTGCTGAAATAGGTGTCACATTTCAGAATGTAAAGCATGGGAAGCCTGCCAAGGTTTAAGTAACATTTTCCAATTTGGTGACATATACATGTACATATACATATACATATACATGTGTATATATATATATATATATATATATAATTAATCCGTTAGACATCGTCCAAATTAAAAACTTCTTCCCATTAAAAGATACCTTACGAAAATGAGTAGGACAGTCATAGCCTGGGAGAACATTTTGTAACACATGTATCTGTTAAAGGAGACATGTCCAGGAAATACAAAGAACTCCTACAGTTCAATTAAAAAAAAAAACAATTAAAAAATAGGCAAGTGTGCAAAAGATTTGAATAAACAGTTCATAAAGATACATCAGTGGTTAATAAGCACATGAAAAAAGTGCTGAAACACTGGCTCTCAGGGGAATGGGAATTAAACCACAGTGAGATGCCACTGCATGCTCGTCAGAGTGGCTAAAATTAAAAAGACTGACAACACCAAAAAATACTGGCGAGACTGCAGAACAAAAGAACTCTTATACATTCTTGGTGGGTGCATGAAATGGTGGAGCCACTTCGGTAAAAGGTCTGGCAGTTTCTTGTACCACTGAGTGAACTTGTGCCCTGTAACCCAGCCATTCTGCTCCGAGTTACTTAACCGGGATAAAAGCAAGCATATGTTCCTAATACACAAGTAATAGTCTTGTACAAGAATGTTCCCAGCAGCTTTGTTTGTACTAGTCCAAAATGGGAAACATTCCGGCTTCTACCAATAGGAGAATACACTCTGGTATGTCCTGGTGTATTTGTCCAGCGGAACACTTTCCAGCAGCAGGAAGGAACGGGGTACCACTGTGCGTAGCCTCCATGGCTCCCCGGAACGTCAGGCTCAGGGAGGGAAGCCTTACACAAGCAAGCACCTGCGGTGTGGGGCCATTTTTATGACATTTCAAGAACAGGCAGAACCAACCTATAGTGAAAAAAAGGCAGAACAGTGGGGCTGCCCCTGGGGTTCGGGCTGGTCTGGAGTGTGGCTGGTGAGGGCCTGAGAGAGCTTAGGGTGGCCTTCATGTTCTGTGTCTTGACAGGGATTTGGGTCACACAGTGTTTTTTTTTTTGAAATACAGTTGATTTACAATGTTGTGTTAGTTTTAGGTGTACAGCAGAGTGATTCAGTTTCATACATACATAACATATATATATTCTTTTTCAGATTCTTTTCCATTATAGGTTCTTACAAGATACTGTAACATAGTATCTGAATATAGTTTGAATATAGTGAATATAGTTCCCTGTGCTGTACAGTAGGTTCTTGTTACCCATTTTCTACATAGTAGTATGTATATGTTAATCCCAAACTCCTAATTTATTCCTTCCTCCCCCACCTTTCCCCTTTGGTAACCAGTTTGTTTTCTATGTCTGTGAGTCTTTCTGGTTTTGTATCATTTTTTTAGATTTCACATATAAGTAATATATGATGTTTGCCTTTCTCTATCTTACTTACTTCACTTAATATGATAATCTCTAGGTCCACCCATGTTGCTGCAAGTGGCTTTTTTATGGCTGAGTAATATTTCATTGTATATGCACAGTGCATTTTTTTCGTGAAAACTCAGGGAATGTACACTTAAAATTAGGGCATTTCATCTTATGTAAATTGTATGTAAAAATGATACATATTGAACTGTATTTTATTATATAGAAGCTGAAGTCCTTAGGAGAACTGTGCTGATGTCTGCAGGTTATTTTGAAATGCATTAGACATGAAAAATGGATTAATGGCTTGATGTAGAAGGACAAATAGATATGCCATAAGCAAGACAATACAACATTAATCGTTGACTCTAAGTGATACATTATGAGTATTCTACATAAAATTCTTTCAGCTGTGTTGTGTGTTCAGAAATTTTCATAATAAAATATTTTGAAAATATTCATGTATTGTTTGTTTGAATCACATGAAATAATCATTTTTATGGGTCAAAAATGGTCAAATGCTGGTGGTTTTTTATGGGTCAGCCTAACATACGCAACCACATTTTGTAGCTGCTTTATTTCACAGTCTTTGTCTAACAGGCTGTTATATGAAGCATCATTTTCCTCCAGTCTTTGTGGTTTGTTGGACCAGATGAGTCTCTGGGTAGCAGAGGCTCTTGACTGTCTCTGGGACAGATTCCTTTATACCACAGTCACCCTCTATTTCCAAAAGTCTGTCTGGTTTAAATATGATCTCATTTTCAATACAGTTTTTGTCTCCTACTGGCAGGAAGGCAGGGGGGCCTGAAGTGGGGAGGTGGTGTTGCACCCCCTCCGCATGATCTGCTTTGGGGTGGTGCCCTCCCTGCCTCTTGCGGGCTCTGGCTCAGCAAGAGAGCTGGGGAAGGGAGAGGAGGAGAAGGAAGGGCCTGTGCCCTCACAGTCCCTATCAGTTGATAGGACAGCTGACCACAGTTGCCCACAAGTGACAGGCACTCAAATGCTTCCTGTGTGAATTCTTTGGAAGGCCTGGTGGGACCTCCCCACAGCGTATGACTTCTTCCAACCCTCCTGGACGTCCACTCCTGATAGAACACTCCCCTCTTTCTTGCTCCTGGGGGCCCCTTGCCTGGCAGTCAACCCTACTGAGTGAGATACTGGCAAGATACTGTAGACCCTGGTCCTCCCTTACTGCCATCTTCGGGTCCTGGGAAGCTGACACCTTGCCAGGCGTGCCGAATGCTTGGTAGCTGCTGCTTTTTCTCTGCAGCTGTCCCTCCCCGATGGGTTCTCTGTCCTGCTCATCTCGGCTTAGGGTGGGCCATCAAGGCTGCTGCCAGTCCTCAGGCACTCCTGGTCTCTACGAGGGATCCTCCTGCAGGACCTCTCTCTCCTTTGGCTTTAGACAGGGAATTTTTGGAATTTATAAATGAATATTCGTACTTTACCAAGTTTGTTGAAAACTGAGGTTCATTTTTCTACAAAGGTTGGCTATTTAGCTCTTGGCAAAGCTATGGAATTTCCACTGGAGACACGTATGTAAGAAAGGATGCAGTTCCTGTAATCTGGGGGAAGGACACTGTTAACGAGTCATCGATACATTTAATTGGTCATGATTTCTGCAAGGAGTCAGGTAAACTGAACCATCCAAGGGAACTGTCCTCACAAGACTGCCCTCACTGCAGACACCAGCCACAGGTTTGGGGGTCCCCAGGGCTGCTATCGCTTCAGGCCAGCTGGCCACAATTTTGGAGGTCCCCACAACTAATCTCAGGTTTGATAATTTGTTGGGATAACTTGGAACTCAGGAAAGTACTCTACCCACCATTGGTTTTATTACAGGGAAAGGATACAAATTAGAATTAGGTAAAGGAAGAGACGCAGGGCAACGTGGGAAGGTTCCAAACACAAAGGTCCCCTTGTCCTCAGGGACATCAGCGTGTGACAGCACATATGGAGTATTGCCAACTAGGGGAGCTCATCTGAGCCTTGGGTACCCAGAGGTTTTTAATTGGGGCCCCATCACATACTGCAAGCGTGACTGGCCTTAACTGGTACAGCCATACAGCTGGTCCCAAAGCCTCATCGTAAATCACATTGCTAGACTGTCTGATGGTCAAAGCCCCCAAGCAAACGAATCACTCCTATCAGGCAGAACATTCCAGGGACCTCCGCGTAGGCAAGGGCAAAAGCCAAACCTCTCTTGGGGTAAAGTTAATTTTTTACTATGCAATTTTACAATTGCATTCGTTCTTGTTTTTTATTATTTTTTTATCAGCTTCATTATTATGAATTTATTAAGTGAAGGGTTCTTGGCTGTCCCTAGAATATTTTGTGATGCATAGTTGTGTCAATTACCCTTTCTGTTGTGTTTTCAGCTTCCTACCAATGGCATTTTGGTCCATCACAGATTCCCCAGGTGGAGTTGATGGATCCATGTTCTGATTCAGTTGTTCCCTTTTGCAGGGAATCAGTAGTGACAGACAGAGGCGTCTGCCGGGGCAGTGTTTCCTCAACGCGGGGTTCCAGAGAATAGCATACAAGGATTCTGAGCCATATCCTGAGGCTGATAGAGAGAGGGGTTGCTAATACTTCACTTTGCCTTTCTTATCCTGATGCAAATGGAAATGACTTTCTCATTCTTGTCTTATGAAATTCTAAAACCCACGGCTCCCCCGGCTCACGCCTTTGGCCACTTGTGCCTTTTCCGCGCAGTTAGGAGCTGCGTGAGGGGTCTGCCTGTCGGACCAGATGAGCGGGGTTCTGCACCTCGTTCGTGCTGGGGCCTTCTGCATTCAACCTGGGTGTCAGTCAGCCAAGATCAGTGGGGAATTGATCTGACCCAGGGCCCAGTGTGGGTCCGTCAGGAGCCCCTGGGCTTTGTGCTTGAGCTCTCTCTTTCTGAAGAATGTGTAGGTCTTTTCTTCTTAGGAATGAATTTTAGGATCATTAAATTTCCTGGAGATGAGGAAACCCGAAGTGACCTGGCACTTGTTGGACCGTTTTTCCAGTGCCTTTGCCCCCTTACTTCTGAAGTGTTAGCAGGAAGAGGTTTGATTACTCGTGTAATATCAAGGATTTGAGAAAGAATTTACCTGCTTTTTTAGCAAGTTGGTGCCAGGCAAACGTACAGGAATGAATAAGGCAGATTCAGTCTTAAACTTGCATGAAACTTGCATTCTGGAGTTAGGAAGAGATTAAGAAACTTAATTATTGTAGTTGTCTAATTACCAGTGAAATAACACTTTGAAGAAGTCCATGCTACTGTGAGAGGATATTCGGAAATGCTTCCTTGAAGTGGAGTGGGAGGGGGAGCTGGGCTGGGGGCAGCAGTGCTGGCATCCCAGGAAGAGGGAGTGGCCTGTGCCGAGGTCTTGCCTCAAGACAGGACAGCGCATGGTGTGTGTTTTTGTGGCTGGAGTATAGACAGCTTGGGGAAGTGGCATGAAACTAAATCCCGAGTGACAGACTGGGGACATGTCAAGTGGGGTCTTAAAGGCCACACTGAAGATTTAAATTTTATCCTAAGAATACTGTCAAGCCATTGAGGGATTTTAACAGGGTCATGATAGAATCAGATTTTTAAAAAATCATCCTGGCAGCTGTCTGGAGCAATGAAGTTTATGTTAAGGCGTTGTAATAGTCTAGGAGAGGACGCTAATGGATTTGGATGACCACAGTGAAGAGGCGGAACTGTGGGTCATTTCAGACACAATTTCCCACTTTTTCATGTCATGCTGCACACAAATTGCTTTTTAAAATATCACACTGGGGTCCATAGACAAGGATAACCCAAGTATGAGGGGAGTTCATATGTTGACATAGTTGTAACCTGTTTGCCTGATGGAGAAACTCTGATTTGAGAGATAAGCGTTTGGGAAAAGAGGAGAGTATAAAGTCAAGGATGAACCCCAGGTTTTCGGTTGAAGCAACTGGCTTGATGGAAAGGCTTATGAGATTTAGAACAGTAGAGAGGAGGTGGGAGGGATCACGGGTTCGATTGTGTAGATGCAAAGTTCAGGGTTTCTGTAAGTCAGTCACATGGGATGTTGAGGAGACAGATATGTGGGTTTGGAGCTTAAAGGAAAGAAGAAATTAAGCCATATAGAAGGTAGGTAAAATCAACGAGGAAGCTGGCATAGGACCAAGGTTTACGGAATTCCCACATTTAAAAGTCAACTAGAGGAGAATGAACTAGCGAAGGAGATTAGGGATTAGAATGTCCAGAAAGGCCGGAGAAATACCAGATGATTCTGAACTAATGAAAGCCAAGGGAAGAAAATGTTTAAGAAGGAGGGAGAATTCTTCTGAGAGGACAAATCAGGTGAGGACTGGAAATTTTCCATTGAGTCTAATGACCTGGAGGTGACTGGTGTGACAATGGAGCTACTACACCAGAGGCACGTGCAGAAGCCAGATTGCAACCTCCAGGTTGTAAGGAGTCGGCAGGTGGTTAGAAAACAAAAGCAGTGAAGTGGCAGCTCTGCTGAGAATGTCATCTGTGGTGGGGAGGAGGAAGGGCAGGGGCCAGCTGTGGGTGGAGGGAGGATGTCGTAAAGGCAGAGCCCGGTGTACAGGAGAGTGACAGGACAGGGTGTAAGGCCGCCGAGGGTGGAGGGGGTGGAGGCATTAGGAGCAACGCAGAGAATGAATGCAGGTGAATTTCAGTTTGTGATGGTCGGCAGTGCCCAGTCAAGACAGCTTCCTGCTGACGGTTCTGTCTTCTCTGTGATGTAAGAGGCTTTGGTGGTTTTTTTTGAGTTTGAGAAGATCGACCAGAGGCAGAGACGTTAGACACAGTCATCGTGGAGAAGGGGACAGTGAGCTCTGGAGGGATGTGATGGGACTGACAGGCAGTCCCAAGGGCTGGCTGCCCTTGGCTCACTGTGCCCTGTGTCTGGTCTTCACTCGGTTGCCCCGCTGCCCTTGCAGCCGTGCGGAGGGGGGAGAGCTGTGTCTGTGCAGGGCGCCAACTGCTGCAGATGGAGGCAGGGAGCGAATAGAGCCGCAGGGGAGTTTAGTGAGTCAGGGAGTGATTCAAACGATGAACTGTGGACTCTTAAGGCGGATTTGGAAAGATGTGAAGGCAGGAGGTGAAGAGGGGGTAAGAAAAAGGAAAAGCAAGAGAAGTACAGGACCCAAGAAGAAACTGATGGGGAAACAAGCTGGAAACACGGGAGGCTGTGATCAGAGTGGATGTTTTTATTCTGTGCATCATGTACTCAATAGACCGTGAACCTTCCCTTGTAGAGGGCGCATTCCCTGACTGGGAGCGGCGTGTCTAAATAGATTGTCCTCAGTGTCTGCTGAGTTGTCTTTGCTCACTTCTGCAATGCAAACTATTTAGTATTAGGTTTAGAATGGTAAAACTTGCTCATGTTTGCCTCAGAGACCATATACAGATGAAAAGTTTTTACTTCTGTCTTGAAGAACTGCACGTTTGGTATCTCGTGGTACCCTGTGGTCCTTAATGATGTATCCAAGTAGGCAGAGCTTTCTTAGCAGGGCTGCATCGTCTGTTAGGTGCTGTGCCAGGAGAAATTTCAACAGGAGTGAAGACGCGATTAGGGAGGCTAATTAAGTTGGGTCTGTGACAAGGTCCATGGTGAGAATGTAGGAATGAGTGTGGATAGAACGGAGGGGACCAGATCACTGGGGATGGAGAAATGAAGGCAAGAGAACCTGACGTGTTGGCCACACCAATGGACGCTGAAATTCCATGGTTACGGCTGGAATCGAGTGAAGAAGCCCTCACTGCGGGGGAGAGGGCGCTGGCCGCGGCAATGGCGGCGATGGTGGCGGAGGGTCGTGGAACTGAGCGGCGGGACCTCAGGTTCTGCTGCTGTTCTTTTTCCTTTTTTAGGTGGTCAGGAATGATAGCCTGGAACTCAGTGAAAAGCAAGAGCTCCTTTGCCCGCTGCAGACCTGAGAATGAGGAGGGCCAGTGCGGTGATTCTGTGTGCGTGGCCCCAAGACCAGCAGGGTCAGGTCACCTGGGAACTTACTAGGAATGCACATTCTCAGGCCCCACTCCAGATGTGCGGAGTCAGGAACTCTGGGGCGGGCCCAGCAGTCTGTGATTTGAGCCGCCCTCCAGGTGACTTTGATGTGCTCCAGAGTTTGAGAACCACTGCTATCAGTGAGAGCTGCTTGAGTGAGGGGAGGGACGGCGTCAGCACTGATCCATGAGAGCTGTGATGGGTTTTTCCCCTGGTTGGTTTTGGAGGCAGGCAGAGCCCGGGACTCCGTGGTCATTGCTCTTGGCTCCTGTGGTCTCCGGTAGCATCAGGCTGATGGTAACGGTGTCAGAGCACGTTGTAGAAGCTTGCTCTTTGGTTGGATCTAGTGCGAGTTTGCTGTTGGTCCCAGCAGCTGTTACAAGGAATAGTTAATATTACTTTAGCTCCCTTTGCTAGACTTTTAAAAACATGATTTGATGTATGCAAATTTACTTTTTTTTAAAGTTTTATAACCATTTCCCACCATAAAAATGTATTGTTATTATAGTTTTTATAAGAGATAGTTAATTGAAATTCAGGATTTCTTTTTCCTTAAGAAATGTGATAGATTAAATATTATTGCAGAGAGATTTATCCTAAACACTCGATCTAGAATAGCAGGTATGCTGTTATTGAGAAACTGAGGAGAGAAGATATTTTATTGAAATGACTGTAGAACTGTTGCAGAAGACAAAGGAGAAGGTTAAGTCTGTGACGTGTGAACATGTGTGACAAAGGCTTGTGCAGGAGGTCTATTGGAGCTGTGTTGAAGGAGCCTCAGGGGGAGGCGTACCCACACTTAGCAGCTGTGGTTCTTGTCTCAGGTCAGCGTTTGGCCCCAGACCTGGAATTTAGGATGCAGCTGGCCTTGCACAGGCCTGTGAAGGGAGACAGGAGACCCCAGCAGCCCCTGCAGTCTTGATGGCAGGGTAGGATCATGAAAAGAGCTGGGTATTGGAGATGAGGAGACATGTCCAGATCGATTCAATCCAAATATGTTGCATGCATGACTTCCGCAAACATCTGCATGCCTCATTCACGCCAAGACATGTTGTACAGGCAAGGAAATCGAGGCCCAGAGGTTTGATGTCTTCCCAGGTAGCCGGAACTGGATCCAGGGCTCTGAAGTCTGAAACGGGCTACTCACCATGTAAGTGAAGTGGCTTGGTCTCCAGTGGTCCCAAGAAGGGTCTCTTGTCACTCTCCCTCTCCCTCTGAGAACAACAAAAAGAAGCTTCTGAAATATTTGTCTAATAAATTGGTATGGTGGTTGGTCATCGGTCTTCCACCCCTGTCAGCAGATGAATCGTGGTCATCTAACGTTTTAGCAAACACTCACTTCAGTGAGATAGATCCCTGAGGAAGGGAGTGGCTCCTGGGACAGGACACCTAAGACGCTGGTCAGTTCTGACTAGTTGTCCCTGGTGCCCTGTCTAGTCTGTCCCGGTTCTGGGCCATCACATATCCGTATCATAGGTTGCTGACTCCTTTTCGGAATGTTTAACTGTTGAATTTGCACTGGAAGAATTCAGTTTGACTGAAAGCATAAAAGACACGTAAGCAACGTTGAAAGGTTGCTGCCTCGCTCTGGATCCTGTTTGTGCTAAGTTAATATAGTGTACTAACCCGAGCTCTGAGGAATTCTGTGAGCCGCTCATGTTAAATCAGTGAATAAACAGTACTGGAATTGGGCTGGTTTTATTTCACAGAAGAGAATATTCGGAGATGGGGCTGGAGGGGAGTGGAAGGAAATCAGAGTGCAGTTGTGCAGTCTCTTTCCAGGGCCCGAGGTGGTGGTCCCTAAGTGACAGCTCTTACAGCTGCACTTCCTTCTTTCCCCGTCGCCTCCCTCCAAGCCTGCCCGCCTTCCTCTGTCTCCCTCCTTCTTTAGGGAAACACGTTTTTATTGTTGCTCTACTTGTGCCTTCGGAGGAGTTCGCCTTGGATGGGAACGCCTCTGAATCAGAATTCTAGAGCATTAATTCATTTCTCACCATTTAGGGCTCTGTTTCACTCAAACAAACTGAAGTAGTGGCCTTTCCATGCAGGCATTTGGTGAGATCCTGAAACCCCAATGCAAGCTGTTCCCGGGGCGTGGGGCTGTGTTGTATAGCAAGACTTGTTTTGGTTTTGAATGACTTGGTCCCTAGGCTAAAACCATTAAAGACTGGTTACAAAAACCCAGCGCACCAGCAGCACGGTTGTTCCATTCCATTTTCTTCTGCATGCCTGATTTTTTTTTTTTTTTTTTTAGGGTTTGGAGGTGGGGGGGATAGGACCAACCCAGAAAGGAGTCCTGTTAGTGGGAGAAAGGCTGTCGGACTGTCAGCAGAGCGCTTTCAGCCTGAGCGATTAGCAGTATTTGGCCACGAGGAAGCGGCCTCTAAAAATAACTTGTGAGTTTGCAGTCAGGTCCAGTTTCAGCGTGGAGGCCTCACCCGAGGGGCGGCTGGCCAGTCCGCGGCTCCAGCAGGGAAGGGAGGCGGTGTGCCTGGTACCTGCTGATAGGGCTCTGGTTTTTTCTTCAGTATATATTATTCATGGATTGAAGGCATCAAAATGGCTGAAGGTAAAGGTATATTTTTATTGTTTGGGTTAAAAGTGGCATGGGTTCTAGCTGACAGTTTTTAGCTTGCCTTTCAGTTGTGCGCTCTTGAGATATTTTTGGCTAAGTGCTTTGACTGCGTCTTCTACGTTTTCTATTTTGAACGTCTGGCGACTTTGATTTTTCACGATAGTTGAATTTTTCATGGAATAATCTGTCTTTCATGTGAATACTAAGTTTTAGTGTCTTACCTTAGAATATCTTTTAGTGTATCGTGCTTCCAAAGATTGCATTTTACAAACTTCAGAAAAATAAATAAGTGGTCTGTCTTGGTCTTATAAGTTAATTCCAATGAATTTAAAGAATTGTGTGCATTCAGCTCTCATGTAAAATTGTAGGAAATTTAAGGGCTGTGTAAGTCCTGTCTTGTATTAATGAGCACACTTAGAGCACACACAAGCAAAGGTTTAACCATATGTGGAAACGGACCTAATTTTTGTGAAGCAAAATTGTTCGTATTAGAGAGACTCATTCATTGCTCAATAAATGCAAAGAAAAGACACTAGGATTTTCTTTTGTTTTCTTAAATTGAATCATTAACCTTCAGGTGTTCTTTAATAGTGTGTTGAATTTGCATTTTTTGTATGTGTTTGTTTTTGCTTTTCTTTGTAGGTTAAGATTGTCTTTTCATTTGATTGAAGGCAAGCTACATTGTCTCATGTTGAAAATGGATTTAAGAAAAAAAAATAGATGCATTAAGACTGCTTCCAACTCTCAGCTGCCTGAGTAGCCACTGGAAGGATTCTATTATTAGTATGGAGAATATGAGTATCTCTGCTTTGAACACTGTTTTAAATAAATGGTTAGAATGGGTCACTTGACTCTTCTGATAAACTGCCCCATGTTGCCCTGAAGAAGGTTATGACTTATATACCTAAGTTTTAGTTCCTTTAGAAGGCAATTCTCTTCCCCTTGGATTGCTTAATCTACACAGTGAGGCAAAATCATCTGTTACTTCTGACCTGCTTTTAACCGTCCTCGGCTCCCAAAGGGAAACATTTTGTAACGTGGAAAAGTAATCAGTTTGATGAGTTGTTTTTGTGGGTTTTTTAAAAACGTTCAATGTGTATAAATGTGGCATAAATATGGAATCTCCAGGATAAAGCCCACCAAAACTCACAAATGGTTGATTTGTCATTCAGTTAATTGTAGTTCCAGTTGATTAATGGGCTGCTGTTCAGGTACTTGGGTACGTCTTCTGCTTCCCCTTTCCTTAACCAAATAAATAAAATTGCCTGTTGTCCTGGATCCAGTCTTCATGTCGGACAGACTCATTCCATGCTCGGCGTGGTAATTCTCTGTGCTTGGTGGTGTGTGAGAACATCTGATTTGGAGGTTATTACTTTTGACGGGTCAACATGGAAGGAAATGAATCACACAGTGCTTGCCGTGTTCTTAACCCCCATTAAAAAACGTTTTTGACTAATCCCTGGGGCTACAGGGTGAATGTGGAGCCAGGAAGTAAAATGAAGATTCTTAGATTGATTCTGATCTTAGAGGAGAGGGACAGCTACAAGGTGTGCTTCCAGAATACATTTGGAACAGAGTGCTGGTTTCAGGTTTGCTTAGGGAGTTTTGAACTCTCTGAAGGGTTTATCTTACTGTGCTTTTTTGAGTTTCATTGGACAGAAACCAATCTGCCCTTTGGGACTAGACATACCGTATTTACAAAGTGACAAATCAGGAGTGTGTTATTTGGTGTCAATTAAAAAGTTCCCCTGAAAATGATGTCTTGGGAAAGACTCCTTTCTATAATTTACTGTTTTGTTCCTTTATGGAATTAGTAAATATTAACAGTAAAAAGATTAATACTGTTAGAGTAACACCTCATTTATTTGATGTTATAAAGGTGATGGATAAAATAATGCTAATAATCATTTCATATTCTAACTAACACACACCAATTATTTTCTTGACATTTACCTTTAAAAATAATAAATCTGTTTAATTAAAGACATTTTGAATGATAATCTTTCCAAGATTTATACTTATCTTGTATTCTTAAACACTTTAAAATAATATTTTAATGACAGAATTAATATGAATATCATTATTACCTTGTACTAAAGGTTATTTTAATAGTTAGGGACTAGTCAGGGTTTGCCTCTGAGCATCGGTTATAAATGGCCTCCTGCCACAGCTCTCTTCCAGGTCTCATGTCTGCCCTGCTGCGTTCAGACATTCTATGGGCTGTTCTTCCATCAGCAGTTTGTTGCTTTAACTCACTCCTTTAGGTTAGGCTGTCTTTAAAGTCTGTCCTTTAGTTTTGTGCAGTAAGTTAGGAAACTTGATTGAAGTTATTAGAATCATGTCTATAATAACTGTAAATAGAGTCTAGGTAAAGCTGTGTTTTTTCTCTCTCTTCCCCCTTCTGATCCCTTCTCTCTGTTTTGGTAAATGCATTCATATAATTTTTTTTTTAAAGCCCTTTTCCACTTTTTACGTATATTTGGTATTGGAGGCCAGCAACTTAGATAAGTATTACTGAATTAACTTGGACAAATGATACTTCCCTTTTGAGAA
Source organism: Camelus dromedarius (assembly GCF_036321535.1). NCBI lineage: Eukaryota > Metazoa > Chordata > Mammalia > Artiodactyla > Camelidae > Camelus > Camelus dromedarius. The sequence continues at coordinate 6,690,996 of NC_087465.1, read as the reverse complement.
TCTCAGGGATTTCCCTCCACTTCTGCTTCAAAAAAGAGGTAGAAGGAAAAAAAAGAGAGAGGTAGAAGTGGAGAAGGAGTTGGGCTTTGAGTTCAAATGACTGTTTAGTTTTATTCGCTATTTCTTTATAAACTTCTTTTAAATAGCATAGCCTGGGGTGTGCTTTTATTGAGGTGCACGTTTTGAAAACTTAATTCTGGAGTAAAAATTGTGTCATGTCTGGCACATAAATGCTGAATAAATGCATTAAATGAATGAATAAAAGGATGAACTTTATTTAGTTACTATTTTCTCGTTAGTAATACACAGTACCAGAGACTGGTGTCAGTGACAGAATGTCCTGGAGGAGATAAGACAAGAACCCAGTTTTCCTGCCATTTTAACATTTATTTTAAATAAAAAAAAATTAAGTTTGATTCTTAGATAGTAACCGAGGGAGAAACAGCCTTAGTCATTAACTATTACAGTGCCTTATTTGGAAGTAAATAGATATTGTCCGAGGGCATTATTCTTATTATAGTTAGAATTCTATGCAAATGGGTGTGTATGCATGTATTGATTTGTTATTAAGAAATAAGGGTTTTTAAAATATAGTCTTAAAAATGCCTTCATGTTTATCAAAGTTTAATAAATCAGACACACAACACAGTATTGAATCTGGTGCTCCTGTACCCCTACATAAACTATTTCTTTTTTTTTTTCTTTTTTAAATTTTTAGTGGTGCTTTATTTTATATTGTTCTTCTTATAATTCCTATGCTTCAGACACGTACAAATATTGGAAATCATCATTTTCCCCCACCAACATTGAAGAAATTTTTACATAGTCTCCCCTCCCATGGCTATGTTCAGATCATAAAACAGTGAAGCCTGTTTTAAGTGGATTTAATAAGCAACATTATGACCTGTGCCCAGCAAGTATTTTTTAATGCATAAATTATGTTTATATAGCCAGCTTTTAGGAGACTTTTCATAGATCATGTTAGAAACAGGAAGGAAGGAAGGAAAGAAAGAAAGAAGGAAAGAAAGAAAATAAAGAAAGAAATTAGATGGCCACATGCTATTTGGGAAGCATAGTTCTGTAGATTCATCATAGAATTATTTACACATTGGCTCTTATTGATGGGTCTGTTAATATTTAAAGACCATTAAAAAGGAAATTGGCTTTTTCTTTAAGAATGAAATTTGTTTTATTTGGTCATTGGTTTATATACTTAAATACAGATATATAAAGATGTGTACATACGTACGTACACTCTCTAAGATTGATACAGTTTTTATGGCCCCTTTTGAAAAGTTGATCTAGTGGTTGGTTTAAAAAATGTATATTTCTTTTTCACAAGAACAGTGGGTACTATATGCTTGATCTGAGCCCCTAGTATATCCCTGCCAGTATTCCCTAATTAGAGCTGGATGTAGAGTCAGAAAGCAGGTCCTAGGTCAGAGCTAGTGAGGTTTCTGAAGTCACATAATTTGGCCCATTTATATGGATCAAGGAATTCAGGACCATTAGAAGTCAGGGTTTATTCCTGTCTCTGCCCAACTTGTGTTTGGGTGACTTTGGGTCATTTCACCTTTTTTCTGTAAAACAGATGATTATTTCTATCCTTACTTCCAGTGATTCTCAACCAGGCACTGCCCTTGTAGGGACACTTGGAAATATTTGGGGGCGTGTTTACGTGTCATAACCACGGGGAGCTCCTTACCTGTGGGACCAGCGAGAACCAGGGATGCCCGTTGCCCTGAAGTGCAAGAAACAGTCACACAGGATGAAGGATTGTCCTGTTTAAACATCTGGAAATGCCCTCTTGAGAAACACTGACAGGACCATTATGAGAATCAGGAGGTGACCGGGCTCCACCAGGAGAGGACAGCGTCCTGCTCTGCTGTCTGGTTGACAAGCTTTTCCTTTTCTTGAAGGGCATGTGGGGGTATCTCATATCCCTTTAATTTATTCACATTTATATAATATCCCTTTTTAAGAGAAATTTGAGTTTTTAATGATCCTTTTAAGGACAGCATTGACCATTTTCTCTTAATATCACTTGACTGTCATTACTTTTGCTTATTTTTGGCTGTAAGAATATTTTCAGAAGAGTGTTAAGTATATTAAACATATCAAATGTGATGCATGGCACTTCTGGTTGACAGCAGTTTACAGAGCTGTTTCCTGCATTGAGATCAATTGTGAAAACCTTTTCCTGTTTCCGTGGGTCCCAGTGAGTTTCGTGAAGGAGGAGGAATGAACTGTCCTGTGTGGCTTCTCTTCTTCCCCGACCTCTGTTTCCTATAAATAATTTCCTTCCTTCTTCTGCCTGTCTCTGGCTAAGAAGATGGAGTGTTTGGTGGGGGTGGAAGTAGGGGGAGCTTTTTCTATGGCAGTTAATAGAGTTTTTAAGATTCTACAGAAACTAAACGGGACAGAGAAGAGAATTTGGCTACATTTGTGATTTCATTAAGTTCTTGATATGCTGTGAACTTTGAAAAAGATTGTATTTAGTAGTTTGGATAAAGAACTTGGAAGGAATACATGTGTTTTATCAATTTTTATTTTAAAAAATTGTTAGCCCATTAGTAGCTTCTTTCTCTTATTCCTTTGATGTTGGGGTCTTAGGTGTGTGGTGGTGAGTCTGAGCATAGTCTTTCCCAGTTTCAGTGCTTTATTTTTGTAACATGATTTGGGAATTTAAACAAAAACTATGTTGGAAATGATTTATCATTGTAAGTACCATCAAATTCCTGGGGAACTGTTCCAGTGAAAAGAGTTTCAATAGAATTGCATTTTCTTCTTAGATAATGACATTTGTACGTCTGTTTTATTTCTTAACAGAGGCAAAGCACGGAGGACAAAAGAATGGGAAGAAAGGAGGACTTTCTGGGAGTTCCTTTTTCACGTGGTTTATGGTCATCGCATTGCTGGGAGTGTGGACATCAGTGGCTGTCGTCTGGTTTGATCTGGTTGACTATGAGGAAGTGTTAGGTAAGGATTCTGATGCCGTTGATTTCTGGAGCCTTTCAGTGGTTCTCAGTTGGGTAGGAACAAAAGGGGGTGTTACCAGGGTTACCTTGGAGCAGTGGTTGCAACTTCTTTGAACATGATCTCTAGTAGAAAAAAATAGGCTTTATGTTGTATGTATACCACACAGAAATGCTTATCAAATAGTACTTACTCTCAAAGACATGGGATATTCTATCATTTCTATTCCATTTTGTTATACGATGAATTTTTAAAATACTGGTCATGAGCCACGGAATTTATTTAAGGACCCATAAATGGATCATTTATTTATTTTTTTGGAGGGGGTGGTAATTAGGTTTGTTTATTTCTTTATTTTCAGAGGAGGTGCTGGGGATTGAACCCAGGACCTTGTGCATGCTAAGCACGTGCTCTGCCGCTTGAGCTATACCCTCATCCCCCCATGAATGGGTCATAAACACACAATTTGCAAGACCCTGCCTGAGGAGGGCATCTCAAAGCACACCCCTCTGTGTCCTTGTTGGAACTGTGTGCGTGATGTGGGAGTGTGCATGCACATGTGCATGTGTAGATGTGGTCTGTAGGCTGTTTCGAGCAAGGTGTCATGTTGCTTCTGATAACTGGCTTTTCTTTTCCTTTTCTTTCCCTGTAATCACTGCAGGTTTTTTTTTTATGATTTTTACATTAGTGATTCTGTACAATTTTGGGAGCCATACTCTTTGTTTCACCTGACCAAGTCTTTTTTTTTTTTTGAAATTGAGATAAAACTTAACATAAAATTCAATATTGTAAATATGTAAAAATGTACAATTCACTGGCTTTTTACATGTTCATTATTTTGTGCTGTCATCATCATCATTAATTTCAGAATATTCCCATCCCCCACTTCTTTCCACTCCTGGCAAGCACTGCTGCACTCTCTGTGTCCAGGGGTTTGCCTGTTCTGGACATTTCGTGTGGATGGAGTCATACAGCATGCGGCCCTTTGTGTCTGCTCTCTCGCACCTAGCATAGTGTTTCCGAGGTTTGACCCTGATCCCATGTTATGGCAGAATAATATTCCATCGTATGGATACACCACATTTTACTCTTCCATTCATCAGTGATGGACATTGGGGTCATTTCCACTTTTTGGCTATTGTGAGTGAGTGTCCTTCCTCTGTAATAATCCAGTGAAAGATGTGAGCCCCGTCACTGGAAAAAAACGCGCAGTTCTCTACGTGTGCAGTGTTGCAGGGAAAACCCCCTCTTCCATAGGCCCTCCTGGGCTTTTGCTTTACTTAGCAGGTTATAGCCATCTCCCTGCGGGGAAAGGCAAAGACTAATAAAGCGCCCTTACATGGAATCTGCCTGTTGTTGAAGCGTCTCATTTTTCTCACTTTGAGGCAAGTGTCTGGATAGACTAGTAGAGTGACAGAAGAAGAATTTTACTTTGGAGACAAACTTCTGAATAGATCTGTACTTTGGTTGACCTACAGTGATACGCTGCTAGGGAAAGTCTATTACACAAAAGAAGAGATTTAAACTATGTGTATCTTTAAGCGCAAATAACAATTTTCGTGTTTTTGCATGCATGCAGCCAAAGCCAAGGACTTCCGTTATAACTTATCAGAGGTACTTCAAGGTAGGCCGTTGGCGATGCGTTTTAAGTCTGCATGTGCTGGTCTCTAAAACGGCTACTCATTTGGTTACCACCTCCATCAGGGAATGTAGGTGTAGGACCAGTTTCCCCTTTTAAGTTTGTCAGAAGTAGGGTGTTTTCTATCTTTTTAATGTTATCTGAACTCTGAGCTATAGGTATCCTTGACTGCAAGATGAGTGCTTTTCATTTATATTTTCTTAGAAATGGGTTATATAGAAATGATAACTTCCTTCTCTCTCCATTATTCAGATTATCCTTTTTAATGTGTGTGTGCTGTGTACACTAGACTCCTCCACGGCAAGTTAACTGTTTTCCCGAGTAGCACAGAGGCTGCGGGAGGGTCAGGGTTGGTCACAGCCACTCGGTTCTCAAGGTTCTTCCTGCTCTTAATGCGATGTTTTAATTTACTTTTTATGAAGAAGTGGTGGCAGTGCTGATTTTTTAATACTGATGCTGTACTTGTGAATGTCGTTTGAAATATTGTTTAAAATATTAAATTGTCTCTTTGCAGCCGTTGTCCAGTGATGACCTGTAAATCATGTTGACTTTAGGATGTTTAGAGGGAATTGAATAGTATTGGACTCGTTTTTGATAGGCTAAACATAATGGTGCTCCAAGATGATAAAGCTTCATTTTTTTATTAAAGCCTTAAAATATACACTTGCTGTTCTTGGAGCAGGAGGGCTTTTTGTACTGTCTTCTCAGCTTAGCTGTTCTAAGCCTTATTTTTTTTTCCATAGTAGCAAGTGGCTGGTACTAATTATGTTTTTAAATAGGACGACTGTAAGTTTTCCTTTGTAATTTCAAAAAGCCAGTTTTACACACTTTATTTCCAGAAGCCTTTTTTTTTTAAGATTGACTCATAATGCTTCTGTTATAAATCATTATTGTAAAATACAAAATTAGTCATCCTCTTATTCTTATACTCGGTGTTAATTATATTTGGTTTTTATTTGAGGCTTAGTGGGTATTCTTTTGTTTTGAATACTGATAGTGTGAGAAACTTCTATACTTTAGGAACATTAAATTTCATGTAACTGTTAGAAATGGATCAGTATTGTTTCTTCTATGTGTTGAAAATTTTACCTAAAAATTTGTTTAGCAGTAAGATTTTTTAAAAAATTATTCTGAAATGAGTCACTCTCAGGGTATTGTTAAACCCTTTAAGAAAATACTACCTCAGTTATATTTCTTAGGTTTGTTAGGTGAACATTTTCTGAATCTCTAAGTGAATTGCCTTTATTTTTAGGTGAGATATTCATTTAGCATTGCTCTTCAGGATTAAAGGAGCAAAGAGTTGCATTGATTGGTAGCATCAATGGACGATATGCAGGACTGTAAGCAGTGGTAACACTGTATTAAATTTGTTTTCCCTTTTGTCTCGCATCTATCTTTCCTCCCCTCTTGTAGGAAAACTAGGAATCTACGATGCTGATGGTGATGGAGATTTTGATGTGGATGATGCCAAAGTTTTATTAGGCAAGTACACATTTTGTGTTTTATTAGTGGTGGTAAAATGTTGGAAGCAAAGTAATATTTTTTGCTTTAATAATGTCTGTGTCAATCATTTACATTTTATGGAAGACGTTTTCCCACTTAAATCGTATGTTTCATTCTTTTTGGGATGTTAAATGGCTTACTTATTTTTCCATAGACTCTCACATTTCAATTTACTTTTACAGATGGATAAGTATAGTGCTCTGGCACAGGTGATTTTAATAAGTAAAATAATTTCCTACGTGTTTTTAGATTTTAAAGCATTTTATATTCTGAATTTAACATTTGAACATATAGGAAATGTCCTAGTCTGTTTTCAAATGTGGTAATCACAGTCATTCTTTAGCATCGTTTGACATAATCAGTTCTATTTGAAAGTGTAAGTTTCTGAAGGCTTACATAAATTCATCTTGAAATAAGATAATGGTAGTGGGCGTCTTAAAATGTCCTATGCATATTTGAAAGGTTACATTAAAATATAATCTAGTAGTCTTTGGCCAGTTTCTTGATTTTTTTTTTTAAGTCTTGGACCCTTCTCTTTTATCACCAGAATTACCTGTCTTTATCATTGAGATTTTTTTTTTGTAATAAAGATGTGTTATTCCTTAATTTATTTTAAAATGCTTTCATACTAGAAAGCATGGTGCTAATTTTAATATGCAAATTTTATATAATCTGGCCCAGTGAGATATGTATTTCTGCTTGTTAAACAGCATCCTTTCCTTTGTTTTAGTATGTAGCATAATATGTATTAAAACATTTTTAAGTATTAGAAAAGCAATGAATATGGCAAGGTATTCTACATTAAGCTTAATAGAATAATGACACAAAGAAATTCTTTCTAGATGCACGATTTTGGGTGTATTTTATGGATACCAAAAAAAATGGGAGCTACTGCATCTGTAACCAGTGAAACTTCAGTAGATTAACTGTAACCTCCTTACAACACATTTTAGTTGTGGTTAAATGTAATAAAGCTGCTTAATTTTGACTTTATGTTTTCTTGTTACTGCTTGGTGAGAATCATATTTGCTGCTTAACAGTGAAAGCATCCTATCCATGAAATTTCTTTCCCTGTCTTAACCTTAATAGAATTTTCTGTATAATTTTGTCATTTGGGTTTCTATAAATATAGCAGATCTTCAGAAGGCTATAATCCTAGGCACATGAAAGAAAGAAAATTATATAAAACTTATATCAGGATGATGCTAATTTGCTTGCCTATGAATGATATATTACTCCATTTTGTTACTTTACTTTAAATGACAGACTGTATTTATTACTGTACTTTGTCAATTTTTGGATGGGGAGGTGCTTAAAATCAGCTATCTGGTCTGTCAGGAAATGCCAACTATTAAATTAAAATTTTTTTATCACATGTTGATTTCTATTGCAAACTTACATTAGCAACTTGCTTTTTAGTATTTTAGATTTCGAAAGTTTATTCCCATTAATATTTTTAAGCAACCATTAAGAATTTAAGTAACTAATTTAGACATTGCCATTTGCAGGTAGCCACATATGTGGTGCAGGCAAATGGTAACTCGTTCCTTTTACAAGAATCATATGCTTGGCGATAGAACCAAATTGGTGAATCTGAGGGTTCATTTGGTAATTTGACTGTAAATGCACAAAGGCTAAGGTCAGCTCTTTTACCGTGTACATGTACTAATTCACAGTTGGTTTGTGGTTTTGGTAAACATGAAAGAAACCTGACGGGAACTGTCAGGCTCGCTTTTGTCCTCACCTTCTTTCTATGGCATTTGAATTCTGTGCATGAAATACAACCTTGACTGGAACTGAATTTTGTGACAAAAGTTCTTTTCTAGTTTGTGAGGTTGTGCCTCTGTTACTGGCAGGTGGTTGCAAGAACCTGGTGAAATTGTCGGGGTTCAGAGGCTCGGCATGTTCAGGGAGAGGTTACAGGGGAGCAGATTCAGTGAGTGTGTCCCCCCAAAAGGAGCCAGACCTCCTGGGTGAGTTCTCATTGGAGAAGCAGCTCCAGGCTAGTTGCTTTGAATTAAGGCAGAGGGAGTCCCCTGGGAGGGGTGCAAGCAGGAAGTCAGAGATTAGGTGGGACCTTGGCCTGGCAGGTGTGGTAATAGTTACGCCAAACTTTCATAGGTTTGGCATTTCTTTCATTAGTATTTCTTTCTGGAGTCTTAAGTAAATTTGCATGCATCTAAATCCGATTACTTTGAGGAAATGTATACGTTCATGTTTACATTTCTTTCACCTTTCAAAATTTCACCCTTCTTAGGAACTGTAAAGCAAGACTGAAATACGTGAGTGAATCAAGATTGGTAGCCATCATTAATTTATTATTTCGTTATTTCTGGCGGTGGCCTTTACGATGTACTTTGAAAACAGCCTAAGCCTTTTCTTGTTTACGTAGCTTCTGACTTTTGTGGCCAAATTATCTAAAATAAAATATCTTTGATTTTTAGTTTGGATTATCAGACACTACATTGTCTGAAAGTGTATTCTTTGAAAGCTTGTTTCCCAAATAAAATCTGTGGGAAAGAGGACTAAATGCTGAGTAACGTTTTCTTAGAGTAAAACCACCTGTGGATTCCACGGTTGTCCTTCTGTCCTGTGACCAGTGTCTAGCTGGCACCGTATCAGGTATGGCTGGAAAGTGAAAGGGAAAGTGATTCATACAGTCTTGAAAAAAATTCATAAGTTGAAAAAAAAAATTCGTAGAGCCTTGAAAAAAGTTTGTAGACTGACAGATGCCTGAGTGAGCTGAAGAGAAGGGAGGGCTGGATCTTGCCCCATCAAAGGCGTTCATACCCTGTTCCTTGGTCCAGACCCGCTCTTAGACGTTAAGGAATTGTGTACCCAGAATATATTTTCTTTTTCTCTTTAGGCTTAAGAACCGCAAGAAGGCTGCGCAGTTGGCTGAATAGTTTTGTTCACATACTTTTGCATGTTTGTCGTGCACTTCAGCTCATCATACTGGAGGGCAGGAAAGGTTTATATTTTATGCTCGACGCTTGGAAGCATTTAGATTGGAAAATGAGAAAAATAAAAATGTTTATTCTAAATATACAGCTGTAGTGTTTTTGGACGGAACGAAGAAACTGTTATTCCAACAGAGGCTTGGGTGGGAATACGGATCTCTGTCCCAAGCACTTGTCAACTGTTAGATTCAGAGAGGAAACTTTCTGGGTGGGTCAAAAAATAATTTAAATACCAACTACGATTTATGGCTTTTTCCTACCCAGACACATGAAGGCCGGCCCAGTGGAGTTCCTCTGTGGACTAATGCAGGAAAAACTCACTCTGATCTTTGACATTAAACTAGCTGTCTTGTTATCATCTCTGACCTGCCAGGCTGGATTGCCAGTAGTTATGCTGTGTGGAGGAATTGTGTTGCCAAAGCCAGAAAATACCGAATTAAGTGGTTATAATCTAAAAAGCTCTGCAGTCATGCATGTGCACGTTTCTTACAGCCAGAACCCTCAACCCGGTTTTTTTTTTCCCTAAAAATTGTAGCTCTTGCTGCATAGAGCCAGACAGTGTAGATTAGACCCTGATACCTACTGGAGCCGAGACACTGGTCTTACCCAAGGCCGGTTCTTCACAGGAAAGAACAGTGATGAAAAATCATATATATGTCGCTTTCTTTCTATCACGGGCGTTTGTTTTGGGGCGAAGACTTAAAAACAACAGGAATCTTAGCAGCAGAAGCTAATTTCACGAGCTGATAGGGAGGGAGCTCTGGAATGTTCCTGTTGCAGGTGGCTGGTGGAGGCCTCGGTCATGTTTCATGCCGGTAAGACTGAGCAAATTGTTATTAATAGCTGACTCTTCTCATTGGTCAGAGTTACAGGACCATGAGTCAGCAGCCAGAGCATTAGAAAGCTAACATTCTATAGTGCTAAAACCTAAGTGGGTTACTTGATACATATGACTTGAGCACGTTGGTGTCCCTCTGTAGGAGCTGTGAACAGTCACCCTGCTTGCTAGTCATTTGAATTCCAGAGTTTCCTAAATTGACTACCAGCTCCTAAGGGGGAACGTTTGAGGCAATGAACGTCTCCACTTCCGGTGACTATTTATTGATGTACGTACACGTCTGTCTCATCAGCTCTCGGTAATGCCGGGTCGCTGAATGAGCAGAGGTGGGGGTAGTCAGAGGGGTCTGTCTTTTTATTCCTCAGACTGCTTTCACTCACTTTTCCCACTGACGTCAGTCAGTCCGTTTGGGCTGATACAATCTTGTGTTTTCTGGCTCTAGATTCTCGAAAGACAAAGGCAAACCCAGTCAGGGGCTGGTAGGAACGGAGAGGTTGGGTCACACTGCCTTTCCTCTTATACATGTGGCTGAGAGTTGATTGTCGGGTGTGCATCTTAATCGATTTCTTTATTTTCCAAAATGTCTTTTCTGTAAACTTCCTTGGCCATGATGCACAGCCTTTTTGAGATCACGTTTCCTCCACTCCTTTTTTTCCACCTAACTGCTCTCCTTATTTTGTCTTTCTCTCTTCCTTTATTCTTATGTAGGCCTGACCAAAGATGGCAGTAATGAAAATATTGATTCTCTTGAGGAAGTCCTTAATATTTTAGCAGAGGAAAGTTCAGATTGGTTTTATGGTTTCCTCTCATTCCTCTATGATATAATGACTCCCTTTGAAATGCTAGAAGAAGAAGAAGAAGAAAGCGAAACGGCAGATGGTGTTGATGGTACGTCACAGAATGAAGGAGTTCAGGGAAAGACTTGTGTCATTTTGGATTTACATAACCAGTAACTTTGATTCAGGGACTGAAGTCATTGGCTTACGAACCCCGGACGCAGCCTCCTTTTTCTTTCTTCCCTTTGCTCACCCAGGGCTTAGCGTGCAGTGGGGCAGCCGTGATGGAACAATACAAGGCAACCATGTGTGCTTTCTCCCAGTACGGCTGGCTCCTAGCGAGTCCCCTGCTTCGCTTTCCCACTTGTGGAAAGTGGAACCCTGCATTCTCCTAGCCGTCTGCAAAGTGCATTGAGAATGACATAGTATAATTGGTTTCTGTATCTTTTTGTTGTAAGTCATGTATTCACTGAACTAAACTTAGAAACTTAATAGCAAATTGTTTTGTGATTAACCCTTGCTGTTTGTCCTTCTAACACACTATCAATTAAGATGATTATAACGGAATTGATTGTAGAATATTTATAGCATGATTCAGAAACTAAATGCTTCTCTGTTGATCTTTAACATGACTGATGTATAAAAAGATGGTTCATTAAAAAGCTGATTCTTTTAAAAAAATTGTAATTTGTTTAGGTTGATTTGTCAGGTTAATACAAATTTCAGTGTAAGAGTCTGTATTAATGGTGCTTTTAAAATTATTCAAAAACAACCCCATGTTTTTGCCTTAGGGTAGTTAAGTTACTGTATTCAGATGGTAGTGTGTCTGAATATTTCTGTCTATGAAAGCAAAATTTATTTTCAGTTTTCTTTCCAAGTATACATCCAGAGATAGTAATTTGAATTTTTTAAAAGCAGGCATATTACTGAAGAAGGAAAATGTGAACATGTGTCTTAAATAATGTTGTACATATTAAAATTATTCATCCTAAATAATGGTCTTTTTCCATTTTTTCCTGCATTACCTAATAATTGGCTGTCAACTTTGGCTTAGGAATAATATGATTTTTAGGTTTGTAAATTAAATTTATTAAAGTGATAATTCTTTTTAGGAGAGTCCATTTTTGCCATTAGAAAACCTTTAAAAACACCTTTGTATCAATTCATTTAAAATGAGTTTGCTTTAGTGATAGCAAAAGCAGTTGTGTTACCCATATCTAACATGAATTCCTTAAAATGAGATTTTATTCATTTTCTACTTCAAACAAAGCTCTTACAGCTTGAGAGCAGTAAGACCTAAGACCTTTGGTTTCTTTTACCTTTTTTATTGAATGGTATTTCATATTTTTACATCTCTTTGAGCTTCTCTGAAACTTAGCTTAGCATTGGTTCTTTGTAGAGCTTAAAACTGGAAAATACTGGCACATTTTAACATTTTATTTAACAGTAATAATTTCTACTTTTCAAATATTCATTCCTTAGCTTTTCCTATTTAATCGTTTTGCTTTCAGTAAGTGGAATATTCACCCAGTTTTTCAGAGGGGACTATGACAAATTTAGCTTCTTTTTCAGAAATCACAGGCTGGAGCCTGAAAGTAGTCGTCTCAGATCAGAACGCTGGAAGCACATCGGCTTCCCCCGGAGTCAGCATTTATGTGTGTCAGGGAAGACTGTCTGATTGGCTGATCTTATTTTTAAAAAGTGTTATTCAGTAACTACTTTTGGAAATAGATGCACGTGTCGTACATTGGACAGTGAGCTAACACTGCAATTACTGTTTTAACTCTAGTTTGTCTTTTCCTAATTATTTGGGGAATGTGGGGAATTCATTCTGTTAATGTTTCTGACAGTCACATCTGATTATGTAATGTTAATATTCTGGAACAAATGGATATGATTTAATAATGTTCTTTCTGAAAGTTTATGTAGTTTATGCGCAAATTTATCCTGTCTTCCAGTTTGAATTTGAGTACTGTGAAATACCAGTTTAAATTCAAAAGAAGTCTTAGGCCTCACTCTCAGAGACATTCACTTAGCCAGATGTCTGAGATGTATTTTTTTAAGGCAGTCTTGTTTCTTAATGCTTCATTGCTACTAACTCTAAAAGATGTTTGATCAGTTTATGAGAAGTAAATAATTAAATTTATGTGTTATCAATGTTTAGAATCATTAATTTCTCATCTGGCTTGGTTTTTTGTCATGATACTAATGCACATTTTATGTACAGAAATTAATTATGCTTTATTTTTGTAAGTGAAAAATAAGGGTGTGGGGTAATAATTTGCCATTTATTTTGTACCCCCTCTGATCAACCCTTTTGAAAAGCCTCTGACGAAGGTAAAAATCCAGATAGCTGGTGAACCCCTGACTTCTGTGACTTCCTTCAACTTGTGCCTAAGGCTTGCTTTGGTGAGAAAATAAAGGTATTTGCAAAACTGATATAGAGTATTTTGAAGCCAGTCAGTGTTGCTTCACTTGCATTTTACTTATTATACATGTTACAATTCTTAATTAAGGATTTATTGTGTAATTTTCTGTTTGATTATAGGAATATTCTCGCTTACGTCTTTTAAACTTAGGAACTTACTTAAAAAGGCAAAGTTGTAATCTGTGTGTTTGACTGTTTGTTTATAGTGATGAAATTTTACGTTGTACTCAATTCACTGCGTTTCCAGCTTGGAACAACTGAAGGGACTTTGCGGAACGTGCCCTGAGTTCATCTCCTCAGAGCTGCCCTTGCATCCTCAGATGCACTGCACTTTGTCCAATTGCAAAGGCATTGGGTTCTCTGGAGTTTGGTGCAAAAACAAGGAAGTGGAACTCAGGGGACTTAGCTAGACTGAACAAAATGTTTCCTTGTCTGTCCTGATGCTTATAGATTTGAAGAATTATTGAAAAGAGGTATAGAGGGTTATGGCTGTGAACACCTGGCAGTTATAATTTTGGGGGATTGATACTCAGTGACCGTTTCTAAAGAAGATTCTGGTCTATAGGACCAATAAGATGTTTTCTGCAATTTGGGCTGTGGAATTTTCTTTGATCACCATGCCTATTTGGAGCACTTCTGTAAAATTCAGTGACGCAGACTTTATTGTCACAAATTGATTGATGAAACAGTATGCTGAATTCTCTGCCTCTGTTATTTATTGAGATAACTGTGTAATACACAGGAGTAGATATTAACTAAAGTGTGAAGTCTTTGAAGTTAGGAGTCAGGGTAGGCTGCATTTGAATCCCTCTTCAAAGCTGAACCCAACGTAGGATATTTATTAAATGTTTGCTGGGGTTAGTCCTAATGAGTGAGAACTCCAGGAGTTATTCATTACATAGTAGAACACTGATTTTTTTTAAACAGCTTAAAAAGTGAAAAAAAAGTTGAATTTTTTTTTTCAAGAGAAATAACATTTTGAAATTCCTACGATACACTGACCTATGTTAGCAGAGGTCTTTAGGTGATCTCTCTTGATATCTCATTTGTATTTGAATCTGCATTTTATCTTTATTCGAACTCTCAGTCTCTGGATGTCATCCCTTCTTAAACTTTCAGTCTTTCAGTTCTCTTATGTTCTGATCTTCCTTTGTCATTGAGGATCCGAAGGCTCAGTAGCTTCCTTTTTTCAAAAATGTCTGGGGTTATATTGCCACACCACCTATCTAAGAATAAAAAAGAAACTGATACAGTGTCTTGGCATGCCTTTTACCAAGACTAGACATTTGTCCTTGAGCAGCAGTCTGCTTAGCTCACGGAACTGTTCCTTAGGCATTTGAGGCCTGATCTGTAGTCATCGTTGAAATAAATTAGGGCGTTTCGTATGGGCAGGAGGCTCAGGATGATTCACTGGTCTCACCAGGGACTGTGAGAATGACTGAGATGACCTAAGGATGACATGATACCCTGCTGACCAATTCTGTGACCATCTCCCTGAGAGTCTGCAGCAGCTACTTGGGTTTCTGTAACGGAGCCAGTCTCCCAAAATCGTGTCTGCTGCATGTGGTGAGACCATGGGTCCAACCAGGGGCTTAATGATACAGCATTTTAATTTCATACGGAACATTTCACCTTGAAAATGTGTGTCGGATAGTGGCTCTGAGGCAGTGGCCAAAATAATGTTAATTACCTTTAGGTTCTAAGAGAGGAATATAAGACCTGCTTTTTCTTTCAAATATCTGTATAAGAATTCCCAAATAGTCAACAGAGCTATTAACAATAATCAGCTTAAAACCACTGGGATAAGCATACAGTTTCAAAAAGAAGTGTACAACGTGATGATTCCTTTTAAATAAAGGAATTTCTGGGGGGCCATTCTCTTCACTCGTAACCGTATCCTAACATGTCTCTGATGACCGCCTTCACCTGGAATGTCTTCTATCAGTAAAAACAACTTGTATCCAAATGGATTGCAAAGTACCAATACCAAGGTGTTTCCTTTTCACACTCTTAATTATTTTCTCAGTACAACTTGGAAACTATTTTTAAGGAATTTTATTGTCATGAAGTTTATTGTTTAATGGAATTGTCTCCCCTCCCTCCCCCTTTTTTCCCCCTCCTGGGCATTGGCTATGGTAGTAAAGAGAGAAAAGGAGAAAAAGAGGGCACACTTGTTGATTTTGGACACTACTGTAGTGCGAGTTCACATCAGCCATAGATATGAATAATACTAATTTAATTCTGTTTAGAATTAATGATTATATAAAAGCAAAGCCTTACGTACTTGTGGTTTTCTGTGGGGCTACTTCAGTAATGTCCCCAAACTTGAACTTGTCTTTCTTTCTTTTTTCCTTTTTTCTTTTCCTTTACATGCTGTCACCAAGCCAGGATCACCACTGACCCCTTCTCCACCATAGGGCTTCACACTGTGGTGGGAAAACGATCTATTCTGTGTTCACCTGAATCCAGCCTCCATGAGGTGCTCCCTGCTTGGTGACAGTTCTCTTTAGTTGGTGTTCAGACACTTTCTTTCCATCTTCTTTCCTCTGTAGAGGTGGTTTTGCTTTCTGCTTTATCAAGATGGTCCACTCTGGCTTGGGTTCCATTCATTGGCATCTCTCTACACTGCACAGCACTTTTTTTTACCCTGAGAAGTGCATTGAGTCATTGTTTCCTCTCTCACTGGTCACGTTTTGGAAGCTTGACTTCTGCCCTGTGGCTGCACCTCCTCCCTCTAGCCTCATTCTTTCTTCCTCACAGACTTCAGCTTCCTCTAGCCTTCAAAGTGCACGAATGGAGATAAAATTCTTCGAACCCTGTTCCTTTTGTGCCCCCTGAGAATCTTGGGAAATTCCGTAGAGGATCACTTTTCCTCGAAGGAGGGAAGAGAGGCCCTGATGAGCACCCTGGGGTGTTGCTCACCTTCCTTCCTACCTGTTTCTCATCGTAACCTGACTGCCTCTTGTAAAACTGTAACCTTACAGGACACTTACTAACGTAATTCAGTACTGTCCTCATCCTAAACCTGTCCTCATGCTTTCCTTCCTTCTGCTGCTGCTTTGACCTTTAAAACCCTGAGTTTTCTGTTTACCTTTATTTATTTGTTTGTTTGCCTGCATTTTCTTGACTGTCCCCGTTTTCTTTATTACATAGAGGCTCCCGTGTGCCCTTCTGTTTCCTAAGTGCTCTGCTTTCCTTCACGTGTGTGCTTTTTCCTTCAGGAACTGAATATGATCATGGTGGTTTAAATGATTCATTCAGTCTTTGTCATGTCAAAAATACCGAAACATTATTGACTATATGCTTTAAGTTCAGAAAAGGAAGCTTAAGTCGATACTTTGGAATTTTAACCAGTGCCTTGCCCATTGTCAATTTGTGACTCTTTAAGGATTTATACTCCAACGGGAAAAGTTTTAAATCTTCAGTGCTTATTATTTTTTCCTGTTTCACGAATCTGATGTTAATCTAATCTTTGCCTTATTAACAACAGATGTTAACTAGCCTTTTCATCAGTGTAGTCCTTTTGACTCTATCATCATAGTGGGGTGGGGGTGGGAGGCAGGGTGGTCTGATTTCCACCTTTCTGCTTTTTGAGCGAAAATCTGGGCCTTCCAGTCAAGAACATGCAGGCCTTAGGAGGCGATATTAGCATCACTGAAGGTGTGTTTTAATGCTTTATGCTAATTTCTTTTGCACATTGGATAATACCCATATATTTAAAAGCTGGCATTGCAAGAGTAAGTTTGGTATTTTACTAAAATGAACTTCACTGGGGAGTAGCCCAAGGTGGCATTCAGTATTACAAGGTAGTGTGCTGGTTTTGATAGAGTTTAGGGAAAAACTGGGCTTTGCTTGTGAAAAATAATTGTCCTACACACACTAGTTTTGGTTATGTACACATACCCAGTAACTGGACAGATAAAGATAGCCATGGGGAGCAGTTAATTCCCATTTCTGTTTTTAATGTAGTCAGTGGCAAGACATGCTAATACTCCCCCACCCCCCCCAGAATGATAATGGTGATATCTCAACCCAAATAAATCTCCATTCTCAAATGGACTGTCTCATTTGATGGAAACAAATTGTCATGGACAGAGAAAGGGGAAGGAATTTAGCAGTGGAGCATGATTCGATCAGTATAACAGATCTCGTTATAATCCAGTATAAAATACCCAGTTTGGCAGGTGGGAGTGTGATTACAGTTTTGAGAAACATACAAAGGGGATTCTACAGTTTCTAGCAGGAGTATGTGTAAAAGGGTTAGGGGCTTTCTTGTGACACCGCTTCAGACCTTAGCCGTGGAGTGAAAGGTTGTGCATGGTGCTGCCCCCTGCAGGAGATGAGCTGTAATCACCTACCCTGGTTAACCCAGGAAATGGATGGGCAACTTGGAATGCCACTTTGGAAAGTCGGCTGATACATGAGTATAAAATAACGTTTATGCAGCCAGGAAATAGAATTGGGACCATGACTTGGCTGAAATGCTAAGTACAGATTGATTGCAATCAGAATGTATAGAGAGGTATGCGGTATTGACATTTGTTAGAAGGTTAAAAAGAAACCCATTATCAGAACTTCCATTTGCCTGGAGAGGAAGTAGAAAGCCTTTGCAAAGCTTTTAGGTGAAGTATAAGAAAATTAATATATACCTCCATAATAGTGTCATTCTTTTACTCATGTAATTTTTTATAAAGAAAGTTTGAAACTATGGGGGGAAAAGCCATGATTATTCAGATGATACAGAGTCAGATTCTATCAAAATATGCTATCCTTTTTTGGGGTGGCAGTGATGATTGAGTAGGGAAGTAGGGTCCCCGGGAACTTTCCCCTCTGGTGTTTGTAATTGATCATCTGTATCCAAGTGGAAGTCCACTATCCAGGCACCGCTGAGAGGGAGACCCCATTTCCAGGGGGTAACTAGACTTTTCTAAAGCCAACAATTCTTTCAGATCTAAGGCAGCTTATAAAGTTGACTACGTCAAAAGTGATTTTAATGCACTTTTTGGTTATAGATAGTGGGAGTAAGGTTCTAAAATGACATATTTGTATGTTGAAGGACTGAATATTTTTAGTGATAAATTTAAGAAAATTTAATAGATGCATCAATTTCAACTATTTTACAGATACTAATTTTTTAAATTGCCTTGATATTTTCTGTTTATAACCTATTTTCATCTTGTAAATACCAACAGAAGGACCTGGTGGGGTAGCCAAGAGAAAAACTAAGGCTAAAGGTATTTTCTGTTTGTCAAATTAGCCTTGAGTGGATCAAGTTTAATGCTTGAAAATGCATGACAGATATTATGTAGATGCCGTTACTAATGCCAAACCTTATTGCTTTTTGGTTTTGGGTGCACCTTTGCGCATAAGTAGTTTTATCAAGACTTCATTTTTAAAGAATTTTCTGCCTCGGGCCTATAATTTTAAGTAATTTCCTTCTCATGTTATCAAAACCTTATAACAGTCTCTAAATTCCACATATTAAGTTTACAGTATACGCATCCTACTTACCTTCCAACCTCTGAACACTTGCTCAGTTTGAATTTTTTAGTTCCTATTGGAAATAAAGATGAATTCATCGGTGATTGATTGCATTTCTCCAAAAGCTCTCATGAGGCTGTCTTAGAGCACAGTAAACAATAAAAGTCAGTGTGATCACATTTGTAGTTTTCAGTAAAATGAAAACTTAGATTTATAATCTGGAGCACTGTGTTATGCTGTTAGAAAATTTGCCGTGTTTGATGTTTTGGTTCATTAAGAATTATAACACCTGTTAACCACTGTGTAGAAGCTAACAGCTTATTATTACAGCCTTATTTTGTATCCCTGTGGTTTTTCTTGTTCACATGTAAATATTTCTGTCCTCCAGGGAAAGGGGCATGGAGGAAGTGCATGCTTTTCTTTATACATCTGTAATATTCTTTCGTGTTCAGGTGCTTGGCACATTGTTTGTAGTTTGACTTTAGTGAAACATTAACAGATGGGATTTTACTACGTGATTTGTATTTTAATTTTAGGATTAGGAAATTTTAGCATTTTAACTTTGGCATCCCACCTGAATCATTCCTGGAAAAAATACAGAATTTTTTTTTTCTGATTTTTATTCTGATACAAATAATTATGGAATAAGTGGCCAATGAAGTGTAAGTTTATTCCTTGATCTAGAGGGGTAAATTAAACATTAGAGGTTTAATATTTTAAAAACCATGTGCAGAATAAGACCTGCCAGCCCTGCACAAGCATAGTGTTCTTGCAGTGGCTTCGTCTGTTACTCTGAGCAGCCCCGAAGGAGAATGAGGACTCGGAGGATGGCTGATGATTTATGAATTCTCTTCTGTATTTTTATAAGGTTTTAATAAGATTGTCAGGAAGAATTGAATAACATTTTGTCCTGTGTGAGTTTTACATGATTTTGATGGGCAGAAACAGCTTCCACATTTTATCACATTAAAGAAATCTTTCTCTTTTTCGTTTCCACTTAAATGCTACATTATACAGCGAACACCTTGCTTCTCTTATGGTTTCCTAGTGAGAGAGCAAGAGAGTGAAATTCAAAGCTTTTGCTAGCAGCACTGTTCAACTGTTATTTACAGCAAGTTGAAAGCAGCGCCTCACACAAGATTTGGAATCACCTGTAAATGTTTGTCTTACTGCTGTCTCCCCCGTGAGCTCGGACAAGATGTATGTTGGCTTGGAGTGGCACTACATAAAATAACAGGAAATATACTTAAAGGAATACTGATTTCATAATGTTGAACATAAGCAGAAAAGAAGTTCTACTTGTCATTTTGAATACCATAGATAACGAATTTAAAATTTCATGCTTGTGTGGAAATTGTATTTTTCTTAACTAAGAAAATGAAATGGTACTTCACTTCTCATTTGTGCATAATATTTTCAAGGAGTGTAAGCACAAGTATTTTAAGGACGTAAAAATTTTTGTTAGAGCTAAAGACTTTTAAATTGTCTTTGTTCAAATACTTGCCCGTTATGGAAAATGCATTCTTATATTGCCAGTGTTCCTTTAATTATGTTGTTACAGCTGTAAAATGTGAGTTCTTAACGCTTTGTGTAAAGTACTGCCTTTATGGATGGACTCATTAACACTGCATGCTAACCTTGTCTTGAGACAAATCATGCCGTATTTCAAGCTGGAAAAATATGATGGCAAGGTCGTAGCATTTCTTTTATAGCTGATACTTTATAGAGATTTGCATCTGTTTTTAGCCAATTTAAAACTAGTGGATGAAAGTCACTTTTTGAACGATCATTTCATGTGTGTGGGGAGGTATAAAAAAAAGACAACACTTTTGCACTAAATTGCTGTCCTATGAATTGAGAGATGCCTTCAATAAACGTTTTTTCCTTTGATTGGAAAACCCGAAAGTTAAAGAACTCACTAAAGAAGAGCTCAAGAAGGAAAAAGAGAAGCCTGGGTCCGGGAAGGGAAGTAAGGATGAAGAGAGAAAAAGGGGGAAGAAGGAAAAAGAGGATGACCGGAAGGACAAGAAAATTGTGGATTCAAATGTTTCCTGGAAAGAGTCTCCTAAGAGTAAAAAGGACAGAGACAAAGAGAAAGTGGGACTCGATAAAGGCACTAAAACCAAGGAAAATAGGAAAAAACCAACCAATGTAAAGGATATTTCTGGTAAAGTGGCACCCAGAGACAAAGATGATAGAAAGAAGGGGAGTTCTGCCAGACACGCACACCCAGCCAAGGGAAATAACCAGAAGAGAAAGAACTGAAGCCCTGACAGCATCGTCCCAAGGATGCACGGTTACATCCTTCGTCCTGATCTGCCGCTGACGGGCGTAGCAAACTTCGGCTTGCTCTGGTTACTTAGTTACATCTGGAAGACGTGTCAGTTAGCCCTTGAATGTATTCACTGGTGCTCAGCAAGTAAATTCTTGGAAATTTAGGTACCTGTCTCATGCTTCTAAATTTAAAAGATGAAGCTTTCAAAATGGATGTAATAGAAATATGATGTAATAATGTTGATTTTTATTAATCTATCGATCATGTGTCTAGATGAATGTATGTGTATAATTTGCATTGTAATGAATTTATTGCTCGGTAATGTTTTCACTGGAGTTAAGACTATTAAAATCTCAAATAGCGTTTATAGGCAGAGTGATGTGTAAGGTTCAGGTACGAGCAATACTCAGGTAGGTAGGAAGTTACCTTCTTTCTCCGTTGCCGGTTGTTTTTCTTCCTTCCTTCTCCTTCCCGCTTTCCTGCCTGCCTTTCTTCCTCACCTACCCTCTTCCTTCTCCACTTCCTTTCTCCATCCCCTTTTCCTTCCTGTCCTCCCAGCTCTTCCCAGGGCACCTCCTCGGCCCTTTGCGGATCTGCGTTTCCCCCTCCCCAGGCCTTTCCCTCTGCTGTCTCTCTCTCCTCTCCTGTCTGTCCTCCTCAGTCTTACCCTTTCACCCCTCTTTTCACCCCTTCATGCCTCCTCACTCCTCTCCCCTCCTCAAGTTGCTTCTTTCCAACCATCCCTCCCCCACCTTTTCCTAATCTCCCAATAAATTCTTAATGTTTACTTTGTTCTGAGAATTCTAGAAACGGTCATGGGTAAAAGAGAATTTTATGTAGAACAGCAGGGTATTTATGATATCTTTACAGACTCAGAATAGTTATAGAAAGGCTTTCCTTATTTCAAACTGGGATATCCTTTCGTTTTATAATCACAGTTTTTCAGTTGTTTTGGTTGAATGGCGTTTATTTTTCACATTTGATGGTATCGAAATTGTTTACCACTTCTAAGGAGTTGCAAATTGGGGGATCTAACTAGAGGTCAGAATTGAGTTCAGAAAACATTTAATAAAGTGAAATTTGAATAAGAAATACATTTCTCCAAATGGTTTGTGCTGTTCTGCATGAAGTCTTAAGTCTCTAATTGTGACTGGTGGTGAAATTCGGTTCTTGAATTTGAGAAGAGCAACCTGATTTGTTGAAACAGAATCAGAGGTGCTGCCCTAAAGATTTTATTTTTTTTTAAAAATGCGTGTTCAACTTTTTTCTATGAAGAGCTTAAAAATAGAGATTTTTGGCCTAATTAAGGATATTTCAAATCAGGAAGGAGTAAGCATTAAGTGTCAAAAGTTTCTAAAAGTATTGTACCCCTCCCCTTTTTAAAATATGTTTGTACCTTTTATGGCTTAAAATCAAACACACATTTAATTGACACAAAGTCCAACTGACATAATAAAATTATACAGCAAGGGGGAAGTCCTAGGGAACACCTAGTCTGATATCTCTAATTCAGTCCTATCATTTTATTGTTTAAAAACTGAGGTCTGAAGAAATTGTCATACATGGTAACTTGGGGTTTCGTATGTTGTTTGGTTGGGATTTGGTTGTTTTTATAGATTGATTACAGGAACACAGTAAACCAAACAGGGAACTCGATGGCTGGTTTGCTTGGCAAATGCAGGGGCACTGCCTTGAGAGGAATAGACCCCAAGTACAGACCTGTAGTGGGAGCTGTTTCTTCCTAGCGCTCTTCTCAACAGATCTTGGCTCTGAGTGTTTCTACTTGACTTGATTCTACTTGGAGGTGAGGAGTGTGGCCCTCAGATAGATCTTCCTCTTTTAGCCATCCTTGTGCAAAGATGCAGTTTTCTGGGACGGCCCTGGGAGGAAAGTCCTGGGAGATCTGGGCTGTCCTGCTTAGGTCTGGCGAGCCTCTGTGATCGCTCCTGTCATTGGGGATGGCTTGGTCTTCCCAGGCAGGCTCCTGTGCACAAAGCTGTGGGTGGGGGCTGAGGGGGTCCCTCTCAAACCGTATGAAGTATTCCTGCAGAAAACGGTTTCTAGGAGGAGCAGAGGGAGGCTCTGACAAGCACTGGAAAGAACAAGAAGCAAAACTGTCTAGCAACTGTATAAAAGTTACAACCTTTTAAAGATAAATCCTTTTTAGAAACACTTTTTTTCCATCAATAAATGCTTACTGTAGGAGGGGAGAAAACCTTGCAGTTAGAGCTTGCTGGATTGATTTTTTTAAATTTATGTACCAAACTTTAAGTGTTGATTTCTGTACAGATAATTTTTTTCCTCCCTTGCAGAAAAGGGCAGAGAATTATAATTACATTTACTGAGGGCATTCTAATAACTTTTACCTTGGTTTTTAAGGACAGTCAATAGCTATGAAGCATAAAGTACACAAATACTAAATTCTGAGAAAATGAGTGAAAAAAATTTAGAATAACCCTAATGAGGGTAAGAATATAAATATCTGTTGTTATTTAATAAAGCACTTGGAAATATTTTAGTTCTATCACTGAGTTTTCCTTTGAATATCAGCTCAAGAATTGAATTGAAACATCTTTCCTAAAACATTAAAAATATTTCAAGAGCTCTTGTGAACTGGCAATCGGCTTATTTTCTTGCTTTCTTTTTTCCTTCCTTCCATTTCTTTAGTAAACAAGGCTTCAACTGAATTTTATTGAAGTTGAGGTCACTTATCCAACTCTGTTGGCGCTTACTGTCCACCTAAACAAGCTTAGTGCAAGGTACTTCTGATCATGATTAATGGGTTAAAATTATGCTCGCTTTCTCATTTTTACTCACTTTTCTATTCACTGTGTAGTTATTTCTATATTCTGCTGCTTCATATTGTTATGTAAGGATAATTAAAACCAGAAAGGTCACCCTTTTAAAATAAGTCAACTAAAAAACAAGGACAAAAATTTCATAATACGAAGTAGTTGGGAGTCAGAAAATCCTAAAGAGTGAAAATTAAATACTAAGAATGTAAATTGATTTTGTTATTATCACTAACAAATTATTTAAGTTTCACTAAGAAATGATACACAGAATTCTAAAAAATGACGTTATTGGCATAGTTGTCCTTAAATTTTTTTATGGCAGTATTTCCCATGTGAGTAGCAGTCATTGTAAAGACAGTTTTATAGAAATATTTGGGGCCCTGTCAGTTTTTTCAGGAATCTTTTATCCTTTCATATTCAAAATACTTTCTTTGGAAGCACTTTATCATCCCTGAATTTTTTTCCCTTCCGTTGCTGTGATGTGTGACATCTGTGTTTCATTTGTTAATGGCTTTGTTTGTGAATCACAGTTATTTCTAGCATCACTTGTGATCAACTGTTTGAAATCTAATTTTTTTTTTTTTTTACAAGATTTTCAGTTTTGCTTTATGGATAATTGGCATTGTGTATAGATGGCCCCATGACATCTCAAAATGAGGGAGAGACTGGTAAAGAAATTGACATAAATCTGTTAGTGTGAAAGTTTGAGTTAATCCCAGGGGTTAATTCTGCAAGTGACTGGTTCACAGAGACTGTTCTGTAGTGTTAAGGCCTGTTGAGTCACACAGCTTTGTAAGTTCAGAGTTCTCATAATTATTATTTGGGTAATAAGGGCTCCCTCTATATACTTCCATTAGGAAACAAAGACATTTTAATGATTTAAGTTAACTGAAATGTCATTGTCCGTGAAACAGGTTAGTGGTGTATGCTGTGTCTCCCCCATTCCTTCTGTTAACGCCTGTTGGTGGCAGTTCTCTGGATTGATCGCTCAGATTAGTTCACTGTAAAATGCGTCTTGGAAAGGCTGGTTTTCCTCACTTTTCCCTCAAGGTGGTTGTGAGAACAGCTGGTGTTGCCTGTGCATGAGGGGCTGGTACATTGTTGGCACTCAAATGGTAAAAGTCTACCAAGTTGTTTCAGTCATTAAAAATCTGGAAACCCTGGGGCTGTGATTCCCACTCCTACTTTTATCAACATTTTATGAGACAAATATTCAAGTCCTTTGTCCTCTGAAACTAATGTATCTTTGTGAAACAGGTGTGCTGGGCCCTGCTTTGTTCTGCAGAGATCACTGAGGGGGCAAAAACGAGTAACTCTAACGGTGGCATGTGTGTAGAGCCACAGGAATGCTTAGTTATTTAAAGGGTACTGCTACCACAGGGAAACCGAAGCTGTGAACTACAAAGGCCAGAAAAGTTATGGAGAAATAACGTGTCGTCTTAAGTATATGGTATAAATGAGAACTTTCACACCCAGTCTAATTGTGGAAAACTCATTCATAAGTTTGCTTTGTAGTCAGGACACGTTTTTCCACAGAAGCGATTTTATGGTCTTCAGAGCTTTCTACTCCAGTCTACAAAAACCTACTTAATTCCTAATTTTCAGTTTTGTTAAGTCTTGGTGTAACTGTTTCTATCAAAGAGGCATTCCTCATTCTTCCTCAGAATATTAGGAACACGTTTAGTTTTACTTCGAAGTATTTTCCGTAATTCTTTCGGTTATCTGTGTGAATCCAATTCAAATTAGCTTATGTGGACAAAAAACACTGACTGGCTCACATAACGGTGCAGACCAGGGGCAGCTGTGGCTTTTGTCCTTTGGTTGTGCGAGACCTGGATGCCCAGACAGTGGCCTGGGCCTCTCTCTCCATCTTTGGACTCTCTCCGGAGCTGGGCTTCCTTCTCAGGCAGCCTGCCTGGGGTCGAGGCCCCTGTGCTCACATTTACCCCTGTTCCTTACAGGGTCGGGGTATGGGCTGACAGAGCTGTGATCCCAAGACCGTGGGCATGTGAGTGCTGGCCTGAAAACAGTGGGGTGATGGGAAACCAGTTCCTCAATGAAAGTCAGTGTGCTTCTACCAGGAGAAGGGGGAATGGGTGCAGGGCAGACCACACAGTGAATATTTATACCTGTACTTCATCTGCACCCGATGCAGGCAGTTTATGGAATTATTTTCCGCTTTTCCTCTCCTCTCCCCAGGCCTCCTCGTGCTGCTGCCCAAATGTGAAGGGTTGGATGGGCTGAACCTGAATGGGTGTCTCAGAGTTAGAGCCTTGGGAACGGAGAGAACTCAGCAATAACCTTAGGCAGTTAGAGGAATACAAGAGAATATTGCCGTATGATAAATGCTACCATTTAGTTATCAGGTGAACTAGGCTTATTTTGTTGTTAAGCTCCTTATGTATTCCCCTGGTTCTATTTAAAGAGAAAGTTTTTGTTCTTAGGAAACTGAAGGCTGAGTATTACATAGCAGACCCACAAGGCTTATTCTCATGAAAACCTTGTTTGGGGTACTTGGAAAAAAATCCTCAGTAACCATCGGTAGTCTCATGTCCTACCTCCTCCATTTGCCTGAGGATGAAACCACCTTAAGTAGTTGTCTATTACTAGTTTGGGGTGTCATTTTTACATAGAAATCAGTGTCTGCAAAAGCTTCCATTTTGTAAGCCCTGCCGAGCAGAACATCTTCTATTTTTCATGGTTCTCATTTCATACCTCATTTGATTTCATTTTTTGTATGTATTCATCAGTCTTTATTAGGATCTGTACATCGTGGAGGTCTGTCTGTCACTTCTCCCTTGCCTCAAACATTTCCTCTCTTGTATCCTAAGAGATCAGAGGAAGGCATATACTTAAAGTGTCTGTGTTGTTTTTTTTCATGGTGAAATAAGACCCCACATGCTGTGTCATTTCTATTTCCCATTTACTGATTCGTGGGAGAGATATTCAGAGTATCTGCAGTGTGCTGGGGCTGTTCTGGGGATACCGT
Organism: Camelus dromedarius; assembly: GCF_036321535.1. Taxonomy (NCBI): domain Eukaryota; kingdom Metazoa; phylum Chordata; class Mammalia; order Artiodactyla; family Camelidae; genus Camelus; species Camelus dromedarius. Next base: position 6,664,336 of record NC_087465.1, on the reverse strand, counting down.
CCCTACAATGAGATGCTATGAGATAAACAAGGGACGGGGGGAAAATACACTGGACTGTTGCTAGCACTGCCCACTTCCCCTCTGCCTACACTGCACTCCCAGTCTGGGCTGGGCTGCCTTCTGCCTCTTGCAGGATCCTCCTGAGTCGTCACATCTGCACTCACTCCTCTGATCCTCGCAGGTGGGTGGACTGTGTACCTTCCAGTTACCATGCTCATCACTTTGCTTCATTCTTGGACTTTGCTGCCAGGCTATGATTTTTATTCAGTGCTTATCATAGTGACAGACAATAGTAGGCATTCAATGTATGTGTATTGAATGCCCAACATATAAAACAGATATTTAAAAAATATTTCGGGATCTGTATGCAATTAATAATATTACAAAGGGGGAAATTTTTTTTTAAAGAAAAGCCCAGAAGTTTCTTAAGTACTTGTTTTAACCACCTTATAAACTGCCTTTAACTGTGTTCATGTTGTTGCGTGTACGTGTGCAGGGAGCGGGGTTAATTTGTTCCTTTGGAGGAAATAAAGGAAATAATTAACTGATGGAAAAAATGTATGTTTGCTGGGTTTAAATGACCTTACTTAATTCTGAAAACCTTGCTAAGGAGGTACTGTTGTGTCTGCTTTGTGTGCTCGTGGGGACCAGAGTTGCAGCAGTGGTAACGTGCTGAAGGCGAGATTCCGATGGAACCCAAAGGCAGCCCTCTTGGTTCCCGTACCTGAGCGCCGACTCACGATCTCACGTTGCAAGACGTTAAACTGAGTCCACTCCACTCCAGCCTTTATGGAGTCCCTTTGTTGGTCCCCAAAACCACGCTCTTGGGAGCTTTTTGGCAGTATTTAATTCTTTTGAGATTTATGCCATCCTCTTCCTGAAATCTGTCTGTCTATCTTGGGTCGTGTAAAGATCTTTTGAGTCTGGAATGGCTCGTATTGTGCATCAAGGAGCAGCTCTTCTGGTTCCTGGCAGTCTCAGGAGCTGTCGGGCTGCTCCTGGGTATCTGCTGACATTGTATGTGCTGATTTTACAAGCCAAGAACAACTGCGAGCGTTAGCGTGGCCAGTTAGGATGTGTGCCTTTCTGGCTTATTGATTTCCAGAATATTTCTCAAGTTTCATGTACCTGTTAGGGATATTCTTGGGGTAGGTTGATTTATGCTGTTAGACCGCTTGCATTTGAGGCAGTCAGTAGCAGTCCTGAGCTCTTCCCCTGCATGAACAGCAGCAGCTGGAGTAACCTGGATGGGTAAGATAAAAATTGTATTCCTCTGTACGCCCCTAAATTAGTAAACCAGAGACTGATAAGCTAGTTTTTAAATATGCCTTAGCTTTTATGAGCTAAGTATGTGACATCTTATGAAGCATAATGCTATGTATAATCCTTACTTCCCCAGATTTTGTGGAGGAAGCAGATTGTATATAATTCTTAGGAAAGGTGAATCCTTTACCCTCACTCAGTAAAGTCCTCCTCCGTGATCGGGGGTCCAGGACCTTCCTGAGTCTCAGGCCCGTGCTCTCCAGCTGCGCTGGCCACCTGGCCCCTCCGCACTCCAGCACCCTCCCTGCCGAGGAATTTCGTACTTGCTGGTCCAGACCTTAACCAGGAGACTCTTCCCCAGTGTAACCCACACAGCCACACCCCTGATCTCTGTCAGGAACCTGTTCAAGTGAGTCCTTTCCTCATCAGTTTATTGGAAACAGTCCCGCCCCTTTCCCTCAGGGCCTGGTACTCCCTGTCATGGTCTTCCCCATGCCGTCCTTCCTCACCTCATGTACTCTAAATAGTCCCTATTTCTTATCTTTTTAATTGCTCCCTTCCCGCGGGAGGTAGGGCTTTTGTGTGTTGGTTTTCTATAGGACTTCCTTGCATTAGTGAGCGCTAAATGTTTGTTGAATGACTGGCTGCAATATGCAATTTAGTAAGTTTTAATCCATTGTGCATTTATGGGAAGAAAATGCATTTATTCTTTTTCGTGATGATTAGGTGATGTTGGGCAGCAGTGAATGAAGTAAGCTAATCCTGGGCTGAGGTAACTGTCAGACAATCAAATTTGCACAAGAGCTCGTTGCATTTAATTTTTATAACTTACCCCATTTTTAATTAAAGTCGGAGGAAAAACTATACATTTGTTAAATGAAAACATTTAAAAAATTTTCCTAATATATCTCATGTGCCCAAAGAACTAAAAACAAGGTATGTTTTAAGAGAATTAGTTGGTTTTCCAAATCCTACAGGAGCTGTTGTGGTTGACTTGCAACATTCATTCAACCCTAGCTAATTACTGTCAAGCAATTGTCCTCCTGTTGGTCTTGCGAGCTTAGGAGTGGAAGTGGGTTCTGGTTTTGACTACTAAAGCTGAAAGGAAAGATGGCTGGGAGTTTCCAGAGATTTCCTCAAGCCTAATAAGAAAGAAGCAGAGCAAGAGGTGGTCCTTTGCTTCTGGACATCATCTTGTCTGAAACAGGAGCTTGCAGCTGGGGATCCCTGGGTGCCAGCCCCAGGATGAAACCAGCGCGGAGAGCATGTCTGCCTGCCTCTGCACTACTTGTGAAGTTAGATAATAAGTTTCCTTCTTGCCAGTGTGAGTTGGTATTCTGTGACTTGCAGCCCCAGGAACATCAAAACTGATACATACAGGAGAGGGTATAGCTCAGTGGTAGAGTGCCTGCTTAGCATGTACGAGGTCCTGGGTTCAATACCCAGTACCTCCACTAAAAAAAAAAGAAGACTTTGATGAAAACTGATACATTCATTTCATAACCTAATTTTGAATATTTATTTCAGTGCTATATCTTGCCACCATGTGTACCTTATAATAAATCCAAGTTGAAAACCTTTCCTTTGCCTTGTATGTATTTATTTTTCTTGCTTATTTTTTTTTAACTTTTTGCCTAAAGTCTTGTATGAGATGTGGATTTACCACTATTTTCTGGGGAACACTTATCCGTAGCTTCATGAAATAAAATGGATTTGGGTGGCAAAAACTTTTTCGGAAACACCAGGGCAAAAGCTTCCATGTGGGTTATCAAAACAATAACAATTATTCTAGAATGTGTTTTTGCTAAATATTAGAAAGTTTATAAGGGTCTAGGGAAGGAGATGTGTTAATACAATCTTCAGCTTCTTTGAAGTTTACAAAATAGTTTATTTTTGCACTGAATTCTCCTCTGGAAAATAGCTGTTACCTGGTATCAATATTTACAATTTTGCTGCCACTTCAGACGGAAAAGAAAACTGCTCAATGTTTTCTCTTGTGACGTGCTTTTGCTTTCTCCTGTTGTTTTTCACGTTTTAAATTTAGATTTGAGAGACAAATAACTTCCAGGCGATTTAGAGAAAGCTGGTTATTAGGGGCCTTGTAGGCCTGGATATTGGTTTTCAAACACTTTTAGCATCAACTTTTTTTTTTTTCAAACGAAACTTTTCTCGAAATCCAATACGAATGGGATTTTCAGGCAGCTTAAATCTTTATTGTTTGATGGGGAAATATTTTACTGCTTATTGAACCCATGGAGCACAATTTGAAAACCTGCTATAGATGGGACTGGTGAAGAAAGACCCTAGTAATTTTTCTTCCAAACTGAGATATTTTTGAGTGCAGAATAATTGTACCAAGGCAACAGGCATAAACAGACTGTGCGGGCTAACTGCGCTTGCGGTACTGAAATGCTGGGTGCTGCTGGAGCACGGATAAGCGTCTCTTTGGTAAATAGTGGGAGGGACACTGATGCGAGTCCCCCTTCCCTTGTCTACAGCCCACCCTAGTGCAGCTCAGGAGCCTGGCCCTACAGGCAACCTGCAGCCTTTAAAGAGCAGAGTAGCCCCACCCTTGGGTGCACTCCGCCCTTCAGCATATGATCACTGAGCACCTGCTATGTGCCAGGTGTTTTCTGAGGTGCTGAGAGTGCAAAGATAAATGGCTTGATTCTGAACGCTCTCAAGGTTTACCCCATTCATTCAGCAACCCTTGGCAATGAGAAGGTCTGTACCTGTTAGACTAACAGTTGAGAGGTAGAAGCATGGGTTGTTTAAATGGAAAAGGGCATGGGGAGTTTTCAGCCCTGAATTTGGAATTTCAAATGTGATGTGTGTTAGTGAGCCTCCACCCCTTACCCCCAGCCACCACCCCCTGAAACTGAACTCCCTTCAGGATCTGTACCTGTTTGTGTAAGTTTCTCTCCGGAATCTACTTTATGGTTGTGAGTAGAAGGCAACTGTATGTGCTGGTGTTTGTTTTTCTAAGGTTAGGTTTTGGGGGTAAGTAGTGTCAGAAGTAAGTAGAGGAAATAGAAATGATGAGCTGGGGTCCTGTGAAGCTCTGTTTCACTGTCTTTTTAGGATTTGGGAAAGTGGGAATGTGTTTTTGTCAATGACAGAAGAAAGAAGAGATAAAGAAAGGGAAATAATAAGGAAAAATATAAAGAACCAAAACAGAAGAGTAAATGACATTGAAATGAGGATTTTCCAGACACATCGGTGTATCTACCATTAAGAGTTGTTTAAAGGTGCTTAAGATTAGAAAAGGCCCCTCAGTTCTGTCCTGACCTTTCACCCCAGCTGCTGATGTGCAGAACATATCCCCTTTAATAGCGACTCTTGGTACAAGATTCTCAGTGGGGTGGTGAGGAGCCCAAGTTTTGGTAAATGGAATAATCATGCCAATTAGTTTAGTTTTATAAATCGTTGTACTCAATTGAGGATGTATTTTAACGTGGTACATATAAAATATCAAAGGACTAAGTACAACAGATTTTAGACTACTTTGCCTTTAAAATAAGCGTTCATGTTCAACCCTGATGTCTTCTTTTCCTTAAGAAGTAAAAAGAAAAACAAAAGAACTTTTTTTCCCCATATCTTTGAGCTTTTATGGAATAATACGATTGCTCACAAGTGTTAACTTTAGAAGACTGTACATAGTGAGTTATGTATTATTTCCTCTCATCTTTAGCTATAGTTCTCAAGAAGAATAATTAATGAAATATAAATCAAAATATGGAGTGCAGACAAATAACAAGAGGAAGTTCCAATGCATCTTAGTTTTCTTGTTGCTGAATTTGGAGCTCAAGGCTTAGAAGTGAATTAGTCACTTACGAACACAAGAGGAGACTGAACTCATACTGAACTTCTGGCAAGTTCAGACATGACTTCTTGTTTTATTTTTTATGACTTCATACTTCAGAGATTTGTGAATATTTAAACAATGGTTACAGTTTTTTAAATGAAAGGATAATTTAGGTGAAGAGATGTTAAAGGCGCAGGTGAAGTTACAGAACAAACTGTTTTCCTCCTTCAGTTTTTAAGCATATCAACATGTTCATGTAGTATAAAGTCTCGGAAACTTTGAATTACTGGCCGTGTTGAAGAAGTGTTTGAGAATATGATTTTACTTGGTTTAATGTGTCGAAAAACAAAAACAAAAACAAAATCTTAAGTTAACTCTGTGAATAAAAATGCAGGCCTTAAAGAAAGATCTGCTCCAAAGCCAACAGTCCCACCAGAAGAGGCCGAGCCGTACCCTTGGCTGGAGGACCAGGTTCTGGAGAGGCCAGGTAAGCCTTCCTCTCATTCTGACCAGAGGCACCTCAGCTGCCAGGTACCCCAGGTAGCAGTTTGCAGAATCATGTTTTTGTTGCACAATATTTATAGAACAGTGAAATACCTTTTCTTCTTGTCTTCTGAAATTTTATAGTTTATTTCTTCCAGTAAAAATTTACATGGGATCGTTTTAATTTTTGAGATCAAGAATCGAAGGCACAGGTGGGTGCTCCTTGCTAAATCCTGGTTAAGAGCATCATGAACTAAATGTTGTTTCTTGATTCCAGTTCCAGGATTACTGTACCACGTTCCATTGAAAATAAAATTAGACACATATTGGACAGTACTTTTGTCCTCATTTGTCGCATTATGTAGTAGAGTAGGTCTCCTGGGTCCCCAGTCTTTAATATGAGTCTCCTGTCTACATCAGAAGACTTCCCAGGCCTCCATGTAATCACCTGTAAGCCTGTGTATATTACATGACTGCACAGATCAATTCAAGTACCTCCTTAGTCACCCAAAGGCCTGTGACTCATAGGATGAAAACCGCTGAAATCTCTGACTAAATTCGTAAATGAAACTTGATTCCATTACAATCATTTCCGATTTATGCTTTGATTTTTATTACAAAGTACTATTTAATTTCTGCACATTTTTCATTTACCCAGTAGTTCTCAAAATTTGGTTTCATCTTGCCACCTATTGGAGATGTTAGGTAATACGCTACATATTTGCTGGCAAGTTAATTACTGGGTCCAAATGGTACTTTGGCTGATCACTGCGTACTGGTGAATCATTTGATTTTCCTTCCTTCCTTTTAACAGAGGTCAATATGTTGCTCTCATTTTTTTGTCATTGCTCAAGTGGCAATCCCAGGAGAATTTTCTGTCTCTTCCATTCCTGTAGAATTGCTCTAATCCTACCAGGGCTAGAGTGAGTCTTCTTTTTAAGCTTTATCATTTAAATGTGTATTTAGATTTAGCACCTCAAATTTCACTTTGAACTAAATTTATAATTTAAAAGAGTCTTGCTTTTCAAAGCCAGTACTTACTCTGTAGTGTTGTACCACTTGCTTCCTTTTTTCATTTTTAATTCTTTGTTAATACTGCTCTTTGCATATTACTGATAAATTAAATTGTCCTCCTAAATCCTTCAGTCTGTTACCCACTCACACTTCCGGACACCTTCTGGGAGTGGGCACCCAACCCTGCCCATCCCAGCCCTCACACCAGCCGGGGGCCCTTCTCCTCGCTGTCAAGGGGGAGAGGGGTTGAGCACGTACTCTGCCGGCTAGTGAGCTCGTCTTCCACATTTATCCGTATTTCCCAGTACTTCCTTTTCTGAAAGCTCTGCCCTTCTTTATTCTACCACCAGCATAAATTTTGTTAACTAGAAACTGAAATGATTTTGCTCTGAGTGAGGTTTGTTTGTCTTTTTTAAAGAAAAATCTGAACCCAAATTAGTTTCCTATTTTTTGTAGCTTACGGAGAAGCCTTTTAGCATTTCTATCTGCTGTCAAAATAAAGCCAATTTAAAATATCTACTATATTTGCCAACATTGGGGGAAAAAGGGGCTATACTGAGATGAAAAAGGTGCAGAGTTGATATTAGTCAAATATATTCATTTTAATGTGTATATGTGGATACTGTATTTCATGTTCTACACTAATGTCTAAATTTTTTCTACTTAGTTATGTTCTGTAATTATTTTAGGGCCTCAGAATATTGAAGATGAAGTACAAGAACAAATTCAGTCACTTCTCCATGAAACAGTATACACAGAACATGGTATGAATTAAAATCTATTTTTTCACACATTACCAAAATAATGGTTAGTTACATAAAATGACTTAGACGTTACTTTAAAATTTAAATGATAATTGAGTGTCCAGGGTTTTTTTAAAGTTATTAGAGGACAAGTATTTCTAAAGCAGCGCCACAGTCGTTTTACCCCATTTTCTTGTTAAGAGAACAAACAAATCGAGACTAATAACACATCAAGAACTGATGGCAGCACCAGAGGAGGGAGAGAGAACAGAACCAGGCGAGCTGTCACAGGCGCTCCGGGAGCTATCGTCAGCCCTCAGATTTTACTGAATGCTTGGGTGGCCACCAAAGCAAAAAGGAGACACTTTTAATTATGTCGGTGGCGTTACTAGAGAAGAAGTAAACATGCTGTTTACTTAGAGAACGTAACGCCTTTTCCCAGCTCTCACGTCTAAAAACTTTCTTATGTGAAGTTCTGTACAGAGAATGTGAAATGATACTGGAGAAACCAGTGCTTGAAGATTTTATGAGGCTGTTTCCTTGAAGCATCCCTTGATAAAAGCAGAGAGTATAACCCCAAAATGTAACTCTCAGAAGGATTTTGAAGAGGGCAGAACACATGGTGTTCTGATGCCTTCAGGGGTTTGGTGTGAGCTGAAAGTGATCCTAAAGGAAAAAGCCAAAAAAAGTTTCCTAAAAGCAAACAAAATGCCCTATCATTTAAGTCGGGCTTTAGCCGGCCTGCTAAGCTGTCTTATTCAGTCTTAGGTTAGGGGTTAAGTGAAGAGCGTCATGCCTAACTCCTCTGCTCCACTGGGGAGACGAGCTTCGGCTGAGTCGTAGGTTTTTACTGTTGGTTGCTAGGGGCCTGGGAGCCTGTGTCCATTTGTTAGTTACCAGTTTATTCTCAGCTAGAAACACTACTTCACCGGAGTGTGTATCTGCCTGTCTGAGCACAGGCTTTTTCTTCCTACCCTTTTAAGAAAGTTTTCATTTTAACCTAACGCAAGAATGATGCAGTCTAGATACGGAAGTGATCTCAGTATGATGAGGTAAGGACGGTGGTGGTGAAACGCCAGGGCGCTCTGTGGGGCTTGCTCAGTCTTTGGGGTTAGGGGAGGCTTCCTGGAGGAAATGGTGCTTTGGTTTAGGAGCTGGAGGATGGTGTAGCGCCTTGCCAGGCAGATGTCAGCGAGATGTTTTCAACGGAGGCATGGCGCGTGTGAAAGTTCAGAGGTCAAAGAGGCTTGACGTGGTTCCGGCCGGCTGGCATGTGAAACACACAGGCGGAGAGACACGAGGGGTGGATATTTTTGCTTGATTCTAAGCGTGTGCGGGAGCGTTGGGTGTTCTGTCTGCAGCACGGGAAGTGAGTCAGAGGGAATGCTAGCAGGGAGATCGGATCGGGGTTGTGCTGGTGACCCAAGTGAGTCCAGATGCTGGTCAAACCAAATTTCACCCGAGGTGGCGAGCGAGGGAGGTAGAGGGTATGCCAGACCTTTAGGCGGGTGGGTGCAGGAGGCCCGAGGAGGGAGAAATCCTCCAGCACCTGTGCTCCGAGGACCTCTTTCTTTATCAAGGCTTTCTCCCTAGGAAAGTCACAGGCCGTGGCTTTAAGCATTATTTGCATTGCTTCCGAACATATATCTACAGCCCTGATCTGTCATCTGAGCTCTTGTTTTTATCTAACTGCATGTTCTTATTTCTATTTGCATATTCTGTGGGTATCTCAACTTAAGAGGTTCCTAAAACTGAATTCTTGCTTCCACCACATCTCACAGCTCCCCCTTCCCCCCTCCAGAAATGTTTTACCCTATTCCAGCCTTCTGCATTTCACCTCCCTCTCACTTCGTTGCTAAAGGCAAACATCTGGGAGTTTTCCCTGTTTCTCTCTCTTCTCCCCTCCTATGTCATCTACCAGCAGTTCCCTTCAGCTTTGCCTCTAACACGTATTTTGACTTCTGCCACCATCCCCTCTTCTCACAACCACTGCAGTGGCACCCAGGTGGATCCCTGTTTCCATCTTTGTTCCTCAATACCCCATGTTTGATGTGGCCCAGCTCACTGTGCCTAATCTGGGCCCAGTCTCTCTCCCCTTGGTCACTTTTCTCTAGCCCAACTGGCCTTCTCTCTTTCCCATGCACTTGCCAAGCCTGTCCCTGCCATGGGGGCCTTTGTGATATCTTCTGTTAGTGTTTGCGTGTGTACATGTGTGTGTCCCCATTTTCACATTTTATCAGCCCAAACTTGGCCTCCTTGACACCATCTCTGAAGTAGACTCTGTCCCTGTCATTCTGGATTTCACTGTAAGGTTGAGGTCCTGCCATTGAATTTATTAGCAGTGTGGCTTTAGCAAAGTTTCTCGAGTCCCTCATCCTTCAAAGAGGCTACCCCATAGGGTTGGTGCAGCGGGTGCAGAGGGTGTGACAGTGCCTCCAGTGGGGTCTAGTAAGCTCCCAGGTACCTGTTCTCGTACCAGACAGTAGAGACTCAGATGGTGCACGGTACTTGGTTTGTTTTCCTACTGAAAACAGGGACTTCCATTGAATTGATGGCCGAGATGGCTCAGTCTGGCTCACATACAAACTGTCAGATTTCACTGAATAAATGAGAGTAAGGAAAAAGAATCATGGCAAGAAGAAAAAGAGTAATAAAATTAGTGATAGGAGTTAGAATTGGTGATTTGTTTGCTGAGAAGCAGGAAATCTGAAATGAGGAGAAACAAGATAGCAGACTGATGAGAGGACAGGAAACAAATACTGTCAACATAAAAGGGTCTGACAGTCCAGTAACACCTGGGGGCGTCACTGGGCCACCCCAGAAGTAAAGTGACTAAGGACCCCATCCTGCAGTTTGCGGGGAGAGTTCAGAAGAAGTAGAAATAGTAATATTATTGCTAGGATGATGATGGCGGTGGTAAAAATATTAACAACAGCAGCAGCGCAACAGCAATAGAACCTAAATACTTATTATGGGCTAGGCATTTTCCTAAGTGCATCAGTCGTCACGATAATTCTGTGAGTAGGTACTCTTATTATTTCTTTTTTATGGAGCGAGAGCTTAGACACAGAGTAGTTAAGTAACTCACCCAGGGTCACACAGCTGTTGTGGAAGCACCTAAATCTGGAGTCAGATATTCCAGACCCCACACTCCTAACTCGATGCTGCACTGCACAGCTGAGTCTAGTTTGCTTGAGTTCCCTGGTTAGAGTGTTACACCCAGGGCAGCCTCTGATCGAGGCCGTGTCAAGTTACTACTGGGAGAATGTTTTGCACCACAATGACAAGCTAACCCGTATTGCAGTGGAGTAAGGTAGCGTGTCCAACAGCTACACAAAAGGAGCAGAGCAGTTCAGTATATCGTGAAAGTCTCAGGAGAGAAAATGGGCATCTTTGCGTAACTTAAAGACTAAACCTAGGAAGCTTTAAAGGCAAAGTGGAATGCAGCTGACCCAATGTAGATGACCTGGCAGCTGGTTTGGGGGGGGGGGGCGCTGACGGTTCTTTGTGATAAAACATTTGCATAGTTATTTAAGATTGTTACATGGAATTTTATATCTGTTCTCAATGAAAGGTCACAAGGTGACCTTTTCTCTGACCTCATGATAATTGAAGAGGCAAATATAGTGATAATAATGAATTCACTTACTCACTTATTACGTATTTATTGAGAACTTCCTATGGCCAGTCATGGCCCTACGTGCTGGGCATACGTAGTGACCACAATATATGAGGTCCCTGTCCTTGGTGAGTTTATGTTCTAGTGAGAGCAGACCTGTTTCCCCCTGAGGTGGTCTGGCCCTTGGACAGAGGACAGAGCTCCAGAGTGGGCAGCAGCATGCTCAGTGGCCCAGAGGAGGGACAGGGAACGCCCAGCCGCTGAAGTGGGTATGCGGGAGCCTTTCAGATGGGGCGTGCATGTCTGTGTTGGCTGCCGCCTGGGGTCCTTGCTGTCCACCCGTGTCACTTTGTTCATCATCATTGTTCAAGGAGAGGACCTGCAGCAAGAACAGGATGGACCAGCAGCAGAACTACAGCCAGAAGACGATGTCTTTGTAGGAAGTGATGCGGATGATGGATTTGAGCCCACTGGAGCACTTCATGAAGGTAGAACACAGTATTTTGGTTTCAGAATAAAATACAATAAATAATTTGTAATTTTGGTTATTGAAGTTTTTCTTTAAATACCTTTAAAACCAATATTTCACTTTCATCCAACTTTTTTTTTTTAAGTTGAAACTAAAAACAGGTATCCTCTAGACAGTACGGTTGGTGAATGGCTGCAAGGACTATATTAAAGCACATTACGAGAAAGTAAAGTAGATCCACTTCTCACAATATAGAACATTCTGGGAAACTGTTTTAGAAGCAAGCAGCTCCTAATTCATGAATGAATATATTTCCCAAAGCTTATAGTCATACCTTGATAAACATTCATTCAGAATATACATATGCAATATATAAACATGCCATTTTATGAAAGTGGTAATACTTATTTCATGTTATTTTTTCCAGAAACCGAAGATAGCTACCATGTAGAAGAGACAGGTAAGATTTTAACAGCATGTGTCTGTAAACACTGGAGTTACACCTCAATCTGGGAGTACTCAGGTGTTGAGTCCAAGGGAGGGGCGGGGAAATGCGTGTCCTTGCTCAGACTCACTTTGGCAGGTGCTTGCCGAGTGCGTCGGAGGAGGGTTCACCTGCACGACTGTTTCTGTCTCTCTGTGTCCTTGTCTCATTTTTTGTTGTGTGAATATAGTTGAATTTGCATCAGCTAAATGAGAATATGGCACACCTTGATCTTGTGGTTCAGTTACAAACCCACTGACGATGAAGACTTTCTTATTCAGCTTTGTATTTGGCATTTAGCACAGTTAGTACCTGTTTGTTCCATGAGTGAATGTAAGCTTGAGCATCATTATGATTTGATTTCTATCTTTACTAGAAATTGTGTTTTTTCATATTTTAAATATCAGGTGTGATACTTTTTTTTGAGACATATTTGTAATTTCCTAATTATTTTCTAATTTATAGCTTCACCAGCCTACAATCAGGATATGGAAGACGTGATATATGAACAGGAAAATCCAGGTCCGTGACATGTGTTTCTCTTTGAGGCAGTGGCCAAGGTCATTTTAACCCAGGGTTAATGACTCACTCTGATTCAATGCATAGGTCTCCTTAAATACTCAGTTTTTGCTTGCCCAGATACTTACAGAAATTTCTGAATATAGTTTAATATTACATGGAGAAATGAAGTAAAAAGGAGATGTGTTTTTCAAACCACTGTTGGGATTTTGGTCTTTGCAGATGGGATACTGGAAAGAATATTGGGGAATTAACAAGGCAGTAGGACGTAGTGGAGCCAGACGAGGGGCAGGTCCTAGTTTTGCTCCTTCTTGTATTTGTGATGTAGGGAGAAAATTATGGAACTTTATCCAGCTTAAGTTTTATTAAGTCATGATAATAGTATCTATCTTACACAGTTATGAAGATTAAAATTAATTTGTAAATATTTTAGAATGCTGTCTAACAAGGTATTTGGTTTTTTCATGTTTGGCAAAGGTATATTTTTTCTTTTTTAGAGTTGAGTGAACCAGCAGTAGATGATGATGGACAAATGTACCACACAGGTATTAAATGAATGTTTTTGTTCTATTTTAAACATTGCTTAAGGCTTTGCACTTACGATGCTGTGTTAACGTGGTGACTTTTCTTTCAAAGAGTCAAAGAAGTAATTTTAGCACCTAATACAAGACTTTTGGCTTTGTAACAAAATTGGATTATTTAAAGAATATCAGGCTTACATACTTTACCTCATCTACCACCCCTCCACAACAAAACAGCGTATTAATTCCTAATGCTCCTTTTGCATATCTTTATGCTAATTTGAGGAATTTTTATGAAAATAATATACCTACTCTTTCCTCTCATTGCTTTTGGGCACAGGCATTTCTCACGGATTGTACAAACGTTAATATTTAAAGGATTAATATTTCTGTATTTGAGATTAAGTTGTGTTTTTTAGCTAAGCAGTTACACAGAATGACTCAAGTAATACTTTGGTTTTATTCTCTTTTTTGCAGATGACGTAACATACCAAGACTATGATGAACAAGGTTTGAAAATGCTTCTTAACCTTAAGTTGCCTACTTGTTTTAAAATGTACTCATAGCTTGACTGTAAAGCACGGAGAGTGGTATTTTTAGTTACAAATACCATAACTTAAAACGTTCGAATGAATGGGTAGTTCTCAAAGAATTTACTTTAGGAGATTATTTATCTCCTCCAGGGGTTCCACCGTTGCCTAAATACTTTCTTAAACTCTTTGCAAGTTGCCTTTGGAAGCAGTTAAAAATTACTCAAGAAAACTTAATCTCACGACTGTATAGTCATAGCCCTCTTTTTATTAAACACGCCTTGTGCTTGAAAGACTACTTTAGTCAGAGCTTAACTACTCCAGCTGCCGCTGCAAATTCATTTCACTTAAATAAAGATGACCAATCTGCCAGCCTGGAAAAGGGTACAGAACTTCATTCCAGCCTTAAAGGGAGCTTGGAGAAAATGGTTCTGGCATCAGGTTCCGATTTAGGCAATTACAGTTCCTCTTGTAGCCCAAGGACTTCTCATGTGGTTTTATTAAGCTCCTCAAAGGAGATGATATTGTTACTACTTCCCAGATGAGAGAAGTAAGGTTCCAAGAGTGTATGTAATTTTGCATAAATTAATATGACTAAGAAGCCATAGAGCGAGTGGCGTATCCTTTTTATTCCAGTATCTAAAAAGATGACTGTAGAAGGAAAGAAGCCAGTTGGGTATAAGCAAGAAGGATGAAGAAACGTGCCGTGCTTGAGTCAGATGTGGAGGACATCCTATGTGCTGGATGGTCTTAGAGTTTAACATTCAAATATGAATAATATTGAATCTCTACTTTTAAAAAATTTGTGGTCTCATGATAGTTGGTGAATCTGAATTGAAGAAAGTTAGGAATGGCTGTGTGTAGATCTGATACACTAATTTATTAAGCGTGTGTTTTTAAGATTTGAAGCCCTACCAAGATCACCATTCACAATGACTGTTCCTAATGGGATATGAATGATATCATTGAAGGGATCCTGGAGTCTAACTCTAGGGACTAATATTTTTATAAGAAGTTAAATAACTTGGCCACGACAATTGCATTTAGATTTCAAGTTTGAATGTGAAGGAGAAAATAAGAATGTGAAAATTAAATTTGCATATAAATCCTTTTCTAATTTCTGCCAGTCATTATAGTGTTTTTCTAAATACGCTGGAAAGAACATGTTTGGGATGCACTTTGCAGACTAGTTCTAGGGAATTTTAAAGTCAAATTTGAAAGAAGTGTAAAATCAGATACTATGTTAAAAAAGATGTTGTGAAAGTAAAGGTATTTTCATAAGCAAAATATCACAATAAAAATAATTTAAAATGTTAACAGAGTGAAAATATGACCTGGGCAATCATCAGGATTTGATGAGGCATTTTGAATTACCTTGCCATAGAACGTAAACTTTTTCAAACCAAAGAGATCTAGTAGAACAGAGGATTATTCATTGTGTGCTAAAAAGATACCTCTGTGCACTACAGGAACCAAGCTAGGGAAACTAAGTATGTATATATATATATAGCTGTAAGTAGGATGAAAATAAAGCCATTTTTCAGTGGGAGAACAGAATATATTCTGTATTAAACTCCCCAAACTCTGGAACTTGGAAAATAATATGGCTTGCCAAGGCTGTAGAGTGAACCAGCTTTCCGCATTAAAACTATCCTGGAAAGCATCATGCCAACACTGGGACACCTGGGACACGACAGGACAGTCTTAGCATCTACCTGATTTATTTATTCTTACACTACATACACTACATATATGTTACATGTCCTGTGTCCAAAACAGGACGCTGGAGCGGTTCTAGTGAAGAACACCCTCATGGTCCATATTCTCACAGTCCTTGTATTTTAGCAGTAGGGTAGAAATTATACAAATAATTTTAATTTGGTGTTCAGTTATAATTATGCTAAGTGCTGGTAAGAGTGAGCATAGCATATGACAAGAATATATAGCAAAGGGACCCTACCTAGTTTGTGGACCAGGGAAGGCTGAAGTATGAGCTGAAGGGTGGAACAGTTGATGAGGCCAGGGGAAAGTTGACGTGTCTGGGATGTAGACTGAAGCTTCTTATGGGAAGATGTGTCTGGAATGCTAAGCGTAAGAAGAGCGATGCGGGCTGAGGTTCTGAGATGGTCCAGGTCCAGAGGGTGCCTGCCATTAGTCAAGGATTTCCATCTTCACCTTAGAGCACTGTTCTAGGGCACTGCATTTTGTAAAGACTGATCTGTCTAAAAGGTAGTAAATAGACTGCAGAGAGACAAGAGTGGATGTGGGGAGACCAGTTTGGTTACCACAGTTATCCAAGTGTGATCTTCCCTGAGTCACATCTCTGTCAAACACGGCGTCCAAGGAGATTAGTGTCAAGAACGAGGTGTTCAGTCATATCCCAGGCTGCTGAGGCCCCATGCAGGGTGAGCGCTGAAGCCCTGCCTTAGATCTCGCGCCGTATGGCCTCCCTAGTGACCTTGGCAAGAACTGTTTTCAGTGGACGGTGTTGGACAGAAATGAGAGTAGTTCAAACCAAGGTGGGGGCAGTGAAGGTGAAAGGAAGTGGACAAAGCTGAGAAATAGAAGGTAAAATTAGCAAGGCTTGATGTGCGGGTGTAGCTGGGGAGAGAGAACCAGATGTCGGGAACCACGTCCACTGTTCTGCTTATGCACCTGGTGGATGGTGTGTTTTTTCCCAAGACAGGCGAGACTGGAAAACAGGCATGGGGCCAGAAGGTCATGAGTGCCATCTGTACATGCTGATAGCACCTGTTGAGCCATCCAAGGAGAGATAACAAATTAGCTGATGGATGGTGTTTGGATCTCAGAAGAGAAGTCTGTTCACGGCTGAGTTTGAGAATCATCAGACTGTGCATCGTGATTGAAGCCAAAGGCTGAGGTTATTTAAGGAAAGAGGATAGAGTGGGAAGAGAGGATATTCCATGGCTGGACGTTGATGAAAGGCAACGTTTAGTGCCTGGTGGGGAAAGGATGGAGTGACAAAGAAGATTAAAAAGGAGAATATGGTCACATTGGAGTCCAAGAACAGGAGTGTTTGAAGAGGAAGGAGCTGCTCGGAGATCTGATATGCTAAAGGCCGAGAGTAGGTGAGTGGCCTTAGAGGAGGCTCTTTAGGGATGTGGTCAGGGCCGGAAGGGAGACTGGAGTGGTGTGAGGAGAGGGTGTGAGGAGATAAGACAGCACGTGTAAATGACGCTGACTCTTTAAAGAAAGTAATTATGAAATAGAGGAAACAGAGGAAAAAGGGAAGCAGGCTCAAGGGAGAGCTTGTGGGTTTTGTTTTGTTTTGTTTTTTAAATTGAAATGCTGACAGGGTTTAGGGTGACAGTGGGCAGACATGCACTGCGCCTTTGTCTTCCACATGCCGCCAAAGGGATAGAAAACAATCTATTAAAATTGGCCCTCGCTCTACCCGAGCACTGGGAATAATGTCTGTAAGGTAGTAGATGCTCAAAAATTTTCCCTTTATTAAATGAATGAGAGTGCATTTGTAACTGTGCTCTTAGGGTATCAGAAAATGTGAGGCCTTTGGAAGGTGGGAAAAGCAGGGATCAGGCTCACTAGGAAAGCTGAGAGCCAGCCAGCAGGAGAGGAGACCACAGCCAAGACCAGGGCCCCCTTTGTGGTGAAGCAGAGGAGCCTTGAGCTGACAGTAGATTTATTCAGGGAGATGCACACTCCATAGACAGAGTGCCGGCTATCTCAGCAGGTGCGAGAGGCCCCAGGATATGAGGTTACTAGTTTTTATGGGCTGGATCATTTCATATGCTAACAAGTGGGAGAATTATTCCAACTACTTGGGGGAAGCCAGAGATTTCCAGGAATTGGGCCCCCCACTCATTTTTTGGTGTTTTATGGTAAGCCTGGGAGCTGTCATGGCACCTGGGGAGTACCATTTAGCATGCTGATGTGTTACAGTGAGCATATGATGAGGCTCAAGGTTTCCTGGGAGTCAGATCTTCTGCCATCTTGGGCCTAGTTGGTTCTAACCTGTTTGTCATTCTTTCAGTGGCTGTGCCCTGCCTCCTTCCCCCCGTCTCATGATTAAGGTAGTGGATGGAGGGCCTGCCTGCTGAACCCTCATCCTCAGGGGCTGGAGGCAGGGCTGTTTGCTCCGGGTGAAAGGTCTGGTCGTTGCTCCCCGGGCAAAGTAGAGATAAACACTTGGATCCAAAATGATAAGTGGGCAGAGCCACGGGTAACTCAGAAGCTCCCCTACAGTCATGAAGAAAATAAAGGAAATTCAGCGCCACCCGGGAGTAAACACATTGCTGGATCCTGGTAACAAGGGCCTGTGGAGAACTTTACTTTTCCCCATTTTACAGGGAGGAACCGTATATAATCCATCTCATCGTCCGCTTTAGCCCATCTCCTCTGGCTAGAAGTGGCTGCCCCGTGATTTGAACCCAGGCCTGTTTCACTCCAGACCAAACACTTCCCCACTCTACTCTGTAACCTGCCGGTTCCCGGTGACTTAGCCCCAGAGGTTCAAGGATAAATTAGCCATTGTCTCTGCTCTTGCCTGGTATAGCCGGTGTTGTGTTATAATGGGAGTTACGCAGTGCTAAAGGATTATTTTTTTCTGTGTATTTTACAGTGTATGAGCCATCAAAAAGTGAACGGATAGAAAGTTCAGGTAAGGTTTCCCTCTCAGCAGGTGTTTCCTGCACGTCAGTTCCCCTTGTGTTTGTTAAAACAAGTATAATTTGTGAACAGAGATAAAATATAAGACATTCGCAAGTCATCAAGGAAGTAATGATAATGTTGACATATTTATTCCCTGTTTATGGTGCAGGGATAATACCAGCCTACTGATGTGTTCTTTGAATACAATTTAGAAAATAAAGTTGCTATTCTAGTGAGTTTTCTATAAGAAGCCCCAATCTAAAAGGATCCAAATTTAGGTCTCTGAACAGATACAAATTAATTTAAGCACCTAATCAAGGTGAGGTAATGCAAGATGTGTTTGCTTTTCTTTTTTTTCAGATAATGCTGTAGACGATTCAAACATAATTCTAGAAGGTAAGTTAATTTTATAGAAGTCATTTTACTTTTTTTTAATTAAACTTATGTTCATTTCTTCAACAAGTATTTAATGAGCACTTACTATTCACTATCTATACAGTGCTTGGGGGCCAGGAGGATGAGAGTGCATAATTCTGTAAACAGGCTAGCATTCTAGTGGCCTAAGAGATGATGAAGTAATTAAAGATCATGAAAAGTGCAGTGATGGAGACAAAACCAGGGTCATATAATAGAAAGTAACTTGTTAGAGTGAAGAGGGCTGCCCTAAATAGGAGGAGGTGGTCTTGTGAGGAATTATCCACGGGCAGAGATGAGTTGAAAGTCTAGTCCTTTATGTTGTTATTCAGCTGGGAAAAAAATTTTTTTTAAGTAAAGGGGTCGTTTCTGAAAAATAAAAATAGCAGCATATATCACATAGTGGTGTTCCGACATGACGTAGATTTCTGTAGGTCAAAGTAGTTTGCAAAGTTCTTTCCCATATTCTGTTTCTGTTGCTCATGAGGACACCAAAGAGGAATCCAGGCAAATGCCACTGTACTTACTTCACAAATGCAGGACTGAAAGGGGAGTGAGGTCCGGTGACTGGCGCCTAGTTCCAGGCTAAAAGTGGCTAAGCTAGTCTTCAACCCAGGCTGGGGGCCGGCAGTTGCCTCTGGGGTCCTTTTTTGTATTAGAAGTATGGTTGTTTTCCTACGACTTTTCAGGTGTTTTGCTAAGCCAGTCGAGGACACAGCAGAGACTCTAAAGGAATTCCTTGTGGTGGGTGGTGGGGCTCCAGACTCTGTACCTTCAGCCCAACCTGCAGTTTCTCTGTTCCTGCAGCGCTTGGGTGCACGTGAGAGGGAACTCACCATCTTCACGTGCCCACTGACCTTCTCTCCCCGTCTCCCCTTGTCTCGACTGGTTCTCCCCTTGTCTCGACTGGTTCCATCAATAAATACTTGGGTTCCCAAACCAGAAACCTAGGAGACAGCTCCTCTTCCTCTGTCTCTACAGCTAATCTCCAATCCTGTTGAATGGAGTACTTGAACATCTCTCAAATTCAGTCTTTTCTCTCTGTGGCCCTAGTGGTCTAGTTCCATCTCTCATCATCTTCCTGGGCAGTGGCAGTAGCCCTCTGGCTGGTCTTCTTAACTCCATACTTGTCCCCTACAAATTCACCTTTCACAAGGCTGTTAGGATGAACTCTTCAAAAGTATAAATCCGGCTATCTCAGTCCTGTCTGCAAACCCTTCCATTCGTCCCCATCTGCGTCAGGAAGGTTACTTACTGTTACAGGTAATAGAAAACCGAAGTTGAATTGACTTAAGCAATAAAGAGACAGATCAGTCAGGGCCTTGAAGGTCCTAGTAAGGACTTTGGATTATATTCTAAATACAGTGAGACTCTATGGAAATACGGAGATAGGGCATAATCTGATTTATGTTTTGCAAAATTGCTTCTACTCTTAGAGGATGGATTGGATGGAGCACGAATGGAAGCAGGGGCCGCCCCATTAGGAAGTTACTGTGCCCTGACCCTAGGAAGTGATTGTGGTGGCCTGGCGTAAGGTCACGGAGTGGAAATGGAGGGGGACGTTTCGAACTTGAGATGATTTTAGAATTTTAATTGACAAAACTTCCTGGTGGCTGTAAAGAGGACCTTTGGTTTGGTTTGAGTAACTGTTGGATGAGGGGGGCATTTACTGAGAAGAAGACTAGGATGTGGAAGAAACAGGTTTAGGGAAGAAAACCAAAGATTTCATATTAGACATGTTATGTTTGGGAATTATGGCAGATACCCAGGTGGAGGTACCAAGTAGGGGGTTGGATATGCCAGGGTGAACTAGGTAGGTGAGATCTGAGATACGTGTAAATGCTGGGAAGCCATCAGCATGAAGATGGTATTAACTCCAGTGGAAACGGATCAGATCATTTTGGAGGTGCGTGTGGAGAGAGTAGACCAGTAGCCCCAGGACCGAGCTCTAAGGAATCCCAGCATTGTGAGGTCTGATGGAGCGCACACAACCAGCCAGTGAGGCAGGAGGAAAACCAGCAGAGGAGAATGAGAAAGAGCGGAAGAAAAGAGAGTATGTTTCATGCTGCTGCCGTTGGAACGCCAGGGCTTGCAAAGCATCGACTGCATTTGGTATCATAGAGAATCTTGCTGATCTTAGCAAAGCTATTTGAGTCAAGTGGGGGGAGTGAGAGCCGTACTGAAGTGGGTTTAAAAAGTGCTGGAGTAAGAAAAAGTAGGCTGCATCAGTAGGCAAACCTTTCAGGTGGTGCTGATAGAATTCTTTTAAAAAAAATCCTCTTGCTGTGTCATTACCAGAATACTTTTCAGATAAGTATGTTAAATGTACATTTTGTCCAGAACGCATTTAGATAAAAATTTGTCTTGCAATAATAATGTCTCCCTTAGTATAACATCAGTGATGGAAATAGCAGTGGGAGTGATTCGTACTTTATGATGCACACGGTTTTTTTCAAATGTAAAATGACGAAAGTGAAAGAAATTCCGAGAAAGATATTGGTAAAGTTGGTAAAGGGCTAATATGTCTCTAGATTGCTGACAACTGAATAAACAGGTAGACCATCAACAAACCAGTCACAACAAAGAAAGGCCGTGAACGTTCACGGTACTGCCGCTAGAAGGAGGACGTTTTCCCGAATATTAACAGGGGTCAGGAGAATATGTGTGATATTTTTCTGTTTCTTTTGTACTTTTATGTAAAATATTTTCAAGTCTTCTATTTTGAGCATAGGTTACTCTTACCCTTAGAAGCCAATTAATGCAAGAATAAAATAATCAAAATACCTACATAGCTAATTTGAGTTTTAGAAAATGCTATTAAAAATGTCTCCTTTTGACCGAAGCTTGTTTCAAATCTTAAGGAGTAAGAGGAAAGCAGATACCGTCTTATCTGTAGATTAAGGTGATGTTAAATGGGTTGTTAGATATGAAGATATTAACACGTGATGTAATTTCATAGAGCAAATCAGATCAATGCATCATTCTACCGTTGGGTGTTGAGGCTCACAGTCTGTTTAGTTGTAAGTGGGTTGAAGTAGCCAGGGGGAAAGACTAGAAGTTAAAAGTTTGTATCCACATTTTTGACTAGTTTTAGAATATGTTATCTTGAATATTATTTTTCAAAAACTTTATGAGGGAGAGTGATGTATTTTTTACGATTCTACTTCCATTTTATTGTTCTGTGCTGTTAACAAGAATACAAGATGCTTTAAAAGTCTCTCCTCAGCTTTCTTATCAAGTCTCCTGCAAAACCATGGTGAAAACATAAGTTTTAGTTCATATCTCCTTTGCCAGACGGAGTTTTGAGGTTAGTCAGTTAGGCAGGTAATGTTTTAAAGCCTGTGGTTCAGAACAGTTGAGAAATAAATAACATTTTATGAAGTTACAGCTAATGTTTTCTTTGTTGTGATAGTGTAAAAACCTCCTGTTTTAGGATAATTGCACTCAAATCCCCCCACATTCTGTAAAAATCACCACCGTACCTCGAATGCCGGCAGTGTGTGTGTTGAGCACTGGTCCGCAGTGTGTAACGGGCCGTCCCTCTGTTACTTGTTGCAGAAACGCAGGCGCCCCCTGCAGAGGAGCACCAGGAAGTACCACCAGGTATGGCCTTTTGTTAGATGTCTTGCTTTTTCCTTTTATCTTGTTTAATTTAAAAGGGGCTGTTGATAGTCACTCTAGCTGTATCAGATAATTCTATGGAGAGTAAAGCTCCTGAGAGAGGGATTAATTAATACCTAAATTTAAAAGGGAAATTTTCTGTTTTGGTGCATTGAGCCAAAGTAACGGAAAATACACTTTAGATTCAGTCTAGTACATGTTAGTTGAGCTCGAATTTGAAGAGTATTTATGATCAAAGTATTGTATGATTTTTGCCATTGTAGCTGGTGATCATAGTAGAAGTTAGGGTGTTTTTTCCCCTTTTTTTGATTGACTGGCTGCTTGATGGAGGATGTGGACTCAGCATTGCCTTCAGATGAAAGTTGAATAGTGCGTAAATCTGCTCCATTGCTCCTCCTCCTCCCCGTTCCCCATCTTCCCTGAGAGCATCCTCAGTGCCTCACGGCGATCCAGGCTGCTTAGAACTTGTCCGTGTCCCGCAGTCCCTCCCGCCAGCCCAGCGGGTGACACCCACTTCTTTGCTTTTTCCTGCCGTCCCACACCTGTTCCTCTCATCATCAGTGCTTTTAAAGAATGAGAACAGCATTTCAATCAAGGCCTGTGCTTTCAAATACATTTTAGAGATGACATAACTATGCCTGCAATTGGAAGTTAACGTCTAGACCTCTTGTTCTCAAAATGGGGAAAAAATGTTTTATTCAGAGAGGATTTTCAAGCAACTCTTTCCCAAGTGTATTTCTCCTTGTTTCTATGTTTTATTTGCATTTTTTTCCTTTTTGTGTCATTTATTGGTTCAGTTTTTACTCGTGCCTGCCAAATTTATTGAAACACTAAATTTCAAGAGAACAAAGCCTTGTATAATCAAAGACTATTTTTAGTTACACCACTGCTTGTGTTTGCTCATTTAATGGTTGGGACGTTCTAGGTTTTGACAGTTGTCACACCGTGTACATTTATAATAACACATACAAATGTTGAAGGGAACTGTGTTGTTAGGATTATATGAATGAGAAAAGAAATCCATGGAGACACTGATCTTTTAAATGATGGCTGCTGGGCATACATGTGTATTTTGTGTTTAAAAAAGATGCTCAACTTTCACGAAGAGATAGAATTTTAAAATTTGTGTGTCTCAGTGTATGCACGTATTTCCTCTCTATATATTCCAGCTTTAATAAATCTGGAATATTTGGCTGTTACCCATTTCAGGAGTGTTTGGACAATTGAATCTTGAGAAGGAAGAAAAATGTGTGTCTCACACTGGATATAATTGTGGACTCATTCTAAATTTCTTTCTCAGCAAAGTTGTACATCTTTTACCTCCGATCGCTTTGGCTCACTTTAATAAATGATTACAGGGGGAAAAAAAAGACACTCAGAGCAAGGAAGGTTGATGTTTTTGTCTTACTTTTGTAATTTCCTCTTCTCTGATGAGCGATGCTTCACAGAGTGCCTTCTTTCTAATCTGAGGATGCAGGGCAGGTCACTGAATTCACATTTTGATTGGCATCCGTTCCTTTAAAGAAAATTGTTTTATGAGTATTCCTCAAAATAACGAGTTTCTACAACATTGGCTTTTTTTTTCTAGTTACAGTTCATATTTTTTAATATTGACCTGACTTTAATTGCAGGTATGAAATGTAATCTTTTCTAACCCAAAAGTTCTATGTTTTATAAATGAAGCCTAAGAATTTCCTTGGAACATAAATATAAAATACTAAGTGGTTGGCGGCTGGAATAAGGCCCTTTTTTTGGTGAGATATTTACCAGCCCTAGTAGATGAAAGGGAAGATTTGGTTCATAGGCACACTTCCTGCCACATAAGAGGCTTTATTAAGCATTATGTATGTAGTGCTCTTCCAGACACACTCCTGAATTAGCTCACTTAATATTTCCAGGAGCCCAAGAGATAGACATGCTGTCAGCTCCATTCTACAGATGAGAAAACTGAGGCCCAGCAAAGCAAAGTAACCTGCCCAGAGCTGACAAGTGGTAGATTCTTGCCTTCTGGCTCCAGAGTTCACTCTCTCAGCTGCTGTGCTCGAGGGTATTTTACACAAAGGCCTCGGAACTGATGAGTTCTGAGGGCTGTTTTGGTGAAAGGAGAGAGTAGATACTCTCAGGCCTCTTTCTCTTAATATGCATTAGTACTTCATTTAAGACTCAGAAGTGTTGAAGATTCATTATAATTCATTGTGGAAGAGTAAGTTGCCCAATAGTTTAAATTTTGCCATCTTTTGTTTCTATTTGTGAATTTATAAGTGCTTTGCAGGTGTGCTTTTGGTAAGGATGTTAAGGTCCTGAGAACTGATCATTCTCATAGTAGAAGTCAGTCATTTTGAACGCCAGATTTATTTTAAATTGATTTTGGAACCTCTGCTCCTTTAGTGGGTTTTCACCTTTGTCCTCGAAGTCGTAGTTTTACTTGAAATCATGCAGCACATTTCTAGCAGTTGGATAACAGAAGTATACATTGCACAAACTGGGTGGTTTATGAAGGAATCACTTAGGAAACTCATCAGAGTAAAATTTCCCACCAAACAGTACTTTTAGGCCATTTGACTAGCTGGTTCCTCTAAGAATTTTTGTGTCATGCAGTGCCCAAAGAAAAGTGAATACTATGTTCTGTGACCATAATCATCTTATTCAAAATGGCGACACGCGAGCGCCTGTGTTTCTGGGTGAGTCGCTGCTCTTGTCTCTGAAAGTAGCGATGACAGTTGTAACTCACCCCACCCTTGAATGTTCTAGCCAGGGGGTGATGGCTTCACTCGGGTGTGTCCGTCCAGAACTGTCACTCAGACCTCCCCTGTCGACCAGTAACACTGACCAATGAAGGCCCACCACCAGCTTTAGGCTGGCAGCAATAGGGGTCTTCGCTTATGGCAGTAAGTGCCTGATATGCAGATTATTGTTCATGATTTGATCATTTATTCACGAAATCCATTAGGAAGCAGCTACAGTGGAGCAGGCTCTGCACTGGGCAGCGAGGATACACAGTGAACAATTCATTGTCTGCCTTGTTGCGGTTCACAGATCTGTGGGTGGACAGCTGAGTCCAACAACCAGCACGGTGTCGTTCCCTTCTCAGAGTGGGGTACAGGGCAGCACACGGAGGGGGACAACTAACCCAGCTTCAGGGGCCAGGGGTGCAGGGAGTGGGGGAAGGTCTCCCACGTGTCATGCTAGAGCTGAGCTTCGAGGGGCTGCTCGAAGTGACAGGAGCTGGCGAGTGGGAAGCGGGGGAGCAAGTGTGTGCGCAGCAAAGACCAAGACGGTGCGCCACTTAAGGGTGTAAGAAGACAAGGTGGATAGGTAGGCAGGTGGCACTTCTGGGAGAGTCCCCTCAAGGATGTTTGAAAATTTGAATCTGGGCCTAGAAGTGATAGGAAGGCACTGAAAAATTCCAACAGAGGAGTCACATGATCAGATCCAGATTTGAAAAGAGCAGTCCTGTGAGGAGGTGGAGACCAGTGAGGGGCAGGTGTGTTCATCGAAGCAGAAGTGGTGGGAGCGTGACCTGTGATAAGAAGGATGCAGAGCGTGCCCGTGGTAGAGAGGATGCAGAGCCAGGATTGATTTCTTGGACGTTGGCGTTGGAAGTAATTTGGTGGGAGAGGGGGCGGGCTGAGGGAGAAGAGGCCAGGACGATTCCCGTGTTTCTGGCTTGAATGAATGAATGAATGATGGAACCTTAATGGAGATGCCGAAGGCAGGGTGAGTGGAGACCGACTGGCCTGATTTTGGAGATGCTGGGTTTGCAGCTGGGTGAACCACTTCTGAGTGGAGACTTCTACACATATTCAGGGGCACATGTTTGGGTCCTTTAAAATCGTAACTGAGCTCTTAGCGTATTTGCCTTGTCATCAGTTAACCATCATTACACTTTGAACAAGTCCCCATCGTCTTGAGGATTTTTGGTCGCACAGGTTACAGAAATGCTTATTTCTTACAGTCCAGCTAACTGGTAAATTCGAGGAGAACCTGAAATCAAACCCATGTTTTTAAAACTTTATTTTGGGGTGTAATCTACACACAGGGAAGTGCTCAGCTGTTGAGGGTACACTTTAATGAACTTGGACACGTGATACATCCTTATACCCACTACAGAGAGTTCTTCCAGCCCCCAGAAATCTCTCCTTCTCCCCCCTCAGTAACGTCCCCACCTAAGGTAACTCCCCTCCTGAGCTGTGTCATCGCAGATTGCTTTGCCTGCTTTTGAATTTGATTAAATAGAACCACGAGTAAACACACACAAATGCATATACGCTTGTTTTGTGACTGGTTTCTGTTGCTCACCATCATGACTGTTTTATCCACTTTGATAGGTATAGTACTTGGTCTTATTCATTGCTGTTTTTACTATAAATATACTCTATTTTTAAAATTCCATTCTACATTGATGGCTGTAGTGACTGTTTCTAGTTTAGGGCTATTATGAAGAAAGCTGCTGTGAGTTTTTCTATACATGTCTTTTGGTGGACGTAAACGCTCATTTCAGTTGGATATGTATTCAAGTATGCATACAGTTTCCAGTTATTTCTCATTAGCACCAAATAATTCTGCTTATATAAAAATTTCTGGTTACACATACACACACACATGTAGAAAGAAGATGGAAGGAAGGAAGGAAGGATGGAAGGAAGGAAAGATGGGTCAATCATAATCCAGCTTTAGAAATTATATCAAGATTTGGCCAGGCCTTTATGTGCACAAGCTCCTTTTTACTCTAATTGTAACATCGATCCGATGCTGTGATAATAAAATAAACCAGGTACTGAAGTTTGGAATAAGAAAGTATTTATAAAAAGTTGGACAGGAATGAATTTTGCTTTTAAAACACTGTATACCTTCTTTTTTAACCAGGCACTTACATATCAGCAATCACATTAGAATTGACATGAGATTATTTAAAATAATATATTCTAACTGCAACTTACAGTATCCTGTTGCTGTGCTGAAAATCCATCCTATATTTGTGTTTCAAATACCGTACTAGATTTATTCCCCATCTATTGCATTTCTTTTTAATACAGTGAGTGAAAACATTGATGGGAGAAAGAAATTTAGTGCTTGTATTTCTCAGAAGCCTGAAATTCTTAAATTCGGTTGTAACTCTCAGACGCTCTAAAGAACTTCAGATTTTCATTAGCTTTGCAAGTAACCCCCCAGGAACTTCTCTAGATATTCGTCATTCTATTAAGTTCATCATTCTATTAAGCAGGTTGCTCTTAAAAACAGCAACAACACAAAAGCAAAAAAGATTTACTTCGGTTGGCGGGGTTTTTTTTTTAATAAGTAGAGTAAAAATGAAGCAATTTCACAGTCTATGTCTAGTTGGTCCTTTAATTTAGATTTCCCCTTATTTTTGCAGATACTTAAAGCTTCAAAAAGACTGCCCCTACCACCACAGGAGGACCAGCTTACCCATACGCTCCAAAAGATGGCTGTGATAGATCTTGTGAAGTAATTACTGAGCAGACCAAGATCTTTGGGAATGAACACTAAAGATGTTTTGAATGAATCATAGTCCACTGGCATTTTAGTGTATTTTTTTTTTTAGAAACAAAAAATCACATGTAATGTTACATTCCTGCATGTCCTTTTTTTGATAGCCTTAGCGGATCTGTTGGATTTCTTTCCTTTTTCGTTCTGTGACACAGCTTTTTAGTCTTACCTGGATTTATGTGTTTTTCAGACAATACTTAATAATCATATTGATGATGTAGCAGCAATTGTCATGGCAGGGTTTTGATATATTTTATCAGTAATTAACACTAACTATGTGAGCTGACTTGTATGAACTGCGTTAAACACGAGCTAAAGCCACTAAGAGTGCCTTGTCTGAGCGCTCTTAGAAACACTCATAGGAGTCATCATTAGCTGTGAAGACCGGAGTTGTATATACCTGCACTGATCTTTATAAAAAAAACTCCTACACTAGCTTCGAGTATTCAGGGTAAAACTCAAAGTTGAGATTCCTGTAGCTTTTAGCTTATTAATTAGAAAAAATGTAATATTTCAATAAAAGCTTAAATTATCGTGGTTAATTTATTTTTCAAACTAAGGGGGGAAACATTAAAATTCCTTGCTAGGATGTAGGGAAAAGGAATGGCCTGTTACATCATGTGAAAATGCTTTTGGCTGCCTGGGATTGCTCGCAGAATAGCTGTATCCAGTCTGTTTGTTTAAATTTTAGAAAATCTCTTACCAGTGACTGGTGTGTAAATTGAAGGTGGTTCTGCTTTGGGCTAATTAAGCGATGCCGGCACAACACTGAAGACTGCTCCCTGCTCTTACTGCATCAACTCAACATCGCCTCTGGCGGGGTGACGCAGGGTGTGTGAAAAGTGCTCACAGAGCCAGGGACCTGCTGCTGCCTGACGTCTGAGCCTTTTCCTTTCCACACTGAAGGGGTTCTTCTGTTTTTAATGTGGCTTATCTGTGGCTTGAAAATAGTTGCTGTGATGAAAATACTCATTTGTTAGGAAAAAGGGTAGCTACACTCTCATTTTGAAAGGACCATGAGCTAAAAAAAAACCCTCAGAAGTGGTTTCATTGACATGCCGGGAGGAACTCTTGATTGTGTTCACATTGTTTTAAGATAAAGTGACGTTTTTCCTGCTTTTAGGGTTAAAAATCAAAGAGATTTTGTATTTTTATCTTATAGATCATAGATATAATGTAGAGAGTTATGCTGAACCAATGTGTAGTGAACTCCTAAGTAACGCGTTAGTTAAAAAAGAAAAAAAAAGCAATAATTTTCTAAAGCTGTGATATGGGTAATACAGAGTTGCTACTCAGAATCTAATGAAGCTCTTACTTCATTTTGTGAATTATAGAACACTTCTTTTTATAAAGCCATATTTTTTTAGGGAAACTTAGGAGTGACATAGAACTGATAAATGAATAAAATAAATTTTACTGGATTTTTGTATAGAATCATCTCTAGACTTCTGGACATTGAGGATTCATTATGCTGTGGTCAACTTCAGATACTTTTAGTTCCAAATATCTGAATTAATAAGCCTTGTCTTTACAAATAAATGCCCAGCTGGGCAACATCAATGGATTTTCTAAAAGTGATGTCAGTGTCTTCTGTTTAATGTTACTTCAGTGCAATAAAATGCCGAGGAGTTCTTCTCTACGTTGTCATTATTTGGAGGTGTATTTTTTTGTTTTGTTGCATAACAAAATTTGTTCATTTTGTGCTTTCTAGTAGTTTCAAATATTGCAGCATTTCTGATGACTCAAATCACAAAGGGGTGACTTCAAGCCCTTTCTTAACCTGTCTCTAATAGGTACTGTTTATTTATTTTGTTTAACGTTTACTGCTCTGCTACCTTTTCGGGGGCAGGATTACAGTGGAAGGCCCCCTGCGTCCATCCTGTTTAGGTTTCTGTCCAGCACCTGGAAGTTCTGACAGTTCCACCCCTCTCCCCTGGACCCCCTGCCACTTTCGCAGCCTCAGCTTCTCCTTTGCATGAAGAAGGAGATGAGACCTTCTGCAGAGGGTGTCAGGAGCCAAGAGACATGCCGCGTGCTTGGCAGCACTCCTGCCTCACTTCCTCTCCCCAGGGCCTCAGAGGAGGAAGACACTTGCCTGATGATGAAAATCCCCTCCTTGCATCAGGAGCCTGCTTCAGATTGACTTCCCACCTCCACAAAGTGAAATCTTTAATATGAATGAATGTGGGAGAGGGGATCCAAAACTCGGAATGACCATGACTGCACCCCTGATCCCACCTGCGTGGCACCCACACCCTCTCACGTCCACTGTGGTGAGAGGATGGAATCTGATATTTTAATCAATCTCCCAAACTCTGTCCCATCCCCACTGCTATACACACGTACACACATGTTCCCAGAAATACTCAAAAGACTAGAGAAGTACTACTGGGACTACTGGTCTACCTTGAAAATCGACTAGTTCCTAATCTATATTCAACAATAGGCCAGACATGAGGTTATAAATGCAGAAATGTACACATGATCAGGTCACATGCTGTTGATTTCTGTCGCACAGTGGATGTTGTTTGGCTGGTCCAGGTTCTTGGTGGATTTCACTGTGGTTGGCAGCCCATATTTGTGAGAGAGACACTAACTCTGATTAACTTAGTGAGCGGCTGACACAGGTGGGCTCTCGGTCCCACCCTGGCTCTCAGCAGGTGAGCTAGGGCACACCTGGGCTCGGTGCTGGCATCCCCAGTGGGTCACTTGTGGATGTGTGGAGTCCTTGAAGATGAGGCTAGAGTTCACAGTAGCGTGGTACGCTGTGTTCCTTTAAAGCACACGGTGCCTATTATAAAGTAGTATATGGTTTTTAGGAGACAATAAAAATACTGGATATGCTTTGAGTACAGCTTCTCCAGACTCAGTTTGTAGCCATAAAGGCACTTACTGTTGGTGGAGATGAACCCCATCGCTTCTTATAGACAAGAACACTCAGCCTGGTGCCTGATTCCTGCTTATTGCTCAGTGACGTTTATATGTAACTCAGATTCTGAATATTTCATAACAAATTGCATAGGTAAAGAATTCAGGATTTAGGAAAGCTGAATTGTTTGCTCAGAAATTTTTTGTAAACTGTATTTATTTGAATTCATGCAAAGATAGTCCTATATTCTGAGATTCTGAACGGTGACTCTTATGGTACTTAACTTTGTTTTGTCTTTACTTTTCAGAAACAAATAGAAAAACAGATGATCCAGAAAAAAAAGAAAAAGGTGAGATGATCAAATCAACCGCCTTTTAAGTATACGTGGGGAAAAGTTATACTACCCATAAAAAGCATGACTTTATTTCACATCAGTGGTTAAATTGCCAGTGGGCTTATGATTTCAATGATTTTATCAACAGACATTAACTTTCTACACAAACATTAAGTGCTAAGTCTCTGGAGAGACCTTGGCTTCTAACCCTAGTTTTGCAGTTCACTACATGCGTGTCTTGAGAATTACTTAGTCTGTGCCTCAGTTTCCTCTTCTGTGATACAGGAGTAATAATGATAGTCCTAACTTCTAGAAACCGTAAGACTTGTTTCCACAATAGTAATTAAGTGAAAATGTATGTAAAGTGCTTACACAGTATCTAGCAGAGGAAGAGCACTTCCGAAATGTTAAAAATTACTAATTGTCACCCATGTTGACAACTACGCGAAGTCCAGAGATCCAAAGATTGCTAGAATATGTTCTTTTTGCAAGGAACTCTGAATTACTGGAAAGGCAGACGTGCAGTTACACCCATGTAAAACGTATCATCTCTGCCTTCCAAGAATTGATGACAGAGGCACTCTAATGAATTTAGGAACCCAGTAGATTTTTAATTCAATTCTCACAAAGGTTCCTAAACTTAGAGGAGCTATTTTTAAAGTTAAATCTGTAAAATTTATGTGGATGATCATAGCATAGTGGTTATACTTTAAGTATTAGTTGAATGATAAAATCTTCAGTGATTAAACATTATTAGAGTTTCAGGAGCGGCTTTATTTTGTAGTGATAAAAGCAGTGTTTACACTGAAAAGATACAGTCCACATAAGGTACAAGGTCTTGCTCTGTGCGAACACTATGGGAACACGTGGAGTTACTGGCCTCTGGCCATAATTTCACAGCCCTTAGGCTGGGAACAGGCATTTAGTTCATGCGGTTTTTTTTTTTTTTCTAACTAGCTGTTTATTTTTTATTAAAGTAATACACAGATTTAGTTTTTTTTAACTTTTCTAATAATCATATCAAACTTAATAGGTATAAAATAGGAGTCTGACCTTCCCCTCAAAACACAGTCCTCCTACGAACCTTCTCTTTCCTGCCTCCCTGTTGTCCCATCAGCAAACCCTGAGCCCGCTCTTCAGAGTGGATCTCGAATCCAGCTCCTTCCTGCTACCTTCCTCCTCTGCCACCCAGGTTGCAGCCACCACCATCTCTCCTGATTATTCCACATGCTTCCCAACTGGTCTTCCTTTGGCTTTAGAATCTTTCTCAATTCAGTGGCCACGGAGACCGTTTTAAAACTTAGGTCATATCACCTTGTTCAGATGCCTCCAGCATCTTCGTTTCTTCCTCAGAGTAAAACCAAAGTTCTTTGCAGGGGTTTACAAGGCCTCCGCCGACGTGTTCTCACTTCTCCCTTCTCTGCTGGTTTCCTCCCTGACCGCCCGTCCTGTGACTCTCTCTTTCCTGGTCTTGACTCCAGCCTCGCTGGCATCCCTGCCAGGCACACCCAGGACTCAGGGCCTTGGCGCTGGCCACTCCCTGGGGCCAAGTGTTCTCCCGATGCCCACACAGCTTGCTCCTTCAGCCTTACCTCAACTGTTGCCCTCTCAGGGGGCCTCCCTCCCCATCTAATTTCAGATTGCAGTGGGCTCTCTCTCCAGGGGCTTCAGGTCCTCCCCCTGTGCTGCCCGGCACCTTCCGCTGCCCGGCACCCTCCGCACAGCTTTATCCTCTGGGAGTTCTGAGCCTGAAGCGAGTTTTCCAGTGCATGGGAGGTGGGCTCCTTGGCTATTTCTTCATGGGACCAGTAGAGAGGATCTCCTGCAGCTCCCTGCTTCTCACTCTCCATCACACAGAGGGAAGGGGAAATGTCCCACTTCTGGAATATGCAGAGGGAAAAATGGAATGTCTTAAGAGTCAGATTTTAATTTCATAATAATAGAAATGGAGATTTTTTTTTAATGGTAATTGTAAATTCGTCTCAGGCTGAGCTATTCGGTTGCCTAATTTTCTACTCTTGTGTTACCCCCTTAAGTGTGTTGGTGAAGAGCTACAGGTGAGAGAAGGAAGGTTTTGTTTTTACTTAGAATTAATAATTCTGTGATCCCTTTCTTTTAGAGAATCAGGTTTAGTTTATTTTGACAGAGTCATGGTTTTGGAACAGGGCTAATTCCAAACGAATGCCATTAGGAAATGCTAGCTTCTTAAATTGAATCAGATTATTTACATGTTTTGGCCACAATTGCTATGTCAGTTTCTCCCCACTGGATGTCACCTTTGTCCACCTAGTCCGTGTTCCGCAACCACAGAGTGGGACTGACTGTGAGCTGCAAAGTAATGCAGTGGAAAAACGGCTTGCTAGATGTTCATTTCAGACAATTATTTTTATTTATCCATTTATTCAGTACACACTGAGTACCTGCTATGTGCCAGGCCCTATTTTAGGCACTGGAGCCAAAACGTTCAGTAAAAGCAAAGTCCCAGTTCTCATGATGCTCATAACTTAAAAATTACAGACCCCCCCATACATATACACTTTTTATATTTTAGTGTATGTGTTGGGGGAGATACGTAATTTTTAAAAAAATAGAAGAAGTATGAAAATATGAAAGTATGAATATGAAACAGGAGCAGAGTACAGAGAATGACAGTGGGCGGGCGTGTTGCTCTGTTGTTGGGCCTCCCGGACAGTGACATGTGGAGACGCAAGGTGGAAGGGAGCGAGCCGAGCAGCCAGCTGGGAGAGCTGAGTTCCAGGAGTGGAAAGCATGTTCATAGTCCTCGGGGGAGGTGCGCTTCGCGCATGTGAGGATCAGTGAGGAGGCCAGTGTGGCCGGTGAGGACAGTGAGGGGAGAGAGGAAGGGTGAGATTAGAGGGGTTTCTAGGGTCTGAATCTCATAGGGCTTTGAATATTGTCTTGTGAGAGGGGAAGCTGTTGGGAGATTCTGAGAAGAAGATTGATAGGATCTGTTTTATGTTTTGAAAGGCCCATTCTGGATCTAGGGATGCAAGATTGCAAGCAGTGGGCCCACTTAGAAGATGACAACAGTAGTTCAGGCGAGGGATGTTGGCGACAGGATTAGGATGTGGGGTAGACATGGTGCGTGGCGGTTGGACCCTGCATATACTCGCACGTGAGTTCTGTAGGATTTGCTAATGGCTAGGAGACGGGGCAGGAGAGAAGGAGGGGAGTCAAAAATTACTCAAAGCTTCTTAAAAAAGTGTGCTTTAACAAATTCATTGAAGGTAAAAGTATGCAATGTGTTACTAATTTAATACATATCAAATGTCAGTGATTCACTGAGGATTTGTGAGCCTTTAAAGAAATTTGAGGAACAACAGAATATCCATGCCTGCAAAAGGGGTATGTGCTTTTGCTTCTGTGTGTATATCTGTGTGTGTGTTAGATAAAATCGCATTCGGATCAGGGACTTTTCCTGAAGTTCTCCTTTGATTGAGACTAATATCTAATACCCATTATACCATTCATTACAACTGAGGATATGCTTAAACTATATTTTTGTGAATGTCTTTAAGAAGTCATTTAAAGATTTCCTGGTTACTATTTGTATTCTTTTAAGAAGTAAATATCAGTGCCCCAGCAAAACACCAGATGGCACTAGAAAGCAAGCCACACTTAAACACTAACAATTGACGTCTGTAATCTGGCTTAGAGGAAAGGCTGAGATGGCTGTGTTATTGTCCTTAAATCAGCATGATGCAACTGGTACCTGGTATGCTTGCTTCTGAGTTTTCTGTGATCAGGAGGAAAATAGAGAGAGAACCCACAAGGGCAACGATCAAGCCTCATTAAGAAGTCTTCGTGTTTTTTAAGTATACATATCTCTATGCAGTTTTTCCTGGGATTCTTCATAACCATTTATAACATATTTGAGCAAAAACAGAGTAAAAACTAGGCTCCTTAGGACAGCACATAAAGCCTCTCAGGACCTGGCTTCTGCTTATGGCTTTCCTCTGTTCAAAATGCTCTTCCTTGCCTCCTCACTTTACAATCACAAACTCCTGTTCCCTAGAATTGAGCGTAGAGATGACCTCTGCCAGGAAGCCTTCCCTGACTACACCCCCATCTCCTCCCCAAGACCAGAAGATGTGCTTGTCCTCTCTGTTCCCAAGGAATACTGTGTTTCAGATTTTTAGCACATGGTTTGAGTTTGCCCCATAATTTTTCATTTAAAAAACACTTCTTAAAGGTGGGAACTGTGACCTGCCCCACTCTACTCCCAGCCTAGTATTAGTTAAGGTTCTCCAGAGAAATAGAGCCAGTCGGGTGTGTGTGTGTGTGTGTGTGTGTGTGTGTGTGTGTGTGTGTGTGTGTGTGGAGAGACAGAGAGAGGCAGAGAGAGACACAGACACAGAGAGATGTATCTTAAGGAATTGGCTCATGACGCTGTGGAGGCAGTCAGTCTAACATCTGCAGAGCAGGCAGGCAAGCTGAAGACCCAGGAAAGAGTTGGTGTTGCAGCTCAAGGCCCAGGGCATTCTGGAGGCGGAATTCCCTCTACCCTGTAGGGGCAAGGCTGTCAGTCTTTTTCTTTAGGTCTTCAGCTGTTTGGATGAAGCCCACTAACATTATGAAGAATGATCTGCTTTACTCAACGTCTACTGATTGAAATGTTAGTCTCATCAAAAAAAATCTTCTCATCTAAAAAAATACATTCACAGCCACATCCAGACATGTTAGACCAAATATCTGGGTACCATGGCCTACTTAAGCTGATGCATAAAATTAACCATTCTGTCTGTCCAATGGCAACTAACCATTACATAGGAGCTGAATAAATAGTTGTAGTATGAAAAATGTGGATACTTCCATTGCCTGTAATTGCCTTTTCATCTGATGGTGAAAATATGAGATGCAAAGAGCCAAAACAGAGGACAAGAAGGTTTATAAACAGAATATCCAAGTTTGAATGAACGTTTAAGTGTCTACAATGTACTACATTTCAAGTTATCTTCACGTAGGTTCTCATTTAATCCTTAGCAAAAAATCTTGTAAATTAAGTATTTTTTAGCCATTGTTTCAATTTTTTTCTTCTTTCTCCATGACTTCTGGTACTCCAGTTAATTAGCTAATTAGTTAATTAATTAATTTGTTAGACTGTATGATTCTGTCCCAGAGTTTTTGAAACTTTGTTAATTTTTTTTTCCCTTTGTTAAGTGTTCCTTCCTGTATTGAATAATTTCTCTTCTTCTATCTTAAAGTTCAGTGATTGCTTCTTTTGCCATTTCAAATTTGCTGTTGAGTCCATCTGGCAAAATTTTCATTCCAGCTCCTGTTCTTTTCAGCTCTAGATTTCTGATTTCTTCTTTTTTTAATAGTTTCAGTTTCACTGTTAAAATTGCATATCTGTTCAATCATTCATACCTTGTTTTTCTTTAATTCTTTGTACTCATTTATAATCCCTGATTGGAAGTGTTTTTCTAATACACCTGGTATCTGGGCACGCTCAAAGGCAGTTGCTGTTGACTACTTTTTTTTTTCCTGATTATAGGTCAAGAGATTCCTGTTTCTTTGCATGTCTAGCAATTTTTGGTCAAAAGCTGGATGGTGTATATATTGTAGCAACTCTGGAATTTGTTTTGTTTTTAGGTGGGGGGACTGTTGGTGTCTAATACACAGTTAATTTGCCTGGACTCAAACTGAAAAATCTGTCTCCCCTGCAGTGTGAAGCAGCTACTGCCTCTGCTTAGTTTTTTTTTTTGGCTTCCAGCTGCTGTTTTTAAGTCTAGCCTTCTGGTGGGTGGGGGGTGGAGGTGCCCTGTGCCCGGGTGGTTTAGTGGTCTGCCGAAGATTTAGGCAGAATTCATTCAAAGTTTGGGGCTGGCTTCTGGGATTCCCCATCTAAGCTTCCGGTTGCTTTGTCAGCCCCAACTTATGCTCAAGTTACACCTCCAACAAGTAGGGTGTCTATTTTCTGCAGTTCAGACTGTGTGTGTATTGAGAATTGTATTCAGGCGAAACACAGGAGACTCCCACATTTCACCAGGAGCAGTTCTGTTTTTCGAAGGTCAATTTCTGCAGCAGTTTGCCTTCATGAAGGTCCCTGGTGATTCTTACCTCCCCTTCATGCCCCTGTGGAGTCCTCTCGTCACTGAATAGAGCTAACCTGTGTGACCAGTAGGGCATTGCAGAAATGACAGCATGACTTCCAAGGCTAGGGCATGAGGGACATCGTTCTCCTTTGGATACGTGCTCTGGGGGAAGTCAGCTGCCCTGTTGCGAGAATACACAGCAACCCTTCAGGCAGGTGTGTGTAGCAAGGAACGTGTCTAAGATAATAAACATTTACGGTTGTTGTAAGTTGCTGAGTTTGGAGGTAGTTTGTTTTGCAGTCATGTTTAACAAATCCATCCTCTTCAAGTTTCTGCTTGCTTTTTTACCAGCCTCCCTGGGGCTACCCATGGAGACGGAAACTTATCAGTCAGCCAGGGGTTTGAGCAGAGTTTACTAGCAAGATCTCAGCCTTTTTGTGGCTCTCCTGCTTCCAAAATTTCTCCTTTAAATTTCTGTCTACTCTGTTGCTCTGAATGATGTCATCTGCTCCTTCTGGTAAGATCACTTTCTGACTTGGGGTGGTTGGTGAGTGCTCCACGCAAGAAAACTGCAAACTCACCATTCTTACCCAATGTAGAGAGAGTCTTTCAAGAATGAACTCTTCGATTTTTCAGTTTCCGCCTGTCTTTGGTCATTTTCCTGTGCCTTCAAATAGCTGTTTTAATGTTTCAGTGATATTTCATACGAATACTAACACTCTGAATACTGGAGAAGGTGGCTGTCTCACATTTGTAAGCCATTCTGGATTCCCTTACTGTGAGCTGCCCATTCATATTTTTAAAAATTTTTCTTGTTGATTTTCAGTGGCCTTATTTGTATTGCTGACATTAACCCCTTGTTGGGTTTTGTATTATCAAAACATCTTTCCAATTGGTTTTAAATCTATTAACTTCATGTACAGTGCCTTACAGGTACATAAATGGTTGGAATAAATGAATGTATGAGTGAATACATAAGAGAATGGTGTTCTCTGGTCTTTTTTGATCCTTTGAACAGGTCTAACAATATTTCCTTGTTTTCATATATTTTTCTATTATAAAATAATAAAATATGTACAAAAACATTGGACAATCTTGATTCACATGGCTTTGGCTTGGGAAGGGTAAAGCATGGTACTTCACTCAAACAGTTTATTCATTATCTTATTGAGATAAGAACAGTAGTACTTGGCTATGGTGACACCTGTGATCAAGCTTCAATTATTTGGTCTCTGAGGGTCGTTTCCATTGGTGCACATGGGCTTGACCAGGTCATCACTGCCTTGAACTTAATTCCTGCATGGTCAGTGTATGTAGATCTTCTGTCTTTTAGCTGCCCATTGGAGGCTTTGGTTCATCATCTTCAGCAGTAAAACACTATATATTTTTCATTATTAGTACCAAGAGCCCGCTTGGATGTAGGCTCGTGGTTCAGTTCAGGCCACCCCACTATGGCTTTGTAATTTTCCCATATTGTAGAAGAGCAACGTAGCAAGGGCACACTTAAACCAACTCGGGGAAGAGCTTTGAAAAAAACAATCTCCCTCCCACCCTTGCAGCTGTGAAAAGAGGTTATGAGATAACTGCTGTTGCAGATTTATTACAGTCATTACATCCAACAGCGGCAGTATTTGTAGTGGGTCCTAAAATACACCAGCAGTTATTGTCTGATTACTTCTACAGATAAGTTAATAATAGGAGATTTTGACTCTTATACAAGTCTGATTTAGAGAGAAGTTTAATTACACCAATTTTAGTGATTTAAATAAGCTCAGCATATATTACCAATCTCATCAAGTGTAGTAAAGGTTTGTAGTTGTGTTGAAATACACATGTGCTTTGTTTTTATTTTTCACTTCGTGATTTTTAACTTTACTGCAGTTTGAGTGATAATTCAGGGCACCTGTTTCCGCCAGAGTGCATCTTCAGTCAAATACACCACAGGACAATAATAGCAAATTCTTTGTTATCATTAAAATTCCATTCTAAAGTTTCCCGTTGAGCATTCAACATTTTATAACTGTAAGTTCTCTAATAATTGTGACAGCATGAACAGGGAAGTTAAATAGGTTTTTTAAGAAAAAGACTCAGATATTAGTGTGTTTTGAAATTATCATTAGGATCTAAATTTTCTTTTAATTGATGGGAAATGTGACCCTGTCTTCAAAGCAGAATAATCCACTTTATTCTGTATTAACACGTTGTCTGTTTGTACACTGAAGCAAATTAAAGAGTACATTAGCCACATATGCCCGAGCTAGCTGAAAATTTCCAAAAATGTGCCGTAAAAAGACAATGCTGTTGGTAGTTGAATATGTTCATTTATTTCAACAGGTGGAAAGTGGATTAGTTTGAAAATGCATTACTGAAAATTATCTCTGATTACAGAGCTCTTCCCCATGGCATTTTTCATTCTTCTGATATAATGGTAGATGGTACTGACATTTACAGCAGTAATTCTTGCCATGTGTTTATGTTTTTCATTAAAAAATCAAGTATGTGTTGACAATAGAAAGTATTAGTAGCAGTGAAAATAAATCAAATCCTCTCTGTTTCGATTCGGGCAATTTTTATTACGTTCTGCCTGAGAAGCCGGTCTATTTACTCATCCCTAACACCATGTCAGTCAAGCTCAAGTCTTCATGGAGGGGTGACATTTGTGCTGGTCCTCAATTAGTGAGCAACGGTTGTATCTGTCAGTGCAATTCTCTTTGCACAGACCTGTGAATTCAGGTACCTAGTTAATGGCAGGAATGATGGGTTGATAAGAAAAACAAGTCCTAGGTGTTTCTGTGCACAGCCGGCTCGTCTTCACTGCAAGAGCAGTGTTACTAGGGTATCACGGGAACGTGCTCTATGAAACAGTTTAAGTTGATTAAAAATCCTGTCTTGAAACTTTTGACACTACCACTTTGGGGGAAAATTGTCATAATTTTTCCCTTTTTTTTAATATCCAGTGATTTTTTTTTTTTTTTACAATTTCTCTCCTTTGATTCTTCAATACCTTTGATAGTAGTTTTTGTTTGTTCCTTTCCTGTTTCACATAATAGATGAGGGCCCACTTCTAGGACTATGT
Source organism: Camelus dromedarius (assembly GCF_036321535.1). NCBI lineage: Eukaryota > Metazoa > Chordata > Mammalia > Artiodactyla > Camelidae > Camelus > Camelus dromedarius. The sequence goes on along the minus strand of NC_087465.1, from coordinate 6,624,379 downwards.
ACATATTCTTTATCTGGAGCCTTTGGGGCCAGTTAGCTACCATGATTGTATAATACCAACTCCACTCAAGTTGTGCGAAACACTCAAAACCAAATTCAAAATAAAGGTGGATGAAATCGGTTTACACAGCATGATGCCTTTAATCGATATCCTTTACATAAAAGCCAAGGCTTGATAAAAGTGTGTTTCAGGTAATAGCCTTGATTTTTATGTGTCATTGGAGTTTGTTCCTCTCCCCAAGGATCACTGACTTCTTTGTGCGTTGATACCAACGTATTAGTGATGTCATTACGAATGTCATTCAGCCAGTCATAGGATGCAAGGAGCCTTAATTGCAAATTATAGCTTCTACATAAAACCAATGAACTTGGGAGAGCTTTTTATTCCTGTGCCTTGTCACTTTGATTCATACCGCATCTTGCTTTTTAACTGCTGCCGTGAACCCTGTGTGCGTTTCTCTGCAGTATATTTTTCCATGGCACTTGCAGACAGAGACTCGGGCAGCATAAGACCCAGCAGGGCGTGTGTTGTCCTGCCATTAATTGCGTGCCTCTGTGCCTGGCAGGGAGGGAGGCCAGGTGCAGGCTGTCTTTTACGCCCTGAGAAGTATAATACCTCAACAGTGCGCTTCCTGTACTATTTCCGTATGATTATAAAACACGAGGGAAGGGACTTGTTAGAAAGAAAGAAAAAAGGAGGAACATTTTAAAATTGCCTTTTAGATTCATAGTATCTAAAACATACTTAGTGCACCAACACTGGGGTAACGGAAATACTCACAGGGTGTTTCCACTCTCGGTCAGTCATCTTAGACTGACTACGCGACTTGATCTATTTGGGTCTTAAAGTATGTGGCTGAATGTGGTGTTTGGAGGTTGAAACCCATAACACTACAGGAAGTTTGGAGATTTGGGAGTATTATTCAGCCTGCATCAGCCTTGAAAGTAGCTATCTTTTTTTGTTTTCTTTCTTTCTTTCCCTGAACATTTTCCTGGTAGCTATTTAAATTCCTCTTACTGGCATGAAGTCACTAGATCAGAACTAGAGAATTTTTGCGATGCAGTGAAACAGGTCCTTTTCCAGGGGTTTTTGTCTCAGCACCATCAATTCTAATTGCCATTTGATCTTGAACTTCATACTTGCCATTTGATCTTGAATATGTCTCTGAGACTCTTGGACCTTTTCTTTCTCCACGTGTGAAATGTGGAGGTGATTCTGCCTGCCCTCCTGCAGCTTTCAGTAAGTTGGGTGACCATTTCACTTTGTCCCTGGTGTCATGCTATACAAATAGGAGCAACCATTACCATTACTTTCCCCCGTTGCTATTTTATATAATAAAATGGACGCGATCCCCAAGTCCAGGTGCTGTTTAATGCTGTTTATTTGTATCTGTACCTTTTCTAAGAGGCTCTTGATGAATTCGATAAACTTCATCCGCACGACATCCCAATATATTTAATGTCTTAAGTACAAGAGAAGAATAGTGATTCTCCAGGGATGTCCCTCTAGAAAGTGTTTACGTGTGGAAAATGAGCATCGGCAAACTGAGAAAGGTGTGGGAATCCTGGAGAGCTACCTGAGGGATGCTTGCAGTGGCATCTCATTAAAGAGGAAATTTTGCTTACCTTCTGCCTCTGTTGTTAAAGCTTTATTAACACTGTTACGGAAAACAGCTAACTAAAAACTCTAACTGCTTAAGGGATTTATTAGAAAACTCAATCACACCATTAATGTCCATGTGTGCTTTAAATTGCTGGGGTAAAATAATGCATTCAGCAAGGAAGCAAGTTCCTGCTTTCCTCCCATGTGTCTGCCTGATTGTGCTATTGGTAGCTCATTCTTTAATTAAATGCGTCCAAAGATAGGATCAGCTAAAAGTGTTTACTGTATAAATAGTTTTCATTCCCAGGGTGCAAGTTTAAAACCCTGGTAAAAAGAGTTTGCCATCTGTTAAAAACCAAAACATGTGGTGTGCCGTTGCACAAAAATAAACCGCATATTATTCATAAAAAGAATCACAACAGATACTCTATCTCTCAGGCTGACAGTAATCTGTGATGTTTCAGAATGTCACCACCTCCTCTCTGAGTGACAGTGTGCTCAGTAGTGCACTATGTTTAAAAAAACATGATAATCTAGAAACACAGTGAAATTAACAGATGCATTTTTATTCAAGTGGAGACAGAGTTGTCTGAATGTAACTGTTTCTCGTGAGAAATCGCAGCTTTTTTTTTTCTTTGGTATTTTCAGGTTTAATTATTTCTAGGAGTTTTATCTTCAACTCTTCTTTTCCCCTAAAATTTAACCATTGAATTTACCCAGGAATTTGACCCTCTCCCTTCACTGCCCTGCCCTCAGCCCTGCCACAGCTTCTTTTTTGACTGTTGCAGTCACGTCCACTTCTCCCCCTCTGCCTGTCCACTTAAGTGCGCTCACGACAAGAGAAATGTCCTAAAACACAGGTTATTTATGGTCACTCATCAAAACCATCAGTAACCACTGATTGTGGAACAGGGTCTGAATTCCTCAGGCTACTTTTCAAGAAACTTCTTAATCGGACTCCAAGCCATCTATGTAGCCTTGACCCCCAGGATTCCTGAACCAGAGTCTGGTGAAATTCCATCCAACTTTCCACAGATCCCTGAACTTGTGTCTTTCACGTTTCCACCTCGATATTTCCCTCTACGTGTGGAAGATTTTTCTCTGCTTCTGCCTCATCCCGAGTTAAATCTGTGCTTCAAGACTCGGCTTAACACCAAATTCTTCCTTAATTCTTACCTTGTGATCCCTGTTAGAAGTATTATTGCCTCGTTTCTTTGTGTTTCCAAAGTATTTTATAATTCTTGCTCTGCCTCATAATTTTCAATTTTCTAATAAGAAATCTGTTATCATCCTTATTTTTGTTTCCTTGTGTGTTCCTGTCTGTTCTGTCTACACTTAGAGTTCTCGTCTTATCACTGGTTTAGAAAAATCTGATTCTGTCTCTCAGGGATCACTGTCCTTCATTATCTTTAATTTCATTGACTTTGTTACTTTTCTGCTTTCTAAACTGTTGATATTTGCTCTGATCTTCGTTGTTTGCTTTATTCTACTGCTGTATGTTTAATTTGCTCTTCTTTTTCTAGTTTTTAAGGTGGAAGCTTAAGCTTAAATAAAGCTTTATTTAAGCTTTATTTGCAACAATGTCTATTTTGCTGTCGTGGGGGGAGTGTTCTAGAAATGACAGTTAGGTCAACTTGGTTTACGCTCTTGTTCAGATCTTCTTTATCCTGCTGATATGCTTCCTACTTTTTCTGTCAATTGTTGGGTGAACAGTAGCAAAATCTCTAATGGATTTGCAGATTTTTTAATTCTCTTTACAGTTCTGCTGGTTTTTGATTCATGCGTTTTAAAGCTTGGTTACTAGATGCATAAACATTTAGAGTATTATGTTCCCCTAATGAGTTGACTCCTTTATCATTATGAAATAACCTTTACCATGGATAATATCCTTTGGACTGAAATCTATTTGACATTAATATGGGCACTTCAGCTTTCTTTTGATATTATTGGAACATCATGCCAATTTACTTCCGTTTGTTTCTAACTTATTTGTGTCTTTATATTTAAACTGTGTTTTTTGGAGTCAGGGTATAGTTGGGTCTTACTTTTTCATCCAAGCTGAAATTCTGCTTTTAACTGAGGTATTCATATTTAATGTGGTTGTTGATATGGTTAGGTTTAAACCTATCATCTTACTGTAGGTTTTCTACTTGTCAAATCTCTTCTTCCATTTTTTCCCCCTTTCTCTGCCTTCTCTTGGAGTAATCAAATAATTTTTCTGACTCCATTTATCTCCTTTGTTGGATTATTAGCTATAATTCTTTGTTTTCTTTAGTGGTTGTTTTAAGGTTTGTAGAATACATTCTTAACTTATTGCAGTCTGCCTTCAAGTGATATTATATTACTTCACATACACTATATAGAACCTTAAAGGAATATACTTTCTTCTTTCTTCGACTTTGTGTTACTCTTGTCATACATTTTACTTTTAAGTATGCTCCAAAGCCTGCACTACATGCTTATTATTTTTGTTTAAACAATTATTTTATTTAATTTGCTTTTAAAGAGTTTTAAATAACAAGGAAGAAAACACGTTGACCCATGCAGTTACTGTTTCCAGCCCTTTCAGTTTTTGTGTGTAAATCCATATTCCCCATGATTATCATTTCCTTCTACCTGAAGGATGTCATGTAACATATCTTGTAGCGTAAGCCAGCTGGTGATGAATCCTTTCAGCTTTTGTATGTCTGAAAAGCTTTTGTTTCAAGGGATATTATTGCTGGGTATAGAATTCTCAGTTGACTTTTTTTTTTTTCTGTTCATACTTTAAAAATACTGCTTCACTCTCTTCTATTTTTTTTTTCTAATAAGAAATCTTATCATCCTTTTTTTTGTTACCTTGTGTGTTACTGTCTATTCTGTCGACGTTTAGAGTTGCCATTTTATCACTGGTTTTGAAAAATTTGATTGTCTCTCAGGGATCACTGCCCTTCATTATCTGATGTGCAGTGTCTTGCAAACCGCTGTTTCATGAATGATATGGAAATATTTAGAAATTTGATTTTGTTTTGAAAGTATGCTTTCAACCTTAGTATTTGAAAATAACATCCCTTTCTTCATTATTGTTATTTCCACTACATCTATTTCCGAAGGGCAATGGCTTTACTTTTCAGTATATTGAATTATAGGTTTATGTCTCTGTTATTGATCCATATGCACCCTTGTCTGTAATGAAAATCTGGCATTTAAACATGCATTTTCTACTTGTTAAAATATCAGAAATCATTTATCTGTCACTTTATCATCCTGCTATTGCCTAAATAAACCCAACTATTTCTCATTCCACAGAGATCCAGATCTTTACAGCTGGGTTGCTTGTTGAAAGTTTGTGGTCACCTTACTGTCTCCCACTACCCCTCAAACCAAGACTAATACTTCCAGTAATATCAGGTTTTCATTTTTGGCACAGAGAGAAACTCCAAAGGCACTCTTGGGATTTCTTTCATTGCAATCATCAAATTGTACTGAAAGCTTTCCACATGGGTTTGGTGAAATCTCTGATGCTGTCTGAAAAAATATGAGCCAGGTGTAACTTCTGTCTTAAACGATACACTGATCAAGCTTTGTGCAGCGGGCGTATCGTAGCCGGAGAGGTTTATCTGAGGTGTGCTTATTGCTAATTGAAAAGTTTCCCCATTACCCTCCCGTGACGACTTAAAAGATGTAATAATCAAAGCCAACTGCCAATATCAGTGCTGGCAAACATCAATCAAATGTATAGATCCTTATTGACATTTGAACAACTAAGTAAAAATTAAGGCAGTATTAGAAACTAAGCTTACAAATACCAAAGTTATTCACATGTATAACATATACTAATCTTTAGATCTATCTGAGGTGTTGCATGGCAGGGTTACCTATATTTATTATTTTTTGTTTTTCTCTTTGTAGTAGAGGTTCTTGTTGCTTCCCTCCACCTCCTTCATGATTCTCATTCGGTGGTGCTTGGAAATCTCTATTTTGTTTCATGTTCTCCTGGTGATACTGATGTGCATCCAGGCTTGAAAATTACTGTTTTATTTGACATTCCTGGGAAATCAACATTTTATAGAAACAAATATTTCAAGATGACTTTACCTTTAAGCACCATTTAAACAAAATAAACAAAACTTGGTAGATATCTTTCTGAAATACTTTTTACACATCTCTGCCTTTTTAAATTGTATGTTGCACACACACTGTACCTTTTATTGGTGGTTGGAGACTGTCGTGCCCATTTTAATGAGCATCCATTATTGTGCAGGGAAACCTTTTGGAGCTGTTGAGAACACAGCACTGTTGACCTCTGCACAGTTTGACCCATAATGCAGTGCTGTTTGAGCTGGGTTCATTTCTGATGGTTCTTCTGTCTTTCTTCCTTTAATCTGTTGGCTTCTACTTCCTGCTGCTGAGCGTATGTCTGATTCAAGCAACACTCACTTCCTCTTTCTAATTGACTTGTGATCAGTTGAAGCCTCTAGTCTCTAGAATGAGAAGATGGGAACTGTTAGAATTGTATCTAAGGTAAAACTGGGGAAGGTGGCTGTTCTTTTATGGAACAGCAAACATGGAGATGAAATTCATCATGTCTGAAGCAGCTGTTGGTAAACCTGTGGACTGCCTTGGCACTGAAGGGGTTTCCGTTATGTATAGAAAACACATCACTTAGCGTCTCTGAAATTTCTAATTTAACATATGGGGTCACATCTGTTAAAGGATTATTACTCTAGAAGGGGAGTGATGTATAATTTATTAAAATAACCCTGTGGGGAGAAAGCAGACTACATTTAATAAACTGGAATACTTGCTGGAGTCACTGACTGCTCCCAGCAGAATCCCACATTATTTCAATAGAGGAGCAGATGAAAACAATTGCCCTTTATCTAATGTTTACTGAGTTGTAGTAGCTTGTGTCTCTCCACTGAAAAACATTTATGTTAACTGTTCGGTTTCAGCTTTGAACGTTGAACTCCTGCTGGCGTGTAGCTGATACTTAATTCTTAGGAGAAGAGAATTGCATTATTCCTTTGCTGTAGGAGGTGAAGGAAGGTGCCCCTCCCCTCTTCCCTCCAGGCTGCAGGGAAGGCTGGCAGGGAAGACGGTCCCCCAGAGTTGCCAGGATTTACCTCTTCTCCCCGTCCTGTGTACCTGCGAGGAAGATAGCATTAGAGGAAGTGGGCTCAGAAGGGGTCCTTTTTGGATCAGACATGTTAATTTTTCCTTTTTCACAGAGATAATACAAAGACTCCGGCCAGGAGCACCCCCACGGCTGGCTGCGGATGGGGTTTCTCAACAGTGAATAACATGCCCCTCTCTCAACGTGATAGCAGATTTAGTTCAGACCCCAGTGTGAAGTGTGGCAATAGAATACCTTGCACAATTCCCACTTTTAAATGAAAGGGAGAAAGAACTGAGGGCTCACACCCACCCCCCCCCGCTGCCTGTGTGCTGGGGGAGTGCTGGTCGAGAGGGGCTGGCCTTCCCTGTACCCGGCAGGAGGAATTTCATCAAAAATCCTCATACTGGATTCTTGACATCTTGAATGTTTTGCTCTATTGTTTCCCTTTTCTTTTTTTCTCATTTGCCTTAATTTATAGATTTCCTCACTGCCAGACAACTTCAGAGATTTTTTTTCTGACGTTGAAATCTACCATTGATTTTAAAAAGAAAAGCAAAATTAACTTCCAGTTCTTACATAGGAAGATTAAAACACATAGTGGGGGCTGTCTTGGGTTAACTGCTATTTACCGTGAATAATACTGCAATAAAGCATCGCCTGATTATTTCAGCTTCGGGCTGCATCTCAGAGATGGAGGACATTTTTCTTGTGTCTTATTTTGGTCTTACTTTTCCTTCCCTTAAATCATTTTGCTTTTTAAATTATTTTTCATCTAACTCACCTGTAGCAGAGAGCAGTCCTTCAGATTTTATGTGGTCCTGCTTGAAACACATAGAAGGCCTCAGGGAGCAAGGGAAGTTCGAAGCGACTCTGTGGCTCCTTAGGTCTTTGTTGACCCAGGAGATACAAACTAGATGCAGGAATTGTTTGGCAAATTTATTGGTTGCCCAACATCTCTGCCAGGAAATGTTTGACCATTGACCAAATCTGGTATCTTAAAAAAAAAAATTAATTCCTCATTTACTGAGAAGATAGGTCATTCACATCTCTGATTTAATTAAAGAACAGAATTTTAAAGTAAATGAAATGGTGTTAAAGATGGAAGTCATGATTAACATTTATATGATGTTTTATGCCTCTTTATGGTTGGGAGGTGAGGGCCAGACATTATCCCCATTTCATGAAGTGAGATTAAGCAAGTCGCCTAAGAAAGGCAGAACTGAGGCTCACACCCTGGCCTCCTCCAGACTGCAGACCCTGTGACCTTCCTGCGAAGCCAGGAATCCCTGTGTAATGTGTGAACACTGAGTCTTTTGAGACACAAAATGAAGGGAGATTGCCGTGACTATTTAATGACATTTATCCTCTGAGTCAAGTAGCACAAAGTTCAGCGACTTCCTTACACAACACAATACTTAAACTAATACTTAATTCCACTCTGTCGTCACTCTCCGAGCACTTAGGAACACCATGTTTTTTAACTTCTGGGCCAGATGCCAGGTGTACAGCAAAATGGTCCACAGCATAGACGCTGGCATTGACCTCCTACCTGGCTCCAGTCTTGGCTCCTACTGGTGGCGCTTCGTGCAGTCTGGCTGAATTGCACACGTCTAGCAGAGTAAGTGATCAATAAAGTCAACTATTATTGCCAGCAAATAATTTGATAAGGCATTAAGCAGTGACTCCGAACATAAAAGCAAGCTGCTTAGTGAAGGTTTTCTGTTCCATTAAAATTGGCCGAACTTTGCAGTCCAGGAACTTACTAGTGAGTTGTGACTAGTGTTCTGCCATTTGTCTTCTAAATTGCTAAATATACTGAAAAACTAAAATAGAATAAGCAATAAATATTGGTGGTCTCTATCAGATCTTCAAGGGGGATGGTCTCACCCATGACCTTGTGTCCTTCTCTTCCTTTGTTGTCCATTGACACTTTTTGGACCAGACCTTCTTTATAAAGCAGGCTATTCTCATTCTCAATTCATTCTTTATCTTGGTGGCTTACAATTTTCTGATTGTTGTTTAAATAGCTGATATGCCTAAGTTTCGAATTGACATTGTCCTATCCTCTTCTAAAATATCTTTTTTTGATTGAGTTATAATTAACATATAATATTACTTTTGGGTGTACAGCATAGTGATTCGATATTTTTTTACATTTTGAAATGATCACCACAATAAGTTCAGTGAGCATCTGCTGTTGCAATATTATTGACTGTGTTCACTATGTGACATTCTGTCCCTATTATTTATTTTATAGCTGGAAATTTGTCCTTTTAATCTTTTTCCCCTATTTCACCCACCCCGTGACCCCCTCCCCTCTGGTGACCAGCAGTTTGTTCTCTGTCTCTATGAGTCTGTTTATGTCTTGTTTTGTTTTGTTTTTAGATTCCACGCATAAGTGAAATCGTACTGTAGTTGTCCCTCTGTGTCGCCTTATTTCACTTAGCATAATACCTTCTAGGTCCATCCATGTTGTGGTAAATGGGAAGATTTCATGGAACATCCCGATTCACTCATGCTTGCATGTATTTATATACGTTCAGAAGCATTTACTGAGGATTCCTTATGAGACGGGCTATGCACTGTGCTGTAAAGAAGTTATGAGAAAGACACGGTTCTTTTTTTCACAAAAATTAACAACCCAGCAAGGTGGACAGTGGTGTGGGGAAGTGAGTGCACATCATACATGACTAACTGAAGCACAGCCTGAAACTTTACCATTTCTAGAAACAAAGTATCCTATGAGCACAGAAAAAAAGAGTGGGGTTTTTTTGTTCTTGTTTTTGTTTTCTTTACAGGAAGACGTCTTTAGATGACTTGATAAGGACATTGCACTTACACTGGGTCTCGAAAGTTGAAATGAAAGTATTCTTTTGTAGAAATAGAGGCCAAAAGAAACCACCATGAGAAAAAATCATTGAAGTGTCAAAGTTCATGTGAAAATGTAGGTAACAGGAGGTGACAGAAGAGAGACAAGGAGCCAGTTTGTGGGAGGCAGTAAAGCCGGTTCCAGGAAACAACCGTGAGCGGTATTTCAGGATGTTCGTATTTCCCTAGACCGAATACAGACTTCAGATAGGTTTTGAGTTGGTGGGAGAAGTTCTCGTTTTCTCTCTCTCTTTCTCAGAGTAAAGTTAAATGAAGGTCCTTGATCAGCCATACAAAATTGTTTCAAAAGCAAATGGCAGCCCCGGGCAGAGCAGATGCTTTGGTCCTCGGCGTGGGTGTCTCGGATGCCTCGTCGGGGTGGGGTCGGGAGCCACAGCTGTCCACTCTTTGTCCTGCAGTTCTTGCTGTGCCACCTCTTAGAGCCGGGGTGGGCATCCTGGCTCTACAAAAAATTAAAAGGGATCAGTTTCTTATGGGGTCACTTACTCACAGGATGGGATTGGGTGGACAGTGATCTGGAAGCATTCACAGTGGCAGTGGCCACGGGGACCATTTGATAGCTAGCCTAGGTGAGGGGGTTTGTGCTTGGACATAGGGCGTGTATTCCTAAATCAACATTTATGAGTAGGTAACGGTCTTGTAGGCACCAGGCATACGCCAGAAAAGGTCTTCAGCAAGACGGCATCAGTGATGCTCACAGCCATACAGGAGATGTCAAAGGACTAACCCTTTTGAAATCTCAGTGGCCACATCTGGGAAGTCAAGTTCCCCATGGCCAGGAGGCTGATAGACTGAAAGGAGGCAGGTGTGAAGCACCTGGGCTGGAGACTGGCACACAGTGGGTGCGAAAATGTAGTAGCAAGTACTTTCAGTCTTTGGATAATTCCTCATGTTCCTTCTTCGCCCTGTTTTACTCGCTTCTCTAACCAGTTTTGTGATTTGGATAACAGACAAATATGACATCATCCTCTGAAACAGGGTAAATACAAGACAGAACGTGTGAGCCAAGAGCAAATTTCGTTTCTGATCTGAGCTTGAATCCTCTGTCAGTAGGCACCTGGATTTACCATTCTTGTATTGCAGGAGAAAATTCACTGGGTAATATGTAGCTCAGTTTGGAAGTTAAACACAGCAAACCCTTTCAAGGCTGAAGACTGACCCTGAAGGGCCCAACATCCCGGGATCAGCAGAGGGGCAGGCGCTGCAGAGGAGACGGGGAAGAAAACCAGGAGAGTGGGCGGCACAGAAGTCAGGGAGAGGGGTCGTCTCTGGAAGGAGGGAGTCCGCTGGGCCCGATGCTGCAGGGGGCCAGGTCAGACAGAGAAGGGAACAGGGGGACTTGCAGAGAGGGCGGGAGGGACCATTAGCGCTCAGATACAGAGCACTTACTGGATGTTGAAGACTGTGCCAGCTGACTACGTGCAGTGCTGATTTAATTCTCGGAAACTCTCCCCGCTTTGTATAGATTAGGACAGTGAGGGCTGGAAACATCTAGCACCAGCTTAGCTTAGGTCACAGAGCTGGGACAGGGCAGCGGGACTCAGACCCCTACCATCTGACTCTTAACCACTGAGCCTCCTTCCTTCCGGAAGACTGGCTTTTGCCCAAGTGGTGGGTGAGGAAGGAGCCCCGAGGGTTGAGAGGGAGCCAGGAGTGAGGGGAGGGGTTGGTTGTCTTGGTTGGTTGGTTTGCTGGCTTTAGGATGGCAGAGAGGTCAGCGCTGTCAAACGCCCATAGGGGGCTGCGGAGGGGATGGAGCCGGCAGCGCGCAGGCGCGGGCGGTGGGGCGTGCCCTTAGGAAGGAGGGCCCCTCGTCCTTCCTCACAGGACGGGCAGAAGGAATTGACGGTGTCAGGTTAACGTGGGAACATTGCGGAAGTTCCAGCTTACCCTTCAGGGTTCCAGCTTGCGCACGCCCGAGCCCGCAGGATTACTTGCTCTGGGCGTCCAGGGAGCACCGGCATGCGTCCTCCCTGCAGGCTCTGCCGGGGGTCCTCCAGCAGGACCGGCCCCGCCTGCTGGCTGTGACTTCCTGCTCCGTACGTACGCACGCAGAGTACTTTCAGCTTGCATCTGAGACACGGTGCCACCCTGCAGGGGAAGGGACTGAGCTAAGCACACAAATGATTGTAATCAAAGCCATATGGGGAAGAACCACTATAGAAGACTAACGCAGGTGCTCCGGACTTGAGTCGTGAGATAGGGAGGGACCGGGAAAGAAAACTGAGCACTCGGTGAGTGACGTGTGGACTGAGTGTGTTGTGAGCTGGCTCTTCAAGGATGGGCGTATTTTAGGCTTATAAGGAAGAAGCCATTTTACTTGGATAAATTAGAGTCAGAAATGACACAATTCTTATTTGGGGAACGTGAGGTGGTCCGGTCTGGCTAAAGAATGGAATATGCTGGAATTTAGGTCCGTGATGCAATGGAAGGGCCTTCAGCCCTAGACTATGAAATCCTGCTCACTTGAGTTCCTTGGCTCCTACTAATCCGATGATCGCTAACGTTGTGGAAGAGCTCAAAAACGGCTGTAAACAGTCCTTGGCCTTGGCCAAACTGCTGATGGTAAGAGTTTAGAAATCACACCTGCCATTTCATTCCAGAAATTAGGACACGATCCTGAGAATTTCAGGATGCCAGTATCACCCAGTCTCCCAAGAACACCTTTGAGCACATGAGCAAAGTGTTCAGGCCATCCCCCTGTGCCTTGCCAGTAACTGACTGAGTCTCACTGGGGGTGGGGTGAGCCGTGTGGGGAGGTGAACCAGGAATGCACTTGCTCCTGCAGTTATAGACTTGGGACCAATGCTAGGTTTCTTCCTACTCTTGTAAATCTCTATTCTTAATAACTATTTCCCGATGAAAAAGTGAAATAAAAATTTAAAATCCCCTTTTTCTTTCAGCTAAGAAAAAGAAGCCTAAACTATTGAATAAATTTGATAAGACTATTAAAGCTGAACTCGATGCTGCAGAAAAACTCCGTAAAAGGGTAGGTTGATGTTCTGTTTTTCACAGAAATGTGCTGTGGTTTCATTGTTAAATAAACTGAGGCTTTACTCTTGATTTGTTTCTAAAAAACGCTGTAAGAGAACCTTTAAATAGAGGCACATCAGCATTCTGTGTGGAGTGAATCAAATGAAAAGAAAAACTGCAGCTGAAATGGTCAAACAGAAATAGAACTTTACCTGGAGTCCAGCCAACCTGGGAGCCTGCCCACTTCCATCTCAGTCTAGCTGTGTGGCTTTGGGCAAATCACTTGGTCATTCTGAGCCTCTGTTTCCTTATTTTAAGAAATGAGAATCATAGGTACTCTTCGTACTCCCTACTTGGTTTTTGTAAAGATCAAATGAGATTTTAAAAACAAAAAGCATCAGTTCTGTCAAGTACCATATAAGTAGGGGTTGTGATTTTAAACTTTCTCAATGCAAAATGAAAAAAATTTGGTTAGTCCAGTACTCTTAGGATAGTTGCTGTAAAGTGAAATGATATTAGTTTTAAAATTCTTCTCATTTGGAGTTAACCTCATGCACCTCCAGTTTCCTGGGTTCTTGTTTTATGTCTTGCTTTGTTGTCAGTTAATATGAAATATCATTTACATTTGTTTGTGAATATTACAGTTTTTGAGGATAGTGAATTAACACTAGATTGAAGTTATCTGTTCTCTTAATTTGGTCGTGTTCATCTAATCATTGTGCCAAATATTTATTATAATATATTTAATAACATCTTCACTCCATCACCTACAGGCACACCTCATTGCACTGTGCTCCACTTGACTGTGGATATCATGTTTTTTACGAATTGAAAGTTTGTGGCAGCCTTGTATCAGACAAGTCTCTTGGCACCATTATTCTAACAGCATTTGCTCACTTTGTGTCTCTGTGTCACATTTTGGTAATTCTCACGATATTTCAAACCTTCCACCAGCAAAAAGATTATGACTCACTGAAGGCTCAGATGATGATTAGCATTTTTTAGCAGTAAAGTATTTTTTGTTAAAGTATAGTTATTTTACGGTGTTGTGTCAGTTTCTGGTGTACAGCACAATGTTTCAGTCACACAGGTACATACATTTATTCCTTTGCATATTCTTTTTCATTATAGATTACTACAAGATATTGAATACAGTTCCCTGTGCTGTACAGTATAAACTTGTTGTTTGTATTTTATATATAGTAGTATCAGCAAATCTTGAATTCCTAATTTATCCCTGCCCACCCTGAAGTATTTTTAGTTAAGGTGCGTGCATTGTGTTTTTTAGACATAAAGCTGCTGCAGCCTTCATAGACTGCAGTATGTGTAAACCTAACTTTCTATGCACTGGAAACCAAAACATGCATGTGACTTGCTTTATCACGGTATTTGCTTTTTGTGATGGTCTGGAACCAAGCCCGTGAGATCACCATGGTCTGCCTGTGCTTGTTCTTTATGAAAATTTCTTTCTCTACTCTTTACTTGAATTTATACTCAGTGTAATATTCATTAGTTTTCCTGTAATGTGGTTATTAATCAGTAAACATTGGCTGCAAAAAAAAAAAAAAAAGGAATAAGGAAACTCATAAATAAGCAACAACAATAAAAATACCCAAGTTAGGCACCAAAGCACAAGAATGTGCTTCCCACACATTTGTTGGCAATGTCCCAACAAGCATGGAGACGTCTGTAACTGGCATTAGGCAAGGTTCCCAGACCAAGGCCTGGCTTACCCTCTAAAACAGCCAATAGAAATGCAGTGACTTCAAAGAATATTGTAGCAAAGTCGCTATTCACTAAATTAACATCAAAAGATTTCTGTATCTGTCTTGTTTAACTTTATAAAATGGAGCCATCTACTATCTGTTGAAAATTTGCATTTCTTAATAGAAGTGGAGCAGGCATCTTCTTTTTCGGTCACCTTGTTGGGCATTCTCCACTGTCCCTGTGCTACACCCCATTGGCAAAAATGTGGGGTGCCTATTTCACAGGTGACTTTGGGGATAAAGAACAAACTAACAGCTTTCGAGAAGGATGTTTATGTAATTTTTTAAATTGATTTGCAAATGTTGGGTTAATTTCTAGTGTACAGCATCGTGATTTAGTTATATGTGCATATTCTTTTTCATATTCTTTTTCATCATAGGTTATTACAAGATATTGAATGTAGTTCCCTGTGCTCTACAGTAGGACCTGGTTTATCTGTTTTATGTATAGTAGTTTGTATCTGCTAATCCCAAAGCCCTAATTATAATGAATGGTAAAAAAGGGCTCAGTTATCAAAGGGTAAATAAGTCATTGAAACATAAAAGTGCTGGAACAATGCATGGAGTCTTCTCTGGTTCCTGCTTGTTTGGAGAAATGATGACGCTTCTCTCAAGGAGCACCGTGGATTTGGTAACATTGGTAGCAGAGTAAACAAAGGAGGAAGGAAGGGGCCACAGAGGCCATTCTTGCTTCTGAAACCACAGGGAGCCATGTTATTGACTGAATCATCAGCGTAATTAAGTTTTTTAGGGTTGTCTTCATAGCCGGTATTTTCTAATAATGCCACCACCCACTACACTGGAAGAGCTGTGGCCCTAAGCACTCCCTGGTCAGAGGAGGCCTGTCTCGGGTCACATCCTAGCTTCAGATGCTCTGCGCCGTGGAAGTTTGAGGTCACTTTATTTTTCCTCCAAAAATGTAGAGCAATGTTTCCATCATCTATTTTTTAAAGATAATACTGTTTAAAACTCCTCCTTACACCCTAGAAAAGGGATTTGAGATGATACACCGAGATATTTGGCATCACTTGTGGGAGTCACTTATCATTACTGTATTGTACGTGGGGAAAAAAGAGACAGAGGGGGAAACGTAATCAAGCCAGAGTAGGGTCGACACACTCAAGTTCACACCACAGGCTCTGAATGGGGCTGGAATACAGCAAACTGTAGTCAGAACAAGGGGCGTAACATCACACTCTAAGGTGAATTGCGTTCCCCAGAATAGCTGTTCTGCACCAGGTCCAGAGAGAAACGTTCTGCTGTTGGTCTTCATAAAGGGGACGCTGATGGATGACACAGGCTCCTCCCTAATGTCGCACCAGTGGATTCTGCATTGTCTCTGCGGGAGACAGTCTTAATGTCTTTTAACGCAGCCCATTGGCCTCATGCCAAAACAGGGGGAGCCAAAGCACATGTCTCTCCAGTGAACTGTCTTGGTCCTAGGATAAAAGATGAGCTATGTTGAAGAAGGGATGACTTGCAGGCCATTCTTCACAAGCATTCTATCTTATAGCTGAAATGTTTTAATAAAAATTGTATGATGGTGTCAGGAGCTATATTCTGTGTAAGAAGCTGGGGAAGGGGGGTTCTTTCAGACTAAAAGCGAACATATTTACTTTACCAGGTGAGAGCTGGGCTGATGGTCCCTTAGGAAGAGCACGTAGCCTCTGTGTTAAGGGATCCAGAGGACGCCTAGGACAGAGCCGAAATATTCCATTATTTTTATAAGCTTAATGGCCAACTAAGGGAGTGGTAAGCTGGGACAAAATACTGTAGCAACTTTGTTGTGAATATTGTTGTTTCTACGTTTAAAATCTGGAAATGGTGCATTCAGCATGATTTTCACAAAAATAGCTTCGACATTTGCAATTTAAGTTGCATAAGACATGTGGTAGGCTGAAAATAATCCCCCAAAAGACATCCATGTCCCAGTCCCTGGAGCCTGTAAATATTACTGTATTTGGAGAAAGATTTTTTGCAGACATGATTAAGTTAAGGAACTTAAGGTGGGGCCGATTATCCTGGGTTAGCCCGTTGGGCTCTAAATTCAGTCACATGTTTCCATATGAGAGAGAGGCAGCGGGAAATTTCATACAGACAAAATAGGAGAAGGCACACACAGAGAGGAGAAAGTAATGTGAAGACAGGACCAGATTCTCCCCTAGAACCTCTGGAGGAAGAATGGTCCTGTCGATGTCTTGATTTCAGCTCCAGCGAAACTGGTTTTGAACTTCTGTTCTCCAGAACTGGGAGGAAATGAATTTCTGTTGTTTTAAGCCACCAAGTGTGTGAATTATCCAGCAGCCACAGGAAACTAATACAGGGTACTTAAAAGAAAGTCACAAAGAAAAAGATATTTAACATGAATTCTTTATCTCTTGAAACCATTTGTGGAAGAAATGAAGTAGTGGTTTTTCAAACTGTTATCCAAAATATACAAACAGCTCTTAAAATTTAACAATAAGAAAACAAACAACCCAATTTAAAAAATAGGCCAAAGACCTTTAAAGACACCTCACCAAACAGCTTCAAATGGCAGATAAGCCTATGGACGATGAGCATGCATTTGCAGGTGGAATTTATGGATTTACCAATTTATAGGCAGCTGGTAAGGTTCAACTCAGAAAATCTGTCTCTGTCTGATGGCTCCAGTGTTCTACCATCCATTAGAAGCCAGGAGACATTTATTTCGCCCTGTGGAATGGCCCTGGATGGACAAAGGTGGGGAGAGAGTTCCCCACCTCCATGCCGAGACCCACCAGGTTTACCTGTTGCACATCCCACGTTTCCTTTCTTGCAGTGGTGACCAGAGATCTATCAGAGGTGCTTGGACCATCTTCGTAAGGGTCCACATGGGCTTTGGGAGGGGTCACATGACACAGGCAGTGTGGCGCTCCAGCAACCAGCTGAGCCAAATCAACCCTGATGTCCGGCGAGTGACAGGTTCTGTAGCCAAGTGGTCCTCTCATCCTAAGTGCTTATTTTTCACCGTTTTAACAAGTAAACTTCAGATTTCTCATCTCAGACCTCAAAACACTCTGCCAGCAGCATTTCCCCCACAAGTTAAATCCTAAATGTATATAAATATATATATATACTTAAGAATGCATGTAGGAACCGTACTTATAGAGCGAAAGTGCAATTTCTTTAACAAAGACTCATATTACATCATTTGCCAGGCATCTGTCTTTTAAAAAAATGAAGTGTATTTATATTAATTTCTAGTTTTGTTTGCCATTATACAGTTAATTATTTAAAATCTTAAGATAAAAATTATCTTATACTCAGAATGGAGTCCAGAAAATTTTGACAAAATTACTTGGTGAATATTAAATAACTGTATTGAACAACATTATGCATTTGAATTTATGGTTTTTATTGTTAATTGCCTTTTCCGAACAGGAAAAAATTGAGGAAGCACTGAATGCATTTGAAGAACTTGTTCGCAGGTATCCTCAGAGTCCAGGGGCGCGATATGGGAAGGCACAGGTATGTTGAAACCAGGCTGCTAAGACACTGTTTTGATGTCCTTGTGTTCTGTATAATTGGATTTTCTCCACCCAGTATTTGCATTTTTGTTTTCCCTTCTAACTTGCATACAGAGTCAGTTTCTCATACATATGCATAAATTCAAGCAAGAAATACTGTTTTGAATAAGACAATTAATTACTGCTATTGTGTACTGATGTATTAGGTGCCATTCTTTTGCTCACCCTCCATATGGATTCTCTGTGGATTTGAGAAGAAGAGAACGAATAACACTTTTGTCACTGATTTCCCATCACTTCCATGTTTATTCCATGTAGAGCCACCACATAGTTTTCACTTCAGGCTTCTCAGAGCTTTAAGAACCTCATTTTATCACTGGAGGTTGCAAATTGTGCTTGGGGAAGACTTTTAAAATAGAGTGAAATGTACTTTGTTCCCTCAGTAGTTTCTGTCAGCCAACATTTCTTACCACCTACCTTATCCCCGTCTCCCACCCCCACCTGCTCCTTCCTTATCAGACTTTCTCCATCTTCCAGCCCCTCAGTTCAGGAAGTTTTAACACATCCATCTATAGCCTCAGAAACCCTCTGTGGGCCACAGACTATTTTAGGCCCGGGATTATCATAAAAAACACCCTCACGGTCTCTGTCCTGGTGGATCTTATATTCCAATGGGAGATACTTTTTTAATTGAAGTAGAGTTGATTTACAATGTTGTGTTAGTTTCTGGTGTACAGCATACTGATTCAGTAACACACACACACGTATTCTTTTTCATATTCTTTTCCGTTATAGGTTATTACAAGAAGTTGAATGTAGTTCCCAACTCTAAGTAGGACCTTGTTTATCTGTTGTATATATGGTAGTTTGTATCTGCTAATCCCAAACTCCTAGTTTATTCCTCCTCCACCCTTTCCCCTTTGGTAACCATAAGTTTGCGTTCTATGTTTGTAAGTCTGTTTCTGTTTTATAAATAAGTTCATTTGTGTCATTTATTTTTAGATTCTGCATATAAGTGAGATGATATTTGTCTTTGTCTGACTTACTTCACTTAGTACAGTAATCTCTATGTCCATCCATATTGCTGCAAATGGCATTTCATTCTTTTTTATGACTGAGTAATATTCCATTTTATATATATATATATATATTTTTTTTTTTTTTTCTCACATCTTCTTTGTCCAATCATCTGTCAATGGACATTTAGGTTGCTTCCATGTCTTGGCTACTGTAAATAGTGCTGCTGTGAACATTGGGGTATCTTTTCAAATTAGAGTTTCCTCTGGATATATGCCTCCAGTGGGAGATATTTTAAAGTTCCATGCTCAAAAGCTTTTTAGTGGAAGCCCACTCTATGAAGGCTCTGTTCTAGGCACTGCAGATGCAGCCATCAGCCAAACACGTGGAGTTTTCATCGTAATGGGGAAGACAGTGCATGAGACACAGAAGTAAAATCTATTGCTTGCTACTGGGTACTTTGTCAGGAGACAAAAATAAAGACAAACACGGCCACTGGATGTGTGAGGGGGTTGAAATGTTGGATGGCGTAGCAGGAAAAGGTCTTACTGAGGAGGGGACATTTGAGCAAAACCCTGAGTCTTTATAAATAAATATATACTTAAAGAATATTAGAAGTGTTAAAAGTAAATAGAACATTTTGCATGATGCCATATGCCACAAAGAAAAAAGTCATGGAATAAAGAACATATTATTAAGCTCTTTTGGCTGCAGGCGATGTGATCCAGAGTGACATGGCAGACAACACTTGAGATGAGGCCTCCCTAGGGAGGTGACAAGTGGCTGAGACGTGACAAGGTCGAGGAAGGAGCTGTTCAGGCAGAGGGAACAGCAGAGGCAAAGGTCGTGGTGCAGGGACACAGCCTTGGCTTGATCCGCTGGGGAACAGGGGAGGGGTGTGCCGAGGGAGGGTGATGAGGGACAGGTGGGGCCAGGGCCTCACAGGTTGCATTCTCTGAGCACTGGGAAGCCCTAGGGGGGTTTGTGCATGGGCCTGCCCGCCTGGCTGCTTTTTAAATAAAAATTGCTTTGGTTACTGGATGGAGAATGGATTATGGCAGCAAAAGTGGAAACAAGAAGAATAGGAGAGTGTGGCAGGTGTCCTTGAGATGCGCTGGCTCGGACTGCGGTCCTGGTCATGGAGAGGAGAAGCGGACAAGGGCAGAGGTGAGAGGACTTGATGATGGCTTAGATTTAAGAGTCAGAGAGAGAGAGGACTCAAGGGCAACTTCGGGGTTTTTGGTTTGACTGTCAGCCCTGCTGGAAAACAACAGATGCAGAGCTGCAGAAATTTTCCAGACCCGGGAGAAGCCGACAACACCTTTTTGGAGAGGACAGTGCAGTCACTTGTGTATGACACTCACACGGAAACTAACACATCTAGAGATAAAACAAGTATGCTTTGCTCTGAACTAGAGGTGGCAACCACTCGAAATCCAGATGCTCAAATTCTTCCTATCTCCTCCTGAAAAACATACTAATTAAATTTGTATTAATTAAATTTGTGAAAGATGAATGCAAAGAAGTTCCTCTTATCCGTGGTACAATACAGATCGGGGTCAGCAGACAACAACTGTATCATTTCCATCAGCCCGAGCGCGTAACAGTCCTGCCTTTATGATCTTCTCTCTCATCTGTAGCTTGGTAGCTAACTTTTCTTCATATTTTTAAAATAGCACATCATGTTGCTTTCCTTTATTTTTTATTCCTGATAGAAAGAAAATTTTAATTTGTCTTGAATTGACTTTAAAGCATGTCCCAAAGTCACCTTTTGATAAATATTTGGGGTAATTGCAAATATAGCGTGTCCTGGGACATTTATCCCGTGTGGGAACTTCCTCCAGTGTGAAGATGATCTGGCTGAGAAGAGAAGGAGCAACGAGATTCTGCGCAGGGCCATCGAGACCTACCAGGAGGTGGCCAGCCTGCCCGACGTCCCCGCAGACCTGGTGAAGCTGAGCCTGAAGCGGCGGTCAGACAGACAACAATTTCTCGGTAAGATGAAATAAGAACCAATCAGTAGCAAATGGTGTGCCTTCATGTTGAGAAGCTGTGCGTGCTCCTGGAAGAGTTCAGTTACATGGACGGATACCTGAGTTTTATCACTAATTTCAGGCAATTTATCTGATTGGGTCAGACTGAAATAGTAATCCTAACCTTCATAATTACAGAGAGGCAGACGGTATATTTGCTGCCTTCCCACCCCACACACACTTTACAGATGAAGCAAATGGAATTCTGAGAGGTTGGGGTATTTGCGTAAGGAGTCATAGCCGACAAAGGAGTAGGTCTGGAATCAAAAACTTCCTGCCGTGCTAAGTTCTTTTCTCTCTTAACTATCACCAACTGATTCATGGAGGCTGAAACCATCAGCGGAACAATTTTTATAGAGGAATGTTAGCAGTTCTAAGCCCTCTAAAAATTTTACCTGTAAGTTTTTTACTCTCTACTAAAGAAGATGATAGACAAAAAAAAATTTAATGACTAATGCTTTGAAAAGATCAGCACAAAGCATCTTCTCTTACTGACCCGGGTTCCCAGTGCCAAAGGCAGGTGGGACTAACCGTATCCTAACTTCATTATAACCAGGCTAGTGACTGATTCTCTCTCACCCAAAATGCCATCGGTAAGCCAGGACGAAGGGATCGAAGCCTTGTATAACTGCTAAGGTGGGCTCTCTGCTGGCTGGATGAGTTACATAGACTAATTATCTTGATGTCACCAGGAGAGGCTCATAAAAGTCATATTCAACTGAGCCTCATATCAACCCTTCTGAGGGTTGGAGTTAAAGGCAGTGTGTCCCTTTGGTAGATGACTGAAATCTGTGCTAGGAGTAGAACCCACGTGATGATTAGAAACGAGAAGAAATGATCCATTAGACTTATATTCATAAAGGCCAGTCCAGGGAAAGAAAAGCATACAGCACACATGCAGGATGGAGGCACTCGCCTTGGGCGCAAAGTCAGTGTGACTGGGTCGTCCTCTTTCCTCGGGCTCTGATGTGGCTCTGTTTAGAACTGTGAATTTTGTATATTAATTTTGATCTTTAAAAAGAATGCATAAAATATCACCCCCCTTGATCACTGGATGTTTGGTGCCCTCTTAAACTTGGCACCAGGTGCCTCACTTGCCTATTTCCGGCCCTGGGGAAAGACAACCCTTCCTTCAAAACAGTCCTTCAGTATTTGAATGTCATCTTAACTCCCAGTGAGAATCAGGCCAGTTCACTAGAGGAGGCTCTGAGGGACTTGTGCACAAAAGTGGTGGTGAATTGCTGGTGGTGCAAAGCGGAGAGGACGGGGAGGGCACGGCAGAAGGACCAGTTCTCACCTGGGCCTTTGTCGTGGTTAAACAGGGGAAGTTCAGAAGCGGAAGACAAGTCTGAGCCTAAGTTGGGCGGATGGGGAGGAAGGGTAGAGAGGTGGAGAATCAGATTTATTAGCAAAGGAGCAAATGGCTGAGCAAACCATCCCGGATTGGCCAGTAATGGGTGGAGCGGGTGGTGGGGTAAGTTGGTGGTGTTTTATGCCAAAGAGTGTTTCTGTTATTAGCTTACTGCTGGTCCTACTGGATCTTGGCTGATTTTCAGCTGGTGGTCACCTACGCCCTTTGGGTAATTAATTTGGTCATGTACACTCGTCCCATTTTTGTCTTTCTAGCTGTGGTGAGGAGTAATGACAGTTGGCCCCTGAAATCTTAAATTTCCATCAGACGGCCTGAAAAATGAACTGAAGCTGGGGTTTTCATGATTCATGTGTGCATAGCATCCTGTCGGCCACCAGAGGGTCCCCTAATACCGGATGATGTCTGCTTTGCTCTAGGATGAGGTCCTTACCGAGAGATGGCGCGAAGAGGACCTGTTAATGGGAAGCAGGGTCAGCACAGGACCTCAGCGCCTCTCCAAGTTTCACACGGGGGGCTGGACCCTGAAATTTATTAGACTTTGTATTTGCCTGCTCTGTATTCCTAAGTTTAAAGTTAATCGTAATAAACCCAAAACGTTCCAGTAAAACATTTTTAAAATGAGGAATTGGTAACTAAAGCTTTCTTAAGAGGGAATTTGACATAAAAAGGTAAATGTTGACAAATTTAGAAGATAAGGGTGTCTTTACAATATTTGTGACCTGTATTATGTTCAGTATCTACTGATGGGAGTGATTAACACCGTTGCAGCTGCTTAATGAGATCCTAATGGGTACTTAACCATCAGAAGAGAGAGTCAGATTTAAGCTGGTCTTCAGGCTCTGTTGAATTGTCTCTTACGGTTTGTAGTGTTGTATTGATACAAAGGTGTGCGTCCTCTGCTTTTATTTCTTTTCTTTTCTTTTTTTATTTCCACCTAATCAGGACACATGAGAGGTTCCCTGCTTACTCTACAGAAACTAGTTCAACTGTTTCCGGATGATACTGCTTTAAAGAATGACCTCGGAGTTGGGTACCTCTTGATGGGAGATAATGACAGTGCCAAGAAGGTTTATGAAGAGGTAAGCAAGCAGCAATTTTCTGTTAACTACATCAAGTTATTTTGAACATGAAGTTCTAATGTTCTTTGTAAATTACATTTAGTCGGCCCAGTCTCTTTCTCTCTTTATTTTAAATTAAATCGAATTTAAGTATTATTATAGTGACATATCCTAAATTCTGTTTCATCCCTTTTTTTTACCTTCATCGAAAGATTTTAAATTTTAATTGACACTTGATATATCAAAACCTTCAACCTATCTCTAATTGCGAAATTTTAAAAACTTTTATATTTATCCGTCCACAAACAGCCTTTCTGAAAGAGTTCTTTATGATAGGAAGAGGAACTCAAAAATTTATGAACTTAAAGTCATGAAGTTAAAACGACATAAACTTTTTCTATATAATCTTTTACTTTTTTCACTGAACGTCCAAACTAGAGAGACCACCGCACTGCAGAACATAAGCCTTTCCAGCATCTGGAGTAAATTACTCACCTTCCAGAGGGCACTGACTATTTGATCCTCTAGCAAGGATACCTTTAAAAAGATGTCTCCTTGATAATGGATGCTTTAATCAACAACGGCTAAGTCACAAGTAACTATATAGTCTAGAAAACGGTGACTCCTTCAAGGAGGGGGGGATGTCATTTGGTACAGAATAAATAAAATGCCAAATGAACTTTGAAGCCGGAGCAAGTTGATATTGCTGTAAAAGAAAGATAAACACAGTTACTTGCTGTTTTCTAATTTAGACCTTGGGGTCAATGGTTTTCAAGCTGGTGCATTTTGCATCAGAATGCTGCTAGTCGGTAGAGGCAATATGACTCCTTCTCTTTGCAAAGTGCTGTGGAGTATAGTGATTTTCTGCTCAGTCTAAGGACTGGGTCACCCCCACAAATGGTGCTTTCCTCCCTTTATTGCTGTTGGTCCCGTGATCAAATTTCAGAGCGGTTGTCTTTTGACCTTTGTCCTAATTTTTAAATTTTCTGAGAGAGCGGGAATAAGACCTTTGCTGTTTATAGCATCTCTAATCCCTGTTCAGAGTGGATTGAGCTTCCAGTGTTGAAAATTTGTGCCACGTGCTAAAGTAACCTGTTACAGGTCATAAAACGAGTTCGTATGGGACACTGTATTTGCTAATAGCTAAGACAACACACTGAGTGCCCTGTCTCATCGTGTTATCTCAGTGATCTGGGAACATGTGAATGTACGAATTGTCAAACTGTATCAGACATACTTACTACTCTAACATTGTTGCAAGCCACAAAGGTGGAATTCTAGAATTTCTTCCTTCCTCCCCAAAATACCCTGATCAAGTGTCTACACGGTGCCAAGCACGTCAGAGGTCCGGGCAGGACCTGAGAGCTCCCTGGCTTCTTTCAGCCACTGTGGATTTGTCCTCCATCTTCTCCAAACCTGCCTTGAATGTAATATAATCGTTCTTTTTACTGGATGCTAAGTCTCAGCTATGTGAAGCATTTTACCTCATCTTGAAAAATAAAACTTACCTGCTGTGATTCATACATTCGAAATCATAATCTCACCGGAATGAGCATAACAGGAGGCAGAGAATCTGAAACACAGCCGTATGAGACAACCGAGCGGGTTTCTTTTTGAAGAAGCATCAGTAGCCTGAGGACAGGTGTGGGGTTTGCCTTTTGTTTACTCCCTCCAGTGCTAGGTTGATAAGCCGTATCTAATAGATTCTCTTTCCTTAACCAAAGTTCATCCTGACAGGCTTATGTCCCAGCCGAAGATCATTGGCAGGAAACTGAGAGTGTGATTTTGTCTTTTTTTCATGTTGATTTTTATCTTTGAGGAAATTTTAAAAAATCATTGATAATTCCCTTTCTGGCTTTCTTGTTGTTTTGTTTTGTTTTTGCTGTTTTTAGTTTCAACAAAAACTGACTGAAGGTACCTTGGCCACATCCCTGTCTTTTGGAGGCTCTCCTGGGCGTCCCTCCATGTTAGTGACACTACCAGTTACGAGACATGCAGTCGAAAATTCAGCCTCTTCCTGATTCTGCCCCCCCCCACTCTTCAACGCATATCCGTTCTCTTAGTCAACGCATATTCATTGAAACCCACACACACTAGCTTGGGCAATGGTAGTTAAGGAAACAAACACAGTATGCCCTCATGGAGTTACAGTCTGGTACCAAATCACTAATTTCTATTATTTTTACCTCCTCAGTATCTTTCAAATCTCGTCCCTCTTTAACCCAGGAACTCATAGTGTGCCTTAAGTAGGGCAGACCCACCCCACACGGGCTTGCTCTCCTGGGACCTTCAGCAACACAAAGTGCAGATCTGACCAGCCCACCCTTGGCTTCAGCTCTTTAGTGGCTCCCACTGCCCACAGCCTTGGTCTTCAGACGTGTTCATTTGTGTCCCCTTGCGGTCAAAAATGTCCAAGCAAACACCCAGGATACGCATGCTTGTGTATTTATATATTATATCTGTGTGTATTTGTACCAATTTGCAATGTTCGTTGTAAAAGGTACACACTCTAAAATGGGTTTTAACGTGAAATGAAATTTTTCGAAGACTTTTAAAATTTCATTTAACTGCCAAAAATATGTTCACTCTGAAAATATTATAATTTAGTAATATCAATGTGCAGTACTATTTATGATTATATGAATTTTTTAGTCCTGGTAACACATCACACAGAGTTTGTCCTGGAACTGGAAATGTCATCTCTACCAGTTTGTTGCTGTCTATGCTGTGTGTGTGTGTGAACAGAGAGAGAGAGAGAGAATCTGTGTAACATTTTAGTATTAATCCCAATTTGGGTTTCTTGGAAATCTTATAAAGCCTCTTGCCATTTTCTGAGGGTTTGTTGATTACAACTAGATAACACAGCCTGCGCATCCATTATGTAATGCATGTAAACTGTAGTAAGCACAGTAGGTGAGCATAAAGAATGAAGCGGGGGGGGGTGCAGCCCTGTCCATCACTCTGGGTCCTGATCCAGCCCACCCTCCCCTCACAATGGCAGGTGTGTGAGTGGGACGTGTGACTGTTCGCCATGCAGCTTAGAGGAGAGCCCTGGAGCGTCTGAATAGCAAATATTACATTTCAAAGACAATGCAAGTAGGGCACTTGTCATATCTTTCCACTCCCCAGAGGATTATCTGCACATGATACAAAACAGGGCCTTCCATGGTTTGCCTCCTGTCTGCTTCTCCAGTCTCATTCCCTTTGCTGTTTCTGACCCACTGTTCCTTTTTACTCACTTATCCTGTGCCTTGAATGCCTCGCTACAAAGTTCTCCATCTTCCTTTTCCCCAGTGAACTCCTATTCATCCTTAAATACCTTTCTGAACTTGCCCCTGCCATCCCCACCCTAGAGTGAGCTAGATGTCCTCTGTACCCACTGCATGCCTCGTGCCAATCACTGTGCTTACACTTAACCACACATTCTGTTGTCTGCTTGTGAGTCTGTCTCCCTCCCTTGACTCAGAGCTCCCTGAGAAGAGAGAGTAAATCTCATTTATGTTGATATGTCCAGAGCCTAGAAAAGTTCTGTGTGTTCTAAAATATCTAGTAAATTAATACATCAGCCAATGGCTTGAGCTGATGCCTGTGTCTACAGCAAACAGAAATGCCACCTGTGTTGCTGCAGTCATTGTAATAATCCCTTCGTGATGAGTGAAGAACCGTGATCGGCCTCAGTGCAGTTCAGGACCAGAAGTATTTACTGGGCTTGCTCAGCATCTGGCTGTGGAAGGTATAGAAGAAGCAGAGTCTGCGCTTTCACAGGTCCCGCCGGGAAGGCGAGCCCGAGCCTGGCGGGCACCCAGCCCTGCAGTTAGCGCGGATTTCTCCGCAGCCCGTCGTGTGCCGGGCACTGTTCTCAGCACTGGGGCTCAGCAGTGGGTGCAACAGACAAAATCTCCGTAGAGCTTACAGCTCTGTGGGGGAAACCAAAATAAAATAAATCAGATGGTGATGAGTGCTACGAAGAAAAAGGAGTCAGTATAAAGAAGTTAGGAAGCGACAATGATGGGAGTGGAGGGTCTGTTTTATATCAGGTGATTGGGCAGAGGCTTCACTGAGATGGTGCTTTGCGCAAGGATTTCCTCAAGGTAAGGGAGTGGGCCACCTGGATGTCTGGGAGAAGAGGGTTGGAGGTAAAGGAGTACTGTGGTGCAAAGGTCCTGGGGCAGGATTGCCTTTGACTTGCAATGCAACAGGAGGGAGTCCAGGGTGCCCTGGCTGGTGGGGGCAGGTAGCAGAGGAGACCAGAGGAGTAAGAGGCCCAGCCCAAGGGAGGTCTCGGAGGCTGTTCCTAGAATTTGGTCTTCCTCTCAGTGAAAGGAACCCATCTGGGTTTTGCGTAGAGGAGGGATGAGGTCTGACTTTGGACTTAGCAAGTCCATGCAGGACCCATGTGGAGAGTGGGTTACAGGAGAGTGGGGCTGGGGATGCAGGAGGCTCCTGGAAGAAGGCAGAGGAGAGATGAAGGACTTGGACCAGGTTGGCTGCAGTGGAGGAAGTGACAAGGGGTATGATTCAGAATATATTTTGAGTCTAGCACTGGCTGGGTTTGCAAATGGATGAGGGACAGGCACAGATACAAGACAGAAAATGCTAAAATATCGGCGGTGTGGACTGTGGACTCACCAAGGGTATGGGGTCCCTGCCTGGTGCACGTGCCCCATCTGTGTAAAGATCCCACAATCCCCTTCCCTCCTCAGACTCAGGGATGAAGGGAAGCTCCAGGAATTCATCTTTTCTCTACACGCATTCAATTCAGACCTTCTTCACCTCTCACTTTTGTTCTGTAAATTAGTTTGTCTAAGCAGTTTCACAAGTTGAATGTTGTTGTTTGGATTTCTCACTGCTCATTTAATTTAGAGGCATTTTGCATAATTAATCTTTACTCATAATCAATGCATAAGATAATAAACAATATTAACCTAGGTTTTATCACAGAATGTTGGATTTGCTCACCACTTCATCCTCAGTCCTTAAAATGGTCTGGGTTTTCAAGAAATTTATGCTGGATGAATGGATCATGATATGTTTTGAATGCTTATCTAAATTTTCTCATAACTAAGGCAATATATGAAGCATGTATGTGAATCGATGTCTAATAACCATTCAGAGTTGACCTTAAGCATAGATAATGTAAAGCCGTTTTTCTTTATCACTGAAAAAAATTGAGGTCATAAAATTGATGGAGATTTTGCTGATTTGCGTTGTTAAAGCAACGCTTTCATGGTCATTGCCTTGTCATTCATTTCTTCATTCTAGGAAAACTAGTGTGTAGAAGTGGAAACTTTTTGAGTTGAGGGGAAATGGGGCCATTTAAGGCAAATGAATTGCAATGAGACAAAACTCTATAGCCTTTTAAGCTGTAACATCATAATCCAGTCCAAATACAGCAAAGTTAATTAAGATGTGTTTTGACAGTCATTTGTTGAATTCAGAGTCCACCACAATAGCTTTTTGTTTTCTTTGAGTTTAGGTTCTGAATGTGACGCCCAATGACGGTTTTGCTAAAGTGCATTATGGCTTTATCCTCAAGGCGCAGAACAAGATGGCGGAGAGCATCCCCTACCTAAAGGTCACTCCCTCCCTTCCTGTCTTTTCCTCTTCCAATCCCTTTGAGTCATTTGGACACTCTTGACTATGTGTTGGAGATTGATTGGCTGGCATTGCTGTCTTTTTAGCAACCAGAATGTATACCCTCTGAACATGACATTCATAGGCAGTGTGGACCTTCAGCATAATGAGACTGTCAGATGTAGATGGAAACTATGTGATTAGAGACTATTTGAAAAAGCTTTTATGAAGAGAGTCCTAAAACTGCAATTGTTATTGGTTGATCAAATACTTTAAAATATGTCCAGTGCATTAGTTCCTTTTACATTTCAATTATACATCAAAATTACTTTGAACAGGGTTCATGGTAACCTATACAAAGTGAGGTAACAAATGCAGACTGAATAGGCCAAATCCCCAAGAGCCTCATACCTTGAAACACTCAGATTAAAATATGCC
The DNA here is from genome assembly GCF_036321535.1 of Camelus dromedarius. Taxonomy (NCBI): domain Eukaryota; kingdom Metazoa; phylum Chordata; class Mammalia; order Artiodactyla; family Camelidae; genus Camelus; species Camelus dromedarius. Next base: position 6,595,071 of record NC_087465.1, on the reverse strand, counting down.
GTCATTTTTTTTCTCACAAATCTAGTTGAATCCTCATTGGTTCACCAGAATCACATTTGGTCTAGCTCAGGGCTGTCCAACAGAACTTTCTGCCACAATGGAAATGTTCTTTATTTGTACTCTCTAATATGGTAACAAGTGACTACTGAGCATCTAAAATGTGGCTAGTGTGTCTGAGGAACTGAATTTTTAATTTTAATTTTCATTAATTTGAATTTAAATAGTAACATTTGCTAGTAGCTACCCTATCATTTGCTTGAATACCTGTGAAACTTTAAGTTGCACTTCTATAATCCACTTTTGTGATCTCTTTCTTTCACAAGACTTCAATCAGGGATCCCGAATAGTGACCTACTGATTGCAGATTGCTTGCAAGTTCTATCCAGCCAACATAATTCTCTTAGTTGAGCATCTGAATATTTTGTATAAAAAGGAAGATTTTTCGTTTCTCTGGGAAGGTGATATCTGGACCACATCCCAGCACAGAAGCTGAGCAGTGGTGTCCCCTTGAGGTGGGCGTGTACCGCTCAGTCTGTCATGGCTGTCACTGGGCCTCTGCAACCTTCACGTTCCCTCCCACGACCCTGTGGGCACGTGGGTGTCTCTGATTTGAAGTGTTTCTCTTAGACTTCCTTTGACATAATAAAAAAAGGCCTAATTGTACTGTCCTGGCTCAGAGATGAGGACGCAGAGGGAGGAGCTGGTTAGCTAATGAGCAAGGACATTTATGTGAGCGTCTGTCAGTCAAGAGCCAGGACCACAGCTCTCCTCTCCCGGGTGATGCTTCTGTTCCTCGCCGCTGTTTTCCAACCTCATGCAAATAAAATTTCTCCCGAGTAAAAGATAATGGGCTTCTTGCAAAGAGGCCTCAAAGATGCAGATTCTGAGACGTTTAAATATGTCTTATCTTTGTCCTTCTTTTACTTTCCTAAATTCATTCACTTGCTTTAGTATTTTCTCTCTTCTTTTTGTTCTTACAGAAACTTAAATTTCAGTTCTTCTGTGGGTGCTGGGGATTGAAATCAGCTAAGTGTTTTAGAATAGAAGTTGTTTAATAACAATTATAGTTTCAAAGATTCCAACTGGCTTTACTCCTGTTGTATGTTCTGTAAAAGATTGCACTGAAAAGTGAAGACACATTTGTTTTGAGTGGGGAAAAAAAACATTACTTGCAGTTGGGTCTCTATCATTTCAAACCTCTATGAGCAACTAAACATTCTGGTTCAGGGATAAAAAAGCCTCTAGATAACATATGGTCAGATTTGGAGAGTAGAACAAATGTGATAGAAACCCGGCCAAAGAAATTGTCTGGGATATTGAAATGTGACTGCTCTCACAGAGACAATCCACAAAGCATCAGACTAATTTTATGGGCTATTCCACTGTTAATGGATGATGAATGTATTTTTAAATTTAACTTTATTACACCTTTTTGGTTTTGCACTGTAAATGTTGACCAGTAACCTAATTACCAAACTTTAATATTGAGATGGATTTTCTGGTTCTTAGATTTTAGTATGGTAAATGAAGATTAACTAAATCAATGAATTAAATCTGATATTTAATTCTTTGGTAAACACTAACACTGTCCTTCCTGCAGGAAGGAATAGAATCCGGGCATCCTGGCACTGACGACGGGAGATTCTATTTCCACCTGGGGGATGCCATGCAAAGAGTTGGGAACAAAGAGGTAAGGAGTTGGTGAGGCTTCTGTTTTCTTTAACAGAAGACAGAGGAGCAGGGAAATTATTCCTATGAGAAAGTTACAATTAAAAAAATATTTTGAGCATAAACTTTTGAAGGTGGTGATTTAAACTTTTTTAAACAACCCAGCTATTCCTGCTGAATCCTATAAAGAATTTTTGGGATTTGACTTTTATAATTTCATTCAAGAAAGTATGTGAATAATCATAAGAGCAGCCTCATATGTATGTATGTGTGTGTGTGTGTGTGTGTCTATATGTATCCGTGTGTGTGTGTGTGTGTGTTTGTGCACGCTTCTGGGTGTATATCTGTGTGTGTAGCTGTGTGTGTGTTGCCTTGAAAAAATTATTTTTTAAATTATGAAATGAAGAACTGTCTTTGAAGCTGTTTAAATATTTTAAAAATATTTTAACCGTTTACCTCGATTTATTTTTATTTGATTTTGGAATTTAAACAGTAGTTATTTTTTTAGAATGAAGTCTTCACTCAACTGTTTCCTAAGCACACTGAACCCAGTGGTTAATTAATTGTGTCATTTAACTTCTGCAGTATTTAATGCCAAGTTTAAGATGAACTCCTGGAGCTATGGTACTGACAGAAAATATAGCAGCTAAAACACGTCACGTTTTTCTTTGTGATTCCTTTTTTTCTGAATACAGTGTCCGTTTCTTTAAACATGATCTTGATCGTTAATCATGACATCATGCCCTGTAAATTCCCAAACGGTCATCATCCACCGTGGTTCATATAATGTTCCTGGGCCCATCCTCACCATCACACGACTCTAGGCTGTGCTCTCCTTAGAGTCAGGGATCAAAGGCTGAAGTGTGACCCTGGACCTTTGTAACCAGGCATCCCATATACGTAATAAAGTGACATGGAAGGATAACGTAGCTTCAGGTTTCCAAAATTCATAACATGGGACCATTTGGACAACTGAGGGTTCATTGGAGGAAGGGGTTTTGTGATGGAGTAATTGTCAGTCAGAGACACAAATCAATCTGGGGTAACAGAAATTTGGATAATTGACACTGTGTTCTTTCTGCATTTCCATGTATCTGTACCTTTCTCCTCTGACCTACCAGTCAGTCTGCTGGAATAGAATGAGAAATGAGAGGCGACGAGAAAGAAAGGAGAAGAAATTGCTGATTAGTAGTCACTTTTGTGTTCATCCTCTTAGATGTAAATACCCGGAGCCTCCTTTGAACGATTGGGATGAGAAGGATTTTGCTCCAGCATCCAACACTGGATGGATGTTCATATCTGGTTGCTGTAAATGTAATTGTCACTAATTAATTTACCTTTGAACATCTCAAGGTCCAGGGCAAAGACAGATAAAAGAAGTCTATGATTTATTCTCGCATCTTAGATGAAAACAGCCCTTTCTTCAAGGGCAAAGAACTCACTACTAAACACTTGTTAAGGGCTTGGGATTTGAACCTATGGGATTGTTCTATCAGTTTAATTGTCATTCATATGCAAAGAACAGCACAGTTCTTGAATTTAAAAAGCTCACAAAGATTCATTCTTCCAGGAGACACAAGCCTATAGAAACATATATTCTCCATAATGGGTGTTGCATCTGAATTAACTCTGGAGCTCTGAGTTTGCACACAGGGAAGCAAACATGCTTCACATTCTTAAGCATGGAGCTCACAGTGCAAAATAGAGATAAAGTCCTCTTTCCAAGCGGAGGCACCCATGATGCTTCCAGGCCAGTTGCAGCCACCTGTTGTCATCACATGTGTGAGTCCCATGCCCTGCCGTGCGCCAGGCAGGGCAGGCTGGGCTGGAGCCACAGACCACAGACCCCACATGCGGCCCAGGCTTTTCTGAGTTAGAGTCTCTGCATGTACTATTTCCACGTAGTGAGTGTGCGTGTGTGTGTGTGTCTGTGTGTGTAAACTATACCTGGCAACAATTTGAAGTAGAGTCGACATTGACATAGAGCACATTCCACAAGATGCCCAGATGTGCTTTCCATCTCTTTTAGTTTTCCTGATGAGAAATATAAAAAGGAAATAGTAAGGAGGACATTTTCAGAGGATTCTAGCACCTTGATCACTGATTTTCTAGCAGCTTTTATTATAAGGTAGTTTAGATGTTAGAAAAAAAAAGCAACCTGGTTGAATTCACTGGGTGAACTATGCAATTGATGATGTCATTGAAGGTGATTTTTTTTAATTCCTAAGTATCACTTCACAGTTTTGTTTCTCTCAAAGTTAAAAGGCAGAGGAGTATAAAATCAAGGGTCCTGTTTGATGCACTAAGACAACCATGGAAAGTCAGGAGAAATTTTATAGACAGTTTAAACATGCCACTGTGAGCAAAGTCTCTTCCCAGGCATCCAGCATGGTGAGTGTTAAGGCCAGGACTGAAATTTAAGATACCTAATTCCTGAACTAGGCTTATGAAGTTTGCTATCATAGGTACGCATAACTGTAATACAATATAATGTAATTCATATAAAATGTGAGGTTTTCCTGTAATAATTTCTTTCTCTATTCTAACAATATGCCTAGTCCTTAAAATGAGTTGCTGATGATTCAAAAATTAATGGACTATAAGTTTCCAAAAATCATCTGTTGTAGTTAATGTTGTTCACTTTAACACTGACAAGTATGGGAAATAAAATCCTAAATTTAAGTTGGACAAAAATAACTAAAATCGTCAAATTAATTTCAATGGTAAAATGTTATAGTTTTTAAATCAGACAACCATGAGCCATTTTAGGTTTCTGGTTTTTAAAGATACTGCTTTATGGCTACCACTTACATGTATTTTAAGGAAAACGTGTAAGAGTGATTAGCATGTATGTTCTAATTTGAGCTATTATTGAGGAAGATAAATAAGATCACTTTTGTCTTTTTTTTTTTAATGATACAAAGATGGAAGGAGAGTGAAATAGGTTTCCAGGTGCCCCAGGTTATAGTTCGACATACTCAGTCTTTCTCGATCTCAGTTCCAGAATTTGTCAAATGGAGACATTTGGGGTTATTGGAAAGATCAAATGAAATACCACGAGCTAAATCACATAGTAGCCTGAAGAGTGTTGCTGAACATGGGAGTGGTTCTGCTCTCACACTTAAATTTTCTAACAAAGGAAATTTTGATATGTGACTTTTAAAAGTTATTATTTCTTACATCTAAAGTCTGTCTGGGGATTTATGAAGATACTTGTCTTGAATATCTTCTTAATCTGCTCCATGTTAAATGCCTGATTTCACTGATCAAAATGTGTGTTTGAAACCACTCTCCAAAAGTACGCATCAGATCAGAGTTTAAATAATGGAGGGGATACTATTATGCACCCTCCTGGAATCATCTTTTATTCTGAAGACAGTGGGGCATGCACGGTGCAGGAGACATGTGGGGAGGGCCACCAGGAGAGCATATGGTTGGGGTGTCACTTGAAGGGGACATATGGAACAGCATACTCTGCAGCCATCTGTCCCTGGAAAGGGTAGGTAGTTTTCTCAGAGGCAAGTTGTATCAAGTTACAGCTAGCCTGTAGCCACAAATGTTAGCCCTTATGGCAGAAAAAAAAATACTAGGAACAAAAATTCCCTTCTCCCAAATCGAATGTGGGCTGTCACTCGATGTATTGGCAACTGCGAACAGTCTTTCCTTCCTGTCTACTTATTTAATGGGGGATTTCCACTCTGTTACCTTGGGGAAACCTTCTTCATGTGGACATGGGAAGACAGCAAGATATTATTTGTATACTTGTGGACAGAAGTTACTCTGCATTTTAGCATTCTAATTCAGAAAGTGCAAATATCTGTGAAGAAAGTATTAAAATCATAATCATTTCCTTTTAAAGGAAACATAGAAATAGTATTTAGAAATGAAAACTAAAATATAAACATCGTCCCCTTTAGTGTCTTAAATGTATCCACCCAGCAAGGGTCTAGACGCTGCTGGACACCCTGGGAGAGAGTGTATGCAGTGTTGAGTCCTGTGTTAAAAAAAGCTTACAGCCTAGGAGTGAAAATAAAATACACACATTTATTTAAAAGAATATGTCATAATTAGAAGCCCAATCAACTAATAGTATTTATGTCAGTGTAACAGATTTGGGCCCTTGACTAGCAAGCTCTTTTTTTCACGTCACAAAGTCATACCTTATTTTTAGTGACTTTAATTGTAAAATTAGTAAAAATGTTTCATTTGGAGTTCAACCTTTCTGAATTCTTCCAGGCATATAAGTGGTATGAGCTTGGGCACAAGAGGGGCCACTTTGCATCTGTCTGGCAGCGCTCACTCTACAACGTGCGTGGACTGAGAGCCCAGCCTTGGTGGACCCCGAACGAAACGGGCTACACGGAGTTAGTGAAGGTGAGTGTTCATATTGCACCCACCCCGCATCCTTGCCTGTTTCCTCCTCAGAATTCAGAGAATGCTTCTCATGCAGAGGAGTGTCAGGGAGGAAACAGACTTTATTTCCAGGGACATTTGCAAAAAATATTGCAAAAAGAATCTTTTCATTCCATGAGCCAAGAGTTCAGATTAGGTGGTGAATAAAGGAATTTTTAAAAAAATTTTTTACTGAAGTGTAGTTGATTCACAATGTTAGGTTCAGGTGTACAGCAAAGTGCTTCAGTTGAATGTAGACATACATGCATGTATTTTCTTTTCAGATTCTTTTCCATTATATGTTATTACAAGAAATTGAATATAGTTCCCTGTGCTCTACAGTAGGTCCTTGTTGTTTATCTATTTTATATATAGTAATGTGTATCTGTTAATCCCAAACTCCTGATTTATCCCCACCCCCCTGCCCTTTCCCCTTTGGTAACCATAGTTTGTTTTCTATGTCCCTGAGTCTGTTTTTGGTTTGTAAATAAAATCTGTATAATTTTTTTTTAGATTACATGTATAAGTGATATTATATGATAGTTGTCTTTCTCTATCTGACTTACTTCACTTAATAATCTCTACGTCCATCCATGTTGCTGCATATGGCATTATTTCCTTCTTTTTTATGGCTGAGTAATATTCCATATATTACTATAATATTGCATATATATATATATATATAATCTCACATCTTCTTTATCCAGTCATCTCTTGATGGGCCTTTAGGTTGTTTCATTCGAAAGGAAAAATAATGCCATTTGCAGCAACATGGGTGGACCTAGAGATTATCATACTAAGTGAAGAAAGGAATTAGTTGAAGACCAGTTCTCAAATATCTTGGCTTGAGGACCCCTTTACACACTTAAAACTTATTGAACACCCCAATGACTTTTCTTGTGTGTGTGTATTGGGGGTGAGGAGGCGGAATTATATTTATCCATATAATTTTTAGAAATTAAAACTGAAAGAAAATTTTATCTTTTTTAGGAATTCTTTGAAAATGAAATAGTAATAATAATTCCATTCCATGTAAATAGAAATAACTTTAAAAAATAATTCCATTTTCAAAACAAAAAAGTGAAGTGAGGAGATAGGAATTGTTTTCTATTTTTACAAATCTCTTTGATGTCTGGCCTAATGGAAGACGGGAGGGTTCTCACCACGACATCACACATGCACCCATCAGACATGGAAAACATACGTTCCTACAAAAATCCATACCTGAACGTTCCTAGTAGCACTTTTCATAATAGCAGGAAAGTGGAACTAACCCAGATGCCCATCTAAAAGATAAATGAAGGAAGAGACAAAGTGTGATCTACTTTCACAATGGCAATAAAAAAGAAGATGTACTGAGATACAGGGTACAATGTATACACATGTTATGTGGTCCCGTCTATGTGAACAGTCCAGATGGGCAAATCAACAGAGGGAGAAAGTAGAGTGGGGACAGCCAGGGCCTGAGGAGAGGGGCTGAGGATGAGTGACTGTTCATGCATAAGGAGCTACTTTCTGGTGTGATGAAAGTGTTCTAAAATTAGATAGTGTTGATGGTTTCACAATTGTGTAAATCTACTAAAAACCACTGAACCGTGAAAAGTTAGTTGAGCAGTTTTTGTGGTATGTGAGTTACGTCTCGATAAATCAGTTAAAAATGAGAAACTGTGATATATACATTGTATGTTCAAATATGTTAAAAAAAAAAATAAACAGATTTCCAGGGGTTGATGAAGAACACCTAACTGAACCAGGCAGTACAGCGAAGTTTAGAGCAGCAACTCCACAGCCATGTTGCTTGGTTTTGTGTGTTTGTTTTGTTTTGTTCTGTTTTTTGATTGAAGTATAGTATATTAGTCTCTGCCCAGGGACCCCTGTTGTTACATGATGCATGGTTTCCTGCATTTGGCCTGCATCCCCCTTTCTCTGCTCTTATCTCAATATCTGCCTGCTCTAACACATCCATGTTGCTGCAAATGGCAGAATTTCATTCTTCTTATGGCTGAGTAATATTCCACTATATATCTATATCTATATCTATATTTATGTATATGTCTATATCTCACATTTTCTTTATCCATCCTTCTGTAGATGGCAATACAGTGAAGCACTTTTGAGCATCAGCTCCAAAGCCACATTCCCTGTTTCTGATTTTTCGGCCCTGCCCCTTACTGGTTCTGTGACGCTGAGCAGCACTTCCTCATGTTTCCATCCATTCCATTATCTGCAAAGTGCCTGTGGAGATGGCCCTTGTTCCATAGCTGTTTATTTAATAAGTAAAGAGGAAGTCTCAATAAACATTAGTTATTATTATGATTTATAATTTTAATTTATGCATTACTTATTTTCCTAGGAAAATACTTCCTAGTTTCTAAAAAATAAGTTGGAAAGCCAATTTTAAATTTTACGTGTTATCAAAATAACATCACAGCTATCATGTTTCAAATGCCTCCTGTCTGCAATCAGTGTGCTGAGCACTTTTGTATATAATACTCTTCATCTTTACAACAACGCTTCACAATTGGTATGATTGTACCCACTTCTGTTTGAGTAAATGAGGATGAGAGAAATTAAGAAATTTGCCCAAGGTCCCATCTTTAATGGGTCAGGTCTGGGATTTGAACTGAACTCTCCTTGTCCTCAGAGTCCATACCCTCACTGGTACCCCACTGCACCCTCAAAGGTCCTGAGGTCTGCTCTGATATCTCATGCTCCCTTTTTGCCAGTTTATTGCAGAATTCTCCCTCTCTGAGCTTCTTGATTTCAACTCTGCCTGTCTTAAGTTCTGCTTCCTTGAAGAAGACAAGCAAGGCCTGGGCGTTCATCACAGGGTCCCCCGCAGCGTAGAATCTCGGAATCTTGATTTTGTATACATTATGACTTTCAAAAAATTGAAAAAAGTAACTTCAAGGCGTCCATTTGCCAGTGATGACAGCGACAAGAGCCTGCTGTGCAGGGAACCCGGGGCCCAGGACCAGTTAGTCAACACACACTTGCATGTCAAGATTTTCTTCCATTTTCAAATTACAGATTTGAATATGATGGATTTTAGATCACCACTCACGCATTGATATTTTAAAATGGAAACCTTCTGAGGGGGTGGCTGCCACGTTTGGCTAAAATCCTTTTAGAACAATTACCCAGATCCTGGCCCTTACGTAACGATTAACCACCACAGATCGCACGTTTTCATTCAGATTGTTCTCAGTGCGTGTTCCAGTGAGCTGCAGAGTGCAGCTTTCTTGAAGGCAGGGGACAAAGTTCAGTCAAATGTATCAGCTCTGTTTTCTCATCTTGTTGAATTGCCACTGCTCCCCTTAGTGTGTAGCTTGCAATCCGGCAGTGCTGTGCCCTGGGGGTGTTAAAAAGCCTGTGCAACTTGATGGGAAAAAAAAAAATGTAGAGAAAACTATCCCAGTAGAGTTTTTTCTTTTAGGCATATTTTCCTTGAAACCAAGTAAATTTTTTGCCCAAATAACAAGTATGAAAACCCTCTGCGCCTTGAGGGTATTTAACATAGAAATTGATAATTTGATAAATTAACAAAGATGAATTAAAATCTTCGCTAGGTTATAAATAGAAAAGGGAAGAGAAATCTCTTCAAGTGAGAGAAAAGCCATCGTTATCCTTAAGACTTTTGCTCTTTTTTTTTTTTTTTTTTTGAGATCTTCTTTTTGATCCGAATGATTCCATGGCTAATTGAGATGTAAACACGCACACATTGGAACCACTGAAGAGTCACTGAGGACCCACAACAGCCAATAGGAGCTGAAGTCCACAGTTCCAAATCACTCTTTTCTATTTTTTTTTCCCCTGCTGCCTCCCTTTGGTCACTGGGAAAAGGGGAAGCCCCTTCATCCTTTTTTGGAGTTTTCCAAAGCAGCTGCTGTAATATAAACATATAGCTTCGCAGCTGAGCTTTCCTTCCGCGTATTGTATTTTTCTTACAGCTGGAGGAGTGCCCAGTGATACTAGCCAGTGATGGGACCTGGTGCATGAGAATGATTGATGAGAACGATACTCTCTCTGGCATTGTCCCTCAGTCTGTGGCTTTTATTCATTAAGAAACCCATTGCATACGAATAATGTCACCCTGACAAAAATAAGATTTATCCAGGAATACATTTGTGGTTGAACATTTATATCTGTGTGGTTAAATATTTGAATGTTTTCACTGAACTGCTTTTGAAACCACTGGATTGAGACAGAAGCAAAAATGTCAGATTCACAGTGGAATTAAGCTGCAAATTAAGAGGATTATCGATGTTATAGAAAAAGTATCAGAGTGTAAAGAAGAGCTGAAAGCAGTTTCTTGAGATTAACGTAATAGTTTATAATCCTATTTTTCTAAATCAGACTTTCGACTTTGGGATCCCAGTGATGCTTTCACTAAAAATGACAACAAAATGACCACGGGGGTCCAGAGAAGTTACAGAATGTCATGGTTCTGTGATTTGAACATGAACTTTAGAAGCAGATTAGTTTTGCTCTCGGCTCTGACGCCTTGGGAGAGTCATTCCCCTATCTAAGCCTCCCTTTCTTTCTCTCCAAATTCAAAATAATTGCCTTAGTTCCTCCTCTCCGGCAAGGCACGAAAACACAACACAACAAAAGCCCACCTTTGTGGATGTTCCTGCCCTCACTCAGAGTCCACGCTCTGCTAGGGTCACAGTGTGGAATCTGATGCCGGTTATAGCCACATATCAAAAGGATGAAATATTTGAAAGGCTTTGAATTGTTTCAGAGTAAAAAGTCATTTTCTTTTTCGAAGCAAAATTGATCAGTTTTCAGCATTGGTCTGTTTGAAAAAAGAAAAAAAAGCCTAAAAATTGGCTTTATCTCTGACCGTCCTGGGGAGCTTGCGGTACAGTGTCTGACTTACCGCACAGCGCACTACGTTGCAGGATGTGCCTGGAGGTGGGTACACCGTTGCAGTTCCAAAATCTTTAATCAATGACGTCATGATATATATCTTAATATACACACACTCTGAGGGATGTGTTAAATATGCATATGTGCATACACATTATAGATCATTTGCTTATAAGTTATCAAGTGGTTTATTTTATATGTAAACGGAAGGTGTCTCTGTCAGACTTTCAACCCCTTGAGATTAAGGACTCTGGGGTTTTTACTTTCTCAGGACATAGCCCAGTGCGCTGTGTTCCGGCGTCCCTGCCAGTCTGGGCTGGAGCACAAGGAATGTGAGTCTCCTTTGCTGTCCGAGTCCTTGAAGCTCTCTGCCTGGATATTTCTCCTAGCAACCTGGACTATCCTCCTTCCTTTGTCCTAAGAGAAGCAGCCCTTTTTCTCCCACTCTTCAGAAAGAGCAAAACCCAGCTGTCCAAGACTCTTCTCTTGCCCTGTGCTATGTACTACAGGAAATCCTTTCCTTCCAGGAAGGATAATGAGGGACTGAAGATACGAGGGAACAACGAACATTTATAAAAATGGAGCCTTGACCCACAGCCTGCAGCAGCCTGCCTGGGAAACCAAGCCCTTTTCTACAATAAATAACCCAGGAAGCAGCCTGCTGTAGACCAGACTCGCAGGAAGCCAGATTGCTGTCTCCAGTGGTGATTCAGGAAGCTGAACCATCACTTCTGTAACATTCTGCCCCCAGTGGCCGGGGCTTGATTAGTCACTGACAGCTTCCCTAATGTGTGTCCCTGCTTCCAACTTAGGACCAACTGAAAGGCAGATATGCTCCCCTGACCAGTCCTAGAAGACCTGGCTTCTAAGCAGACTGCCTACAGCTTCCCCAGTTCAACAGCCTCCAGTCAGGGCCCCCTTGAAGCCTCCCCTGTTTTCGCTGTCCCACTTCTTTGCCAGAACGCAGGTGATGGTGGCAGCTCCCTTGCTAGAGCGGGCTCTGAACACACAGTCCTTGTTCTTCTCGTTTGGCTGGTCTTTGTTTATCTCCACAATAAGAAATGTCAGATGATTTCCTTTATCTTTATATTCAAACTTGAAAAAAACAAGTGATCTGATTACCATGCAGTAGGACCAGCAAGAGATTGCTCTTTCTATGCGACTCATTTCCCCAGAGATTTTATTAAAATTGGTTTAGCTGTGAGAGCATTGCACTCTCTGTGGTGTTTGCTCTGGTTTCATAACTTCAGCTCAGCACTCCGGGGGCTTCCCCCACCGACCCTGGTGTGTTCTTTCTAAGGCAGAGGACGCCACTGCCCACGACTTCTCTTCACGCTGTGAAGTATAGGCATGTTTTGGCCAAGATTTAAGTAAACTGACTTTCTCTCCAGAAAATCAAATCTGAAATCCTAGAGTATAACAAGCACGTTCTTAGACAATTAGGTAAAATTTGATACACATTTTATTAATGCACCATTGTTATCCATTCATTCTGACTCCAATGTAATGCATAAAATTGGCCTAGAATAATCTTTGATCACATGTCTTTCTCTTAATTTAGAATCAGAACCTTTCAAAGTACATACACATCTCTGGGACTCCTCAATTGCCCAAGTCTGTGTTTTCTCAATTCCCTTTTACCTAACAGCTAATCACACACTGTTCTTACCTAATCTCTCTCATGTTCCTCTGAGCTCTGCCAGTTCTTGTATGATGTTATGGCTACATGTTAAAACCATAACTCTTTCTGACTTTCTCCATGACTGTGTTTTCCATGTTCTGCTGCTGTAGATTTACCTGATTTCCAATCCCCTTCCATCTGCTCTTTGCTTTCTTATCTGGATCTAGTTCTAACCTGAGTCTGTATTAGCGTTGTGGGTTAATCGTGTTCCCTCAAAAATTGTGTATTGAATTCCTAACCCTGCTAGTACCTCAGAATGTGCCTGGACTTTAAAGAGGTGGTTAAATTAAAACGAGTTCATTAGGGTGGCCCCTAATCCAGTATGACCCATGTCCTTATGAGAAAAGGAAATCTGGGCTTTTTAGTGACTGTGAAGCTGGGGAGACCCCAGCCGGGAAGAGGACATCGGATCTCATTGTCCTCCCAGCCCTTCAACTCTCCCCCGAAGCTCCCCAATAAAATGGTTTGATCCCCCCCATCAAGAAAAAAAAAGGAAATTTTAACACAGGGGTGTGTGCACACATGGAGAAAAGACCATGTGAGACCATGGAAGACGGCCACCCACACGCCAGGGAGAGAGGATCCAAAAGAAACCAGACCTGCTGCCACCTTGGTCTTGAACTTCCAGCCTCCAGAACTGGGACAATACATGCCCACTGTTTAAGGCGCCCAGTCTGTGGGATTTCACTGTGGCAGCCCTAGCAAACTAACCCCATCGGTGACTCCATAGCATCTGCAGCGTTCCCTAACTGCCTCAGCAAAAATGTGTCTCTGAACAGTCCTATTTCCCTCCACAGAAGAAAATATTTAAAGCTCAGTTAGATGAACTTTGTTTGACTAGGACAAAATTAAAATGATTGTCAAGCTTCAGGCATCGTAATCAGTTTTATCATTATCCGAGCACATCATGGACTCGGGGTACACCAGCCATGATGCAGGGAGAGAAGGAGAGTGTACAAGCCAAGAGGGGAAGAGAAACCAGCTGGCAGTAAGTCAATGTATGGCTTAGCAGAGTTTGGTTTAAAACGTAAAATATGCCGAGAATCCTTTCTTCTCTCCCACTGCCACCTGTCTGTCATATGAAACAGCGTTACTCTGAGTTCGGCGACCTTTTGCAGACACATTTGAGGGCGTGGTAGAGGCTTTCACAGGCCAATAGGATGTTGTTTCTAAACTTCACTAAAAGGTTGGATTATATATTACAAGATCCTTCTAGTTTAAGAGAAAAGAAGCTAAGCAGTTGAAAGTAGTCAGCTGTTAGAAGTACAGAAAATATGAGTGAGGAAGGGTTAAGCAAAACTAGATACATACACTGAGCACCTCCCACATGAAAACAGCTGTCAGTGGCAGTAAAAGAATAAAAATGGTGTAAACCTACCAAAAAAACAAAAAACAAAAGAAAACAGGAGGGAGACAGTGACAGATGGACAATGTCAGCATGGTTTCTGGAAATGGAGAAGGGAAATAGCTAACTTGGCAGATCCAAGAAAGCCGAGATTGAAGTAAGAAATTGCAGAAGGGCTTCCAAAGAGAAGGGATTTCAGGCGCCTGGTACTACAGCAACTAAAGAAATAATACGGCCTCAAAGAATAGGCCCAGCTATCGGGACATTTGAGGGTGCCCGAGAAAACACTGGCTTGACAATGGACCCATCAGTGAGGCTGTCAATCATAGGCCCTGCCCTTTCCCACAGAGTTTCCAATGACTAACTCAGTTCTGCAGGACTAATGGCCAAGCATCGCCACACATTGGAGACACCCTTCAACATGAAAGAAGATAAAACTAAAACAGAAAGAATTCTGTTGGTCAGGGGAAACAAAAGTTAAGGAGGAGATGCCAACTTAGTATTTCTAATACACTCAGGGCAATAAGAGAAGAGAGTGTATCCATCAAAAAAGAATGGGGAGCTATAAAAAGGAATAGTCCAAGACATAGGACCCTCAGAAATTTAAACATGTGATTTGCAGAGATAAGAATTTAATAGCAGTGTTGGAAACTAAATCAAGGAGATCTTCCAGAAGGGAAAGCAAAGACAAAAATAGAAAATAGAAAAATTATGAAAATTAGAGTCTCAATTTAACATGTCTAATATATAAACAAAAGAAATTTCAGAAAGAGTAGGGGGAAAGATCGAGAGGAAATTATTAAAGAAATAATACTAGATAGTCTAGAACTGGAAATGTGAGTTTCCATACTGAGGAGACACTAGATGTTCAGCACTTACACTATGGCACATTTCCATGAGATTTCAGGAAACCAGAAGTAAAGAGATGATCTTAAAATTCTTGTCATTATCATCATAACTATACCTATGATCGCACAGTTACTTTTAGCACATTGATTTTCTTAGAGACTTTTGAGGAAAGGAATAGTATTTTAGCCTCTCTATAAATGAGGAATCTATGGCACAGAGTGGTTAAGTAACTTGCCCTACAACACACAGCTAGTAAATGACAGAGTCAGATTTCCAAACCAGGCAGTCTGGCTTCGTGTTTTACACTCCTAACCACTATACTGTACTGACTTTTATAAAGCTTCTGGTGGGAAAATTTTTTTAAAAAATCCAGTAGGTATCAAATTTCCCAACAGCAACACTAAACTTTGTAATGCATTGGATCAATGCTTTCAAAAGTCTACAGAGAAATTATTTACTACCTAGAATTCTGCACATAGTCAAGCCTTCAATCAAGTGTAAGAATAACTGCAGGTATTTTCAGAAATTCAATTTTACCCGTGGTGTGTCCTTTCTCAGGGACACAGATAATCCTCTATCTGGATTACAATCCAATAATTAGGGGGCCTGATACCGAGCAGAGGTCAAGAGAAGTTCCCTGGTGACAGCTGTCCAGCCAGTCCAGACAGCAGCCAGTTCAGAGCAAAGCAAGGTAGATAGCTACCAGAGGCTTACCTTCCAAAAAGAGAGAGAAAGAAAGAAAGTAGTGGCTTATATGTTTTTGGCAAAGGGTAGAATAGTACCAAGAGATTTTACAGCACTCGCTCAGCACTGTGAAGAGAGATAGTTATTACTGTTTTAGTTTAGGGCATTAGAAAATGAAGCCAAAGAAAAGGGAGCAGAATTTTTAAAATGTCACATGTGAAATGAAGTGTACTTGTCACAACTCAATAAAACCCAAATATGAGTTTACCCGGATGGAGGAAAAAATTGTGAAATGAGCTGAATGGCTAGATGGAGAAGAAGGAAAAGAAAACATTAAATTATTAACTTGTTACCTTGCCTCATAGAAAATTAGTGATAAAGTCTAGAATGAGTAAATCAAGAAATAGTAGTATAAACATATTATTTAGAGGTAAGCAGGTGTAGATGAGAATAAATACTTAAAGGAATTAACTGGGGGTTGGACTCAGGACTGGGGAAAACTTGAGTAAGAGACTGCTGCTTTCATTAGAAGACTTGTAGTCATATTTGATGTTCAAAAAAATGTGTATTTCTTAATTGAATGAAAATAGTAAGGGGAAGGGTTAAGAATTAGCTTGGCTTGAGTTTGTGCATCTAAAGGCTTTCTGCAAGAAATCAGTCTTAGGAGAAGACTTTAAAAATAGGACTTAATCTAATTTGATGTTGAAGAGAAAGTGTGCCCTCTGAGTGGGGTGAGCAGAGCATCTGGGAAGGAAGGAAACGCGTTTCCCTCTGCGCCACCTTGCTCCTTTCGGGCACCAGTCTGTCATTCGGCACCTCTGTGTCTTGTATAACAAGGGCAAACAAGAAAGTTGTCTTTAAAAAAAAAACTCATCAGTGCACAAGGCAAAGTCCTTCAGCAATGCTTCCCTGGGGGACCCTGGGGAGACGAGGTGGGAGGGGACGGGAATGACCCTTCACATCTAAAAGACAGCCCGCGCTTATGGAAAATTTTAAAATTTTATTTAGTGATGCAATCACTTTAATGTGTTCCCTCGGGCTTAGTGCCCTATTTTAGGAACAGAAGATCAGCTCTTTCTAAAGATGCCCCTGAAATCAGCTTTCAAGAGAAATGAAAAAGGCTGCCGTAAGAGGCACTGATAACCTCATTCGAAAAGTGATTTTATACGTTAGAGAGGCAGTTCTCCCGTCTGTGTGGCAGTTTGACAAGAATGGAGCAGATTTATCTAGCCCCTTGAAAAAGCTACGATAGCTGTGGGGGGTGGTGGCGATTTAGGTGCATTTGAGAAGATATGACTCTCTGGGGTGTGGTTTGGGGTTTTTTTGTTTTTGTTTTTCCGTGTAATCTTGGATTCTTGAGAAAACCACGGTATTCTCTCACTCCAGGAAACTGAGTGAGGGCTTTGCGTATCTCTGAATTGGAATTCAGTCTTTGACTTGCTGTTTATGAATTACCTTCTTGGGATGAAATAATACTGAAATTGTTACTGAACCAGGTTAGTTTGCCCTTTGTGCAGCAAGCCAAAATGCTGAGACATTGAGATTTGCAGCAAAAAAAGGTGGGGGGGTATGTGTTATTCACCAGGCAAAGATGGGAGAACCAGTCTCAGATCCACCTCCCCAAAGGCGAGGGGCTTGAGATAATTGTGGGATAAAGATTCCTGGGAGTGGAGAAACGTGATTGGACATAGGGAAAAGTTGAGATAATCCGTGTTCTGTGCAGGCGTATCTGATTGAGTTATGTGCTACTTCATGGAATATTTGTCTAAAGATGGAGGCACTAAGCATGATCCGAGGGTAGAATTTTGGACCATCCGATGCCAAAAGGTCATTTATCCGCCACCTACGCAGGCCCAGTGTTAAGGCTGGTGGTCCCAACCAGCTTTGGCCGCTTGACCTTGCACTAGACACAGTTGACTCCAAGTTCTTGGAAAACAGCTCAGGCAAACATCTTATTGTTTAGGCTGCATGAAGCTCGGAGGGTGTGCAATTTGCAGCAAAGTAATTACGGCAAGCTTGCTCAGTGCAGGCGGGCTGCAAGCACAGGGGTTATAGCAAGCTATAAGACCAGCTCAGGAATTCCTGTTAGTCACCAGTGTCTGCTACCCCTGTGGGGCTCAGTTTCAGGGTGTTTTTTTTTTTAACTCTATAGGACACAGTTTCAAGATTATCTGTGGACAGATGACCACCAGCGTAGAGCAGAGTGATGACAGGAGCGGCTCTACATGTTGACACAAGTCAATAGCTTTCATAGAAATAGAAATATAAAGCCAGGCATTGGCGCTGCTACTGTGGAAAACAATATGGAGGGTCCTCAAAAAAGGAAAAACAGAACTACCATATGACCTGGCAATCCCATTGCTGGGTCTAATATCCAAAGAAATGCAAATAAGAGTCAAAATAAAATATTGAAGAGATAGCTGCACTTTCATGTTCATTGTGCCATTATTCACAATAGCCAAGCTATGGAAACAACCTAAGTGTCCATCACTTAGGATGAGTGGATAAAGAAGATGCAAGATACAGACATGTGTGCAGACACAGTGGAATACTATATAGCCATGAAAGGGGGATTCTGCCATTTGCATCATGGATGGACCTTGAGGGCCTTATGCCAAGTGAGAGAAGCCAGACAGAAAGACGAATACTGTATGGTATTACTTACATGTGGAATCTAAATTAGGAAAAGCAAAAGTGAAACTCATAGAATCTGAGAGTATAAAAGTGGTTGCCAGGGGCCGGGTTGGTGAAGGAAATAGGGAGAGGTCAGTAAAGAGAACAGACTTTCAGCTATAAGATGAATAGGGTCTGAGGATCTAACCAATAACACGATGATGGTTTTTGATAACATTAGTATAAAATTGAAATTGGCTCAGAGAATAGAATTTAATTGTCTTCACCCAACCCCCAAAATAAATTAATTAAACATATGAGATGATAAATGTGTTAATCAAATGAGGGATTACTTTCACAAGGTATATGTATGTCAAATTACCATGATATACATACACTTTCAATATCTTACATTCTTATATGTTAATTATGACTCAGAGCTGAAATTTAAAAAAAAAAAAAAGAAGCCAATAGACTCAAAGAAATAAGGGAGAAATAGAAGTATCAAATCAATATCTAATCTTCAAATCTATCTCTTGCCCTCAAATATTTGAATATACCTAATGTGGTCACACAATGTAAAAAATGTGCTCCCTGGATTTGGCTGAATTTGGCACCACGTGTCCACACAAATCTCTGAGGGCAAAGTCCTCTGTCTGGGCTGTCTGCCCAGCTTCTTATTGTTTTTCCCACACTGAATCATGAATTCATGAAGTGTGAGTTGATAAAAACACTGTACGTTATCCTGTGCTCTGCTCTACCCAGTGATCGGTCATCCAGCCTTCCCTTGAATAATTCAAAAGATTTATAAGGCGACTCAATCCATTTTCAGAGCACACTGATCGTGGCTTCCCGCTTTCTGTATGTCAGAGTCTTCCTGTTTGTAAGCAGCTTTACTTCCATGCTCTTGAGCCCTGATTCTGGTCGACCTCAGCAGTAGTGTGCCTCCCTGTCCGCCTACCCACAGGCTCCACTACCACTTCTCATTTCCGTAGAAATGTTTGAAATTATTAACGTTTCAGAATCCTGGTTTATCTGCACAACCTAGCCTCTTGCACACAGTAGGGAAGCAGTTTTTATTCTTTTCTCCTGATGGTAGTTCCTCTGAGGTGGCCACTCAGGGTGCTTGCCCTGGCCTGCTGACCCCACTGCCCCCCCCCCACTGGTAATCAGCATCACAGTGTAGCGAGGATTCCCGGAGGGGAGCCTGTCTCTTCTTCCCGCGGCCGGACCCTTTCTGACGCAACCTAACGCGCTCTCGTAAGTCAGAAGTCAAGGGAATATTTTTGTTTGGCTGAGTTCTAAACACAAGGGCATTTATTTGCTTTGTTTTGCTATTAATTTTATAATACATCACATGCTCCAGTGGACATTTTCCAATGTTCTTGAAAGTTTAATTAATATTTACCATGTTGAATGGCATCTTTATGAGGACCTCTACTGAGAGGTGGGATTACGTCTGTGATTTGCTTTCCAGTTTGGTTGCTCGGGTGTCAACACAGGGTCGTGATGTGATCTGATCAACAATCTCACTCCTCTTGTTAGGTTGCAGTCTTTAAAAAGGAAAAAAAAAAAAAAAACCTTTAGGCCAACCTAAAAACAAATTATAGAGGAAATTACTCTCTGAGGTTCCTAGAAATTATTGAAATGTTTATGCTGCAAAGGCATTGGGTTCTGAAAAATAATATTAGGTGGGTTTCTTTTTTACAGCCTTGACAAGCGGCCCTAGAGGAAATTGAAATAAGCAATCTAGATGAGAGGGAAAATGTCATTACTTATTAATCAGGCAAACAAACAAAAAGCTGAATGTCATTATAAGGTGTCTTAACCAGGCATATTTTCAGTCCAGTAAAACCAGAATCTTCCCTCTAGTCCTTAGAAAGAAACTGGAAGTTAATCCGAGATGAAGGCCTTGCAGTGATGGATAAAGCCCAGGGCCTCTTCCTGCCGGAAGATGAGAACCTGAGGGAGAAGGGCGACTGGAGCCAGTTCACACTGTGGCAGCAAGGTGAGCCCCTGACTTCTGGATCCTTCCCCGCAACCTGGTGGGAAGGGGGCACTTCCGGCGGTATTTCCCAGAGCCGGGACTCCCCGGCTTAGAGGAAGCTGCCTGGGAAACCCAGCTGATCAAAATCCATTCATTACTTTTAAAAACTACATGTGAACACTCATTTGTGTGTGTGTGTGTGTGCATGTAAATATACATGTGTATGTGTGCATATGCACGTGTGTATTTGGATAAATATTCAGAGATTGTATTTTGATTTTCCCGGTCTTTGCTGTTAAATGGTACATTACAAAGAGTAACCCCACTGTGCAGGCATAACTGAAGTCCACCATGAGCTCATCAGTGCCCTAGAGAGGGGCTTCCCTGGCACCTCCTTTGCTTCTGCACAGGAGACGATGTTGCACGCAAAATGGTGTCACCACGGGCAAGCGCCGTTGGGGGTGTTGATGGCACACCAGGGTGATGAGCCCATAAGAACGAATGTCTGAGTTCATCAAGAACAGGAAGTGGTTCACCATCAACCTAATACTCCCTGAGCTGAACGCAGGTCCAGGCACACAGTCAGGGCTCCAGGGTGTGCGTTCAGTGAGTCAGTATATCAGTCTCTCCTCAAAATGTGAAGCATTGACTCTTACCTTTAAAGCTCTTTGCAAGTCTCTTCTTGAAAATTCGAGTTAACTTGGGTTAACAACAACTGTACAAAAGTAAATCCATTTTGAGGACTAAACAGCACGTGTCTCACGTCTTTAGCTGCAGAAAGTAAATCAAGAGAATGATACGCAGTGGGTTTGTATTAAAGGACAAATAAGCCCATCGTTTAGCTCAGTCTGCTTCCAGAATACTCAGATTTACACAGCGGAGAAAGAAGGACGACTTCAGTAATATCTTGAAGGCAGCGTCCATCGGAAGAGAGATCACGTGATTTCAAGTGACTGTCAGCTTTTTGCCAATGAGGTCTTTTTAAATAGGGCTTTAGAAAGGTCAATATGTGAACAACATGCTAATTTCATCTATTGGCATCTCACTCAGTGAGTCAGTTGTGTTGGCCTTGAGCACTCACCAGCTCACCGGATGCCTCGGTTCCGTCGACATCCTTATGCTTTGTAGATGCTGTTGGGCTTCCAAGAATAAGGCTTCAGAATAGTATCCATCCTGGCAGTAATTTCCAGAAACCATAGTCTCTGCTAAGAACATGTGCTTTAATAAGGTTGCAATATGCAAAGCATCATAGGGCGTATAGAAATATTAAGCAAGAAAGGAAGTAAATAACGGAGACTGATTGGAGGCAACGTTTTGACTTTTAAGTTTTGGGGTTTTTTTTAATTTTAACTGTAGCAAAATACACATATGTTAAAATTTACCACTTCAGTTATTTTTACATATACATTCAGCAGAGGCAGTTAAATCCATATATTCGTGCAACCAATCTCTAGAGATGTTTCATCTCGAAAAACTCAAACTCGATACCCAGTAACAACAGTCCCCATTGCCCCTCCCCCAGCCCTTGGCAACCACCGTGGTACTTCCTGTTGCTATTAAACTGACTACTTTAGACACTCGTATAAGTGGAATCACCCAGTGTGTGTTGACTTGTAAAATCATGTATTTTGATTATACCTGATTTTCCATAGTCATTTCTTGCAATATTTTTTACTTTCTTGGTATCTTTGTTAAATCCTTCTTCCCACTGAATGGAATTTGTTATGTTCTTTTTTTTTTTTTCTGAAGTTTGACAGTGATCAATTATGTTCTTTAAAAGAACTCAAATTACATCTCACCTTATTATGATTATGTTTTTCTAATTCCTGCTTTTATATTTTTCTTCCTCCTCTGGTTCTTTTGGCTGGTTGTTAATTTTTTTTCCTCTTTTAAACTTTTCAATTAGAACATCTTAGTAAATTTATTTTCATTATTTCTTCTTCAGTAATAAACGCATTTAAGGCTATGAACTGACCTCCGGATACAGATTTGGATGCTTTCCTTAAGCTGTAACGTGTATTTTCACTGGCACTATTTCCCAAAAAAGATTGCATTTCTATCTTGATTTCCATTTTTATTCAAAATAATTTAGAAGTGTGTGTGTAGGGGGGTATCTTAAGTATGTGTTTTCCAATCTTTTGTAGTTAATTAAGTAGAAATTAATTTCTAGTTTTATTTTATAATCATAAGATAATGTAACTGCCTTAGTTTCTCTTTTGGGAAGTTTTATTAAGACTCTTTGTAGACTTTTGTTTGTACTTCCAGGGGAACAGAGGGAATCCAGTTAACTATTTTCTGGAGGCAAATTAACAGCTTAAAGAATTCTGAAGGCCGCTGGTATCATAGCTCCCGTGGAAGCAGGATGGAATCCCTGAAGGCAGATGCCCTCTTGGGCGCCGCGACCTGGAGACAGAGGAGAGGGAATCCTGAGGCAGGAGGGGTCGGGGACGATGTGGGAAGGAGGGCAGCAGGCCACACTGAGAGCGCAGATCCAGACAAGAACCTCTTGAGTGTCTGACTTAGCGAAGACTTAGAGGTTGTCTAGTCTGGTGAGGAAAGGATGCTGCTGGATATGGAAAGGCCTTGAAACTGTGACTGCAAGCTTCATTTTTATCCAAAGGGAAGTTGGAATCATGGAACGTCTCTAAGGAGCCCAGTCAGTTCTGAAGTATATTTATTCCTTTTTAAATAATCAACTTTTTTAAGTTGGAGAAAAAAGAATCAACAGATATACATACTGATTTTTCCCCACAGATGTTTTCAAGTTGCTATGTGAATGCTACAGAACATCTGTTTTTCCCAAGTTTGTTTATTGTCACTAACAACAAATGCTAAAATACACAACAAACATGCCACACATGAGCAGTCATTCTTTCTTCCAGAGACCGTGGGAGATGTGCTAGCTGATCCCAGTAGCCTTTTTGGATGAGCTCAACCTCTGAATCCTTCTCAACACAGTATTCCGATCAACTGATCAGAGTTGTCATGCAAGACAAACCTATTGTCATCCTAGCAGTAAAGCCTTGAAATTTAAGAAAGATACAACCCAGGACCTTTAAAACATCCCAGCTCCATGGCTACCCCTCAGAAAGTGCATTCACGTGCAAATGAAATACTCAATTGAGTCTTTCAGACCTGCGTTGGCAGTTAGATCTCTTTCTAGGGCCATTTCTCCAAAGAAACAAAGTTTATCACTTCTCAAAAGTTACTTTAAACTTTGTAAGAAATTAAAAAAAAAATAACAAAACCACATTGAGTTCAGCTGCTGGACAGCTGAATGGTTTGTTCTGCACAGCTGTGTTCAAATCCAAGCTGCAACAAAAAGGTAAATCATGCTTTAAAGCATAGCCTTTGGAGACCAGCAGTCCTGGGCTGGAGTCCTGGCTGCACCACCTGTTGGCATGTGATGTGGGCATGTTCCTGAATCTCTGAGCCTCAGATTCCTTGTCTGGAAAATGACGATGATCATAGAGCCCCAAATATGATGTTACTCGGGCCAGTGAGCAAAGGTCTGACATACAGATAAATGATTGTGATTCTGGTTTTTTATTACATCATAATCATACATTATGTAATAATAACAGTAATGGAGGTGGTCTTAGGTCTCAGTTAAGAACAGGGCTCTGGGTCCAATTCCTCCTCTTCCACTTACCGTGTGACCTCACGGTGCCTTGGTTCCTCTTCTATAAAATTTGATTCCAGTAGCACCTCCCTCACCAGGGGTCGTGGGCATCCGATGAGTGGTCTCTGGCCCACGCTGAGCACCGCGGAAGTGTGGTTGCGTTCCTAAACCCTCCCTATCGTGTGTGAGTCGTTAAAATCATCAAGGGCAATCCACGAAGGTCGAGCAGCTACCAGACAGTTCCTCCCCTTACCGGGAACCTGTGTACAGGCTAGAAAAGACTTACGTCTAAACAGCTAGAGGTGCTCTCCAGTCCAGTCCGGACCGAGTGGCAATCCTAGTGACCCAGTCCGTTAGGCTCCCCGTTTATTACCGAGCATTCATGTAAGACACACGTGTTTTCCAAGTGGCACATGTTCAGACCTCCCCGCTGTGCCCGTGGGACGTCCAGACACCTCTGGTTGCTCCTCAAGGCACCAGGCTTGACTTAACTGCTGCCTGAACAGCGCAGAACCCAGAATTGAGACATCTGCTACATCCCCCCAATCCTGCGTGTGGGAAGGCATGGAAAGCTAGGGTTTAAAAACTCTTTATGAGGCTTATGCAGGAATCTGTTTCTTCAAACTGACATTTATCATTAAACTCATTTGGGGTGTTCAATTAATAACTGAAAACACCAACTCACATTTTACTCAAGAGGCAGAAGAAAACTAATGTAGACTTCAAAGTTGTTTTCTAAAATATTGAGGCCCATTTGACTGAGGAGAATGCCTTTCAGATGCATTCCTTATAACTCACATTTGTTCTCAGTATATGATTATCTTAGGACACAATTAACATTAATTAAATAAAATTAACCTCAGCTTTCGATGTATCAGTCCCTTATAGGAATCCTGAATAGGGAATTAAAATGTCTGTGTCAAAAAAATCCATTGTTTTGCTCTTCCATGAAAGCAATGATTGCTGGGCGTTCCTGAGCACATCTTCCCTAAAAAATGGTGATTTTGTGCATAATGGTGAAGAAATTTGTATAGTCCAGGGTACTTAAGACTATTCCCCAAATCTGTGTACCTGACACAGTCTTACAGAGACCACCGTGTCTGAGACCTCCTCCCCTCTTCATTTAAATCCTATTCTTTATCAACATGTAAAGGATGAGCTCCACGTTGAAAAATACATTAAATTTCAATGAGAAAATAATATTTAGGTTATTAGAATATAGTCCTAGAAATGCACTTTTAGGTTAGAAATAGAACATAAGCTGTTTTCCTCCCTTGAGGGTGTATTAGCTTACTGTGGCTGCTGTAACAAATTGCCATAAATTTAGTGGCTTAAAATAACTCAGATGTAGTACTTTTATAGTTCTGGAGGTCAGAAGTGGGTCTCACTGGGCTAAAATCAAAGTTTCATCAGGGCTGCATTCCTTCCAGAGGCTCTAACTTCCAGAGACAGCCCACATTCCTTGGCTGAGTTCCCCCTCCGTCTTCAGAGCCAGCAATGGCCGATCAAGTCTTTCTCACTCTGGCACTGACCCTCCTGCCTCCCTCTTCTGCACTGAGACCCTGTGATCACACTGGGCACATCCAGTTAATCCACAATAACCCCCTTATTTATAGGTCAGCTGGTTAGTAATCTCATTGTCATCTGCCACCTTAATTTCCTGTTGCCATGTAACATACCATATCCATGGGTTCCTGGGCTGAGGATGTGGACATCTTTGGGAGGGGCCATTATTCTGCCTGCCACAGGGCGGAAAATAAGTATTCAACACATGCCTTGTCCATTAGACTTCCTAAGTCAAACAGTCCAGCGCTGAGAGGAGGATTCTGGTCCTTGCTCTGCCAGTCACTGTCTAGTGGAGCAAAACACTGTCTTCTTGTGTATATTCAGCTTCTCATTCTTACAGGGAGGGGGACAATCTAGATCATATGTGGTCAAAATGGGATGAGTTGAAGCTTTATTGTGATTTGTTTCTAACAATGGTTTTATCATTTATTGTTCTAGGAAGAAAAAATGAGAATGCCTGTAAAGGAGCACCTAAAACCTGTTCTTTACTCGATAAATTCCCCGAGACAACAGGATGCAGAAGGGGACAGGTACCCAGAATGATTTCAGGGCTGGGAAGAACCGCTATTAGGAATGAAGGAATGCTGACATTTACAAAGAAACAGTTATTTCCTTTGACCCACTGAATGCCTCTTTATTTGCTCAATTTCTACTGACACATCATTTCATGCCCTTGACGTCAGGACTGAGGGTGGAAAATGTTCGATGTCTATAGCTTTGTGGAAAATGGGAGTCATTACTTTAAGTTCCTTCACAAAGAAATAAGATGAGAATATAAATTCTGAGTGCTCCAAAGGCTCTAATCTAAACTGACAGTCATTTTGTGCTGCCACGTTATTTTAGCACACCTCCCACACCTGGATAAATGGATGAACAGTGTGGTATATTTTCTGTGCAGATCAAATATTCCGTCATGCACCCAGGAACCCACGTGTGGCCGCACACGGGACCCACAAACTGCAGGCTCCGAATGCACCTCGGCTTGGTGATTCCCAAGGAAGGCTGCAAGATCCGATGTGCCAACGAGACCAGGTATGTTTCCTCCCATTGTTTTCTGTCCTACTCAACACCTCGGAGGGCGGATGCTCGTTAAAACAAAGCAGTGTTCTGTTGGATTGTTTTACTTCCTTTGTAACTGAAGGAGACTGGGGTGCGTGGTGTTAATCTGAACCCCTTAGTCTCTGTCCCACCTCTGTGCTCTCTGTTGGTCTGAAGATGCTCCCCAATTCCAGGGCTGCCCTCCTTCCTCATTTCTCCCCAGAGCACGCTCGTCTGGTCTATGAGCCTTCTGGCTTCTTTTTCTAGAGGGACAGACTTGCATTCAGGGCCAGCTAATTTGTACTGAGCCCTACACATAGGACCCGTTGTGTTTATTGCCTTCCAACTTGATTTGTTCATCAACGCAAAGAGTCTTTCTTCCTGAAGAAAACACCGGGTGACTTTTATACGTGTTGATCTAGAGAGACGGCGTGGCGCTGTGGACGCGGCTGCCTCTTTCTAATCCCAGCTCTGCCAGCTAACCCTGTACACCCTTGGCCAGTGACTTAATCCCCTGGAGCCTCAGCCTCCTTACTTATAAAACCAGCAGTGATGCTGTCTGCTTTGCAGGGCTGTTGTATGGATTAAATGAAATAAAGCGTACAAGGTACTCAGCCCCGGTTCTGGCGTGAGCGGGGACACGGTGACCACTAGGGCCCCTTCCTCCCGTGCCTCTTCCAGCCCTCACCCTGTCACGCCCTTCACCTGGAACGCCCCTCTTTTCACGCTTCCACAATAAACATATGACTAAGATCCAACTTCGTTTCTTGAGAAGGAACCTCTCTTTTGACTTAGAATGTATACAGTGTATATTCTCAGTGACACTGTTCTTTATCTTCCGTTGCTTTTTATTAGTATATATTAGTCTAATCTCTATGCCTGAGCTGTAAGCGCCTGGAAAGCAGAAACCAAGCTGCTGTCTTCTGCATCTCTCACGGTCCTTAGTAGAGGTTTGATGGAGGGGGTGTTCAGGAGGGTACAGCGTCACTCATGTGGTTGCTAGCAGACACCTGCCTGCCCTGGGTGTGGTGCAGCAGCGCAGAGCGCTGTGGGACATTCCGAGCTGACCCACCTGGGGGCCTTTCCCTGCCAGCGGTGTCTAGTCAGGGGGAGAACGCAGCTGGAAAGTCGCGAGTCAGAGGGGCACAGGGAAGAATGCTGCAGGTGAGTCACTGGGCAGGCAGCTCGTTTACCCCTGAGATCTGGGGACCGTGACAGCGGTGGCTTTCAAAGACAAGGAAGGACTTGGACATTAAGAGCCAGGAGAGCAGGGCCTTCCAGGCTGAAAGGACAGCGCCTGCAGAGGCCCGGCTGACCGGCCGTGCGCGAGGGCTGCTGAGTGAGTTCAGCGGCTGAGAGTGGGGGATCCCATTCAGAGGTGAACGGAAGCGCGCTGAAGGTTCCGAGAGTTTATCTGCGCGTATACAGATCGAGTCAGGTAGCGCCCAACCGAAGGTGGTCAGGAGGGCTCTGCCGCCAGGAGCTGGGGACCAGGTTTTCCTAGAGAAGAAGCTGAAGCAAAAACAAAGAAATTATTTGACTGGCAACAGCGGAAGCGCTGCCTTGTTTGGGGAAGCCTGCGTGGCTGTTGGTGATGGGGGGCTCGCAAGTCTCACCTTCTCAGATTCCAGCTGGGCTCGTGCTGGTTTCAGTTTGCTCACGTAGGCATTAGAGCCACCTCCATCTCAGTGCCTCCTTGTTTAATTAGTTTAACGGCACGTAGAGAATGAGGTTGGAAAGAGCAGGTGGATTGGAAACTAGATCACAGAAGGCTTTGAGTACCAGACTAGTGGAACCAGACATTGGTAGGAAGGTGTTCAGAATCCATGGGTGAGCCCTCTGGGGACTTGGGGAGAGCAGTTAACAGACTTGTCGCCGCAGCCCACCCAGAAGAGCTGGAATTGGGATCCTGGCAAGAAAGGGAGAGTCAAGAGCAGATGCAGGAGATGCAATGAAGTTTGACTCAGGTGAGTCGAGTGTTGGGGGGAAGGGAGGGGAGTCCATTTTGGTCAGTTCGTGGGTGGTTAGCAAACATTGAGAACTTGGGAGGTGTGAGGCAGGTTAGGCGAACAGGTAATGAGTCCAGTGTTCATATACTTAAGCAATTTGGTGAATTAAAAACACCAGTCAAGTTTCTTTGCTCCTGTGTTAGCATGCTGTGTCTATGGCTGTCCAGACGCACAGAGCTAAGTCTACGTCCCGACAAGGAATGGTAGTTCCCACATTGAAAATAGACTGTGTACAAACATTTGTTCGTTGAACTGCAGGTTGGGAATTTGGACAGTTGGGATCCATGTTCTTGTAGTAATAATAAATGGCGTGGCGGTTCCTGGACCAGCCCCTAAAAGCCTCTTAGCTCACGGTCTTTGTTCATAGGGCTCTAGCACCAGTGGCTGTTTACAATAATGCTTCTATGGGAAAATGTTTTCGCTTCAGATTTGAACATGATGTGTCTTCATAAAAGCAAATTAAGAGCACTGAAGTCCTATGAACTACCTGGATTCAAATCCTGGCTTCCCCTCTTATGAAGTGTAACTTTAGACAACTTGCATGGCCTCGCTGAGCCTCAGTTTCCTCATCTGTAAAACGGAAAGAATGAAAGAATGGCTTGGTGTGGTTTTGCATATCAAAGTAACCCATATAAGTGCGCTCAGAACTGTGTCTCCAGGGTCATACGCGGTAAATGTGCTCAGTACTTTTGAGCTTTCCTTGGGCTCTCCTCTGATTGCTGCAGAAATGGGGACTTCTGCCCCTTACTTTCCAGAAAGTGAGACCAAGCACACCTGTACCTGTGAATGTGGTCCCTGTAGCCTGCAGTGTGCACTCTGGTGGGGATGGGGGTGGGGGCTTGCAGGAGCTAGGAGGGAGGAGGGGGATGGGAGGTCGAGGATGTGCGGGGCCAGGGCTGGGGATGTGATAGGCCTGAAGCTGGGAGGGGTGCCGGGGAAGGAAGGCAGAGCAGGGACAGGGGCTGGCCGCCCTGCTCCAGTCCTCCTTTTGTCCCCATGCCCCTCCCCCTGGGACTAGAGATCCCGGAGAAGGGGGCAGGGACATCCCATCTCTGTGGCCACGGGAGTTCTCCTCTCACTCTTCCTTTTCTTTGTCCCCCACTTTTAGGCTTTCTTAGCTATCTTACAGAGCCCTTTGCTACTGGGTGAGCTGGGACATGAAGAGGGGAAGTCAGAAGGGACAGAGAGAGTCAGCACAGGGGGTTGAATCCCCAGGCCCACTTGGAGGGGAGGGAGCCCTGCGGCAGCCTGGCTGGAACTGCTTTCCCCATGAGGGGCTGTGAGATATACTCGGGGTGCGCAGGTGCAGAACCTGTCGGGAAAAGAGATTCTTTGTGAAGCTAGCCACCATCTGTTACTGAAATTATTATTTTGACATTAAATGAAATAGCAAATACCATACCCATTTCTCAGATGACAGTTTGAGAAGTATATCCTATGAAATATAATAGGAAAACTGAGGTAGTGAACAGGTTGGCTCAGAGAATTAAGAGAATTTCGGTGCTGAAAGGAGCCCTGGAGGCCACCTTGTCCACCTCTGTCGTTGCACAGATGGGGACACTGAGGCCCCCAAGTGAAGTGCTTTGTCACAGGCACGTGGCTAGTTAGCAACAGTCAGAACAAGAATGCAGATGTCCTAGCTTCCAGAAAAAATGTTTGTCCCTGTAGATAGATAGACAGACAGACAGGGAAACTATGTGTGTGTATATTTCTGTCTGTATTATTAGGAGGGGAGAGAGAAGAGACGTGGCAATGATGCAGTTTTGCATTTCAATTCCAGTGTGTGCAGGGTTTCCAGTGCAGTCAGCACTGAGGGCTTTCTGCAGGTCAGAATTAAGAAGAGCTGTATTACAGTAGCCTTATTCCCGAGCCCTTTGACCCTCTTCTCCATTCCGCTCAGCCTTCCGGGCCACCTCAGCATAGCAGCTACAGATACTAAGAATGTTCCCCAGTACCGTGATCTTGAGCTAAAGGTTCGGGCTGTAACGAAGCCAGCCTCGTTCCTTTCTGCTTCCTCCACAGAATCGCGATGTCCGTGCAGGCATCTGAACTAACCCCCCTGTGATTGCTTTGCTGAAAAATTACAACCATGTCATTTGCTGCCTCAGGACATTTAGCAGCGATCCCCGAGACGTGATCTGTAACATTTTTAGGTGGAAGACTCTCTGGGCACCTATATCGTTGTTTAACGTTATTAATGTTGATAGCAATTCTGTGACAAAATTATGGCTATTAGGCCTGAGCTGCAACCACTACCCCATCATCATTAATTATAATAATTTGAGAAATTGAGGAATTACACAATATTGGTGAATCGTGTGACCAGATATTTGTTATTTTAAGTATTTGGAAGTTTTATTGTCATATTCGTTAGTATGTCTGGGACAAATTGGCCTCCCACCTCACGGCCCCCCGACCCAGAATGTTTGGCAATGACTAGAGACATTTTTGATTGTCACAGCCGGTGGGGAAGTGCTCCTAGCATCCAGCGGGTGGAGGCCAGAGATCTGCTAAACGTCTTACAGAGCACAGGACAGCCCCCACAACAGAGGATCATCTGGCAAAAATGTCAATAGTGCCAGGGTTGAAAAACTGTGCAGTATGTAATATTACCTAATTTAATATTGATCAATCACCTAGTAATGAACATAAAAGACAAATAATTTCCCCAAGGAGATCTTCCGTATAATGATGCAAGTAAGTTGAAATCAAGCTAGAATTTTCCCTCCTATAATTTTAATTATTTGCTAATCCAGGATATAAATTTTGAAATGCTTGAGAGGAATTTTAATATCTAGAGAAAATTTCCTAGTAAAAATTTCATTTTAAAAGCATAGCTTAGCATTTAAGGTATTAGCCATTAATACCTATTTGAAAAGGAAGAAAACGTTAGCATAGCTAATAAATTTTCTTTGGGTTTGGAAAGCATCACATGATTGCCGCCTGCATAGTTCTCTCTTGACTGCTTGATTTAGACTAGCACCATATTTAGATCTTAGCTCCTACACAGATACCTTACAAAGTAGTGCTGTCAGCATTGATTTAAAATATTCCACGGATAACCCACTTGTGTAGCTGGTAACATCAGAAATATAAACAATCTGCCTTTCCCTAAAATGGAACTTCAACAAATAGAATGGGTTGAAAAGAGAATCATTTGCTGTTGCACAGACATCCCCAGGTGTCCTGCAGGGTGTGGAGATGCCTTAGAGCCAGTCGCTGTCTGTAGGTCCATGCTCGTCCCTGAAACTCAGGGAGGATACCCGGGAGCCGTTGACTGGGAGGTCGCCTTGGGAATGAGCCGCTGGGGCACACGGTTGAGTGCCTGCCCATCTAACAAGCCTTGCCTACAGCTGTACCAAGTATAAGTTTGTCCTTCAAATCTGTGCTATTAGAAGTCAGCATACTGGCTCCCTTTTTGGAGGAAGTGACTGGAAGGGGTCTGAGGTGCTAGTCAGGTCCTAGTTCTTGATCTAGACGCTAGAACCCTGTGTGTTCTCAGCTTGTGAAAGTTTGTCCGGATTAGGATGTGCCGCTTTTCTGTACTTCGTATTTCTACAGAATGTTTAGAAAAAAAGAAAAAGGCAATATTGTGGATCCACTGAAGGCTTTTTCCAACCACGGGATGATATGATTAGTGCTGTGGTTTGGAAAGATCCATCCACTTGGCTATTTATAAAAACATCTAGGAAAGCCTTTCTACAATTTCAAAAAAAAAAAGGGGGGGGGGGATACATTTGCCCTTAACACCTGCCCTTTTGTACACTTCCAGTACTGAGCATTGAAAATTGATGTTCATGGTTAGAATCCTGAAATTCTTTCTTAATCACCAAAGAAAGACTAAATCCTGGCTTGGTGTCCTATTGCAAAGGTTATCATGAGAGTGCTTTCCTGAACACAGACATGGATTGACCCTCAGACATCGGATCACAGGCTGCCGTCTTCTTCCATTCCAGGGCATGGGAAGAAGGCAAGGTACTCATCTTTGACGACTCCTTTGAGCACGAGGTGTGGCAGGACGCCGCGTCTTTCCGGCTGATCTTCATCGTGGATGTGTGGCACCCAGAGCTGACACCCCAGCAGAGACGCAGCCTTCCTGCGATTTAACACGTCATTGTGCAGGCTCAGGACATGCAGACAGGTTGCCTTTCTGGTTCCATCTCCTCGGGTGTGGGCACAGACGTTCGAACACCAAGGCCCTTAATTCCCTTGATTTGCAGCCTGAAAAGTTCTAAACCTCCTCCTAGGGTTGGAAGACACAAAAGGGAATATTTGCCTCACTGCAATTCTTCTAGAAAACACCTGCCATATTTCATCTGTGACAGCCCCAATCTGATGCCTATATTCAAGGTGAACACGTGATAACGTATCTACCTTGCCAGCCAAAGATATTTTTTTCCACTTAGAATAAGTGAAATCAGTGTAAATGAGAGTATATGTAGAAACTGTGAATGGATTGCTTTAGCTTCTAATTTTTCTATGCAAGTGTATTTTTCTAGGGTAGTGAGACAATTCTAGCATCACATACCACTACTTCTTTGTTGATTTTAACAACAAGCTGCATAAATGCTTTACTTCTTGCTGTTTAACCGTGAATTCAGACTTCCCTCTTGTAATTATTTTTAGTAAAAGGCACTCATATGAAAAAGGCAATTCTATTTTCCAAATACAAAGGAGAAAGACATAATTATGCCAGTATCTACGAACTGTTCCGCCCTCTCCCCTTTGAGTCTGTTTGCTTTTTTGTCTTCATGGAGAGCTGGTCTCGTAATTTCTCTCCTCACTCTATGAATGGTGGAGATACTGTCAAAATGGTATTTCTTTCTAAGGAGAACTTCTTACACTGAAAAAGGACTTGGAATCATTTTATATTGAGTTATAAAGATGACATATGTAAATATTTCAATGCCAAATATTAGGCATTGGGAGCGAAAAAAAAGTAAAAGTTCTCCAAGTGAAGATTTTCTCTTGGGATCAGGTGGGCAGGGAGCTGTCTCTGAAACTGGGTTGGAATCCAGAGTGTCCTCTGTTGCGGATCTTTGTGAGTGACGAGGTCCTTCAGAGGATTTCCATCGCCATTTTGTAAAAATATGAAGGATGGTAGAGTGGAACACCAAGATTGCCAGGACCTTTGTCCTGGGAGTAGGAGGTCAAAATTGCTTTCCTCTTTGCAATTGTTTGGAAGACTCTGACCTCTCCGTGGCTTGAGAAACTTCTGCCATTTAAACCTCACTTTGAGATGGCAACTATCATTGATAGTTTAGCTTTAATATTACCCACAGCATAGAAATAACCATTGCCTACTTGTTCCAAAGATGATCACGTCATTAATTTAGGAGAATATTAATGCATTAAATTTTGTGTTTTTTAACTCAAAGCTAACTGGAAATGTTAGCTGTAAGAATGTAATGATATTCATGCACTGAATTTTTAGCCAATATGAACAAAATTGCTGAAGAAACGACACGCAGGTTAACCAGATTTCTTCGCAGGTAGAAAAAGCACTTGTGTTTTCTTTCCCATTGAAGGACAAGGAGGAAACTCTCTTTATTTCATTTAAAACACAGTTTTGTGTTGTTGTTTTTGTTGTTTTTTCATTGAAGTGGACCCCTTTTGCTTGTCCTTCAGGACATTAGTTTTGGTCAAAGAGTTTACAGAATATTTGTCTTGTTTCCTTCTATCTTGCCAATATTGGAAAAATCTCATTAAAACAGATGAGGAAGCATATGTGGAAAAATATCAGAATTAATTTCCAAAGTCCAGAAGAAAAAAGCAAACTCTTGAAAAGTAAAAAGGCATTTATGTCCTTCAGTATTTATTGAACAGAGGAAATGACTGACAAAGGACAATACAATCCAGTGTTCATGTGATAACATTCATGTGACTTACTGAATTTTGTTCTTGTATGTATGTTGCATACATATGAAGAAATTCAAAGTGTATGTTGTCATTGTTGAACCATCATCTTACATTCATTTAATGAAATCATGGGATAGAGTAAAAACTAGCTCTTAACTTCATAATTATATTATGGTATTTAAAATCAGGTCACTCCAGTAGGATTATAAATATTGCCAATTGAAAAGCCAGAATTATTACTGTTGCAAAATGTTGGCAACAATTGACTCCAGTCGCATTTCAAATACTTGGATCCCACAAGTATTTTATAAACTCAAGTAATAAAATGGGTTTTCTAATTCACTTTAATTCTTCATCTTTCTCTCCTATGTATCCTGGACTATAAAAAAAGTGTTCCAGTCACTGCATTGGTAGAATTATTTCAATGTCACTATTTTGTTATTTGAAATGTCTACACAAAATGAATTGGTTTTATTTGTCCTGTGATGCAATTAATTGTGAAATATTTTAAATTCTATTTTGATTTTATTTCAAGGGTGGAAAACAAAAGTCACTTCTGTTATTGTTCTCTGTCAGTAGAAATCGTTGAGAAAGAGATGTAATAAGTGATTATGATTAGTAATCATATCTGTTGAGGGTGATCACGGCCAGTCGAATCACCTCTTTCCTTTGAATTTTTTAGCTAACAAATTAACCCTCCCAAATACTGCTCATTATCAACTAAAATACTTTTTATTTGACATTGAGTACCAACTGGTCATATTAATGAAGACCCCTGTCGTGCAGACAGCTGGGAGAGTTAAGAGGTCACTAAAAACATACAGCTGGTTTGGGGAGACATGGCACACGTAAGGATATCATGTCCGATGCTACCTGTTCATTTTTATCTAATTTCCTTTGAATTGATAGTTGGGGACCCCATTTCTAAGGATAACAAAGAAATAAAATGATCTTTGGCATTTCAGCCTGCATTCCCGGTCTTCTCTTATTTTCAGGTCTTACCTATTTAGCCATCCTTAAGGGTCTTCCTCCATGATTGATATCTGCCCTCTCAGCAACAGCCAGGCCCTTTCTCCACACCTTTAACTGGTTGCAGGAGGAGCTGGGGGCGGTGGGGGCTGTTTAATACTTTTGTAGCACTTTTCTTTGCTGTAGTGACCCAAGTGAGGCAACGTGAATGGCTTCATTAATCACTGACATGTATTTTCAATGAGACCCCCCCCCCATTCTGCAGACACACATTTCTTGTGGGGAGTCACATTGCTAAGATGAAATAGTCATATTTCAAAATGTGTGTCTTTGTTTAAAATCAGCTCATGATAATCAGCTGGTGGCCTGACCAAAGATGTGACATCAAAATCATGTTTTGCAGGATATTAAAATAAACTCTGCAAACAATCAGACCTACAAAAATGTGCTCTGAGACTGAACAATTTGAAATTTGATGCTGGTGATGAGGTCGAAGAAAATAATTCAATATAGGAATGGAAATTACTGAAGATGCTGTTGTTCGGGGGCCTTGCAGGACTTTAAACTTGACAATTGTGTCTGCACAGTTTAATTCTCATGTATCTACTTGGAAACACACTTAATCTCAAATTGCAGAAACTGGAGAGGGTCTCTGCAATGCCTCAGAAAAATCCTGGTCCTAATGAAATGTGTGCATCAAATTTAGTTTCTTTCTCTTTTCAGTTCATTTAATGCCATGAATATGGAGTGAGGGGAACCTTGTTCACATAACTGCCTTGCTTCATCCTCCAATTCCTTCATCGAAAAAAAAAAAAAAAAGCATCTCTCAAGTCTTTGTTCAACTTTGGCTGCTCAGACCAATGGCTGGTGACAGTCATTTCTGGGTGGCAAGAGTGGAGGCCCTTGTGGGAGCTGAACGCATGTGTCGTGGGGTCAGCTGCACATGTGCTTCCTGGTGGCTGCGTCCACTGCAGGCTGGCAATGTGCGGGAGCGTGGAGTGGCTCGGGGTTCAGTCCAGAGCCAAGAGTGGCTGTGTGTTCTCATTCTCCCCCTTCTCCTCATGTTTCAGGGTCCCAGCTTCTACCACAGACTGAGATCTAATAACAGGGGAAGGAAAAAGACACAATTACAAACAATTTACAGTAATGACCATTTTGGAACATTGGAGGGCATTCAGATTTTATGTCCCCTTATTAACCAAGACACTCAAAATAACTGCATAACTTCCCCCCCTTTTCTATCCCACTTTTCTGTGCTTTTGTGTCTTCTACACTACATTGCTATCGAGAGAGGCATCTTGGAATCTTCTTTGTGGAAATCTCTTCTGTTGGTAGAAGGAACATGCGTTCTAGCCACAACTCTGCCCCAGTGTCTAAACATTCGACAGTTCTTGAGATCTATAAAGTCAAATAAATTTTGCTGGATTTTCACTGTTTCAAAACACTTTTTAGAGCTTTTGTTTCTCAAGGTCATAGGAAACTTATCATGTATGATGTTAAGACCATGAGATTTGAGGTCAGATGGTAAATGAAGACCCTACCCGTTACTGACAGAAGGGTCTTGGGGGAGTTCTTACAACTTTGGGCCTTTATTCTCTCACCTGTTTTACCTACCTTCCAAGGTTGTTGAGAAAGACTAAAACTAATACTGTACACAAAGCATTTGACAAGCAATTGTAGTCAAAATTATGGAGCACTCTTATCACCATTGTTGCAATTATGGCAGTGATTTTTACTTTCTGATGTGTTCTCTTATATTGGAGTAATAACAATTTCCTGTTTATAACATGGATTGAAACTGAAATTATTTTCCAGCTTTATAGAGAAAAGATTATAAGAGCTATGCACACAATAGACATTCAATCAACATTCACATACAAAAAAGTCAAAACATTAAGAAAATAGTTGAATTAGGTTGTTCAAATAAGCGAGATTTACATATATGTGCAGTAAATGGTTAACTCAGTAGGCCTGAGTTGCCCAAACCCTCCACATTCCAAAAGTCTTCAGGACTGTCCTTTGACTGGCTCCTCTGAACAATATGATTTGCATGCCTATGTGACTGACCCCTCCCCCCCCCCAAAAAAAAGCCCTGGGCACCAAGGCATGGGAGAGTCTCCCTGGTTGGTGACACTTCCTATGTGTTGTCACACGTCATTGCTGAGAGAATTAAGCTCTGTCTAGGTGAGTCCACTGGGAGGACAACTGGAAGCTTGCTACTGGTCCAGTGTACTTGCACTCCACCCAATACACCTGTTTCCTTTTCTGGGCTTAACCTGTATTCTTGTACTATAATAAACCATAACTCTGAGTGTAACAGCTTTTCTGGGTCCTGTGAGTCCTTCTGGCAGATTGTCAAATCTGAGGGTGGTCCTGGTGATTCCAAGCACAATGTATAATAACACTAATATTTGTTGTCTGTGCAGCTGGTATAGTTGTAACCTCTTTACAGGTACTGAGTTACTTCATTCTCACACCCTTAAGGAGAAGTGATATTATTGTCTCCATTTGGGGGATGGGAAAAGACTAAGGGACAAAAAGGAAATCAAGTAACAAAGGAAAGGCAACACAAATAGGGAATGGAGAGTAGGACAGGCTTATCACCATCACAATACTCCTTGGTGTACCTAACGCGGCAGAGGTGTTTAGCTGAAATATTGAGTGTTCCTTCCACCTCACTGTAAATATTATTTTCTGCCTAAGGTCCTTATTTCCATTCAGGATGTGTGTGTACTGTAGAAAGTAGAGAGTAAAGAAATCAAGAAGTAAATCAGTAGAGTTGTCTCAAAACAACTGGGTTTCTACTCTAAATATCGATCTAGTCAAACAGTCCAACTTCAGGTACTAAGCGTAACCTTTGAAAATGAAATGGATTCACTTGCTCCTGGGACAGAGCAGGGGAAGCCCCAGGTAGTAGTGTAGTTCAGCTCTTTTATATATTACCTACATATATCTTAGCTTTAATGAAAGATCCTGTGTGTGTGTGTGTGTGTGTGTGTGTGTGTGTGTGTGTGTGTGTGTGTGTGTGTTGGGGAGAGCAGAAAGTAGATTTGTATAAGAAACAGAAAAGCCAAAGACCCAAAAGGCATTCAAACAAACAAACATGACAAACAGGAGTACAGCTGCCTGTGCAGGCCACCTCCGCCCAGCACCTTGGACAGCAGCCGCTTGATTGCTTTGCCCTCCAGGCTTCGGTGAAGATGGAGGATGTTGATGGCGGGTCCACTTTAAAGACCCTAAACTGCATTTCTCTTCCTTCGTGCCAGTTGGCTTTGTTTTACAACATGGTGAGAGAATCACAGCCACAGAGTTAGAAGGGACCTTTGCAGGTGATCTAGATCAACCCACTAGGAAATATTCAGTAAGGGGCCTCTTCTGGAATATATCTGACTTGAGAAATTCACTCCTCCAAGCCCCTAGAGGAGCAGCTCGGCTAGAAAGTTCTTTCTTCCATTGAACTAAAACCTATCTTTTTGCAACTTCTACGTGCTCTTTCTGATTCTGTCTGCTGGGGCCACCAGAATAGGTGTAATCCATCTGGCCCTTTAAGTATTTATCCAATGCTGTCTAGCCCTCTCCCTGTCCCCACAAAGGCTAACCAAACTCCTCTTGAGCCAAGGTTTCTAACTTACACTCTCCTGCATCTCATCAACTGGCTGCCCTCAAAATAGAGTGAAATTATTGCTTCCTTTTTTTTTTTTTCTTTTTTGTATGCTTCTCCTGAAGCATAAAAAATGCATCTAGATTTGACTTAGCCTTTCTGGCACTCATGTAACACAGCTGAAGGAAATTTTAGCTATTGTTACACATGCTGCTGTTAAACCATTTCTCTCCTATCTTGAAAATGTGTGGTTGAATATTAAATTTCATCTTTTTTAATTTAGCTCATATTATCACCATGTCTTCATCCTTTTGGATCTAGAAATTCGTTATCCATCCAAATTATTGTCTGTGATTTTCTGGAGTACTGGATTCATTTCCAAACTTTCCCTTCCCCTGTTTCGGGAGCCGCCATGGGGGAAAAAAATCAATAAAATCTCAAATATTGAATTTTCATAAAAAATCACTTATTTACGCTCACTCATGGTAAGAAATGTTTGTGAACGCCTCCTGCTATATGCCAGGGACTGTGACAAAACGTTCAGAAACCCTCATTCTGTAGTGGAAATGTTGTTTCAGTTACCCAGCCATAGACTCACAAACTGCGATTGGTGCCCAGAGAAGAGGATGTTTGGGGGAAGAGGTGCATTTGCTCTAGAAGGAAAGGAAGGAAGGAAAAGCTGTATTTCACACAGTGGCACCATTCACAGTCCTTATTCAGGTGACTCTTCCCTCCACCTGGAGTCATATTTGGATCTATGTGGGGTTTTTTAATCCCTACACTGACAACAGGGACACAGAATGCTAGTTCTCTCATCTCAGCCAATAAACTGTCTTGGGTAAGTGGCAGGTAACAATTGAACAGTTATGAGGAGCTGAGCATGAGGAATCAAACATAACGTCTTTTTTTCTTGTTTGCATTTTCCCTAATTGAGAAGGTCACCATAGCATCTTTAGTTTCAGCGTGGTATAATTCCATTTACCTGGTCACGCAATGAATATCTGATATAAGTAACACATGATATTGTGAAGTATTTGAAATTCATTGGAAAAGCAGAAAGCAAATGTTGCCTTTTTGAGAATCTAGCCCAAAGAAATGAAGCCAAGAGAAACACCCTTCTTGAATCTTGCCCTTAGTCCATTTAGCTGAGTCAAAATACTCTCTGGGAAAACTGATCAACTGCTCACTGTTAAAAACATCTCCACCATTTGTAAACAGAGGGCTCAGGACGTGTGCATTTTGTGCATTAACCATGGAAAAGCCACTTGCCTTGCAATCTTGTTGCCTAGATCCCTGTAGGTGGTAATCCCCTCATTCAGTGGCTTTGCCTTTTCACATGAAGATTAACACTTCTGCTAAAATAAACATTTCAGACTTTTCTCTGGGGTCCTCTTTCCAACACTGAAAGCCAGCTTAACCTCAAGGGCAAGCCCTGGAGTAATGTGAGCTGTTTCAGCCACCATTATCTCAGTGGTGTAGCAGAATACCCCAACCAAGGCTTCACTCTTGCCTTGAGAGGCGCATTTAATTTTCCTGCTATCATTTCCCCCTCTCTCTCTCTCCCTCCCTCTCTCTCTCTCCCTCTCCCTCTCTCTCTCTCCCTCTCTCTCTCTCTCCTCCTTCCTCCCTGCCTCCTTTGTACCTTTCCCCTTTCCTCTCCAAAATTTGGAACTTTCCCCACAAACTTAGAAAGCAGATATAGAGCAGTAGATTATTTACATTACAAAAGGATTCTTAATTTTACCGAGCAATTTACCAAAGCATTCCTTGAAGCAATGTCACCCTAGTGCACCTGAGCAATGAGAGTATTCAAGGTCATAATTAGTGTGTGTTGTGCCCAAATCCTTCAGAGGAACGCCAGGCGTCAGAGTGAGGTCTGCAGACGTCTTAGGGCCCAAACTGTATCGCAGCAAGTCACTGTCCTTGCCATCATCCTACTTCCTGTGTGTGTGCAGGTTTACAAAGTTTTGAGGAATGGTAATTCAATGTGGATTCAGGTGTCCTGAGAGGGTCAGAGGATTGTTCAAACAATACATTTCTAGCATGCAGCTATTTCTGGATAGTTTTTTCTCCTATCAATCATAACTTAAAGCAGCAACACAGCAAATGGCTGCAGGTGTCTGCCCCACCTGCTTTGAATGGAGTCATCTTTCGATAGATTTAGACTGGCTCAAAGAGCCGCCAGTCACTTTCGGAGCATTCTTAATTTTTCCTAATGGTTCTCCTCCCTCTGACATTGATGGTGCGCACCCTCAGTGGAATTACTTTGGTAGAATATGATGTTCTGAAGCAGGTAGAGAAATGCCAGAAGCTGCCACCAGCTGAGACAATGAGGCTGACTCATTCCACCTGAGTTTGAAAAGGGTGGCTAGTGTTCTTGATAAAAACTACCTTCCAGAATTCTATTTTTGAGTCAAATGACTTAAATGGATCTAAATGATGGGATGTTAATAGAACTTCTCTGATACGACTACGTTAGCCTGAATATGTTTTCTTCCCGAGTAGCTGTATCTTCCCCACTCAGGATGGGGTTTGGGGACAGCAGAGCGCATAGATGGTGTGATGGATGGAAAGCTTTTCAGTTGTGGCTTAAAGAAAGGGTACCATCAGGGCTGGCAGGAACAATGGGAACAGGGGAACAGACATCCCAGATAGCGGCAGTGGTCTGAGCAAAGGCAAATGCCCCCAAAAGATGCTC
Organism: Camelus dromedarius; assembly: GCF_036321535.1. Classification (NCBI taxonomy): domain Eukaryota; kingdom Metazoa; phylum Chordata; class Mammalia; order Artiodactyla; family Camelidae; genus Camelus; species Camelus dromedarius. The sequence goes on along the minus strand of NC_087465.1, from coordinate 6,553,618 downwards.
TGTAAGCCCTTGTAGGATGAATGAAGGAATAAATGAATGAATACACAAAAGTTCAAGAACAGACATGATAAAGGAGACAGAGCATTGGACTTTGCAGGAAGAGAACTAAATTGACACTATTTTCCCACCTACCAGCCCTGCGATCTGGGCTAAATCATTTAAGCTCTGTGTGTTTTAGCTACTTTCTGTCTCACATGGGGATAGTCATCTGTCTATTTTTAGCCCTTTTAATCTGTATTTTTAAAATTCTGTATTAAAAAATTTTTTTTTAAATTCTCAAAACCTGAAACACTCAATTTTTCAAGAACCTTCAGAATAAGTCCAGGAACATCTGTATCCAGGCTGGCACATGGGAAAATACTACAATCTAGGGCTTTGTCACTTAAAGTGTGGTCCGACAACCAGCAGCACGGGCACCCCCTGGGAGCTGCTGAGAAATGCAGATCCTCAGACCCACCCCAGCCATACTGAATCTGAATCTGCATTTTAACAAGACCCTGGTGTTTTGTACACACGTGGTAATTTTCAAAGTATTGGTGCCTATCTAAAGAACTGTGGGGCACTTAGAACCTTTCCCCCGCCAGGTTTGCCTAAAAGGAAATCTGTTTTCAGCTACTTCAAGAAGAACAGTAAGGACCATCAGGTGTAGCTCATTCAAACCAAATTCCTGCTTCTGTTTACTAGTTGATGTAATATCATACAGTCAAAGGAGTTCATGGAATGCCTAATTGATGACTAGAGAAAAGCTATCTGTTTAGGAAAATCTGTCTTCAAACCTGGAAAAGATTTCAAGGGGCGGGAAGATATTTCAGAAATTCAAAGCTAAGCCATCCAGCTCTCCTACTTTACATTTTGTCAGAGTGTATGTCATACAATTCCTTTTTTCAAAAGTTTTGAGCATATACTAGATGCTAAATGAGGAAGGGAAAAAAGTCTCTGCCTTCAAGGTATTCACATGAAAGAGACAGGAAATTGATATAAAAGCACCTGTCTGTCACTCTGGCAGCTGTTTATATACTCATTTCAGAGAGTCTGCCAAGGCTGTGTCAACAGCTCTCACACACGTTGGATAGTCAGCATCGTGTCTTCTCCAAGCTGGGCATCCGTGTAGGTGCTGAGCCAATCAGAGAAGCCCTACTCAAGTTGCTGGTGGGGCTGATACACACAATGAACATGGAAGCAAATGGAAAGTTCTGGAAAGTGAGAAGTGCTGGGAAGCAAATGAATCAGGGCGCTGGGACAAAGAAGGCCCAGGGAAAGGATGCACTTTCGTGAGGATGCACTCCTGGCCAAGATCAAAGATTACTGTGATTCATTTTGGGTCAGTGTTTTACTTTGGTCCCAATCAACGTTTATAAGATAAAGAGATCGAAAGAGTGACAACCACTAGCCTCTATAGAACTGGTCACCTGGAGACACCATGACGCCACTCTGAGTCTTATGAGAAGAAAATAATTCTGTTGATTGTTACAGATGCTTTATAGTTTAAGTTATGGGTATATAATCACCCCTGCTCCATCCCCAAGAGGGGTTCACAGTTTTGAAGGCACCAGCCTGCTGTGAGTCCCCTTTGCCCCGCAAAGCAGTAAAGCTGCCTCTTTCCTTCTAAGCTCCAAGACCCTGTCTCTGAGTTATTTGGCTCATCAGGGATGGGGGCCAATCTTTTCGCGACAGTAACACTAACAAAGACCAACAAGGAACATAGAAAACAAAGTTAGGGTTACTAAAGGGGAAGGTGGGGGGAGGGACAAGCTGGGAGTTTGGGATTAGCAGGCGCACACTACCATATATAAAATAGGCAAACAGCGAGGGTTTACTGTGCAGCACAGGGAACTTCATTCAGTAGCTTGTAAAGAATCAAAAACAGAAAAAGCAAGACCAGTAAGGATGTAACTGCTGGCCAAGCTGAAGAGGGCAGGCCCACCGCAGGACGGGGTGGGGGGTGGGAATTCAGGGCCCCCGCGAAGACAGGGCCTTCTTGGCACACAGAGGAAGAGAGGCGGGGGTCTGTGTCTCTAATCCCTCCCTCCTCGGCTTTGCCTCCTGTGCTCAGCGCCCCTGTGCCCGGCCATGCTGGGCGCAGGGCCCCAAGGGCATAACATTCCTGCCCTAGGCATCAGTTAAGTGGGAAAAGGCCAGTGTAAGTCTGACTTCTGACCAGGCCTTCAAGGCTTCTCCCTTCGAGCCACCACGCCTATTCATTGCCTGCTTCTCTGTTAGGGGGTTGGGGGTTTTCATCGTTAGTGAGAAACTTCCACCAGGAAAGAATTTAAAATCCTAACAAAATGGGAATCCTTACGTATAACACTGGGGAAGGAGGAAAGCCACTGTTTACCATGCGGTCCTGTTCCTCTGTAGTGCTCGGAGGGCACAGGCCCCCCCCTCCGCTGCCATCTGACAGCGACCTCTGAGGTTATGCCCACCTGAGAGTTGAGGAAGCCAAGACTCCAAACGGTTAAATGACTTGTCCAGGGTCACGTAACTAGAAAAATCAGTGGAAGAAAGTGACCAGAACCCACATCTAGTCTGATAAGAGGAGACTGGGGGGTGGGGGGAAGACAAATAAACAAGAAGAAGTGTAACCATTGCCCGAAAGTCTCAAAGCTGAAGCAAGCGGCCGGGGCTAGGATGCGGTGGCCCACACCTGCCATCCCTGAGGCCCATCTTGAAGAGCACTGGGGCAAAGTGAAGCAGGGCCAGTGGCCTGATCACCATCAGCACAGGGACATGGGCAGCCACATCCCAGTGGGGGCCGTGAAGGGGTTTCCAGTGAGATGCTGGAGGCTCAACAATGCTCATTTAAGGCCTTGATGTGAAAACTCACAACACCCTAGTCTGGACACTTTAAGCCTGAATAACATCTACAAGGTTTGCTTAAACCTGAAAAGGAACTGTGGCTCTCTCTGCAAGCCCACATTGTTTTTATGATTGACACTTCCAGGAGATTTTTATCATGTATCACGTCAAATACTTGTTTCATCCATATGATCATTAAAGCCTAGAAGGGAGATGCGCTGCTGGCTAGACATTGAGTACAAACAGCGTCAGCTTTATTGGAATCTGCTGGAATCGGGCAAAACATTTGTTTACCAACAGCAGTGTGTTCACAGGAAATAAACCGGCTTTGTTTTTCTTGCCTAGACTACATCTCCCTTTCCAAGTAGTTGCATCTGACTGTGGGGCCTCAGCAAACAGAAGTCTTTTTCAGAACCTACACTCTGAGTCATCAAACATTTTGCATTTGAAACAACACCCAGTCACACCCTTGTCTGTTCCTCTTCCTCTAATTCAATCCTCCTTCTTTGCTCTGCCAGGAGTTCTGCTTAGAACTCCTCATCTCATCATCTGTCATGTCATTTGTTAAAAAAAAAAAAATAGCGTGCTCCCACACACAACGTTTTATCTAGCCTTCTTCGTGTCCTTACACACTGAACCCACGGTATAGATTTTCCTTCACTCTAATGGTACATGGCTCTATAAGATGTGTTTGTAAGGAGAGGGGCACCCTTATTTCTGCCACAGCAAAGAAAGCTGTATAAAAGCAGAATATCCATCTCGGATGCACAAATGATGGTGAGGCTAGGCAGCTATTTTTCTTGGTTCTTTAAGAAATGTTAACAAACTCCTGTCACCATCCACACAACACTCCACTAGCCAACAACTGGCACCAAACACCGGGGACGCATGGCTCACCCAAGAGGTCCTTGCTTCTAGAAGGGAAAACACCTCAGGCATTAGCTGCCTGAAGAGGAGTGACACCCCAAGGGTACGAAGTCCACTCCTGCTGGAGCTGTAAAGCAGTCGCGAGACGGCTTAGAGGGCAGCAGGGACTGCTGGGCGTTCAGCGAGAAATGATACATTACATAGCTTCACTGAACGTAGCAGCTACATGGAACATCTGTTCCCGGCCACGCGGTAAAACGGACCCTTTTTGCCCTGACTGCTTAGAAGACAAGGGTCCTCCTGTTCCCACACCGCCGCCCCTCATTCTTTTCGTGTGGATTGGATTACATGACGATGAATCACTTTCGCCGGAAATGAGCAGTTATCCAGCAAATGTGTACATTTACCCTATAAAACGCGGACTGCCTGCTGAAAGATCACCAAGGTCATGGCCAATTCTACTGACAGCTGAAGACAGTTACACTGACTTTTCTTTTTTTTTTTTTAACCACCCAGGCAGGAGCCAAGAGGGAACAACATGGCCAAAAGTTTCCTTCTGGTTCAGAAATCTGAACTCAATCCAGGCGTTCCCTCACACCCCCACCCCTCAAAAATAGCAGGTGGATCGCAGTGTCTCTTAGACACCATTCCTCTTCTAGGACAAGAGTTTAGGGACCATACGGATGAAGACGTTTAGTCAAAGGGATCAAAAACAGTCCTTCCACCGTGTAGCTGGACAAGACCCCAAAGCACTGGCCCCTCCGACCACCCAGTATACCAGGTAGACTAGGTGGGTCATTCCTTACTGGTGCCAGCGGAGGTGCAGCTCAGGTTTTTAAAGCCTCTTCCTCTATAAATAATTTTCTGTCTTCCTCATTAGTTCTAAAGGTTTAATAATTAAAAAAAAACAACAACGGAGTTATTGCATATACTCAGCCAAACATTGTCTATAATCAGGCTGCATCCAAAACCCCTCAAATTACTGGACATTACAAAAATGGACAGCTTTGACTACATGAACGGTGCTATCTATAGCTAAAAATAAATAAATAAATCCTGGGAACAAACATCTTTACATGGAAATACACACTGAAGGCAGCAGAATCATGGCCACATCAGGCCAACTTAGATAGTCAGCACAGAATTAATAACCAAAACGTTCTGGGTATGCTCTTCTATGTGGACGGGGGGATATTGCCACTTTTTGCATTGAGGTGCTTTGCTCACACTGGTCTTTTTGATTCCATGAAGTCCAGGGGCCTGTGGTCACGGCACTGAGGAGGTCTCCCTAAGTACCTGTCGAAGAATGTGGCCAGGCTGACGCACCACCCTGGGTATCTCCAAAATCACACTTGGCTCTGCTTTTCTTCAAAGTGACTCCATTTCGTGTCTGGGTGGCTGTGCCGTGGGCTGGATTTAGTTATCAGGCTCCATTCAGCTCACTGGCTGTACAAGGAAAGAGAAAATGTGCTTTTCTGCCCGTGGTGATTTTCCGGCTTCTCAGGAGGAACCATGGCTCCAACCGTCATCAGGCTTGGAGTTTCAGGGCTGAGACCTGAATGTTTATTTGGACAATTAATGAGCTGAATGAGCCTGGAGCCCCAGATAGCACATAAAAATGATAGTAACAAACCCTTTCCTTGTACAGCAGGGATGCCAGACTGAGCCCAGATCAAAATGCAGGCACAGCTGAGCACGCGGTGAGGGGACTTCCAGGAAACAGAGGATGGAAATTGTGAGTCAAAGTTCAGCCCAGTTCCATGAACTTAAATCAGCTTCCTGACCTTCTATCTCAAATACCGGAGTGGTGTTTTCCATCCTCTAGCCTCTGGGAGACAAGTGTACTGTGACATGTCAACAGTGGCTCTACTCAGAAAGACTTCTCTGGTCAAATAGCTTGGGTGATGCAGCTTTTTTTCCCTGCAGGACTTCTCAGGACCTTAGCAATGGTAATTAGAGGAAGGGAAATATTTTTTAAAATCTCAGTACCAGTGAAAAAGGGCATAACCGTGTACCATGTACTTAGATATTTTTTCACTAAAAAGTATTAAATGTGTATGGAGCACCTGCCACATGCAAGACATCACACTTTTGGAAGAAGCAAGCAGTGTGGCCGAATCCAACATCTCCAGACTCAAAGTTGGGAGACTTGCGCTGTATTCCCAGCTGTTCCACATGAGCAGTAATGGGCAAGGGGAGGGAGCGGTATCTTTACATTGTTGTTAGTAGTCCATAAAATTTAACAGAAATTTACCACCTGAAAGACTAACACTTAAGTTAAACATTAAGTAATTTAGTTTTTATTAAAATTAAAGATCTTAGAAACTGATACAGCATTGTAAACTGACTATACTTCAATAAAAAATAAATTAAAAAAAAAGAAGGAACTAGTTTAAAAAAAAAAGATCTTAGGTAGGAGAATTCCATGAAATAACACTGATTCCAGCATGGCAACATGAATCTGTGGTGATGCAATAAATGCAGTGTCCTCGGTACCCAACATGTACACACATGGGCACACATACACACACACACAGACACACACACACAACCATAAGGTGAACAATGCCTCTGGATGGCATTTAAGGACCTCCTCCAGCTCTGAAATCTCCTAAGTTCCTGATAATAAGGAGAAGGATGAAATGTATTTTAAATGCAACTTTAACATCTTATATACAGTTTTTGTGCAGGGTGTTTATCCTGCAGACAGAAGCTGTCTGCAGTGGTTTAGCCAAGAGGAACCCACTCAAGATCAGTGAGAGGACGGCCCAAAATAGACTCTCTCTCTCCCTGGCCGCCCTGGCTTAGGTTGCTGGTTCCCATCCCAAGTCATTCCCTCCACCTTCCCAGGCAGCAGAAGCTCCTTCGGTTTGGACATCGTCCTCCAGTGTGAATCAGGGTGGACTCCAGCCATGCACATAATGGTGGGAACCTGGGTTCTGGCTGCAACCACTGAGCCACTGGAATCAACATTCCTGCAGCCACCTTGCTTTGCAACTTCTCATTATGTGAAATAATACATTTTCCTTATTCTTTAAAGCAGCTCAGTTGGAGTTTTGTCATATCCACAGCCAAATAATTATAACTGATACGAAGTCTATTTACTGTTATCTGTTGGGCAGCATTCAAAAGTTTAGTTACCTACTTTCTGATTCTAAAACATCTTGCAGTAGTAAATCAGATTAGGAGGAAGTGGGGTGCTTCAGACATAAAAACAGTCCTAAGAACCGAAAGTGAAAGCCAATGGTCTGGAAGCAAGGAAATAGACCATAATAATTATTTTATAATTACAATATTAATATAATAATAATCTAATAATAATAGCAATGGCCTGGGAGCAAGGAAATAGACTATAAAAAATAAAAAACAAAAACAAGAGTTAAAAATATGAAACTCAGGATTATCTAGTAACACTAGCAGCAGAAAATGCCGCACACTCAAAAGCCCACAAAGGCATCATTATGTTGAAGAACAGATCAATATTGAAATAGTGTAGATAAATTTTCATCCAAATTAATAATTTCTAAAAGTTTTTGTGCTTAGAGGTTGAATCAAAATTACCTGGGGGAAAAAGAGCTTGTCAGAACCCCTCATTCGTTGAGAATCTCACGCATCTTGGATTCCACTCTACACGTGTGCCGGAATGCGTTGTCCCGAGCCGCTTGGAACTCAGAGACCATTTGTGTTCATAAACCCCATTATGAAAAGTGAGTAGGTCCCAAGGACAGTCACAAAAGCCCACTTGACTCCAAATGGACCTGAAGACTACTGGGAACTCTGGAAGGATTAGGACTATGGGCGGCGTCTACCCACTGGAAGTTACAAAGCTGTTCCAGAGGTCAGACCCAGGTCATCTGGCTCCGAATAAGGACACGCTTCCTAAAGCCATGCCACAGGGCACACACTGCCCCATCAGCTGCCTGCCCATCTCTGGACCATGCAACTTGGGGCTGGCTGACAGCCTGTGCTGGCGAACAGACCACCACATCAGGGAAGAAACTGAAAGAGATGACTTTTAAAGTTTCCACAAATTCTGCTTCCAATTTCCCCACACCCCTCTGGTTTCTGAGAGGTCAAAGGATGCTCTGAACAGCCTGGACTGCTGATTTTCGTCCTTCATAGCCCAGCTCAAATGTCCCCCGCTTTAGAAATAGATCCTAAAAGCCTTACTTGGCAGATTTTCCCAAGGCCCACTTCTCTGGGTTTTTTGGTTGTTGTTCTTGTTTTTGATTTGGGTTTTTTTGATGTCTTACTCACATTTGTACTTCCAGTGCCTAAATCAGAGCCTTTGACCAAGTAAATGGTCAATAAATGGTTCCAAATGCACAGATGAGAGGAACATTTTCTAGCAGGTTGCTTTTCATCCAGTGTATCTCAAAGGTCCCACATTTCATTCGCTGTGAATTAACAGACTCCCTAGAGACGAGTACTGAAATCACGACATAAGTGAGGTCCCAGCCTTTTACTGCTTCTTTCATACAATGGGGACAACTGAATTTCTGGGCCAGCCAAACCCCATCTACTTTCAATTTTGGTGAAATCAGCTGAGAATATATTGCAATGTATTCTACTCAAGTTCTGCGCCCGTAGAAGTCTTCGATTACTTAACCCACAATAAGCCCAAATCAAAAACGCGTATTAACCTCCAACTGGGAGGCCTTACCTTTTCATTGGCTTGGGTGAGCACTCTCTCTCCAGGTTGGAGGATGTGTGTTTCACGTGCATTGCATTATAGGAGGTGTGAGTGTAATCATTTTCATCACTGTAGTCAGGACCGAGTAACGTCCGGGCCCAGGTTCCCATGTCATAAGGAGGAAGAGTTCCTCCAAACTCAGAGGGCAAAAATTCAGGGTGTATTAGCTGGTGGAGGCTATTTAAATTGTTTCCATGCAGGAAAATCTGAAAAGAAAAAAATAATTAGTGACTAAAATATCTAAAACATATGACAAAGCATTTAATCTGACACACAATTTAGCAATGACAGAGTGGATACACTGCTGGTGATCATGGTATTTAAAAAGGCATTCAATTTTGTGTCTGTAGCTTAGTCTTCATAAAATGTTAATTTATTGCTCAGAAAAGAGGCTGAATTAATAATCCTTGAAAGTGAAGTTCGTGAACAAATTGGGTATTATTTGGCCTTGGCCCAAATTTACACATACAGTCATCCCTTAATTATCCCTGTGGATGAAAAGAGTAGCGATGAAGACCCCCCCAGCCCCCAGTCATGCTTCACAGACATCCCCACATTGCCCTGTACCCCCCTTAACCCTCCCCATCCTTCCCAGGCCTACATCACAACAGCTTCTTCCTCACTCTGTCCCACTCCTGTCCCTCCCCACCCTCCCTCCAATTAACTCTTCATTATGTGATGGCTTCTATTTTTTTTTTTTTCTGATTTGTTCATTTACGTCTTGCTTCCCCACAGGAAAAGCAGAATGCAGGAAAAGGGACAGTGTTTTCTTACTCTTTTAAAAATTCCCTGTCCCAGGGTGGTGTGGGCACAGGGTGAAAAACTCAATGCTTAGTCAATAGAATGGAAAGCTGTGACCTGAGAATTTACAGTGGGATATTTTTGCAGCATTTTTCTATTTTTGTCTGGATTGAGAGCCAATCCCCTCCACAAACAAGTCTGCATCTTCTAAACATGTGGTGGATGGTGATGGAAATTAGTCAAACAGGGAAGAAACAGCCCCCAATAACAACTATTTGCAGACAAGTCCGTGAAGTGGACAAGCCACAATAATAATTAGCATTGCCTATGATTTAGGAACTGACTTCTGAAAGTTTATTTAAAGTGCATCTGTCTAATGGCATTGGTCCCCACAGTCCATGTTGCAGGTTCAATACCCAAATATAGGACCATCAATTACACCTGCACACCCCACACTGAGCCGTCATGAAATGTAAGTGAGATTTTAAAAAACACAAGTAGCATAGCAATATACCACATACGTATTATATTATGCCACATACTATATACCGCAGCATCCCTTGCTTATTGTGATTCATCTCACTGCCCTTCACAGATACTGTGCTTTTTATAAATTGAAGTTTTATGGCAACACTACGTTGAGCAAGTCCATTGCCGTCATTTCTCCAACAGCATTTGTTCACCTCCTGTCTCTGTGTCACATTTTGATAATTGTCTGTATATTTCAGACTTCTTCATGATTATTATATTTTTGTGGTGATCTGTGATCAGTGATCTTTGATGTTACTATTGCAATTTTTTGTTGTTTTGTATTTTTAATTAAGGTATGACTTTTTTTTTTAGACATAATGCTACTGCACACTCAGACTACAGGATAGGGTAAACACAACCATCTACGTACTGGGAAACCAAAACATTCACGTAACTTGCTTTATTGCAATGCCGCTTTTTGAGGTGGTCTGGAACTAAACCCGCAATATCTCTGAGGTATCGCCTGCCTTTTACCATGTACTGTGTAAGTATATAATAAACCCTTGCTACGTTGTCTGTTGTACAGATTTTAACTTTTGATGTAATGGCATCGTTGTTTTAAAGAGGAAGGGGACAAGAAGCTAAGTGCTAAAACTCTTCACAAGAATACTGTAGCACCCCAGAAAGCAATGTACACTGGATTGTTGAGTATGACTGAATTTTAACAATGATTTTTTTTTTTCAAGAAATTCATGTACTCTGGCTTTTGCAAAATATCTCACAGGAGGAATTGGAGTATTTGGAGCTAAACACCGATCCTGGTGTTAGGAGCAAGCATTTGTACCCGCCCACCTAATGCCTCCAGTTCTTAGAGGAAAAGGACCCGGGGGTCCTGTGGGATGGAGGGATTCTGCAGGTCAGAGGCTGGACCCGCCACCTGTCAGATTCTGCTCTGCACCCCAGAGCTCCAGAAACCCCCTTTGATGGCACAGCACCAAATGTCGATTGCTTTGTAGGAGGAATTCCCACTGGCTCTTTCCAGAGTAGAAGGTGAAGCCAATGAGAAGTGTGAAGCCAAACTGGGGACAATCTAGGCCACTTCTCTGTCCTTAGCACCGTCCTGAGCCCTAGACAGATTGCAAATTGTCCCAGAGGGTCTCTGCTTCCTGAGGCTGGTGAATTCTATTTCCTAGTTTCATGCTCATTTGGGGACAGAAGAATTACTGCTCCCATACCCCACTGCAGTGTTTCCTAAGGACCTGGAAGCATCTGAGGTCCAGGAGTTAGGAAGCCTGCAGAGTGTGTACTGGGGGTTCCCTCACATCATCATTCTCCCACTAAATGCTTGGAGCTCTTCCCCAGCATAGGCTTCCTGGGGTAGAGAAGCTTATGGAAAGTTCTGTAAGACTGACTCTGGTTCCCTTAAGAAGTGAGGCTGCTGAGCCAAGCAAGAGCTGGAATCAGAAGCTTATAAGAAAAGAGAGCTAACTAGTACAGAGAAGTAAGGGTCACTGCGTCTCTACTCCAGGACTGGCTCCATGTTACCCGCCTTCTTATGCTGCCTCATTGAATTACCCCAACCGCGCTGTGATGTGAGTGTCAGTTTTTTCATTTCATAAATGAGGAAACTGAGATTCAGAGTGGTTAAGGAATGTGTGGTTTCTCAACTAATCTGAATGCCGTGAAAAAAACCCAGCTCTGATGGAAGATTCTGGCTTCCCAAATGTCGTCAGCTGATGCCATCAATATTTAAAAAACTTCTTCCAAAGAGCATGATTATTTCCAGTGAAGGATGCTTTCCCAGTCTCAAAGCTGATGGAGTTGGCAGCTATAACCCAAGAGCCACAGGGAAAAATACAAATTATCAACAGTTTTCATAGCAATAATACATTTGCAGGGCAAAATGTTAGCTCTTAAAATATTCCATGAACAGGAAGCTGCTTGACCCGGTATCTCCCACAAGCATCTACAGTGAAACAGGCATCTGGTATTTGCATGCCTTCGATGTTTCCTTTGGTTTGTCACCGGGACTCTAAAATACCCCAATTCTACTAAACTATTGATTAAATCCATGCCATTTGCAAACTCCAGCTGAGGCTCATATGCTCAAGGACTGAAGAAAAGCAGAAAAAAAATACGATGAAAAATATAGAGAGGGGGAACGAGAGAGAGATTGCAAGGAGGGGCTTCGTAATTGTCCCTCTGAATCCCCCACTTTGGGTATTTGTTTTCGTTACCCGTTTCCTGGTCTTGTCTTTAAGGAATGGCTTGATGAGCGTGTACAGGGCGTGAATGTACCAGGGCTGGTTGACAAAATGGACTCCTCCGAAGCGGGCAGGAAAGCTGTCCTGGGGCAGAAAGAGAGAAACACACAGCAGTCAGCACACATCGCAGGTTAGACGGGCTTCTTCGTGGCTTCAGGGAACCAAGGCTTCAGTTCCCACAGCCCTCAGCACGCGATCTCTCTCCTGCCCCTCCTTCTCTGCCCTCCCGCGCCAGCCCTCTGTACTGGGTGATCAGGACAATAGCCGAACTTTCTGGGTGATCGAGGCTGTGGAGGATGGGACTGGAAAAGGATTTTGAAGGCTCTTCAGAGATGGGGCTCTCTGGAATCCCCCAAATTCTGACAACATGTGTAGCACCTTTTTCACAGATTTCAGAACTAGCTCCTTATTCCATCCTGGGACCAAAACAGTAGGTCCCAGGGAAAGACTCTTGCTGATTGATGGGATAGTTGATTCCCCTAACGGGGGTCAACACATTTTGGTTTTTTAAAAATTTATTTATTATTGAAGTATAGTTGATTTACAATGTTGCATTAGTTTGTGGTGCACAGCATAGTGATTCAGTTATACATATATATATTCCTTTTCATATTCTTTTTCATTAAACGCTATTACATGATGTTGAATACAGTTCCCTGTGCTGTACAGTAGGACCTTGCCGTTTATCTATTTTATATGTAGTAGTTAGTATCTGAAAATCCCAAACTCCCCGTTTAACACTCCACACCTCCTCCCTCTCCCCACTGGTAACCACAAGTTTATTTTCTATGTCTGTGAGTTTGCTTCCATTTTGTAATAAGTTTGTCTCATTTTTTGTTGAGATTCCACATATAAGTGATATCATATGATATTTTTCTTTCTTTTTCTGGCTTACTTCACTTAGTATGACGATCTCCAGGTCCATCCATGTTGCTGTCAATGGTGTTATTTTATTCTTTTTATGGCTGAATAGTGTTCCATTGTATAAATATGCCACAACTTCTTTTTTTTTTCTTCAGTTTTTGGGTTTTTTGGTAGAGGGGAGGTCAGTAGGTTTGTTTGTTTATACTTAGAGGAAATACTGGGGATTGAACCCAAGACCTCATGCATGCTAAGTATGTGTTCTACCATTTGAGCTATACTGTGCCCCCATGCCAAAACTTCTTTATTCAGTCTTATGTCTATATGCTTTGTAAATATCAGGAAACAAGAGCATTTTTTTTAATGTTTCCAATTTTAGACTCCAGCTCAGGGCATACACTTCTGCTTTAGAAGCTGAGGAGCTGCTCTGGGTGCTAATTAGACCCATAGAACAGGGGACCTTGATGATAAAGCCTGAGATTTGTGACCCACAGCACCAGGTCCTGAGTTCCTGAGGAAGGGCTTCCAAAGGTTGCATTCACTGTGGTTAATGGAATTAAAAAGTAAGAACATCTAATGCAATTTGAATTTGCCTAGTGTGCTGGCAATCAAATTTATCTCAACAAACATCTTTGTAAAGTGTTAGGAAGATGGGATAAAAAGGGAAGGAGCTTCACTATCTGAGCCAACAGTTCAGGTAGTTAGCTGCTCCTCGGGGGTGTGTGAAACGCCTTGCCTGAGTCTTTTTAAGTAATGAGAAAGGGAGGTTGTTAACTTTTTTCAGAGCCCTTTGAGTCAGCAGGCTCCTACGCCGAGACCCAGTTTCCAATGTAGGTACATGGAACTGTGCTTAAAGGTTGACCTTTAACAGACATAACAATAATTTTGCTTCAATCTAGATATTTTACAGAGTACAAAGGAATTAAATATTTTGAAGTTTAAACTAGATAATTTCAGTAAAAGGGCTTTGTTTTGTAGGGTGTGTATTTTTTGTTTTGTCTATTTGTTAGAAACTTACTGAAGCCACCAAGTGAGGGTGGAGAGACCATTGATACCAATTTGTACAGTGGTCATAATCTCTCACTATTCCAGATGTGAATTTAGAAAAACAGAACTTCTTAATAAGGTTTTCTTTTTCTTTTTTCGGTACAGTTTGGGATCTAAAAATTTTTTGGTTTCTTAAAAAGAAAGACCATTTCCAGAAGTTTTGCCTTTGCAATAAGTGCTGAGCAATGGCCTTAGTCTTTTGGGGCCTTTTGAACTTGCTACTCAGAAGTGTGATTCATTATCCCACACAGTGTGGGTTCTGGGGCTGCAGGAGGAGAACAGAGGGAAGGGTTTATCAGTATATCAAGTCTCTACTATCTTTTTCAATAGGACCAATAAAAGGGTTTGTATTTCTATTGCGAGTCTATTTGTTATATATTCCTAGGGTGGTAAAGTGGAAGAAAACCCTGTAAATAATACTCCAGAGGCAACAGGCAAAATTTCAAAGAAAATATTAACTTTTAAAAAATATCTAAAGACTCCTAATTTTAGTCTATGGAACCTCAATCCCCAAAGACAGCAACACTGTCTTCTATCTGTGTCAGAAGAGGTTGAAAAAAAAAGTACTGGGCTGAGACCCCTTCAGTTGTCTCCAGGTTGGCCCGGGCTTGGAGTCGGTCTTCTTGAAGACACGAGATTTTATTGATCTCATTCAGGTCAGCAAGCAAATAGGTGCAGATAAATGCAGGCAAAATCCTGTGCCGCAATCAATTTGGGGTTTGAACACAGGGTCACTTGTCTTCAAGTCCCTCCTGTAAAGTTCAAATGAAAGGCTCTCCTGTGTAATAAGGAGATGTTCTGGGTGTCCTTGAATGAGCCTGACTGCGTTATTGAAAATGCTGTGTGTGTGTGTGTGTGTGTATTGTGCAAAGGGAAAAGTGAGGGAAAGGAAAATTAGCAAACACAACCCTCTTTTAAGCAGTGCCTGATCTCATTAGCAAACCACAGATAAAAGGAAAGTTGTCTGTCACACAGCTGTCTCCCAGGACCCCAGCGGATTCCACCACCTCATGGGGGTGCATTTCTTAGGGTCTTAGGGCTGGAGCAGCAGACTTACCTCAAGATGGTAAACCTTGACTGGATGACAGTGTAACACTTTGTTTTTCAGACTTCTTAGCAACTAAAGAGTATGCTCCAAAACCATATCCCAGGTTCAAGAAAATGGCATTAATTTTGTGCATTTCATGCATTTATCAATAAAAATATAACATCATTTCAATTTATAAAGATATTCAAATTATAAAAATTTTCCCCAGTTTACTTTAATTTTATTTCCTTATTACAAAAATTATACCCATCCTAGAAAAGTACAAGATAGATTAAAAAACATAATTTGAAAAATTAGACAATACAAAAAGATGAGAAAGAAGAAAAGAAAAAACACCTACCATCCCACTGCTAAAGACGTACTCTGACTATTTTCTATCATGCAGGGCAAGCTATGTTATGTTATAGGAACACGACCCCTACTTTTTATCATTTAAAACTGAAAAGGTTTATTTCTTGCTCAGGCAAAATGTCCCTGCTGAGTTGGCAGGAGCCGGGCTGGATTTGCTCTCAGCCAAGGATACATCCTCCTCTGGGGGCCAGTCCCCTAAAAATCACACACACTGTATGATTCCATTTATATGACATTCTTGAAATGACAAAATTATAGAAACAACAGTTTACTGGTTACCAGGGGTTAGACAGCGGGTGGGGGTTGAAGGAAGTGGGTGTGGCTATAAAAGGGTAAGGGAGAGATCCTTGCAGTGATGAAAACATTCTGTATCTTGACTATATTGATGTCAATACTCTGGTCGCGATACTGCTCTGAAGTTGTTGCAAGATGTTACCAGTGGGGGAAACGAAATAAAGGATCTCTGTATTATCTGTCACAAATGCATGTATATCTACACTCACCTCAAAATAAAAATTAAAGAATATGATTGTTGTGAATATTTCAAAACTCCCCAAAATACAAGTAGCCATTTTTTTAAAGTAGAGTAGAAGCATTTCTAAGGATGATCTTTCCTGCCTTTTGTGAAATGTTAAACAAAAAACGCCAAGGTAAATGTAAGGTACAAGCTACGTTGCAGGACCTTCTAAGGGGCTCTTCTGTATTTTGTTCGGGAGTCTTGGGCTGTGTTAAGTGATTCTTGCAATCCATTAGAAACATCCTTCATTTTTCAATGGGCACTTCATTTTCACACTGCCTTGATTCAAGCATCACTCAGCAGCCTTTTCTTGTATTTGATCAAGATTGAGGAACAACACGGTAGAGGCAAAACCATTTCTTCCCTCCTTCTTTGACAATCAGATATGGATGTTACTGGTGGCAGCTGGCCGAGTTTCCTGCTGGACAATGAAGCACTTACGAGTGCTATTCTCTAAGATTTGTAATGCCTGCAGGGTAACAGACTTCCAAAAGGGTTCAAAATACACCTGACCTCAAAATCACATTGCCCTGTGAAGCTTGGGGAGCTCTGTTCAATCTGGCTGCCCCCTTGAACCCCTATCCTTCCTTACCTCTTCTATTGCTCTTACTTGGAAACCGGAACAGGATCACTCAAATTCACAAATACTGTGCTCTGCCCCCACCATCTAGTAATGTTCCTCTGAAAACCAAATGCAAAGAAAAGAGAGAGGATGAGCACATGAGCTGCCTTTTAGACCGTCTGCCTCCTTCCCTTTAGTAGCTCTGAGTGTCTTTTAGGACCTTGGCAGAAGGCATCCATTCATTCACAGAACTGCATCTGTGTAGGTCTGCAGAGGGCATGAATACACAAGCTTGAAGTTAGGATTGATCTGTCCAGTTTGTGCATGTCCTACTGATGACACCCATTTCCCACATCAGAACAGACAGATAAAAACATTTTCAGCTGCATAAATGGGCTTCACTGATGCAAGAGGGCCTTCTAAAAAAGTGCTATGTTTTATAGTGATGAATTTCTATTATAGCACATAGTACTCATTAGTGTGAAAGTCACACATCCACCTATTTGCAAGGAGATGGAGAGCTCATGGAATGGCAGTTACAGGCCAAATGCTTTACATACGTCAGCAGCAAGCATCAGGAAGAAAAGCGTGTGCTTATTAGAGAGGCCGCCGGGTGACGGCTCCGCTGATGATGGGCTGTGGGTTTTCTTTGCTTATGTGCTCCTAGAAGGCAGTGTTGGTTTCTGAGAAGCTGTACCAACCCCGTGCTCTCCTGAGAGCAGGAAAGGCTGGGTTTTTTTTTTTTTTTTTAATCCTGGTTCAAATTAGGCCATACTGGAGGGTGAAGTCTTTTATCTGCAGATTCTAGAACAGTTATAACCCTTTGGCAATTCTCCCAAACAGAGTGAGCAAAACTGGCCTTCTGTCAGTCACACTGGCCCAGACCAGCAGGTCAGGCTCAGAACCTTCCCTGGCTGCGACCTGAACCAGTTTCCTTGATCATCTCTTTCATATTTAATTCTGTTCAGCAGTTCGACCAGCAGTCATTGAGCTTCTCCTAGGAGTAAAATGCAGGGGTTGGGGGATGGATAAGACACATTTAGTGTCTCCAATCCGTTCATGGTCTGTCTGGTGGGAGAGGCAGGGAAATGACGCTTTGTTTGAGGAAAAGACACAGAACTCAGAAGTCAGGGTCTGTGGTTAAACAGCTTAGGTAACCAGAGGTGAAGGTCAGTGAAGGGTGGGTGGGGAGGGGATAGCTCAGTGGTATAGTGCGTATAGTGCCCACTTAGCATGCATGAAGTCCACCCCCAGTAGCTCCATTACAAAAATAAATAATATAGATAAAAAACAAAGACCTACTGTAGAGCACAGGGAACTATATGCAATTTCTTGTAATAACATATAATGGGACAGAATCTGAAAATAAAAAATATATATGTATGCATATGCAAAACTGAATTGCTTTGCTGTACACCTGAAGCTAGCATTGTAAATCAACCACACTTCAATAAAAAAGTAAAATTTTAAAAATATATAAATAAATAAACAGAATTACCTTCCCCTCCAAGATAAAAGAAATGATTTAAAAAAAGATAAGATCAGGGAAGGCTGAATGTTCTGCAGCAGTCAGGTTTTTTAATAAACCTTATAGAAAAGAGCTAACAAAACATTTGGTGATTAATGAATACACGTGACTATGTTTTAGAGTCTTCAAGAGTTTATTTGCCACCAGGAGTCCCTGTATTTTTCTTAGCCTCATTTTCTAAGAATAAGCTTACAGATAATCTCTATTTTAAAAAATTAAAAAAAAAATTTTTTAAGGAAGGAAAGGAGCGAAGGAGGGAGGGAAGTAGATCAAAAATCATCTCATGGTGCCTATCTGTCAAATTTTTGCCAAGACAACAGAAAATGTTGTCCATAAATTTAAAGACTATAAATTTAAAGAATATCTTGATGACACTGGTATCTGCATCACACCTGGTAGAAAAGCCTTTAGAGCAAGAAAACCAAGATAATCCCAACTGCTTTTTCACTTCCTATTTAATGAAGCTCCAACCCTGTAAAAGACAGTGTTATTAGTTCCATTTTAGGAATGAGAACATTGAGGCCCAAAGAGTTTAACTAATTCACCCCATGACCTATAACCAGTGTGCTTTGGAGTCAGGATTTGAATCCAGGTATTTTTAACTCCAGAGTTCCTATATTGTCTGCAAATTCCTTTAAATAAAAGGAAGGAAAGTTGTTGAAATACATTAAATAATAATAATCAGATTTGAAGTTTCCAGACTTGCATAAATAACGGATAGGTTAGTTGCTATTACCTTGTTGAGCCAGGCTTAACATGCTTCTTTAGCATGACTAAGGTCAACAGCAAGGGTCAGGGGGTTAGGAAATTAGTCTTAGGAACTCTAGAAGTCTGTCTTGGGCCTCGTGGACGATGCATCTTTAACTGGTGGTTTGCAAATATGCACTTAAGCTCGACATGCAAAGTCCAGAAGCTTCTAGAATCAGGAAGTTATGCCAGAGAAGCCCGAGAGCTTACGGAGACGTAAAGAAAGGTACAGAGTATAACTGAAGCATGTAGCTCTGTGAAGCGGCTGCTCCCAGGGACAGACAGTGTTCCCAGAGGAAATCCCAAAGAATTATGTTAAACTGTATTAATGTAAGAAGGTAAAAGAGAAGCCTGATTTCCGATTCAGCTTTGGAGTTCCCTTGGCTGGTGAAACAATTACAGGTCCCTAAAGGCCCTCAGCCTTCAGTGTGTCAGCAAATTTTTCTTTTTTTCATTGCTTATTCAGATGCATTCTCAGATCTCTTAGAGAAAATTCCCTAGTTCCCCTATTATTCTCTTCCTTATTTCCCCCCAAACACTTCTTAAACAAACAAACCTTATTGGTAGTCTTGTTTGTACCCTCATTTGTTCCTTTCTAAATTCATTGGTCTAGTCATTAATTCTTCCTACATTCTCATCCCACTTTTATTGGTCGGTCACCCAGTAGTGTGCCTGGTTCTGGGGGCAAATGTGGACTAGGTGGCCCTGGTTCTCCTCTTCTCCAGCCACGGGCCCTCATACGGCTTCCACTGAGGCACCCTCCATCATCTCAGGACAGATGGGACAGCTTGCATTCTATGTAACAAAGTTACTGACTTCATTTGTGTTCACCAAACTCACTGGTCAGGTCTAGCTCAGGGGTCTCCAATCTTTTTGATAGTGTGTACTTACATATAAATTGGATGCATGGATAAAATCAGAATCAATGTGGTTAGAAAATAAAAGCTTTTCTTCCTATACATCAGTGGTCATCTTGTGCACCACCCTGGGGCTACTAATCTCTCCCTTCTTAACTACAACATGTGTGTTTCCTTGCCTTGAGGAAGCAAATAGGCAGCCACTTGTTGGAAACACTTTGTATTTCTGGAGCACAAACAGCATGGGCCAAATATTGGCAGAGGCCACGAAGGCTCCTGAGAGCTGCTGCCCTTCTCAGGTCCCAGGAAGCCTGTAGTTCTGCGGGCATCTCAGCAGCTCTGCCATCCTGTGAACAGGGCCCCCCAGGCACTCTTGATGAACAGCTGATGATTTTGATGACTTTGAATAAAAGTCTACACCTTGGCATGACTTAGCCATCACCATCTGGAAGACAATTAAGAACCTCCTAGCATCCATTTTTTCTTGTTATAGATTTTACCCCTTTTTTTAAAACTAGATAATGTTTCAATACACATTTCTGACCTGACTGTGGAAATAGACTGGGAGGCTGACACTTGTGCAGCCCTAAACCTCTAGCTTCCAGGGCAGGTGCTCCAGCTTCTGGTACGAGGCCACACTTGGTGACCACCTGGCCACTGCTCAGGAGGCCACCTTTTTGCTCCTGCTCTCAGGAAAGTGTTAAAGGCAAAAATGAATAATGTGAAAAATGGGCCTGATAGGAAGTGACAAAGCCTATGAGAGCAGAGAAATGCAGAGAGAAGTGG
The DNA here is from genome assembly GCF_036321535.1 of Camelus dromedarius. NCBI lineage: Eukaryota > Metazoa > Chordata > Mammalia > Artiodactyla > Camelidae > Camelus > Camelus dromedarius. Next base: position 6,533,482 of record NC_087465.1, on the reverse strand, counting down.
TTTTTGGGGAAAAGGCCTTAGAATACAGATGAGGCAAGAGCCAGTGAGGATAATTAAGCCAAAAGCCTTGGGCTCCCCTGTTTTCTAGGACTGGGAAAGTTGGATAACTATTTCCATTTCCCAACCCTCTAACCGTGCCTAACTTCTGCTTCTTTCTGTGCCTTATGGTGGGGTATAGAGAGTAAGTTAAATCTCATGAATCTATAAAATATGTTAATAAATTGCCTGATAAGCTGGCAGATTGCCCCTGGATGGGAGACCTAAAGCAGAGGCAGGTGCCATGCGGAGGAGCCCTTGGACAACTCACTTGACTGCCCTGGGGGAAGCTACCTGCCTGAGAGGGTCAGTGAAGGGTTTGTTCCTGCACGGATAGGCTCAGTTTAATCATATTAACTCTCAGCACCTTAACAGTGTTTCTTTCCTCTCTGTAGATGGCTTTCTCGGTTGATTGCAGGCTGGGTCCCTACACCAATCTGGAAGACTTGGACCCCACCTACTGCCCCAGCCAAGGAGAAGGCTATTTCTCCATCTCTTGAAAAGACAATTTGAGACCTGACAGTTCACAATCATGTGTTTGTTAAAGATATCTCATTCTTAAAACTAACACAACATTGTAAATCAACTAGACTTCAGTTAACAAAAAAAAAGTCTCATTCTGTTCTCTATTTCATGTCATAAAAATATCCCAGCCACAAAAGAAGGAGAGAAAAAAAAAGAATGGAAAATATCAAAAATAAGTTTTCTGGTAAATTTCAAATAAAGCTTGGGTTCCCTGTTTTTCTTCTTCATCTTTTATAACCTGCACATTGTTTAAAGTCCCCTGCAGATCTTTCCTAACTGCATGAACCCCTGGGTTATGCGTGTCTTTCTCGGAGCTCTGTAGCATCTTGAGCCCTCCTTTATTCACATACTTCTCACTTTTCTTTGTAAGTATTAACTTATATATCTATCGTTCCTACAAAACTGTGAGCCACTTTGGGGCAGGAACCCAGATTTATTTATTTTTCTTCCCCATGCTTTCTCATTTTATTTTATTTTGTTATGTTACATATTATTATTTTCTGGTGACCTAGCACACAGTACTCAGTGTTCCTTGATTGACTAGGTCCCCCCAGGGTTAAATTATTCATCAGTTATTCAAAATTAGAAATGAAGTTTCCCATAAGTTCCATGTTCAGAATGGCAGCTGCATTCCTGGAATCATCAATAACTCCCCCCAAGTATGTATCAGCCATCAAGGAGACGTATATTAGCTATGAGTAGCCAAAAGCAATTCTACTGCAATATTAATGGAGTATACCCCTGAACAACCTGGGGGTTAGGGACATCAATCCTCCAGGCAGTAGAAAATCTTCTATAATTTATAGCCTGCTCTCTGCATCCATGGTTCCTCCGTATCCATGCAAAGCCCAAGTACCCTCAGGTACTGTGTGCCCCATCTTCCTAACAAGCAGAAAGGGCCTGGCTGCTCCTCCATCGCATCCAGCCTCAGGTCCTATAGTATTGTAGAACTTACTACTGGAAACATTTACTATTGGACAAACGTACCATTGGAAAAAATGCACGAATGAGCGGTCCCTCACAGTTCAATCCTATATTTCAAGGTTCAGCCATACATCCTTTGCATCTTGTGAAGATTGCTGATAATTTGCCCCATAAAACAAATCTCTGACTGGGAGCTTTAAACAGAACTGAAAGGGGGTTGAGATGTCGACCCTGAGCTGAGCCAGCCTGCTCAGGGCTGAGGGACCCACCACGCCTCCAGCCTCACAGGGCACCCAATTCAAAGGCCTCAGCAAAATGACAAATAGTCTGTCACGGCCTTTAAGTATCATTTACACATTGATAAAATCCAAATGTTAATTCCAAAAATGCACAGAAGGTTCTGAATGTAAATCAGAAGGGCAAAATTGAAGAGGAAGTAATAGGTATCTGTTCTTAGTGGGAGGGAAGTAAGTGTAATTAAAGAAGATTCGTAATTTAGAGAATCAATGTCTATGATTCTGAGTAGGAAGATCTAGGGAATTTAGAGCTTCATATACTGGGTCTTAACTCCTTAACGGATATTCAAGGCCCTCTAAAAAATACCTCTTAGCCTTAAGCTCTGCCTCCCCTTATGGGCAACTGGGTCTCACCCCACCAGCCCCACGCTGTTCCTGGAACACAGGGCTCAGCCCCGCCCGGAGTTACCAGCATGGAGGTGGTGGCGAGCAGCCACGCCCTTTCTGCTTGCACTGGGGTTGGGATGCCAGCCTGCCTGAGGGCACTCTGGCTTTGTATCCACTCATTACAACACCACCAGCGCCATCCCTACTACTCTTATAACCAGAGTAGATGCCAACGCATGGCTTCTGCTATAATTCCAACTAATTTCTGAGATCCCAGTCAAATCCCCCTTCTCACAAAGCCCTCATCGTGTTGTTGTTGGTTTTTCCAAATCTTCACAGTACTCCCACTGCTTTCAGTGCATATCTCACAGGGTGTGTGTGCTTTCTAAGCTGAATTTTAAAAGTAGACATCAGAAAATGTGACAATGAATGTATGTATGTTCATGCATAACTGAAAAATTGTGCTCTACATGGAATTTGACACATTGTAAAATATACATATCTTGACTATAACTCAAAAAAAGTTTTAAAAAGTAGACATCAGAAATTTAGAAATGAAATCAGAAATAATTTCAGATTTGTATTTTGTTTTCATTATTGGTTTACATGTTCACATCCCCACCAGGCCATCAGTTTCTCTACCGATGAAACTCTGTCCTTCCCTCCTTTACCCCCAGGACCTAGCGTGGTGGGAGCCACACAGTAAGTTGCGGAACCTTTGCTAACAAGCGTGAAGGGTGAGTGAGGCAGCGACTGCCTTTCAGGAGGTGAGCCTTCCTGAGCGCACAGCATCCTCTCCTCTCCTTCAGTGGCTACGCAGGTGCTGCCTGAGTGTTGGCTGAATTGCATGAAAACACGCGGGTTTGCTTTTCTCTGAGAAAGACAGACAGAGGGCTGGCGTAACTGCACATGCCAGCTGGGGTGAGGGTAGGCGTCATTCCACCCCCACAAAGGGCTCTAATTCTGAGATAAGTGGGACAGATTCGGAAGAGACAGGGAGAGTGGATGAAAGTGAGTTGAGAACGAGCGACAACGAGGGAGAGGGCGTTGGAGAGAGTGAGGAGTGTGACAGTGAGCGAGGGGTGAGTGTGAACCAGCGGGAGTGAGGGAGGTGAGATGTATGAGCAGGTGCACAGGTGAGTATGACTGTGGGGGGGGTGCGGTGCGTGCGGGGGAGGGAGGGGCCTGGGCAGGGCGGGTAGGGGGAGGGCGGGGCGGGGCCCTCGCACCCAGACTGCGCCTGCGCGCAACCGCGCGCCCTGCGCGGGACTGAGAAAGCCACGCGGGGCCCACGAGGAGGGCGGCCGGGTGCCCTTTGGGCGCCCTGGGGCCGAAGTGGGCGCCGCTCCCTCCGTAGCTCCGCCGAGGAAGGTCGTCCCCGAGGCCCTGGAGCTGCGCTCCTGCTGAGAGTTGTTAAGTATTCTTCCTTCAGGTTTAACTTCTCTTTCTGTCTCTGTCTCTCCCTGTCTCCCGGCCCCTTTCCGTCCCTGTCTCTCTCCCTCTGCCTCCGTCTCCCACTGTCTCTGTCTCTGTGGCTCGGGACGGGGAGGAGAGGCAGGGCCCAGTCTCTCCTGGTCTCCCAGGCTGTGAGGACCCTACGGGTCACTTGGCAGCACTGAGCGTGGGTGAGGGGCCGGGTCTGCTCTGCGGTTCCAAGGACCTCAGGGCTTTGCTCAGAGTGGAGCAAGCTCTGGAGCCTGAAAAACACTTTTTTTTTTCCTATTTCATTTTCCTTTCTTTTCTTTTTTTCTCCTCTTCTCTTCTTTTCCTTTCTCTTCTCCCTCTCTCTTTTCTTTTTTGCCTTACTCCTTTATGTATGTCTGTTTTTCCTAAATATATTCTTGGAAGCCTACGTTTCCATAACTCATCTATTAAAAATTAATGATTATCTGCTCCTCAGAACAACTTTTAGGATGTGGATCCAACAGCCTGGAGGGAAAGTCTAAATCCCCCCACATATAGAAACTTTAAAAAGCACTGCATTCACCATCTTACAAATAAAAGCGCAGAGAATGGAGGAAAAAATAGTTCTGTATACCCACAAATTCCAGCTTTAGTGATAAGTCTGATGGGGTGGAGGTGAGGAGAGGTGCAGACAGTAGAAGTAGCATGAAGGAGGCTGTTCTGATGGAGGGCACATGGCTTCTGACCCAAGAAATCATACCATCAGCTTTGAGCAATCAGCTGTATTTCTTTTCACAGCCAATGAATTTTTATTGAGTAAACTTTCTCAAAGCAACTAAATCTAGTGGGTATTAAAACTTACTTTTGAGCCCCAGTAATTAAAACAGTGTGGGATCTGTGCATGAGAGCCCCAAGTATATATGTCATATAATGAAAATGGCAAGTATAATCAGAAGGGTAGAAATAAATGTGTCCATAAATAGTGTTGGTGTGACCACACAGCCATCTAGGAAAACGACGACAATGAGAAAAACTCACACTGTATACTAGGATAAACTGCAAAAATTTAAAATGCGAAATAAAAAGAAGCCATAAAATTTTAGGAGAAAATCCAGAAACCATACAAAATTGATAAATACTACAATTAAAAAAAATCCTCTTACCTAACAAAAACAAAACAAAGCAAAAAAATCCTTCAAGTAAAATCAAAAGATAACTGAAAGAAAACTATAAGAAATATTTGCAATACATATGACAAAGAGCTAATCTCCCTAATATAAACTGATAAGACCAACAGCATAATGGAGAAAATGGGAAAGAGATATGAACAAAAAATTAATGGGAAAGGAAAGACAGATTCCACTCTAACATATGAAAAGATGCTCCACTTCAGTCATAATTACAGAAATGTAAATTAACATATCACTGAGATATTTTTCATTCTTTCAGTCTGTCAAAAATCCAAAAGTTTGAGGATACATGGTGTTGGCAAGGCCTTGGGTAATAGGCATTGTCATAATGATTGATGGTAGTAGATGTTGCAGTGCTTCCCCCGTGGAGGGATATTTTTGAAGATTTACCCAAATTACAAGTGGATAATTTTAATTCATACAAAAATCCTACTTCTGGGACTTTATCTTGCAGATATAATTGTACATGTCCAAAATAACATATGTACAAACTTGTTCCTTGGTGCATTTTGGTTGGAATAGCAAAAGATTGGAATTAGACCAAATATCCATTTATACACAACTATAATTAGAAAATGGTGGTACATCCATATGATAGAATAATATGTACCTGTGAAAACAAGGAGAAACTTCTCTATGTGCTGAAGGGAAAGATTTCCTTTCTATGAAATGATATGCTGAAATCCTCAAGACATGTTTAAATAATAAAGTAAGGTGGATAACACTGTATAGAGTACAGAATGTTTGTATAAAAAGGGGAGAATAAGAATATATACTTTTGTTTCTTTACACAAAAAACAAAGACATAAGAAAGTAATGAAAGAAGTTACCCTTGTGGAAATGAAGGAGAGGAATGAAGTGGAAATGTTTCCTGAATACCTCTGTATATTGTTTTGATTTATATGCTATGTGAATGGATTACACCTTCAAAACTTTATATATATATTATGTGTCAGTCATATTGAAATATGTCTGATTTTAATAGTGTCACTGAAAAAGTCCTCTTTAGGAAAACCAAAACAAATCTCAAACCTGCTTCTTACAAATTACTCTATCTCCTTTTTTTTTTTTTCTTTCTGTTCCCGTTAGGGCTTTTAAGCTTGACATATGTCTTCCTTTGACTTGGAGAAGAAGATAAATAACTGTGCTGATGAGTGGCCTGAGGATTTGGGGTGTTCTGTCAACAATATGGAGACCACCGTTTGCCATTAACTCTGGATATCTGTCTCTGAGACGTCAGCTTTCTTAATGCACTGAGTGTTTTACTCTATAGATCACTGTTCTCAGCTGGCTCACAACAGCCAAGTAGATCAACAGCTGTCATGTTTCTGCCCCAGAGTGGTGGAGGTAAGTCTCTCACTGAGATGAATAGCACCAGGATCCCAGGTATTTGCACCTACAGGCCAGAGCCCGTTTTCCTCAGTTATCAACAGTGGTTTATATATCGTTTGATTTTTATAATGCTTCCCTGCACAATATAACAATTCCTAAATGCCCCTATGTAGGTCAGACAAAGTCAAGGCTGTGACTTGCTGCAGGTGTATGAAACCCTGCAGCACCCTGGTCTGGTGGGTCGATTTTTAGGTCTAGAGGTGGGTCAGGTTCTAACATCAGGTGGCGCACACCTGGAGGAGGTGAGCTGGGGAGTTGGAGGAAGGAGGAAGCTTCCGCTTGCCTGTCTTTCCAAGCTGATGATTTTTAAACTCTCTTCTCCTAAAAGGCCTTTGCACTTGTGGTTTCATCTGCCTAGAAGTTGCTGTTCCGGATCTTTGAATGTCTGTTTTCTCCGCGTCATTGCGATGTAAGCTCCAATTCTCCCTTTTGAGAGATACTTCTGTTGCTTCCTCACACATCTCCCATTACTCTATCACATCTTCTGCTTTTACCTTCTTGCTGGCGTTAATCACTGTCTGAAATGGTCCTGTTTACTTAGTTTTTGCTTGTTTATCATTTATTACCCCACCTCTGTCTACCACTTAATAGACTACAGATTCCAGAAGAGCAGGGACCTGGTCTGTCTTTCCTTCCCACATATTCTCAGTGCTTAGAACAGAGTCTGACCCACACTAATACCTCCATAAACATTTGGTGAACGAATAAATGAAAGGTTAGAGTCCATGTCTGATTGGGTTTGGCAAATGAAAAACTTTTAACAAATACTCATTCAAGTAAACTCTTCTTAGACATGGACGTTGCCTTTTAAAACACTCAGTCTGGTGAAGAAAAGACTGGGGTGACCTTTGCTTGTTCAGTCATCACTCGTCTATCACACTTAGGACAATTACTGATATCTCAGAAATTCTGAATAAAAGCAGCTTTTAAAAAAATTACTCTAGTTTTGGTTAAGAAGACTCCAAATGCATTCAAAAGCTTATTTAACTTACAAGGCTTATTTAACTATCAAAAGGGTTATTATACATGTAATTTCTTTCTTGAGAATCAGTGGAACTTGTGCTAGGACTGAATTTATTTTTCCTTGAATAATTTAAAAATCAATTGCATGAAATTCTTTGTCATCAGCAATGAAGTCTTTCTTTAGGTGCTTTATTTCAATCTCAAATGCCATTTTTGTAAGTGTGAAAATAGATTTTTAAATTGTATAAGCAACTAGCATTTATTGATGTGTTGGTTTAGTAAATCCTAACCACAAGGCTACATTTACAATATTAATAGTCCTGGAGACATAATTAGTTACATTTAAAAATACAAATAATATCTGTGCTTTTTAATGACGTTTAAATCCCTTTTTGGAAAAAACGTTTTCCTTTTCTAACACGTGTTCTTTCCTGGTGAGGTAAAATTAGAGATAGTGAGCTAGGCTTTGAAAAAGGAAATGGGCATCTCTTGGGTGTCCAGACATGGTGCTGGCTATTGTTCATACGTTGGGAACCAACTAAATATTCTCTGGAATTTTCTGCCAACCACTCAGCCTTTGCGGAACAACCCTTGTGGGCTATATTGTGTAATGCAGTCTACATTGTGAGATGGGCCCCTGTGGAACCAAATGCCTTTGATCTGGGCCCAAGATAAATCTTATTTTATTAAATTTATCATTAATAATAATGAGGTTCAATATACTGTAAAATCCATAAAACTACAGAATCTTGTCTTGAAGGATTTTTGATTAAGGTGATTTTATCTGGAAAGAATTTTATGTCAGACTTCATGGAATCAGTCAGTTAATTAGAAACTACCCTAAATTCTTGTCCATTCTTATGATTATACATTAATTACTTTTGCCTTGAATTTTATTATAATGAACACATGCCTAAAAATCACATTTTAGATCAAAGGAGTTGAAACACAACTGATTACCAGTCTATGTGTAGTGAATTAGTGTAGAAGAGGGTTTTCTTGGACCACAGAGGAGGGAAGGTCATGGGCCATGCACTTATTTTTGTCACTATTTCCTTTTCTAAATTCATGGATCTGTTGCAACAGATATTGTTTTGGAAGATGGGTTAGAGTTCACATGAGCAGTGTATTGAATGGTTGAGATATCTGAATTGGGTGAAGTAACAGAAATTAAAGAGAAATTACTCTCTCCAGACACACAGAGCCATGAGTTAAATATTTGGACTCTTCATCTTACCTATAAACAGGACATAGGAGCTTTAATTCTAAAAAGGGTAGAGGGTTCGCCTGATGATGGACTTTCACACACTGCAGAGGGAAATGCAGATTGGTGGATCATGTCTGAAAGGCAATTTCTAATACGTATCAGGCACCTTAAAATATTTATCGATTTTGACCCAAGAATTTCAAGGTGCACAAAAGGATTTGTAGACAGCAGCAGTTCTTAAAGTGCAGTCTGCCATCCTGCAGGGATCCTTGAGGCCATTTTAGGGTGACCACAAGGTCAAAACTATTTCCATAATAATATCAGGATGATTTGCCTTTTTCACTGCATTGCCATTTGCACCAACAGTGCAACACAAATCAAGACAGTGGCACCAAACTGTACTAGAACTCGTTGTCTTCCACACTGCCAGCCCCGGGGGAGAAATACATGTCAGGTCCACAAACCAGTAACTCTGTGGAATCTCGACCCTTGAATACACATCTTTTTAGTGTTTCATGTGAGGAAATGGGTGTTTCACGTGAAGCACTTCCACTGTGCACGGAGGTTCCTCCAGGTTCTCTCGAGGAAATGCCCTTGTGTCATGGTTTGACTTGGGAGCTGAGCTAGCTGCTTTTCACGTGGGACACCATTTATTTGTGAAAGAAGAACTGAAAGGCAAAGCACGGATATTCAGATTTGGGGTTTTAGCAGATACTGTCTCCAAAATGAACAAAACAATCTTGTCATTTCGAGAGAACAAGTGGTAGTATTTTTAAGTCGGGAGAGTCAGGGCTAGAGGCCAGGCTAGTATGGTAATTAACACGGGCATAATTTAGATGACTTTTTGCGTGCATTCACTGCCCCTGAAGGGTTCTTTGTGACATTCAAAAATACCCAGTTGGTGGCTCAAGCAGCGGCCATTTCCCTGTAGCTTCAGTTGAGCAGGGCTGCGATTTGATTCTGGTGGGCAACCCCCAGGTCAGTAGTGACTGGTTGGTTGAAGCCACATGTGATGGTCCATCCTACTTTTTTTTGGCCAGGGCTTGGGATTGAGCTTGGCATTGAATCTCCTCCTTTGTCATATCAGGGGCTCTTGGGGACAGGCTGAGCTCAGGGATCTGCTGACAGATCTCTGGAGGGATGAGTATCAAATGCCAAAGTTTATTATCTGAGATGCAGTTAGCACTTTAGTTCCTCCATCCTTGTAAGGTATGCAGGTAGCCAGACACATGCCTTTATTGCAAATCCACTGTCCATTTCCCTCTCTTTAATTAATTCATAGCAACCTGATCTGTGTTTTCCGCCTTCGAGTTTCCAGAGGTTCCTTCTCATCAGCTTGTGGGGTGTTTGTTATGCTCTTTTGTTAGTTAAGAGTTGCTGTTTTGAAAAATCCTGTTTTCTGCAAACTTTCTAGGTGTTAGCTCTTATAAAGTAGGCTGATTGTAATGGATCTTTCACCTGTTCAGTAAAGATGAGGACGTCTTTTTTAATTAAAAATCCCCCATAAGCATTGAAATGAAATACGATTAGGAGGTGCATGTGTCAAATATAATTCACTCTTAGAACAAACATTTATTATAATTCCACTAATGAATCATTGTGGTAAATAAAAATCAAAATAGGAGGTCTTTGCTTTCAAAGAACTTATCATCTAGGGAAGACGAGAGAGTAGTAAACAGACTCAGAATGCTCCGAGATGGAGCTAAGATGGAAATGTGAACACGGGCCCAGAGGGCTGGGGAGGGAGCTGGGAGCGGATCAGAGGGCCGGGGATGATATTCTGGATGAGGAGCCTAGCCTTCAAGGCACCCAAAACTCTTGCCCCAAGTCCCCTGTCCGTGTTTATGCTCCAGTGTTTCCAGTAAGAACTCTTTAGCTCAGGCAGATCTCTGCTCACTCTCATAAATTCACCATGCTTGTTCCTGTTCCAAGGATCTTGCTTAAATATTTCCTGTGTCTGGAATTCTCTTACTACTCTCTCTGTAGCCAAATTTTTCCTATTGCTTAATGCCCACCTCACTTCCCGGAGCCTTCTAAGCACCCCAGCCTCCTTTTGAGAGGCAGTATTTGGCATTTTCTCAAATGCCCTTTCTACATGTTCCCGTAGAATCCTCTGTTCATCCCTGCCTAGGTACTTACATATCCAGCTGCCAACATGAATCTCCACTTGGAAGATTTCAAGCTTATAATGTACAAAACTAAACTCCTGAGCTCCCTGACCCCACTCCCCCCATTGGTTTCACCTGAAGTCTTGCCTCCTCTCCATCCTTCCCCATTCTCCTTGGAATGAGCCCCCACCCAAACCCTGAATTCATCTTTGAATCCTTTCTGTTTCAAAAATCATGCATCCAATCCTGGTGGCTCTAACTTAAAATATGTCCAGAATCTGGTTCTCTTCCCACCGTCTCCACTGTTCTCACTCTGATCTCAGCCACTAGAATAATCTGTAGCCTGAATTTTGTCCATCGTCTCCTGACCCGTTTCCCTGCTTCTGCTCTTGTACCTGAAGTCCGTTCTTCACAAGCAGCCAGAATAATCTGTTTAAAACATAAATTTGGTTGCATCACTTTTCTACTTAAAGACCTCCAGTTGTTCCCCATTTTACTAAGACCAAAGTCCTTCCAGGGTCCATAGGGCACTCAGCCTCTCTGACCACATCTCCTACCACTGCTCTCAGTCTCTTGACTCCGGAACTAGAGCTTTTTTGCTATTCTGTGACTACTCCAGCACTCCCACCTCAGGACACTGGCTTGGCTGCCCCTTCTGCTTGGAGCGTCCCTCCCACAATAGCTGTATGGCTAACAACCTCATCTCCTTCCAGTCTCAGCACCCGTGTCACCTTCTCAATGAGGCCAATCACAATGACTCTAACTTACAGCAGATTCTCATCCATGCCCAGCAGTCTGCCACCCTAACCTGTTTTTTTCTTTTCCATAGTATTTACTTTTTATCATATGATATAACATTTATCTATTTGCTTATTGTCTTCCTCTGCCAACTAGAATGTGTGCTTTGTCTGAGCGGAGATTTTGGTCTCTTTAATTCATTGCTGTATCACGAGCACCCCTAGGATAGTGTCTGTGATGCTACGTGCTGCATGAATACATAAGGTATCTGTTAACTTGCATTACTCCCTCACTAGGCTATAAATTCCTTGAACACACAGATTCTGAATCATTCAACATTATCTAATCAACATCCAGCCCAGGACTGGCGTATTGCTAGTGCACAATCAGTAATTGTAAGTCTCTACACTGAGCTGCTATATTCTGTACTACCCATTTTAACATTTAATTATTGACTGCTTCTAGTGTCTCACTGACTCTTCTTTGTGAGTGTTAACCATTTGGTGAAACTTGCTTTTATTGCAGTCAGGGGTTGCAACTCATTTCTTTTGTGCATGAACATGGTTGTTTACCTAGTATATATTCTACCGTATTTTTGAGTTAAATGGAACGTATAATGACTGGTGGTGGATATTGTTGGTAAGGGGTGGGAGAAATGAGGGATAAAAGTCCCTCGGAAGATGTTTCCTAGAGAGCATTGTTTGCAGTAATTTAGACCAGACTCAGAACTTTGTTTCTGCCTGATGTGTCTTTTTATTGGTCATCCACATTTTCCTGCATTTTTATTCCGAAGGCTCTGGAACAGCTCCATTTACCTTTAGGGTCTCTTGCTTTTGATGACTGCTAAGAACTTTAGGGTTGTGTAAGGCTTTTTATTTATACATATACATATGCTCAATATTATAAAATAGCATAAATCTCAACATGCATCCATCCATCTGCCCAAATTACTGAGTGGGTGCCAGGCACTGAGGATGAAAGATGGTTAATATATGACCCCTGCCTATAAGAAATTTATCCCACCTGTATAACAGAAACTTAAATCAACAGTGCAGAACAGTGTGTTAAACTCCATCATAGTAATATGTGCAGTGTGTTATAAGAATACAGAAGAAGGGCATTTAAACCAGATCTAGTTAATTGACATCTTTTAAAATTAGTGGCACTTAAGCTGTGTCTTGAAGTATAATTAGGAGGTAATGAGTAGGGATAAAGCAGAAGATAAAACAAAGAGACACGAGGTAACATGGAATGTTAGGAACCACATGCAGTTTGCTATAGATAGAGGTGAACATTTTGGAAAGAAGGTTGGAAAAGAAGGTGCAGAGAAGCTACCCCAAGATGAGACAGGGAGAGCAAGCAGGGGAAACTCTAGAAGGGTCTTCTATCACAGGATATGGAGCATTAACTCCACCTGATAAGAAATAAGTAGCTATTGAAAGGTTTTAAAAAGAGATGGTGGTGATCCACTGAACAAACTAGGAATAGAAAGAAATTTCCTCAACCTAATATAGGGCATCTACAAACAGACAATTAACCTCACACCTAATGGTGAAAGACTGCTTTTCCCTGATGCCAGGAGCAAGACAAGGATGTCTGTTCTCACCACCTCTATTCTATATTGTACTAGAGGTTCTAGCCAAGGCCATTAAGCAAGAAAAATAAATAAAAGGCACCCAGATGGGAAAAGCAGTTCAACTATCTTCAGTTGACATGATCTAGTGTATATAAAATCCTAAGGAATCCAGTTTTAAAAACTACTAGGACTAATAAATGAGTTAGGCAAAGTTGTAGTCTACAAGATTAATACACAAACATTAATTATATTTCAATACACCAGCAATGAAAAATGAAAATTAATTTCATTTAAAATATCATCAAAAAGAATAAAATACCTAGAAATAAATTTAACAAAAAAAGTGCAAGACTTGTATAATGAAAACTATAAAATATTCTTGCAGGAAGCTAAGTATCCAGATAAATGGAATGACATCTCATGTTCATGTACTGGAGGATAATATTATTATGATGTACTCCAGAGGAGGTCTAGAGATTCAGTGCAGTCCCTATCAAAGTCCTACTTCCATTTCTTTTTCTCCCCCCAATTGACAGACTGATCCTGAAATACATATGAAAATGTGAGGGACCTGGAATAGCTAAGTCAATCTTGAAAAAGAAGAGTAAAGTTGAATGATTTACATTTCACAATTTAAAACTTATTTCAAAGCTACAATAATCAAGACAGTGTTAATACTAGCATAGTACAGACATAATGGAATAATGGAGTAAAATTGAGAGCCCAGAAATAAATCCATACATTTATGGTCAGTTGATTTCCATGAAGGGAAGCAATACCATTTAATGGGGAAAGAGTAGTTTTTTCAACCAGCGATGCAGGAACAAGTGGATGTCTTCATGCAAAAGACTGAAGTTGGAACCCTACCTTCCACTATACACAAAAATTAAGTCAAAATGAATTATAGACCTAAATGTGAAACTCTTAGGAAAAAATATAGGAGTGACTCTTCATGACCTCAGGTTAGGCAATGTTTTGTTTTTGTTTTTGATATGATGCCAAAAGTACACACACAAAGAGCGATAGACTGAATTTCATCAAAATTAAAAACTTTTATGCTTCAAAGGATAGAAAGTGAAAGCACAACTTACTGAATGGGAAAAATATTTGCAAATGACATATCTGACAAGGGAATTGTATCCAGAATACATATATGTTTTACAACTCAATAATAAAAAGACAAATAACCCCCAGAAAATTAGAAAAGAATTTGAATAGATAATTTTCCAAAAAGCTGTACAAATGGCCACTAAACACAGGGAAAGATCCTTGGTATCATTAGTCGCTAGGAAAATGCAGAGCAATGAGATATATAGCTTCACACCAACAAATATGAATGTTACTAAAAAAAAGACAATAAATAGTGTTGGCAAGGATGTGGAGAAATGGGGGCCCTCATACATTACTGGGGGAATATAAAATGGCGAAGCTACTTTGTGTACGTGAATGTTCATAGCAAGATAATTCATAATTGTCAAAAGTGGGAAGAACTAGAATGGCTATCAATTGACAAATGGGTAAAAAAATTGAGGTAGATCTTCAATCAAATATTATTCAGCAATAAAAAGGAGTGAAGTACTGTTAGATACTAGATAAGCCTTGAAAACATGTGAAGTGAAAGAAGCCAGTCACAAAGGAGCATGTATTGTATGATTCTTTTAATGTAAAACATCCAGAATTGGCAAATCTATCCAGACAGAAAGTAGATTAGTAGTTTCCCACAGCTCTGGAAGGAATGGAGGAAGTGATGAATGTGGAATGACTGGTAATGTGGGTGGGATTTTATTGAGGGGTGGTAAAAATGTTCTAACAGTAGCTTATGGTAATGGTTACAGAACTCTGTGGATATACTAAAAACCACGAAATGTACACTTTAAATGAGTGAATTATATGGTATGTGAGTTTATATCTCAATAAAAAGTAAAAAGGAAAAACACCAAAATGTGAATTGTGGTTCTCTCTGGACTGAGGAATTATGGTTAATTTTTATTTTCTTTTTCATTTTTTTGAAATTTCCAATAAGCTCCAGTAAAATTTTTTTTACTTTTTATTTTTTAAACTTATCATGAAAAATATTTATCAAATTCAAACTAAAGGAAATGGTGCATATTACAAGACAGAATTGACTTTTAGCATGATAATATGGAACCTTTAGAAGAATCAAAGCAAGTCTAGAAGGGAGATAAAAAAAAAGAATTAAAAAATAAAGATAGCTTAAGAGACTTATAAGGACACTATCAAATAGACTAACATTCTTGTTATAGGACTTTCAGAAGAAGAGAGAGAGAAAGGGGCATAAATCTTATTTGAAATTATAGTGGCTGAAAATTTCCCTAACCTGGGGAAGAAAACAGATCCAGGAAGGTCAGAGAGTTCCAACAATAAGAACCCAAAGAGACCCACACCAAGACACACTATAATTAAAATGTCAAAAGTTAAAGACAAGGTGATAATATTAAAGCAGCAAGAGAAAAACAACTTGTTATATATAAGGGAAACCTTGTAAGGCTGCCAGCAGATCTTTTCAGCAGAAACTCTGTAGACTAGCTGGAGTGGCACTATGTATTCGAAGTACTGAAAGAAGAAAAACTTTCAACCAAGAATACTGTACCTAGCAAAAGTCATCATTCAGAATTGAAAGATAACACGTCTTCTAGACAAGCAAAAGCTAAAGATGTTCGTCACTAAGCCAGCCCTATAAGAAATTTTAAAGGAAATTATTTAAACTGAAAAAAGGAGTGCTAATTGGTAATAAGGAAACATTTGAAAACGCATGTCTGACTGGAAAGGTAAATATATAGTAAAGTAGTGGATCAGTCACTTATGAAGCTAGTATGAAAGTTAAAAGACATAAGCAGTGAAAAATAACTATGATTACGATAGCTAGCCAAGGGATGCACAAGATAGAAAGATGTAAAATGTGTACCAAAAACATAAAATATTGAGGGGAGGAGTAAAAATGTTGTGCTTTAGAATGGGATCAAACTGAAGTAGTTATGAACTTAGATTGTTATAGATACAAGGTGTTATATGTAAGCCTTATAGTAACCACAAACAAAAAATCTAGTAAACGCACAAAAGATAAAGAGAAAGGAGTATAAGGGTACCCAACTAATCAAACCACAAGGAAGAGAGCAAGAGAAGAAAGGAACAGAGAGAAACTACCAAAAAAGCCATAAAGCAGCTAAGAAAATCACAACAAGTACATACCTATTAATAATTAATTTAAATGTAAACAGAATAAATTCTCAAATCAAAAGACAGAGTGGTTGAATGGATCAAAAATCAAGACCCATCTATGTGCTGCCTGTGAGAGACTCATTTTATGCCTTAGGACACACACAGACTGAACGTGAAGGGATGGAAAAAGATATTCTGTGCAAGTGGGAACCAAAAGAAAGCTGGAATATCTATACCTTTATCAGACAAAATCAACTTTAAAACAAAGACTATAATAAGAGGCAAAGAAGAGTGTTACATCATGGTAAAGGGGTCAGTCTAACAAGAAGATAAAACATTTGTAAATATTTATGCACCCAATATAGGAGCACCTAAATATATAAAGCTAATGGACCCAAAGAAAAAATTGATAGCAATACAATAATAGTAGGGGACTTTAATACCCCTCTTACAGCAACAGATAGATCATCCAGACAGAAAATCAATAAAGAAACATTGGCTTGAAATGACACACTAGACCAACTGACTTAACAGATATATATAGAACATTCCAACAAAAGCAACAAAATACACATTCTTCCCAAACGCACATGGAACATTCTCCAGGATAAGTCATATATTAGACCACAAAGAAAGTCATAATAAATTTAAGAGGATTGAAATCGTATCAAGCATCTTCTCTTACTACAGTGGTATGAAGCTAGAAATCAATTACATGAAAAAAAAAACTGAAAAATGTACAAATATGTGGAGATTAAACAACATGCTAGTGAACAATCAATGGGTCAAAGAAGAAATCAAATGGTAAATAAAAAATACACCTTGAGACAAATGAAAATGGAAAAATAACACCAAAATTTGTGGGATGCAGCAAAAGCAGTTCTAAGAGAAAAGTTTATAGTGACAAATGCCTACCTCAAAAGTCTTAAATAGGCAAGCTAACTTTACAGCTCAAGGAACTGGAAGAACAACAACAGCAAAGAAGCCCAAAGTTATTAGAAGGAAGGAAATAACAAAGGTTAGGGTATAAATGAATGAAATAGAGACAAAAATAATAGAAATGATGAAAGAAAGTAAGAGCTGGTTCTTTGACAAGATAAACAACATTGATAAACCTCCAGCTAAACTCATCAAGAAGAAGAGAAAGAAGACTCAAACAAATAGAATCAGAAATGAAAGAGGAGATACTACACTGGATAGCATCGAAATATAAAGGATCATAAAAGATTACTATGAGCAATTATACACCAACAAATTAGGCGGCCTACAAGAAATGGATAAATTCCTAGAAACATACAACCTACCAAGACTGAATCAAAAAGACATAGAAAATCTGAACAGACCAATTACTAGCAAAGATATTGAATCAGTAATCAAAAATCTACAACAAACAAAAGTCCAAGACCAGACACAGCTTCATTGATGAATTCTACCAAACATTCAAAGAAGAATTAATACCAGTGGATGAGTAGAGCTGCTTATGGTTGCTCTTAAATACTGAATGTTATGTTTATGTTCATCATTTATTATTTTCTCTATGTATCTATTATACTTGGGGTTAACAGAATTATTATGTGTAGCTAACTTTTTAAAATTAAAGAATAGTTGATTTACGTAGCTAACCTTTTAATGGAAGGTATTATAATAAGACATTCAATTTTTTGTAAACTTAAAAAATGTGAATATTATAGGGGGGAAAAACCCACAGGAACAATCAAGAAATAGAACTTTCTATCAAAGTACCCAACCATAACATGCTCAGACCAGAGAGAAATATTTCAGTATGTTCTCAGTCTTTACATCTACCAAGATGTCATAGCTTCTGAGTCAGGTCCTCTCTTCACTAGAGCTCTTTCAAAACTGAGTTCCCCCACCCAAAGTCTTAAAATCCACTTTAACATTCCTCTGTCCTCTTGTTTTTCTAAGACTATCTTAATTAAAACCTCAGTTAATGGAACAAGTTATTCATAATTTCTTCCAAATCCTTAATGAGTCTGTGGATTAAGGCATTAGGGAGTATGCCTTTTAATTAATGACATTTAAGTTGAGCTGGTATTAACTTAATCTTTTAAGTTTTTTTTCACATTGTTAATACCCTCCATTAAACATCTTTAAATTACTAAACTCCACTCTAACATTGTTGAAGGAAGAGAACTCATCTTTTTGACTGTATTTTTAAAAATTCCTTAGCAGTGAAAAGTATTTTCCAAACTCTTCAGTCTAGCTTTTGTGACCAACAAAAATTGCCCTGTGCCTGGTCAACACATCTCATTTTTCCTTTTCTCCCAAGTGGCACCAAAAAACACCACGCTAATCTTTATCCCATCCTGGGGGCATGACCAGCTGGTCTCTCCACCTATGCCTGCTTGGAATTTTGGTGCATGGTATGTTGAATAAATAGCGGTCAAATTCAAGTGAGGCACCGTTATCACCACCGTCATCATAACCATCATCAGCAACATCAGGTTTGATTAATTTTATCCCAGGGTAGAAAATATGAGCGTCTTTGAGATGTTTGTCACACCCTATGGTTATCCTCATTTCTTGTCCCATAAGCACCAGACTGTTCCCCAAACAGTTCAGCTAGAATACCCAGGTCAAGGTATGTAGCAGGCTTGCCCATTTACCATCCTCAGTGAGAGGAGCCATCATAAATCAATGCCATCATTCTTTTGGGCCTGAGTTGCATTCAAATTATTTAGACTGATATGTGGGGGCGAGCCTATTTTCCATCCCTGACATAAGCACTAAGGCTATTTCTAGAAAGGTGAAGTTACAGATTTGTAGCACTGGGTGATAAAAAGCATTTTATAATTATCTAGTCCAGTATTGTTAAGAGTGGTCCCAGGACCACCACATCAGGGTCAGCTGCTAACTTTTTGGAAATACTAATTCTCACCTACCCCCGCCCTGTCCCAACATACTGAATCAAACACTCCTGTAATCGGAGTTTTAACAAGCCCTCGAGCAATTTGGCTACATGATTAAGTTGTAGAACCACTGCTCTTGTCCAGTCCCGGCTGGGTTTTGCTGACGAATAACCTTAGGTCTGCAGGTGTTATGCCATTTTCTCAAGGTTATCCATGGAATTACAGTTGCCAAAGAGAAATTAAACTGAACTTCCTAATTCTTAGATGCTACATGGAATAGCAAGTAGAGGATTGTAGGAAAACTTCCCTCTAATTTCTACCTTACATTTAAGTGAACATTTTTGTCATTTCCCACCATCTTTTGGGGGCCACCTCTCCAACATTCTTGGTCTGTGAGATTCAGGTATAGCACCTTGGGTGGGCTCATAATGTGATCTGGCCAGAGCACCCTCAATCCCCTCACTCCTGCCAAGAGTGTGGAGAAAGCTCATCTGAAAATGAAGTCAATACAGAGGAAGGTGTAAATGAGGGAAGGACAGAGAAAGAGAGACTGAGTTCTTGATGGCACTGCTTCAACTCTGACTCCAGATCTAGCTGAGCCTGGAAGACAGAGCAGCTCTGAACTTTTCTGTTGTATAAATGCTCCCGTCCATCTTTGTTTTGCTTTTGCCAGACTTGAGTTATTTTTCTATTCCATAATACCAAAAGAGCTCTGACTGAGTCTTTGGCAATGTGTATTATTTTAATATCTACAATTTAATCACCAGAGAATGTGGGTTTGCAGGGCAGGGTTTTCCACACAGGTTTTTCAACAGGGGGCCCTTCAAGAATGCAGAATAACTGCTTCACTCTGTGGCACCAGGTCCCTGAGGACACTGACAGCTCGTAGTAGGCCATGTTTCTGCAAATCTAGAATATATTCAGAACTGAGTCCCTGGATAGCCATGTCACACTTCATTTCATAATTATGAGAGGCAGAGATCCCTTCTTTTGTGCAGTGAGGAATATTAACCTGGAACTGAACAATTCACAAAGGTTGGTTCTTTGTCAGGACTGATCTTCCACAGCTGTGTGACGCCCCTTAATAGATTCTTCTGCTGAAAATCTTGTCCAATGGAAAAGTAAGATGAAATATTCTCTCCACTACCATCTTCCCACTCCCTCTCCTCCAGTTCCTCTATCCTCCCATCCCCTGTGGTCCGTGGGACACACTTCTTGACAGAGTGATCTCCCTTTCTCCACCGCCCTCCTCAAGCCAGCGCTTTCGGGGCGCCAGTTCCCACGGCTGCACTGAAAGGGTCTCCCGCCTTGAAGCCTCCTTCCCCTAGTTTCTTTTGGGAGATGAGCGCCTGGCTCTTTTCAGCCTTCCCATCTCAGCCTCCCCTTTCTCTTTTGTGGGCTCCTCCTCATCTAAGTTATTCATTTATGTTGCTCTTCGCTTGGATTCTTTTGCAGTCACTCATCTTCACTCGATGGCTTTTCCCTGGATGATCTTTTCCTTTCCTGTGATTTCAAATGCCATCAACTCTATAGATCCAGCCCGGACCTCCCCTCTCAGCTCATGCTTAATATAAACAAAATACCCCACGGGCTGTTAAACTCAGCGTGTCCAACACTCAGATAATGCTCCTTGTCTCCCCACACCTGGCCACCCCGTCTGCACCATCTCATTTGTTGGCACCACCCCACCCTTCATCCTAGCTGCACACCTCAGCTTCCTCCCCGTCTCCTCCTCCACTTTCCATTCTCGAGCATCCAGCCACCCAGCACTGCCTTTCTCTTCTTCCTTTGTAGCTATCGAAAACCTTTTATCACTCCTAATTTAGCCTACTTGTTACTTGAATGACTGAATGACTGCATTGCCTTCTATTCGGTTCCCCTGCCTTTGAATATCAATCTGTGTTGCCGTCCTACTCTAATATGTGCAGTGTCCCCCGTGTCTGCAGAAAGAGACCAAGCTCCGTAGCATGGCACTGGGGCACACAGCTCCTTGCCTGGCCCTTGTGCACGCCACGATTATCAATTAATTCCACTTCTCTGTCCTGTTGAGTGATGTCTTGCCTCTGCATTTTTGCCGGTAACATTTCCTCTGCCTGAAATTCCTCCCACCCTGCCCTCACTTGGCTATTCCACGCTCATCCGCTAAGAATTAGCTCAGGTGTGGGAGGCCATTCCTAACTCCCCCTGCCTAGATTGGGATTTTACTAACCTGGTGCATATCTCCCTTTCTGCACGTGCAACATTGTTTGCACCATTTGTTTGTAGATCTGCCTCTGCTCTGAACGATGTCCTGTTGAGAGCAGGGACTGCGCCTGTTTACTTTTGTGTCTGATTCAAAGTCAAGTCTTAGTAACTGTTTCTTGAATGGATGAATCAGAGCATTGGCTAGGTCGATAATGCACTGGAGTTCAGAAAAGCCATTTATCAAAAATACGCCACAGATAGACCAGTGTAATTGGAACTGTCTTAAATGGGCTCTCCTGCCTGCCACCAGGATCACTGGAGTGTCATTAGCTCTAATTACCTAACTGAATTTAATTGATACTTAACAAGGTAGAGCATTAGAGCGGATATTTTATTCCTCTGATATTTCCATAATAGCACATTGCACGATTGCAAATTCAGGATTACAGCTTTGTGGCCTGAGAAGAAAAAAATGTAGTTTGTTTATAGAGAAAGTGTTCTTCAAACACACCCGAAGTGTCCAGAAAATATGAAATAAGAACCTTCTTTGCAAAATACATACAAATATCCTTTTCCTTCAGTCTCTTCCTATCTAATATTCCTGAACACGTGAAAATTGTAAGGATCAATCAAAGACTGTAAATGTTCCTGCTGAAAAGATTCCGACAGGATGAAAGAGGTGAATTTTGATCCCATTAATCACCCAACTGCTAAGGCATTGGGAGGAGACTGTTCGGTGACAAGGAAAGGATGACAACAGATAAACAGAAAGGAAAAGCACTTCAAGTGTCACAGTCTGAGCAGGTGACACCAGTGTGGACCTAAGTCATCAGCTGAGGTGAGCAGGGAGGAGGAGGTCCCTTGTTTGGGGCCGGTGGACAGGCTGGTGAGGTCTAATTGTCAAGGGTCCAGACTTGACAGAGCTGGGCCTTGGATAGCAGTTTTGTGTAAATCCATGCACTAGAGCCACAGGAGCCCCCAGACAAGGTCTGGCTTCTGCGTTCTTTCAATGACTCTACCGTTCAGTGAGCAATGACTATGGTCCAGGCGCTTTTCACGCGCTGTTTAATTTCTGCCGTAGACCTGTGAAGTAGTACTCTTTTGACACCGCATTTTTCCAGATGACAAAACTAAAACTGATAGAGGATAATGACTTGCCTGAGGACTTTATGTGGCGGAGCCAGGACTGAGACCCAAATCATTGACTCTGCTGTCAAGGGCATCAAAGTGCTGTTGTACCCACAGCAGCAGCAGCAGCACCTCGGAACGTTTTTGAAGGCTAAACTCCTGGGCTCTGCTCCAGATCTCTGGAATCAGAAACTGGGCGTGGGGTCCAGAGGTGTGGGTTGGAACAAGCCCTCCAGGGTGTCTGTGCACTTAAAGTCGAGATCCGTCTCATTACACCGCGATACCATCTGTGAGAGCGGTGCTCCTCCAGGTTGACCGTGAGCACAGATCACGTGGGGAACTCCTTGAAACGCAGCTTGACTCAGGAGGCGTGGGGTAGGGCCTGAGGTTCTGCATTTCTAACCAGCTCCTGGTGATGCTGAGCTTGCTGGTTTGCAGGCTGCACTTTGTGTAATGAAGCCCTAGAAGGTAAGCTTCAGGAAAAGCCAGGCTGCTTTGCTCTCTGCCGTTACCCCATTTAGTCCCCGACCCACATTTTCTGTTGAATGAATACGCCATGCGTCAGTATGTCTGCATGTCTGAGACATAGACTGTTGGTTTGGTGTGAATCTACTACTAACTTCAAACCCATCTGCCCAACCAGCCTTTCCAAATTTCTGATCACACCAACCATTCATTTATAAACCCTCAGGAACTGTCACATTTCCCACTGACTTGACAGCCATTTTACTGTTCCAGTCTTTCAAGTGAATAGGACACTTTGGATTCCCCAAGGTGAACGTATCGTATGTTTTGGAAAAGGGGTGAAAAAGTAGGGTGTGGGACAGAGGCTAGAGAGAATGGACGAAGGTCGGAAACAGTGTAACAGAAAGGGATGCCCAGACAATTTGCAGTTGGTTGAACCTCAGAGCATTGCTTTAACCCCCTCTCACCTTTGTTGTAAGAGTTGAGAAAGCAATGGACCTCCTTTTGCACTAGACTGGCTCAGAGCTTTCGGGAACGTTTAAATCAAAGTTGATATAACTATTATAAAACCATTTTTAACAATAACAACAACAAAAGTCACGCAGTAAACCTTGAACTTGGACGAAGAATTAATGAACTAATAAAATGTCTAATTGGCCAGAGGAAAATTACATAAGCACAGAAATGAGGAAAGTTTTAAAAAGAGTGCTTCCTAGATCTACTCTGATGAATGAAAAGCCTCTCTAAACCCTTAACAAACTCCTGGATCCTTAGGGAATCAAATATTTTGAAAGTAGCTCACAGGATGGAAGGCCACAGCTCTTCCTAAGTGAAAGATTTCGGCGCAGTAAGCTCTTTAAGTATCTGGGGTGTCAGAACGTTGATAAATGCTGTGTGTTGATTGTAATGGTTGGGAGGCAGTGATTTACAAGAAATAATACCAAAAATTGACTTTGGAAACATTGCAAAATTCAAGAACAGGACTTCAGCATGCTGCTCATTCTGCCAGAATTCCCCAGCAGAATTGAGAATAATGCTGTGCCATATTAAAATGATGGCATAAATATTACTTTGTTTGATTAAAATATAAACAAGTTGTAATGAACAGATTACAACGACTCTTTTAGACATTATTGACCACATTTAAGAGATCAAAAAGCAGAGTGAAAGAAAAGGACCCCCAGGCATTCTCAAAGTTGGTATTTTAACTAAAATATTTTGAACTAATATTCATAGAATATTTATGTAACTGGGACAACTTAATATTCTAAACAATGACATATCCTCAGAGCATTGTTCTAAAAGGAGGAATATATACTACATATGCTATTAGAATTTCATGATTTGCTAATCCAGGGTAACTTGATGTAGAAATCTGATGATCCCCTAAAGAGCAGTCTTCTACATGATTATTATTATGACTCATTAATTCAGCCTATGAAGTACGTAACCAAAGTTCTATGCACATGCCATTTTTGTTGATGGTGGTTGTCAGAGACAGTACAATTACCCTTTTTTCATAAGGACTTTATTTTTTAGAGCAGTTTTAGGTTCACAGCAAAGTTGAGGGGAAGGGACAGAGATTTCCCATATATCCTCTGCTCCCACACATGTGTAGCCTCCCTCATTATCAACAGCCCCCACTGGAGTGGTACCTTTGTTATGACTCATGAGCCTACACTGACACATCATAATCGCCCAAAGTCCACAGCTTACATTATGGTTCCCTCTTGGTGTTGTACATTCCATGATATCATACATCCTCTGTGCTACACCTGTTCACCCCTCCTTGTCCCTGCCCACAGCTCCTGGTCATCACCGATCCTTCTATTGTCTCTATAGCTGTATCTTTTCCAGAATGTCCTAGAGTTGGAATCATTCAGTACATAGCCTTTTCAGATTGGCTTCTTTCACTTAGTAACATGAATTTAATGTTCCTTCATGTCTTTTCTTGGTTTGGTAGCTCATTTCTGTTAGCACTAAATAGTGTTCCATTGTCTTGATGTATGACAATTTATTTAGCTATTCACCTATAAAAGGTATCTTGGTTGCTTCCAAGTTTTGTCAATAATGAATAAAGCTGTTAGAAACATTCATGTGCATGTAAGTTTTCAACTCCTTTGGGTAGATACCAAGGAGTGCAACTGCTGGGTCATATGATAAAAGTATGTTTAGTTTTGAAAGAAAAACAACAAACTTTCTTTCAAACTGGCCGTACCATTTTGCATTCTCATCAGCAATGAATGAGGGTTCCTATTCTCCACATCCTTACCAGGATTTGGTGTTGTCAGTGTTCCAGATTTTGGCCATTCTAATAGGTGTGTAGTGGTATTTTGTTGTTGTTTTAATTTGTATTTCCCTGATGATATGTGATGCGACACATCTTTTCATATGCTTGTTTGCCACCTGTATATCTTCTTTGGTGACGTTATGTTAAGGTTTTTGGCCCGTTTTTAAATTGGAATGTTTGTTTTCTTATTGTTGAGTTTAAAGAGTTCTTTGTATATTTTGAATAACAGTCATTTATCAAGTGTATCTTTTGGAAATATTTTCTCCCAGTCTGTGGCTTTTCTTCTTGTTCTTTTGACAGTGTCTTTTGCAGAGTAGAAGTTTTTAATTTTAATGACGTTCAGCTTATAAATTGTTTCTTTCATGGATTGGCTCTTTGGTGTTGTATCTAAAAAGTCATCACCATAACCAAGGTCACATAGATTTCCTCCTATGTCATCTTCTAGGAGTTTTATAGTCTTGTCTTTTACATTTAAGTTTGTCATCCATTTTGAGTTAATTTTTGTGAAAGGTGTAAAGACTTGGTTTTCTGCATGTAGATGTCTAGTGGTTCTAGCACCATTTGTTGAAAAGACTGTCTTTGCTGCATTGCATTGCTTTTGTTCTTTTGTCAGAGATTAGTTGGGTATATATAATTGCCTTTTATTTTATTTGTAAAAATTTGAATTGAAGTTTGGTTGATTTACAGTATTTTATTAGCTTTAGATGTACAACATAGTTATTAGATATTTTTATAAATTATACACCATAGAAAGTTATTGTAAAATATCATCTGTATTCCCTGTGCTATAAATTATATCCCTGCATCTCATTTGTTTTATAACTAGTAGTTTATATGTCTTAATTCCCTTCATCTGTTTAACTTCTCCCCCGTCTCTCCCCTCTGGTAACCATTACTTTGTTCTCTGTATCTGTAAGTCTGTTTCTGTTTTGTTATATTTGTTCATTTGCTTTGTTTTTTAGGTTCCACATGTAAGTGAAAACATACAATATTTGTCTTTCTCTGTCTGACATTTCACTAAGCATAATATCCTCCAGGTCCACCCAGGTGGTTGAAAATGGCAAGATTTCATTTTTATGGCTGAGTAATATTCCATTGTATATAAGTACTATACCTTCTTTATCCATTCATCTGTTGATGGGTACTTAGGTTGCTTCCATATCTTGGCTATTGTAAATAATGCTGTTATAAACATTGAGGTGCATATATATCTTTTCAAGTTAGTGTTTCATTTTCTTCAGATAAAGTCCCAGGAATAGAATTGCTAGATCATATGGTAGTTCTATTTTTAATTTTTTGAAGGCTCTCCATACTGTTTTCCATAGTGGCTGTACCATTACCATTCCAACAAGCGGTGTACCTTTCTCCACATTCTTGTTATTTCTTCTTTCTGATGACAGCCATAGTGTCAGGTGATATCTCATTGTTGTTTTAATTTCCATTTCCTTGATGATGAATGATGTTGAGCATCTTTTCATGTGCCTGTTGGCCATCTTTATGTCTTCACTGGAAAAACACCTATTTAGGTCCTCTGCCCATTTTTAAATTGGATTTTTTTTAATGGTGAGTTGTATGACAGAAGACTGTCACCAAGTTGCTAGCCCAGCACCCATCACCTGTATATTACCTCATATCACCTCCACCTTGGGGATAATGGAGACTGGATGTAGCCAAGAGAAAAAGCAGTTAAACATCCAGATTCAATAAATTACATTACATTACAGGATATTCCAAATATCTTTTGCTTATTGAGGTGGATATTCTGATATGCTACCAGCCCTCCTTCAGGACTGAGGATTTATTCCCCAGCTGCTTGTGGTGCTACCAGGAGCAAGTTCTCAGAAAACAGTGCCATCTGGGGCCCCAGGCTGAAGAGGGCCACTTTCTCCAAACTCCCAACCGCTTGTCGGGGCAGCCTGCACCCTGTGTGGAACTATGAGGGTCCAGTCCCTTGGCCCCAGTCAGGGACAACTCTGAGGGGTCATCTCAGTTTCAGTTCACCTGAGGCTTTCATCCCAGACCCTGGTACACGACAAGAGAAGGCCCAGACGGGACTCATTTTGCCCCACAAAAGATCATCTAGTATTTCTTTTAAAAATATATTATGAACTTATATACAGCTTTAGATTTTAAAACACATGCACATACATTAACTCAGTGAGACCCACATCGGCCTAGAGAAGTTGGCAGGGGACATTTTATATAATCCACACACTTCCAAAAAGAAAAACTGGAACACAGGGTTGGAAAAAGTACATTTTTCTTCCTCATTTATGAAAGAAAAACTTATAAATACATAGAACTTGAATCACAGCTACCTACACATGTAATGAGTTATCTCTTTTTAGAAAGATAAAATTACATGAAGCCTGTACTACCACAGAAAATCCTGGCGAGATGGCCAGCATAATTACAGGGCATGAAATAAACCTTGCAGCTTACTTGAAAACACCCTTTGATAAAAAGCTTTAAGGAGAGAGAGATCAGATGTTCAGGGGCTTAGATGAAAGAAGGTTGGAGAAAAAGAGGGCTAAGAGAAAGTGACCGACAGTAAAAGACATTCAAGTCTATGCTTGAGATTTTGAAGGCGAGGCAGGAGGCTGTAGTCTGGAAATGCAAAAGCGACTTTAAAAAATGTGCCCCCCGAGACACCGCATGATGTAGCGACCCAGGGTAACGTGGCGTTCTTGGAACAGGGTGTACTTGTTCCTCTTCTGAAATGCCTGCTCTGCTTTTGTTCCTCTGGAAATAGGAAACCCTTGCAACAAAATAGGGTCCATTGAACAAACAAGTTTATCAGAAGCCCAGTAAGTGCTACCTATTTGCTGGGAGCCAAATGTGAATCAGCCAGAGTTTTAAAAACAGGCTCATCAATTACTCATTACACTGGAGTATGATGAGTAATTGAAATGGGTCTTCCTATTCTTGTACTTGGAAGAGCACGAATAGTGACTGATCAGAGAATTAACAAATATTTTGCAATCTATGTAGCTGCATGTGAGTGCCATCTATTGGGAGTTAGGGCAGGGGGAGGGTCACCCCACTGACTCAATCTTCCTACAAAATTAAAAAGAAACCTGAGTTTTATCTATGCTGATTCTGAATCTTCCTAAACTATGCCCCCCTTTTTTTTTTGGTACTATGATAGTGTGTCACTGGAAAGCTAAGCAGCATTGCCCCTCTGAGTTTGTTACTCTCTTTTTTGTAGCGTCTCCGGTTCCTTTAAGGGACCCTCAGAGACGGGCTGTCCTAACCTCTGTGCAGCACAGAAGCCCCTTCCCCAAAGTCCTGACAACTGGTCATTTTTTGCACTGATGATTTACTTTAGTACAAACCCCTCAGCATGTTGCATTCTGGAAGTGAGGATCCACAAGACGCATTTTCTTGTACAAAGATGCTTCTAGAAACCTTGGAAAGCCCCCAGGCCACTGCAGTACAAGAGCATTGCTCATAAAGCAGATATTTTCTAGTTTTAATTTTTGTGAACTCTCAGATGGATTTGACTAAACATTTCCGAGCTTTATTCATAATTGCTACAGTGGGTAATTTGTGCCTGTGGTAACAGTAATTTAGAGTTGTTAATGAAAATGAAGGCTAATGTAAAAAAAAAAAAAAACCTGAACTCAGGCTGAGGTAAAAATATGGGGTATTCACAGGTGGATTCTATCAAAGTTTCTTTTTCCATTCTCAAAGACAAATATGACTTTGGTTGCAATAAGAGGAAAGTACATGGTCATATACAGTCCCGTATTTTACATTCGTTGAACATACCTGCAACCCTTCAATGGCCAGCTTGAGGATTGAAGGTGTCAGTTTGGAGGCTTGTTTGAAGGAAAAATTACTCCAGTCTATAATTAAAATGAAACCATTTATCTGAAGCTCTGGATCTTCAATGAGGACTTCCAGTGACAGCAGGATGGCGCGAAGGATGTCTGTGAAGGAGTTCCTGCAGCCAAAGCAGAAAGGAGAGGCGGCGTGTGAATATCAGCGGTTGACAGCACTTTGCCGTAAAGCGCTGGCTGCCTCTCTCCACCGCTCTGTGAGCCCAGCCTGCCAGGATGTAACACCGTTGTCCAGGACCCAAAGCCACTCAAGATACATTTGCTGAACTTCACAGGAACAATGCTTTGAGAATCACAGGATGAAACCTCCCTTTGACCTGACTGCACCCCAAAGTTTGCAAGGCATCTCTCTTTTGTGTTTCCATGGGTCTTTCTTCTCTGCTTCCACCGCAGCACTGATTGCATTTCATTAAAATGCAGCCCTTACTTGCCTCTGCCTCCTTGGCTGTCCTCACAGTTGTGTCCCCAGTACTTAGCTGCTCATGAGTCATTGCTGAACACAGGAGGAAAGACCTTAATCAGAGGCACTTGTTCTGATTAAACCTCTTATTCCTTTTGTATGTTTAAAGTCTTGCTAGAAGTGTAAAAACAACCATGGAATTGATGCTATTTTTTAACATCAATTCATGGATAGAGAAAAAAAAAAAAACCTAAGCAATAAGAATAGCTTACTTTCGTTGAAGGTTTACAGAGTGTGATTCGGGAAGGAAAATGCTTGGAGTGCCTCCGTAACTATGACGACAGGTAGACCTGAGTATAAACTAGAGTGACAGTTCTCTAGTGTTGTGTGTTCTTCCATATCAGATAATCCTAGTCGCTAGTTGATTTTTGTTTTAAATAATTTTCAGACACAAAGAAATGATGGCATAGTCATTTTGCTAATTCCCCCAGCAAATTTTCTGAGCTATAAATGTAAGATCTTAAAGTATCTCGAAATTCATTGGTTTGGGTTTTTTTTTTTTTTTTTTTTGGTAAGTAGGAGAATATAAGCTTGAATGTCAAGTGGTGGCAAAATCTGTTTTTTCTTCAAGCTATCATTATAATCAGAAGCTGTGTCCTCTCATGAAATCAGAGGAAATGATCAGATTCCTGAGCGTGTCAGTCTGGTTCAAATTCTAACCAAGTCTAATGATTCTAGATTAGAAATCAGAAAATACGTGATCAAATATGGGATTAACAGATACAAACTACTACATATAAAATAGACAAGCATCAAGGATTTATTGTACATAAAGCACAGGGAATTTTACTTAATATCTTGTAATAACCTATGATAGAATATAATCTGCAGGAAAAAAACCCAAAACAAAAACCATATCACTATGCTGTACAACTGAAACTAACACAGTATTGTAAATCAGCTATACTTCAATGAAACAAAAACAAAACAAATAAACAAACAAACAAAAACCCCAGTAAACCAGTAAGAATTTACTGAATGCCTATTATAAGCTGAAAGCTGTGTTGCATACTTGAAATTGTAAAATAGTGTGTTATATTTCTACTTTCAAGGAGCCCTTAATTTAGTTGGGCTGGGGTAGGAAATTAGCAACATGAGTTGAAAGGAATTGATAAAATTTGAGTAGTCAAGACGAGTTTATGGAGGGATGAAAGCTTGGGATAAGCCTTGAAGGATAAATAGGATTTCAGTGGGTAAGTGGGAGAAAGAGTAAGCTATTTCAGGAGAGAGGAGTGACACATGTGGAAAATAAACATATCCGCCCATTCTGTTTCTGTACAGTTTGTCTTACTAAAGTTTTTTTCCTTGTATCAAGCAAAAATATTCCTCCCCCAAATCCACCCACTACTGAGTGTAGATCTGCTACAAAGAAAAAAACCTCAGGCTTTCCTATACCACACATTTTCAGTTACGTAAACATGGTGGTTGTGAAGCCATATATAATCTCTAGATTTAAAAAAAATATTAGAAACTTTAACCATGTCCCATAGGAAGTGGTTTTGAACATTGTTCTCATCGTTACCATTTCCTTTTAGATCTCTCCTCTGATTTTTAAAGATGCCAAATTCCTATTAATGTAGGGTAAGTTTTCATTAGGGCTTGGTTTGGTTTCTATTTTTATATTCGTATCGAATATGATCTAAAGACCCAAGTCCTTTTTTGCAGATGCAGCTTTGTATTGGGAAGAAGCAATGATTTAAGTGGAGCATAAGACCAAAGGTTGTGAGTTTAGGCAGTTCCAAAGGAAAAGATGGAAGTGGCCGTTGGTAAACTGGAAATGGCCCATAGGGAATTAGAGAGCCTGATCTCGGATAAGCTTTCTTAGGAAGAGGACACACATGGAAAGAATCAGAACACTTAGAAAAGCTAAGCCTTATGTAAAGTACATACGGTACTGAGGTTTAAGGAAGAAGAATTAAGGAAATAGAAGATGAGAGGATCAAGATAGCCATATGTTTTAAAAGAGATGGGAGAGAGTGTTTCAAGAAGTAAGGAGATGCTAGATTGCATTACCGCATTACTGCCTCCAAATTCTTCACTTATCTGACATCCACACACTAGCTGTGTGTTGACCTCATTGATGACAGAGTGTATTTCTCACTCTTTGGTCATGTGACTTGCTCTGATGGTGTGTGACTGAAATGACAGTGTGCCAATTCTGGGCCTAGCTCTTAAAGACTTCAGATGTTACTACTTGTTCTCTTACCTTCTTCCATTGCCATGATTAAAAAAAAAAAAAGGCCACAGCTGGATTTCTAGACTGAATAGAAGGATGAGAAACACAAACTAGTGACTCCCCAGCTAACTAGCCACCCAGCTGAACTCAGCCTAGATAAACTCTAGCTGCCCCACAGATGTGTGAGTACTAATTTTCAAGCACTTTTTGAAGCCACTGACTTTGGGTAATGGTTTCTTACAAATGAACAGCTACTCAATACCAGAGGGTAATTAACCAAGTCAAGAACAACAGAAAGATTAAGGAGAATAAGGAAGGAGAAAGGGCTGTTGTATTTGACAATAAGCAGATCTTTGGAGAGTTTTGAAATAGCCCTTTTCATTGAACGGTAAATATAGAAATCATTGATTATGAAGATCTTTAGCAAATCACTTAACTGTGTCTCATTTTACTTCCGTGTAAATGAGAGCTCGCACCTCTTCTACCACACACCCACGTGTGTTCACTCTCACGAAAAAACACTGAATCCTGGAAACCTGAAAACCATTTTATGCATTTTCAAGACCAGAACCTTATTGATGGATAGGCATTGCCTACAATCACAATTCTATCAGCGTCGTTTAGCACTTATCTCAGAATGAACTAACAAGTGACAAATGGTTCTTTACATGTCTTCAGTCCTTTTCTGTAATTTGCACAGCATTTATGTAGTCAGCCATGGATTAGATCAGTTTTGGATTGATAATTAAAAGCGCAAATTTGAAAATGTATGTGAAAGCACGATGTGTAAACTGCAGATTGCCAATGGAACGTAAAGAACTTTTCTCAAAAAATGATAATTTTAAATTAGAACTTGTTAATGATTTATCTGCAGGAGACTCATCATTATATTTTGAGCGATTAGAGATTATGAAAAGTGACTCATTTGTAGTTCTAGTATTGTTTTTATGAGTTGAGCATCCAGCATCACTACTTATGGCTTTAAAATCCAAGTCAACAGCATAATACAAATTAGATGTAAAATAGTGGAAAATAGTATGTGCTTTCCCTATAAGAACATATTTAAATTCAAGAAGTGACTCCTTTGTGCTTTGAATTTTTAGTGGAGATTTTAGAACCTAGATCCCAGGGCTAGACTAATATAGGAAAAAAGAGGCTAAATGTGATCAGGTAGTCACGTAACGGTATGATGTGGTTGCCAGTGACACTATTTCTCAGAAAAAGCAGTGGGAAGCCTTTTAGTCAATTCTGAAATCACAGTGCATATTTCTATGCTAATTTTTCTGCATGTAACAGCAAGAAGTCTGCTAATGTTAGTTAAAACTCTTTTTGGCCAATTCTATCTTAAAACCTCTTAGCTTCACACTCAATATCATCGCGTTTATAATTTTTTTTCTTGGGGACTTTTAGGGTCCTCCTTAAACCACAAAATAGTTGTGCAGATAGTTTGACACCAAATATCTATTTACAGGTGCAGAAACATGCATTTGTGTATGTTTTTTTATCTTTCATTCCACTTGAAGTTCTTTCAAAGTTAATTAGTGAAATAACCATGGCATGATTTTTGCACTTACTGAGAGTGCTTTGCCCCTTATTTGATAATGATGCTTAAGCCCACATGGAGAGAAACACGTGTTCCCTCTGCAATGCTTCTGATGCATTTTAGCCTCTAGACATGGGAGGAACCTCTTGGCAAAATAGCCAGAGAACCCTTACTTAAGGGCTTGGCATCCTGACTACCAGTCACCAAGCATGCAACTCTGCAGAAGATCAAAGTCCAACCAGGGGTGATTTCCCATTCCTCCATGTAAAGGTCTGTTGTAAGAGTTATGCAAAATGTTATGTGTGAAGGTTCTTTGTGAATTGCAAAACATCCAAATAGGCAGCATTTGTGCTTGCGTGGATTATAGAGATACCCCTCTTGGTGACACTGCTTTGCAGCAGGACAGTGGGAAGTGTGCAAATCCATTGTGTTTTGTCCAGGTGACCCTATTTTCTCCTCTTTTAGGGTGGAGGGTCTTTGAAAAATGTTCTGGAGTGCGAATTCTGGTGATGCATTTTCCTAAATGTGTTCTAAAAATTAGTACATGAATCAGGTTTTAACTGGATGCTCTCTATGTGTCATTGTGCATCTAGGCAAATGAATCTTTAATCTCAGTGGAGTAATGAAGGAAAAGTTTTCAAAAAAAACTGTGTTCTGAAAATATTAGGTCAAAGAAGATGCTAACAAAAATGTTTAGCTTTGCTGTGGTTGGATTAATATTTGCAAGATCTTTCTTAATCTTAAATTTATTACCCTGAATGTTAGCTGGAAAGTCAAATTAGTTAATGACTTTTCTTAGCAGGGGTAGTCACCCAGAGAACAGAAGCCTGGGATTTAACTCTGCCTCATACAGTTTGATGAAGCTCATATGCTTAAGAGGAGAAAGAAAGAAAGAAAAGGAAGGAGAAAGCATGGAAGGAAGAAAAGAGGAAGAAAGAAAGGAAAAGAAAGAAAAAAATCTTGTAATTAATTTTGATCTCCATTAATTTTATTCTATTCTGGTCAGTAAAGACAATTTTTGGTTTTGTGTTAGCATAAGAATATAATTCCTTGCAACGCCTATTGTTTTATTATTAGTTGTAATACGGGCATATCTGGCTCTCAAAGCCTCAACATCAGATAAAAAGAATAATGTGTTTAATATTATTCAAACATCTTTTTGAGGCCCAATTCCTGCGTGCAGAGTTTTAGATAAGGGACAACCGACAACATCTCTTTTTTTCTGAATTTTTGGTTCTGTTCAGGTCACAGAACCTCACTAAAATGTTATGTTTTTTATGGAAACAAGTACAGTTATTTTAAATGTTTGTCACCACCAAGGATGGCAGTGATGTCAGATGTGTGTCCTTAAGCACTTTTTTCATCATGGCTCATATTTATAGAATAATATGCTACTAAGTACCATATATGCAAGAGTTGGAAAGAAAACTAAGCTTCAGGATTGATTTTGGTTGGCCATGGCTGCATTCACATAAGGTTAGTGTGGGCATAAATGAAGGCAGTAAGAAAGTTACAGTCTGTAACACTTAATAATAAATGCCTATACAGAAGTTTACGGATGGGGATGCTGGTATACCACAAGATCCTTAGCCCACTGGGAAAGCACTGGTCCGAAACACCACTTTAAGACAGCCTGAAATGCAGGCAAGGAAGAGGGGGATTTCATTAGCTTTCTAGATGGGGACTGGGCCAGGGTCTAGAGGGAGCAGCAGCAGCAGAAGGGAAAACCCACCCCAATGGAAGTGAGCTGTGAGTTTTCATCTATTACTAAACACCTATGAAAAATTAATTTCATGCTTGTCTATTCTGGTAACTCCCTTGGCTGAAGAGCTTCAAAAAAGTGAAAACTAGGAAGGGTCTCAAGAATGCAAAAATGCACTTAGTACTAGAAACGGAGCTCTGATCATATCAGCCTAACTAGGGTCATACATAGCAAGATCTCTTCTGATGTGGGTGAATTAGTGTGGATGGCCACTTTATTCTTACTTACAGTGGCATTCAGTCGACATTTATAGATCTTGCATGGAGTTCACGGTAACGTACCAGCCACTGACTGAAATGGAATCCTCTTTTCTCTGAGCCTGCCTGGGTCTTACAGCCATACAGTCACTTTCACGATAAGAAGCTGGACAATAAAAAGAGGAGACATTTTAGGAAAACATCCATCTCATGGTACTACATTGCTTTGAGTGATGTTATCCTCCTGTGGTCCTTCCCTCTGGATGATGTGCTGCAGCCACTCTTGCAATCAAGAGGCTCCTTTCCAAAATCACAAACTCTGATGATAGTGTGTGAGGCAACTTGAATTAAACAGTGCATTAGCAAAACAGCTGTACGGATGTTGCATTGCATGGAAGGCACGCCCGTGACTTGAGTTGGAAGTATGCAACATCTCATAACTTTAACTAATTCATAAAATTGCCTATCTTCAATAAAAACAACAAACTTCTATACTTAATACAGAGATCAATATATTCTGTCAGGATAGCAAGATCTTAAAACCAAGAGAAGATGCAAGGCTGTAAAATTAGTTGCCTGTAACTAGGAGAGTCAACCCTGAAAAAGATGGGTAATTCACATCAGAAGATTTAATGGACACTGATTGAATTTAGAGAGTCTGCAATCTGATTGAAGTTTTCAAAGTTGGTTTATCCTTTCCCCTTTTGAAAATTCTAGCCTTCTTAATCACCAGCTACAGAAACAGCAGCAAGCAATCAAATGCATGAAAGATTAAAAGGAAAGAGCCATAGGAAGTCATTATGTAATGGAAAGAAAAAGCTTATTTTCATAGATAGTATATTCAGGATAGCTTTATAATCTGCTCTGACAGAAATGCAACTTGTTAGCCGGTTTCCAGATAGGCATCCCCCTGTCTGGCTCTCGCCCTTCAACTGTTTCATCTTCCTCAAGACACCCCAAGGTTATTGGATTCTCGGAGAGAGAAAGACACAAGGCTCCCGTGACTGTCAGAGCTGTCAGGCTCAAGAAGACCCTTACCACTGTTTACACTGTCTCTGCGTCTTGGCACCACTAAGGCAAGTCTGGTGGGGAGAATTTTGCATCTTGATCAACTCCTAAAATGCTTAGTAATGGTAAGTCACAATAATGACAAGCGCCTTGATCATCCTTGGGAAACCAGAAGAAATATATTCCACAGCCCAGAGGGGAAAAGCCTCCTGCAGACCTCACCTACACTTCTTCCAGAACTGAACACGTGCTTCACTTCAGCAGCAAAATCCCTTTTGGAGTTTTCAGAAGACAGCTTGGGCCATGAGTGCTGTGCCTGTAATAGGTAATTGGCAGGACCAGACCTGTCAGAAGAGAGATGTGGGAATTCCTAGAATTCTTCCAGAAGAGGGCCCAGGTGCACATTCCCTGAGGCCCCAACTCAGCCCAAATCAGGCATGTCAGGGAGACAGAAGAGTGGCAGTGCCCTTCCCTGTGCCCTTTTCAGAAACCAGTCACCTGGAAGGTTCCATGGACTCACTTCCTGAGCCCCAGTCAAAACACAAGCTCTTCTTTTCACCCTGCTTAATTCTGGGACTCGGAAGCAAAACAAAAGGTAACACTTGTTATAGGTTCATGAAAGAATAAACATAGGCTCAACATAGTTGATTTAACAACAACAACAAAATCAACCAAGGGGTTGGCTGGCTTTCCTAGCTGAGGGCCAGTGTGCTGGGAGGGCTCATTTTGCCCTATAAGGTGACTCTACTCACGGAAGCTCTGGTGCCTCTCTAAGGAATTCTTTTATGGAGGTGGTTAAAGACAACATTGGTTTCTTTTACTTAAATTACATCACAGATTATCACTCGGCAATTCTCTAAGCAATTAGAGCCAGTAGTTATTATTTACTGCGACCACTGAACAGAAGCTACGCTGCAGGAGACACAGTAAAACATCAGCATCCATTTGTCTTCAGCGTAGGTCCAGAATCTCCTCCTCAGGACAGAACAGAACAGAACTTGGAAAATGCATTACAGATGTGTATAGGCACATAATGTATATATTTTAATACTCACACAAAGAGAAAATACAACATTTTGGGACTTGGGATTTTGCTGTAGGGAGATTTCATTGCCTATGTTCATCCTAACAAAATCTCAGAGACAGTAAGGGCTGACTTAGAAAGATCAGCAGTTTAATTTCCAAAGAGGAAAAGAGGAAAAAATTTAAATGCTCAGGCTCTGGAAAGTGCTGTCTCAAATATTCCCTCTTGCTTTGGTCCTTGCCTGCTACAAGCTGATGGGCTCTTAACTGTTCCTTTTCTATCAGTGAAGGCATACGGAGAGTATTTCTAGTTCTGGCTCATGCAGACCATTCCCAGAGGAAAGAGCTGGAATTTTCTGCCTCCTTCAGGCACATTCAGGAACACGGGATGGTACTTACCCATCAGCGTGGTTCTCTAGGCCATCAGGCAATACATAGGCACTGCAAATAATGACTGACTGCAGCAAACCAAAGTCTGGGGAAGGTTGGAGGGAGGGAGCGTGGATTAAGATGAGGTTGGGTCTTCCAGAATGGATTTAACAATCCAAGTAGAATGAGGCAGCTGAGAGTTAGCAGAAATTCTGGTGATCTCACAGTGACTTTTCAGCAGAAGGTAGGATCACTCCCTCACCACTTTGGAGGACATCTGGTTATGTGTATGGGAAGGGGTCATTACTGCTTTTGACAATATTTGGAGAATTCTGCCACGGTTTACAGAGCAGTGGCCAGCAATGCTATGTATCCTGCAACATGCAGTACAGGCGCCAGAATAAGGTCCCATCCCAAATGCCAGTAGCTTCTTTATCTTCAATAGTGAAAGTTCAGATCCAGAGAAGTTCAAAGAAACCACAGGAGCCGTGAGCTGCACAGTCGTAGCAAGGTTCCCGACTCCTGGGTCCAGGATGCCTGTCACATCTCTGAGACTCACAGAACATTCAAAGGAAGAAACACTGACTCAGATGGGAGGCTGAGCAGTGTGCAGAATCAAGAATTGTTCTTGCTACTTCTCTCTTGCACTGTCTTCCTCTGTGACTGTTCTTTTCCTTCTCTTCATTGGGCTAACTCATTCTTTGAGTCTTGAATCAAATGACACTGCGTGAGGGAGACTTTCCTACCACAGGAAGTAGCAGAGCATTGACAAGTACTCCCACTAGACTAAACTTTAGCCAGTCTCCTCTGAGTTTTTTTTTTTTTTTTCCAACCAGGCCTCACCCTTGGCCCACATCCTTGGGCTGCAGAGCCCAGTTTTAGCAAAGAGAACTGCTAACCCAGTTTATTGAGATTCTTCCCACCTTTGACATCTTGAATCAAGTTTTTCTTCCTGCCCCATCCTTGACACCTAACTGAGTTCCTCTTAGTGATTCTTCATCTGCTCCCTCTCCCTGCCCATCGGCTATAAATCCCCCTTGTCCTTTGTCAGACTCTCTCTCCTATTACAATAGTCTTGACCCCTATATGCCTGTATACGTGTGGTACAGGCACACCTCGTGCTATTAAGCTTTGCCTTGTTGCACTTCACAGATACTATGTCTTTCACTAATTGAAGGTTTATGGCAACCTTGCATCAAGCAAGTCTGTCAGTGCTGTTTTTCCAATGGCATTTGCTCCCTTTGTGTCTCTGTGTTATATTTTGGTAATTCTCAACAATATTTCAAACTTTTTCATTATTACTGTATTTGTTATGGTGATCTGTGATCGGTGATCTTTGATGTTACTATTATAATTGTTTCAGGGCACCAAGAATTGTGCCCATATAAGAACTTAATGGGTAAATGTGTGAGTTCCAGCTGCTCCACTGACTGGCCATTCCCCCATCTCTCTCCCTCTCCTGGGGCCTCCCTATTCCCTAAGACACAACGACATTGAACTTAGGCCAATAACCAGTGACCAAACAATGGCCTCTCGGCTCTCAAGTGAAAGGAAGAGTAGCATATCTCTCACTTTAAATCAAAAGCTGAATGTAATTAAGCTTAGTGAGGAAGGCATATTGAAAGCCAAGATAAAGCCAAAAGCCAGGCCTCTTGCACCAAACAATTAGCCAAGTTGTAAATACAAAGGAAAAATTCTTGATGAAAATTTAAAGTGCTACTCCAGTGAACACATGAATGATTAAAAAAAGCAAAACATCCTCATTGCTGATATGGAGAAAGTTTTAGTGGTCTGGATAGAAGATCAAAGCAGCCATAGTATTCCCTTAAGCCAGAGCCTAAGCCAGAGAAAGGCCCTAGCTTTCTTCAGTTCTATGAGCAGGTGAGGAAGCCACACAAGGAAAGTGTGAAGCCAGCAGAGGTGGGTTCATAAGGTTGAAGGAAAGAAGTTGTCTTCAAAACATCTCAGTGCAGGTGAAGCAGCAGGTGCAGATGTAGAAGCTGCAGCAAGTTCTCCAGAAGTTGTAGCTCAGATAATTCATGAAGGTGCTGCACCAAGCAACAGATTTGCAGTGTAGACAGAACAGCCTTGTATTGGAAGAAGATGCCATCTAGGACTTTAATAGCTAGAGAGGAGAAGTCAATGCCTGACTTCAAAGCTTTGAAGGGCAGGCTGACTTCTTTTTAGAAGCTAAAGCAGCTAGTGACTTTAAGTTGAATCCTTGGCCCTTTTAGAATGATGCTAAATCTACTCTGCCTGTGCTCTGTAAGTGGAACAACAAAGCCTGAATGACAGCACGTCTGCTCACAACATGGTTTACTGAGTATTTTAGGCCCACTGTTGAGACCTACTGCTCAGAAAAAAGATTCTTTTCAAAATATCACTGCTCACTGACAATGCACCTTGTCATCCAAGACTTCTCATGGAGATGTACAGTGAGATTAATGTTGTTTTCATGCCTGCTAACACAACCTTCATTATGCATCCCACGGATCAAAGAGTAATTTAGAATTTTGAGTCTTATGATTTAAGAAATATATTTCATAACGCTATAGCTGTCATAGGTATTGAGTCCTCTGATGGGTCTGGACAAAGTAAATTGAGAACTTTAATATTAAAAACTCTTTGCCTGGCCCTAGATCCTGAAGATTTTCTCCTATTTTTTTCTAAGAATATTATAGTTATGCAATTTTACATTTAAATCTATGACCCATTTTGAGATAACTTTTATACAGGATGCAAGATTTAAGTTGAGGCTTTAAAATTTTTTTAACCTATGGACATCCAGTTACAAGTGCACCATCTGTTGAAAAGGCTGTCCTTCCTCCATTGAATTCCTTTTGCACCTTTGCCAAAAATCATTTGGTATATAAGTGTGAGTCTGTTTCTGAGTTCTCTTCTTTCTTTTATTGATCTATGTGTTTTTCCTTCCAACAATACCACAAATAGCTATAAAACAAGCCTTCATATTGAGTAGTGAGTGGTTCCTCACACTTGATTCTGGTTTGTCAAAATTGTTTTAATTATTCTAAGTTCTGTACCTTTCCATATAAATTTTAGAGTAGGCTTGTGTATGTCTATAAAAAAAAACTTGCTGGAATTTGAATAGGAAGTACATTAGGCCTGTATTCCAATTTGGGGGAGAATTAGCATTTTTACTATGTTAAGTCTTCTAGTTCATGAACATGGAATATTTCTCCATTTGTTTAGGGCTTCTTTGGTTTATTTCATCAACATTTTTTAGTTTTCAGGATACAGATCTTGTACATGTTTTGTGAATTGTATACCTAGATATTTCATTTTCTTTGGAGCTATGGCTTCTGCCACTGTGGTTTCAGATGAAAAAGTCCACTGTCTCTTGCATTAGTGTTCCTCTGTGTGCAGTGGGTCTCTGGCAGCTTTCAAGATTTTTTCTTTGTCTTTAGTTTAAGAATATTTAATTATGATGTGTCTTAATTTGTTTTATTCTGTTTGGAATTCATTCAGCTTCTTGGATCTGTAAGTTTGCATTTTTCCACCAAATTTAGGAAATCTTCAGCCATCGTTTCTTTAAATACTGTTCCAATTCACTCTCTCCTCTCCCTCTGGAACTCTGATCATACAAATGTATGATTTTATGATTTTGTCCCACAGACCTCTGTTCAGTTTTTTTTTTTTCAGTCTCTTTTATTTGTTGAGGTTGGCTAAAATTCTGTCGATCTGTCCTCAAGTTTACTGACTCTATCCTTTTTCTCCATTCTACTATTGAGATAGAAAGGTTTTAAATTTTTTCTTTTGTGATTTTTTCTTTTTAGTTCTATACTTTCCACTTGGTTCTTTTTTTATAACCTTTATTCTTTTGCTGAGATTTTTCTATTTTTTCTCAATGTGCAGCTCACAGTATATTGTTGGAGAGAGGACTGTTAGATCCTGGAGGAGGAATGAGGCCACCTGGGGTGTTTTCTGTTGCTAGGTTGGATGTCAGGAAGCATCGGGGCTGGGCCACTTTCCTCCATGGGTGAGGATGTAAGATGCCCTGTGGCTGTGTTGTTTTCCAGTCCTGAGGTCTTAAACCAGTTGACCTTCTCCTTGCCACCTTCCAGGGATCTTCTCTGGTTGTCTTTGGTGTCATTTCCAGGGATTACAGTTATGGTTACAGGGGAGGAGCAAAGAGAAGCCCATCTATGCCATTTTGTCTGGAAGAGAAGTCAGAAGAGACTGCTTTTTAAAGGCTTTTTCTTCCCAAAGCAAGGGTTCTTAATCTCAAGTTGTGTTTTGTGTCTTTGTATGCATCTGC
The DNA here is from genome assembly GCF_036321535.1 of Camelus dromedarius. Lineage (NCBI taxonomy): Eukaryota > Metazoa > Chordata > Mammalia > Artiodactyla > Camelidae > Camelus > Camelus dromedarius. The sequence goes on along the minus strand of NC_087465.1, from coordinate 6,492,023 downwards.
CTTTCTCTGCATCTTGGAGTTTTTATTTGTTTATCAAGAGAGCACAGTAAAAAGCGTTCCTCTCCCGGGCCAGTTGCACAGCCACACCAGCTATGCCCAGATGACGGGTTTCCGTGAACGGGCTCAGCTGGGCTCTTGGCCACCCTTGCCTCTCCTCACCCAGGAGAGTCAGAGCCTCAGTGCTGCATGTTGGTCAGAATCCTGAACTTGAGCAGCCTCTAGAACAGAAGTTCTACAAGGGTAATGTCTCCATGCATTTTGCTCACCACCATATCCTCAGAGCCGAGAGTCGTGCCTGGCCTAGTGAAGTCATTCAGTAAACATCCGTGTGAATAACACCTGGACTGGAGCTAAACCAGCCCGGGAACACCGCACAGCCCCAGAACTTCCTTCTGAGCTCGGAGTAGCTCACTTACAGTCCTTTATGGGGAAGAGAGATTGTTCAATAGGGAGTGAAGGCCTCATGGAGAAAGCCCTATTCAATTTAGAGCTTCCTGGGGTGCCCTGACAATGGGGGTTCCTTGGAGGAGTCTAGACCTGAGCAAGTAGAGAGGAAGGACCAGATTCAGGGGACACTATAAAGTGACTTACAAGGGCCAGCCACATGTGGTTGACTTACAAGGCTGCCAACCACATATTTCTGGGACAGATGAGGACATGCATCCATTCCCTACCAACCCCCTCATACACCCCAAAATTTTCTAGAAATTGCCACCAGCCCAGTATGGCCACCCACCAGGCAAGCAGTACATCATCTCTATTCAACTGCATAGGCAGAGGGAGGTGAGGAAGCCTTTGCAAGAAAGGTCCGGGCGCTCCCGTAGCTCTGCTACCGTCACTACCGTGTGGACGACGGGGAACCACACCGTTAACTAAAGGCTACGCTCAGCTTCATTTCTTCTACTCATCATGTTAATTGCTTTGCTAATTTTTGCTTTACCTCTGATTTCAGTGCACGTAAACAAAAACATAATGATATAAGAGGGGGAAAGAGAACATGCATTTTCTAAACTGTCTGGGGGTTGAGGATTGTTTGAATGTGTGTGTACTTTTAACAAGATGGTAGATTACACCATTAGCTTATCTTCAGAGTAATAAAAGCTACCATTCAGGAACCAGAACTCTTCTAACGGTTTATTGAAATGGTTCCCTCTTGCAATGCATTGTCGTCGCACTTTACGATAAGGAGAAAAGTATGTTCCAGTACAACATCAGATAATGCCAGAGACACAGGATTGCAAGAGAAATAGCTCACTTGGGAACTAGAAGAAGTGAAGAAAGTGTATCGAGTGAGAGACACTAACTACATCTCTGGTAAATGAAGGTAAAGTAAGGACTCACATGGGACACCCCATTCTCTTCCGTGGTCAAAGACCTGAGGAGGAGGGTGAGTAGAGAGGAATCATAGCTTAATGTGCTTTAGTTAATTTAATACCCCACAGACTATTGGTCTATGCAGCAGGTAAAATTAAACCTTTCTTAAAACACTTCTTCCATGGCAGAGAGACCACATGCCTCAGCGCTGCCGATCAGCGATTCCTTGGAAGGGGCTTAAAAGATGCAGGCAGTGTAGTGCACGAATGTGCTGTGTTTGAAAAGCCCTAGAGGGCCAGGAAGTGCTTGGTGCAACTGCCTAGAGTGACCATCAAGGGTAATTCCTTCCCCAGGAAACTAACTTATGGAGGCTTATTCTGTTTTCATATTTTTTTCTCTTTGGCATTTTCAAATAAGGCGAGTTTGGCCGTTTGGAATCAAGTCCACTAGAATTGCAAATAACTTCTTTTTCTTTTTTTTTTAAACTGGCTCCAAGTGGTAAATCAGGAAGGTTCTGAGCACTCAGATGGGGAACCAAACAGAAAGAACAAAAACCTTCTTGACATATGTTCTGACCCATCTGACAACCTAAATTCGGTCCTCCTAGGACATGGCACTGCCCCAAACACAGGTTCACACGCGGAAATCTGAGAGGCTTCCTTGGCCCCTGGCTTCTCCTGTTCCTCTCACTTGTGCCCAGTCAGTCACGGAGCCCTGTCGACTTTACCTCCCAGTAACTTCAGTCGGTCCAGGTCTCCTCATCTCCATCACCACCTTGCCCCTGCAGCCCCCTTCATCTCTGCGGGAGACCGCCTCGGGCTGGTCTCTGCTGCTTTCACTCTTACAACCCTCTAATCCAGGCTCAGCCCACAGGCAGAGGAAATGCTTTAAGAGACGAAGCTGATTATACCGTCTTTCCTTGGAACTTCCAACGGCTTCCTCCCGCTTTGTCTTAGGATGACCCACCAGGCTCTGTACGGCTTGGTCTCACCCCCTCCCCTACAAAAGTGCAGGCAACTTGGGGCTCATTCTTGGTGCTGCTGCCGCCCCCGCCTATGAGCTGTGCTCCCTTGGAGTTAGTTGTACAACAACTCCGAGTGCGTGTACATTGAACAAGAGAAGGAAGGACCACTACAGGGGTGGGGTACCACTCTCCCCGCAAGCTCTCACTGGTCCGCATCACTAGCCTTCTTGAGTTCCCTGAAGGTGCTGTGACTTTTACCACCTGAGGACATTCTGTTGGCCGGGGCCCGGGGATGCTAACCCTGGCTCTTTCGGATCTATCTCCGGTGCCTGCCCACAGCAGATCGGGGGCTCTCTCTTTCCATTCCTTAGAATCCTGTTCTTCTCTCCCAAATACTTATCACACTCGTGCTTAAAAAATTAGACGGGACATTATTCGTGTGATGAATTGTTTCACAACTGTCTCTGCCGTTAGAGCAGAAGTCCCGTGGGTGCAGGTCTGCCGTCTGCCTTGCTCCTGGCGCTGTGTCTTACTCGGGGCAGGGGCCCAAGGTTTTTCCAATGAATGAAACACCTGGGGTGGGGGGAGTCAAAACCAGTTACAAGGAAACTCAGGGGAGCAAAATCTTGAAGATTTGCTAGTGAGAAAGTGATGACAAATACAAATTAATTTCCTGCCACCTTTGTACAAATTAGAGTCGTGTAAAAGGTTATTAGTGTGTGGTAGGAGTCCTTATATCTTAGGGAATGCAAACATATTTGCACAGAATTTAAGGGTCTCTGAAAGACTCCCATCCTTGGTGTTTCTTTGACTCTTTAGTTTCCTCATCTGTGTCCTCTACAGCTCTGTGTGAAAACTGCTCAGGGCATTGGTTTCCACCCTGGCTTCTCAGCTGGGGAGTTTTTCCAAGGTACTCATGCCTTGCTCTGCACCCAGAGATCCTGATGTGTTCATCTTGGGGTGAGTCCCAGGCAGCCTGGGTTAAGAAACACAGACTGAGATTCCATACCAGATGTGGACAGCTCTTCACCAGATTGCCCTATGCAGGTACGCTGGAAGTTCTTTCATTTTTAAATAAATCTTCTTTAGGATTTGATGTACGTGATTTTACTCTGAGCCATTGGACCAGTATGTTTCTTTTTCAAGTGTATCATCACCACAGAGTTAAGTGTGCGCTCTCTCCATTGTCTGAAACAACCGAGAACAGATGTGTGCTGGGAGCAGTGGAGTCACTCTGGAGCTGATTTTGGCTGAGTTTCCCGAAATACCAGCCTTATAACCTCCCCGCCCCCGCCCCAGGTGACCCTGCCAGCCTCTGGGTCCAGTTACTCCAACACCTGCTGCTACCATCTCTAGCCCCCCTCAGCTGAGGAAGGAGACTGTTTACTCATCTCTCCTCTTCTCCGCTTCTTCCTTTCCTTCTCTCTCTCCTTTTTCTCCTTTTCCCATTTTCTGCTTGCATTCTGTCTGAGTCAAGGCTCTACCTTTCAACAACCTGTTCTTTCTCTGTAGCTGCTGAAAAATACCCACATGTGCCATCAAGCCAGACACCGAGGATCCCCTGACGGGGAAGAGAGAAAAGGGTAGGCGCAGTATTCTAGGGAACAGCAAGTCCTCCAGATGTGATGAAGAGTTTCCAGGACTGTAAGCATTGCTTCTGCCCCCGAGCACCCTTGCCTTTAGAAGAGAGTGTCCCCTGCGTGCTCCGTGACCTTTCTGAGTGACCTTCAGCCTGTCAGTGCGTCCAGTGTGGGGCACTCGCATGAAAGGTCTTTGAGCAGAGCAACCTCAGCCTGGTCTTTGCTTTGAGGATAGAAATTAAAATACAAATGGGATGGTGTAAGTAATCTTCATCAGGGTTCTGTCAATAATGGAACAAATACAATTACAAGAATTATAATAAAGGAAAAAGTAATTGATAAGTGTACAGGGCACATGGTTGTGAGAAACTAAGTTGAACCTGCTTCGTCTTGGCTCGTGTGGCTGTGCTCTCAGGCTCCTTGGTAGGAATGATCTCTTTCAATAAGCTAATAAAGGGATTTGTCTTTATTAGAAACCTTGAATATGATAGTTTGGAAAATTACCACTAAAGTGATACTGCATAGCAACAAACGAGCAACTTGGAGCCAGCAAAATACACATTTGCCTTTTGGTAACACAGTGGGTCACATGGATATAATTTTCCCCAAATGATATATGCCTTTTGCAAAACCTCAATTTAAGCAGGGGAAAAAATCAGTAGTATTTATCAAAGAAGTGTATCCCATGGCTAAAAAGTTAAGATAAATATTGGATCTAGGGGAGACAATGGAACTGGTTCCTCCAAGGGAAAAAGTACCTCAGATCCTTTTGGTTGTTCATTATTTGTGGAGCACCCACGTGTGGGGCGCTGTGCTGGAAATCAGAACAGCTGAGAGAGGAGGCCAGCTGCACGTACTCCAGTTTATGCTGCAAGATGCCAGCATTGAGGGGTGAGCAGATTGCCGTGGCTCCTAGAGGAGATGGAGGTTATCCAGCCAAGCTGGATTGCTCTGTTTCCCAGAGACAGAGTCTACCCTTACTACAACGGGCTGAGCACCGAGCTCGACCTGGTCCTACTGAATTAAAGAGAGATTGATCTTGCGTTGTCCTCTCGATAGTCCCTGGGACATGTGGCCACCGTGGTTAATGGTGAGACAGCAGTGTCTGAATTGTTGCATCCGAATTTATCAGCTTGACTTGATCAAGTCTGTTACTTTTTTAATTTCTCTGTGACTCAAGCTCCTGGTCCGTATCATCAAAATGATGGCGCCAAATGCATAGGATTTTTTTGTGACAGAATTAGCCTTGAAAAGGTGCAATAAAGATCAATTTTTTTTTTTTCAGCAGAGGTTAACTGAACTCTGTGGACCACTCACTGAGCCAGTTTCAGGGACAGTGGACGTGAAGGAAGCCCAGCTTTGGTTTTCAAGCTTACAGTTCAGGAGAAGACCGAGAAGAAAGCCACCCAGTACATCTCACATGGTAAGTGCAATGGTGAACAGGATGGTGAGGAAGCAGACAGGTACCTCGGGGAGTTGTGTGCAGAGCGGATGTGGGTATCGGCAATACGCGCTGACCGCACACTTCACTGGCTATGTCCCAGAGGAGCTGTAGAATTGGAGGCAGGGTCCTCTTCTCTTAGCAGGCATCTGCTCTCTTTTCTCTCTCCCCAACCAGGCCAATGATGCAGTTAGAAGGGCCCTGAGCTCCCTCTGGTTGGGGAGGCAAGTTCCTCCCCCTGTGCAAGGGGCAGGATGGAGTCAGGGTGAGATGTGGGCGTGAAGAGGAGGGTGCTGATAGGTGGAGCCCGCTGGACACTCCAAGGAGAGAAAAGCAGGTGCAGCCCAGCCTCCCACATGTTGCTGACAGAGAGATGTGGGCACACTACCCCTGGCGCTCTCTCTGCAAACACCCTCAGGAGTCTGGGGTGTTCGGAGCTGGTTAACTAAAGGTTAGACATTCTATCACCTTACCCTGGAAAGCTGACTAACACATTTTTGTGACTCTTTGAATCTGCCATTCTCAGTTGCTGAGCGTTCAGAGCCTGCCAGGAAATGGCAGTGAGCGTAGCATCCATTCAAAGAGAGGAAACGGCAGCCGTTTTCACTCAGGAGGCTTCACACCCAAGGCTTCTCCAGATTCCCATCAAAGCCACCATTTAGGTGCTGGTGGCTTTATCCCAATCTGCTAAGACAACCTTGGCTTTCGCCTCCAGCCTTGAAAGGTGGAAAATACTACCAGACGTCTCCTGGGTATACTTTTTTGTCTGAAACAAAATTCTGAACCCCAGGGAAAAAGTCTGTCTTGGTGATGCTCAAAACAAATCCGCCTGGATTGTAGTTCTCAGAGGCGTGCTGTGCCTGGAAGAGCTGGCCATCCCAGCAGCGTCAGATGGTGGGTGCGGAATTGATTCGGGGGTCCTCCTGAGAGATGCTGGAGGAAATGGACACGGATGTGAGTTCTCAGCCTGGGAGCCAGGCCCGTGATTTGGGACATGCATATTCACAAGTGCCCCAGAGTAGAACGGACAGCCAGCTGTGAACACACTGTGTGTGTGGAAAATGGCCCACGGAGGACAATGAGCTCGGGGCGGCCGGCCAGAGGACCACGTCATTCATTTGTGGGGTTTAACACAGGTCTGTTATCTTTAACAGCTTCATGCTTCTATCCAATTTTAGTCCCAGTACAATTTTCAGACCCGCTTCCCTCTGAACAGAATGATGGACTTATCAACGTGTGGGATAGAATTCATTCTGTTGTGGTGGCTAAAAATGACAAACACTGAACCGATCAACAAGCCGAAAAGGAAATGTTTTCTATTGTTTACCGACTAGGCATACTGTGTTCTTCTCCGTGCATTTTAAAGGTATGTGTTTTTATCAACAGCACTTTAAGAGCAGGTCATTATCTGCAGCGCCTGCATCCTGCCTGTGATGCTTGCGCTGAGCTGACAGAATGGATGCCTAGTTTACAAAACAGAACGAAGCAAAAACCAGGAACTACAAATTGTCTCTCTATTCCCCAAACTGCCAACCTGGAAATATTCTACCCCAGAAGTTTAAAATTATTGAAACAGTCTTAAAAAAGAGAGATTATTCAGAAACAAAATTTCCATTTGCTTTCAACAGTACAATATTGAAATTCATCCAAATTAGAAATATACCTGACCTTGCTAGAATATTAGGAGTTTTCATTCCCTTTCTTTCTTTCTTCCTTCCTTCCTTCTTTCCTTCCTTCCTTTTTCTTTCTTTCTTTCTTAGTCCATCAGCTTGCCTGAGGTATACTCTCCTGAATACCTATTAGCTGATGAGATAGAGGCCAAACATTTTGATTCGGTGACTTATCTCTCAATGATGTCCAGGGGTTCTTGGCCCCTCAGCTGATGTTCTGTGAGGGATATGTGGCACAGTGACCTTCCTGGGACACAGGTCACAGGTCTGGCTCTGACTGGGTCACTTCAGCAACTCACCCAGGGCTGATAACTGTCCACACGTGGTCAGCTGCTGGCCTGGTTCTGAATTGCTCAAATATGAAGATCTCTTGCGTCCTAAGCATATGTCCTAGAGCCTGAGAGCTGAGACCATCTGCCTTTCTGCTCTGTTCACCACGCACAGGGCCCAGAGTGCTGGGGGGGGAGAGGTCTGGCGCACACTTTCCCTGAGTCACCACACCCCCCTATTTCCACTTCAGAAGGGGAAGGGAGAGTGGAGGGGGGCCCGTGACAGCAGCTCCTGCTGGCTGCCCCTGGCCCGCAAGGGGCAGCGGGTGCAGTGCCCCCCACTCTCTGGGGACCGTCTTTATGAGCCAGGCCAGAAGGAGCCCCTCCACCGCCCATCCTCTAGGCAGCCTTGGTCCCTCACAACAAACACACATACACAAAACATTTCCTTCTTCCACCACACTCACTGACTCGGGAGAACAGAGGAGGGTGAACTGGCTGTGAATTAGACCTTGACTCAGTCTAACTTTGCCACTGGGTCTGAGCACAGCAGCTAGATGGGCAGGGCCTCTGCCAGGCGGAGGAAGCGTGCGATCAGAGCAGAGGCCCCCCTGATTGCTTCCCACGCCAGGACCTCAGCCCGAGAGCTGCATGCTATTCCTGCCACAGGAAGGAGACCCACCAGTCTGGCTGCTCCCTGGGAAGCGCTGCCACCCGTGGAGGAGTATGACTTTGGAAAGAGCAAAGACAGGGCTTAGGAACCAGAGAGGCTCGAGCTAGGATCCTGTGTCTTTATTTAATTGCGTAATCTTAGGAACTGACCTAACGTTTCTGAGTCACTATTTACTCTGTTGATAAAAACACATACCTTTAAAATGCACGGAGAATACATTTTGCAGAGGATAATAGCACCCTTCTGGGCTCACTGAGAGGATTAAGATACATGTAAGCCTATATTCGTGATCCTCAAAGTGTGGTCCCTGCACCAGCACCACCTGAGAATGTATTAAAAATGCAAATTCTCAGACCCCCCTACTCTGCCTACTGAGCCAGAAACTCTTGGGGGTGAGGCGCGGCCAGCCCTGATTTTCACCAGCCTTCCAGGGGATCCTGATGCACCTCACGTTTGAGAACCACGGGTCAATTTAAAGGTGCCTATTACCATGTCTGGAATCGTAAATGCTTGGCAAATTATAGTCTTCCCCACCGCACCCCACCCCATTTCCCCATTCAGAAATAAAAAAGAATAAAGCCTTAAAATTTCTCCATAACTCATAACAATTCAATTCAATTGAGATATTTGCAGAAAAAAAGGCTCTGCACCTGGAATTATAAGGACACAACATGAAGGGACAGGAAAAGGGTCACACTGGGCTCCACGGGTCATTCGAAGGGTCTGGACATTTTCCTGAGGAAATACACAGACACTGGAAATTGTTGCGGTCGCCTCACTTTGCAGTGCCAAGTCTCCAGGAAACTCTCCTACCGCTGGTTCCTTGTCTGGCAGTGAGATCTTTTGAAAGTCAATTCTGCCACTAACTACTTGTATAATCTGAGGAAAATCAATTTCTGCAATCTTTGCATTCTTTATCATCGTTTTAAAAGCAAGGGCCTAGCGTAAATATTCTCCGGTGGTCTGTAAGAGGTGGGAGAGCTAGTGAGCTCTGGATGTCACACAAACCCGGGTATAGATCCCAGCCCCGCCGCTTCCTTAGCTAGATGGCCTTGAGCGAGTTATTTCATGATTCTGGTCTTTGGTTCCCTTGTCTTGAAAATAAAGCCCGCAGTAGCCCAGCCTTGACATCTGTTTTGGGGATTGATGGCTGTATGTGAAGACACTGAAGCAGCAGCCCACATTGCAGAAGAGCTGGGGGCTGCTCTGAAAGGCAGCACGGGGTAGCCGAAGTCTCTGAGACCTGGCACGTGCCGTGTAGTGTTTCTGGAATGGCAGGGAGCGTGGAGGGGAGCAGGTTGTTTGAAGCAGGCTGTGTGAGTCAGAGGGAGGGGGCTGTGAGAACCCCAACTACAAATGGGCACCAAGTGCAGTGGGCAGTGATCGGGCAGTTCTGTTTTGTTAGTTGCTCTCCGAAGGAGGAGAAAAATCTCCCATCAGCCAGAAAAGCCTCCTTTTCCCTGGTCCACTTGGACGCAAGCTTTGCTGCATAAAGTTCCCAAAGCACATTTGCCTTTATGATCTTCCCTGATATTTCCTGGTTCAGAGCTGATGCCTGGCTCTCCACCTGGGTAGAGCCTGGTCATCCATTAAGACCCCACACAGCCATCGCTGCCTGCCCGTCTCCCCACGTGAGGTGCTGCGCCTCTGCGTTGCCGTGGCAACCGGCATACTTATTTATCACAGACAGCACTTACTACATTTTATGGAATTACTTTACTCAGTTATTGCCCTCATTAGCCCCTGAGTTTTTCAGGCATAGCCATCTTGCTTATTCATCTTGACAATATTGAAATTTACCCAATCCTTGTGATCTTGGAAAACAGCGAAGGTTAAGAAGCCTCTCCATCCTTTGTGTACCAGGAAATGAGGGCTGACGGCAAAGAACCACCAGACTCACAGAGGTGCCCCCCTCCTTGGGGAGACAGACACTGACTCCCCAACTCCCCATTCTTTGCTGCATAAGTGATTCTCTTAAATGCCGGTCCCTGCTGATCAGTGGAGCAAAATGGTTGTTAACTAGATTTGGTTGAGTTTCTCCTTCCCTTAGACCCTGAAGGTTGGCTCATCCTCACCTGGTCTCAGGGTAAAAGATTCTCTGATCTGCCCTCCGTCTGGTCATCCTTTCATCCCACTTCTCACATGCTGTTCTTTCTAGCACAGTTTACCCCTCCCTATATAAGAAGACTCTTCCTGCCTAACCCGTGAAACGCTTGCAGATTGTATGTTCACAGTGTTCTCCCAATTGCAATAGTCCCCTTGCCTTCTGCTGCAGGGGAGCGCAGAGGAACTTGGAATTTTCCACTCTGCATGTCATCTGTGAGCAGAAGTTCCTTCTGCAAGCGCTACTGCCTGTCCCAGCTCCACTTGCCACGGGCCCCTGTGACTTCCCACATACTGGACAGGGTGACTGCGTGGTATAGATTGTGCCCTGTTGTTTTTCTTTTTTTCTGAAAAAAAATTCTTAAAAAAAATGAAAAGCAACTCATTGAGTTACCTTGCAGTGGTGTGTATTTAAATCTTTTTTAGCCTAGTTTCAGCATGGTGCAATTTAAAATAAATAATTTGAACTTATTTAAATCCTGAATTGCAGAAAAAAATTATTTACTACTCTTGCAATAATCTTTTTGAATAAAGTCTCTCTTTACTAATTCCAGATTTGTTTTTTATTTGACAGTACATTTATTCTCACACAGTAAGCACTTAGTAAACATTTTAAGCCATCATTGCTTTTGCTAGTTTTGAAACTCAGTGTTTCTAATTAATAATAAATCCCCAAGCTTCCTTTCTATTTTATTTTCCTTGCAAGCTCCAGTTGTCTTGTACCATTGGGTCGGTATCTTCTCTTTACCTTCTCTTACTCTGTCACCCTGTCACCTGTCACTAGATAAGTGGGCTTTGATTTTTAAAGGAGGTTTCTGATTATGATTACTTCTTACTATGATTTTATTTATTACTTTACCTGTTGCCACTGGATATGTACATTATTAAAATTTCAAATTTTGCCATATCTTTATTCTTGCCCTAATTCAAAGGGTATTTCAAAACTTTTTTGCTTCCTAAGTAATGTAATAAAAAACATAATCAGTAAATGCATGTGAAATGAATGGACTAAAAAATTTTAATGGCATTTAAAGCAACTCATAGGTATTTTAAGGGCCAACATTGTCAATAGTATCCTCCCATGAAAGTACGAAGAAAATATATGAACAAAATGAAAGAAACGTGTTAGAGCTTCCAGTTAAATGTGGCAGATCGAGCATATGAGTTCATTTCTTCTCTATTTAAAACCTCATTTACATAAGAGTAAAGGAATTTTTTTTAAAAATGTGTAAACCTTGGGAACAAAGAGAACATATGGCAAAATGATAGCAGACGAGACATCCCGCCGGTTTGGGGAAGTTAACAAGCAGGTGGACGAGTGGCTGCCGACGTGGCAGGCCTGAGGAAGGAAGCCGGCAAGAAGCAAGTGGGTTGTGCGTCACGAACCCCTGGAAATGCTCAGGAGACAGTCTTCTCTGAAGGCTGAGCGGCTTTAGGGTAAGGGACTGGCTCAAACCAGGGGAGTCTGTGCCAAATGTTTCAAGGAGCAGCTAAACATCAGATTCCCACCCAGCAGATGCAGGGACAGTTTACTCTCTGGGGAGCTGGAACAGAGAGCTTCCAGGATGCCACGGCCAGCTGGGGCCAGACCCAGGGCCAAACAGGGGATTTGGTGAGGGGCTGTTTCTAAAAGTGCAGACCCCCTGCCCTGTTCCTCCACACCAGCTCCCAGAGAGCCGGCACCGCCCTCACTGCTGCCAGTGGACTGGGAGGACTTCTCTTCGAGGATGCTGACCTGTGCAGGAAAACAGACCTGCAGATTCTGACAGCTGGGGAGTCCTCCAAGGAAAGACACAGACTGTCACCTTGTCGTGTCCCCGTGGAGCTCACGGGCCCCTCCCAGGCAGGCTGACCTTCCAAATGGGTGTTCAGTGCCCCCACTCTTAAGGATGGCTTAGCCAAGGATCAAGAACAAATGAGGAAACAAAAAACTTGGAGACAATGAGAAAATGCAAGAAGGAGGATTGTAATTAATGTCATCAGAGAGATAAAAACATTGCATCTATCGGGAAAAAGAATAAGATGTTGTTAACAACACAACCAGTCTTAGAAAGGAGAAGTGTGATCATGTGTGAAAAATGCAGAGAAGGATGAGAAGGTCATGTCAAGAAAACCTCAAAAAAAAAAAACAAAAAAACCAAAAATATAGAAAGTGGGAGAATAAAGTAAAAAATTTTAGAAGTTAACTCCTATATCAAATATTCAGATAACAGAAGTTACAAAAATAAAAAATTGGAGAAAATGGAGGAGAAGATTTAACAACAAGAAGTAATAATAAAGTAAGAAAGTTTCCCTGTACTTAAACACATGAATTTTCAGATTGGATATGTTCATGGAATGTTCAACTGAGTAAATGAAAAAGACCCAGACCAAAGCCATCGATATAAAATGACAGAACACCAGGAAATACCTCCTGAGAGAGGCTCCAGGAGAGAAGAAATATACCCCACATGAAGGACCAAGGATTCAAGTATCACTGGATTTAGCAACAATATTGGGAGCTTGAAGACAATAAAGCAGAACCTCCAAAATTCTGAAGGAAAATAATTTCCAACCTACAAATATGATACCAAGCTTAGTGTGAAAATGAAATAAAATATTTTTAACCTCCAATGTATCTTCCATGCACCCCTCTCAACAACATGATTAAATATACCAGGAAAGAAGAAGGCGTGGGGTCCCAAAGGTGTCAGAGACAACACAAAGGAGAAATGAAGGACGTTCTAAAAGGGGTGGAGAAGAGAGGTGATGGGTGACAGTGGGTTTGGACAACTGTGAAAGGAGGGACTTCTCTAACAGACAGAACAAAGCTATTAGCAATTGTGTTTGAAGAAACAGGAGATTTAGTCCAGTCATCTGTTGGGGGTGCATTATTGTTGGTCACAGACAGGCCAAGGGTGGAGGCCTCCAGCCCTCGGCCCACCGCAGCCCTTTCCTTTACCACGAGGGGTCTTGCACATGCCTGTGGTCTCTATCCACCCATCCTTGGCCTTGGAGTGTGCACAGAGCAAAAACATCTGCCTTTGCAAGGAGGGACCTGAAAGGGCGCTTGGGACCAGCTGGGCAGGGAAGTCTGGAATCCGGGGTTTCAGAAGCCAGGTCTAGGAGGGCAGAGGGGCACAGGCTCCAGGTGGGCATGCCCCTGCCCCCTTGGCTTCCTTGGCAAAGGAATCCTGTGCTGTAGAGGTGCGAGGATGGGGGAAAGCCAGGGTCTAAGCCTCATGTCCAAGGGCAAAGGGCAGTTCTGGATACATGTAATCTCTTATAAAAGCAATTACTAACGTAAGAGGATAACAACATATTGTATAAGGAAGGAAACGTCATCATACTGTTAAAAATATTTTTTTTTTACTGTTAAAAAATATTTAAAATAGAATCAGCTTTTTAATGTGGCTCAGCTATGACTACTATTTATATAGTTACAATGATATAAATACTAAATGTTAATTGAGTCCTAGGTTGTGTTTTAATTATTTTAAGAGGTTGGGGAGAAGGAAAATTTATGTGCAGGTTGGGGTGAAGCTTTCCTAGTAGAATTCCTAAATAGCAACTTAAACTAAAATAATAAACACATAGCAGTTTATGCATGTCAGTTAAAGATACGCAAGTAAATACCAGAAGATGCAGTTGAAATGATTGAAAACGTTCACCTCTGTAGAAGGGAGTTAGAGATAGAGATAATGAGAGGCGGAGAGATGCTGCCTACGGCTCAAAGGCTATTATAATTTGGCCTTTGAAACTATTTACATTATTACCTTGATAAAATAAAAATTAAATTAGAAAAGAAGATCATTAGAAGGAAATACTGGGGAAAAGATGAATAAGAAAAAATGGAGAGAAAATATAGAAGCATCAAAAGGAAGGAACCCCCAACGTTTTTAGAATAAAAAATAAAAATAATAAAAAGTAAAAGTAAAAGAATGTAGGAGTCCAACTTTCAGACATAACAATGAAAATTTTAGGCACAGTGCACCATTCAGCAAACTTCCATGGATTGTCGTTCATTTATTTTATTGCCTTACTTTGTTCCTCCTAACACGCCTGTATGTTAGCAAATGTTCAGAGTAGATAGAGTGCAGGGTGAGGCAGGAGGGGAGTTAATACCAAAAGGCAAATCTCTGTTTCCAGGAGACTCACTTCCTGCTGAGAGACAACCAGCATAAATGGGAAAATGTGAAAACACAAATGAGAGACACACAGAAATCCGTCTAGGGCAGATCAGAAATGAGTGTGCAGGCTGGGGGACTTCTGCAACTTCAGGAAATTTGCAGTCTAAAGGATGCTTTTTGGGAGGAATGGATTTTTTCTGATGAATGAAGAAAAGACAGGTCTTGGATGGAGATAAGGGAGGTGATAAAAAAGAGTAAGATTGGCCAGGACAGTGCTGAAGGGGACAGCAGGCAAGTTATATACGATGAAGGAACAGGGGAGCCTGCCCACCTGTCGTGGCTCTGACTTAACCCCGCCCATCCCGTGTGTCCAAGTCTTAGGTTCAAGGTCCATCTCCACATAAGCCACAAATGTGCCATACTAGAAAGACAACAGTAATTTCTCTCCTCCTCATCTTTAGTTGGGGTCTCTCATCCTCATTTGGGGCACTTAGGATTTTTCTGCCAGGTGTCCTGATCCAGCCATTCCCTGGATTAGAAGGCCACCTAGAAAGAGCGTGATCTTTGACACTGAATTTGACATTGAATTTGAGTTAGAACTCCTGCTTCGTCTACTGGCTACGGCAACGGTATTGAGCAAGCTCACAGAACTCCTGGGGCCTGTTTCCTCACCTGTGAACTGGGCATAATAAATGTGTAATTTGCACTGATTTTGGAAGAATGGAGATAATGTACTTATGTGCCTGTCAAAGAGCACGTGTGAAAGACACGGTAGCTGCCCTTATTATTACCAAGATTACGATTATTGGCACAAATATTCTTTTCTCAATCAAACTGCACACTTCTTGAGAACAGGAACTTGTCTTCTTCCTGCTCAGAACCACAGTGCCAGGCTCACGGTGGATACCACTGAATCTGTGCAGATTGGTCAAGACCAGGATGGCACAGTGTGTGCTCAGAGAAGGAGAACCCGATGCTACGAATAAACGCTGATGGTTGTGGGGAGGCTTCTGAATCTACTCCTGACCCAGAAGCAGGGAAGGACACTTAAGGGTAGGTGATCCTGTTATGTTGTGACCCCCCTTTAAATGAAGAAGAGAAAAATGCTTTCAGAAGTATCTGAAAAATATTTTTTTCCAGTGCTCACATAGGCATAAAATCAAACCGAAGAGTTGAAACTTTTAAGTCATAGTTGGAATTAGAACTGCAAGTTCAGTTTAATTTTTATTCAGCTTAAATATTGAGGAACAACTGAATGCAACACTCTGAGAATATAGATAATATATAGTCTTTCATGTTAAAGGGATAAAATACTCATGTTACAAATAATTCTAAAAGTGATTGGAAATTTTGTGTTCACTGTTCTAACCATGAAGAAGTAGGCGTGTAAAATGAGGCTCTGGATTTTAAATAACAGAGCATCCTCATGACAACAACACCACCACCTGTGCTGTTTGCTACACATGTTTATGCTCAGTTTTTAGCATATTTTAAGTTGCTGGGATTTAAAGTCATTTTGATTATTTCAAGATGAAATGTGTTGCAATATATAGAAACAATGCTCCCTCCCTTTTTTTTAAGTAAAGAGGAAAAGTTAGGTTTCTTCCTTAAAGGGCTCTCTCTGAATTTTCTCATGTTCTCTCCACCTAATGGTTTCATTTACACAGACATATATGGTGAAATGTATTCATAAGTGTGAATTTTTCTTGCCTCTGGTACAAAGAGATCTACTTTAGCTCACTTTCTTATAATAGCCTGAACACTGTATTCATGAGAGTTGTCAGATCGAAAGTCCTTTAACTGAACTGAACATGTTTTTAGGGTTTTCGAGTATTAAAAGATAAAATCAGCATTTTTCTGGCCACATTTATTATGTGGAGTGAAATCCTTCTAAACCATAGGGAAAGAAATGTCTTTGAAAGTATCTGATTGCCAAGTCTGTTTTAAATAGAACATCAGATTTGGAATTACTAACCTCAGTTCTTCTTCCTCCTTCACTTCCAAAAATCTCTGTTATAGTACTTATTTATATTAGGCGATCTGCTTGGTGCTGCAAGGAATACAGAAATTAACAGGACCTGGCTTCTGTGGTACATTATTTCATGGTCACACATTCCTCCTGTCTCAGGAGACATCTCCATTTGTAATGTGACTCTGGTGCACCCCTCATCCAGAGATAGAGTCTCTGAATGTTTAGAGCACTTGGAATATATCAGAACTAAACATAAAAAGATCCCCATTCTTATTCTCAGAGTTTATATTCTAGTGAGGCTGGAGTAAGGGTCAAAAAAAAAAGCAACCAGAGAAATAGACTAAACAAATAAACTAGATAATATTTTAGAGCTTGGTCAGTGTGTGGAAAAAGGAGAGTAGGACAGAAAAGGGGATCTGGAATGCAGGGGTTGGGGGGGGGGCCACACGCGAAATAAGCCACTGAGAATATGACCTCTGAGCAGAGACTTGAAGGAGGAGAGGAAGTGTCAGAGCCATTTACTCCTCTAAAGTAGATATTTTGCAAGAAACAAGAGAAAATATTTTAAAATTTCTCATTTGTCCATTCAAAAAATCCCAGAGAATATTGCATTGATGGAACTTTAAGAAGCCGATGTGAAGAGGGGTCACTCTGGTAAGAGAAATGGCCTAGACTTTGCACAACTCTACTGCTTAATAAGAAACAACAAGAGAGAAATCAGCTGTAGCAATATAGGGAATATTTCCCAACACAAAGAGACACTCTAGAAAAACTAGAGTGTACACTGTTTCAAGAAAAGAATGGCAGGATAACAGCCACTCCTAAGCATAAAGGGAGGAATTTTTCAGCATCTGAAAGGAGGAAGAGGGAGAGCAGGAGGGAATGATAGGAATCCAGAGAAAAAAATCAAATCACCCAGAAAAAAATGTCCACAAAAGTTTCACGTTGTTCTCAGAGCGCTCAGCAGGTCAAAGTGCTAGGAATCAATCTCGCAGACCACTGCGGAAGTCTGGAGAATAAAGCCTCCGAGAAACAGCAGGAGCACGTCCTCGGCTGGTCAGACACGCAGAATTCTACTGTCAGGGCAGCCTTCCTGCATAAGCTGCTGGAAAAACTATGCCAGGACGATGAAGCACATAGGAAAACAAGTCCAGAGTGGAGAAGTCTTGGCAGATGGATAGGCACCGGGCAGGAAAATGAGTGAGATGCAGAGATGGATTTGAATGTGTGTTTTAAATGGTTATAAAATTAATTTCTAAAAAGTTAATTACTAAAAGATATTTTTAAGTGAATTGATCACTTTTATTTCTAAGATTTTAGAAACCAAATTATGGCCTCCATAATCGCAGAGTTCTGAAGGAAAAGTAGAATTAGAGTGGTGGGTGGGGTGTAAAAAGGAACAGTATTACATGTCTTATCTTCCACGAGAGATGGTTTTCAAAATTGCTAATTTATTACTTAATAAATTGAGTTAATTCCCCATATATAGATCTAGGATTGTCTTTCAAAAATCTAAGTTAACCACTGTTAACATTGAAAGCACAAAGCTTACTTTTTAAAAAATTTTTGTCAGAAAAATAGCAAATAAAAATAAATGCATATAGCAAAAATGAACAAACCAAAAGAACGTGCACAGAAATAGCAAAGAATAAAAAGTGTTAAACAGTAACACCACCATCCGTTACAGTTATAATGTGTAAGCAGCACAGCTAAAACAGAATAACACAGGGAAGCTTAAAGCAATTAAGGTGATAGCTCCAAAGGAAGTGCTGTAGAGGCAGCTTTTGTCTGTATAAAATAATTAAAAAGGAAAGAGAGCATGTATGTTCTACAAACAAAAGCTATAATCAATGCTAAAGATAAAACGAACAATGTAGTACTTATAAGAAAGCTGAGCTATAGAGAGACAGATAAAAAATAGTTACATTGAAAGAATTTGACACATTGCTGTCAATCTGTGACAGAATACATAGGCGAAAATAAAGATATAAAAGGTGGTTGATAAAAATAGAGAACAAAATTACCAATATTTTTAGAGTATGTGATTGTATGCTTGAGACTCAAGAACATAAAAACTTACATAAGGTGAATAAATATAAGGAAACTATACAAATATTTGTATATTAGAAATTCTGCTTAAGAGGGTAGGATAGGCTGGTGCCGGAAAGCAGACACCTTCCCCCACACAGAAATGTGGGATAAATATAATTTTAAACTGTTAATTCATAGCTGAAGTCAAAAGTAAGAAAGTGGAGTCTTCACGGGTCACAAATGAAGCAGGAATCATCCGAGGCATAAGGGATTGGAAGCCTTATGGAGCAGGTGAACCAGAGCTAGCTCTTAGGGGCTAGAGTTTAATGCTTCCAAAGTGATGAGATGGAAACCAAAGGCCTGGGACTGAAACTAGAATTGTCTCCCCACATAAGATGAGGAGCTGGAAAACTGGGGCTCCTAGCTGAAACAGGAATAAAGAAAGTTCTGCCTGCCTGTACTTGGGCGTGACATGGAATGGCTTAGTCCATGGTTGGGGGTAGGAGGAGATAGTCTCCGCAGATGACATGATGTTATATATATTAAAGACTGCACTGAAAAGCTGTTAGAACTAATAAACGAATTCAGTAAGTTTTCAGGATACAAACCTCAAGGACAAAAGTCAGTTGCATTTCTATATGCGAACAACGAACTACCAGAAAAAGAAATTAAGAAAACAGTCCCATTTACAATAGCTGCAAAACACACACACACACACACACACACACACACACACACACACAAACACACACACACACACACACACTTAGGAATAAATTTAACTAAGGAGGTGAAATATTTGTACACTGGAAATTATAAAACACTGAATGAAATTGAAGGAAACACAAATAAATGGAAAGATACTCTGTTCATGGATTAGAATAATTAATGTTGTTTAAATGTCCACACTACCCAAAGCAACCTACAGATTCAGAGAAATGGCTATCAAAATTGCATTGACATTTTTCACAGCAAGAGAACAAACAATCCTAAAGTTTGTAAGGAGCCACGAAAGACCCCAAATAGCCAAAGAAATCTTGAGTAAAAAGAACAAAGCTGGAAGCATCACACTTCCTGATTTCAAGCCATGTTACAGAGCTATCATCATCCAGACAGTATGATTTTGGCATAAAAACAGACACTAGAGAGAAAAACCAGATTGCCTGTGAAGAATCATCAGACTGGCAATAGAATACTTTTTTAGAGCAACCAGAATGCAGTTAATTATATCTCCACAGTGTTTAGGTAAAACAATTTTTAATCTAGAGCTGTATACCTAGCTAAAATATTACTTAAGAGTAAAGAAGAAGTTACATTTTCAAACATATGGAGATTGCTAAGAGAGTTTACTAGCCACAGCCCCTCACTTCAGCAAGAAGAAAATAAATTCAAAGAGGAGCCATGTGCAAGATTTAGCAGTGAGCAGAGAAATTGGTAAAACACTTTGGAAAATTTGAAAAGGCATTATTTGGAAGTGACCACAACAACAATAACAGTAACTGTGGGTTGAATACATGGTAGGGCTAAACCAGCAGACAGCAGTGATTCTAAATATGGGGAAGTTCAGAGATAAGTTAGAGCCTTTTTTTTTTTTTTTTCTTATTCTGGATGAGAATAGAGAGACTGACCTCAGACTTTTTTTTTTTTTTTTTGCAAAATCTGTTGATAAAACATCCACGTTAAAATTTGGAGAATAACATGTAAAATAATAGAAGTAGATAACTTCCAAACCAAAGGGTAGGAGTAGGGGGAAGCAGGAAAAAATAAAACTTGATCAGACTAGCAGAAAGCAGTGCTTTAATGACAGTGTACATAAGAACACACTGCATTGTGAGGCGAGGAAAGAGAGGTGCTCTCATAGACTGCTGGTGGGAATAGAAACGGGAACGTTATTTGTGGAAAGCAGTTTAACTACATGGACAAGAGCCATATGAATTTTCATTGCTTATTAGTTCAACTTCTTGGAATTTATCCTAAGGGGGAAAAAAACCAAAGATGTAGAGAAATGTTTATATAGAAAGATGCTCATTGTACCATTATTTATACTGGTCCAAAATTGAAAACAGCCAAATGCTCAGCATTAACTGAGTTTTAAGCTATCTAGTCATAATTTTGTGCTCAATGCATATTTAGTAAACGAATAAAGTAACATTATATAATTTTAAGTGAAAAAAAGGAGATTAATAAACAAAGTAGCGGTTACCAGTGGAGAGAGGGAAGTAGGGAGGGACAAGATAGGGGTTGGGGATTAAGAGACACAAACTACTAAACATAAAATAGATAAGCAGCAAGGATATATTGTACAGTACAGAGAAATATAGCCATTATTTTGTAATAACTTTAGATAGAGTATAATCTATAAAAATATTAAATCTCTATGCTATACACCTGAAACTAATATAATATTGTAAATCAACTATTCATCAGTAAAAAACTACTGAATTGAAAAAAACAGGTTAATTTAAAAAAATTGATATTTATTGAGTGCTAAGTATGGGTCAGTCGTTTTTCTGAGACTATTTGCATTAACTGCTTTAATTCTCATTACAACCCTTTGAGGTTGATTCAGTTACTATCCTCATTTTAGTGGGTGATTAAATTGAGGCACAGAGTGTTTAAGTAATCACCACATTGAGTATGAGTCCAGCCATGGCTCTTAGGGTCTTTATCACTGTGCTACCCTAATATCCAGTATAAGCCCAACTGTGTGTGTGTGTGTGTGTGTGTGTGTGTGTACAAAATACACCTCAATTCTCAATGTGAAAAGTGGTTATAGCTCAGTGGTGGGGTTATGGATGGTTTTTAATGTCCTAACACTTTCTCTGTTGTCACAATTTTCATCAATGCTTAACTCTTTTTTTTTCAGTTTTATAGGTGTATTTTTTCAGATTATTTTCCATTATAGGTTATGATAAGATACTGAATCTAGTTCTCTGTGCTATACCGGAAATCCTCGTTGCTTATCTACTTTATGTGTAGTAGTAATGCTTCCTCTTATAACCACACAGCCGTTCATGTTTAGGATAGAGCGGTCAATCCATCCAACGGCCCTTCCATAAGACCATCCAGTAGGATGTCTGCCTCTCCAGGACACCCCAGAATGACACGCACAGGTGAGCCAGCACAAGGGAAAGCGAAAGTGGTGATGCTTAAACAACTCTTGGCAGTGAACCTCTTCTTCTTTTTCTTTTCTTTTCTCCAGAGATGATAAATTTTATTAGCAAGATCATGTTAAATTTACATAAGAAATCCCCCACATTGTGACAGTTTTGTACAATGCTTTCAGCCACATACACGCTACGTTATTTGGAACTGTCCGTCTGTGAAGTTGATTACTGTGTAGCTCTGTTTGCTTTCACTTTCCCAGGCTTCATACTCTGCAGCAAACACAGTTATAATGTAGAACTGCGTTCCTTAGTTTTCCCTAAAAACTTTGGAATGACATTCCTACTAAGAGTTTCTGCAAATATGCTTTTAAAAGTACATCAACACGTTGGCTTCTTCTCAGTGTGCATTTTCTAGTTTAGGAAGACTTCAGCCATGTTGTTCACTGTTCTACATTCAGTAAATTTATAAAATTTTCTCCCTTGTGGGGGTTCTGGCAGTGAACCTCTTGAGAAATTTTTGGAAACTGAGGACCTTCTAAACTAAATGCACATGTGTCTAAGATTTCAGGAGTTTCACAGATTCCCAGTAGTTAAATGTTGACCTGAACTCTCAGCCCTCAGGTTAAGAAGGACCCCGGTGCACGTGCCTCACTTGTTCAGCAGTCTCAGTTACCTAGACCGCTGTGGAGAACGGGGGGAGGAGGCATTCCCACGTTTCTCCCCAACTAAGGTGTCCGTGTGCTCGTGATCCTCGCCAGTATCTGTGCCCCTATCCATATCCCTGGGTGTCTGGGTGCTGAAGGGACTAAAGCAGTAGAAATTTAAATCTATAAATATAAGAATTACATTTTGGCCACTGTGGGGGGCCAGGGTCACATGATATGTGAGAAGGAGGTGGCAGCTCAGGTGAGGGGACCAAAGGCCCAGTGACGACACTGTTGGGGTCCCCATTGCCTTAGAGTCGGTGTTCAGGGAAGACAAGGGATGTTGTAAAAGATAAACAGACAGACAAGCTACTTTATTTTGCCCAGTATATTCTTGATGAGAGACAAAGGCTTATATTTAATAGCCAGAAAAATCTAAGCATAAAAATATAAAGGATAGTTGCCACTTTGGTAAAAGCAGGTTTTAGTCCAAGTGTAAATGCCAACATAGGTCCTGTCCTGTTAGGCTGGAGCAAATATTACACAGAGGAAAGACACTTCAGTCAGAGTGGGGAGAGGGGCTGTAGCGTATGAATCTAAGTTTCCAAAAACCTTGGAAGGAAAACTGCCCAGGTTTTCAGTTTTGCACGGAATCAGCAATGGAAGTGCTTCATGCCCTGCCTGCTGGTGCGTTAGGCAGAACTATGTCTCTGAGCATACAGGTGAGATGCTGTAAAATTCATGTACTGCTGCAGCTCATTGACTTTATTTCTTGGGATTCCCCATAGGTCTTCACCCAAAGCATATAATTCAACAAGCTTAGTTTTCTGGCTTCCTAATCCACAGAAAACTAGGAGGAAGGATTTTGAAGCAAGCCAAATAACAGTAACCAATTAATAGCTAAGAGGAGAAAGAAGAATTAAAAATAAAAATTAGGAAGTGCATATAGCATGGCAGCACGGGCCATGTAGCATGGGAGCAAAGCCCATATACTCCAAGAATCCTCATCATGGTAGTTATTTCACAGACCAGGGCGTAATAACTTATGTTCATTGTAGTCACCATTTGTCATTAAAAAAAAAAAAAAGAATTACACTATATTTAACAAGGGTAAGGGGTACATAATGCATTCTAAGGGTTAAAAAAACCCAAACTGAATAAGATACAATTTTGAAATTGGCTTTTAAAGGCAACCCTCAGCTATCTGAAGATTTAACTTCTCTGGGATCCCCTCTTCCCTTAGAGATGTAAGCTAAATGAGGCATCGCATACTATTCTGGGGGATTTCACAGGTCAAATATCAACCTGAAATACTCTAGCTGTGGTGGCGGGATATGCTAACCAATACGCATGCTATAAAATTATATGATGGATTAACTCATCAGAAACTCCTCAGGCAACGTGTGATCAACATAACCCGCACAAACCTGCCCGGGTGAGGAGGATCCTGAGTAGAAGTAAGAAGCCGTTCATGAAGAATGAGGCAGGGAGTTGGGCTTCCGTTCCCTGGGCATTGCAGGGAAGGAAGTGCCCTGAACAATGGAGGTTTCTCTCCCCTCGGTCTTCCACACAGTGACACACGTAGAATGCAGGCCACGTACTTCCACATCATTATGAGATGAGGAAACTGCAGCTGAGCTCATCACACAATGGACAGAGCCTTGACAGACCCCACAACAGTGACCCCTTTTCCATGCCCTGCTTGTTCCTGCTACTTCTGGGCCATTCCCTGCCTCCGATATGTCATACTGAGCATCACAGGGTGAGGAAGGGGTGGACAGAGCATCCTTATCGCTTCCTCCTTTATTCTCAAGTTCAGTTGCACATGTTCCAGTCCCCTTAACAAGAATATTGCTGTTAGGAAGTATCTACAAAGACTCTCTCCCCTTTGGGCTTTCCATTGTTCCAAACTGCTCCCTACCAATCAGTCAAGAGGACGTTATTGGGCCCTACTCTGTACCATGGATACCAGGGAGAAAAAGACACAGCATTCCGCCTCCAGGAGCATCCCTGACAAAGTGTGTGGTGAAGATCCGTGTGACAGGCATTCAGGGAAGAACAAAGGAAGAGATCGTGCTGCCCTAGTCAGGGGCGAAGCGCTTAGTGTGGATGGGAGCTTTGGAAGATGAGCAGGGCGTGATCTGCCGTCAGGCATTAAGCCCAAATTCCTGTGGCCAGCAAGGCCTCTCATTCCCGGCCTCTGCCGCCTGCACCTCTCTCCACGTGAGCCCCGGACAGTCTGTGCTCAGTGGAACCAACTAGGGTCTTCCCACGGGGCTCGCTCTCTCCCCGGTCCCTGCGCAGTGTGCTGTCTCCCTCACACTCCTCCCCTCTGCCTGCTCAATCTCACTTCTCCTTCACGCCAGATAATGCCTCCAGGAAGATTTCTCTGAGGCCTCAGCTTCCCAGTTGGGTCAGATGCCTCTTCTCTGGACTCCCATAGGGCCCATGCTCACCTCATTATGGGAATGAAAACTGAGTAGTGGGAACTATGGAAGCAAAGGTGGGAAAGAGCTTCAGTGAGTGGGGAGCGAGAGAAACTGGGGAGGAGGGAGGCTCATTCACCTCCGGTGGAAGATGTCCTTTGGATAAGGAAAGTAATGCCAGATTCTTAAGATTTTATACGGCAAAATGTATGGCAAAGAGACTGAACCAGCTTTGCTGGAGAGCCATTAAAGATTCCCAAGCAGGGACTTTGCAACAGATTTTGAGCAATCAGAGGGTAGGGGGCACCGTCCCCAACAGCAGACCCCAAACAATCAGACATCGTGAAGAAGGAGAAAGAGAAATACTCGGGATCAAATGACCAACCAGCCTTGTAGTTTTGTCCAGATCAAATACCCTCCATTTAAAATGAAGGTAATAATTCTCCTTCATGAATTGTTGTGAGGATTAAGTCAACAACATGGCACAGGAGATGCCCGGTGCCTGGGAGCGTTACCGATATGAACATGCTCTACGCCAGGAGACACGGGCTGTTCTTTGCGGGAGTGCCGTATCTGAAATTAGATGCAGAGACACTCAGCAGGGAGTATGAGAGACACGGAAGAAATCGAGGCAAAGAGAAGGGGAAAATGATGAGAAACAGAATGTGCAAAGAAAGAACAACACATCACTTTAAAACCTTCACACCAGAATTTTACCCCTCTTTATTTCCCTGTCCGATGGTATGGTTTGCAGGAGAGTGGCAATAACTTCTCCTGCTTTATAGGACACTCACGATGAATGGCTTCTGAGCTTGATTTACAGCCTCAGCGAAGGGCAAGCATTTAATCATTCCCCAAAGCTGTTTAAGGTTCCGTATATCACCGTTCAAGAGTGATTATCTAGGAACCATATTTAAAGGGCAGGAGAGCCGGCGGCTAGTCTGAGGGCTGAGGTTCGGGGCTCAGGGATGGGGGGTTTCCTTCGAAGCTCTACAGCGTGCTCCTTGTTAAAGAATCAAAAGATGCTTTCTGGCTTATTGAGAACTGGGGAGAGCAACTAACAGCCCCAAAGAGCTTCAAGTCATACAGGAAAAGGCCCCAGAGCTTGCAACGCACCCATTCAGGAAGTCACCCGTGCCCATGAGAAAATCTCACACGGGCAACATGTGATTAGAGATGCCCTTTCTCTGGGCCCTCTTTTACCAGCATCAGCCTGTTAAAGAGCAGACAGACCCAGCAGCACAACTGCAGGTTAAGGAACTGAGCCAAGCTCTGGGTTGGCTGCTTTACCCAGGCCACACTCTGGGAAGGAGAAAATTATTCTCAGACCCTCAAATTTCTAGCCATCAGAGGGGACCCTTCCATCTACAAGGTGATGAGTGTCATGTATTTTCAACTCCTGGGCTTATAAGTGAGGATTTGGAAGGAGCAGCTGTCCTGGAAAGATAGGCCGTCAATAAAAGCTTGCTCTCCTGGTTCTCACAGTGGTCTCCTCCCGCCACAGACCCGCCCGGCCATGTGACATCTGACATCTCCCTGAGGGGCAGCCACCCAGTGAGGCAGGGACATGCATTGCTGTGTTATCTCAGAGCAGGGACTCCTCTGCTCTGCCTTCCATTCAGTCTATGCAGGAGACGCTTCTAACACACAGGCTATCAAGGATCTGCACCCAGAGGAAGAGGATGCTGACCGTGGGCAGAAAGCCGCCGAGCCCTGGCCTGTGAGGACCAGCGTGAGTGCTGGAGGAGGCCTGATAAGGAGTTTTTGTGGAGGCAGAAGGGGATGTAAAAGAAATACTTGAAGAACTATTTAGCTGACCCATGTGGCCAGCCGTACACTTGTCCAGCAGATTGAAAAAGCAGTGTAAACTCCTCTAACTCCATTTCCTTATCAATCACCAACTTTTTAGGAGCACACAGCAGAGAAATATTCCGTTTTATACGATCTTTAAACTGAGAAATCGTATCTTGGGCATTTTAGACTCTGGATTCGGTAGAAGTGAGAAAGCCAGCTGAATTACGGGAAAAAGGGAACAGCTCTCTCTCTCTCATGACCCCTTCCTACCTCGTACCTCGTGTAACCCTCACAGCTCTGCCGAGGACACACACTAGTTACTGGACAGCGAGGACACCGAGGGGGGGAGGACCTCTGTATCTTGTCAAGGTCACAGAGCTGGTAAGCAGCAATGCCGGGGTCTGTTGGCCAACAAGCCAGCATGGGAATGCTCATTTTAATAGAAGAAACGGGTAGGCAAAGACGACGCCTTCAATCACTGTCTTAAATCAGACTCAGGACCGCTTTCTGTAACATATTCCATGTAATCTCCAGATTCATTTTCTGGGCTGGGATTTAAAAAAAAAATCAAACTTGTTTTTGTTGTCACTGTTACCATTGTTAAATTATTAGGGTGGATAGGACAGCATCTTTAACCTTTGATTTGCCAGGTTTCTGTGAGATTGGAGCATGTGGCAACAGGGTTTGCCTTTTGAGCTCTGAGGTCCTTTTCAAGTCTTTGGGAACTTGAGCGGAGGCCTCCTGAATGTCTGTTTTAATGGCCCCTCCAAATTCGGCAATTAGGTTTTGGTGGTAAGCTGTGAAGAATGGTATTTGAATGGAGTTAGGTCTGAGAGCCAGCTTGTTTTAACCATTTACCAGCTGTGTGACCTTGGATAGGTTACCTAACATCTCTGAGTCTCAATCGCATCATCTACAAAATATGGATATTAACAGGGACTACCCAAGAGCATTACTGCCTACCACGTGGTAAGCACTCAACACTTTTTTGGTTGCAATAACTCTACTTCTCTTCAGTTCATTTTTGCTCACTCCCAAGGTCACAACAGTTGGAAAACTGATCACTACGAGAGCGATTCTGGAAATGCTTCTGTGGGAAGAGCAAACTGCTGAACATTTTCTTGAACCTCCGTCAGTTGGCCATGGGATTGGGAGGAGGGTCACCTTGTGGCCCTGGGGAGAAGCACAACGTCCACCTGACTTGCCTCCTCTTCTCGCGTCCCCGGGATTCAGCATTGACATATTAGCAATCTGGCCCCTTTTGTTCACTAGTTCTTATACTTAGGACAGTGAAACTGAATGAGGTGCCGACCCCCTGCTGCTTGTAAAAGTCTCTTTTATGCTCTTGCAAAAGCTAAAGGTGAACCTCAATCTAGTGGCTTATTTATATTTAGAAGAGTTATACCCCACCTACCGCCTCAGGGTTTTAATCAGAAGAGAGAACCTACTTAATGCTCATCTCCCCCCACAGACCTGTCGGGACATGTGCCGCGTCAGCCCTTTGGAGGTTGCCACAGGTCAGCAACAACCGGTGACATCTGAAGGAGCTGGATCTCCAGCACATCATCAAATAATGACCGCATGGCATGGGGGGATGAGGAGCAGCTGAACACCTTCCCAGAAAAAAAAGTGGTGAGTGGAAAAGCACCCGCTCCCTAGGAGCAGACAGAGTCCAGGTGGTTTTCTTCATTATAAGGTAGATATGGCAGCGTCCTTGCTTTCTGAATTGTGACCGCAGGAAAGGCAAGTACCCTGGTAACATTCATCTTCCCGACGTTTCGGGCCTGCAGGGACAAGGGGCTGGGGCGAGATGTCATTCTGGTGTTAGGAGCTTCCTTGGAGCTTCAGGACCTTGCCCAGAGCTGGAGGACTGTGTCCGGTCAGCATGTTTAAGGAGTGCATGCAGGAATGAGGGAGGCTTGGATTCATCCCATGAAATGATGAGTCTTGCCTGTTGGTGGGCACCACACCCACTTTCTCATTTGCTCAAACTGAGCTGATGAGCCCCTCTCCACTCGCTTTCTCCCCACTCACGGGAGGGACTAGACAGCCCCTCCGCTTTCAGCCCTCAGAATCATCTCCTCTTCTGGTGCACCCTCTGGTAAGGCACGCCCTCCACGGTCTGAGCCTCATGGGTTCTCCCACACCGAGCCACCCTGAGCTTCTTGGCTAGAAGATGGAGCTCAGAGACGGCTGTGAAAAAACCTTGCATGTGGCCCCTTAGCAACAACCAGTGATTCAGATTTTGATTGTCCAAAGCTTTGGAAGCCTTGAGTTCAGGGTAGGAATGAGACCACAGCTAGGGTTTAGTGGAAAAGCATAGATTCTATGTTCAGACAGATGAGGGAAGAATTCCATCTCTGTTATAGATTATCTACACACATAACAGAGATCCTTATGGGACTATGAGGGGAATTAGAAATCACATACACAAGACACTTGGCACAAAGATGCTCAACAAAGGGTGTTATTGACATTGGTGTGAGGACATTTTTAGACACGCCCCATGAGGAGTTCTCAAAGTGGGTTCTAGCTCCTCTGAGGGCTTTGGAAATAAGAAGGTGGTCGTTCTGGTGATGACGCTGCCTGGGAGAGGGGATGCTAAACATGCCACAATGCTCAACACAGTAAGAACTAAGCAGCTTCCAATGCCAGTTGTGCTTCTTTCCAGCATCTCTGCCCCTGAATCTCAGGTCCTCTCCACTGTGACTCATTGTCCTCATCCACATCTCTGTCCACCACCAGGAAATCCACTGACAGCCTTTCAGAAGCTCCATGGAAGATCTGACATACCTGATCACTCAGGGGCTGAGCAGTTGGCTCCAAATGTCTTTGGAATGAGCTTGGAATTGGAAACCCTGAGTCTAAATTTTTCCATCGATGAGTCATAGTGTTCCTTGATTAGAAAGGACCTTCTCCTCCCCTCCTCTGTTATTTGTACGTTAGTGATACTGAAACATTAAATCAGACAATGTACAGGGAAGTGCTTGGGAACCGTAAGGCCCCGTGCAGCTGCGTAGCGTACGGATGTGAGGTGCTATGTACTGTCACGTAATTGACTAGAGACAGCTTAAAGCTCTTCCCTTGGGAATCTGACTGGGCTGAGCAATGCTCTGCCAAGGGGCATATTGGAGCCTGGGGCACAAGTTAAAATCAATAATTCTTATCCTGCCTTCTTTAAAATTTTTGGTATTTTGTTCATCAGGAATTTTTCTTTGCATTAATTTTGATTCTGAAAATATTTTATAACAATATTATTTCCTTTGATGAGTAAGTGTTTGGGCGTCCCCCTTACATTTTGCACCCCAGGCACATGCCCCACCCCCTCACCCTCGTCCTGGCCCTGGGGCTGGGGTCTTGGCTCAGGCTCCCTAATCTTTAATCCAGATGGTTGTGCTTCAGTGCAAATCTTTTGTCCCTTGTTCCACGTGTTGGGGAAGGAGAGTCTACAGGATTCATCGCCTTCTTATAATAACTCTGTGTACTTGAAGGTAGTAATCAGGCTGTTCATCGCCTCCTTTTCTCTCCACTAAATCACCCTAATGGAGCTCTTCCTTAGAGCGCCTCAGCTTCCTCAAAGATCCAACTCATCAACTAATTTTCAACTTAGCTGCTGGTTTTTGAGCTTTCCGTCGTGAGAAACAATCGACACACTGACAAAAGAAGGTCCAGTGTAATTTTATATAATACGATTTGCGGTGCGTTTCCAGTTGTTTTTTCTCCCACTGGAGTACTTGGGGACCAGCTGGTCTACACACAGCACTAATGGGTACTCTTGTCATCTGTTGTGAGGCTTCTGTCACCTGGACCCCGATCCCCAACACTTTTCTTGTATCCTGAGACTACAAGAAACAAGATGGGTGGGGGCAGTAAGACCAGGCGGCTTCTCAGCACCTCCCAGCCACAACGGAGCTACCGTGGAGGACTTCTGGGCACGCTGGCTTGGGGTCTCAGCCGAATTTTTTGCACTTTTCAGGGGGAGGGAAATTAGTAATAGCATCAAATTCTGCCGACCTTAGAAAGAACATCTTGTGACCCAGTATCCTAGATATTTGCCTGGTATGAGGTTTTTTTTTTTTCTTAAGAAAAAAACTACCATTTATTGAACATCAACTAGTGCTAATCATGGACCCACTTTACAGGTGAGAAACTGAGGATAACAAGCATTTAAGCCACTTGCTAAGGATCCTGTGGCTGGTTAGGAGGCGGCTGGGATTGGAAGCTGGCCATCTAGCTTCAGAGTTTGTGCATTTAATGCCCATTCTTTTCTACCCTCGAACCCCATCAACTAGAGCAACTTAGTTAATACTCTCAACAGCTCCACATGCTAGAGTATCCCCATTTCCATCTGATAAAACTGAGGCTCCAGGAAGCAAAATACCTTGAGCAAGTTGAATGCTTTTTTTTTTTTAACTGAGCAAAATCCAGAAAAAATCGGCATGTTCCTCCATGCTGACATTCCCCTCCGTGGGGAAGGCATTCACAGGCAGATCAGGCCGTGTGAGCCGGTGCAGGTACGCCACTCAGAAAGAAGCAAGAAACAGATTGCTTTTTGATCAGATCTTGAGGGACAAATTGTGAATTCTTGCAGATGCCGGCGTGAGTTTAGGTGCGAAAGATCAAAAGGCTCACTGAGCAGTCGTGTCCCCCCGGGCCTCCATCACACACCGGGCTGGCGAACTGAAACGTACGCTCTGTTGACCCTGGAGGTGTCCGCTTCATTTTATGAATGAGTGTGTAGGTGCTGGTTTAATCTAACTCGTTTGGTTCAGCCTGGCAGCCCTAGGAAAGACAGAAGTCAGGTAGCTCCTGCTGAGACCCAGTTTCTGGAGGAGGCCAGCGTTTGCTCTGGTCCGCTGGAGACCCCGTTCCCCTCTCGGCACACCTAGCCCTGCAGGGCCCCTGGTGGACACAGCTCCCATCTCCCCTCATCCTGTGCTCCTGCTTGGGCTGTCTGGGTCTAGATGAATGAGATTTACATCGTTTTCATAAATATTAATAACCATTTTAATCTCAGTAAACCTTTCATAGGAGACAGTCAAATCACTTTCCAGTCATCTCAGGCTCCCCACGAGAGTCAAGTAATCATTTGGCAAAGCTGAGCCAACTCTTCAGGACTCCGGGCCCCGGTAGGCTAGGTCTGTGTGACATGAAACATGTCTACGGAGAAAGCAAATGTGCTAGGGATGGGCCAGGGATGGTTCACATGCATCGGCCCACTTCCGTTTTCAAATACTGTACCCCTGTCTCTATTTTTAATTTCTTTACCATCTGTGCTCTATTATTTTTGCAGTGGGATGTTTTATAATATTAATGATAATCTAGACACTACTGTTTATTAAGTGCATATCATGTGCCAAGCAATGAGCTGTGTGCCTTAAAAGCATTACTTCAGTCATTCCTTCAAATGCCATTATTGAAAAGCCATCATTATCATCCCCATCTTACAGATGAGAAAACTGAGCCTCAGAGAGATTGCTTGTCCCAGGTCCTATAACCAGTAAATCACATGACAGTATCTGGGTTCAAACAGGTTTGTTTGCTTCTGACGACCTTTGGCTGTCAGTGGGATAGCCTTACCTTTCACCTTCTTATTAAAACCAAAATGGTTTGGAACAAATAATATTCTACAATTTGAAAAAAAAAATTGCCTCAAGTAGACTCAGCCTTCTGGTGGGAGGGAGGAGGGGTGGAAGAAAGAGACTGTGTGTGTGTGTGTGTGTGTGTGTGTGTGTGTGTGTGTGTATGTGAGAAGGAGAGAGACTGCGAGAGAGAGAGGGAGAGAGAGATTACTTCAAAGAGCCTAGGAGCCTATAAAGTGAATTTTAAAATCCCTTTCCATCCAAGGGATCAGGCCAAATGAGTTTCGCATTCATGAGCCATTAGAGCTGGAAGATATCTCAGGGGTTACCTAGTTCAAGCGTTTTATTTTACACATGAGGAACTGAGGGACAGAGACGTCAAGTAACTCGTTCAAGGTTATCATCATCAGAAGGATTTGAATTATTCCCTCAGAGACTTGTTTCTTCTCGCTTCTCACACATTTTGAGATGCACACAGACCAAGGACTAATACAAGACAAGACATCTTACGATGATTTATCTCTTCGCGTATAAGTCATCCCTTGCTGGTGTTGGAGGCATCATCTGTCTCAGCAGATGGAGGTTCTAGAACACCGACCACAAGTGAGCACAAGTGACATCACCAGGCTCGCTCTCCATAATCATCACATTTTCCTGTTTCAAAATCCGCAATATTAATGTGCCGTTCTCAAGAGAACGGCTGTTCCCTCTAGTTTAAGGCTCATGTCCTGTGTTGATCGTTTGTGTCTCAGGAGGAGTTCTCCTATAGTGGATGGAAGTCAGCTGTTTGTATGTTTGTACCATAGCTGGACAATGGGTGGCCCAGTGAGCTCTTTGCTAAGAGAAACCTTGCGTTTTCATCACTGTCCTCAGTGCCTTAGCACTAACCCTGGCACACATTATATACTAGTCAAACGTTTGTTGGGTGGATGACACATGGGTGAGTTTAAGGACCTGCAGATCCTTCTTATCAGTAGAGCGCTGGAGCAAGAGGCTCATCCTTAATGCTTGTGGAACAACAGAATGGAACTGTGGCAGGGCAGCCCCGGCCCAGGTGCAGACCTGACCAGTTTCTAGGCTGAGAGTCTTAAACCATTCAGGTGCCTTTTCAGGGTTAGATTGGCCTATTCCAATTCACCAACCAGAAAACAGCAGTGGTCACTGAGGTGTCCTACACTACTTAAGAGGAATGGTCAAATGAAACAGTAAAGGGGCACCCTGGAAACCCCTTTTCATTATATTTGGAGGAGGGGTTCTTAATATATTTCTAAAATTAAACCTGTGTTTCCCCAAGTACCATAAAAAACTCAGTATGATCCCATTGTGAGAGCTCAAGCCACAGGTGGAGTTTTGGAGATTGATTCGTGCATTCTTTTTCATTCAACATTTATCGGCTATTGCTCCGTGTGCCAAAAAAATAAACATGAGAGGAGCACAGCCCTGCCCTCAAGGAGCCTGCACACTTGGAGAAGGTTAAGAAAGAACACACAAGTAGATGTGCAATTGCAATAAAGCTAGGTTAACATAGCTCGTTCTCAGGTCAGACCACTGGGGCTGACCCCCTACTCCATATTTCACTCGTTGTGTGACACTAAGTGAGGTACGTAACTTCTCAAAACCTTGTGTCATCAAATGTGAAATAGAGATCCTAGTAATACCTATCATGCAAAGTTCTTGGGTGGATTAAATGAGATAATATGTATATATAAATGCTTAGCATAGTATGTGGTACGTATTCAAAAATATGAGCTACAATAACAGTGGTTCTTACACCCCTATTATAAATGCTGTAATGGAAATATGCGAACAGAGGAAGGCACCTCACTTAAACAGGGTTGGGATGGGAGGCACATAAAGACTTCCTTCCCGAAGAGCCAGAAAGATCGGTGGATGAGTCAGTAGGCAGGCTACATCTGACATGGTTAGAATTGGCATAAGAAACAGTTGGCCCCTCCTTTAAGTGTCTGGTGGGGCAAGTCCAAAGACTTGGAAGCATGTAGAAGCTTTAGCTGTTTAAGGCAAGGCTGATACTTCCAGCCAGCTGGACCAGAGAGCACAAAGAAAGTCAGAAGGTGAAGCAGAACAGGCAAGAGATGCAGAAGGTGGATCATAAAGGGCTTTACTTTACTTTGAAGACCTTGCAAGTCATTGAGGAATTTTAATGAGAGGAGTGACATAACAGAATTTTGGAAGGGTTACATAGTCAGTATGGTGAAGACTAGAATGGCTCAGAGGAGGCTAGACCAGAGGCAGGAGTCTGCAGCGGTGACGCAGGTGAGGAATGATGAGAAGTTACACTAGGACAATAGCCATGGGGGCAAAGAGAGGCGGCTTTAAGAAGAAAGGGGTAAGGCTTGGCAATTAATTGGATGTGAGGAGCAAGGACAAGGAGCAGTCCAGGATGCCACCCAGATTTCTGGCCCAAGAGACTGGATGGATGGAAGACTGGATAGAGTGGGGAAGGTGATGCACTCATTTTGGGACACGTTGGGTTTGCAGTGCTTTATAGGACTGTCAGGAGAAATGGCTAGCAGGCATCTGGATAGAAAGGTCTGGCACGCACGCAGAAGCAGTGTCGGCTATTAGAGGCATGGTGGGGATCCAAGAAATTATTTCATGTATTGAAAACGCTTGATTTAAAGCCATCTACTGAATCCATTTTTGTAGTTGTTGTTAAAGATGAGAACACTGAAGACAGAATATATGTTTCTTCTAGAATACCGCCTTTCAACTTTATTAAAGTAAACGACCCACTTTGATGAATAGAATAATAACTTCTAAGGTCTCTAAGCAATTCTAGCACCGTGATTCTATTGTTCTAAAACATCGTAATCACCTTTTGATGACAGTAAACCCGTGGCCTTAAATTTTCTTTGCAGATGTGTGGAGTATGTATTTTCTAAATGAAAGCCCATTATCTGCAAAGGCATACAGCCCCAAACATGCAGTGACGATGCTTATGGAAAAGAAAAACCAAGTAAAGACACTATCTACATTTACCTACTCTGATCCCAATTGGCTGCAAACAGCAGAAGAATCTTCCTGCCGTAGTGATCGCGGTTTTCCAGCACTCCAGGGAACCCGTCAATGAGAGCTCTCTTAATGCCAGGATCATCGGCCTTGAAGTTTTTGAACATGTCCAGGTTTAGCTGGCGGTACTGGAAGTACTGGGCCAGGAGTCTAAAGGCATCTGCTTGGTGAAACTTCCTGGCTCGGAGAAATCTCAGGATGAAGGCATCATCTGTACGTAAAAATCCAATGTCAGGCCTGGTGATGATCATGTCCCTGACTTGTTGAATATCCTGGTGTAAAACATCTGGGTTTTCGTTCAGTTCCAGGCGAGCTTTCTCTATGGTCTCTGGGCTGAGTCCAGCCTGTAAATGGGTCATTTTGGACAGTTCTCCTTTCCAAGTACTTAATTTCTGATCTTTGTGAAGAAAAGAGACTGGTCCCATTCACGTGACGGTCTGCTGAAACTGCGACCCATTCAACAGTTTGTTCGATACCAAGCTGCCAGTGAAACAGACAAATAGAGGGTCTTCTTTTTGTTCCTGGAAAGCAGCAGGACATTCAGGTCCTAGGTGGTGGTGGCCATCCGAAAGAGAAGCAAAACCGAGGCCATGGCTTACTGCAAGACAGAGGCACAGAAGAGAAACAAGACAGATGATACAAGGAAAGTCCGGGAAAATTCACTGGAAATCAGAAAAGCAGTGTATTATGCTGTGGATCTGATTAGAGGAATAAAGAATATATTCTGTTTAAAATAGGATATTTGGCATAATTTTCTTATTGACAACTTCAATGCATAATATGCAAGTATTTGCAACGCGTTTCAGAAGTTTTAGTTAACAGTGTAGGGTCAGATCAGTAATAGATTGCTCTTTTGTGAATTGCCCTGAGAAACCCTGAGAGAGATCCCTCTCTGTTACAACGTGCTTTATGGGGCTGTTCTCAGGCCTCGCTATGCAGGAAAATTATGGTCTCCTATTACCTTATTTCCTCAAACAGCTTCTTTCACAGAAATACCCTCTCCTCTACCTTTTTTTTTTTAAGGCAGCCATTTGCAGCTTAACAATAAAAAGGGACTTTTAAAAGACATCTTATTTTAACCTCATGGTACCTAATTACTCAAAACTGAACTAACTGAACTGGAGCAGGGAGAGAAGGACAGGCTTATGGCTGGAGGCTTGACCTTCAATAATCAAATTCACCAGAAGCGAGACAGGGGCTCACGTGAGGACATTTACAAGCGGTTTTACTATCTGCCTTTGTCACTCTCCTGCTGAAGACAAAAGGACGTGAAATTCTTGGTTGCCTCCCTACCTAACTCAAAATCCATATGGGCTTAAAAGCCATTCCTTTCTAAAGCAACTTTTCTTTTGTCCTGAGATGTTACTTCACTTAGTGTTTTTAATCCCTGTGGATACATCCCTTACACTTTTTTCTACCTAAGTGGTACACAGAGAAATGCCCGTATGATTTGCATCTTTCTCCATTTAAATATAAGTGAGCTCTCTCAGTCATCGGTTTGGTCTAATCTAGAAGTTCCAAAACCCAGAAGCCATAGTAGCTGTGCAGACACTTGGAAGCATGTATTTTTCTTCTAGCTTTCCTGGGTCAAACTGTCTGCAACCAGAGGTAGAATATTTACTCCCAACCTAATTATTCATGCTTCATCATGGAAAATAATTCTAAAGACAAAATGAGTCTTTTACTTAATTTAGGATTAGAGGAATCTCTTCAGGGAGACAGCTCACACATTGCTGCTTTCTGTGGCCTTTGTGATATGGACGAGATAAAGGACAGTTCAGATAATGAGCATTCATTTTCAGGATAAAAGAACAGTAAAAATCTTATTTATGAAATGTTCACTTTGTAAAGTAATTTGTAAGAAAATAGCATTTAGCTCTGTAATGTATGAAAATATGAAATATGACAGCCTTTATTCTCACTGATTCTTAAGGATTTGGAAGAGTCAAGGAAATTAGTGCTATGAACTATTCTCAGGATTGGGAGAAACTTCAAAACCCATCTAGTCAAAGCCCATCTGACACCAAAATTTCCTCTAATAACCTCACCACAACCCTTCAAAAAGTTCCTTCGTTGAAAAGTTCTCCCTCCTGAATTCATCTCTACACCCACTGCAATCTACCTGTGACTGCTCTCACCAACCAATGACTGGGATGGTAGTATAATTTATTATCCAAATGGAAACAGTGAGGGGGGGCACTAATAATAGTACTGGAACAACATGCATAAGTGGGGATCATTCCAAGCAAACCCAGACGGAGGATCGCTCTCCTAGTGAATGACGTTTCTGTTGCTACGTCTGATAGGCAAATTTTGGTCACCTATTAAGGGTGACCTCTGTCAGCATTTGACATTGATGACTTCATCTTTCTTAAAACCCTCCCAGTCTCCCCCTCTTTTCTCTGACTCCATACACCCTGTTTTCCTCCTAACCTCTGTCCATTCCGGCTCAGCCTTCTGCTTCTGTGCTCAGCACTTCAATATGCTGTTTTCCAGAATCTGCCTCTTGATTTGACCACCTCCACGTGGAGAATTTAAGTCCATAGTGCTGTCCTGATCTTCAGGCTGCACATCCAACTGCTTACTTAGATGTCCCCTGGACACCACAAACTCAGTATGTTCAAAAGCAAACTGATCATAGTTCCTCATCCTGAATTTGCTGCTCCATGTCTGTCTCTGAGTGACTGACATCGTCTTCTGTGTAGTTCCCACGCTAGAAACCTGAGAGCCAACTATTACTGCACCCTCTCCCTCACCGCCCACATCCAGGCAATCTCTGCCGTGATATTCCTCAGACCTTCCCAGCTCTTTCCATCTGTTTTTGCCGTCTTTGTCTAGGCCACGTCACCGTTCGTCTGTTTAGTCCTGCAACATTCTCCCTCTGGTACCCTTGCAGCGAGCCTTCTCCTTTTCCAGTCCATTCTTTATGTTAAGTTGAAATCTACTCATGTCACTCCTTGATTGACATTGATCAATAGCTTCCTTTTCCCAGGATGAAGTATGAAATTTTGAGGCATGGTTTCCAAGACTCTTTATCATCTGGTCCCTGTCTGTCTGTCCACATTCACCATCCAGCCATGCAGCCACACTGAGACACTTGTGGTTTTTTCTCTCCTCTCCAGGTCTTGGCAAAGAATGCTTTTTTTGTCTAGGATGACCACTGATTAACCCCTCTTAACCCTTGAGGAGTCATCCTGGAGATCATTTTATCCAGGAACCTTTCCTGACCTTCAGAGGTCACAGGTAGCCCCCCAGCCCTGAGCAGACCACATTTTACTGCCATTTTCCTCTCTCTCTCCTTGCTCTGAACTCCTTGCACAGAATCTCATTAATTATCTGGATCTTACTCATGTGCATATCCCCAGTACAGTGCCTGGCACACAGAGGGTCAGCTTCATGAGCAGAACAGAGCTGCTTTGCTGTGTCCACCACCTATCCTCAGTGCCTGGAACAGTGCCTGCACTGAGTAGGTGCCATATGTATACACACAGATAGAACTAATGAATACAGGAAGTAGTCAGAATGTTTCAATGGGTAAGTGGTTTCCCCTTCTATTCCAGTACCTCTAGGACTATTTTCCTTAAATGACGGTGTTACAGCTGCCTTTGAATTTCCTCCCTCAGCTACAAAGTATTTTTTTCTAGGAGATGTTAGCCGAGACACATTGTATTTCAGATCGTGGCCTCCTGAAAGCATGCTGGGTGATGTTCACAGTTCCAAGCCATGACACAGGGTGCTCAGAGCACAAGGCAGAGCAAAGGCTCCTCCTTGACAGAATATTTAAAGCAGCTGGGAGCAAGTTACTTACCTTACAGCTCAGGGAACTCAACAATGTCGCTAAGATAAATTACTACGGGTTCAAGGGGAGAGTTGAGGTGGCGTTTTTCATGGCTTACTTCCACACATAGTTATGCCTCCCATCTATAATCTCTGATGTAAATTTGCTTCAATCTCTATCTTTATTCTGTGCTCAGCATACAGTAGAAGCTGCTGGGGAGAATACGCAAGCCAGGGTCACTGAGTTTCATACTTAAGATGAAATAGATATTTTTCATGAAAGGCAAATCCTTCATTTCAGAAGTCTGAATAGACTGCAACTTAAATAACAACTTCAACCGATAATATTTAAGGCACTCAAGATGCTATGCTCTACCAGAATGTTCTCCAGGTGTAGCATTTTCAATTGATTGCAATCTTTTGTTCACATGAAGGACTTGGTTCTCATTCAACTTTTCTGAATTGATCGAACAAGTATAAAGGATACATCAGCCTTGGTATCACTTAAAGAAGTAGGAATGGTGGTATTAATAATAGTTGCTTCAATTTATTATTTATTATAACTGTGTTTATTATGCCCCCAGGCACTTGCATACTCTCTTTTTATGTATTACATTATTTAATCCTTAAATGTATGAGTATATTATTGCCCCCATTTTTCAGATGAAGAAACTGAGGAGCAGAGATGGGAAATGACTTTCCCTAGGTTACATAGTTACTGAGAGGCAGAAACTGGGTTTAAGCTTGAGTAATATTCCTGCAGCCCTATGCTCTTTACTGCTGTGCTGTTCTGCCCTCATATGTAGTGGAGAGATTCTAATATTTACTACTTAAGACACACGAGACCTTTAGCAAGTCACTTTCCCTCTCAGAATCTCACTCTCCTTTCCAGAACTTCCTTCCGGACTTAGCATTCTGTAGGCCTAAATGTGCCTAAGGGGTTAACAGACATTTTTAGGTGGCCTAACACCATACTTTACAAATGTCCAGTTACCGTCTTGTCCTCGTATTTCACCGGTGGGTGACGGGACCTATTTAAAATCTAGCTATCTGTGTCTTTTTGCAGCTATCACTGATAAATGTGCTCTTCCTTTCTGTATTTTCCTGTAACTGAAAGGACAGGTCAAAGGCCCTGCCATTCTACCTGAAGGGCTGATGTTTTGCTGTGCCTAGTAGAGTGCCAAACACGGCCTGGGCACTGACGTGTCCTTGATCGTCCAAAAGGGCACTTTAGGCAGATTCATGTGAGCCCTGGAAACTCTCTCCCCCAATGATGGTTCGATCTTAAACTATTCTTTGTTCAGAGATTCTTCAAAATACACAAAGAATAACTCACTACACTCTCTGGGAAGTCCAAGGTAGAAGCTGACTTCCAGTTCTAATCCATGCCTTTTCTAATGAACTGGAAATTTAGGTGGCGGTATTTTTGTTTGAGGGGGAGGAAAGAAGTGCCTCCATATCATGACATTTGAAATCGTGGCATCCATAGAGTCCAGCTTTCTACTTCATCTCAGATTTCCACTAGAAAAAAATATATTTGTGTATTTCCTCATACAGAATTCAGTCTTAAGAAAGTGTATTTTCACACACACACACTTATAAACACATACCCTAGTCTTTATGAACCAAGGAATCTAAGTGGAAAAATTATTTCAGAAAGTGTAATAATTCAAATGAAATCTATTTTGGTTATTTTATAATCTGTTATTCTCCTTTATTTATTATCTTTAGAAACACACATTAGATACAGTGGTAACAATTAGAACAGTAAGAAGAATGTCTTATCTAGAAATATGTACATGTGTGTATGTATTATTTCAAAACATTTTACATCAGTTATCTTTTTTCATTGTTGCAATGATCTGGCAATAGGTGGAAGAAAGGTAATTCCCTGGGAGATGCTGAGAGTCATGGGAAATCATGTAGGTAAAAGTGCTTTGAAAATGAAATGCTCGTTTACATTTACTGTAATATTCTTGTTGATACCATATTTTTGTTGTCTCCAGGTAAATAAAAAGATATTGAGACCTAGAACAGCTAAGCACCAGGCTTAAATCGGATAATGAGCTAATATTAAAACTGAGGGAAAAAATAAACAAACATTCACTGAGTGCTTGTTATGTGCCTTGGGCTTTGATAGTACATGATCTAATCTCCACACCAACCTCCAAAGCTGGGTTATTACTTATTAGATGAAAGGATAAACCTGAGATTTAGATAGATTAAGTATAACTGGAAGAACGAAGATTCACACGCAAACCTGCCTGACCCAAAGTCCGTGTGTTGTCCATGACCCTACCCTGCCTCTCAGCGTAGGCGCTTTCTCTATACCACACCGGGTACCAGTTCTCTTAGATTCACTCACACAACAGGCACAGACCTACACCCCATCAGTCCTAAGAAAGAAAATATAAGGGATGTAAAATTGACCAAATTAGGGAGGAAACAGTGTATCATTGTCCTGACCAGAAGGATGGAATCTATAAAGACTAAATATTACTTGAAATATAAGAACATCAATAACTGATGAACATTATCTCAAATATGCATTGCTTCTGGGTGTTCCAAGTATTATGAAGAACAATTTCAAGTACACATAAATTTATATTAATACAAATATAAAATGAAAAACTATACCCATATTTGTTTTGTGGATTTCTCTTATAAGAAAAAGATGAAGGATGAATCTCAGTGATAAAACATGTCACATGATGGTCTAATCGACTACCTCAGCCATCAGTGTGAAAGGTATGTTTCCAAATGTTAAATGTGTATTGAATGAGATTTAACCCTTATGACTCTTCACCTTTCTAAAATCTCACTTGGAAATTTTTAACTGAGAAGTATTTTCCCCTAGGAATAATGCTGAAAGGAATTTTTATACTGAGTGAAATAAAAATAGACGGCTGCTGATGTATCAAAACCGAAATCAAAAATCACAGTGAGCAAAAATCTTTTTTTAAGTACAGTTCTATCTGAAGTCTTCCCTGAAAGACAGCATGCCCCCTTACTGCCAGTGGGGCCGGTATGTGCACCGCAGAGTTGGCTGATGATGACATTCTGTGATGCTAACCAGAAAGGCGTCTTATTTTCAAACGACGAATTTGAGGCTGACCATTAGGACGTGTAGGACTTCTCTGCATAAACACAGGCAAAGGAGCAGAAGCCCTGGGAGTAACAGATGGGCCCCCAATCCATCGACTTTCTATCAAACATTAGCCAACTTGCAGACACGAACTGTCTACACCCAGGGCAGGGAGAGCAGTCTGGAGGGATAAAGGGGAGACCTTTAATCACCTGAAAGTGTAGCGTGGCCAGGATTTAGTCCCTGGCTCATAGTCAACTTTCCATCACTCTTAGCTCGGTCCTAGCCCAGGGCTTACCTTTGCCACATAAATACTCATTTTGTAGGCTCCTTTGGCTCCCTTTAAAATAGCAACTAAGCACACAGTCATCTGCCCCATTTGCTCTCGCTCTTAAGAAAGATTAAAAGTAAATGGGAATGAGTTCTGTCAGAGTAGAGACACTGAGAACTACTACCCAAAACAGACACCAGATCAGGATTAGAATAGGCTGGGACTCAGATGAAGTGGACCCGTGTGACAGAGGAGGATGGCGTCCTGTTCTGGAACAATCTATACAACTTTTATCCTTTTAGTTTGCTTTGGAGAAAATAATATGAGGAGGTAAAGGGAAAGGCAGCCTGTAAGGAAGGCATGGGACTTTTCAGCCTCCTTACTGTGTTAAGTGGAAAAGTTTTTAGTTGAAGTAGTGTTTACCTTACACCTTACTGTATTTTAAACAGAGTCTACAGGGGGAAAAATTATTGAGACGTAGGAAATTAAACTGGAATGATTTTCTATGCCATTAAAACATCCCCATAAGAAGTCATTGGCAGTCAGTGCCCCAGTTTTAAAAACAGATTCTTGTGCCTCTTAGGAGTGTCAGTGAGAAAGGAAGGAAACGAAAATCCTTGGAAGAGGGTATTTCTCTAAAAATAGACTCTTTTTGAGAAAGAGAATTTGGAGGAATGTAAGAAAGGCAGGGCTCGCCCAAAGATGGCCGTTCAGCCCACCAGTCCCCTTTTCCTTTTCCACACAGTGCTTTTCCCAGCACATCTGTGTGACCGGGACCCTTCTTCTGGACGTGACCTGGCAGACTGTGGAAGTGGCAGGAATCAGAGTTAAGAGAACTGCGGGGTGGAGGTGAAATGCAGCAGAGGTGGGAGGACAGGGGCTGTTTGCATAACCTTCTCCTCAACTAGAGCTATGATTTCTGAGCTCTTACTGTCTCACAACTTGGAGTGGTTTTTGCTTTGTTTCAGTGTGAGTGATTATTTAATAATCAGGCATAAAGGTGGGGATGTTAAAAAAGGAGGGATTTGTTTTTGGCCATTGCTTCTCAAAGTGTGGTCCATGGACCCGCAGCATCAGCAGCTCCTGGAGCTCGTTAGGAATGCAGATGTCAGGACCCTCCCAGACCTGCTGAATGGGTAGCAGAATCCCCAGTTAATTTTGATGCTCGGTAATGATTGAGAAGTACTGACCTAGAAGGTTGGTAGTGAATCAAAGGGGTTGAGAAAGTAGGTTAGTGACCCCCAAATTCAGAGCTCACTCTGTCTGTGGACAGCAGTGCCACTTTGTCCAAGAGGAAGGCAAAAGCACCTCCAATGTGTTCCTTCCTTTTGGAGCACGGACACTCAAAAAAGATCATCCCGTTAATTGTTCTCACACTTCTTGCACGCTCTATACACCAACCAAAAGCAGTGAAGAAAGGAAGATGGGAGGGAGCAAGAGAAAGTGAGAGAGACGGAGAAAGAAAAGGAGAAAGGAAAGGAAAGAGAAAAGTCTTACATGCTTTGTTCATTTTGTTTTATTTTAACCACACATAAACCTAGACACCTTTTATTTGTAGAGCCTGGGATTGGAGTTCCCAGTTGCCATTCCCAGGCCCACTAGTACTCTCCTACTTCCTCTAAAACTACAAAATAGTGAACACTGAATACCCTATGTACTTGACACACATGCAGATATGGAACTTAACTTTACATAAGCCATTTGAGCAATAATAGAGGCTGAATTGATGTGATATTTTAAGAAGAAGAGGGTGGAGAATGCAGTCTGCACAGTATCTACAAATTGGAGATTTGGCTAAAAGGGTTCAGAAGACAAGAATGGATCATCTCAAACACATATGGGGAAATTCCTGCTGGCTCAGAAGTCAAGAAGAAGAAAAGCTCATAGAAAATTAGCCTCCCACACAGACACTTTCACACAATAACGGGCCTGTAAAGCGGGGAGCATAGGGTTACCTGGTGGGAGACAATATAATAACGGTCTGTGGGAGGCAGCAGAGGTAGTGAAGAACAATGAACCTGTTAACTGAACAAACGAAAGCTTTTTTTGGAGAGGAGAGTGACCAGTTGATTTCCCCATCCATGTAGAATCAAGCCAAAGAAGATAAACTTTCATTAAACTAAGAAAATCTTGGATTGGAAATTAAGCACAGTTTTCTCGAGAGGAATG
The DNA here is from genome assembly GCF_036321535.1 of Camelus dromedarius. NCBI lineage: Eukaryota > Metazoa > Chordata > Mammalia > Artiodactyla > Camelidae > Camelus > Camelus dromedarius. The sequence goes on along the minus strand of NC_087465.1, from coordinate 6,448,012 downwards.
TAGCACTTGGGGCTAACATTAGCAGCTACACTCAGTAGCTACACTGCAGTAATTCATACTGTGGATCTCCTCCTGAAATGAATTTATTCTGGTAAAATCTGGATGAAATGAAGAGTAATCAGAACAATCAAAATTTGGGAGAAAGGTGTAATGAGGGAAAAGATCCCTCTTGGCTTGAGAGAAATTTCTGGGCTGATTGCATGTGGCCAAACCTCATGCTTTCTATACCCAGCCTGCTTCACTGCCTCCTCTGAGTCACCATGTAAAGAGACACCGGAGAAGAGCCAAGTCAGCCTGGATCCACTGACTAAGGGTGGCTCCCCTGGGAAACTGTGCAAAGTCGTGAGTAGACTTTTCAGGGTTACTGAGGGGTCCCTTTCTAAAGCCTGCAGAAGTGAACAGACACTACCAATTCTGAGGAGTTCTCAATTCCTCCTTTTGGGAAATGAAGGGCCTTCCAGCTTTATACTCCATGATTCTAAAAGGATGCACCCCTCTGTGAACATGTCTACAAAAATGTATGGTGCCTCTCTGCGAGAAAATATGTTTTCTGTTCACCTTTATTCACATTTTATAAAAATGAAAAAGTTCTGTTATTGAAAATATGTAAAAAAGCAAAATAGCCCTTAATTAAAAAAAAAAAAAAGAAGCCTGGATAGCAGCACTCTATAAAAATTAATAAGCTCAGCATATCTCAGTCAAAGAAAGGCATCCCTTCTGAGACAGATGCCTGTAAATCTCACTGAAGCAACATTGTTTTGACATTTCCCCAACCTCAGGAAATTTTATTAAGCATAGGAAGAAGTAGCATTGAAGGCACTAGTTCCTGGCCTGAGTTTCTGGTTCAAAGCAGCTAGAACTGGCAATATGTACACTTTTAAAAATTGTCTGGGCTGAGCCATTCTTTGCAGACAGATAAGGGAGTTTTAAGAATCGTCTTGCCTGGGGACTTGAGAGGTCTGGTTTACTGTGGATATTATCAATCTAAGGACAATCTATGGATGACCAAATATTCTCCTTCTCTAAAATCCATTTCACCAAATATTTTCCCTAGTTTTCTTGGTTCAAAAGTGAGTGAATTTTAGAGGCAGATAGAATTAATTCTCAGCAGTAAATAACTTTTAACAAAATACTACTTGTTCCTTATTCAAGAAGAGTATTTGGTGGGAATTTTTTTTCAAAACTTCCAGCAGATCCTTGTTTGTACCTATTCTTTATTTTTGAAAGTGCCTCTGATGATAACCAAGCTGGTTTAGACAAAACTTGCTTCTTTTTTTTTCAAAGAAGCAGAGTAAATGTACAAGGGCAATTTTTAAATTAACTTTTTCCGTACTCTGGTTTGAACTTCGTTGTTAATGTGACCTGACATTATTCCCATATGAAAGAAAATATGATCCATCTCATTTTTAATAAAGATACTGATTTTATGAAAAACAACTTGCTAGAAAAAAAAAACATTTTGCTTTTCAGTAATAATTGATTAAATGAGTACCCACCGAAAGATTTTTATTTATGACAGGTGCAGGCACTTCTTTTCTGAGGTTTGTTAGCTCTAATAAAATAGATGATCCTGGCTACATCAAAGAGGTGCTGTAACTTGGGTTTGGACCTTCAAGATATTTGAAGATGTTCCAACTTCCTTTCAGTTGAAACAGAAAATCTTAGCACTCTAAAACCAGAAACCTGGTAGAACACAGTTATATAAAATGCCTTTTCAATTTTTTTCACTCTATTACCCTTTACTATTATAGGAAAATGGTGTTATCGCCTGATTACTGAGAAAGCACACAACATTCTCGCCTTCCAAATCCGAGTCAGTCCTTGGCTAGGATGAACAAAGCCAGGCCATCTGCTCTGAATATCATTACTACTTTGGCCATTTGGGCAAGGGATCTATCTTCCCTGCTTCAAAGAGGGGTTTAAGATTGGAAAATTGAAATTAGATAAATAGACAGGAAGGGACATTTAGACAGAGAACACTTTCCAATGAGAGCCCCATTTGTTAGATTTTATCATCACCATCATTTTAATTTTTATTCTGGGGTTAATCTTTGGGGGTCTCCACTTCACAAAACATTTCATTAAAGAACTTAATTCCAGAGTTTCTACAATAAACACTTAGGAAGGAAGACCGGTGTGGGGGTGAATATGAGTCATCAGTCACCCCCCCCCCCCCCGGCTTCCTGGTGATTCTCCATTGGAAAACCAGGAACACAGACTGAGTTTATATATCTGTTATACCGGAATAACATTATACCCCAGGCCATGTTAATTTCCTGAACTGAACAGCCCCTAATCTGCTGAAAGGCAGCTGGCTAACTGCTGGTGTCTGGCAAGTGCCCCATCTGTCCCCCGCCCGGGGTCTCTCTCCTGTCTTCACTTTCCCTTTCTCTCAAGCAGGCATCTCTCTTTGTTTCCAGGGGTGTAGTCCACCTGAACTTTCCTTCCTGTGCCTGAAAACTTGGGCTCTTTTCCTCTATCCTGCCGACCTCCGGCTTTGTCTAAGTGACAAGACACAGTTGTGTTGACTGTAGTTACGGCGCTGGTGATGGTGGAGATCATGACGGTGATGGTGGAGATGGGGGTGCTGATGGTGTAAGGAGCGCAGGCTGAACGGGCGCCGGGAGGAGGATGGACCACGGAGACGGTGGAGAGTGGGGTGCGAGAGGGATGGCGTGCAGAGGGATTGCAGGTGGGAGCTGTCCACGCACCGAAGTGCTGAAACGCCGCAGCCATGGATCGCAAGAGCAGGGAAAGGCGGGGAGGCGCTGCAAATACAGAAGGGAGAAAAAAGGCAACAAATACCTTCACACGGCCGCCCAGCCTTGCTTTGGGAATGTGTTTCTGCAGGTGTCCTCGGTGCTGAGCTGAGTGGGTGAGATCCCCTATTCTGGCAGGTTCGGGCTCAGATTTCTCTAGAAAGCTGTGAATGAGAGCCCCGGCTCCTAGGGGCTGTGATTTTGGTAGGAGGCGTGTGCGCCCGAGACTCTGTCCTTCTATACAGAGCCTGGCTTTCCCCTGGGTCCTAAATGCCTCCGAACCGTTGCTCTCTCCCTGTTCCGTCAAGACAATGCGAAGAATTGCTGTAATCTTGTAACATCTGGGACAAAAAAGTCCGGGAACCGTTACCTTCCCCCCACCCCACAGAGAACCTTAAAAAACAAAATCTTTTAAACAGACTAATGCAAGCTCTGAAACAGACCCGTGTCTGTGTGTGTGTGTGTTTGTGTGTGTGTGAATTTAACAAATGAGAAAGTATTCTAAGCCTATGGGGAAAAGGATAGATTATTTTATTAAGAAATGTTGGTAAGAAAGTGAATGATTTGGAAAAGATTCAAATTAAAGCCCTATCGTACCAAAATTAATTCCACATAGATTAAAAAGCTAACTAAAAAAGTAAAAAATAAATAAATAAATAAAAATAAAAACTAGAAGAACATAAGAAATATTTTACCAATTTCAGAATAGGGAAGATTTTCTAAGCTCCAGAGGAATAGAAGCAATCATAAAAAAAAAAAAGGCCAGTAAGTGTTAATGCATAAAAATACTTTTGAATGTAAAAATATCATAAAAACACAAATATAAATGACCACTTAGAAAAACGCCACAGCAAATGTATGTTTCATGCATAAAATATCTCATATGTCAAAAGAAAAACACTGTCAGCCTCCGAGAAAAAAAGGAGGACAAGCACGTGACAAAGAATTCACTAAAGAAAGGTGAATGCATTAGAAACATACATTTAAAAATCAACCTCACATATAAACAGAGTTATGTAATTTAAAATAGTGTAATTTTGGCTAAGGGTTGAAACCCACTTAATGTCTTATATTGTTGAGATAATGGTGAGAAAGTATAACCTTTCTATAAATCTATTTCACAACATACATTGTATCATAATATATATATATATATTTAGACCCAATAATTCTACTTTATGCACCTTATGCTGGGGATATAATTATATGTGCAGATAAAGATTTATGTATATAAATTTAATTCATGATCATAGAAATTGTCAAAATAATAAAAAGCATCACTTTTTTTGTATATAACCTACAGTATTTGCAGCCATCAAAAACACATTTTTGAAAACTACTGTAGACAAAGAAACATGCTCACAAAATGGTAAGTAAAGAAAAGCAAGATACCAAATACAGTACCCCCCCATCATCAAGTTGGTAAGATCGTAGGATAGGATGATGGGATTATAGGCAAATTTGTTTTTACCAAGTTGGAAGACTTGATTTTCTTCCTTATATTTATCTACTGTTTTCATATTTACTAAAAAACTAAATATTTTAATGCAATCTTTTTATCGTACATTTTACAGAGGACTTTAAAGCTATCAGAATTCTTCCAACTCTGACATAGCGTTACATTGTTATTTACTTATCTGTGTATGTCTCTCTCTCTCTCCAATAGAATATAAGCACCACATGGTAGAAAATGTTTTGTTCACGCTTGCTTCCCAAGGACCTAGAAGTATGCCTGAGTGTCACATGAGTTCAATAAGTATTTGTTGAATAGAAAAATGAATGTACAAATGAATGAATGAATGAGTGATTGAATGATATAATCCCCAACATACAGATACACTTTGAAACATTGTATAAAACTGTGAATTTCATATAGAAAGTTATCCAAAAAATTATAGCACATCAAAATGATCTGAAGTTGCTGCTGAGTTTTGATCACATATTAGCTCAATTAAAAGGACATCTTCAAAGATATAGCTAATCATGGATATGACTTGCAAAGTAGCACCAAATGGGAACTTTTTAGAAGAAAAAAGTTTTCCTGTAATTAATCTACAGTCTGATACTGTTCATTTCTTCTTGATCCTGATCCCTTTAAAAACTCTGCTGACTTTCCTTTCTTCTGAGATGTTAATATTAATTTTTCTGCTTCTCTTCCTCCTTTCCTCCTTTTTATAACCACTAATGGAAATATAAACCAAGACCAAGACCCAAGTGTCTCATTAGTCTGTGATATAAAAAACCTTTTTCAAAGTTTCAAATGAATTTGGCTACCTTTGCTCAGCTGGTGTTCCCTTTCAGTTTTTTTTTTTTTTTTCATTATCAGTTATGACTTTTGAATGACATCAGTGATAACCTAGCCAAGTTTTATTTGTATTTTTTAGGCTATGAGGCAGAAAAAAATTATATATGTGAGTAGATGTGTGTGTGTGTGTGTGTGTGTGTTGTGTGTACTCCCCTTCCTAAGAAATTTTTATAGAAGAAATTAACCCCACTTTACATGAGGCTGATCTTGTGATGGGACCCAGCGATGGAGAGAGTAACCACAAAAGCTACTGGCTGCCAGAATATGGTCTTAAACTCTGAAGGTTTTAAAAACAGGTTTAAAATTTAATTACACCAGTTAGAGTGAAAAAAATAGTTTTTAAAAAATAACTCACTTTTACTGATGATTAGAACAGATATATTCACTATGTTACAAGATTGACTTCTTCCCAAAGTGCCAATGAAAGTGTACCATTTCACTTATATTCAAGGGTATTATCCTTGTCTCCTTGTATTGTTTATGAAATATCATTTTGTACCATTTGAAGTTCTAGTCAAACAGGTGTCTAAGGACTGATGAAATGTTTGAAGACTAAGGTCAAATTGCAAAGGTAAAAAATATTTTATTTAACCATAAGGATAATTTATTTTCCTTATGTATGTTTTGTAATGTACATCTGAATACATTATCATAAGAGATTATCACTGATTTTTACTATCTAATATGCAGGCCAATTTTGAAGTTTAAGAGTTCGTATTAGTCGAGATAGGCTAGGTAATGCTGAAAGAGCAAATTAACCCTGCAGTCCCAGGGGCTTCCCACAACAATGTCTTCTTTCTTGTTTACACTGGTTTGGGGGTTTAGAGGGGTGGGAAGAGGGGCTCTGTTTACCTAGTCACCTAGGGGCCAGGTGAAGAATTGGCACAGCAGGGAAGAACAACACATGGAGAACTTAGACCTGCTCTTATGCTTTAGCTTGGAAGTAACACGTGTCTTTTCTGCTCTCAGCCCATTGGCCAGAACAAGTCACTTGGCCCTGCCTTTATAAAAGGAAGCTGGGGAATGTGTGCAACAGGGATATTTGGTGAGCAATCAGTGTTTATGCAACAGTCTATCCTGTGGTTACCAAAAATATCCTAGCTCCCTTCTTAACACACATAGAACATACTCGACCCATCTCCAAAGATTCCTGTGATCATGACATCCAGTTCCAAGTTCCAGATCTCCAGGTTTTATGCAGTTGTCTTATCTCTACTATATATCCAGATGTGATCATCTTGTTCTAAAGATGTATAAACAAAAAAGGGAAATGATTTGCAACCCCTTCTTCCAACATACCCAATATATAAAATAAGGACAGGATAACCACAATAAACACTCCCATTTAGAAGGTGAAGGATAAGAAGATTCCTGGCATTCATTGAGCCCAGTAATTCTGAAATCACACTGCACAGATGTGACCAAGACCTCACACACTTGGAGTTAGAGGTTTTGTTTGTTTGTTTGTTTGTTTGTTTGTTTGTTTTTTAGAGCCTTACTCTGGTCTCTGGGAACAGTTTCTTATTCCTTTGTTCTCTTTGACCTCTGGCACCAAAGTCTGAAAAGTTCGTGTTTTTTCCATTATACACGTTGGCCACATCCAAAATGGGAATTACAGAATATGCCCTTTGCTGAAATTGAGTTTCCAATTTTAGTTTTGATTTCTGTTCTACTTGGATCACAGCAAACATCCAGCTCTTTGAATAACAGTATGCGCGCAAGAAACCACACAACCACGTAGCTAAACATTTATAAATGTCAGCATTTATTTCCTCAAAAGTCTAAACGTGTAAGCAAGCTAAAAAGGTGATAAAGAGGTACACAAACTCTGTCTCTGAATTGGTCAGTCTTTCTCCATCTTGACCACTACCAAATATCTTCTGCTTGTTGCTACTTCAGGGGATCTTGGAGAGATTCAGAAAGCCAGTGTCACAGGTTGCTCCATCACTGCTGTGGCAGGTTAGGTGTTTCTTCCAGCTGGAACCTGGATGGTATCGATACACCTCACGTTCCATTGATTCAAAGTTGCAACATTCAGAGTTACATCATTAAGCTGGAGTATTCCTAGATGGCCACGTATCTAATCTGTCCTAGGCAACGTGACCATATGCTCATCAAAGTAGCTCATTTCCTTTGGAGTGACAAAGAAAAGCTAAAGATCAAATTAAGTTCATGTCTAGCCAATTTTCCGTGTAAGGCAGGTGTAAGCAAGTAGTTACAAACAGGATGAGGCATCCTCTGCAATATTTTGAAATATGCATACCTCAGCATCCTTAGGGGAGGCATAGTTTTTCAGCCCACTACCTTCCATAGGCGATTAGGGGGTGCACAAGTTCAGTTCTCTAAGGCTCATGGGTTTTTTATTCCAAGTTAATGTTTTTTTTTTTGAATAATTCTCTGAATACTTTAGAGGTGCATCGTCTGTCTGACTTAATCAGTTTAATGTTATAATATTCACACTATAGTTTTTTTGAAGATATAAACCTAAGATCTGCTATATTTATTTGCTTTTTTATGTCCTCAGTAAATTTTTTACCTCTCAATATATTTGAGCCTCTCTGGAGTAGTAAGTGGTAAAGCCAGAGCCTTTATCTGAACTCTTGAAAAAGTCTAAACCATTGAAAGATTTTAGGTCACCGTGAAAACCACATCCTTAATCTGATTCTTGTCAACAATATTTGGTTTTAGTGGACTTTTCCTCAAATGCTTTCTTAATTTTCTCTTTTCCTTTGGGAGCAAAAATTGACTATTCCAGCATGGAAAGGTCTTGGATTTCTGGAAGTCTCTATTAACTTTTATCTCTACTTATAAAATCAGTCATCCCTTTCTTTCTCTCTTTACTGTCTTGCAAAAAGCAGCAAATAATAACCAAGACATACTGCTCCTAACACTTTGTTTTTCACCTACTTTCCCCTAGAAATTTGAATTCTTTAAGAATACAGCCTTACTCCTAAGCTATTGCAGGTGACAGTTTTGCCAAATGTTTTACCACGGGGTAACACGGGTTATCTTTCTTACCTTTGAAATCAGCCTCCTAACTGCATATTGCCAACCATTAAATCAGCACTATACCATTTATTTTTTTAATACAGAGATTTACTTCCAGGATTTGATAGGCTATGCTTTAATAATAAATAAACCTGAAGATCTCAGAGTCTTAATACAACAAAATTTTATTTCTCATGCTGGAGGTTCAGTACTAGTTGGCAGGAAGATGGGGTGTAAAGGCAATAGAAGGGCTCTGCTTTACAAAGTCAGACTCAGGACTCAAAGTCCCATCATTTGGAAAGCCATCGTGACAGGAGGAATGAATACATGAGAACGCATATTTACTCTTCCTTCTGCAACCTAGAAGTGACATGTATCCTTTCTACTCATAGTTCATTGACCAAAGTAAGTTATTTGGTTCTGTGTGAGTGCATGAAGCTGGCTTCAGTGGAGAGAGCAGTTGATGTGCAGTAGAACTTAATAGGGAAATGCAAACTTAAGCTCAATTCAATGTCTACTGTGTTTCAAACAAGGAACCCTAACCATTGCTATCAGATTACTTCTATGACTTGAAAACAAAAGAACTCAGTAATCAATATCAGTATGATTGAAGAAAGAATATGAGATTTGGAGACAGAAGGCTATGATTCAAGTCTCTGCTTCTGACCAGCTGTGGGATCGCAGGCAAATTACTGTAGTTAACACATGTTTTCTATCTGGACAATACTCCTTTGGAGGAACTCCTCTTCCTCCGCTATCTAATATTCCTGTCCAGACCATGTCAGGGGAAGGCACCTGACACCTTGGTTGATCATTGCTGCAGAGTGCCACAGTGGGTAAAGAATGTGGGGGGGAGTGAAGCCCATGAGAGTTTGAAAACCTATAGAAAGAAAGTCCTGTGAGTCCCATTTCCTGTTCCAAGGTTTTGGTTCCTACAACTCTTCTCTCAACTGTCTGAGCCACATGGACCAGCCCATCAAGCTAATTTGAACTGAATTCTAATTTCCATCTTTACTATTAAGTGGTTAATTAAAGTATTTAATTCTACTGATAGCAGTTTGAGGAAACCCTACAACTCAGACCATAATCTATGAAACCTGGTCCTATGAAGACAGTCTGCTTCCCTGGAAATTGGCCCCCTTAGTCAATACCTGACCTTGGAAAGAGAAAGTAAGAAATACTAGTGAGTTTAACAGGCATTACCCACACTAAGGCTTGCCTTTGAACTTTCTTACCTTTTAGCCGTATTACTTTGGGGAATCCCAACCTTTTCTACACACACCTCCTCTTTGTTAGGGCAAAAGTAAGCAGTTGAGTATAAGAAACTGTACACCTTAGTTCCCATCAAACCTCTGCAAAATGTTAGTGTCTTTTAGTGAGAGATTATTCATTAAGTCATAATAACTGTGTGTTAATGTCTTTCAAATTGCAAGGGGCAGATCAGGTGGGAGGATGTATAACTATACACAGTTTATAATACTAGTAATAGCTAAAATGCAGTAAGCTTTTGCTGTATATGAACAATGTGGTAAGGAGCTTACAAGCAATATGCCATCGAATCCTGATAACAATCCCATGAAGGGGGGATACTCCATTGCCCCCATTGTACCAGGTAAACTGAGTCATAGAGCGTTTAAGGACATAGCTGAATTATTTGGGCAGCTGGGAGTGTAACCCATGTCTGTTGCCAAGCTCAGTGCTCTTAACTACTATTCTGCTGCACTGTGTGAATCCCACAAGAGCTGGAGAACTCAAAGTGTCCTATCTCAGTGTTGCTCTTGTGGTCTCTTAGGTAGGTCCTATCTTGGCTTCTCTCTCCACTCTCTGCTTCTACCAGCAGCTCCTTTCCCTCATCTTTCTACTTCATGGCTTCTGCTCCGTATGCTTTATGCCTGTTGTCACCGCTCTCTGTCTCCTCCCCCGCTCTACTTACTGAAAGTCTCTCTGTGTGTTGCATTCAAACTTTCATAGAGCCACAATCTGATTGGCTCATTTAGTCGTTATCACGTGAGAAGTGTCCTCTCTGGTAAGAATCCTTTCATAGGCAGCATGGTAGGCTGTTCCCATTGCTAGCTGGCTTTTGCTCAGGACCAGCCCTGCTCTAGTTGACTGTGGCCAGGGTGACAGTGCAGTGACATCACCGTCGTGGAACACCCACAGATTCTTTTCTCAAAGGGGAACAGGAAAGGTGTTCAGAACTTCATGGCTTGTTAGTTAATTGTTGCTACGTGTTCACGAATGTCTTTGCAGCTTTAGTGACTGAAAAATGGGCAAACCAGTCACTTGGCAAGTTTCCTAGGGTTTGAGATGTAGGATCAGTATATTTTTATGGGTGGAATATCATAAATGTCTGGAGTCAGGAGAGCAGGTTGGGATTACAGGGGTTCAATAGATGCTTTGGAGAGACAGGATGCAGCAGCAGAAACTCATTTTCCCACAGTTCTGGAGACTGCAAGACTGAAATCAAGATGTTCTCAAGTTCTGAAATCAAGATGGTTTCTGCTGAGGCCTCTCTCCTTGGCTGCAGACAACTGCCTTCTCACTGTTCCCATGCACACTCCTGGTGTCTCCTTCTCTTCTTATAAGGACACCAATCCTACTGGATTAGGGCCCAACCCTTATGACCTCATTTAACCTTAATTATCTCCATGAAGGCTCTACCTTCAGTACAGTCATTGGAGGTTACAGCTTCGACATATGAATTCAGGGGGACACATTTTGGTTGGTAACACCTCCAAACTCTTTCCCTTACCCTTTGGGTCATGAGCTGCCCTGTGCTCATTCTGTGCATTCTTACACAGCCCAGCGATTAATGTTGCATTTCAGCACACTTCATTTCAGGACTGAAGGAAGAACATTTCTTTAGTGTTTTCTGGAAATTTTTGTAATGATGCTGTTGATTCTGCTCAGGAGAAGGAAACTGTGCAGAATAAATGGACAGATCCAAGTTGCTGGGTTCAGTTTGAGGAGTCGTTCTCATGGCCTCCAAGACTGAAAAGCACACGCATCTCAAGTGAGCTTTAATGCCATTTGAAGGAGACTGGAAAGTGCGTGTGCACATTGGGTGGAAATAACTGCTTATGAGGGCTGAAGTATTTTAAAGCATGTGATAAAAATTACTCCAAAATTTCTAATATTTTTGAGCTGTCATATTTGCAAATAAGGGCCTTTGTTTTCACTAATGAAGGCCCAGGGATATCTACCCCTAGTGTCTTTTAAAAAGGCTTTTTAAAGTATCTTTACTTTAAAAATGTAGTATATGTTAATGCAGACAGTTAATGATCTTACAATGTTCATTTATTTTTCTTTTCTATTTCAATATAAAACAACATTTTAATATAAAACTCATGATAAAATAACTCTTCAATACCAAATGTCAACAGTATGATTTTTTTAAAAATTGGGTTCAGCAGAAATTGAACATCATTTTGAATTCCAAAAGAGAAATTCTGTCCAATACAAGGGATAAACTTCGGCAAGTGTGTATTTAATTAGGTTCGTTATTTATTTAGCATATTTAAACTATCCATTTAATTTAAAAATTAATCCTTTGCCCCCGTGCTTTGAATAATATGATCAATAATGTGTACAGAAAATATTTAAGTATGCTGACTTCTTATCCTATTTAAAATAAGATATTTAAAATTCACTTTTGTCTTCCATTCATATAAATTTTGATGCCTTCATGACAAATACTACCATGCTAGATGAGGTCTCATTTCTCCTAATAAAAATTAACCAATTTCAAAGTTATTCACATTATTTCTGAAATTCACAGTAATTGTGCCAAAAATTTTATTGAAACTCTGAAACTGGGTTAAATACCTTCTGGGTTCTAAACTCGCTGTATTTAACACATATATTATATACACATATTCATAAATAACCCACCAGTGAAGCACCAAACTTACATATTTATCTTATTAGACTGACATTCCACATTTATATCCATGTGATGTAGTTAAAATTTGCATCCTTCCAGGCCCCCAGGGCTTGCAGTGGATGTCTTAATAGGGGATCAGAAGGATCAGAGGAGAGTTATGGTTTGGGAAGTAAGTGCTGCAAATAGGCTCTAAATGGATTCCCGCCACTGTGAGCTCCTCTTTCTGTAGAATTGGAAGTATTTCTGCAGGTCTTTTCAGCAACCACAAGAGTTTGGTTTCTAAATTTGCAACTTGCAAGTCATTTCTTGGGAAGACCACAAGGGAAAAAGAGAAGTGGTCCTTCGGAGCAGGAGAGAAGTAAAGCAAAAGGGAGAGAGGAGCAGAGTTTCTGCATGAAGGCTTGGGATGAATGAGGAAGCCAAGGCACATCTGGGCCAAAAGTGGCCTTTCCTCCCTGCCCCATGGGAAGCCGGAGGTCACGTGCAGAAGAGGAGCTGGCTTTGAAGGAGAACTCTTGTGGGCAGAGCTGTGCTGTAAGAAGGAAGGAGGCTGGGGTTAGGAAACACAATTCAGGTTTACTAAGCCCCAAGTTTTTTTCATCCCAAATGTAACCTGTATGGCCTGCATCACAAATTCTAAATGTAATAGTGGCATCACCAATGTCCTACGTTACTTACACATCCCTCCCAAAGCCTATCAGCAGTTCCCTTCACAGACAGCTGTTTTCTTATGTGGTTTCATTCATTCATTCTTTTTTCTTTCAATAATTATCCCATATACTATGTTAGGTGCCAAGAAGACAAAACTGATTAAGACATAATCCCTTGTCCTTGAGGTGCTTAAAGTCAAATAAGAGAGCTGAGTATGTGAGCAAACAATTATAGGGCAATCTGGTAAGAGCTGGATGAAGGTATGAAAAAGCCCTATGGAGCACAGGGGTGGCTTAGAAACTAAGAGTCTAGTTTAATTAAAATCTGAAAACAAAAGAGAATATTGCCAGAAAGACAACTTTACTGGTGCATAAATGCAAGAGTTTTTCAAGCAATCTTTCTAACTCTTGTAGCCCTCCTGCTGGGACAGCTTCTTCACCCTGTAGAAGAGAAAAAAATGAGTGAATAAAGGGAAGAGAAAGGTATTCCAAATCTGTTGATCACATAGTGACTGAGAAATAGAAAAGGAAGAGATTGGAAAGAGAGTGTGAACACATATGAATGCAAATTGATGGCACTGGTCGGACTCAGAATGGTGGGATGATGTATTTTTAATTACCAGTCTGGACTTTGCCCTTCATTTTGTGGGCACCTGCCCTGATTGTTCATGGCTTCTTCCAAGTATCTTAGAAAACTATGAAAAGCTTTGTGCTCTTAACAAATGGTTAAGTCTTGAGTTCGTTCAGAAAGTGCAAGGAATCCAGAATTCCCCAAACTAAACCTTTCTCTGTTCCCTTTTATGTTTCTGTGATGCAGCTCAGACTCTTGACCACACTGATGGCAACTTAAATTAAGAAACATTGCTGCCCCTTATGCCAACCCCAATGATCCTTTTGAAATGAAGTCGTATGGACATAAGGAAATCTCGCATGAGTAACATGATGGCTAAGAAAAAAATAATTTCTGAACATACGATAAGATTTTATTTATTTGTTTTAATTCAGTGAGTTGTTCTTTTGAGGGATCAGTGGCATTTTAAAGGCAAGCACCTTTATGAATTTATTGGGAAATTTTGACTTCATGATTATAGAAAGAAATGCCATAATTTAGTCACCTTCTACAGGCCATTCCCTTCATTTTGCCAAATCAGCAATAAACGCAGCATGTGGGGTGGGGGGCAGGAGGTGTTGAATATAAGACTCAAAATCTAGCTTTCTCCTTCAGCCTGGTTAAACTACTCAACCTCCTAAGCTAAGCTTCCTTTTCATAATGCCTTCTTCTAAAATACTTCTGTGATTTCATAAAAGTATGAAATGTGACGTTAAGACCTAGACTTTTCATTGGTTCTGACTTTAATCTCTCACACCAGTACAACCACCCATGATGCCCAGAGGACTGCAGATGGAAAGTGAGGACATTTGTGAAGTAGCCTGAGTGCAAAACACGTCGCTCATCAGCTGCCTTGAACAGATCACTCACCTCACAGTGTCTTCACTTCCTTGCTGTGAAAACTGGGTCACAAACTGAAATGCACTGAGGTGCCAGGCAGGTATTACAAAGGCGTGAATGGGCTCAGACATCAGGCTGTGATAATGGGGGCAGCGTGGGGGACAGATCCGACTGCCTTTCCTAAAGGTGTTCAAACCCACAGTTAAAGAAACAAAAGCAATCTGTAGGCCAGATAAAGCCTGGAGGTCTCCTGTTTGCAACCTCTGGGTTAGGCAGTAATTCTCTCCCTCTCCAGTTCTCATAATTCCGTAGTCTTTCTTTGGCTTAAAGTCGACACCTCCCAGCATCTCAGCTATCCCTGGATTGCAAATTGGGCACCTTTGGAAACTTCATTAATTCTTTGCACCACTGGAGAACCCTTCCATGAATTAACTTACTCAGTTGCACTCTTTATGTATTACTCAAGGATTGCGATCTTAGAACTGTCTGACAGCCTCATTTGTTCTTGGAGGAATGAACAGAGTCTGTAATATGAATTATGACCATACAAGCGACTACACGGGTTAATCAGTTTAAGAAAGTAGTACCAAATTTTAAGCCGCTTCATCTGGAGAAAAAAGGATGTGTTTTAAGTTCGTTTTAAGCCACCCAAACTTAAAAATAATCAGTGTTGGTGTCCTCCTTTGCCTTGATGTAGCTGCAAAATGGAGATAAATTCCTGGGCCCTGAAAATCAATAGCCATGTGATGAAAGAGGGAGGTAGCCATTTCCCTGCTTCGATGAAAACACTTCAGATTCGCTACATGTTAAAAGACACCTAGATCCCAATAGTAATGAGCTCACTGATCAGAATTTGGTTAAGATGGAGGAGGAGAAGAAAGCGACAATAGGAAGTTTCAAGGAATTAAGTGTGTCCTTGGTTAAGTGATTCATTGGAGTAGAGAAATGTCATTATCAATAACTGTCCAGAAGATTTAAACTCAAGGAAACAGAGCTAATTTCAGTGAGAACAAAGGAGTGCAGGGAGCAGCAGGGCAGGGAGAGTAAAGCCAAAGAGTGTGTAATCCAATCCAAGCAAATGGCAACAAAATAGAATAGAGTCTTTAAAATAGCATTGGAAGAATGGCTCTTAAACCATTTTTTAATCACCCATTGACTCCCAGTGTAACACCAGGCACAATAAAAATACTCAGTAAATTACTGTTGATTGCCTGACATGTGAAACATTTAAAATAAACTGAAAGTTGTTTTTAAGAATTTTTGTCCAGAATAATTAGCCATTTCTAATTCTAACAAATTCAAAATGACTCTCCTTTCACCAAACAGCTAGCATCAGGACTTTTTTTGTGTGTGTATGTGCTGAGTAACCACCAGGGCCCATGAATGGCAGGCGCTTTCCATGATCAGTCCATCAATAAAGAGTTAATTAATGGCCCTTTTCATGCCCGGTCCTGAGATAGATTCCTAATAGCAGTGAGCAGAATTTTCTTAAATAAATCAACTCAAAATGACAATATAGTTACAATAAAATGAAGCATATTTTATGGGTCTTGAAACATAATTATACTAACTTGGAAAGCTCATATTTGTTATACATGTAAAAAGGCAATAAACCCAAATTAGCTATGTACCTCAGTCATGATTATCATTTAATATATTTGCAATTAAGAAGGATGCTTAGATCAGTCACAAGAAGAGGGAAAACTAAACTAATATGGAAAGTTTGGCTTTTTAATCACAGCTGTTTAGGCAGTATATGAAAAATATAGGAGCTCTCTGTCTTTCAAGGCTGAAGATAATTTTTCCCATAGAATTATAGCCAGCTATATCCTTCATGCTAAAGGCTGAGAGAGTGAGCATGGGTGATCTAAAGCAAAGAGAACTTTAAAAAATAGTAGAAGGTTGTGTGCATGTGTGTGTTGGGGGAAGTATTTAAGACTTAGTATTTTATTTTATTCTGTTTTGCTTCTGTTGGTTTGAATTTTTAAATGCAACCAAGAGTACAGCACAGATTTTAATACAAAATGTATAAGATGCTAAATATCTGCTTGAAAATGGGAACTTTGATTTTTAGTAGTATCCCTGAATTACATGGACACTCAGCCTCCTGCAGATACAAAGACAAGCCCCATGCTGCTCTCATTTTTCTGGGCACCACCCCCCCCCCAGGTGGCACACAGTGAAAGGCTAGAGTAGGGGGCGAGGAAACTAAACTCTTGAGAGGACGAGTGACTACGGATGAAATGAATTGATGAGTAAATGGCAATTCCATGTCTGCCATCAGCTCCCCCACTCTTGGTCTGAATGTCTTGTCTCTCCTAAGGTTCTATCTCTGCACCCAGAAGTCAGTGCTAACTGACACCACCTCACAACTGGAGGCTTCAGCAATGAGCCCCGGATTCACCATGGACAGAGTTGCTATAAGAAGCCACAGTATTTTGACCAGGATCCCAAATAACACTCTATTTTTATTCCATAACAAATATCCATTAGGCACTTATCATTGGCCTGGCACCTTTTAGACACTGGGAACTTTCAAATAAAAGCAACAAATCCAGGTTTATTGAAGAGAAACATTATTCAAAAGGATTATTGCAAGGGAGGAAAGGGATGATTGCAGTTGTGGGAGAAGGAACATTACAAAAGGAAGGACACTGTGACCATAAGATCTGTGAACATCTCAAGGGTTAGGCAGCAAGGGCTTTGCTTTCATAGGAAGGAGTGAAGAGGCTAGAAAGAGTCGGGTGTGGGAGAGTGGGAGGGAGGAGTGGCCTGGTTGGACAGTAGATCACAGAATATCTTAGCCGGTGGTCGGCCTAGTCCTACCTGTCTGCTGGCTCAGCCTGAGGGTGGGCCAAAGTTCAGTGGCCTGGAGGAAAGAGAGAATACTGACCAGTTTGGTTAACAAGTATTTTGTTTCAGTTGATCAGTGGAGACAAGCAACTCGCTAATCAGTTATGAGGCAAAGAATAGAAATTTGGAAGCTCTGTGTCCAGCCTTGTTATGCGTAAACACGGGGCATCCATGAGGCTTATCTAAGTCATTCTGAGGAAGGATGGCTCTTTGTAAGCAAGCCGTTTCTTAAAATACAAAGGATGGGTGAGGGGTGTCTTAGCCGTCACTGTTTCCCAGGCTTTTAGGCATCGGGTAATGTTCAGCATTGTCAGGACATGGCAACAAAATAGAGAAAGTGGGTCCCCACGCTCAAGGACCTGACAGTCCATGGGAAGAGATGAACAGGGACCTCTAGGCCTGTCCATTAATTAGGTCATTTCAGATCCTGTTAAGCCTGTGAAGAGAAGAGGAGGCAATGACGATGGCGGGCAGTGACTGGTGGACCAGGCTTCTGAAGGTGGAGACAAGAGACAGTGTTCTGGAGGAGGTGCCTTTGAGCTGAGAAATAAATGATGCAAAAGAGCCATCGTGGTGGCTAGACCATCCTGACTGAGGCAGAGAACCTCAGTGAGACTGGAAAGGAAAGCAAGACCGGAGCGGGTGGGACTTCCAGGTGAGGAGCCTGGCTCCCAGCTGCTCTGCAGAGGATGGACAGAAGCAGAGGGAAAGTGAAGGCAGGGAGGCAAGTGGAAGGGCCAGGAATTCAGCAGAGCTGGGAGCATGGTCTGGACCATCTGTGGTATTGGAACAGAGCCAAGTGAGCGAATTCAAAGTCGGCTTTGGAAGTAGAGCTAAAACATTTAGAGGAGGCGTGAAGGAAGAGTAAGAACAAAAGCAAACCCTCGCCTACCTGCCGTGTGCTGGCGCTGTTCTCAGTGCTTTGCTGACGCGTTTTATCTTCACCAAAAATATGAAGAGATAGGTACTATTTACTGTTACCATTTTGAGGTGAGGAAACTGAGGCACATAAAGATTAAGTAACTTTATCTCTCCTACTAGCCAGCAAGTCAAAGGGTTGATAATATTGAATCTCAAGACATCATGGATTATAGCTAAGAGCCCATAAAAAGGAGTCCGGCAGGAACTGGGCAGGTTTCCAACGTTTGCAGAGGGAGAGCTGCCCAGTAGGGCTTCATTACTTTGCTAAACATGAATTCTCAAAGCGTGAAACAGCCATTTCCATCTATAAATACAAAACTGCATGTAAAAGTCAACTAAAAATAATCTGTGGGGCTTTGTTTACCACAACTCTGTATTTGCGGTCTCACAAACAACTGAGGGTTGCTATTCAAAGGAGAGCACGTAGGTAAAAAAAAATCACAATGCGTAAAACCCAACCCCTGTCCTTTGTGTGCTGGTGAAATTGGCGGGGAGGCTTAGCGGAAATCTTAAGCCGATTAAAGCGAACATGAGTTGGTTTTCAGTACCTTCACCAGCCAAGCCACCTGTTAACAAGGGACTCTTCTAGGTCATTTTTCACCTGTCAAGCTCCCAGGAAGGTGATCCTCCTCTTTCAAATGCCAGCTGATTCGGTCCCTAAAATGTGTATTTATCTTTCTGCCTTGAGACAGTACAGCACAGCAGGTTTAACTAAATTGCCAATAAGACCATCTTGAATTACTGGAACCCCCCCCCCCAACGTCCACCCTTTTCAGCGCCTTCCACGAGAGCAGATGTGTGACAGGCTTTTGGTGCAACAAGCGCTCTTTGCTACTGTTGCTCTGAACCTTCCGGCAGACGCCAGTGGGGAAAGGGCACGTCAAGGACCAGGAACCGGAAGGGTGAGAGCATCCCGAACACCGGCTGCCCTGTCACCCAGCACTGCCCACAGCCCGGGGAGGCAGGAAGTTGTCAAGGGGAGACTTGTCTGAACGCGGGGTGGGCTCTGGTCAGCAGAGGAAGGGCACCTCATCCCTACCCTTCCAGACGCTGATGCCAAAGACAAGTTCAGCAGAGGTGCTTTCATGGAAGGGGTGTCATTCTCTAGTCTCAGAACAAAAAATCCTTGTGAATTCCCACCAGAGATGCCCATGGAACTGTACATTTGATGGGTGGAGACTATCTTCCCGGACAGGCAAGCAGCGTCCTACAACGTGCTTTGAAAACATGAGGCAGTGAGACCTGCTGCCAGAAGGTGAAAGAAAGAGAAGACGCAGCGTTTCAACACAGGAGGAGAGCGGCCCTGGCTGGGAAAATGTGGACTCTGGGGCCCTCCCTCTTGCCGGGGCTCTCTGTCTCTCTGCATCTGGGCGGTGGATGAGGATGTTGTACAGAGTCCTCTCCTGCACTCCAGTCTGGCCCCAGACTCTATCCTTTCTTCTCTGCTGTTTTATTTATAATTCCTCCGAAACTAACTTTATTGTTCAAGGGATAGTTCACCTGTGTGGGGCTCTCAAACAGTATGGCTTCCCCAACGTTCCACAACCTCTCTCACACTCTCACACACTCTCCCCCTCTCTCACAGCACACTCAGAACAGGTGACAGTATTCGGAAGGCGCCAGCAAGGGAGACAAATGAGGCTGGCCAGGCGTCACCCGTCTAGACTGGGTCCTCGGGCCACCCCTGGGAGGCAGTGTCCGAGCACACACCGCTTGGAAGCGCTGGCTTAGATCAGGGAGCTCAAGCCACAGGCACTTGATTGTGTTAGGACAGGTAAAGGTGTAGGACCCCCTTTTATGCTATTATCAGGGCCCTGGAATGTAGATTCTGGGATCCAACACTTCAGTCTCAGAGCTGCTGAATCCAGATTCAAGGAGATGGGGAGATCTGGGGATTTGAAAGTATACAAGCTCCTCATAGCACCATCACGCGTGTTAAGCTTGCAAACCTCTGTGTTCGGTGTCTCCATTCTCACCATCCCTGCTTCTTCCCCTGCATTGTGATCTTCGCTCTCTTGTTCCATTTCCTGGATGGGGTGCTTCCTCTGGGGTGCTGGCACTTACACGTTAGGATAATAGAAAGCAGAAGACAGACAAAAGACTCAGCAGAATTAAACACAGGACTCGGAGGCTAAGAGGCTGTCAGTATGTTTGGGCTGGACCGGGAAGGACAGCTCCTCGCTTTATACCCGAGACCCGGGAGCCCTGAAGCTCTTCCCCTCTCCTTCCCCCCCACCTCCCCCAGCTCTTATTAACCAACAGCTTCACCAGAGGGTAAAGGAAGAAGTGATGCATCCGTGGCTTCGGGAGGTGGCGAGAGAGAGGGGTAAAAACTCTTCTTCCCACTCAGCTGATACAGGCTGAGAATAGCTGTTTGTTGGCAAATCTAAAGGAAAAGGAAAAAGTGGTTTGACTCCTTCGTTGGGGCAGTGCACTGACTTTATCACCTAATAGTCAGATTTGTTCATCAGACTTCCGACGTCCTGCCCTTCCAGAAGTTATAGACACAGCCGAGGGCGCCACGGTTACTGTAAATGAGTGACCTCAGGCACTTCCCTAACTCTCTGGCCATTAGTATCCTCGTTCATAAAAGGAAGGGACCGGACACCCAAATAAGTAAAATCGAGAACAGAAGTGCAATGAAGGAAACCGAGAAGGGACTGGAATAGAGAATGATAAAAACAGGGATCTGTCACCCTAGTTTACTGGGGCGCAGGGGCAGGGGAAAGCTGCCGTTTAAACTGAGAGCAAGCTGGGGAGAGTATAGCTCAATGGTAGAGCGCATGCTTAGCATGCACGAGGTACTGGGTTCAATCCTCGGTACTTCCATTAAAATTAAAAAAAAAAAAAAGCTGAGAGCAGAAGGAGGTGGAAGATCGATCCTGCACTCTTGGTAGAGCTAATATTTTGTGTGAAGGAAGGGAACAGAGTCATCACTAAGCCTTGTCCACAGGCAAAGGAGGAAATACAAGACGGTGCTGCAGCTGGGAGAGCTGGGGCCAGAGCATCCCTGCATGCAGCGCCCTGCTGACAGCAGCCGCTCCCCCACCCCCACCCCCAGCAGCATCTGCTCTGCACCATCCGGACCCCAGCAGCTGCAGGTGGTGCCACGTGCTCTCAGGAGCTGCGTGCATATCTGTTCCCAAAGCCCAAGCTAGAAGGTGACTTTGAATGCACAGATGATGCTCAGTGAGCCAGGCTACTAAAATCTCTCTCCTTGTGATGGATAGGAGCCACAGGCTGCCTGCATTATTCCATTCCTCTGTTATCACATCCCTGGTTTTGCCCTCAGCACCTTGGCTGCAGTTATGCAAGTCGCCTGTTTAACCCAACCCCACCCAGGCCTGCACGCGACACCTGCCTGGTACCAGTTTTCTCAGGAAGGAAGATACCATGGTAGCAGTTCCTACCTGTGAAGCGTTACCTTGGCATTGAAGGGTTACCTGACCTGCCGTGTTTTTGGAACTTCTGCTGATAAGCCAAGGTCAGGGACCCCTCTGATGTTGTGATTTATGTACTAGCAACTGTCCTTTTGTGCTATTATTGCCGTAAAATGGTCCCTCTGTGAACGATGCTACCACCTCTGTTGTCAGCACTCACCCAAATGGAAAGCCTGCCCAGAAAAGACAGTTGGACTTCCCAGGGATTTAAGCAATAGTTACTGTATTTTCATTTTTAAAATTGAAAATGAAGTTTTCCTTCTCAGTGCACTCCCAAGTTGTTCACTAATGATATGCTGCAGGTTCTAAACAGAGATGATGTATTAAATCAGTTTATAAGTGGCTGGGAATAAACCTGTAATAGTTTGGCTGTAGAATTCTTACCGGCACCTGCCCTAGGAAATCTAATCTTTAATATACAACTTGTCAGGCATTGGAGCTTTTTAAATGTTTTGTAGGTGCGAGACCCCAGAGTTAGGGAATGGGCATCACCTGCCCTGGGTTTATGCTGTAGCTTTGGAATGTGTGAAATGAAACCACGGTTAGGCATTGCTTTTCCTCCAAACATTCTGTTGTGCAGAATAAGCTCTTAAGGGAACAAGAATATTAATTACATAATAATTTCACTAGACAAGAAAATAGAAGTTCTAATCTAAGTGATGTCTCCTTGTGCCCCCTCTTTATGACATAAACTCAGTGGCAATTTTGAAGGCACTTAAAATGGATGCTCTTTGTGGTTTAGTTGAGAGCCATTCAGCCGCTCCTGGCAAGGAGAGCGATAAATAACAGTGGTGCCTGTGCTGGTGACGTGGGTATAATGCCTGGGTCACAAGGGTGGGAACAGATTGTGCTGGCCTTGCACGTTGTGGGATGCTTCTGTCTCCTGGTCCACACCCCTGCCTCCCCTGGGCCACCTTTATTAAGTATATGGCTTAAGCCCAATTCGAAGAGGTTCTCCTGATGTGTATGTATTTGCTCAATCATATGAGACAACATTTTCTTCTCCTTTCTTTGCCAGGGGCAGGGCACTGCTTTGTACTTTCTAGGATGTAGGAGAAAAAGTAATCTTTTAAAATATAAAATAATCAATTCTTTGGAAAACTGAGTTGGGCTGCTTTCTGAATGAATATTATTCCCTTGACAACTTAAATACCAAGAAGTTTTTTTTGGATTTAGTTGATTAAAAATCTGCCAACCTACTTCACTTTTCTTAGCTTTATTGAGGTATAATCGACATATAAAATTGTAATTAAATTGTGCCAGTGCAATAACCTGATACACGTATACATGGAAAAAGGATTCCCCCATTCACCCATCGCCTCATATATTTACTCCCTCTCTTTTTTGGTGAGAACGTCTAAGTTCTACTCTTTTAGCAAATTTCAGTCACACGGTACAGTCTTAACTGTAGGCACCACGTTATGCATCAGATTCTCAGACTTTATTCTTATAACTGAAAGACTGTGTCCTTCACAGACCTCTCCCCATTTTCCCCAACCTCAGCCCCTGACATTCACTTTTCAGCTCCCTGTTTTTGTTTCAGCTCCCTGTTTTGTTTTGTTTTTTTAAGATTCCACATATAAGTGATCCTGCACAATATTTGTCTTTCTCTGTCTGACTTATTTCTTAGCGTAATGCCCTCTGGTTTCTTCCATGTTGTTGCAAATGACAGGATTTCCTTCCTTTCTTAAGGCTGAATGATATTCCATTGGGTGTATATACCACATTTTCTTGATCCATTCATCAGTCGCAGACACTTCGGTTGTTTCCACACCTTGGCTGTTGTAAATAATGCTGCAGTGAACATGGGGGCGCAGCTATCTCTTCTAGATAACGGTTTCAGTTCTTTCAGATACACACCCAGAAGTGGGATTGCTGGATCATATGGTGGTTCTATTTTTAATTTTTTGACAGGCCTCCACACACTGTTTTCCTTAGTGGCTGCACCAGTTTGCGTTCCCACCAAAAGTGCACAAGGGTTCCCTTTCCTCCACGTCCTCGCCACAAATCTATTTCTTGTTCGTTGTTAAATTCACTGTAAATGAAGGCGTTTGCAATTAAAATGAAGCTTGTTTCCATCTAAAGAAAAGAGGCAAGAGCGCTTGCGAAATTGAAGTGTAGCGGTGGGAGCAGAGCGGAGCGGCAGGACCTGCTGGCTCGGCCCTGTTAGTGAGTTTTGCCCCTTGCTTTTCTTCATGCCCTCATTTCTTCCCATCTTGCCTTTTCTGCTGTCTTTGGCTTTCTCAGTAAAAGTCCTCCTCGTTATCATCACTATCACCATTAACAACCATGTATATGTATTTAATAGAACAGCAATGCATAGCAAGTCTTCTCTGGTAGCAAAACAGGGCATGTGAATAAAATATGCATAGTAATTCAGGGAAGCATAGCCAATGAGTGGCACGCAGGCATCTTTATTTTCTAAGTTCCTGATTTAGGTCAACATAGCCACTTACAGGCGTAACACTGAAGACCGGCCTGTCCATTTTCCCTTATGTTCTGCCTTCCTGTCTTCCCATGTTCCTTCTCTAACTTGCTCACCTTCCTCAAAGTCTCCCAGGCCTCTTGCCCTTACCTTGCTGAAAACACTCAGGAAGCAGTCCTGGAACGTGGGTGCAAACCTTACTGGCTTTGGAGCCTGCGCCCTGCACTGTGCATATACAAAATCCACTCCCTTCAACTTTGTGAGCAGACAGAAAGTTAATTTAATTAGAGAACAGAGAATTGATAGCACCCAAAACGATTTACCCAGCCTCTTCAAGTATGCTTGAGTCATATATAATTTAAGCATTTCTAGTCTGGAGTTAAGATGTATTTAAGACTTCTAAAATCTTAAAAGTCAGGATTTTAAATGTGTGGCTTTGCTGAACATAGATCAAATTTATAGGCATTGAAGGCCCGCCTGCCATCAACCTAAAGGATGACAGGACAGCTAAAGATGTTTTATCAGTACCTGCTTGCTGCAAAGGAGAAATCTGTCTACTCAGTTAGCCCAGAGACAGACGACGAAAGTGATGCTGCTAATGCGTTTGCTGGAGGTGTCCCCCAAATCTGGGTTTTGTTTAAGTCAAATGGTAGAGCTGTCACTTATTGTAGCCCATTTTAAAATGTATGTGTTAATGATCACTCAAAACCATTTTTTCATGTTATTTCAGGAAAGAAAATAATTTTGAACATCAGAGAAAATTTTTTTAATTTGCACCAGACACATCATCTCAAACCCATACAATGTAAGACCTAAAGCTCTTATAAACTTATATTTCCACGTAGGAAATCAGAAACAGTAACATGTAAGTAGTTAAGTAGCTCTTTGTTCTGAAACTTGCCTTCTTTAATTCACTTAGAAACCCTATATGTTATGAGAAGCGTCTAGTGATTTATTTTGTCAAAATGGTCTGAAATCGCCTCCTTCACTAGTACCAGCTCCCAGATATAATAAGCAAAATGCATAAAAACCAGTCAATAACAATAGTCAGAACAGAGTTCCTGGTGCTAGTAATTTACCGTTTGATTCCTATATAGAGTAGGTCAGTTTTTAAAATATTTTAAAATCATGTGTGATTCCACCAACATAAGGTACTAGTCAAAATCATAGAGACAGAAAGCAGAATGGTGATAACCCGGGACTAGGGGCAGGGGTAATGGGGAGGTGCTGTTTTATGAGTATAGCGTTTTCAGTTTGGGATGATAAACAGTTTTGGAGATGCATGGTGCTGGTAATTGTGTAACAATGTGAATGTATCTCGCATCATGGAGCTGTACACTTAAAAATGGTTAAAGTCTTACATTTTGCCATGTATCTTTTACCACAATAAAAATAAAACTGCAAAATAATATCTTAGCAGTAATAAGTAACTGGTGTGAAAGGAAGTTAGTTATGTATTCCTTAAGGCAAAGATGGTACTTAGATTTTTAAAGTGTACATCTCCCTTCTGTTCAGTAGGGTCTATTTTTATAGCAAGGTCAACTTTCAGGGTTTTTTTAAAAATTATGAACATTTCAGTGGCAAATCTTTCTATTATTTTTGACAGGTAGTACATAATGTGCTTCCTTAGAGATTTGTTTGACCTCTACTCCTGCTCTGTCGTCTTACTTAAAAAGATGGGCCTGAAACAAACATCATCCTGTTCCATGCCTAAGAGGAGAAAGGGACGGATCTGCTTGTAGAACAGAGGTGACTGTAAGGAGAAGCTTATAAAGAGGACAGAGCAGCACAGATCAATGCCTAAAATTATTTGTTTACTTTGTTTACTTACTTTCTGTCTCCTCACTCCTCCGCCACGCAGGCGAGAATTTGACTTCTGTAAGTCCTGAAGTTTTGTCTGGAGATTCTCCTTCTGTGCCCTCAGCGACTTGCATGGCTTTTGGCACATATTAACTGATTGATAAACACCTGCTGAAAGAATGAATAAATGGAGAAATGTGAAGAGAAGTCTGGTAATTTGAAGGCACCAGAACTCTGTCACAAGGCCAGATTTCTGGTATTGGCTTTGGCGCACTGTTGATTTAGTTGAGCAAACTCAAGCCCTTCCCCCCAACTCTCTGGCCGTCTATATCCTTGTTTATAAAAGGAAATCTGAGTTTCCTCCCCTGAAATATTCTGTTCACTCATCCTGTCTTCCTTAAGGCTCTAGAAAGGGCAGCATTATATCATTGAAGTGAATTCCCAGAAAGGTACAACCCCTTCACCCATAAAAAAAAAAAAAAAAAAAAAAAACCTACAAAAATCAACAACAAAAACTAGTGACAAATATTTATTAGATAATGTAAATTTCAAGACGAATACTAAAAATGGTGAATGATCGTTTTACCGTAGTCAGGCAGAGTGAATGGCCAGTGCCAACGCCCTAAATCAGAAATGAACTTGGCCTGTTAAGGAAACAGGGAAAAGGTCAACCTGAGTTGAGCACAGGGAGCACAGAGGAGAATGGGGTCGGACAGGAGGAAGTCAGGGGTCAGACCCTGAACGTCTAGGAGGTCGAGCTTATTCCAACAGTGGTATCCAGTCACCGGAGGGTCTCTGCAGAAGGGAGCATGCTAGACCCTCTCCATCTCCATCTCACCTCTACTTTTCAGGGTTTGCTGGCCTAATGTTTCCTTGCTGAAGCCATTTGCTTCTTAGGGGCAAGCCCTGTCGTAGATCAGAGGGCCATGGCCTAGGTCCCAGGCTCTGCAACTTGATGGGCAGGTGGCGTAGACATGTCACGTAGCCACTCTAAGCCCGGTGCCTTTATTTTCTAAACAAGGAGATATTCGGGGTATCCATTTTGCAGGATTGATCTGAATGTTAAATGAAAGCTTAGCCTAAGTGATAGAGGAAAATGGGGCGCAGGAGGGTGGTCCCTGGGATTCTCCCCGTCAAGTGAGGGTCCTTGGCCTCCCGCAGGAAATAACTCAAGAATGAGCCACAGTAGAGTGAAGGTAGAATTATTCAGAGATACACACTCCATAGACAGAGTGCGGGCCATCCCAGAAGGCCAGAGAGAGCGACCATGAGGCGCGGGGGTGTTAGTTTTTATGGCTCAGTGACTTCATACGCTAACAAGTGGGAGAATTAGTCCAAATACTTTGGGGAGGGGGTGGGGATTTCCAGGTATTGGGCCACCACCCACTTTTAGACCTCCCATGGTCAGCCTAGGAACTGCCATGGCACCTGTGGGAGTGCCATTTAGCGGCTAATGTATTACAACGAGCGCATAATGAAGCTCAGGTCCACTGGGAGTCGAATCTTCAATTGCTGTGTCATTCTTTTAATGGTCGTGTCTGCCGAGGGCCCCAGAGTTTTGTCAAGGCTGGAGAGAGGAGTCACTTTACCGCCCTAGACCTCAACATCTTCATCTCTTAAATTGCTAACTAAAGAAGTTTGGGAAAAAAAATGGCCTCTGAGTCCATTTTCATGTCCAGCTCTGTGACATCAAGTTTTTCAGAACAGAGGAAAACTCCTTTCTCCATGGACCACCTGGCTCTTCCATCTCCCCTGCTCCAAGCATCTCCAACAACCTCCTGAAAATAGACTTTATTGGGCTGGCCAGGGGATGGCTGCCTAGGCCAGCTCTGCCCGAAACAGGCATCATCCTGTGATTTGACTTTAATTTGCTAGAATTCTTAGGTTTGGAACAGAGCCTGGGCTAATTAAAAATTATTCTCTTTTGCCTTACTGATCATTGTCCCTTGGATATACTTCTCTTACAGACTTCATATAAAGAATTGATTAATGGAAGGCAGGATTTAAGTGTTTCTGGGTCCTCTGGCCATATTAGTGACACTTAGCACTTTGTTCATTAATTAATTATCCTCCAGTCCATCATCCACCAGCGCTGGAGGGAACAGTGTGTCGAGGATGCAGGTGTTGGCTCCTCTGACCTCTCGTCTTCTAAGTGAGGGCTCACGCACTGGAGCTGATTCCCCTGCCCAAGCTGTGTGACCTTAAGGAAGTGACTCGGCCTCTCTTGGCCACCCTTTCCTCATTTGTAAAATGAGGTCAGTGAACTAGATGATCCCTGTGGTCATTTCTATTTAGAAATCTGTAATCCTTCTTGTTTTTGTAAGTGAAGCCCAGTTGGATCTAGGCCCTGGGGAGCTATTAAAGAACAGAGCAGGTGCGAAGCACTGGGACGAGAGATGGGGTTTCACAAAAAGAAAAGGCTGTCCACCGAGGAACAGTGCCAGTGCCGCATTTGTGAAATTTTACCCTCGGCTCCAGAGCTCTGTGCTTGGTCGGCTTTCTGGGCCCCAGAGGGTTGTCTAAGCAAGAGGCAGCCTGTGAGGGAGGTCAGCGCACCCCACATCTTGGAAGGAGGCCTTCCCAGGGCCTGCTGCCACTGGAAACAAACCTACCTGCTCTCCCTCGGGACCCTGAGGTGCCCGGGCTGAACACATCCGCCCCCCACTGCCCGCTGTCACCACGCCGACTGCCTTGCTGAGCCACTGTGTGGGTATCCATCACACGGTCTCTTTCGTCTTTTTCCGGCCTGAAGATCGTCCTGCCCCCTTGGCTGACGTGTTCTTTCCTCCCTGCCCTTAGCTTTGGAGGCGCTTTGCCTCATGTCAGCATCAGGTCAGCACAGCCGAGACGAGCAGAAGGGAGCTCGGCTCAGGCGCTGGGGATTTACGACACGGCCAACTCATTTCTGACAGTTCTGCTTCTTCACCAACTGTGGAAAGCGGTCCAGGAGACTCACTAAACATTCTGACATCAATAGCCCGTCTCAGCAGATTGGACCACGGCCTCTGCTTTCATCGGCCTGAAACCTGATTTCCTGGGGTGCCAGGCCCAGCTGATCACATGCCAGATGACACATCGCTTTGTTGACGGGGCTTCTGGTTCAGAGGCAGGACTGTAAACAAATAAGGAAAGTCCCAGAAGATCCTGACCCCAATGGTCTTTAATTCCAGCAACAAGAAGTGGCTGGTACATTCTGTCCAGCTTCAGGGCATGGAATGTGCCAGGGAACAAGGCATTCATACATTAACCTTCAGTTCAAATCATCTGATGTTTGTGGGTTCTGACATCCTAACAAACAAAGTCTCTCTTTCTCAACAACCCTGGTGGATATCAACCTGGGAAGAGGAACTGTGCATAGATGAACCAAAAATCTCCTTTCCCCCACCCACCCCTCTACTTTCTAGAAAATCTTGCCCTCAAAATCTATAATTATTATTATTTTTTTGCATGGCAAGACATGTTCAGAAGCTTTAATAAAATAAGTGGTGTTTGGGGCTAAATTTGAATAAAACAAAACAAAACCTACAAGGTGTGTCCACTCGAGTTCCATTTTCTTGAGCTTCAATCGTAGGTATTGATAATAACACAGAACCAGGTGAATGCATCTGTGATTTGAAATTCTCGCCCCTGAGACCATCTCAAAAAGGGGTGGGGGGCATTTCAGTGCAGCTCCGAGGGGCTTCTGTTGGAAACCTCTGTCTGTTTGCAGCCACAGCTCGTTTCTCTGTTCCCTTTGGAGGCAGCCCCAGGTCCTCCGGAATTTCTGTGTCCTGCTCACATGGTTGGATTTTGACCTTGGAAACCACCGTCTACATAGTCATTGCTTGTAGGACAGCCGAATGATGGAGACGCTCTTTCCACGAATTCTTGTACTGAGTGCCTCCCTCTACCCAGCTCCCTAGACTTTTCCTGTTTGAGTGGCAACCAGGTCCACCTCTGAGCTGCAGTTACACTGGTCATATGGAAAACAACACTCACCTCGCTCTTTCCGGGGTAACAGCAATCGTTCCAAAGTGGCCTAGAATTGCACATCCCGTGCAGAGAAGACAGCCTCCTCCTTGGAGAGCTAGGGCGGGGGTAAGCCTCAGGCAGCGGATCTGTCGGCTCTGATTTTTCTTTTAAAGACCTAACTACGAAAACTAGCAAAAAATGGCACCATTTATGCCGAGGTCTGCGAGGTCCGAGTGCTCTCATTTGCCTGCCGAGACCCACGTCTGCTAACCAGCTCAAGACTCGGCCAGCATCACAAGGTTTAAGACTGATCCCTGGCTTGTCCTTGTCCACCTAGGTGATTTGGGACAAGTTAGGAATACTTCTAACTTCAGCTTCAGCTTTCTCATCTGAACAGATGGGGAGAAGCCAAGGATTCAATCACTTAGGGTGGTTGTGAGGATTAGATCAGATGGTGCGTGTAGTGACAGGAAGTCTATCCACCCCATCCTGATTGACTCTCCCCAGCTTATGGGGACTGGAGACATGCTTCTAGTTGACCTCACCTTGAGAACAGGCACGTGAGTCTGCATGCTGTGTACCCTGAACTCCTATCACAGAAATCTGGCATAAATCAGGAATTTGAGATTTGCAGATACTAACTACTATATATAAAATAGATAAATAAGTTTCTGCTTTATAGCACAGGGAACTGTATTCAATATCTCATAGTAACCTATAATGAAAAACATGAAAATGAAATACGAAAACATATGCATGTAGATGTATGACTGAAACATTGTGCTGGACACCAGAAATTGACACAACATTATAAATTGAATATACTTCAATAAAAAAATTTTTTAATTTTTAAAAATCCGATGTATAGAAAGCATCTGCAGGTATAAACTATTCCTATTTGTCAGAAGTATGGGAGACTGCTGCTTCCCACCTGATTCTCTCTGATTGCTGTCTGTGAAGGTCACGCCTGTGGCACTGAGGACTCACACACTCACACACCCTTCTGGGGAGGAGGGAGGCACCGTTCTCTGCACCGCAGGAGCAGGGGCAGCCAACGGTGAGCAGTTAGCACAGTTTGTCACTGATGCTGAAGAGTTCTTCCTGAAGTGCCAGGACCCCCGCACCACCCCCTCCCTGCTCTCCAGTTGGGTGGGGCCGCTGGGGAGGCACATGCTCCCTCCTGCTGGAGCAGCTGAATGAAAGCAAAGCTCAAATGTTCTTTGGGCCCCTGCCTGTCTGGACTCAGATAAAAGGCATGTATGCGCTCTATCGATACAGATGGGCCCAGCAGGGATAATTCACCTCTTCCCTTGGAGTCATTATCTGCCGTTACTCATGCACAGACACCAGGCTCTCCCATGCCAAGCTGACTCTCCAGCAGGAAGAGGAGGACAGAGGATGTCAGCGCTAGTCAGATCTGGCTGTGTCCCCCCAGCCAGGATGCCAGCACTGTCCAGCCAATGCCCTGGTTAGGATCCAGCCACCCAGTTCCCCACTTCCTGGTTGGAAGAGATTTCTGCACCAGGGTCAGTGCTGCTGGACTGAAGCCACCCCCGGGGAACTGGTACAGGTAACAGGATGCCGAGTGGTCCTTTTCCTGTTGCCTCAGATGGGTGGCTGGGACAAAAAACTAAAGCAAAGGGGTGTCACCTGCCCCCCCATTCTCAAGGAAATTATATATAACTGTGGGGTAGACACCCCTCCATGGTTTATGAAGAAGTAATCCACTGACTCTGTTATCCATCCAGCTGCCACCCCGGCCTCTCTCCTACACCTTCCAGAGTCAGGTACAGAGAGGGGAAAAGAGTATCACTTACCCCCAGGGCGAGTGGCACACCTCCAGTCATTTCCTTTCTCTCTTTGGGGGATCTTCTCAGAAAGAGAGAAAGTCTCCAAGGAAAGCAAACCGAATACTGGGTGTGCAGAGAGAAGGGGCTGGCGTCTCAACCCACAGGTGGACGTCAGCCTTGCACAGGCCTGGGCAGCAGCCCGCGCCCCCCCCGCCAGGCAAAGGATGGAGTGAGGGCAGGCCCAGGGCGGAGTGAGGATGGGCGTATGTCCCCCAGGTTGAATGGACACTGTGGATGAGAACTGTTCTTTCCTCCACTAAGAGGACAGGCTGACTGGAGGGGAGGGTAGACCCCGGCTCCGAGAGACTGAGGCACTGCTGGAGGCAGGCTGGGAGGAGGTCTGGTTCTGGGAGACGGAAAAGAGCTAAACATTAAGCCAGGAATGAGTTTGAAGTTTTCAACTGGACTATACCAGCCTGGATTTTTCAAATAACTGAAAGTTACAAAAAGTGATGGGTTCTCCCTGAGACTTCATTAAGGAAGGAGAAATGGCTGATGGGGAGTGGCCGACAGCCAGGATGGGGAGGAAAATATGAAAAATAAGTCCATCCCATGTTTGTCCCCCACAGAGTTCATACACATAAATGACAAATGTCTAGCAATCCTGAGTGCCTCACAGTACAAATCGATTCAGAATATGTCGACACTCTGTAAATTCTCATGTAACCTATTGAAATAAAAAATGAAAAGCTTTAGCATAATTTGTCTGGTGGATAAACTAGTATCTCCTATTTTCTAATTTTCTTACTTAGTGGAGAGAGAAGAATGTGCACAATTCCCTCTTAAGCAATTTTTTTATTGGAGTGTAGTTGATTTAGTTACTGTGTTAGCTTCAGGTGTACAGCAAAGTGATTCAGTTACATGTACATATGTATGTGTCTATATTTTTTTATTCTTTCCATTATAAGTTATTACAAGATATTGAATATAGTTTCCTGTGCTATACAGTAAATCCTTGTTTGCCTATTTTATATATAGTAGTGGGTGTCTGTTAATCCCATACACCCGATTTATCCCTCCCCCCAACACTGCTTCCCGTTTGGTAACCGTAAGTTTGTTCTCTATGTCTGTGAGTCCGTTTCTGTTTGGTAAATAAGTTCATTTGTACTATTTTTTTAGGTTCCACATACAAGTGATATCATATAATATTTGTCTGTCTGACTGACTTCATTTACTGTGGTAATCTCTAGGTCCATCTGTGTTGCAGCCAATAGCATTATTTCATTCTTTTTATGGCTGAGTGGTATTCAGAAGTATTGTTTATATCTATCTATCTATACCACATCTTTATCCAATCATCTGTTGATGGACACTTAGGTTGCTTCCATGCCTTGGCTATTGTAAATAGTGCTGCTATGAGCAGTGGGGTGCATGTATCTTTTTCAAATTAAAGCCTCTGTCTTTTCCGGATATATGCTCAGGAGTGGGATTGCTGGGTCATATGGCAAGTCTATTTTTAGTTTTTTAAGGAACCTCCATACTGTTTTCCATAGTAGCTGCACCAATTTGCATTTCCTCCAACAGTGTAGGAAGGCTCCCTTTTCCCACACCCTCTCCGGCACTGGTTTGTAGACGTTTTAACGATGGCCATTCTGACTGGTCGGTATTAGGCGATACCTCATTGCAGCTTTGATTTGCGTTTCTCAAATAATCAGTGATGCTGAGCATCTTTTCTTGTGGCCATTGCCCATCCGTATGGCTTCTCTGGAGAAATCTCTATTTAGGTCTTGCCCATTTTTTGGATTGGGTTGTTTGCTTTTTTGATATTGAGCTGTAGGAACTGTTTGTATATTTTGGAAACTAAGCCCTCATCAGTTGCGTCCTTTGCAAATGTTTTCTCCCAGTCCATAGGCTTTTTTCATTTTGTTTGTGGTTTCTTTTACTGTGCAAAAGCTTATAAGTTTAATTAGGTCCCATTTGTTTATTTTTGCTTTTATGTCTATTGCCTTGGGAGACTGACCTAAGAAAACAAGTGCTACAATTCATGTTCGAGAATGTTCTGCCTATGTGCCTGTGTTCGCTAATAGGAATTTTATAGTGTCATGTCATGTATTTAATTAAGTCTTGAGGCCATTTTGAGTTTATTTTGGGGTATGGTGTGAGGGCTAAGCGATTTCTTTATAAAGGCCCAAACCTTCAGATGTTCAGTTGTGTGCTAAGGAGTCTGTCATTTGATTAATAAGTAATGATTTTTCTGGAAGATAGTAGAACGATTACTATCTTCTTCAGGCAGGCTAGAAAATAACCATAGTACTTTACCCTCTGTTAAAGCTGTACATGTTTATACAGTTTTTACATACTATTTTACTTTCCAAAGAGTCTAGGAAACCAAGACTAAAAATAAAGAAAATTCCAAACATTAAGCAAAGAGCTAAAGAGATGATCACGTGTGTTTATTTTAATGCAGGCTCTCAGTGAATAATATAATTAATGCTGTTACACTTTGCTCAGGCAGCCTCACTTACAGGAGAGAAGATATAAAGAGACTGCCAGATAGTCGTCATAGTAACTGCTATGTTTTTGATGTTGGGTCAAAAAGTCCAGGGCAAAGGATATCCAAAGACTGATATACGAGTTGTGGGGAGGCTCTCTAAGAAAGTTTCTAGATCCATGGATATTCATATTTTTTTCATATGATATTCATACGTTTATATTAAAGAGACTATGAATTATATCATGGTGGCCTCCAAAAACCGAGCCAGCACTGCAGATCTGGGTTGCAGCTCCCACTCAGTAGAATTCCCATGTGGCTGAATCTTTCAAATGAAGGAAACTGGTCTGGAAAAAAGCGGAGGTTCAGTAAGACTGCATTTTGACCCCAGCTTCTTATTCTAAAAGGTTCCAAAACTCTCCAAAAGTCCCAAATGAGGCCGACCCAAATGTTAAACAGACATCTTTCATGCAGCTGACTGGAGCTCCCCAATGCAAACTGTACTTTAAATTCTCCTCAGACTTTTCTCAGGGCTCCTTCTTTGGCTGTTCCTTTGACCACAAGGATCTGGAAGCATCTAATGTGATGGCAGCAAAATATATGCCAGAAGTCATTGTGACCACCTCCACCACATCCACCTTCACACGCACCCATCCCTGCATTGTGAATATCTTGCACAGTTTGAATGAGGTGGCCCTGGCCTCATTTCTAGGTGTGGGCCCCTACTGGTCTAAGCCAGATTCTCACACTTGAGTGTGCACAGCCATCACCTGGAGAGCTTGTTCAGTTTGAATCCCCAGTTTCTGATTCAGTTGTCTGGGGTGGGGCCTGAGAGCTTGCATTTCCAACAAGTTTCCAGGTGGAGATCCTGATGCTGCCAGATTTTCTGTTATCTGCCACCCACAGCACCTTAAATAATCCAGGAAGTGAATTCCAAAAGCATCTGTTACACTCAGGAGATGAAAACCCTCTCTTACCAAGTGGGTGAGGGAGTTACCAGGGTGGGTTTACTTTAGAGCAGTGGGTCTCAATCTTGACAACACATCAGAGTTAGCTGGGGCTCTTAAAAAAAAAACACAACTGAGACTCAGTCCCTACTCTCAAGAGATTCTAATTTCATTGCTCTGGGAAGACCTGAGCATCAGTATGTTTTAACCTCCCCAGAGATTCTAAAGTCCTTTTTAGTGGAATCAAGGGACTCAGTGGACTCTGTCATGGGACCTGGTCCAGCTGGCCCTGTGAATTCAAATAGCTTTTCTGGATCCTGGGTCTCAGTAAATGACATTGTCCAGCTTTACATACTAAACCAAGTGGCTCATCCTGCTCAACCCAAATAGAAAGCCTAAGGAAGATGAACTGGAAGAAGGGAATGCAAACAAAAAGAGCAAATTACAAAGTACACAATTAAGATTAATTTAAATAGTAAAGATAACATTTGCCTTACAATACACTTTGGATGGACTTGAATACTTACAGCTAACACTTAAACAGTACTTATTGTGTTCCAGAGATTATGCTGTGCTTTTTTACTATTACCTGATGGATACCTCCTAATCACCTCTAAGGAGGATGCTGTCTTTCCCATGATCATTTTATAGATGAGATTATTGAAGTTCAGAGAAGTTAGTCACAGGCCCAAGGCCACACAGCCAGAGGGTAGGAGAGCTGGGCTCCAGACCTGGACCGTCTGTGCTGGATGCTGCCCTTCTGCGAATATTAACACTTGTGGTATTTAACTTATCCACCCAAAATAAAGCAAAGCAGACACAAGCCTGTGCTAGTCTCTGTCCGGGGTTAGCAAACAGTCTGTAAGGACCCATCTGTCACTGACCCCTACCCACCACCTCCTTAGTTTATTCTCTGGAGCTTTGCACATCTTAGAGAGGAAGGTCATTTCCAGAGGGCTCCGCGTTCCCCTCCTTGATGATGTAAACATAAATAAGAGGACCCAAGTACCTGAAGGCTGTTAGCAATGAGTCAGGCACTGTGCAAATGCGCCACCACTCAGCTGTTTATTGAATCCAGGGTCTTGCTTCAAGGATCAGAACTCTCCCACCCGCGGGTTTAGCCTGGCATCCCCAAGTTTTCATTTCAGACTCCAGTGGCTTAAATCCCATCGTTCTGCCTTGGGCCATTTCCTTGGTCTCTGAGCCTCTGTTTCTCTATCTAAAAAGTGAACTAATTAGATTCAGTAATTAGAGTTATCCTGGGGAATAAATGAGAACACAGGCGGGCGCGGCGTGAGGTGAGGGCTCCGTGAGGGCCAGTCTCAGCGTTGTGAGTGTAAACCTGTCCATGGGGGGAATGCTGCTCCTTCTCCGGTGCACAGTTGACCCTTGAACAACACGTGTTTCAGCTGGGCGGGTCTTCTTATACACGGATATGTTCCACGCCATCCTAGGCTGGGTGAATCCGCGATGCAGAACCGCGAATACTGGGACGGACTCTGGGACTGGAGCGTCCGGGGATTTTGATATCCAGGGCAGGTCCTGGATCCAATCCCCTGAGGGTACCAAAGAATGACTGTATTTCTGTTGACAGTGTCTGACATAGGAAAAAAAAAATATTCAATAAATATTTTGAATAAATTAATGACTGAGTGGATGAGACAAACCACTTAGCTGTCGGCTTTAACTCACTCATGGAAATTCAGGGAACCTGGGAACAGATGTTTCTCAGAAAAGTCACTTCTATTTGGAACTAAACACAGAATCCCACAGACCTCCTCAACCTCTCAGGGTGCTAGTTTTTTATCTTTACACCACTTCTGGTATCACATTTCCATATATTTTCTTTCCAAACACTAACAGCTCCTCTTCCAATCGGATTTCTCTGTCTCGATCCTTGCTGATTCGCTGTCCTACTCACTGTCTTAGTGCAGGTCGGCCCAGCATTTCCGTTTCAGCACTGACAGTCCTGTGTTCAGGAAAACCTTTCTCACATTACTTTGCTTGTTACCTTGACATCTCTGAACTGTAAAAATTTAACATTTGGGTACCAGTCATGCAATATAAAATGTCTCAAAATAACTCATTCCTTTGCACCTGACTTTTGCCAAAGAGCAGCATAAACACCTGCCTTGGTGTCTTGTTTTGGATGTGATCATAATGGCAGAAACGTAAACATGAGAATGACTGTGTCAAATTTATGGAAAATAACTACTAATTTTTTGGCCAAAGCCAAACAGGAATTTGTATAAAAAGTATGACTCATGTCCCTTCAAGATATTTTTCTTTAAGTTGGATTCTTTAAACAGAAGGAAATGTGACAAAATGCTTATAATTAAGCAAATAGCAGTGAGTTCTCATGAAAATGTAATGGTGTGGTTTCAGCCCAGGGTACATCAAAGGTTTGCTAGAAATGTGATTACGCCATTTCCCAGAATCAGGTTTTACAGCTGTGTGCCTGATCAGAAAGATTGTAAAATCTCTCCCACAACAAAGGAATAGCATCTCTCACCTAATCCTTGAAAGGCTAGTTCCTCACATCCAAGTGGACTTTATTCTTAATGAGAATTCGCTCAATATGGCACTCGTTGTCTGAGACAGACTCTCGTTTTATAAGGCAGTCAGCCTCGCTGTTCATTTATTAGGGTACATCTATCCAGCTAAGGACACACAGGGACATCGTGGTGGTAACACTGCCTTTTGTAGTGAGCCTTTCAACTGCTATCAGAACTTATCTGTTAGAGCCAGGCACTGATATAATATTGACCTGCTTCTGAGAAGCTACACTGAACACTGAAGCTGAGCAAGGAAAAACAGGTTTTCATAATGTGACAGGTGTTCTTCTGAGACAGTATCCCCCCTTATCCGTGGGCGATACATTCCAAGACCCCCAGTGGATGCCTGAAAGCTTGGATGATCCCAAATCCTAAATATACTATGTTTTCTCCTATAGACAATACCTATGGTGACGTTTAGTTTATGAGGCACCGTGAGGGAATATCCAAGCTGCCAGCATCCCTACTCTTGCACTTGGGGGCCGTTATTAAGTAAAATCAGGGTTACTTGAACATAAGCCCTGCCAGACGGTGTCAGTCGATCTGA
The DNA here is from genome assembly GCF_036321535.1 of Camelus dromedarius. NCBI lineage: Eukaryota > Metazoa > Chordata > Mammalia > Artiodactyla > Camelidae > Camelus > Camelus dromedarius. The sequence continues at coordinate 6,410,257 of NC_087465.1, read as the reverse complement.
TAACCCAGCGGCTACTGAATGACTAAGTGGGATACGCTTGACAAAGCGGTGATTCCCATCCAGGGTGGAAAGGAGCAAGACCCCTCATGCTACTCAGAACCGCGCACAACGTACAACCTGTGAGTTGTTTATTTCTGGAATTTTCCGTTTAATATTTTTAGACCGTGGGTGACCCAAGGTAACTGAAACCATGGAAGGAGAAACCACAGATAAAGGGGGACTACTGTAATTCTAAAACTCCAGATCGTCAGAAAGGAACTCTCATGTATTCTGTTTCCCAAAGGGAAACACACTACCTCAGCTGCGCCATCTTTAGACCTCAGGGCCCTCAGATGTCCTCACTGGACGGACGTGAATTATCATTTGCTGACACCACACCAGTGATTGCAAATAGAACCAGTTACATTCCCCCCACACCCATCCACCCTCCTCTGAGCTTCTTTTTCAGGGTCCGGTATTTAAATGAAGGGTTCACACCACAGGATGCCTGCATGATTGCCAGTGAAGAGGAGCTGATTTTGATAAAAAGTCAGCATGAAGAAGATTACTGTCTCAAATTTGGTTGATTTTTAAGGGCCAACTCAGTTCTGTATCAAATACTGTTGCGAGAAGAAAGACATCAACGTAGGAAAGTCAAGAGTTTGATATTTCTTCCCGCACTCACTCTGATCAGGTTAAAAACAACGTCAGCTATGTGCAAAACTAAGGTGCTGCTTGTGAGAAATACTTTCCAGCTTTAAGGGCCAAGGCTCACGTTGAAAGCTTCATGGGTCTTAAAATCTGAAATTTTTGTTTTAATTAAAAATATATGTTTTGAGTATCTTATATGTTCCAAGGCAAGGATGCAGTCACTCTTCAAAAACAGGACTGCTAATAATGCCTTTGAACAATAAATTGTGGGCTGCTTTTCCTTTTAAAAGTAACGTCTATTCTTCACTGACGGATTTAGCTATCTTGGAAAGAGCTAGTAGGCTTTTTAAAAATTATTGTTTGACCAGCTTCTTCTTTTTTATTTCTGGAACATATTAGTTTTCCTTCAGTAAACATCTCTGCTCCCTCCACTTGCAACACTTCTAAAGCCAAAACAAACCCAGAGATTATGTTCACTGTAGTCAAAGTTAGTTGTTATCACCCATGTCTCTCAAATTGGAAATGTAGAATTTTTTCCCTCTGTCTTAAAAAGCTTTCATGAAATGTCTTGGGAACTAAGCAAAGATGACTTTTTTGGGATAACATTAGAAACCTAATGGTTACACCGTCTTTCGTGGTGTAATTGGAAATGGTGGACGTGACTTCTTCCTGTGCACTACATGTAGCAGCTGGTACCCAGAAGGAAGCACCACCAGGATAGGCAGATGCATTCTGGGGATTCATGTTAGCCCAGGGGTTGCCAAGGGACTGAGTTGATGACAAAATTCCATTAATTCTAACTAATCATTTTGCCCTAGGATGTGCTGTCCAGCTAAGTGGCTCCGACCGTTCTAGCTGCAAATAGCCTGAGGTGCACAGATACGTACACTGACGTACAGAATGCATTCCCCTCCCACCAAAGTAGGATTTATTTTATTTCAGTTTTTAGCTTCGAGTCCAAGCATCATGCTAGTGGTTCATTCCCTGTAAAGCCATAAAGGGAACTGTGATATGAATTTACAAAAATCCCTTCAGAGTTGGAACTCCATCACCGGGATTTGAGAATCCAGTGGAAAATCTCGGTTTCAAATCCTAACATGTTCAGAGCATTGGAACAAGACTGCAAAAGATTTCACTTAACAATAACAATGCCTGATTTTTTAAAACCCATTTCCGAGGGTTTGATGTGTATAATAAACACTTGTCAACCGTAGTTAACAACCACTAGGCATGCAGGTCTTATGTTCATTTTTTTTTAAACTTCTGTTTTCAAAACTGTAAGATGACTTTGGTAAAACGCAAGTATGTCTTGCATTTCTGTTTCCCCCAAAGCTAGAGATGAGCACTCATGGTGCGTTTATGGAGGACTAGAAAGGAAAAGCCCTGCAGCCTTGAGCTAAGGACCGCCCCCACCCCCGGCTCAGTGACCCCACTGAGCGTGAATTAACCATTCCTGGTGAGAGGCTCTGCTTACTAGTTCGTCCCTCTCACCTGCAAAGGCTGTGAGCGCCTGAGCTCAGCCAGCGTCTCTTAGTCGTTTTTATATCATCCGAGGTCTGGTGCATAATAGATGCTTAATTAAAGCACCGATCCATGAGGCTAATATAGTCAACAGTATTCCAACAAAGTAGCTGAATGGTGATTTGAGGCATGTCTTTGGTCCAAAATGCAGTATTCATAGCATTGACATTTTAGAGGAGGTAAATGTATTTGAGCATTTCTTGCAGGCTGCTTCCCCAACCCCATTTGGTGTTCCTTTTCTCCCCTCAACATCAACTAGTCTATTAGGAAATTAAAAATTGGCAAATGGCATTGTCATCCCCTTCATTTGGCCCCTCCCATGCATTCCTTTGGTTTGTGGACACATGTATCTCAGAAAACTAGAAATATCTGAAACCCCAACTCTCCAATCTGTAAATAAGAGAGACTTTCTGTACTTCAAGATCAAATCCACCTACACTGATGAGATGTTATTTATCACAACACTTGGAAATGTCTCAGAAAAGCTAATGAAAAATTCTAGAGGAGCTGAGATTTCAAGAAATGTAGATTAATTAGGATGGTATTTTAGAAAAGAGGTGGAAGAGTCTGTATCTGGACAAGTGATGAGCAGAATTTTTTGCATGATGGATAATTAAAGAAGGTTAAAGATGCTTGAAGCTGTGCTTTTGTTTTGAATAAAAATATATTTAGAGTGGCCTGGAGGTGGAATGTACTTTTTTTTTTGAAAGATTATGTCCTGACTTAATAGAAGAATACTAAATAAGAAACTTGCCCAACTATCATAGTCGACACCCATCCACACTAGACTGCCAGCATCCAGACCAGGGCCTGCTTCAGGGGCAGAGGCTGCCTCCTTTGTTCAGGTCCCAGTGGAGACAGAAAGCCGTGGGTTCAAATCCTTGTTATGTCTACTTGTCGAACTTCCTTGGATAAAATATTATTTCTAAACTACCATCTTGCAATCTTGTTTTAAGGTGATAAAACCAATCTGGTTTCCCCATCTTCATCCCCACACATCAGCCTCTTCTCTCGATTTAAGGACATTAATGTTGAGCACTTGTCATGCAGAGCCCAGCTGTCTGGGGCAGGATCTCTGTCTTTGTGGCGAAGCCGTGAGAAGGGTGCTAGTAAGTTCTGCTCAGCTTCTCCCTTCAGACACACCGGACGGTGAAGGGGCCCAGCAGATATGTTTAGAAAGCAGATTGTGGCTTCCAGGGCATATTTTTGGCCAGCAAGGCAAAGGCTTCTGGGGGAGATCTTCCATGCTACTCTTAAAGATTCTAGCCTCTCAGTCATATTCCCTTGTTGTCCAGGTTTTGTCATGTGTCAGTGAGACCTAATGAATTTAAAGAGTAAGGTGCCTGTGCTAACATTTAACCTATTGCCCTGTGAGAGAAGCCATTATAGACTCCAGTTAGAGATGCTTTTCTATGTCCTTCACGTCCTCCCCTGTTGGTCTGATCTACCCTTTATAAGATGACTGACTCACCAACTAAGGTTAGGTTCCACTGCCCAGTCACGGTGTCCATATACCTGAGAAGGACCCAAGAAGTGGAGTGAACAAGGGATGGGCTGACTCAGGGGCAGTAGGAGATAGGGGTCTGTTGACCCAAGGTCAGCTTCCTGGAAAGAAGCATCACTTACATTCCTCCGCCCATTGGCACAGCCATGGGAGTCAGTTCCTTTCCCTTGACAAAGTCATAAGTATCATTCAAAAGGCATGTAAAATCCTTTAAAGTTGGGGGACAACAGGGCTTTCCTATTGTTAATTGAATTCCACCTCTCTCAGCAGTGACTGGGAAACTTAAGTACGTGAGTAGGAGGACACTCGGAAACACACACACACAAACACACACACATTCAATTTCAGTGCTATGGGTTCAACATCATTGAACAAAAAGGGGGGAAATATAATGTCTCAAAGCTTCTTCTAGCTAGTAAGAGCCTGTTTGCAAGTAAATGAAAACTCAAGTGATTTCTCTCCATAATCACATTTTTTTAAAAGACCTTGACTAAACTTTAGCCTTGACATTGGAAAACAAGCTAGCTCATGAGGTTGGCCCAATATAACGCGAGCTTTAATTCATAGGCTGTCAAGTTCAGGTACACAGTGTGACTTTGGTACAATTACTCACCTCTTCTGTTGTTTTTAAAGTCTGTTCCCACTGATCTGTGGACCACATAGCCTTGCCAAAGCAGAAGTTTTGATGCTACTGTTTTTATATGGTCGGTTTAAAATGACTGCTAGGATATTTAATGCAGTCTAAAAACAAACTACTAAACTTTAAGGTTTTTTTAAGTAGGTCCTTTGAATACCTGACATCTTCATCCTGTGCCCAAACTGTATCCCATTTCTTCATCTCATCTTGGACCACAAAGCCTCCGGAGGTAAGGGATGGGGCTATCTGTGGTGCACATTTCTTAGAAAACAAAGCCTGAAAAACTGAACATTTACTTTGTTGCAGAGCAGGAGGCATGGTCAAAACATTTCCAGTGTGAAAATGGCTCTGCAGACTCAGAAACTCAGTCTTAACAGCATTCACAAGGGAAAGAGGGATTCGAAGACCAAACCATCATAAACTTGCTTTAAAACTGATGCATTAACCAGAGAGCCAGTCAGTTAATTCATGTGGCAAATAGAGCTAGCAGTGTGGGCCACTGTTCTCATGAGGTCTGGTTAGTGAATTCTTTCCCCAGAATACTAGCCGCGTGGGAGGTCAAATTTTAACCAGCAAGTTCCTTCGGGAGTAGGCAGTCAGGGTGCAGTGAGTTGGGTGGCTATGTTAGTTTTCTAGCTCCTCCATAACAAAACACCACAGACTAGTTGGTTTAAATATCCTACACTTATTTTCTCACAGTTCTGGAGGCTAGAGGTCCCAGATCAGGGTGTCGGCAGATCTGGTTGGCTTCTTCCGAGGCCTCTCTCCTTGGGTTGTGGACGGCGTCTTCTCCCTGTGTCCTCTCCCCACCTTCCTCCACATGTCTGTGTCCACCTCCTCTTTGTATAAGGACACCAGTCAGACTGAATTAGGACCCACCCATATGACTTCATTGTACCTTCATTACCTCTTTAAAGACTCTGTCTCCAAACACAGTCACGTTATGAGTTCCTGGGAGTTAGGACTTCGCCCCATGAATTCTGGAGGGACACACTTCAGCCCATAACAATGCATGACCTTCAAGGCTAGTTCACCAACGTTGTCACAGCTCTGTGCACCCATCCTCATTGCAGGGTGAGCCCACCAAGCAGATGTGCGACGGTGAGGTCTCGTCAAGGCTCTCCCCCACGGCGCTGGAAACACTAGTTCTTGGTCTGTGGGATCCCCGTTCAGTTCAGTGATGACAGCCCCACCAGTGTCGCCACTTTCCTTCAGGGTATGGCTCAAGAAATTAGATCTAAGCTTCCTGGGCTGCACTTTTATTTCAGTCTTGTCTCTCTCAGCTGGCACCTTCCTGGGATTTGGAGTGTTCCCTGACTCTTGAGTCACATTTCCTCCCTCCCGTATGCTCTTCCATAAGTGGCCAAGCCCATCTATTCAGTGGGTTTCATTAAACACACAGGGGGCAGCCATATTTCAAAATTCCTCATTATACATTTTGGTTGCCATGAAACCATCAGATAAAGAAACAAGAATTAGAATATAGCCATAAAGACTTCTCGTAAAGTAATGTTGTTGATTGAATGCTATAAGCTTCCCTCTTTGTTTTAAACACATCAGTGATCACACACACACACACACACACACACACACACTTAATTTGAATAACTTAAGTACAATGAAAAACAAAAGGAGTAACACATAGACCAGAAATGGGCACAGCTATAAATGAAACTGACACTGCAGACTGGTTCTGGGTCAGAGTGCCCGCTGGCGTGAGAACGGGATGCTGTAAACCTAGCACTGCCATGGGGGTCCAGCCAACAGTGAAAGCTGTTTCTGGACAAGGAATTTAAGGAGACCAGATGGAGGCAACTTGAGGGCCATCAGATAGAGAGGGAAAAACAGAGGGAAGCTCTGAAAATAACCTATTTTGATACAACTGCAAGCTATCATTTCAAATCAGATGAGAAAAATGAACACTAGGAAGGAATAACCGACAGACCACAATCAGGAATGACTTTCCTCCCACTGGGGAGGAAAAGTCGCGCAGACCTGTCATTCTCAAGTTTGACACACATCACAATCACCAAGGGATAGTGATAAAAATATAGATCACAGGTCCCCAAAGGCGCCGGCACAGGCAGAGAGTTGCTAGATACAATTCAGGACAATGAAAATCGTTTAGCACAGGTATGTCTCAAATTGTGTGAGATGCACTTATACTAAAAACAGTTGTTCATTCTTTATCTAAAATTCAAATTTAACTGGAAAATGACCAGCCAACTAAAAAACTAAAAGTTTGACCAGCCAGAAGAAAACTATTTTTTTTCTTTTTGGTTTTTGCTAAGTCTGGTAAGTAACCCTTACAAGAGTGAGCTCCCAACAAAATGGAATAAGTAATAAACCTATGTGAAATGACTTTAATGTAAGTATGTTTTAGGACCTCAGAGATAAAGGAAGAAATAATGCTCAGTTAATTAAACTACAAAAGTATGGGGGGGGGAAAAAGACTAGGTAGACTAGCCAATTGCCCTCTGGAAATAATAATATATATTGACATGGAAATTAACTTTTAGAAACTTAACAAACTGGATAAACCCATGACAGGATAAAGGTAAAGGAAGAAGGGATGTGGTATGAAGTAATTTACTTGGAGGGCTGTACAGAGAGAGATGAAGATAAAAGGCATAAATGAGAGTTTAAGAGACACACAGGAGAGAGCAGAAGCTTCCTCGTGCTTCTGATAGGAGCTCTGTTCAGAAAGCTGGAGGGAAGGGGTGAGGGCTGAGAGCTGTCCACAACGGAGTACGGACAAGGGGCCTCAGAGGGGGGATAAAACAGAATCCATCAGAAGACGTCATATAGTAAAATGCAGAACACCGAGAATAAAGACAAAAATTTGTAAAGCCACGAGAGAGAAAAAAGTCCGAGTGCCACGAAAGGACCATTAGTGACGGTGGATGTCTCACAGGAGCAAGACGTGCCGGGAGAGCAGGGTGAGGTGTTTAAACAGGACCGGTCACCACCCCCGACACCCCGCTCTGAAAGAGCTGCAGGGGTGCTGAAATCAGCTGAGACTTCGATGTCACCTCATCACTAAAGCGATATCCCACCACCTTGGTCATAGAAGCAAGTCACAGGTCCCCCGTACACACACTCCGAAGAGGAGGGTCATGCAAGGTCATGAGCCACTGGGAGTCCTCCTAGAGTTCTGTCTGCCACTCTGATCTTCAGATTATCCGTCCAGTTGCCTCCTAGGTATCCGTGTCTGAGTCATCACAGGTATCGACAAACAAATTACGTCCAAAAGTAAGTCAATAATCTTTTCCTGGAAACTTGCCTCAAAACTCGCCCTTCCTCCTCTTTTGCAAAGCTCAGTTAATGTTGACCCAGTCACTCAAGTCCAAAAATAATGGCAGTCATCTTTCGCTCCTCATTGCCTCCCTCTGCTCCCATTCAAACAACATGCAGTTGAATCAGTCCCCTTCTTCTGTCTCTACTGTGTCTGCCTTAGTCAGGCAGTGGTCTTCCTGTACCTGGAAACTACACTTTAAGCCGGGCTTTAAGCCTTGAAGCTGGTTCCCCCACTGAGAGTCGTGCCCACCCAAATCCACACGATAGCCAGTGTTCTATCATGGTTCTGCCATGACTCTCTCTTCCTTTGCAGCTTTTTGGAAGCACTATGGAAATGTGTCAGTGAGCCTTTTCCATGAGGATGGGATAAAAATTCCTAAGCTTGATGCAGCCAGGCTGGGCAGTCAAGACGGCAACCTGCACACCGAGAGAAGACGCTTAGCCTCACCGTTGGGTGCTGGGCTCCGAGGCCAGCCCTGGATGCTGACTGGTCCCTCAAGCCTGGTCCACACATCTGTCATTCATTCCTCTCATCGTGTCTCTCCCTTAGAGTCGCCAGGTTGAAAATGCAGTCAGTGCCTGGAGAACATGGATGGTGTTATTTTAGTGATGGAGAATTTTATTCAGATAACTCTCAGACTTAGGAGAATTGACATAAATTCTTGCACTGCTCTCCTCCAGCTGGACAATCTCACAAGAATCATTCTGTCTCTTGCATTCTATTTTTAGAAGGACCATACACCTGCCCACAGCTGTGTTTTAGAAATCCAAGGGGGTTTGTGAGAAAATTTCTCCAATCCTTTTAGAAAAACAGTGTGCGTGCAAATCGCTACTTTATTTTTCCTATCTGGTGGATATGTTCTGATAACTTTTATATTTTGTTAATTTTCATGTTCAAACACTGCAAAATACCCTCGTAATTCAAATGTAAAATTCACCCCAGCTTGGCAATTTCTGTAGGCTAATTTCTCAAGCTATTGCAGCTCTTGCCAAGAAAGACTAAGGATGTAATATTGTTCTGATTTATCTCATATTTCATCAGAACCCTTTCTTCAGAATTAATGATCTGGATACCTTGCTCCAAAGTATATGAAAGATATATTCTTTACAGAATTCTGCCATACAGTTGAAACTAAATCAGCATGTGTGTCTAGAAAAAAAAATCTATCATTTTGTGAAGCCAATAAATATCCCGTCTTAGCAAATGAACTGGGGATGAATCACAGAGAAGAATTACTTGATCCATCGCATGCAATACAATATTCGAAGGCATTTCTGCTTTCTGACTTCTCACTTTTAGTTCTGTTGGAGGACTGAGAACAAAGACGAAGTTACAGGGATGGATCTGAGTTTCCTGGAGAGCTGCGGGCTACAGCGCAGGAGCCCACGGCTCTCCCCTCATTTTCATCTGCTTGCGAAGACCAGGGTCAGTTGGCTCCCACAGCAAAGCTCCTCAAGCAGAGCGATCCGTCAGAAATCTTTCCAAGGACCTCCAGTGGCAGAAGGCTGGTACTTCAAGACCAGGTTGCCAGGTGGAGACAAATTGAGTTAGAGCTGAGAATCCTGACTGAGAAATATCATACACCTTTGATCTCACATGTTCTGTGTGGATAAAAATGGTGTCAAATTAGGAGCCAAGGACTTTACAGTCACTTCCTCCTCACAAAACCTCATATATCCAGCTGGCACACGGAGGCTAAGAGTCCGTAGGTGAATTTTGGGAGGTTGCACAGCCGACCAGTGACAGAGCCAGGTTTTGAGCTCAGGTCTCTCTGTCTTTGTCAGTAGCTCTCAGACCTGAGTGTCCATCAGAATCACTGAGGGGCTTTTTTTTTTTTTTAATTTTACCTTTTACTGAAGTGTAGTTGATTTACAATGTTAGTTTCAGGGGTGCAGCAAAGCAATTCAGTTGTACATGTACATACATTTATATATTTTCTTTTCAGATTCTTTTTCATCATGACTTATTACAAGAAACTGAATATAGTTCCCTGTGCTATACAGTATAGGACCCTGTTGTTTATATGTTTTATGCATAGTAGTGTGTGTCTGTTAATCCCAAACTCCTAATTTATCCCTCCCCAACCCTTTTCCCTTTGGTAACCAGAATTTGTTTTCTATGTCCGTGAGTCTATTTTTGGTTTGTAAATAAAATTTGTATCATTTTTTTAATTAAGACTCATAGACATGGAATACAAATTTGTGGTTGCCAAGGGGGAGGGGGGTGGAAAGGGACAGACTGGGAGTTCAAAATTTGTAGACACTGACAGGCATATGCAGAATAGATAAACAAGATTATACTGTATAGCACAGGGAAATATATACAAGATCTTGTGGTAGCTCACAGTGGAAAAAAAATATGACAATGAGTATATGTATTTTTATGTATAACTGAAAAATTGTGCTCTACACTGGAATTTGACACAACATTGTAAAATGACTGTAACTCAATTTAAAATGTAAAAAAAAAAGATTCCACATATAAGTGATATCATATGGTGTTTGTCTCTCTGTCTGACTTACTTCACTTAATATGATAATCTCTAGTTCCATCTACGTTGCTGCAAATGGCATTATTTTATAAATTATTGGATGGATATATTTCATTCTGCTGGAGTATTTTTTTCTTCTTTGTGAGGTACAGAAGCAAATAATTGAAAAGGAAGTCAAGGAAAAATTGCAGTTTTATAAATTTCACCACGATTGGTTCTGGCTAATAATTTCTCAAGAACATCTCTACTCCACCACCTTGTTGTTTGTTGCCAAATGTTAAATTATAATTCAGGCCCAATAGTAAATAAATATTGAATTCCAAAAATGAGACATATGGTTGTCAATAATAATCAAAACCAAAAAAATTTCAAACTCACTAGTGATTAAATAAATGAAATAATAACAAGATACTACTTTGCCTATTGAATTGGCAAACTTAAAAAGGATGATAGTAACTAGCGCTGACATAATCGTGGGGTCAGTAATGTTTTATACATTATTAATGAAAGACAAATCAGCAAATCTTTCTGGAAGAGCATTAAGGCAAAATTTACATTAATTGCATACTTTTGGACTTAGCAATCTTATTTCATAGAACTCGTTCTAAGTAATTAATTTGGAAAATTCTCAAAGACGTATGTACAGTGATGTTTATAGCAGAGTTTTTCCATTAATGAAAAAAATTCTAAACAAATTAAATATTCAAAAAAAGTTGCTCCATATCAAAAAGGGGGGAGGAGGAATGAATCAAAGCCACTTGGAATGGAGGTGACCTGGAGGAGTCTGGCATGGAAGATGCCTTCAGCAGCTCTGGGTGCAAACAAAACAAACCAAAACGGCTGAGGAAAAGAAGGGGCTTCTAAGAGGACAGCTGTGGGTTGTGTGTCAGAGTCTCCTTGACACCTGCCGAGAAACGAGGACAGAAAGGGGACTGCTCTCTGGCTCCGTGGGTTCTGTGTTCTTAAGGCGTCTCCAAATAAACAACAAGAAACTCTTGGATATATCAGAACAGACTGGGTTCACGTTATTGGAGAGGGAGTCCAGAAAGCAGGTATAAAGCAGTACGCTATTTCTGCACATTCATATGCATGTATTTGCATGAGCAAAACTCTAAATGGACCTATAGTCCAAATTGCATGCAGGGGTAATTTTTTCTGTTGTCGTGTATCTAAATTTTCTGTTTTCTCTGGAATGAACACATTTTTATGGAACAAAACGAAGGAGGAAAATAAAAGACAAGTTGGGCACAAACGCTCAGTGCTGTGCTGCGTTCAGGATTCAATGCCAGCCTCCCCCTGCTTAGAGAAAATCCCTGCCTCCTCCCCCGACACGTGCGTCCCTGGCTGTGTTTGCTTCTCATACGTGAGGCCGCCACCCTCCTCCACGCGCATGGAATTCAAGGCAGCTCCATCACCAGTGTCTCTGGGCAGACGCCGCCTCCTGCATAAAAACCAGCTTGAGTGACCAGCTACCCACCGCACCGGGTGCTGGAGCCACCAGCATGCGTCTCCACCAGAGAGTGAAACGCGAGCAAGAGATAAGCGAGGCACAGCAAGAAGACCGCTGAGCCAAGCCTGTTACGCACCGTGAGAGGAGCTGCTGAAGGCACAACAACCTACAGTAGAGTTAAGGGAGAGGAAAACCTGAGACCCTCGAAAACCACATTGGAATCTTTAACTCAAACTCTAGAAAAGAAAAATTGAAAAAAAGGAGTATTTTAGGGGTATAATTTATCTATGTATATAATTTCATGGTTATACATGCAAATTGCCATCTAAGGGGAGATGGATGAATCAAATGTAAGTGAGCTAACACTTGTTCATGAGTTCATCTGAGACTTACACACAATTCTACTGTCATCTGCACTGACTAACAAGAAATGTTTATACTCAGGGAAAAACTTAGTCGAGGGAAGGAAGAATGTAATGGGCACTACGACTTCTGACCTGGAAAGACAATTCTCAGGGCAAATATGATGACTGTTATTCCAGCTGTAGACACTTGAAATTGGCAAAACTAGCATTTTCAGCTCTGCAGCCAGGTGAGCGCGTGTGACGCATGTTGTTTCGCCTGCCAAGCATCACGCTCCAGTTCCTCTGTGGGCCCCAGCCTGCCCCAGTCCCCGTCCACGTCGCTCATCAAGAGCTCATCTCAGCCCCCAGTTACTGAGTTGAAGGTTCATTAGCTAAGCTCCTGGAATGATGAAACCCCAGCATGCGGTAGTCAGGTGACAAAGCCCAGAGTTGGTAGGGGGTCCCCCACAGACGGGCTCTCTGCTCCACAAGGTGATTCAGGGGCCCAGGCTGTTTTCCCCTTGCACTGTCCTCGTAGTCTTTCTCGGTTCTCCCGAGCGTGACCTACAACTAGTGCCATTCTAGGTGGTCAGGGGAGACCTTGACACCTTGCATACAGTGGGTGCTCAAGGACATTAGAGCCTTATTAATTCTTTTCCGGAACTCCTGGGGGAGAAACGCTGTGAGAACACTGTCTGCAAGGGTCCAGCAGGAGTCATCAGCACTGGGTTTGCATTTCAGCATGTGGAAGAGGAGGTTGAGAAGCATGCTTTCAAGAAGGGACAGAAATGGCATCTCTCCAAGGGGAGTTTGCGTTTACAGTCCATTTTCGTTTCATTACCGGTCCGTGCAGATCGACAGAGATAAGACATCAGTTTATTCGGCTGAATGTTTTAATCTCACAGGAGGGAAATGCCAGCAGCAGACATGCCTTCCTTTGTCCCAGGTGCCCTTCCTTGATTCTCTTCTTCAATTCCAAGCACATTTATGGTAATGAGTTAGCCTGGCTGTGCGCTTCTCTGTGACCCTTTCCCCCACAGGCCACGTGGTGTTGGTGTGGGATGTCAGAGAGACATAAATCCCCGTTATGGAGATTGCAGTGAAAGGCACGGGAGCCTCCTCCCCCATCCTGTCAGCCCTGCAGGACCGCCTCACTCACACCATCCTTATCTCCAGGGCCGTCCCCGGGACCAGGTGACGGCAGTCAAATTTCAGGTGGCAACCAGGGAGGAAACAAGATTTGGAGTCACCGCAGTAATACTAACAGCTAGCGTTTGTATAGCCTTTAAACCTTGCAGGGGCCTTTCGCGTTAGCCACTAAATCATCACAGTCATTCTACAAGCTAGGTATTTGTACTACTATTCTCATTTTACAAATAAAGAAATTGAGCCTTGGAAAGCTATCATAAATAGTCTAAGATTACACTGCCAGCAAATTACCAAGCCTGGTAGCCAAATCCAAGACTTCTGACTCCAGAACCCATGTTCTTAGTACTTACCTAAAACAGCCTTCAGTACCACCTCCATGGAGAGCAGCTGGACAGGAACTATAAAAAGCTTGACATATGCACATGTGCTTTTTTCTGATGTGTAGAACTAGTCATTTATGGCAAGAAAATAGAAATATACGTAAATTTATTCATCAGAATTTCAGTATAATGTGGAAATGTCACAAAATTACAAGCTAACTAATGTTTAAAAATAGGGCAGAAATAGGCACTGTTTCGGATCATTTGTGTGAGACACATTTACGTTTAATCCTTTCAGCTGGTTCTTTCCCCGGACACCAGTGGTTTCCTCGCAGGCAGGAGCTGATCAGCACTCAGCTGAAGACTGGAGGGCACTCTGCACATGGTCCAAGTTCCCTCCTGTACAGCTGTCTCTTCGGGACTCTGACCTGCAGACTTGACCCACCTCGGTCACATTTGGCTGAGCCTGGGCACCCTGCCCTCTCTGCCTGGAAACCCTCAGGCAGGAAGCTGGGGCTGGTACCAGGCTCACCTTGCTTGTCTCCCATCTCTCAGGGATCTTTGTCCTCTGTTGTCTGAGGTCTGGTCTCCCAGTCTGCTCAGGCTGCCATTACATATACCAGAGATCGGGTGCTTAAGCAATAGGAATGCATTTATTTTCTCACGTTTTGGAATCTGGAAGTCTGAGGCTAGAGTGCCGGCGTGGTGCGATGCAGGTGAGTGCCGAGTACCTGGCTTGCAGATGGCAGCTTTCTCATGGCGTCTTCACATGGCCTTTCCTTGGTGTGTGCGCGTGGAACAAGTTCTCTTTCTCTCCCTCTTCTTATAAGGTCATCAGCCCTATTGGATTAGGACCCTACCCTCATGACTTTATTTAACCTTAATTACCTCCTAAAAGCTCTGTCTCTAAACACAGTCACACTGGGGGCTAGGGCTTCAACATATGAATTTAGGGGAACACAATTCAGTCATAGCATCCAGTATCCTAAAAACCATTATTTCATACATTGTCAAGTTTCCGGTTGTTTCTGGTGGAAGTATAAATCTAGTTTCTGTTACTCCATCTTTTCTGAAAATGGAAATCACGACCTCTTTTTAAAATTGTAAATTTCACACTCTCCCTCTAGTACAGAACTAACAAAACACAAAAAGCTACTGTAAACTCAGCAGTTCTTTTAAATATGCATTTTACTTATCCTAACAATATCTATATATACTTGAAAGAACAGTGGCACCTGTATTTGTGAGTCATTATTTTGTCTGCAGACAAAATTTAGCGGCTATTACAGATTTTAAAAACCTCTTGTAAATATAGTTCTAACATTCAGATTATAGATTCCAGGAACCAAGACCAAAAAGACTTCCACATTGATCTTCCACGAGTTTCTAAACTAAAATGTTAATGTAATTAATGACATTCACTAAAAAAAATGGGGGTGATTGGTTCAGATAGAACAAATCATTTCAATCTAACCTCATTTTCTTTAGCTTAGTTACTGGATTGATGATGTTCCGGAGGAATACTTACACCTCTGGATGTCATGAAGGCCACTGGTCCCTTGTCTGCTGTGTGCTCTTGTGTATGTGTGTGAATACAGGAATGTGAGCCAGATAATAACTAAAGGGCAAACTGAAAAGATGCCGGTGAGATGCCGTTCTAGAGGGGAGACACTAAATGCATACACATGGCATGTCATGCAGAATTTTCCCGGCTTGTCACAAAACCTGTTTCCTCCCCCTCTTGTTGGGCACAAAGCTAGAATATATTTCCCAGTCTCCTCCGCAGTTCCAGCCGGTAGAACTCGAGCAGAAGGGATTCGTGCCACTTCCAGGCTTGGCACAATTAGCATCCCCTGGAAAGCTCTCCATGCTCTTTATTTCTCCATCAGCTGAGGCAGACGGGGGTGAACTCCCTAGAAGACCCACACCGCAGGGGGTGGAGGCCCAAGACGAAAGGCACCAGGTCCCCAGCTCACCCTCAGAGCAGACCGCGCACTAGGCCCGAGCATGACTTTGTGCTTTGTACGGGCGAGGAATAAATTTTGATTGTGTTTGAGCTGATGAGGAGGAAAAATTTTCCTCTGTCCTTCTTGGGTCTTTGGCTGGTCTAATAATCAAATTAACATAAGGCAGATAGCAGGAGAAAAACAAGTTTAACTGTGTAAGTACAGGGATCCCATAGGAATATGAGACCCAAGGGCAAGTCGGGCAGTTAAGACTTATGTACCATCCTGAGCTAAGGAACGGGAGAGGGGCCTGGGGCTTCACAGGGGAGGCGGGGGCTTCAATGAGGAGAGCAGATGTCTGGTAATTAGATGTGTGCCCTGCCACACACGGAGGTCATTCAGATAAAAGTTATTTCTGGTAAAAACAGCTCTCTCTCAGCCAGGCCCCTATCTAAATTTTTGTTGTTGTTTTTCTTGAATCTTGATTGCTTTCAGATTGAAATAATCCACGTGCCAAGGTGGCATATTTTAGGGTCACATATCCTACTCCCCTTCAGAACCGCTGAACATTTTCCAGATTTTTGTCACAGGAGCTGACGATACTCAATATAACGAAGACTCAAAATGTGGTGCTTCACTGTTCACATTTTAATAAACTAATTGGATCAAGATAAAATATAATCTCAATGAGTATAATTTATTTTTAAAACTCTTTAATTTTTCATGTTTTATTATTATTTTATGACTTTTTCTACTTTTAAAGTAATACACGCTCATTATGTATTTTGTAAGAATTTTCTTTGCAAACAGTAAAGTGAAAAAGAGAGACTGGCTGTCTTCTGTAATAAAACACTCAAGGATGACTGCTGTTAACGCCACCAGTCGTCTTGAAGCCACTTCAAACTCAGTTTATCCAGCACGGCACTCAGGATCTTCCCCCTAAATAAGGTCTTCTTTCAAGATTTCCTACTTCACTCAATAACACCATCCCTCCAACTGCATGAGCCCCAAACCGCAGAGTCATTCTTAACACTCGCCCTTCATATGGCCGATCTGTGACCTGCAGGAAATAGCTAACACAGACAAAAGGCATTGTGACCAATGAGAGCTGATAGTCCTGTCCCAGGACAGCCGTGGGCGGGAGGAGTTGTGACGCAGGCGGGTTGGGCAGAGGAAGCCGATGACCTGCGAGACTTTGAACGCGAAGGGGGCTTTTCACTCTCCGAGCACTGGGACTGCATTTTCCCTGATAAAATCCAACCCTCAGTCCAGCTCGAAATCTACCTCTTATATAAAGCTGTACTTGACTTCCACCCACAGCGGCCCAGCTCTGGCCCAGAGCACTTTCTTCCTCACAAAGGGACTCCACGTCCACTCCACGCGTGAGCTGCGTCGTACTGGCCTTGCACGCTTATGTACTTTGTTAAGGTGGATATCCTTGGTTGTCCCAGCTGGATTTAAAGTTATAGCTCTTGAGAGAAGGACTGTGACTATTCCTTTGTGCACTCGGCGTCTAGTACACTGCCTGCTCCCCTGGCTTGTTTATTTTAAAAAGAATGAGCAAATGCCTGCTGGCTTATTACCCTGGGCTGGAGTGTCAGCGAAGCCATGTGAGGAGCTGGGGTGAGTAGCTGCAGGTGCCATCCCACCTCCTTGTTGAACAGAAGGCAGACGACCGGTTTCCAAAG
Source organism: Camelus dromedarius (assembly GCF_036321535.1). Taxonomy (NCBI): domain Eukaryota; kingdom Metazoa; phylum Chordata; class Mammalia; order Artiodactyla; family Camelidae; genus Camelus; species Camelus dromedarius. The sequence continues at coordinate 6,393,279 of NC_087465.1, read as the reverse complement.
CAGGCAGCTTGCATTCTGACCACGACCTGGAGCACATCTAGAAGACTGCAGTTTCCAAGATGAGATTTCACTTACATCAAAAAAGGGATGAAACAGCCTGGCTGAGATTATTTCTCACTTGCTAATAAAAAAAAAAAGTCCATTTAAATTGGCCCTCCTCCACCACACTTTTTAGGCTGATTAATTTCTCTCCCATCCTGACCTGCTGCTCTCTTCCACATCCAAATTCGCTATTTATTTCAATAATAATTCATTAACTTGATTTTTGTATAGACCACAAAACCTGCAAAATGTTTTCCACATTTCTTGCAGATCTGGTGGATGGTGATGGTGCTTTTATGCTGAAATGAAGCCATGGCTTTTAAAATCAATGAAACGGGGGCTCACAGGAGGCTGACACCTTGTGCCTGACGCCTGGGCGGTTAAATGGAGACTTCATTTTTTCCTTTTTTTTAAACTACTTTCTAAGAGACTCATATCTTCTGCTCAAGAGGCTCTGACTAAAAATAAACTCACACAGAGGGAAATTGAGCAGATGTGCCCATTCCCAATTTTCTCTATCCCTGTTCAACAGTACTGTATTTCTGTTGTCCCACAGAGTATTTGCTGAATGGAAGACTGAGATGTGCTCTTAAGTGTTTGTCTGTTTGCCTGTGTAGAAACAACTGTAGTCTTGAAAGAGAAAAATTATTGCTGAAAATCTGAGAAGAGATAACCTTTTACAGAATTGCTCTGATGCGTTTTATAATCACGGTGACTTTTGGAGTACTTCCTGTTATCCGGCATTGCGCGATGTAATTATGCCACGGGATTTTCATGCCAGTTTTGAGATGGGTGTTAATACTCTCCTTTTGCCAATGAGGATGTGAAGGCTCGGCAAGGTTGCTAACATCACTCAGGGCTGCTCAGTAAGTGTGGGGGCTGGGGTTAAAAGCTGGGGCAGCCCGATCGCAAATCCCAGCACTGAAGGGCCACGTCACTTTACATAAAGAGCTTGTTGGAGTGTCTTGTCATCTGTATCAGTTGTAATTGTCATTGCTGCTTATTGTTGCCGCTGGTTTAGGATGACAGTGTCGAGCATCTAAATATAGAGCATTACCAAATAGTGAGTGATCAAGGGTACCAGAGAAAGAGAGGGAGAGACAGAAGGACAGAGACAAACTAGGGGGCTAGGGAGAGAGGAAGGGAAAGAATGACACGTGCCGATGTCGTGGGAAAAGGCATCATTCTGAAATCTTACAGACCTGGCTACAAGTCCTGGCTCCCCGCATGGCTGCTGTGTAACATTGTACAAATGAAATCAACTATCTTATCTGTAAAATGGGTGAATAATAAGACGTCCTTTTGAGGGGTAATGATGTGCTCGTTGTCTTGATTGTGGGAATGATTTCACAGGTGTACACATAATGTCAAAATTTACAAATTATACACTAAGATGTATGCATTTTATTGTATGCTAAGTTACACCTCAATAAAACTAATAAAATAATAGTAATAGTAATAATAATAATAATAATAATAATAATAACAATAATAATAGCTCCTGTAAACTTTGGTTGCTGAGAGGATTAACATTAATATATACTTAGAGGCTTCCATGTAGTCGGTTCTTAATAAGCATAGCTTTTATCTGAAGATTTATGTGTTGTTTATCTCCACTGAAGCTATTTCTTAATCCTTTACAGTTAGAAGATATTTGCAACATAGGACAGAGCAAGGAACAATCCCTCCATGGAATGTTTCTTACCAGCTGGCAAATAAGAAATGAATCCCTTAAGCCAGGTAAGCCTCATTTTCTTCTTCTGTAAAATGGGGAGAGAACCTGCCTCGGTGTGAGTGAAAGGAGCGGGATCGTTCGTATCAGCTTCCGTTTATGAGCAAACCTTCAATGAGATATGTCTGGGCTCCCGTTAGTCTGGGGATACGTGAGCAGAACAGAAAGACAAAGTTCTTACCCTCATGGAACTCTCATTCTGTTAAAGAAAAAATGATTCTGACACCTGTCAAAACAGTAAAGAAACCTTTATTCAAGACCATCGCCATAGATGTCAAGACTATCACAGTTGGGAAAAAAGGTCAGATTCAACTCTAAATACAACAAGGAAAAGTGGTGAGTTAACAGCTAAGGTGGGGGCTGGGGGTGGATGAGAAATTACTAAGAGGAAATGTCAACAGTGGGAGGACTTTTGCTAAACTGACTTAACAGGATTCTTGCTAAGACTGGGCTTGCCAGCCTGGCCAGAACTGGGTCAAGGGCTCAGAGGAGCCTGACTGACTGAAGTTCGGGCAAGGAGAGAGGTTTTATCAATTTCATCCTTTGAATATTCAACTGGACTCAACCAACCCTTGAGAAAAGCAAACGCCTATTAAAAAGGTTATTTATTTTTGTCATTGATGTCTGGTTATTGATTCATCAGTGGGAAAAGGAAGCTGGTGGGAAAGATTGGGAAATAATTTAGAAGCACACTCCTTGGGAAAGAATGGATGGGATAGCCAGAGACCCTGAGGGCAGAGATAAAAGTCAGCCTTCCTCCTCTTTCTGTTTGCTTAAGCGGCTGGAATCATGAAGGAGGCTGCCTCTCCTGGGCTGCCTAGGTTGGCTGGCCCCACCCAGGAAGGGTCTGGTAGAATTGGTTTGGTTTGGGGTGGGGGGATGGTTTTGTTTTGTTTTGTTTACTAAATATGGATTCTCTTTCATAGTGAGGACTCATAATGGGTAAAACAAAGGCTCAAAAAGCAAACATTGCTCACAGTGAAGAAAGATACTGATGTTAGTTAATTTTTAATGGGTTATTGACATACTATTGACACTGATTTCAGAGACACTACAATTAATTCTTGTCATCAGTAGGCATTTTTTAAAATTCAAGGGTAAAGTCCAGTTGAGTCCAAGAAGTCTTTCAAGTGGGGCCCTCCCAGCCTCGCCTGAAGCCCAGACTGAGCCGCTCCTCTACAGGAGACTTCACTTGCTGTTCCTTCTGGAACAAGCCAGGCCAAAGAGACGGAAACATGCCAGTCTCGGCTCCTCTTCCAGCGACCGGTGAGATAAAACGTCCAGCCTGGGGAAGTGTCAGTCACTTCTGATGTCAGCAAGAAGCCCAAGTCTGGGTGGAAATTCACTATAAATAATTCGGAGGGCCTCCCACTAAGTGTTGGAGAGCGCTCAGGACAATCAGGCTGCTCCTCATCGCTCTGAATTCCTTTCCCGGGTGTAGACAGTGGTTCGCTGGCTCCTTCCTCCTGCCCTTCTGCATTCCGTTCAGGACACAGCCCTCTTTTCTTTCTGTCGCACGTGTGACACTGCCCAGAGGAGCGTCTCGCCAGCCGTCCCTTCCCCTCCTGGTAATCAGCGAAAAGCAAGAAGCCTTGACTTTCTCTGATTAACTCAGACCCGTGCCTTGACTTACGGCATTTTGCATTCTCAGCAAGCTTTTAATTCCTGATAAATCATCAGGGGCCTGGGAAGGAGCCGCCCCAGGAGGAAGACGAGATCGCTCAGGAGGCTGAGGAAATCAAAGTGCTTTTCTCTGATTCAAATCCAATCTGGTTAATGGAGACAAGAGGCTGTTGTCTAAAAGCCATTCACCGCCGAGAAGGAGCCAACCTCCCTGCACCCACGGCCGGTGGTGGTCTTTGCAAAGGTCAGTCCTCCGGGTTGCTGTGAGCTGGATGCTGTGTCCCCAAGAATTCATAATTTTAAGCCCTAACCCCTTAATTTGACTGTATGTGAAGATAGGGCCTTTGGAAGTAACTGAGGTTAAATAAAGCCATGAGAGCAAGGCTCTGATCTGATAAGGTTACTGTCTTATAAGAAGAGGAAGAGACACCAGAGCTTGCTCTCTCTCTGTCTCTGTCTCTGTCTCTGTCTCTGTCTCTCTCTCTCTCTCTCTCTCTCTCTGCAGACACACAGAAGAAAGGCCATGTGAGGACGCAGCAAGAAGGTGACTGTCTACAAGCCAGGAACAGAGACCTCACCAAAACCCAAGTCAGCCTGGACCACGATCTTGGACTTCTAACCTCCAGAACTGTGAGAAATGGACATCTGTGGTCTGAGCCCCCCAGTCCACGGCATGTTGCAGCCCTAGCAGACCCAGACAGGCAGGACCACTGCAGCCAGCTCTCAGCGTCGTCTCCTGGGGCCTGCCTCTGCAACTCGGCCTTCCTCCTGCCGGCCCCGGGACCAGCTGGGAAGCCAGGAGGAAGAGCTCGAGGTACCTAAGGCAGGTGCGGGTAGGGAAGAAGTCCCCTCCAGAAGAACATGCCTTCAACAAGTATTTACGGAGCATCTCTTGGGCCTGCAGCTCTGCCGAACAATGTCAAGTCTAAGCCCAGCTGGGAGCACAAAGAAAGCACCGTTACTAGCAGCCAGTGACGTCCAGATGCTGTCGCAACATGTCTTTATGATTCCCACCCTCACCTTTCAGTCTTTCAGAATCCATTTCAGATTGGCCACTGAGGTCTCAGTCTTGACCCCCCTTTCTTTCCCACCCTCGCCCACCTCCTGAACCAGACTTATTTTGCTGGGGTTGTTATACAGAAAAACTGCTGTGAACATTCGTGCATGTGTGGTTTTCATCTCTCTTGGATAAACACATAGGTCTTAGAGATGTCAGTTTAGCTTTAAAGACTGTGCCAAACAGGACGTCCCACTCCATGCTTCGCTAGCAACGTGAGTCCAATTACCCAGCATCACCTTTTGTCTTAGCCATTGTGGTGGGTGTGCCCCAGGACCTCACTGTGGTTTTAATTTGCATTTCCTAACGCATAGCGCATGCTTTTTTATGTGTTTGCTACCATTTCATCATCTTTTGTGAAGTGTGTAAGTCTTTTGTCCATTTCTTACTTGGTTGTCTTTTTCTGTGATGGCGTTGCAGGAGTTCTTGATGTTCCAGAAACAAGCCACTTGTCACGTGTATGCGTTGTGAATTATTTTTCCCCAGTCTGTGAATTGCCTATCAATTCTTGATGGTGTTTTTTAATACATAGGAGTCTTTAATTTTGATAGTCTAATTTATTAATGTTTTTCTTTTCCGGTCTGCAGTTTTTAATGTCCTCTCTAGGAAATATATACCCACCTCAAGGTTGTAAAGCTAGCTCTGCATTTTATGCTGGTACCTTCATCACTTCCACCTTTTCAGTTAAGTCTGTGATCCATCTTCAGTTGATTTTTTGTGTGTGGTGTGAGACAGAACGTGGTTCTTTATTTTTCCAAACACAGAGTTGTCCCAACACAGTCAGTTAATTCGATTTTCCTTTCCCCATTAAATGGCTTTGGTGCCTGGGTTAAAAGTCATTTGAACGTTTATGTGTGGAATTGGCCTTACTTTGATATGTTTATGTAAAAAAGGGCCCTTTCTTACGGGGGTCAGGGTAGGGTTATGAAGGGAGGGAAGGGCACAGAGAAATTGGTTCTCACATGTACAAGGACTGAGCCGGGTCTGCTGTGAGGGGAGCAGGGGGCACCTGCCCTCAAACAGAAGAAATCCGCTGTGAATGAAGGCCGGGAGTGTTCAAGCTGGGAGGGGATCGCTGCAAACCAGGGAAGTTGCCACCTGAGGGCTAATTCTCACGCCAGTTTCTCCATCTTTCCGATGATGGGGGGTGGAGGGTGGTGCAGAAACTGTACTGGAAAGTAAGTCAAAAGAGCTGTTGGCATTTGCGAAGTATGGAGTCCCAGTTTTTTGTTTTCCTCCCCCACTGGAGGCAGAATTGTCCAGGCCTCAGGAGACCAAGCTTAGAAAAGTGTAGAAAAGGACAGCAAAAGCCACCACAGGCCACTCGAATGCTTGGCTGACCGCAGGAAGTGCTAAGAGTCATGCCCTTGACCCTGTGCCGCTCAGCGCTTTGTCTCACTGGACCGGAAACAAGCGTCCTTGTGCCTCAGGAGAGTGAGCCTGGAGCCCGGCAGCCAAGCCGGGTTTTCCAGGGGTTCCCATCACACCGACAAAGCACTTCGGGCCTTACCCTCGTCTGCTCCCAGGGGAGAGAGACACAGGGCAGGCGCTGTGGTGAGGACGGCTACAGAGCGGGGCCTGCAGAGAAGACAAGAGTTGCTCGGCCTTTACCAGGTGCCTTTCACCGGGGGATCCCAGAAATATTTTTGAAATATTGAATTAGGTCACATGTCTGTAAGGAAGGTATTATTATTATTATTATTATTCCTCAAATGAGAAAACGAAACAAAAAAGTAAAAGTGACTTTCCCAAGGCTACTCAGACGTGGGATTTCTAGCAGCGTGACGGTCACAGATTCTGAACTTCACCGCGGCCTCACCCCGCCCTCTCCCGGCCCCGCTGGTTCCTTAACGGCCAGAGGATGAGTCCACATGGCTGAAGCTGATAAGGTCGGTCAATGTCACACAACGCTGGATTCCTAAAGAGGAGGAAAAATTTTAATATAAAATATATTTTTCACTTAATCTCAAGGTCAGAATAAATTGAAGAGGTCATTTTTTTTTAGTTAATTTTTTATTGAGTTATAGTCAGTTTACGATGTTGTGTCAATGTCAATTTCTGGTGTACAGCAGAATTTTTCAGTCATACATGAATGTACATATATTCGTTTTCATATTCTTTTTCACTGTGAGCTACTACAAGATCTTGAATATATTTCCCTGTGCTATACAATATAAGCTCGTTTATCTATTCTATATATACCTGTCAGTGTCTATAAATCTCAAACTCCCAGTCTGTCCCTTCCCACCCCCCTCCCCCCTGGCAACCACAAGTTTGTATTCTATGTCTGTGAGTCTGTTTCTGTTTTATATTTAAGTTCATTTGTCATCTTTTTTTTTAGATTTGACATATGAGTGATATCATATGGTATTTTTCTTTGTCTTTCTAGCTTTCTTCACTTAGAATGACATTCTGTAGAGGTCGTTTAAGCCATTTCTCATTCGTGTCCTGGCCTGCCATATTCTCTGAATGTATCAAGCCACAGGGAGTCGTCTCCAGAAAACACTGGTTCCAGCACCAGCCACCACCGATTGTTGGACCAGCCCACTTCCCATTCAGTTAGAATTGGCCTCCTTCTGACTCTCTGCGTTACTTCTGCTTTGGCCCTTTGTAATCCATTCGTATTTCCTTCCTTCCTTCCTTCCTTCCTTCCTTCCTTCCAGCTGCTATTTATTAAGCACCTATTTTGTGCTGTGTATCGGCTTGGGCTCCTGGGACACTGCACTGAACCAGAAAGAAAGGCCCTTGCCTCACAGGGATTATAAAGACAGAAGAAAAGAAAAAAACAAATGAATGACAATTTCAACTAGCGCTAAGCGTCGGAGAGGAAATTGAGCAGGATCATGAAGTCACAGGGGCCCGGGAGGAGGGGCTTCTTTCTGGGAGGGGTAGTGGAAGGCTCCTTTGAGCAACTGAGAAGAGGACATTTGAGCTGCAAAGTGAAAGTTCCTGGAATCACGCAACGTGTTTCCAGCCCTCTTTCCTCAGCCTCTTCTCGTATTTGAAACCAGGTAGCATGTGGAGGCACACAGACACCCCTGTCTTTTTCTTCTTGGTAAAATGTCTGTATTCCTCAGTCACTTCAGACACATACACCTGTTTATTGGTGTTGCTCTTAAAAAATAGCGTTCAAAACTGGAGAGTCCCCTCTAGAGTTGGTCTGACTGCTAGAGGAGAGGTGGGTCCCTGAACGAGCTCCCTCGTCCTGGACTCCAACCTTCCAGTAACCCGACTTCTGTGCTTCCAGACGTTGAGTTGCCAAGGTCAGCAAGAGGATTTGAAAACTTCATTAGGATCTCATTAGTTCTCTCATTAACAAGCTCTCAGTCAACTAATTATAGTAAGTCTGTATCGCCCCTGTTGTTGCCGTACATTATCACTCGTATCCTGTAATTCTGTAACTTGTGGTGGGGAGGGGAGGCACGGTGGGGGCTGGGTCTCACTCGTTTTCTGTTGAGGCCCTCTGGCCACCTGCTTGATTTTTTTTTTTTTTAACTGCAGATATTGTCATTAGGATTTTAACTGTCCTTCTCCGGTTCACGCCTCGATTTGATAAACATGACACCAACATTCAGCTCCAACTCATGATAAAAAAACCTCTCCCAGGAGGAGACGTGGAAGGACTAGGGACAGTCCCGCAGTTACCAACCTGTCTAATATACAATGAGCCAGTCCCACAGAAAAGAGACACATGCAAGATGCTTGCTGAAATCCACATACACTGTATACACTCACTCGTGACCCAGCGAACAAAGAAAGAAGGTCATTGTCGCTTGACATTCTTAAACCAGGGCCGAGTCCTGAATCTGAGCACTCGAAGTCTCCCCTTTTGAAGCTGTGTTCTAGAATCTTGCCTAATCCGTACATAGGCTCACCAGCTTAGGGAACACGTTTTTTTCTTTTCCTCTTTTGAAAATTCCAGCTTTCCTCCCTGGATCATGTTCCAGGATCCCCCGAGGTTGCTGACAGCACTGCTGCGGTGGAAATGCTTTTTCTCAATGTCCTAAGACACAGTCCATTTCGGGCCAGAGACTTAGAATTTTATAAATCGTAACAGCCTCACTTTTACAATCGTTGATCTAATGTTGGGTCCCTTTTCAGTAGTCGGTCCCAGCATTTTCAGTAAGATCTTCATCCCTAAAAAATAAGTCAGGTTGAAAAGAGGAACTGAGTACTTCCCCCTTTATTGCTTGTTGCTCATTCCTTTTATTTGGGGATATAGAGCAGTTTCCCGAGAGTAAAGCAGAAAGTGAGCGACAGGGAGCCCATATGAGAAATAAATGAAAGACAGATACCGCACCATGTCACTCACATGTGGAATATAAAACACAAACAAACCAAAAAAGATAAATAAATAAAGGTGAAGAAACCAAACCAAACAAAAACAAGCATGTGGTTACCAGAGGGGAAGGAGCAAGGGTGGGAGAAATGGGTGAAGGGGATCAACTGTACAGCGATGGATGGAAGTCAAAGTGTTGGCGGTGAGCTGTAAGGTGTACAGAAGAACAAATGCAATATTGTACACATGAATGTTATAAACCAGCGTTATCTCAATTTTTTTAAATCTTTTTAAAAAAAAGAAAGAAATGAGATTTTACACCTACCTTTTCAGGATATTTTGAAAATTAAATTTCTAAATTGACCTGTGTTTGATCTAACCCCTATGCAGAGAAATTTCTTTCTGCCTCAGATGGCGTTCTCTGTTACACCCAAGATTTTTATCATTACCAAGTGTTTCCTTTTTCATCTGAAATGATTCCACCCATCGTTGCTTCTTGTAACTTCCTAGAAAGTAGACCTGTCACCAGAACAAGTGGGAAAATCTATCAGCAGCTCTGTAGTCACTGAGGGAGGCTTCAAGCCGAGGTCCGGATGTTTCCAGCCCTTATGCATGATTAGCTCTCTCCCCGAAGCCAGTCTTGGGGTTTGCATCCGGCACACATAATTCACTTCCTCTCTCAGGCAGGGCGATTCCACATCGACATACAGCGCCTTTTCTGTTTCTTGCTTTTCATCTTGACCAAGAAACTCTCCATCTTGGAAAGGGGACATTCTCAAAAGACAGAAGTTCTGTTTCAGTCACCCTTTTACAGAAGTTTCGTCTTGACCTGATGATCAATCTGGCCACCAGGAAAGTAATTCAAATATGAATTGTGCCTGTCTAATTAGCTATGTTTCCAAAACAGTATGTGAAAAATGCTCTTAGCCCAGGACTTACAAAGACCCTACAGTCATGGGGATGGTAAGGACTGAGTTCAACCCCTGCTGTGAAGTACACACAGCATACAACTCACACACATTTATTTACACGTGCATTTCTGCAGACAGACGTCACAAACTGCCAACAAAGGCACAAGAAATTGCTGGGGATGCTCGGCTTCAGCCGTCCTGCTGCTTCTTTGTTCGATTCAGCACCAGACCTGCTGCAGTTGTGACCCTTCGAGAATAGTCTCTCTGACGTGAATATACTCGCCTGTTCCACCACACCCTGTGGCTGCCTCAGCACCGCTCACAGAGCCGGGCCCTGCTGAGGGCGAGCGCCTCCCCGGCAGGAATGTGGACACAGAATGCCTTCTGCAGGGCGGGGGGCCCGAGCTGGTGCGCACTGCTCACATCTCCAGGGAGAGTCTCCCTCGTTCCTCAGAGTCGTTTCTCCCACCATCAGTCAGACTCCTCGCCCCTCTTCTCTAGCTGCCAGAACTTAGTCCTCACTAAGTCAGGGTTAAACTCGGAAACCCAGGTTCATTGATTTCCACAGAGAGATTTCTTTTCTTGACTTCGAGTGATGCCATTACTTCTTAAAAAAAAAAAAAAAAATATATATATATATATATATATATATATATATATATATATATACGTATATATTTCACACACAACATTCAGCTAATAAAAATCTGAAGCACCGTTCATTGTTTTCAATGCAACAACACGCTGCAAGAAAATTCAGATTTTCAGACTGACGGAGGTGGTGACGGTGGCCTTCACACATAAGTAACCGAGCAGAGTGTTGCTGAAACTCATCATGAGACACAAACGAAAGAAGAAGTTTTGAACTGCACAATAATAGCAGGAGGTCTGGGGAAGCATTTGGAGGGAGAAGCAGCCTGGATTCGAATCAGAAGCCCCTCCGCTAACCCAGGACCGGAATCTAAGCTGGTTCTGTCAGCTTTCCGTGCCTCGGTTTCCTCACCTGTGAGCAGGAAGGTACACTGCCTCCTTGGCGGGTAACTGTGAAGAAGAGGCATGTTCACGGGCTACGAGAGGTGCTGTGAGGTGCCGCTAAGGACAAGGTCACGTCAGCTGCCACTTCCCCACCCAGCACGGTGGTTCCCAGGACCGGTCACTGAGAAGCCCGGGGCCAGTGAGGCAGGAGGCGGGTAGGAGGACTGGCAGGACAGTGCCTGGCCCCGCAGGGCTGGCGGCCCCGCATCTGTGCTGAGGGCGCCTCCTCCTCTGCTCCCCGCGTACTCCAAGCTCCAGGTTAAACCGGGTTTGGAGATGTCAGAGATGGAGTGGATCTGGGTATTTACCAGATTTTAATAGTCACCCTTCATTATTTCAGAAAACCATCTGCATGCCCACCCCAGCGTTTTTACTCTGATAGATGGATTTTAAAAAAATATCTTACTCAGAATTGAGATTATGGCTTCTGGTTTGCCCTGATGAGTGTGGTGGGTTTTTACCTTGTGTCTTTCAGTTTGAGGATTTCAAATTAATTCAGATCTAAAGATCATGATGACACACAAAGCGAAACTGAGAATTGATAGCATCTGAATAGCTGAAGAGAAAAAAAAATTTAACACATCTAGTTTAGGTAATTGAAGCCAGGAACGCTATTAGTTTGGGTCCTTCGGTAAAATGTCTCAGCTCTGTAGCCGGATCTGCTGGGTAGATGATCCCACGGTCCTCATTTTAATAAAAAGTATGTTCTTTCAAAAATATCTAAGGAATGTAAAAATGGACTCGTTCAGTGAACATATCACTAGGTCAGAAACACCAGAAAGTTATGGTTACCAGGGCTTAAAGGGGGTGGGAAGGGATAAACTGGGAATTCGAAAATTGTACCTCTTGAGGAGTGATGGAAATGTTAGCTGTCTTGATTGTGGTGTTGGTTTCATGGGTGTCTACATCTATCAAAATTCAGCCAAGTGTACATCTGAAATAAGTGTAGTTTACTGTACAGGAACCAGGCCACAATAAAGGTGTTTAAAAAAAAAATAGAACCGCCAGCGAGGTCTGATCGCTCTTGACATAAAAGAAGGTGAGTATCTGTTTCTCTCTTTTCACCTCTAATTGCAGTTTTATCCTCAAAAGCTAAAGTTGACAAGGTAAGTGTGAGAGGCCTGCTTCCTCGACTCAACAGCTCCTGGAAGCCAGCGTGCATACAAAGGATGGACTCGAGAAAGGAAAGGGGACAGAGTTCTGAGCAGTACAGGCAGCCTCACCTTCAGATACTTTTCCTGTGATGGCGAGAGATGGGCCTGACCGTTCCTGCCCCTGACTTCCCGGGTTGGTTCTCAGCCAGCCAGGGAGAGTCCACTGAGACCTGCTTCCACACCCGGCCGACCAATGTCCCGGCTGTGGTGAGTGTTACAAGAGGCTTAGGCATGGGTTGGGAGCCAGGAGGTGAGACTGTACACGTGAGAACCCATGCCCAGAAAGTCCGAGGAGAGCAGCAAAGCCTAACCAGGAGCAAAGATCTCAGGGAAGATGTCCCCCTGCAGTTTGGGGGATTCCAGGACGAGGGCAGCTCAGCCCAGAATAAAAACAGACTTTCTGAAACCATCACACAGTGGACCAGGCTCACTCTGGGCTCAGCAGGGCCTGGGCGACCACCTGTCCTGTGCTGTACCGGGAGGCAGGCATCAGATGTACCCCGCGTATCCAAAATTATCAAAGCCAAGCACGGCCCCCTACCCATGGTGTTCTGCACGAGGTACCTCATTAAGATAAGGGGGGAAGGGAAGAATTTTTTGTAACTTGGGCTTCACAAGAGAGCTTATGAGAGTAAGCAGTGCTCCACTCAAATAATACCTATTTCTATATATTCATCTCCAAGGCAGAGAGAGAGTTGCTGGCCTATAGGCCTGTATGTATAAACATGTATATTATAAATCAAAATACTGGCTAATAGACTCGTATTCAATAAGCAGATAAATACAGAAATAAAATATAGGAAATAGAAAAAAATATATATATGCCATTTTCTGAATGCTGTGATTTTTCTTAAGCGAGTTGATATACAACTGAGGTCGTAGAGTGAGACACCATGTGTCTCCATGTTTGTCGATGCTTTTTTGGGTGAGGTCATTTGACTGAAGAAAAGGAGACGGAGGAGGAGAACCGGAAGGGGAGGAGGAAGGGGCAGGCTGATACCACTGCAGACATTTTATAGGCGCCGACGTACTTTGTACACATGTGTATACATGATGACTATGGTTATTACTTCATTATACATCTGAGAAAACGGGAGCTCAGATGAGCGCAAATATGTGTAATAGTAAAATTAGTAAAAGGCGGAGATGAGTTTTCAACCCAGTTTCTTCTGAAGCCAACTCTTCGCTCTCTCCACCACCCTCGCCCCGCCCCTTGGTAACAAGGAGGCAGGCACCGGACTCACTGGACCTCCCGCAACTCTCATGACTCACTGCTAACACATTTTTCAAACAACAGGAATATTTTGCAAGATATTTTCATTCGAAGAAAAAGAATTAAAGTGCATATTCCTAAATGTGATTTGGGTTTTCTCCAGCTAGTTACAAGCGTTTCGCTTGCCTGTTCCAGGTGGGCATTTGATTCAGCCAAAGGGATCAATCACACCTAAAAGGACAGAAGAAACACTTCCCTCCAAATCACGCAGCAGCAGGCTCTTAGGGTCCTCCTGATTATCAAAGAAGAGGGTTTTCATTTGAGCCAAGGCCATGAGTGTGGGTACAATGGAGGATTTGAGGGTAATCATCCAAAGGGAAAAATCAATACTATCTGCAAAGAAATACAGCGACCTGGGGGACAGCGAAGACTCCAGCTTTTCCTAGCAGCACGGAGCCTTCACTCAAAGAGAGAATTATTGTTTATCCAGCCTAAGAAGACGACTTCACAGGGCTTCACAGAGTCGGTCCAGCTGCCCTGGAACCTTCTCCTCTTGGTCTCTATAAAGGTGCCCTTTTAAGCTGATTTAATTTTGAGCAGCTTGTGGACCATGGTTGGGACACTCAGCATGCTGTCTGCCAAGAGCTCTGCGAAGGACCAGCTGGGATTCTGGAACGCTGACTCAGCATCCCCAGGGTGAAGACACAGACAATGGAGACAAAACACGCCCCATCCTCCCGGCCAAATGGGGAAGGATTCAGGGCCACTTGCAGCCTCAAGGGTGTGCCCAGGAATCTGCGACATCGCAACCGGAAGCAGGGGTGAGGAATGGCAGGTCGATGGAAATAACGAAGGACAAAGAAAATGCTAAACATTTCTCCCTGCTGATCAACAGAATATGGAAGGAGACACCTGTGGCCAATGGGGAGAGCAAGGCTGCCTGCCTCCTGTCACCTTCTGCCTTCTCAGCTCCCTTCACCCTGCTGTGATGCTCGGCTGCCTTCTAGATCGCAGCTTCCCTGGAAATGTGCCTGCATCCTCAGCATCCATAATGCAGCTGCCTGCCTTTCCTCCTGCCCAGGTCTTGGGTCTGCAGCCCCCTGTCCCTGCTGGCTTCAGCCTTCATCTCGGGTGGCCCCTCCTGCTGCTGGCAGCGCCCCGGCAGACGGCGCTCCGTGCTGGGGGGAGGGAGAAGCGGCGGGGGGACGCGACAAGCGCGCTCACCATCTCTTGCAATTAAAACCACCTTTAAGCGGGAAGAATGTGTCATCAACTGATAAAATGCTAAATGACAACTCATGTTCATTCTGCGGAACAGAATTGTTGAATATTTCATTCCTATCACCTGTCCCTTTTCGGGCAACCCTCACATGGCAGGAAGGGCTCCCCGGGGAATTGCTTGAAAGGTTGGTGCCGGCAGCGAGCCCGGGTCCTGCGGCTGCCGCGCTCCCTCGGTCGGCGTCTCCATGCTGCCCTCTGCTGGACGACGGCGCCGCCGGCAACGCCCGAGCTGAGCCGCGCTGCCCCCGCGCTGTCAGATGCAGAGGGTACCTGTGCGGGATGGGGGGGGGGTTGTATAAAAGGGGGCACAGCAGAACTTCACCACCGTGGAAGGCATCGGTGGATGCTCGTCTGCTCTTACTGGCAGCGTGGCCGCTTCTACCCGCTCTCAGGCTGTCAGTGCACAAAATAAAGTCATTGTTGCCAAGGACTCCCCCCCGCCCCCACCCCCCGAAAGAGACTTGCTTATGGAACTAAGCTGTGTGTGAGAGGGGAGGGGTTTCCCACTAGGAAAGAGCGAAACAACACCTGGGGTATATAGACCAGATTTCCAGCATCCCCAGTGGTTTCAGCTTAAACTTCCAGTAGTCACCAAGGCATGGGCACCTCCCCTAGAGTTACTTTCCTTTGTGAAATGAGTTTTCAGCACACTGTCCTTAAGCTGCTACTCACCAATTCTGCACCTGCAAAAAAAACTCCAGAGGCCTCTAGACGGGTTAGGGCTCATTTGATTTAAGTGACAGAAAGCCTGGCTCCAACTGAAATAAAAACAAATATATTGGTTCCAAAAGTGAGAAGTCTAAACCTGGCTTGATCGGGGCTCTAATGATGTCACCAGGACCAGTTTCTCTTTCTCAACCCCTCCTTTCTCTTGCTCTCTCTCATCTCTTTCTCTTTCACATGGTCTTCGTCTCCACAAGGCCTCTTCATCGGGGTGGAAAGATGGCTACTGGAGCTACAGGCCTGGCAAATTCTTACATGGGAGTTTTTCCCAGGATTCCCAGCCCAAACCCCATTGATTTGATTGCTTCTCATTGACACACATTGAATCAAGTGCTCACCCTGAATCAGTTCCTATGTGCGAACGGGAAAAAGCAGTTCACGTTGGGCTGAAGTCACACGCACCAGACAAATCGCAGGGGGGTTGGAAGGGGACAGGAGAGTGGACTATGGGTGTCCCAGACCAGCTGGCACCTGCTGCTGCTGCTAACTGCCCATCTAATGGGCACTTTTCCACCCGAATCGCCCGACTTCCCTGGAGCACTTGCCTCCCTTCTTGGATCTCTCTTCTCCCTTTGACTTTCTTGATTACACCCTTCCCTCACCCTCTTCCTGTCTCAGTCTCCTTTCCAGGATCACCTTCTGGGCCACGTAAATCCAGGTGTACACCAAGGACTTTTCCTTAGGGCTCTTTTTGTTTCATGTACTTTCCATGAGCAATGCCATGCATCCTCTTGCTTTTAAACATCGCCCTAAGTCAACTGATGCCCAAATTTGTGTCTCCATGCATATATGGAGAACAATGGTCCTCCAAGGATGTCTACATCCTACCTTCCATCACCTGCGGCTGTGTTACGTCACAATGCTGGGAGCAGGGTTTACATCTGTCTCTTTCGGCATGTATTTAATTCTGTCGAAACTGTTTGCTTTCCTCTCTGCCTTCCCGACAGGCTAAGAGGTCCTTGAGGGGGACCTGTTTCGGTGTCCCCAGGACCAAGCACATCATCTGGCCCTTGGCTGATGCTTCACAGTCACAAATGTTATAACCCCCTGGCAGACATGAGTCCCCCCCGCCCCACGACGACCACCCCCGCTCTGCGGGGCAATAGAAGGACGCTGGCTCTCGCGGGACTCATGTTGGCAGTTACTGCTCTTCCAATTCAGAATCTCACTGATTTCCGTGAAAAGAGCGATGCCACTCAGGTCCTTCTGTAAGGGAAGGCCTGTCCTGTGTGAGGCCCACCCCACCAAAACTGCATCTCAAGCAGGGTCATGCATCACCCCGTCAGGACAAGCCAAACGATGGCCCCACCTTGCACTGCTGACACGCTGCGTGCACCCTGAGCCGCCGCCTCCAGTATCACTTCACCCACGGAAGTCAGGCATCGCATCCCAGTAGGGACGCTGGAGCCCCGGTCACTCAGGAGCAAACCGGGCCCCGCACCTGCTCCCAGGGCATCTGGGGCTTCATGCTGGTGAGCACCTCTGGCCCGGGACAGCCCTGGATCAGCCACGAGAACCTCACCACTAAGGAAGCCCCTGGGAAAGGAGGTTCCCCTGGGGAAAACTGACGAGCAGGTGGGGCCCTGCCGCACAGAAGGGCAGGTGCTGCGATGCGATGTCTCTGATGGAAGGAAGGACACAGACAGGGCTGCTCTCTTCTCTTGTGAAAACGGAGGCTACTGCTTCCTGGGGGCAGGTGCTTTTTGGCACTAGCATCAAAAGCCAGCCCTGTGTGACCAGCCTCAGCACCCCACACAGGCCTGAGTTGTTCTAAGACTGTGTGTCTCCAGTTTCCAGAGCTTTCTGGAAACACCTTTCCAGGACTAGCCTGAGTGTCTTTGGTTGCAGGCTCTCTCTCCCCAACCTGCCCTAACCCCAGCATCACTTTTCACCGCCACCAGCAGCCCCTCGCAGCCGAGCTCCCCAGCTCGGCCCAGAAGGGACCCCCAGCAAGAAGACTGAGGCCTGGTTTCTCACATCTTGGTTTCACTGACTGCAAAGAAGTGAAAGGCTTGCACGGTCATAAGGATGAAGGCAGTTTGAAGCTCCAGCCTGACCATTGCTCAGCGCAGGTGCTACCGGCATTCTGCTGGGATCGTGGCTCCTTTTCTGTGAGTGTCCAGATACAGCAGATCGCCCGGCATCCATGACCCCCACCCAGTCACTGTGGCTACCAACATGGGCCTTCACACCCCCAAAGGCCTCCTGGAATTTTAGGGGATGAGCCACCTTCAGGAAATCCCCTAGCGGTGAACTTCATGCAGTTTTCAAAAATGCTGGGTCACGTTCATCACGCTTTTCCAGACTGAGACCAAGCCTGGAAGCCCTGCCTTCGCCCTGGTTCCAGTCATCCTGTATTCGAATCTTTATTGAAAAAGAGTCTGGATTTAAAAAGCAGCTCTCACCTAAATCTTCCTCTGCAGGTATTAATGGTTAAGGAAACCATCTGTGCAGGCCAGAGGGAAGGATGCTCTCTGAACTAAAAAAGCCCTTGGCTAACCCATATTTCTTCTCTGCTGACAGCAAAGCCTCGGTGTTCACGTCTCCCAACGCCATGATCGAGAGCAACCTTCCCACCTTCCCTCCTTCCCTGGCTTTCCCCGAGTCCCCGCCACAGCCCCTTCTAGCCTATCCCTTCAGTAGCCACGCTGGCATCTTCTCGGTCAGAAAAGCTCAAACACAAGGTATTCGCTGCTCAGTATGGGCCCTCAACCCCCAGCAACTCATTCCATTTACACCCTGCTTCTGCACACTTCCCATGTCTGCTCACTGTTTTCACCTGCACAGCCACTGCCATGCTCCACATCCAAGCCCCCGACACCTGGACAGTCGCGGCCGCCTCCTGGCTGGCGTCGCTGGCAGCCATCCCTTCCCCACCTTGAATCCCTCCACTGCTGCCGGAGGGAACTTCCTAAAATGCAGACCTGCTCAGGTTAAAAATCTCTGCAGCCAAAGGAACTTAGTTACAAAACAGAAAGAGACTCACACACATAGAACACAAACTGATGGTCACCGAAGGGAAAGGGGAGGAGGGATAAATTAGGAGTTTGGGATTAGCAGATACAAACTGCTATACATAAAACTGATAAACAACAGGGTCCTTCTGTACAGCACAGGGAACTACATTCAGTACCTTGTAATGGCCTCTAATGGAAAAGAATCTGAAAAGGAATATATACATACATATATTTGAATCACTATACGTACACCAGAGACTAACACAGTGTTGTAAATCAACTATACTTCAATTAAAAAGAAAAAAAAGAAAAGAAAAACAAAACAAAACCAATCTCTGTGTCAAATTGCATGTGCACTGTTGTTGTGATAACATCCCAGCTCAGGGCCACAGGTGGAAATAACGTCCCTAGGGAACAACACTGGGCCATCGGAGGGGGCCCGAGGCTGGTGAGTGGTTGCTGTGGGGGCCCCGGCCCGGGGCTCAGGCACAGGATCCCCGTGGGGAGCTATCCCTGGGTGTGCAGGCGGGCACACCGGGGCTAACCTGCAAGTAGAAGAGGGTTTAGGACATCCGGGCCTAAAACAGACTCTGCGCCAAAATCCCTTCTAACCTTATGCATAGGGAGATTGTTATGATTTGATGCATCTGGGGTTTTAGAAACATCTCCGCCCTCTGCCCTGGCATCAGTTTTGCAGAGAAAGGAAGGGGCCCAGAGTAAATGCCAAGGCGCCCACGCAACTGCCTCCCAGGCTGCTGGGAGAATCTCAGAATCCTTTCCGTCAGCAGCAAGGGGGACGGGCCCATGGCCTGTGCATTTCACACCCTTGCCCCAGAGCCTGCGAATGCGCTTCAGAAAATGTCCTCTCCCTCCGCCTTCCTTCCCCCAGTTATGTGAATATATGTAACTGCCTTTTAGCTGAATGATTTGTACAAATAAAACAAAACAAAGCAAAACAAATGCTGTACTAATTATGTTTTAGAAGCATATTTCCTCACCCAAGATGCCAAGTTATAATTCATTTGGTTGGCTTCTAATCTGTTTGGCTTAAGAGCTTTTTTTGATTGATGACAGATATGTGAACTGATTCATTACATATTCATTCATTCATTCTGTTACTCTTTATTCACTGTCCAGAGAAAGCTTGGCATGAATGGGGCCAGTCTGACATTCACACAGGCTCCATGTTGTTCAAGATCTCTTATGGAATATCTCGATCTACAGGGGAGCTTTGCAATATCTATGTGCTTTTAAACTCTTTAAACCAATTGCTCAATCAGGATTTTTTTTTTTTAAAAAAAGCATATGTTTAAATTCAAACCAAAGAATATATTAACATTGTCTTGGCGAAGTGTGGTGCTTTAAATTATGTCTGCAAATTGTTTGAATGGCCTGCCATTGAGAGGCAGAAGTCTGTATGCCCTGTCCTTGGACCTGATTCAAATTTAGTGACTGGCTGACCAACAGAGTTTGCCAGAAATGATGCTACAGGACCATGTGTCATGAAAGTAATGTGGTTTTTTCCTGGTTCTCTGGAATATTTTCAGGGAAGCTCCAAGTCTCTGTGTCGTAAGGTCTACCACCCAGAGGCCGCCATTCTGGGAGGAAGTGCCAGCTGGCCTGCAACCCCATGACCAAGACCCCATGAGACGCCCTCCCGAGATGACACAGGGAGAGAGAGAGAGATGCCTGCTCAGCCCCTACTAGCCAGCCTCCTGCCGCTCCAGCTCCAGCTGGAGCTGACCCTGGGCAGGTCAGCCTCGCGGAGCCTCCCTGAATCCCTGATTCTTGGAAATAGTGGCTGATCACAAAATGATTATCGTCATTAAGGACCATTAAGTTTGGGAACGGCTGGTAACAGACATGAGAAGCAGCTATTCAGCAACATGCTTTTCAGACGTCCAGGCTGGAGAGAGAGAAGGAAGGGATAATAGCGCACAAGAGCCACAGCGTATTCTTGCACCCGTGAAGCTGCTGAAAGACAGGGCTGGCCGAAACCCTGTGGCAGGCTGAGAAGCCCCAGAGAGGAGACGAAAGGGCCCAGATGGAGGCCGCGCTCGGCGGCCGCCCTGGCTCTTATCCTGGGCCTCTTTCTCCTCTGGATCCTGGAGTCCGTACCTTGTTATGTAACTCATCAGCGAAAGGCTTCTCAGCACAGGAGCCCACCGCCCTCAAAGAAGCAGAGCAACCGTCAGGGAGAGAGAATGTGGAGGAAGGAATCCTACATGTGGAAGAGAAGACTCTGGAAAAATAGGTAGGTGATAAAGACATCACACAGACCCAACCCCCTGACTAGTCCTGACTGAAAGGGATTATGAAGGAATTTCTTTGAAAGCATCTTCACGATCGTAAAGAGTAAACCTAACCCATGTGCCTGTGGAGCGATTTAGGCCTGACCCCTCGGAGCCTAATTGACTTTTGAGAAGAAGTTAGATGACAGTAATTCTTTCAGGCCTGAAGGTATCTGGGGTCACTACTAGGAAATACTTTTAGATTTAGGTGATCACATACAGTAAGAACTCAAAACATCAGATACTTAGTTATGCTGCTACCAAAAATCTGGTTTCAAAAAAAAGTATGAAATCAATCAACTGAAAGCTCTAGAGCAGCTGGTTAATGAGTTTTCAAAATCAGTATTTTTCTCACTATTGCTGCTTCCTAGATCGTCTGTGTTTATTTAAAACCTATCCTTCCATGAAAAAAAAAAATTTTTTTTTTAATCCAGTAAGTATTCATTTTAGCCCTGCTGGCAGTAGCCTAAAGAATGGGTATCTCCCACCGGATGTCCGTAACAGAAGTCCTCTAATAGTGACAGTCGTGTTTGTCACAAAGAACGGCTAACAGTATTTATTTTATATGGTTTATAGAACAGACTGTATATTTTGAAAAAATTGACAGAAGGGGATTCTAGTTTGGATTTTGCAAGGATGCAAAGTTTGATAATGAATATCCAATTGGAATACACAATGGAAGAAAATATACAAATCCTAGAGTGCAGTTTATCTCAACGATTAGTCAATTGGTTTAAAATAAACTCAGTGTGCTATCAGATACAGGTACACTATTCCATGAGCTCATCAGGCATATTCCAGTTAAAAATTGAGTTAAAATACTTTAAAAATTCATTGTATTTTTGTAAAGTGTAATTTTACAAAATTTATAGTCAGTTTTACATTGTAAACTGACTATAACTCAATGAAAACATTTTTTTAATTCATTGTATGTTTTCTCCACTTTATAGATACCTTTTGAAAAAAGTTTTTTAATTAAAGCATAGTCAATTTACAGTGTTGTGTTAGTTTCAGGTGTACAGCAGAGTGATCCAGCTATACATCTACGTATGTATATATATATATATATTCTTTTTCAGATTCTTTCTCATTCTAGGTAGTTATAAGATATTGAATACAGTTCCCTGTGCTATCCAGTAGGCCCTTTTTGTCTATCTATTTTATATATAGTAGTGTGTATCTGTTAATCCCAAAGTCTATAGACACCTTTTTGTCCTAAGACATATAAACCTGTGTCTTAATTCTAATCAATATTTCTTTTAAAAAGCCAAGAGAGACAACTTTAGTTGCTGAAGTTTTTGCTCAGGGCCCTTTTGGGGTTCTTTTGGCAACCAGCTGGCCCCCTCCCTGTGGGCCTGTGCAGTGGTGAAGTCACCACACTCATTTCAAGCCCACCAGCAGCCTCACTCCCACCCAGCAGGAGGGGAAGAGACTGAAGGCCAAGATGGAACACACCCCCAGAATCCTAAAGTGTAGTTTATCTCAACCATTAGTCAATTGGTTCAGGATGAACATGTGACCTAAGCTGGGCCAATGAGAATCCTCTGTGCTGCCGCTTGGATTCGGAAGAAAAGACTGCCTTTCCCTTTCAAGATCATGGGCGGAAGGAACAGCACCTTGGGACTTTTCAGAATTCAGAGAAAAGCATGTCAGGAAAGGAGGAAACCTGACATGCAAAGAAAAAAACCATAAATAAGCTGCTCTGAAAAATGACAGAAAGAGAGAAAGAAAGTGATGACAACGTTGTTTGAACCCCTGGCTCCAGCCAACCGAAAGAGTGAACGTTTTCGAAGACTTCAGATTAAATCCATCAGGGCTTCTGGCCCTTGCAATACAAAAAAACCCTGCTTAATACAACTTACGTGGATATTTTCATGTTTCTTTAATGCTATCAGTACCACTGAATACAAACAAGATATACTTTGCGTATATCAAAACATACATAACTTGGGTGTACAAAATATTCCAATTTTGTAAAACAATAATGTAAAAAGTAATTCCAGTTACAAAAGCAAACAATGTGTGCCCACTTACTATGTGCACGTGTGTGTGTAATGGGACAGACAGAAGAGAGAGCACACCACAGTGTCAGCTAGCCCGGCAGGACACGCCTCCACAACGTTCCCGGCAGGGCTCTGAGGACGCTTGGAGAGCTGAGTGATTTCCACGTCTCTGTATGCTGGTCATTCATTTCCAAACCTCCCGCAATAAACTGTGTTACATTTGGAATCAGACCGGAAAAAAAAAAATGCCCTTGAAAAAGACTCTACTCCATTTATCAAACCAGCAAGGCTATTTCTCATTAATTGTTGTTTTAATATTAATTAAGAACATTTATATGATGTTGAAAAATCAAACTAAAATTTATTATCTGTCACAGTATTTCATTTCGTCTGTCTCAGACCCGTGTCTTCCTATTAATCTCCCCAGGATATTTGCATATCTCTTTTTAAAATTCCCTCACAGAAAACCTTCCTGTGTGCTGGGTAGGAAGCTGTCCTGACCCTGAGACAAAGACAGTGGAGTTTTTTAAGTTAGAAAATCCCTTTTGACTAAATTTAAACAATAGTTGAAAATTTAACTCTCCCAAGAATGAGAAGCTTTGCCTCCCTCACGTGACAGAGGCCTTTCCATCTTGCATTTTAAAGGTGGAAAAAAATCACTCATGTCTTTTTCAGTCAGTTTGAGCTAAGTGAGAAAAGAAATATTGTCTGGAAGAGACAAACCAAAATGAGGAACTGAATTTACGCAACTTTTTGAGTTTTAGTTTTGAGTAACCCCTTAAAGGGGAAAACCTGCCTCTCCTAGCCTGGCTGGGCTGGGGCATAACCTGCTCTCCCACACAGCCCTCGCCCCCTCCCCAGACACCGCACACCTGTGGGCACAGCTTCCCCCCGTCAGGGAGGCAGGCAGACACAGAGAGCATGCCTGTCACGCCGAAGCCAAGGAAGGGGAGGACACAGGTTTAGCAGTTAAAGGCAGGACCCCGGGCTTCGATGCCTGAGCTCGGATCTCGAAGTCATCATTTTGAGTGCATGACCTTGGGCGAGCTGCTAATCTGTGGGCCTCCAGCCCCTCATCAGTTCGCAGATAATAGCAGTCACTACCCGAGAGGCGTGTGGAGAGACGTGAACAGTACCTCCACTGCCCAGCCCAGTCTCGCAAACACTGCAGGACTGTTTGCTATTACTATTGGCGAAGGGCTTTCACAGACGTTCACTCTCCTCTATTCCCTGACGTCCCCTGCTCCACTCATCCCCAAGGAGAACCCAGCACCACCCCCTCCGGCCTCACTTGGTGTGGGAGACCCTTCCAAGGCTCCAGGGCCCGGACGGCATTTCTGCGGGCATCTCTACACCACGGTGTAGCTCGACGAGGATGAGGAGTATGACTGTGTCTTATTTTAGGGGATGGAAAGGAATGAGGGGATGGATTCCAACAGATGAGGAATTTGAGGCTCAGCGGTGACAAGCGGCTTCCGCCAGATCTCAAGGAGGTGAGGGCCGGCGTCTGGGGCTTTCGTTAAAGGGTCTGGAGGGACAGCAGTGACACACTGCAGTTTCATGTCGTAGAAAAAGAGACAAGCTTGACTAGAAAGGGGGCAAGAGAAAGGGGCTGTTAAAAACAACGTATTTGGATCAAACTATGACAAACGCATGCTCCCTTTATGGGCAACGCGGGCCTCGCCTAGACGTGCGCACAGCAGGATAAAGCAGAGCCACGCACTCAGCCCCAGCAAACACGCTGGGGCCCATCTCCTTCCAGGCACCCGCAGCTCACTGTGGAATCTGGTACGAAATACTTTGCCTGTTTTTTTGTTTTTGTTTTTAAAGACCTAAGTCCTGTTGTCTGGTTATGGATTCGTTGCTTTCATTCGAATCATTGTTTTAAAACTCACTCAGTGATCGTGAATTTTGGAAGGTTGTTCTTCTGCCAAGGTTTGAACCTTTTCAGGTTAACTGCAGAGAAACAGTGATCCTGCCTGCCTGCTTCTAAACACAAGGATATTTTATTAACATTTCAGTGACTTTTTGACCCATTGATTCCCATCCATTTGCTGTTTTGTTTTTTAACATAGAGAAGTTTGTGCTTTGAAAGGAAGAGCCGTTTTGTCTCTGGGCCTTTGTCGTGCAAGAACAAAACTTTTAAATATTCCTTTTATTATTGAAGTAGAGTCAGTTTACAATGTTGTGTCAATTTCTGGCGCACAGAATAATGTTTCAGTCGTACATATACACACATATATTCCTTTTCATGTTCATTTTCATTATATGTTACTACAAGATACTGAGTGTAGTTCCCTTTGCTCTACAGTAGGAACTTGTTTATTTTATATATAGTGGTTAGTGTCTGCAAATCTTGAACTCCCAATTTATCGCTTTCGGGCCCCTTTCCCCCTTGGTAACCATAAGTTTGTTTTCCATGTCTGTGAGTCTGTTTCTGTTTTGTAAATAAGTTCACTTGTGTCTTTTCTTAAGAGCAAAATATTTTTAAACCCCTCTTTAAGACTCAAAAGGAAGTCCATTCTTTTTTTTTTTCTTCTAATGTGTTTGGCACTGAAAGGAAGGAGAAGCAGGCGGCTTTCCCCGTGACTCTTGCCCTGGCCCCCTTTCTCTTTGTCTGGTTTGATGGTCAGGCTGTTCCAAAGCAGATGCAGAGCTGGGGTGCACACAGGCCACATGATGTCTGTGGGCAGCCAGGCCTGGAGAGCTGTGGTCACTCAGCCTCCACAAGGCCCTTCCTTCAAGCATTTCGTCTGTGGACACAGGTTGATCTGAAATTTATAAAACTACAAAAGAATGACCCAAATCAGCACAGCATACTCTTCCCCCATCTTGGGGAGCAAAGTTTTCCATTCAACTAATAATGAAGAAAAGAATAAATATTTCCAGTTATTTTGAAACCATGGGAAAATTTTTAATATTTAAAAAAATTAATGTTTAAATTAATATTAAAATGTTTAATATTTAATATTAAAAATGGTTCCCCCAAACATTCCTGGTTAAAAATGGAAATTTGAGGAACAATCTGAAATCTACCTACTATACATACTTTTTAGCTTAATAGCATAAACGTACATTTGTTGTACCTTTTTTTTTTTGGTCATAAAAATTCACAGTGATTTTTACTCCACGTCAGGAAAGATGATGACAATAATTATCAAGTTACTGATTGAATTCATTTTCAAAGGCTTTAACGTTTCCTAGAAAAGGAGGTCCAAACTATGAAACTTTTTTAAGCACTAAATATCTCTTTGGTTTTGACCAATTTATGAAAAGCAGGCAAAAAAAATGAAGAAACCATAAACGTTAACACCGAACACAGCAAGTGACAATTTCTGTACTTCAGGCCATCACAGAGCCAAGCACTCCTTTTCAGCAAAGGAGCTGGGAAAGCACTGAACCTGGCCCAAAGCATCTTTGGTCTTAGAAGTGTGTCCTTGCCTCCTCTGATGCTACCGTTTTATCCCTTTCACTGCCTTCTGAAAATTCAAAGGCCCAACCTCACACTTTTATGTGATCTTTCATTTCTGGGTTTGCTGTATTTTTGTTTTTTTCTTAATATAGGCCAGTGGCTTTTGTGCGTTGGAGGAAATGGAGAAATAGGAGTCAGCATGAAGCCAGGAGACCAAAAGCCAAATCTGACCAAGTGTTGCCACTGGGTTGCCAGAAAAATGTGTCTGACAGCATCTGTCACATATTCCTGGCCTGGGAACCTGGAAGCGCTCTGAGTTTTGCAGCAGTTACACGCCCCCTGTGTGCGTGGTGCTTCCCCTGCTCCAATGTGATGCTGCAGGGGTGCCGGTGTCGCTCACTGCATCACCCGAGAAGTTTCCAGGGACAAGAGCTCTCGACAAGGCCCTACTGATGTCTTTAGTAGAGTAGGTCTTTCTCCTTACTTGCTGCGAGCTTATAACAGAAGCTGCTTTGGCAGAACCAAATCAGCTCATCTCGCCCGGGTCGTTTTTGGAAGTCATGTCTGCCAGCAATAGACTGAAACACATACAGGTGTGGCTGAAGAAGGTGGCTTTAGACTCTTCAAAAGGTTTTATAGTTAAACTCAGAATAGATTTCACCGAATTTAGTGTTTTTTGGTTCTGTATTTGGTTTTGGTTTTGTTTTTTTACTTATGGGAAATTTAATGCTTCAGTTCATTCTGGTTCTTTACCTTTCACTGTGTGCACCTTACTGTTGTAGTTCAGTGTCTTTATTTCACTGGCATTCTTCTCTTCTGGAAGGCAACGTTTCCTTGTGAACAGTTTGCACATATTCATGCCTCTCTTTTTTCGTCTAGATTCTTTTTATTTTGTGCGGCGTTCAGCAAGTGTAAGCCATAGAATGTACGTCCAGCTGCACTGACGGCTGCGTGTGGGTGGCCCGTTTCCGCTGGGATCTGCCTGCTGTTTTTACGTACGTTGTGCTTTGATGGTCAGCGGCCAACGGGCTCGAAACACTCAGCGTCTCTCTTGGATTGCACAGGACGCAGTATCTGCTCACTCAAGTTCTGATTCTTGTACAAAACTGGATGGACTGAGACATAATTACAGAGTCTGTGAAACAGTTTTATTTCCCAGAACGTGTCCAGACCCATCTGTAACAGCCACAAGACGCGCATTTCAGGGGTTCCTTCTGGAACATACTCCAACACACATACATACACACACACTCACACACACAGAGTAAATCCAATAGCTGAAATAAAAAAAACTGCCATTATTCTAACCCTTACTATGCGCCAGACATTGTACTAAATGCTTGGCACACAGTATCTCATTTTGGTTCCCAGTGATGGTGGAAAATAGCTATTGTCAGCCCCCACTTCACTAATGGACAGAGTGATTTGTCCCAAGTCACACGGGAGTAAGTATCAGAACGGCGTTTTGAGCCCAGGGCTCCATCCTGCCAAAGTCTTTGCCCCAAAACCCTATGCTTTAATGTCTCCTCTACAAAGGTCTGCTTCCAAAAACGTCTGTGGGAAAACATTATACAATCATTTTACTCATTTACAGATTCCAGCTTTTGTGTGCGTTCAGTGGTTGAAAATGACAAGCCAGAAAATTGCATGAATTTTTAAGAGCACAGAGAGATTTTTCGTTATCTTCTGATGCTGTCTTACACTCACATGAAGACACCGGAAACTCTGCTTTTATTTTTGTTTGTTGTTTTTTAATATTGAGTTGCATGTACTATTTAGTGACGAGAATATTACTGAGACAGAAAGTATGGAAACAAAAAATAAATCCAGAGGTTCACGAGGGCTGAAATAAAGGTTTCGTTCACTTTCTTTTAATGTTTGCAAGCTATTTCTTACAGCAAAAAAATGTTTGGCCATTCTAGAACTCTTGGTAAAGACATGCGTTATTTGCAATCTTTTTTTTTAACCTTGAGATAATATAGTAGGTGAGATTTTCAACATCCTGCTCAAAGGGGAAGAAATTTGTTTAGCCGTTAGCTTGCTGATAAACATTAAGTTTATCAGTAGAAAAAAAATAACTTGATCGTTGCTTCTTTTTTTCCTGTTTTGATCCATTAACTGCAAGAATGGTTTTATTGAGGAATCTGGGCTTTACATCACTTCTGTGGAAGACCCTCCCGCAGAGCGTTTGTGTAGAAGGCCCAGTTAATTCGAAATCCAGAAGGTTTTCTGGGCGACTTGCTGTGGGTGATGCTTTTCTGCATTTAATTTTATTTCTCAGGATGGGGCTGGTCCCATTACAGGACTGTATCCTAGCCCAGAAAACAAAGGAGTCTTTCCTGTGGGTAAAGCCGGGGGTCAGCAAACTATGGTCTGCTGGCTCTCGTCTTAAGGCCTGTCAGCTGAAAATGGTTTTACATTTTCAACTGATTGAAAAGAAATACAAGAAGAATCATACATCATGACACGTGAAAATGATTATGAAATTCAAATTTTCTGATCCATAAATAGGGTTTTAGTGGAACATGGCCACGGTCGTTCATTTACTTATCGCCTGTGGCTGCTTTGGAAACACAAAGACCAAGGGAGGGCACAGCTCAGCGGCAGAGCACGCGCTCAGCGCGCACGAGGGCCCGGGTTCGATCCCCAGCGCCGCCGTGAGAAATAAATAAATAAATAAGCCCAATTACCTCTCCCCTCACCAAAACAAACAAACAAAAAAACCCAAAAGGACCAAGTTGAGAAGTGACTACAGGCCAACACAACCTAAAATATTTACTACCTGGCCACTTACAGACAAAGCTGGCTGACCCCGGGTGCACAGAGTCAGTACACTTGTTGAAGGTTCTTTTGGAGCCCAGAGCCCTTCCGAGCTCTGGCTGGTTTCTTTTCATTGTTCCTTACTTGATGGCTTCTGAAATGTATACTTTGCGGTGGCTTAGCTTTCTATACGGATAAAAGTTCCAAATTTTAGCATGTTAAACCATTGTGCAGATTGTAGACTAAATAAGCATTCAGACTGGAAAGGGCCTGAAGAAACATCTATTGTCAAAAACCTGCCGTATCATTTCTTGTCTTCTGAAACCAGATTCGCTGCGCAGACCACAGATGTCCCCCAGGGACTGGGTTCTGCCATCGTGTGAGCTGGGGGCTCCCACGTGGTTGTCCTGCGCTGGGACGTCCCCAGGTGAGGAGATGCTGCGTGGCTGCTGACCTTGGAACTTGCTTTCCTGAAAAACTTTCCGGAGCCAGTGTGATTTTTCTTTGGTCCTTGGCCTCTTTTGCACAGATGGGGGTGAAGGGTAGGCAGCTGGGCGGCCTCTGGGCGGAGCAGCAGGAAACTGCCTTCCTGTAGTCTGAATAGCAAGTTCTAATGTGAGGCAGGCTTTGCCCACCCACGTGGCTTTATCTTCTGCGTTTTCACTCTCAGTGTAGGTCGACTCACCCAAGCCACTCAAAACCATGTTTGTTTAATCTGAACCTTCCTGGGGGCTCAGCAGCCCGTGTGTATAAACACGGTCACTTTTACAACATTAACCCAACTTTCCTTTTCTTGTTCTGCCGCTCCCAAAGACCTTGGCCCTCCGCATTGTCCCACCACCCCCTGCAACGGATTTCTAGAAGTCCCTTGAGATGCCTGCATGTGCTTAAGAACCAGTTGTCAGCGTAGTCACCCAGGAGCATCTGCCTCACTCTCCTGTCACGTGAAGGGGCACAAGGCTGCCTCGTGAATGGGAACCGTTGTGGACTCTGCCCTCCACCCCCTGGGCTCCCCAAACTGCTGATACTCTGGGTGCCAAGGCGGGGCAGCCGGCCACACAGAAAGGGGAGAAACTGCTTCCCAAATTGCACTGCTGCCCACAGTCAGGCATCCCACACTTACTGCTGTGTCCAGAGCCTCTCAAAGATGCCCACAGAAACAGAAAGTGATATTCAGATATCACTTATTCAAAGTTCGTCAGATTATTCCCATTTTACAGATTAAAAAAGGAAACTCACAGAGACGGATCCTGTGTCACCTGGTGGTGGCACCAGGACCTAAACCTCAGTCAGTCAAACTCCAAAACTTTGCTGGTTCCGTTGCTTTTCCAGTCTGGGGTTCAATCCAACTCTAGTTTTCTGTCACCTCTCAAACTTTTTAGACCCTCCCTTATGTTGGTCTGCTCTAACTCTTTTGAGAAAGCAAGGTCATAACGATCTTATTTCTAATCTCTTCCAGAAATACATGTGTAGTATTGACCTGCAAGGCTTTAACCAGCTATTTCAAGCCTTTAAAGAAAGAGTTACCGCTCTGCTTATTTGATTCCAAAGGTTTAAAAATGGGAAGCTTTGCGATTATTTGATCACCGTAGCAGCGTTCTGATATAAAATCTTACAAAGATAGCATCGAAAATGATAGACCAATTCTCATCTACAATAGAAATGCATGAAGTTCTACATCAAGTATTAGCGAGTTCAGTCAAGTGTGCATTACCAAGACTGATACACCAAGATCACGTACATTTATTCTAAAACTTCAGGAATGGTCAGAGGAAAAAATATGAACCTCTGAGCGTGCGTGTGGGTTTAGCATGGAGAACTTCACACCAGAATGATAATGGCAGTCACAGTAGGTGCTGGGATATAGATTCTGATTTTCTTCTTCCTTCTGCTTGTCTGTAAAGCCAATTGAAATATAATGAAGAGAAGATCTCACTTATAATAGCAACAACAGCAACAACAACAACAACAAACCATAAAATGCCCAGGTGACATTTAACAAGAAACCTGCAGTACTGATTTAAAGAACTTTAACTAAGGTTACTAAGAGAAGACTCTACTAATTGGAGAGATCTCAGGGCAAAAAAAAAAAAAAAAAAAAAGATGCCAAACTTCAGTAGAAATTTCAGGGAAATATTCTGAAACCTAGAAAAATGATTTTTAAACTTATTTGAGAGAATGAATATACGACAGCCAATAGTTTAAAAGAAAAAGACAACAGGAAAGAAGGATGATGAAGGCAGACTCATTCTCCTGGAGACTAAAACATGTTCTAAAGCCCCAGTAATTAAAAGGTGTACTAACAGCCAAGAACTAGGTAGATTTATAGGACAGGATAGAAGACCAGAAATAAACAAATAGATTATAACAGGAGCATTCAAATCAGCATGGAAATGATCCATAAATATAGTTAGGACCACTTGTTAACTAAAGAGAATTTCGACTGAATTAAGACTTCAATGTGAAAAATGAAACCACAAATGAACATTGCCCGTCTTTCTTTTCCACTCCTGGTCTTTTGGTGCCAAATCTGGAGGCTAATACACATCCAGCAAATCTATCTATAGCAAAAGTAAATGCCAAGAAGATAACGCAGAGAATACTGAGTCATCGTCCTCTGGAGACCAGTGACTGTGCCTTTTGGAGACAGAAGACCATCTTGCTTCTGTGATGAACCATCTTCACCTGGAGAATTTTAATCATCTGACAACTGTCATGATCTTTATGTTTGGGAATTTTCCAGGTTTTTTTGCACAGCAAAAGCTGAATGTTAATATGTGAATGCGTTCTTTTAAGCATCATTGTAAGTTTTTCAGAAAAAAAATCCTGTTTATTTTTACAAATCTTCACAATTGTTTAATTATAAAAGGTGGGGGGGAATATCCACATTCATGGATAGCTGTCTTAGATTGGTATCCATCCTAAGACACAGCTTGAGACAGGGTGTCTTGTGAGATTAAGAAACCCGTCTTAGAAGGGGAGAGAGGGAAGGCCCTGGGGGGTGTGGGGAGGCGGTTGGAGGAGGGGAAGGAGGTGTTGGAACCTGGCCGCTGCCTGGCCCTTCTGGGCAGCTCTCCAGCACAAACCGCAGGGAGGGTCCCTCCTTGACAAAAGGGACTGATTTTTTTTGTGCCTCCTGCCACTTCATCAGAGCCACAGGCTGCCCCCGTTTGGGGGTGGGGTGGCGGTGACAGAGCCTTAATTTCCCAGGTGAGGCAGCTCCGGTCAGCCAAGGCCCCGAGAGAAAGAGGCAACCAGTGGCCATCGGCCGCCAATCTGAAATTCCACCTCATCTGGGCATCCTGTTTTAGCTGTTTAATTTGGCAACATAGATGGGGCCCCAACACTCTGCACTCCAATGGCTCACAGGTACCAGGCTCTTTTATGGAAATTACTTCATTTAGACTTTGGACCAACTCTTTAAGAGTAGTAGCATTTTCCTTACATTACCAATGAGGAAAGTTATAGAAATAACTGGAGAAGCTGAAGGTGGACCCGGTATGAACCCCAAGCCAGAGGACAGCCTCCACCAGCCACTCCTAATGGGGCCCCTCACATCACACTCCCCCCTCCCCCCAGGTCCTCAGGTCGGCGCTTAGCCAAGGGGAAGAAACCCCAAAGAGACAGCTGCTTAGTGAATCCTACACGAAGATGGGGAAAAGCGCTGCTCACCCCTTTCCCTCCAGCCAGGAATCTTGCTGAGCAAAATGCTCTCTGCACTTGCAGGAAAGGCTGCTTCCCTGCTCAAGGCCACGTGGCTCAGGACCAAGAGACAAGAGCAAACGGGAACAGGAGGGCTGAACGGAAACGCCCACAGGCCCCTGACTCAGCAGGGCTGCCCGTCCCACTAAAGAAAAAAGAGCCTCTAGGTCGTGAGCCCCAGACTCGGGTCTGAGCTTCGTAATAACAGACAGACAGGACATAGCCAGCCCCAAGGGTTGTGACTGGAAAGAAACGAGAGTCAGGAGAAAACATGACCCCTGGATTAGGACTCATATTTAGCCTGGTTGAGTCTTAAAAGATTTCTTTGAAGTTCTAATAGTCTTGCCCAAGCTCACACAGTAAGTGTAATATTAGACGTCCCAGCCTTTCTCCCAAACATAGTTTAGGGATGCTGGTATCTGAGTGTGAATATATACGTAGAAAGACACACACACACACACACACACACACACACACACACACACACACACACACACACACACACACACACATAGAAAGATGGAAAGAGTGAGAAGCCGGAATGGATTGAAATAGAGATCTATGGAACTATTTAGAGCTTTTGGATCCCAGAATTGCAGATCAACTAAGTAGCCAACAATAGTGAAATGAATGACACAGAAAAGTACCAAACCAGTGTCACTTCTTTTGCTAGAAAGGAGACATGTAACCATTAGTGTATATTTGCAACTAATATTGCAAATTTTTGTTGCACTGAATATAAGACCCAAAAGAGTAGAAAGTCTTGTCTATTTTGTTCCCTGATGAATCCCAATTGCCTGGGACAGAGCCTGGTACAGAGCAGCACTCAATGAACATTTGTTGAAGGAACTGAATTTCAGTTTATAAATAACCAGAGAGTGTAGAAACAAGTCAGTTCACAATTCCACCCAAGCCAAAGGAAAAAGCATTCACTTGAACTCAAGAAACTGCTAAGAATGGGGGAGATATTTCCGAAGCCGCTCCAATGACATTCCAGTTCATTTCGGCAAACATGGTGGTCCCTGTGCACGTGGCATGACGCCTAGCAGAGGGGAGGGGGCGGCGCCTAGCGTAGGGGAGGGGGCGGCGCCTAGCGGAGGGGAGGCGGTGGCGCCTAGCGGAGGGGAGGGGGGCGGCGCAGGCCTGGGCTGAGCGCGCACTCGCCTCATCGCTAATCCTCCCACGGCTATTGTGAGCCTCCCGACGCGCAGCCAGTTTAACCTTCACTCTAAATCCATTTTAAATATGCAGCTTGCTCTCCTGTGGGCCTGCCTCTCCAACACTTTTGTAGATCTTTTATTTGGCTGTTAAAAGTGACCGCTGGCCACCCACCTCTCGCTGAAGCGTGTTAGTGTGCTGTTTGCTTTCGGTTTGTTTGTTTCTGGAGAGTTCCGTGTACGGCATTCCCTTCCCTGTTTGAATTCAGGCAGTGGCTTCAGGTATAAAACGTCGTTCGATTAAACAAACCTTAACCAAGAGCCTACGAAGGACCCCCACCCCGCTGGGGAACTGGTAAAGGAGGGACTCAGGGGTAGGCAGGCAGACAGGTATGACTGTAGGACATGAAAAATACCCCAGCGCACAGAAAGAGAGGGGCCGAGGTGCAGCAGCAAAGGCAGGCAGAACTCTGCTGGGGGAATCCCAGCTGGCTTCCAGAAGAAGCCTGGAGGTGAACACAGAATATCAAGGTGGAGGTGAGGGGTAGAAGGAGGCTTGGCAGGTCCTGCGGGTCAAGTCGAGCTGACATGGGTCGTGTGACTCATGACGCCACCGTCTTCCTTTGTGCTCTAGCTGTGGATTCCTACATTTTGGGAGGATGAAGTTCTCTTTCTAAAGTGAAAAAAAAAAAAAAAAGTTCAGGGATCTCCTACATGGAAACAGTTGTATTTTTAATAACCTAGGATTAAGAAAATGCATATAAAAATGCAATAATACATGCCCAGAGATTAACTTACTTATTTACAGATTACAGTCTCTCCAAGCATTTGTGAGGCCTTATTCAGAGCACAGATGGTGCTTGGTGTATGGATGGGCTCTAATGACCTTGGCCGTGCGCGGCCACCTTGGCCTCACCCTCCATTCATGTGCCTGCAGATGCCCTGGCCCTGGAGCAGGAATCATCACTATTCCCCTGACTGGAGTTTTGAGTCAGGCAGGCATCAGAGCCATTCTCTGTTGCAAGACATTCTCTCTGGTAAGTATGAAAAATGCATTGAATGAGGAAGAACCTGGGGTCAGAGAAATCAGTTGAGAAGTGATTACATTTCAATGATAGAAGCTTTATGCAGAACTCTGTGTGTGTGTGTGTGTGTGTGTGTGTGTGTGTTTGTGTGTGTGTGTGTGCACAGACTCGCACGTGTGTTAGCTATGCAGAAAAGCTCTATTTGTACATCAAAGTGATTCAAGTTTGTTTTTTCAAATTCCTTTTATTTTTTTCTTCCTGGAAATACTGATGAAAGCTACTTTTTAAAAATCTGTATTTAAAAAATACCTCTTAAAATAAAAGACATTTTAAAATGCTGATCCAATCCTTGGGTATTCTTCTTTTAAAAAAAGCCATATGCTTTTGATTTATTTCAAAATACAATACAAAAAAATCTGTATTGTATAGGATAAGCCAAGTTTCCAAATGACGGTTTGAATGTGCTTCATGATTCTTACAGATCACTACAGCTAATAACATGAAGACGCAGCAAAAACTCTTTTGTAACTTGGGTGAGTTTTTTCCTACTCCATCAAAATCATGGAAGTGAAGGACTCCATGAAATTCTCTTGGATTTCCCATCACTGCCGACTGCAACAAGCGAGACATGCACACTTTCTATATATCTTCCAAGCACATCAATTTTAGTCTGTTGAAACGACTGTTTAACCTCCCATTCAGCTCAAGAGCTTTGAAGTTGACCAGACGATGAATCCATCCTGACTCCTTGTTTACATGGACCAGGTTTCTTCCTTCTGCTGCTTGTAGCTCAAGTTTTCACTATCGATAATGCGAAGTTTTTAGAAAAGCAGAAATTTTGCAAGCTGAATTTGTTCTTCAAAGAGCAATGGGCTAAATTTGTTTACTTTCATGCCTACTGAAATCCAGCATCCATCGCTTCTGAATACATGAAACACGCAAAGAGAAAAACAGATTTTGTGATCTATGTTGATTATCTTTTGCATTGTGCCCCTGAATACCAAAAAGCCTAAAGACTTTGTAGTGGGTGTTTTGTTAAGCTTCTAGAGGACGGGTCCAGTTGAGAGACGATATAATAGGATCTAGTCTCCACTCATAAATCCCCACCATCCAGGAGAGAATAGAGCCTTGATGTTTGCATTCTTTTAAGCCAGCCCTTGCCTGAAGTTCACTCCTTCCTGAAATTCGACTCAACTGTTCAGCACATGTCGACCCCGCAGTAATGAATTGGCACCAGCCTAATTCTCAGGATGATTCATAGAGCACCTCAGATGTAGCCTATTATTTCCTCCAAAGTTAAAACAGTGATTCATCGTTAATCACTACAAGAAATGGGCTCAGTGATTCATAATTCTAAGCTTAAGGATCCCGTTTGCCTTTTGTTATTCCAGAAGTGGCACAGTTCACAGCCCTGGGCTGCCTACATCCTGACATGCACATTTTCTGATTAATTCTCTTTAAAAAGTCACGTACCCTGAGGATATTTACTTGGAACCCCAAAGCCTCTGAAAACTCGCACTCTTTTCAGATACCCATCTTTTTCTGGATCCAGCTGCCCTCAGATTATCCAAGTTAACACAAGCACCCTCACCCAGAGAGTGAACGAATTAATCACAAACGAATAATCCTCATGGCTACCTTTGGTCTTCAGCAAAAAGCAGCACTTGGAGTAGGGCCCTTTGGATTCAAATGTACACCCATGGTTACTTATTCATCGCTATGTCTCACCTACAACCAGGTGGTCACCTTTGGCCAAGGAAGAACATGAACACAAATGAGGCGTCAGCATCCCATCCTGCTTGAAGTCATTGACAAGGACAGCCTCACGACTCTACATGGAAACTTCCATTGTGTCATTTGCCTGCTTGAGGCTGTTTTCTCTGAAGCTGCCCATCCTGCGTATGGATTTGATGCTTTTCTGCATTATACAAAGAAAGTGAAAGCCTTCACCAAGATATTGCATCGTCGTCTGCCTCTCCCAGTGGTGATCAAGCAGTGCCTGAAGACCAGTATCTTCACTGCCTACACAGGGCTCAGGAGGACAACCTTCAGTACCAGAGCCAAGGCTCTGTTTTTTCTGTCCTCTTCCTTCTCCTCCTCCTCCTCCAGCTACCTCCTACCTGGTCCTCTCACTTCACTCACTTCCCTTTCTTTCCCCTCTCACTTTCCCCTCTTCCCATTTTTCCTAAGATAGCTTCCTCCTATGGACCCTGTAGTAAATCCCAGATGACAGCTCAGCTCAGTAACAGCACTTAGGAATTAAATAGCATGGGAGAGGCATGGAGCTTGGCATTATGATCCATGATACACTCACAAGAAGTTATCATTTCTAACCATGTCAGTTAAGCAAGAATATTAAATTAAAGGCATCCATCTGGAAAGGAGGAAGTAAAACGATCTTTGTTTGTAGATGACATGACCTGATATATAGAAAACCCTAAGGAATCCACTAAAAAATGAATAGAACTAATAAGCAAGTTCAGCGAGGTTGCAGGATATGAGAAAAATACACAAAAATCAATTGTATCTCTATACAGTGGCAATGGAAAACATACAAAAGAAATTAAGAAAGCTATTCTGTTTACAGTAGCATCAACAGGAATAAATACTTAGAAATAAATTTAACAAAATAAGTGTAAAACTTATACTCAGAAACTTATAAAACCTGTTGACAAACATTAAAGGAGAACTCAGTTAAAGAAAAGGCATCTCATGTTCATGGATTGGACGACTTAAGACAACTGTTAATATGGCAGTACGCCCCAAATAGATCTACAGATTTGATGTAATCCCTGTCAAAACCCCAGATGACCTCTTTGCAGACATTGACAAGAATGGGATTAAAAAAAAAAAGTGATCCCACAGAATGGGATAAAATTTTTGTAAATAAAGTATCTGATAAGGAGTTTGTGTTGACTATATACATAATATTCTATATATATTACTCTATATATTTATTCAATACATTATATATATATATATGTATATAGTATATGGTATATGTATTGTTACAACCCATCAGTAAAAAGACACCCAATTTTTAAAAAGAGAGCAAAGGATCCAGATAGACATTTATCCAAAGAGGATATACCAATGGCTAGCGAGCACAAAGAAAGCTGATCCACGTCATTAGCCATGAGGGAAACGCACATCAAAACCACAGTGAGATACCACTTTACACCCAGCAGGACGGCTGGAGTCAAAAAATGTTGGTGGATACGTGTAGAAACTGGAACGCTCATACTCTACTGGTGGGAATGTAAAATGCTGCAGCCGCTTTGGAAAACAATCTAGCAATTCCTCGGATGTTTAAATACACGGTCATGTTACCGCATGGTCCAGCAGCTCCACTCCTTAGGTATATGTAGAAGATAAATGAAACCGTATGTGTACACAAACATTTGCATGCAAATGCTCATAGACGCATCATTCACAACAGCCGCAAAATAGAAGCAACTCACATGTGTATCAACCGATGAGTGGATAAATAAAATGTGGTATATCCATACAATAAAAAATTATTCCACAATAAAAAGAAATGAAGTACAGATGCATATCAAAACACGGAAGAACCTTGAAAACATTCTACTAAGTTAAAGAATCCAGTCAAAAAGGACCATATATCTGTATTACATTTTCACAACAGGCAATTCCACAGAGTTGAGTTTAGTGGTTCCCCAGGGCTGGAGGAAGGGGGCAGCATTTGGGGGAACGGAAGTGATGGCTAAAGAATACGGGGTTTCCTTCTGGGGTGATCATGTCCTAAAATTAATTGTGATAATGGAAGCACAATTCTGTGAATACACTAAAAGCCATTGATTGTAACTTAAATGGGAGAATTGTATATTATATAATTACATCTTAAGCTGTTTTTGAAAAAGAAACAATTTAAAAGAAGAAACCCTAGCTTGAAAATTGTGGTTTTTTCAAAGCTTTTGTGGGAAAGACAAAGTAACATCTCCAGAGTACCAAAACATTTTAGGATACTCTTTGAAGTCCTGGTGTAATCTCTAGTGCTGGGGTTTACTCGCCAAGTTAGATCAGTCATTGGCTCTATTTGTATTATTTTTGCTTATGCCATAAAATAGTGATTAATAAGATAGCAACTAATAAACTAGTGATTAACAATTCAAAGGGTCAGTGCCTCACCATGTGTTGTGGTTCAAGATCACTGTCAGTGGTAGACGTTATCATGTTCATCAGGTACTTGTTCTGCCTAATGAAAACTCTCAGAAGTCTATCCTTCCAGTTAAATGCTGCTGTTCTAAGGGAACATTTCAGAAAAGACCCTTTGGTCAGGTATGAAATAGATTCATTCTTTGTTGTCCGTGCACCTGCAGGGGGTTCAATGGGATTAACAACTCTGGAGAGTGAAAAAGGAGGGGGTAGTGGGTGGCTCCCAGATTTCAGGCTACTCTTTACTTACCTTTCCCATGGCCCTGAACAAGACTGGAGGCTCATGAGTAATGGATAGCATTCAATCCACCAAAATATTGTGTTTTTAAAAATAACTACATTTATCACCTCTTTAAAAATGGCAACAGAGACCACCAGATGCCCCTTAATATCCATTTTCCTGTTCTTCCCTAGGAAGTTGCCTGGTAAACAGGACACTTCCTACCTTCCCCTGTAGCTCGGTGTGGTCACATGACTGCGTTCTGGACCAGGGAGAGAAGTAGGAGGGGGGTGTGCAATTTGCAAGACCTTTCCTTCAAAGGACAGCGGTACCTTTCTTTCCACCCTGCTTGCGTCCTGCTGGCCGGGGTGTGGACCTACGGCTTCACCCCAGCACCCACTTAAACCACCTAAAACTTGGTCTTGGTCAGAACATGGATTTGTGGAGACACTTCTATCATCCACTGAGAGCTTGTCCCCTCCCAGACACAACAGAGGAGGGGGAGTTCCCCATCCCTTGAAGTCTGGCTTGGCAATGTAATTTGCTCTGGCCAGGAAATGTCACCAGAAGTGACATTTATCATTTTAAGTTTAAAAGTTTATTGTCCGTGTCTGACTTGCCAGCACGATCGTCCTGTCATTACCACCGTGTAATGTTGATGCAACGTGAAAATAACGTTGTTTAAAATGATGTTCTTTTTCCCTGCAGCAGCCTCGCCTAACCCGCACAGAACAAGAACACTGAAGCTGAATACGGGCGAAGTGATCACAGGAAACCACTAGGATGCTTCTAATGTGTTTCCTGGTCTAGAAAAGTTATATGCCAAGCAATGTAGATATGCATTAAAAACATCCTCTTTGGAGTTGGAGGGGAAAAAAAAAAAAACTTGGTCTGGCAACAGGAGCTTTGCAGGAGGAGAGAAGGGGCAGGGGTCCCCATGCTGTTCCTGGAAAATCTGCTGCCAGAATTTTACATGAGAGAGAATGAAACCTTTTTCTTGTTTAAGCCGCTTCTGTTTAGCGTGTTCAGTCACTGGCCACCCCTCCTAGTCCTCCCCATTGGACCTGCCTGCCCACGAGTCTGCGGATGCTCCCAGTTCTCTAAAATCAAAGC
The DNA here is from genome assembly GCF_036321535.1 of Camelus dromedarius. Classification (NCBI taxonomy): domain Eukaryota; kingdom Metazoa; phylum Chordata; class Mammalia; order Artiodactyla; family Camelidae; genus Camelus; species Camelus dromedarius. The sequence continues at coordinate 6,353,413 of NC_087465.1, read as the reverse complement.
CCAACCTTCCCAGCCAGGGAGTGGGATCTGAGGGTACAGCTTGGAGTGAGACTCATGTGACGGCCGAGCATGTGGCCATGGGGAGGGGGAGGGGCGCGTCTCAGGCCCTGAGCATAAAAGCCCTGCCCTGTTTCCCTGTGTGTGAGTCCCATCTCTCTCTGCAGGAGCCCTGCCTTCTAGCCAAATGGCGTGTGTTTGGTACACTCAGTATCCCCCGACCTATTTCTCTCTCCCCAGGCCTTTCTCTCTCCCTCTCAGTCTTTTTCAGTTTATTTCTTCTGCCTAAAACCTCTCCTATGCCTCTCACTAAACATCAGGTTCTCATCTTAGGCCCAGCTAAGTTTCCATCGCCCTCCTAAGTGTCCCTAACTCTTTTCCTCTGGATTTCTCCTGGGCTTTTTCTGCTGAGGGCCCACGTGGCACTCTACTGTACATCACGTTATATTGCTACTTGTCCTTCAAAGTATATCCTGTTTTCTCAAACAGATTATAATTTGCCTGAGGACAGGAATCATTTCTAGCACCTTTGCTGTCCCAGGAACCCAGAATAGTTGCTTGCACCTATTAGGAATTCAGTGACCACTTGCCACTGCTGTAAATGTTGTCAGTCCTAATCACAGACCTTCAGCAGATGGATGACCCTTGAAAGTTCCGTTCCATCGATGCCCTCAGCAAACCCTTTGTCCTTCAGACCCATCCTCTATGTGGTCTTCAAGAAATGCCTCTTGGAAGATTTCTCTGAGCCATTCAAGCTAATCTGCCTTAATTAGAATTTGTAAATATCTCTTCGATTACTCGTTACTTTATATAATAATTATTTGTTTGCTTGTTTATCTTTGCTCCTTGATTGCAAGCTCCTAAAAGATGAGCACTATGTCTTATTCATCTTAGATTTGCCTGCACCCAGCCAATGACTGGCATATAATAGACACTCAGTGAAGGTCTGATGAATAAGCAAATGAATCATAAATAAAGACAATGGCCCAAGGAGGCTGATGGCTTCCCACTGACTCGTACTCGGCCTTTCAAGCCAGTCTCTGGAGCCCTTTGACCCCAGGCCCCAGGCTTTCAGGGGCTCTGTGGATATTAACCATCCCCTTTGACGCCCACGCAGGTCACACAGCGGCCCCCTGTTCTGGCTCCACTGCAATGACAATGAAGTCCATGTGAAACCAGCCTGCATGCAAGTGAAACCAAGGAGAAGAGGTTGTTTGTCAAACTTAAAAGACAGATGTTAGTACTTCTCAGTTTCAAACTGAATCCTAACTCTTGTGAAGTTCAAGTTTCATTTCTGCTTGGCCAAATGGAATTTCCTGATTCTCTGTAAGAAAAGTTTAAGGTCCTATATTAGAAGACTGTGAGCACTTTGGGGCTCTAAGTGTTACCCAATTTTATTTTGGTGATTAATATACATCCCTTTTCCCTCAAAGAGCGTAAGTTTTACGTTGCAAGAAAAAAATATCTGGGGCTTTGTTTTTGGCAAGATGTTCAGTGTGTTCCTCCACACAAAACAGGTAGAGACAATTTCCAAGATCCAACTGTCATTGGCTTGCACTCCTGGGCGGAAGCAGACTGGGGGTGGAAGAGGAGCAGGCTCTGTTCTCCACCCAGCTCTGACTCATGCAACCATGGGGAAGTTGCTGAAATTCTCTAGTGCCTCTATGTCCCCATCTGGAAAATGGGCTAATCACCTGGCCTCCAATCTGCCTCCCTGGAGTGTTGCCAGGATTAATGGGTTAATAACGCTTGCAGAGCACTTTGAGCTGCGGATGAAAGATACAGAAGAACAAAGCATGACGATTATTCATAATTAAAAGCCCCAGCAGAAACGTTGGTCTGCGTTAACTCCCAGTACCACAATAACCAGAACTCAGACATACCGTAGAGCCAGTATTCAAATACACATCATTTGTAAACTTTAAAATTTAAAAGGGGCTTTTAATCTGACCACATAATTACACTAACCTAACCTGTCTCCTGAGCAGAGTCATCATAATGGCTGTGGGTACTCGTGTGAGTCCATCCTTGCCCCGAGGAGGGGGTTACTGCCTTGACCCCAGACTAACGTGCACCGAGTGAGCTCTTGGATAGACCTTTTTGAAGAATTTTAGGGACATCAGGAGGATCACCTGCTCCCAACCATTCTCCCATGTGATTATGGATTCTTGAAGTTCTACCTTAATAGAAAACAAAACCCTTTTCAAATTAGAGAGAAGACTTAAAATCCAGCTGCCGCCCAGAGTAGCAGAGCGGAATACCCAGCCTGTGAATTAAGTCCACCCCACGTAAACGGTAGCCCATCCCGCCCTCCACCCAGCACAGGTTTCAGTAGGGAAGAGAGAAAACAAAGGACCTTGAGTTCACCCATGAGGATGAGTTCCTCCAAGAAAAGAGGGGCTGGGCGCAAAAGGAGAGACTTGGGTCCCAAAGACAGTCATGGCCCCCTTCTCAAATGCATGCAGAGTGCAGTCTGCACAACCGAGAGTTTCTCCATCTTCCTCCAGGGCTTGGCCAACCTCACACCACACATTGCAATGCATAAGCCACGTGTACCAGAAATGCAGGGGAGTGAACCAGCGACCAGGGTGGTCCTTGCCAGTCTCTCAGGGGGAAAAAGCTCATCACACAGAACAACGCTCACAACACTTCTCCCAAGTGACCACGTACACCCTTCAGCAGTGGCCTCGGACCCTCCTGCTGTGCAAAGTGCTCTTTTCACTTGTCCAGCTGATGTTTGAGTTGGACAGAAGAGAAAGCAGGGTTTGCGGAGTGGAGGGGCTATAGTACACCAGCTCCACGTGGGTCTGATGCAGATGCTAAAGCAGAGCAAGCCTGTGCCCGTGGACAGGACCGGCGATGACCCAGCACATCCACAGAAGCAGGCAGCGAGGGGGCCAGGTCTCTGAAGCCGGCCCTTCCGCCTGAAGGGTAAAGGCCCTGGGAGCCGGGATGACTTCTTCACACACGTGAAGCTCTGTCGTGTGACAGAGGAAATCCGCTTTCTGTGTGTCATTCCAGAGCACAGGACCAGGCCCAATGCCCAGCAGGCGAACACAGTTTAATCCAATAGAAGGACGTGCTTTCTAATAAGCACCAGCCCACGCTGGAGTTAGCCGGCCACTGTCCCCTTCCTGAACGCAAGCAGAGGCCAGTGAGCAAGATTTAAGTCTTAAAAAGTGACAGTTTACCGCGAAAAGCATTATTGAGTGGCATGCTGATATCAGAGGGGAAGAAAATAAAGAAAAAATTGAAATGTTTGCCTCACCAGTTCAGACACTGTGATGAACAAATCCTCTCTCAAGGCTCCTCTTTCCGTATTTATATCCTATTTATTATAAATGAGTCTTAGAGAATTTGAAGATTCATTATAAAGAATAATTGTTTGCTACAGATACATGGTGTTGCTTTTTATTCTAAAACAAAATGAAAAATTTCAAATAAATTCAGAATGGTACTGGGAAGCGGGTAGAACTAAAAATGGCAGAGATGAGTGAGCCGCATGGCTGAGAATGGACAACGTTGGCTGCGCACATTCCCCCTCTGTCCTGTAGGTGGCAGCACCCGTCTACAGCTGTCACATTCCCAGTCCATGGTGGCGAGAGGGCGCCTGGGTTGAGTGTGTCTGAGTCCAGCGGCTTCAATTTTCAGCACATCCAGCATAATCAATTAACATTTTAATATCATTAGGTAACTGCCTTTGCTGACGGAAAAAAAGGAAAGAGACGTAGACGTTAGTTCTGCCCGTCAGAAGGGGACGCAGGCCATCGATTCTATGCAAGAACATAGCTTGGGGCCTCACGATCATATTTGTTACTTTGACCTCATATCGAATCCTTTATCTTTCCTCTGCTGAGATCTACATGAGAGCAACAAAACCTGGCGTTTGCTATTCTCTTCTCCTTCCCAGGCAGGTTTTAGAAAGCAGCCAGCGAAGAAGTAGCCTACGCTAACCCAGTGAAAATTCAGAAAAGCTGTGAACTGTGTCCACAGCTAAAACCAGGACTCTGGGCTAATGTTGCTTTTTATTTAAAAAATAATAAAATATATATACATGTATATGTATGGAATGGAATAAATTATGTAAGTTATTAAAAATTAAAAGCCGGATGTGCCTGGAAACACCAAACATTCCGCTCCCTCTGTTTGGGGTTTCTGTGTTGATTTCTCACTGCGAAGCCCCTGGGCCAGAGAACATGGTGAGAGCAGGTCTCCAACCGCCATTCGGGTCAGTCGTTTGGAAAACTCAAAATACACGGTTGTATAAGATCCTCCAGGGCAAACATTTGCAACCAGCAGATCAGGATCAACCAGTAGGGTCACCTGGCTCCCCTGGGGGCTGGCCAAGTCAGGGCTGGCCACTCCCCGCCTGCTCATCCCCTTTCTCCCCCAGGTTTCCAGTTGGGAAAAGGACGGCCGGCTGATGACCCCTCAGAGGCCTCCCCTGGGTGGGCTTTCCCGCCCCAGCAGGCCCCCCACCCCACGCCCAGGCTCTCAATTTTTTAGGAAATAAAATAAAAATGTTCCACTTCTGGAGCAGCTGCCCGCCCCTGCTCTGGGGTCAGAAAGCCCCACTCTTTGGGGAATTTCCAAACCTTATTGTTTGTTTGATTTCCTGAAACCTGCCTCCTGCCCCTAAAAACCAAAAGCTGTTTTGCATAGTTGTTTTTCTTTCCTCTTTAATTAAAGAAAAACTGAGTAAGCGTTGTTTTGAAATTTTCACACCTCACCTAGACATAACTGGACACCAAGGTGGTGTGAAGTCAGGTTTGGGAGTGACTCACTTTCAAAATCTGGCAAATCTGTTATAAATAAGAGGAGAGATGGAGACATATTTAGTATTTTAAAGCATGTCCTTTCCGAATATTAACTAATGCTCAAACGTATTACTTGGAACTTATTTGAGAAAAATTATGAGATTTATATTGAAAACACGGGCTCTGTAATCGCGTGAGCCTCGTGGGCAGCCTTGGGAAAGTTGCCGTCTTACTTTGCCATCGCTGCCGTAGCGAAATACCACAGGCTGGGGCTTAAGCAACAGAAATCTGTCTCTTCATGGTTCTGGAGGCTGGAAGTCTGAGATCAAAGTGGCCTCGGAGTTGATTTCTTCTGAGGCCCCTCTTGCTTGCAAATGGCCGCCCTTTCCCTGTGTCTTCATGTGGTCTTTTCTCTATGTGTGTTCTAATCTCCACTTCTTAGAAAGACACCAGTCAGATTGGATTAGGGTCCACCCTAATGACGTCATTTCAATGTAATTACCTCTTTGAAGGTCCTATCTCCAAACTCAGTCACATTCTGAGGTACGAGGGGTTACGGCTTCAATAGACGAATTGAGGTGGAGGACGTAACCCAGCCATAGCAGTCACCCAACCTTTTGAGTCTCAATTTATTCCTATTTAAAACAAAGAAGATAATAGTAACAGCCCCTGTTTTCCTGAGGCTAGACTGCTATCATGCTGTAAAGCATGCAGCAGTGCGCAGAGCTCAGGGAATGCTAGCCGTGGTCCCTGCCACCATTGTCAACAAGGTCATCTTGGGGGGAGGGGCATATAGCTCAGTGGTAGAGCACGTGCTTAGCATGCACGATGTCCGGGGTTCAATCCCCAGCACCTCCATGAAAAATAAAAAATAAACAAACCTAATTAGCCCCTGCCCCATAAAGTCCTTAAAAAAAAAAAAAACCAAGGTAATAGTAAGAAGGCAAAAGACATGAACACACCCACCATCAATGCCTGGCATTGCTGAGTCAGAAAGACTGTGCTGGGAGGGGTGGGCAAGGGAAAAAGAGAGTTGAAAACATGATTTCCACAGACCTCCGCCACTTCTGACACACAGATATCTCAGAGCGGAAGATTGCTGGATCCCCAGGGAATTCCAGCAGAGGCGGGTCCACTGAAAGGTCTGATTTCTAGAATTCAAATCAAACTTGGGTTCAGAGCAAGAAAAGAGAGATGTATCTTCCTTCCCTCAAAGACCACAGAGCTGGTGGTCGGGCAGAGAAGGAGCAGTGGCCAAAGGACGGAGCACCTCAGTGCTCCCAGGCACACCGTCTGGGATGAAGGTTTCCATTCAGAGCTCTCCTGGCAGAGACGAAGGCTGGCCTGTCTGTCCCAGTCGCTCTGGTGGCTGTGACACCTGCTGCTGGCATTGCAGCCAGCTGCTGAAACGGCATTGCTAAGGTAGCTCTAGAAAACCAAACCATGGCAGATAAAGGTGGTGATTTCTTCTGGGGGAGGGGTGGGGGGGCGGAGGAGGGCTCCAAGAAAAAGCAACCGAGCCTGTATGTTCCAGAAGGAAAGGTAAACAAAGGCCCCCTGAGCGCCTCACTGTTTCCTCCTCCCTGAGCCTCCTCACTGCTTGCTTTCAATTTATGACACGCGGTACTAAAGAGATTGTCTATAGGTTTAATGTGGACATTTCCTTCATGCAGTAATCCTTTGAATCCCATTTGCTGTAAATTTCTTCAGAGTGACATTTTAAAAGAACCTTTTTTCTCATTAGTGAGCACATTGTGATGAGCTATCTTTTTCCAGTGTTTGGAGAAAACATGAATGAGCTAACTCACCCAAACTCGCCTCATCTGGCCTGCGTGCAGGAAGAAGGCATCACTCTGGCTGGTGCTCAACATGCAAGAAGTGCCCGGAAGGACCCTGGCCCAGCAGCTAGCGTGTTAATTTCTTACTGTTGCTTTGTAACAAATTCCCACAAACTTCGTGCCTTAAAACAACACAAATGTTTTCCTGACAGTTCTAGGGCCTCAATCAAGGTGTCAGCAGAATCCAATTTTTCCCGGAGGCCCCAGGGGAGAATCTGTCCCTTCTCTCTTTCACCTTCTAGAGGCTTCTGGCATTCCTTGGCTAAATGGCCCCATCAGTCGAATCTCTGCTTCACATGGCCTCTTCCTCCGTCCCTGATTCCTCCTACATCCCTCTTAAAAGAACACCTGGATGAACCAGGATAATCTCCATGTCAAGATCCTTAACTGAATCACATCAGCGAAGTCCCTTTTGCCACATAAAGTAACAGCCACAGGTCCTGGGGATTCAGGCATGAACATATTTCTGGAGTCATTACTCGGCCTTCCACAGTCCACCCTCTGACCCCTTCAGAGATACACATGCAAAATCCATTCATTCACTCCATCTCAAGGTTCCCAAAGGTCTTAACCCATTACAACTTCAAATCCAAAATCTCATCCAAGTCTCATCAGCCCCCAAATCTCATCTAGGAAATCCAAATCAGGTACAGGTGAGTCTCTGCATATACTCTATCCCGGGACAAAGCCCTCTCTTTCTGTGGACTCGTGAAATTAGAAAATGAATTGTAGGTTCCAGAAAAAACCGTGATGAGACACGCATAGGACAACACTTACAGACAGCCATTCAAGAAGGGGGACAATGACAGGAAACAGGGAATGCTTGGGTCTCAACCAACATCCCAGTGCAACCAGGTGAACTCCATGGCGTTTCGGGACCTGGGAATGATTCTCCATGGCTCCTGGCCCACAGCTCCACCCTCCAAGTCATCTTTTTTCTCGAAGGGCACTGCATGTTTGCAGTTGAGTACTTTTATCAGTCTATCTCTGCTCTGTGGAATTTGGGGAGTCCACCAGCCTTATTTTATTTCATCCTTTCTGTGTCCTTTTCAATCCCAGTGGCATATTCTTCTGGAAGAACATTCTCAAAAACCCATGGGCCATTATTCAGCCTGCCACGAGCATGGACAGGATATAATTAATAAAGGGAAGAAAGCCTTCTGCCTTCTGGAGGATGGACCAGGCTATCTGCATTATAAAGCACTACACACACAGAATGCCATCATTCAAAGCTCTTAAATGTGGATTTAAGGCATGTCAGGTCTTTAAATCTCAAGTTATACACTAGAACATGATATTATCTGAAAGACCTTTCAACTGTGATATGTCTCCTTATCGGAAAAGGAACGAGTGCTAAAAAGTAAAAACTCTACTGCCCAGAGGATGCTAATGACTAACAAAGAGAGAATAACTTTAAAAGGAGGGAGGTGCTCAAATTACAGCAGGAGGTATGAGGGAGAACTTCCTCATAGGAACCCAGACTAGCATCAGGGTGGTTCACGAAGCCATGGGACCCGCTCCCTGGGAGATTCTTAATAATTTCTTTGGAAATTAATGACATCAAGGACTTTCTGTCCTGAGTTAGAGTCCCCATTGCTGGTAAGGTAGACATTGAAGAAGTGGTGATCAACAACTTTGGAAAACAATTTGGTAAAAATTAAAGTGATGCCATCTAACCCAGCAAGCCCTCCCCCAGGTATATACCCTATGGGCTCCTTTAAAACATGTAAGACAGGGTAGCAAATACTCGCAAAAATGCCAGTGAATCAAGTACCTATTGACAGGAAAAGCTATGAATACATCATTACACATTCACACAATGGACCACCGTACAGAAGCGAACATGGAGAAGCTTTTGCTATGTGCTTCAACACGGATGAATCTTAGTAACTTAATAGCAAGTGAATTAAGCAAGTCATAGGAAAATGTTACATATAGTTCAAAACCAGTTCATAAAGTTCAAATCAAGCAACACGTTATAGAATACTAACATGTGAAATAGAATTGTAAAGAAAAGGAACTAATGAAAATAAGGCAAACAGGATATTGATCACCTGGTAGTAGAGTGCACGGTGGGATCACAAAAGGAAAGTGCATGGCTTACTACATGGGTGTCACAGCTGGGTTCCTGCAGAACCCCCCAAGAAGATCCATGAAGGAGTCATGGAGAGCTCAAAGCCAGCTTGAGTTAGAGCATTCTGTTTCCCTTTCCCCGACTCCCTCCTCATGCTCCAACGCACAGGGGAATTGGTAGGAGCCCTGGGGATGGCAGCGCAGGTGACTGTCCGAGAGGATGACCTCCAGCGGTGCGCCCGTGACGCCTCTGGATGCTAGTAGCTAAATTCTCACCTTTCCGAGTTGTGACAACCAAAACCATCACCAGATAGTACCAAATTTCAAGCAAGGGAGAGAGAGGGGCACAAAATCACCCCTGGTTGAGAACCACTACCCCACCTTGAGGTCTCTACTTTTTTTTTTCACTTGATGTTGGTTTCCTTTATGGGGAGTGTATTTTCAGGGTGACCACTTGCCCCAGTTTGCCTAAGACCGAGAGGTTTCCCAGGAAACAGAATGTTTGATGCCAGATGGACAAAGTTCTGGGCAGACTAGGGCAATTTAGTCATTCTACTAAATGGAGACTCAAATCCTTGCAAATTCACCAGCATCTTTCTTTCATTCTAGCAGATGATGTTATCTTGGCCAGGCACTGAATTCTTGCTCTTAGTCTTATCTTCTCAGTAGCCTAGCCATGTTTTGCCTCATTTTCTAGCACAAAAGGGGGACATGTACACAATCCGAGTCTAGTCTGGTTTCTGAAGAAAAGTCCAATGTAATTCTTATCCCTGCCCCTTTATAAATAAATGTATTCCCCACCCCACCCTGGGGCTTCTTTGAAATTTTTCTCCTTGTCTTTGATTTTCTACAGTTTAAATATGATATACCAAGGCATCATTTCTTGGTATTTATCCTGCTTGGTGTTCTCTGAGCTTCCTGGTTCTGTGCTTCAGTGTCTATCATTAATTTTAGGAAATCCTCAACCATTATTCTTTTAATAGTTTTTCTGTTCCTCTCTCTTTCTTCTCCTCTGGTATTCCTGTTATGCAAATATCACACCTTTTGTAACTGTACCACAGTTCTTGCATATTCTGTTCAGACTTTTGCATTCCCTTTTCCCTTTGTGTTGTTTTGGAAGTTTGGACATTTCTTCAAGCGCACTGATTCTTTCCTCAGCTGTGTCCAGTCTATTGATGAGTGCATCAAAGGCATTCTTCATTTCTGTTACAGGGTTTTTGTTTGTTTGTTTTTGTTTTTAATTGCTAGCCCTCCTTTTGGTTCTTAGAGTTTCCATCTCTCTGCTTACATTATCCATCTCTTCCTGAATGTTGTTCACTTTTGGAATTAAAGCCCTTAGCCTATTAATCATAGTTGGTTTAAATTCCCAGTTTCATAATTCTAACATCTCTGCCATATCTGAGTCTGATTCTGATGCTTGCTCTGTCTCTTCAAACTGTGATCTGTATCTTTTAGCATGTTTGTAATTTTTTGCTGAAAGCAGGGTACAATGTACAGGTGAAAGGAACCTGGTACAGTTTCCAGTGGAGGTTTCTGCTCTGGTACCTCTACTCCAATAAGCTGTGTTTCTCTGCATCTGCCTTTCTGAATCTCTAATTTTGGGGGCAGTGGTTTGTGCTATGACTTCAGTTCTCTGATGAATCTAATAAGAATCATTGATTTTCAGTTTGTTAAGCTTTTTTCTTGCTGTGGGGATGGGAACAATGACTTCTAAGCTTTTTACAAGCCAGACTGAAAACCAGAAGTCTTCCCTTCTGTTTACACCCACAACAATAACACTCTAGTCTCTGCAGACCAAGATGCAGTTTACTTTATTTTGTCTCATCTAGGCTCCCCTCTAACTCCAGGCTCTTGTCAAGCACCCAGAGGAGAAATCCTGCATCAGCTCCCTCCAAAGGAACCAGCCAGTGATGGGGCCATCCTCATACCCTCCAGCCTGGCATGCCTGCTGGCTTCAGCAGGCATTGGCTCGGGAGAGGGGTGTTCATTGAGAGGAAGCCTGCACATACTCAAGTTGCCATCTTTTCAGAACGCTCTTTAATCCACCTGTACCTGATTTGTTGCCAAATCAAATGTAGATTCTGCCTCTTCTCTTTTTTCCCTGCTGCCACCAGCCTGGCCCAGGTCCCCATTCCTTCTGCTCTCGCTTCCTCACAGGGCATTCTACCAGCTTCCTCTCTGCAGGGCTCTTCCCAAACCATCCCAGTTCAGTCCTCACTATCCGTGAAGCATGACTTGGATCATTTCACTGCTTCCTAAGAGCCTGTTGGTGTCTTCCCAGCACTTTCTGGATTATAGACAGCATTCTTATCCTGACATTTAGGACCAATCAACATCTCTAATCTGGACTCTCATCCATCTCCTACAAACAATCTACTCCCAGCCAAACTAAAATTACAGCGTTTTCCCAACACCTGGGCATTTCCTACTTCATGCCTTCGCCTTTATCATTTCCACTCTGCCGCCTAAAGGGCTGTCTTAGTTTGCCAAGCGCTTTTTCAGTCTTCACACACCATCTCCTTTAGAAAAGTACCAGCCGCACACACCACAACCTCATAACCAATAGCGAGCTCTTGTTCGCTCTTTCTGCCTTGTGAACCTCCAGGCCACCTTCCCTTTCAGCATTTAACACCATCTTTTATTAGAGAATGACTGTCCCACGGGCACCTGTCCGTCTGTCTATGATATTTCTAGTTGCCTGAGGACAGAGTCCATGCCTCGCTCATCCCCATGTCCTCCCACAACATCATGCTTAGCAAACAGTACATGCTCAATAAATCTATCCTGAAATGTAATTGAAACCCTGTTACTTTCAGAAGTCAACCCTTGGTTTTCAGCACACTCATTATGGGTTTTTGATGCGATGGATAACATAGATTATACACTATCCCTGACATCCACAAGGGAAAGAAGGCCTGGGGGCCAAATGAATCCCAGAGAGTAGATATGTTGATACACCTCTTCATGCCTCCTTCATCGTGTCTCTGTCCATAGCTACGTGTTTATCAACTCTCCACGTATTGACTACATTTTCTATCTTTTCTTAGCTTTTCTTTCCTCTTACTTAATGACCATTTTATCCCAAGGAACAAAGGTTTTAATCACTTTGTGAATGTTACAATGCACATGTTGGGAGTAGGCAACCAGGAGAGATACTGACAGCCAATGAGCCTGGTAATATGTACTGCTGGGTGTTTTATCTCCTCCAAATGACAAATTACTATAAATTATGGACTGTAAGCTGTTTTTCTTACAAATAGTGGCCACCACAACTGTTAGGTCCTTATTGCTAAGAAGCTGCTGTACTAAGAATATTCAAATTATCTGCCACTTGCCGTGATAAAATTCAGGGCCAGCAATAGAGAACTCCAGGTTTGGAATATTAGCCCCCTGCCTCCACTGGCTTTTCCCTCCACCTCATTGGAAACCACACAGCTACAATGATTATCAACATTCTCAGACACTAGAGTAAAAATAAACTTTTTTTATTGAGTTTTTATAACATAAAATTCACCGTTAGTGACATTTAGTACTGTCACAGTGTTGTGCAAAGTCACTGCTACCTAGACCCAGGTATACTGGCTTTTTTTTTTCTTTCCTGAATGGCTTTTTTGCTAAAATTAATTAGGACTGTTTTCTATAACATAAGCAGCCTTTAATTTTGCAAAACTGGATATTTTCAGTCTCTTTGACTCACCAGCTTTTGTAACTAGGGCAAATAAACAGCCCAAAAGAAAGAATCACTGTGTGGTCCCTTTGTTGGTCTGTGTAGAAAGAAGCGTTTTGAAAGTAATAGGTAACAAATACTCATTTGCCCTGGGGGGACCAGGCGTCAGCTTGAATTCTAGCTGCCGGCAGTAAGCTCCTGGAACTATAACAAACCTGGATGAAACACAGGAGACCCAAGACCTTGGCACATTTTCACCTAAGCCAAGTCACACCATTAAACCTCAGTTAGGAAATATCAATAACTTGGGAAAAGTGGATTGCAGTTTAACGTATTACCAGCTGTCAGCACCTCAGGAGCTAAATTGAACCGCCAGGGAATTGAGATATGAAAAGTAAAGAGAGAAATCACAAGGGGTTCCTTTAATATCATCTGTGGCGTGTCCCCCCCACCCCCGACCTCACGCCACTGCCCCTCCCCAACAATGGAAGCAAACGCAAACAGGAAAAACAGAAGTTTTGTTTTGTTTTTAAAGAAATCGAATCAGTGATTATAAAATTCTAGAAATATAAAAGCTGATGTCTCAAAGACCTCTACTCTTGCTACGCTTTTATTTTATAATATAAACCAGATGTTTTGAGTTTTTTCCAAATAACGTCTTTCAGAGAAATAATGCTTGGTCTTTGGCATGTTTTTGATCTCACGGGTAAATTACTCCTACCTATTTTCCCCTCAGCCTTCACAAATGATGTTTTTAGAAAATTCTAAAAGTAAATATCCCCTAACTGGGCTAGTTTGAATTTTCAGTTTAATATTGCAGATTTATCACATAATAGGATGTTGGTTTTGAAAAATTTAATGAGAAAAAATGCATTTACAGGCATTCTCAGAGACATTGCACCTTAGGGTCCAGACCACCATAAGAAAGCAAATATCGCAATCAAGTGAGTCCCATGAATCTGCTGGTTTCCAGTGCATATAAAAGTTACGTTTACACTCCACTGTGGTCTGCTAAGTGTGCCAAAGCATTGTGTCCAAAAAAGTGTACTTACGTTTAAAAATATTTTATTGCTAAAAGATGCTGACCATCATCTAAGCCTTCAGAGAATTGTAGTAACATAAAAGATCACTGACCACCAACATAAACATGATAATGAAAAAATCTGAAAAATTTCGAGAATTATCAAAATGGGACAGAGACGTAGTGAGCCAACACGGTTGGAAAAATGACGTGCAGAGACTTATTCCACTTGAGGTTGCCACAAATCTTCATTTTATTTATTTTTTTTAAAAAAACAGTGGTATCTGCAAAGCACAATAAAGCCAAGTGCAATAAAACGGGGTACACCTGTGTATAACTCTTTTGACTCAATGACATCCAATTTGGGGGAAAATTTGGGAGGAAACATTAGCCCAATAGAGATAGTTGGCACACAGAGTGAGAAGAACCAGCCCGATGTACATGAAAACGCCTGAGGTCTCTACTCTGGTGGATTTTGTGTCGACCAACATCAAAAAGAAGAAAGGAAAATTAGCAACATCCACAAGTGTCCCTTGAACTTGCTGGATTTATTGTTAAAGTGAAAAAATACAACCAGTTTCAGAATGAATTAGATTAAATCTTCTGAGGTTTCACTCTGAATCTGATGGTTTGCATGTATTCCAGGCTCATAGAAAACCCAAGTGGTAACACAAATTAAGATGACCATAAAAATAGATAGAAGCAGAAACCAGAAACTTCCACGCTTCCTGACCAAGGCACTACATCTCACCACACCTGACCCCTGCTCGGGACCGACTGCAGACAAACAAACACACAAAAACATCCAGGTGTCCTAAACCAAATCAGTCCCCAGTTAACCAATAAAAGTCCTCACTTGGGCCTCACAGCAGAGCACGCGGGCAGTTCCGCTGTGTGTGTCTTGGTCCCCCAGTTAACACAATCACACTGCAGAATGCAAAACAAATAAACCTTCCTCCTTCCTGCGGCCTGTGCCACGCAGCTTCTTTTATCAGCGGCCTCTTGCGCCCCTCAGACAGGCAGTCTTATCGGGCAGACAGTCTGGCCACGAATCCTGTCGGATCCAGGCCCGGGAGAGCCTGGACGGGGTTCTATTTAAAGCTTCAGATCAGCAGTCCCCTCGGCTTCCTCCGCCCTCAGCTCCACTTGTTAAGACAATAGGACAGCAGGGGCGCCTGATCCCAAGTCAAGCCAGCTCAGTCTGGCTCAAGGACACAAAGGCTGCGGGCGGAGGAGCCAGCCCCCTCGCTGCCCACTGCATGGCAACGCGAGCCTCCGGGGTGCAGACTCACAGGCCCCCCCACCCTGCATCATCACGTGGCTGCGGCGTGGTCCGGGGCCCACTGAGACCTCCGGCGCTGCCTCTCCCAGCTGTTGGAGCGGAGTGAGGACTTGCATGCTGCCTAATCCAGAGCAGAGCGTTTCCTCTCATTCTCCTCCCCTCCAGCCCCAAGTTCAAACCCTGTTCTGCTGGCAGAAGCTTTGAACGGGTTTAATTGTAGCGGGCTTGGTGACTTTAAGGAGCTCAGGAATAGTTGAATGCTGTTCCTTCCGAGAAAGGCAGATTATCTGGTTTCTGGGCTGAGACCTGGCCCAAGCTCAATAGCATGTTTCGGTAAATATTTCAAGTAACAAATGTGAAAATATAAAACAGGAGCCATAACCTCAGAACAACACATTGAAGCGTGCCCGGGAACCGTGGTGCACAAGCATCACACTGGTGCTGGCCTAGCCGGAGGCTTGCCGCCAGCAGAGGGGAAGCTAGGAAATGCACTATTGCCAGAAGATGAAAAATGGGCCTCAGTTTTGGTGTAGGGGCTCTGGCCTTCTTCCAGTGGGACATATTAGAACCAATATCAGGGGTGGTACAGCAGGAGCTGCTAGGATGACGCATTCTCCCAACAGAGCCACCCAAACAGCTGGCAAGCTGCCCTGCCCCGCCCAGCTCCGTGAGCTCAGCAACATGGAAGCATCTGGTACATTCATCATCTTCTCCGTGGCGTGAATGGATGCTTAGGAGGCAGATAATTTTGCAGGCATATATGTGTGTATTATCATGCAGATACGACAATTATTTCATAATAGAAATGGAACCCGAATCATCTTTGCCTGACTTTTGATCCTGCCAGCGCTGCAGAAAAACACTCACTGATATGTTGGCTGGTCAGGAAATGGGAGCACAGAAGGAGAGAGAGATTACAGGCTACTCTGCTCGTTTGCTAACACGTGCTGTGATCTTAGCCCTATCTTATGGGTATCTGATTTCACAGGGAAAAGGAAAAGGCAAATGGGAGACAAAGGGGCTCCCACCCAGCAGGCACACATTTTCCATACCAGTGTGTAACTAAAAAATAGAACAGTCATATAAATAAGGCAAAAGCATATAAACAGACCAGATGCTGTAAAATGGTGCCAAAAAAAAAAAGAGAGAGAGAGAGAAGGAGAGAGATGGAGGAAGAGAGACAGAACTAATAAAGAAGAAAGAAATGTATAAAACTGACTTTTCCCATCATAACTTTCTTTCAAGTCAGATCAGGGTACCCTGCCCTGTTTCATTTCATGATAAGTAGATAGACAGATAGACAGACAGACATAGAGATAAATGATTTTCTTTAGATTTTAAACTCGGCAAGGGCCAGACATGGCACTATTCCTTGTTTAATTCCATAGCATCAAACTCTTGGTAGAAAATCCAATATTAATTTTTTTTCTGATGTAATTTGGCAAGAATTGGAAGATGTAGGGAAGAAGAAAGTTAAATAGGATCTGTGAGGACAGGTTTATCTGAGCTTGAATTGATTGAGCTGTAAAGAGAGGGAGGGGAAGGAGGGACTGTAATCCAAGCCATTGTGTCTGCCAAACTCCCTTGGTAATCAAGGCGGCAATGGTGGTTATTCAATGGCCCAAGACTTGCTGAGTATTTTCTAGGAAGAGCATGTTTGAAGAGGGAGGCAAGGATATTTGAGGGAAACCAGTACCTAACCAATCAATCATATTTATGGGCAATCAAAAATTAGGTGTTTATAACTTGGGAAATACCTGTATTGGCGTCATGCTTAGAGTAGTTTTAATCGTAGTTTAAGGCTAAGAAGATGTGACCAATTTAAAAGTTATTTCATTTTAATTTACATCTATTTCATGCATTTAAGGAATGTAGCAGCCCTATTAGCTTAGCTCAATCCCCATCTTTCAGCCTCTACAGAGGTCGCAGCTTGTCAACACTGGAGGATGCTTGTGCATTTTTATCTAGATAAACTTAGGGGTGCTTGACTGATCTGCCGTAATTCTTTCAAACTTTTGGTCCTGTTTTGGATCAATTCATTGCCCTTTCAGCCGGAGAGAAATGAACAGCCTCTGGGGAGAATGATCTCCACACACCTCTTTCATTTGCCAGTGGCTGCGACGTGAAAACAGCCACCTGCCACCACCTGGCATCCATCCATCAACCTGGGCCATGCTCCTTGAGCAGTTCATGGTGCCTCCCGTTCCTTAAGACTGCTGGAGGGTCCCTCCCCACAAGCTGGGCCAGTGATGAAGTGCTGACTTTGGAAAAAGTGTAGGTAAAGATTATAGCTTGATCATAAAAAGAAGCCATGTGTGTGCTCACTTGAACAGGAGGGGAAAAAAGACATAGAAAAGCATTTTAAAAGCGAAGGGGTAAAATAAAATAAAATAAATAAAAGGGAAGGGGTAATCTCCAATTTCTATTTCACTCTTCAGATTCTCAAAGATCAAACACTTCTATTGGAGACCTCTCTGTTCGGCCAAGCTGGGAATAATAGTTCCTTTCTCTGAATTCTCATGGTGTTTATTCATTTAACAGTTGTTAAATGCCTACGAAGTGTCAGGTGCTTTAAATGCATAGTTGTTTTTACAAACAAGCCTACAAGGAAACTATTATTATCCACCCCACCCCTCCACCACCATAAACATCATAAATACAAGAATCAGATGAAGGGAATTCAACTTGGAGGAAGTGCTGAAAACTACATGAAATAGAATATTATCAATAAAAAATGATAGCTGAACACCAAAAATATACAGACTTCAATCAAGGAAAACCTTATCGTTACACTTGGAGTTTATTATTTTTCACTAAGCTTGATTTTCCTAGAGATTTGAGAGATTTGACTTAAAGATAATAGGTAAACAGTTCTATTTGGAAGATAATTTGTTTCCTGGCAAACATACACTTATGATGCATGACTGTTTTATTTTATGCTGAGATGTGAGCTGAGAAATGTGATTTTGTTTGCTGTATGTGCACCATATGCAAAACCCCTTTGGTGCCAAATATGGGACGCAATGGACGGACCAGTTAGCTGTGTTTAAAGCTCCGTTCTAAACTTGAATACTCTAAATCAAGTTTTTGTTGATGTAACTGGAGTCAATTTTGGGTGCGTCTTTCTGGGTTTAACTCTTTCCTTATGTGAATTAGATAACCTGACCACGTTAAATAGTTTGTTTCATACGGATGTTCATAATGAGAGCATTACCATGCCAAATATACAACCAAGGTGGGTCATTAAAATACAGAACTTCTGCAAATTAAAACCTAATCATTCAGACCTCTTAAACCAAGAGAAATAGTATGGGTCCTTGAGAAACTATCAAAGAAATACTCTACCTTTAATATTTTACATTAGCAACACAGGTCTGGAATTCACCCCCACAAATGAGAGTTGCGTTGTGAGATTGGATAAGATTACCAAAGAAGAAAGTCATGAAGGAGGGAGGTGGACCTTACAGGATAGACCCTTAATGGAAATCCGTCCAACTGGGCGTTAAGGGCAGTGACGAGGCGCCGGAGGAGCAGAGGAAAGACCGAGCCTGGCGACCGACGCCTGCTGTGAGGTGCGCCCCGAGCTGCGCCACTGTTAACACCCATGTGAGCAAATATTTACCTTCAAGAGGAGGAAAGGAAGGAGGGGAGAAGTAAAGAGGATTTAATATCACTCTTGTTACTTACATTTGGATAGGATTCCTGGAAATAATGAAAAGTGGGAGGGTTGGAACCTATGCACTGGGAATTGCCCGTGACCTTGCACGTTAAAAGGCTCCGGACTGCACTGCAAATGACAGAAAATGGGGACACGAGACAGGTGAGGAGGCTGCTGTGGTCATCCAGGAGAGCCGTGAGACTGCAGCCTCTTCACAGGCAGAGGGGACATCGTGGGAATGGACCCAAGGAATTAGAGAGACTCCTGGCAGGGGAAGGGTTGGGAGATGAACCCAGGAGTGCAGAGGGAGGACATGGACCCTGGGAGAGCCTGGCGTGGCTAGGAGGAGGCCACCTTTTCTTTGCCAGTGGGAGGCCAGGTTGGGAGGACGGGGGTGGGTGTAGGTAAATTGTAGGCAGAGAGTGGGAAGTTACCAGAGAGCATACACATGACCTCAATTTTCTCAGTGACTCATGAGAGGAGGCTGTCTGCTGAGAGCAAGGGGGCAGGAATTGAGACTGGGTCTTCAGAGGAGGGCCGAGGTGTAAAATCAGTCTTCTAACTGATTAGCACTGAGGATGAGACTCTGGGTCTCTCTGTGTGCATCTGAGGTCTGACAGCAACCTCTTCCTGGGGACCACAGACCCAGCTGTGTGCCCAGCACTGTGCGGGTGGCCCCCCAGAGACAGTTAACACACCCGACTTACAGAGCTTTGCAGCCCTGGGGTCTTCGTCATATTTACCTAGCACTGAGGCCCAGAAGAAGCTATTGATTCCAAAGTGGCAGGTTTTTAAAAAATGGCTTGGATTATAGCTGTGAGTTTTTGTTTGTGCATTCAAAACATATGGCTTGTACCTATATATACATAAGTTGAATGCGTGTATATATATTAAATGAATATGTATGTATACACAAATATGACAGCATTAATGTAATATGTGTACAGGTGTATGTGTGCACATGTATGTGTATTATATATATATATATGCACTATGCAGGTGTACTCACATATGTGTACTTGTAGTGACCAGGCATTCCACATGGATTTGTTGAATACATTCTACGTGTCATGAATATGCAAGATGAGGAAGAGACAATGATGAACAAAAACAAAGTGTCCACTGTTTTGGAGCGAACAGTCTGGCGGTTAACACAAGGAGAGTTTCGAACCAACGTAAAATTACAACGTGGCTGGTGCTGTAAAGAGCTGCGCCCAGTGCAGTGAGAAGGTGTAATCAGCACGAGTCAGGTGGCGCCGTCCCACCTCAGGCCACAGGTCATGTCCTCGTCCTCCCGACCACATCACCATCCCTTTGAAGGTTGTGGGCCATCGCCTCCTCCTCTCTGTCTACAGCAGCCGACTCATGACCATGCACACAGCAGGTGCTCAGTGTGTGCTTGATGACCAAGCTGATGTCATGGGATGTTCATCAGCAGTTTGGGTTGTGACAGCCATGGGGACACCAACAGGCCTTTTGTTTAAAGGGAAACTACAGATGGGCGTCTTGGTGATGACAGAACGTCCCCAGTATCCTGCTGATTTGGCAGGAAAGCCACCCTCACTGGCCATGGCGTGGACTCTCATCTCAATGGAAAGTGTCACTGATACTTTGCCTTTTAGAAAAGCGCCAATCACAGTGTTCTTTGCATCAACGTACACTGAGGGTCTGTGTGCCTATTCCCCCTGGTTTTTCAGGGCAATTTCCATTGACCCACGAGGTTATTAGGGGAAATGGGGAGTGGTCATTCGATGGGTACCAAGTTTCCCTCTGGGATAATGAAAAATCCCTGGAACTGAAGAGTGGGGACAGTGGAGGTGGTTGTATAATATTGTGAATGTACTTAATGCCACTGAGTTATACACTTAAACTGGCAAGTGTTGTTATGTTTATTTTACACAGTAAAAAAAAACAGATTAAGTCTGGAAATTTGAAAAAAGAGAAGAAAACTAGTTATGAATAACTGTCACCTTTTTCTTAAAGTCTTCCAACAGTCCCGCATTTTCTCCCGACCAGATCCCACCCAGGCCCCTCGTGGACTGGGTCCCGCCTGGCTCCTCCTGGGTCCATCCGTCTTGAACCCCGTGCCCCAGCCAGGCCAGGCAGCGCGCACTGCTCCCACCACGCATCGCTTTTAGATGCCTCTGGGCTTTGCCTGCGCAGGTTCTGATCTCTGGGTCACTGTTCTCAGCCCCCGCCCTCCAGCTGGAAAACACCTTGTCACACACCTCAGCTTAGCCTTCTCCAAGAACTCTCCCCCTAAGTAAGTAAGAACACCCATTTATACCCCCCGGCCCCCGCCAGGGAAATGACGGCTCACTCGCTCTCCCCCTCACGTTCCCTTGTGAAGAGCATCATCACAGCAAAGACAACATGAAATGCACTTGTTTATTTATAGGTCTGTCTTCCTGTGCCGTGCCTTGCAGGGGCAGGGGCGGACTCTTTGTTTTATTTACGTAGTGTGGTTTTAAAAGCTTTGGCTCAGACTGTGTGACCTTGGGCAAGATATTTAACCTCTTTTAGGTCTGTTTCATCTTCCAAACAATTAAAATAATCATAATAATATTCTGTATGTCATAGAGTAGTTATAAGGAATAAACCAGATAACTCATGTGCTGTGCTTAGAGTGCAAATCGTTTGAAGGAAGGAAGCACGTGGCTGGTGACGAGGGCTCAGTGGTTGATAGGATGGATATTTACGGCTCTGAGTTGACAAGGAGAATGACTAACCTAGTCCCAGATGTTTACTGAGAAAGACAGATGAAGAAGTTGAATGAATGGAAGAAAGAACATGAGGGGAACAGCTTTTGGTGTGTAGATCATAAGGTCGTCAGAACACTTCCAAGGACATCCCCTGCTTCTGCCATCAACCCTTCCACTGCCTCCAGACCCAGCCTGATCAGGATGCAGAGGTCTTTGTAACTGAAATACCACAGTCTTCTTAGAACACAACAACAAAAACTCTGTGAAACCAGTAAGAAAGGCTTTTTGTCATAGTCTTCTATCCCAAACCAGTGGAGGGCCCTCATGCCTTAAGGACTGTAAGGCAGTCCTTCTGTAGACTGTGGGGGACTTTCGAGTGTTTTCTGTACTTGACCCACTTGCATCAAAATTTTGGCAGTTGAGCCCCATTCCCTGAAAGTCAAATCAGTAAGTAACCTTTCCTCCAAGTCAGCTTGGCTTTGGGTGTAAATTCTTCTTTTGCATGAGCAGATGCTGGCTATTTTCAAGGTGGAGGGCTGGCTTATGCAGGGGGGACAAAACATTATGTGACACATACCCATTGTTTCTTCTAAGGCCACAGGCACTGCAGTGAATGTTGCTAGAGTCGTCCTGGTGATTGTACCAGGATTTCCAATTTCCATGCGGCCCCATTAAAGCAGACTCCACATCCAGCCCAAGAGGTGGAGCTTGGGACCCAGGCCTAAGCCATCAGCACGTCTCATTTCCTCATCCTTTGACCTTCTTGGATCATATGTGACCTAGTCAGAGCCAATGAATGCAATGGCATTTTCACCGCATCTTCTGGGGAAGGGACTGTCACCCGTAACCTTTGATCTAAAATATATGAGAATGAGTGGGTTAGCGGGGACATTTCTGGGGCCCATAAAACCCCCAACTGAAGTCAAAATAATGGAAGGCAGAACAGAGGAATAAAGTTTTAAAAAGTTGGCAGGTGCTACTGATAAGTTTGAGTCCTGAAGACAGTTGTGCCTGCCTGAAGTTAGTAACCTCTTTGCAGCTTCTGAGTCAATCAGTTCCCTTTTTGACTCAGCCAGTTTGGGTTGGGTTTTTCTGTAACCGCAACTCAATCATCCCAACTGGCAATCCATCAAAGCCGCTCTTCTCAAACGGGAGCTGCACATTGTGATTCCATCGAAAAGAGAACTGGTTTCTCTAGAGGACTCCCATGTGAGTGAATCAGGGCATATTCAAGAAGGTAAGTGTCTGTAAGAAAATCTCTCCCCGGGGGATGCCTGTGGTTCACATTTCTGTGTGGGCCAAGAAACTCCTATAAATTTTTATTCTTTTATCTAGAAAAGTGAATGCAAGTGTTTTGCTACTTTGAGGGGAGGAGCCGGAAACAGAGGTAGAGAAGGGAAGGCGTGAGGCAAAATATGAATGACTGTGCAGGAAGCAATATAGCCGAGGGCTGGCACGTGAGTACGTGCGGTGGGAATTCACGGCGGAGGAACTAATCAGGCAACGTTATCTGATCTGGAACAACAAGAAGAAGAAAGGGTCTCTTTCTTTTTCCCCTAGTTCGGTGTGTCTGAAAGCCCTGAGCAAGGGGGCAGGCCCTGGAAGTATCCAATCAGAAAACCTGGACTTCGGATTGTGCTGAAGTGGGGACCGCAAATCTCTAGGTGGTTTTCCAGAGACCAACCGTCGTTTCATTTTCAGAATGAAGCTGGACTTCTGTTTCCTGAGAACAGGGCAGGGTCTGGATTGAAAACAAAAGTCAGACGTGCTGATGCTTGAGTATTAAGAAGTATGGAGTTTCCTAAGTGTTTCTGCTGGTCTCCAGCCCAGGGCTGAGAAGGCTAAGAGAACCAGCATCCGTGAGGTTATTCCTCCAATGAGAAGCAACAGCCCAAAGCAATACTCTGAACAATCGGAGTGTAGAGCTGCTCCCGTGGAAGGCAGCCGGATTTTCAGGAGGGCCTGGCCTTTGGGTAACAGGACTGGTTTCAGACTTGCTTCCAAATCTGTCTCTGTGGCTCTGGACAAGTTATTTATCCTCTCTGAATCTCTTTCCTCGTCTGTAAACATCAGTTAGATTCTTGAGAGAAGTTAAGTAGTTTGAATTATATCAAGAGTCTATAGCCCATAATAAGCACTCAAATAAATGGCAACAAAAAGATTTCATTTAATCTGGGGAGACTTAGCTGGAATACAGGCTGCAGGAACCAAGAAAGGGAGGCTATCTTCTCATCTGGCAGGCAGAGGGGGCAAAGTTCAGCCTCATTTTAATGTGATTTTCTGCAGAATAACCAAAGAAAAACACCAATTAGCTACCAAATTTCTGCATTTTTCTGGGTCCTTCGAAGCTCAGCAAAATCTTGTCCCTAAACTGCTGAACAACTCTGTAATTGCAGACTGACTAGAGATAAACCTAAATGGAACAGACGTTCATTGGACCATCAGTTTCTCAAGAGTAAGAATTGGCTTTTATTCCTCTTTTCAGGCCAGATACACAACTCAGTGCCTTACTGGTGGCTCAAGAAATTTTTATCCTCTTATCTAGAAAAATGAATGCATCTTCAGTCCAGCCAACTTAAACTTGGAATGTACTGAAGGAAGGAAGGAGGAAAAGAAAGAAGAGATGTCTTCTTGGTGTGCTAGTTAGGAAAAGAGCTAAGCTGCCAAGGGCTAATGAAGAGACCTCAACATTCAGAGGTTTAAAAGAAGACAGAAGTTTATTCATCCACCACACAACAGTGCCAAGGTGAGTGACCTTGCTGTACCAGGTCACTGTGATCCTCAGGGCACGGTCCTCACCCACATGATTAGAGCTGATCACTGGCCTGAGAACATGAAAGGGAGTCCAGGGAAGCACACACATGATTTTAAGAACTGAATCCAGAAATAGCACACTTCACTTCTCACATTCCATGGGTAAGAACTCAGCCGCATGGCCATACCAAGCAACAAGAGAGGCTGCAGGATGGACGCACATCCGTTGTTAAAGAAGATTAAAGACAAGTCACATGGTATTTGCAAGGTGTATAGCTGATAAAGGTCTTACATCATGAATATATAGACTCTCAAAACTCAACTATTAGAAAATCAACAACTCAAAGACAATGAACAAAAGATCAGAACAGACACTAAAGAATGTAGACAGATGGCAAATAAGCACATGAAGACGTGCTCAACACCATCATTTGTCACTAGGGACGTGCAAGATAACACATCTATTAGAATGCCTAAAATTGCAAAGATAGACAACATCAGTTGTCAGTGAAGATATGGAGGAACTAGAACTCTCATACATTTCTAGTGTATGAATCTAAAAATGGTACAATCAAGTGGAAACAGTTTATCAGTTCCTTAGAAACTGTTAGATAAGTGCCTACTGTATGACTCATCCTTTCTATCCCTAGATATTTACCCAACAAAAAAGAAAGCATATGTCCACACACAGACGTGAATATTCACTGCAGCTTTATTTGTAATATCCAAAACCTAGGAACAACCAAATGTCCAGCTGAAGCTGAGTGGAGAAACAAATTATATAATACCTATCTGGCAAAATACTATTCACCAGTAAAAATGAATGAACTCTTGAAATAAACAAGATGAGTCAGCATAGATGAATCCCCAAAAAATTACACTGAGTGAGAAAAGCCAGACCCAAAAGGGTATATACTGTATGATTCCATTTATGTAAAATTCTAGCAAATGCCAACGAATATATTGTAACAGAAAGCAGATTAGAAGTTGCCTAGGGAAGAAGGGATAAAGCAGAGAGGGACAGAGATGGGGGAAATTACAGAGGGATACAAGGAAGCTTTCTGGAGTCACAGATAAATTCTCCACCTTATTGTGGTGATGCTTTCGTGGGTGTAGACATGTGTCAAAATTAGTAACGTACAGTTTTAGGATGTGCAGTTCATTGTACATCAATTCTACCTCAGTTTTAAAAGTATATGTCCTTTTTTTTTTTATAGGTAATAAGGAGAACAGAATTTGGTGGTCAGTTGGAAGTATCCTCTACATCTTTTCTTTTTGTTACTCTACTATCAAGTCCTGGGATGTTTTGGACCCGAGGAGGAGAGACAATGGAAGGAAGATTTCTGTTGAGAAATGACTCAGGAAAGTGATCTACAGCTCTGGTCTCCTCCTGTAACTCACGAGCTTCTCGAGCCCCAGCCAAGCTTCCACCTTTGCCGTGTACTCGATTCTTTGCCATGAACACATCCCATCCAGCACAATTCCATTAAAACCTCCCATCCACTACCAGTCCATGGGGCCAACTTCAGTGACTCTGCACCCCAGCCTCAGCCCTGCCCGCCAGACCACAGCTGTCCCTGAAGCCCTGCTGCCACCAGACCCTACTCCAGTTCAGCCCACTAGATAAGTCTCTAGCTGGGTGGATGCTGACCAGGCCAACTGGGTCATTTTGCTTTCCCTGCCACTTCCAACAGAGTGAGGAAAGTTACTATCTCTGTATCTCACTGAAACTCGCTTAAAACATTTGCCCAGAATTCCAGTTAGCATCTGTGGGACTTTTTCTCCTAACACTCTTGAAAAAGATGTCTTTAAGCTCTTTTGCAGCAGCCACGCTCCTTCCCAACAGCACAGCACAGTCATATCAGTGATGCTTTGCAATCTTCCTAGGTGAAAGGCTGAAATATATGAAGGCATCATGAAAGAATTCTAGAGGCTTGGGCAGGATTATTCTAAGAATTTTTATCCATCCACTTCAAGCAATTTCTTCTGTTGATCTTTGGGATTACCACTGAAACAGCCAGGGCTTTTGCTGATTTATCCCAGAATATCATCCTTGTTGGTGCGTGGTTGTGGGGTCTTGCAGATGCAAAGATTTTTTCTCTGACTGGCTCAAAGTGGGATACCAGAGCTAAGTAAGAAATAAGCCTATGTAAGAATGAGAAGATTTAAGGATTATAATTGATTCTCATAAACTTAGTTTGGGAAAGCGAGGAGGAGGGGAGCGACTTCATCTTCCTCTATCATGTACTCAGACCTCACCTGAGACACAGAGGGTACTACCCAGCCTCCATTTACAACGAGATTTTTCTTGGAGGTGCACGTGTGCACGTGTGTGTGTGCGCGTGTGTGTGTGTGTGAAGTATGCTAGGTTAGCCGGGTTCGATCAGCTGAAACGGTGCTGAGTAGAGTAGATAGCTGCTGATAAACTAAGGGAATATTTGAGAGAAGAGATGGAGCAGAGAAAATGCCCCAGGTTAGCTAACTTGAATTATACTGGGACAATGAGACTGGGGCGGTCCTGTTGACTGAAGGCCTCCCCTTCTGGATTCTTGGAGCAGAATTAGCAAAAACAAACAGCAGAAAAGCTTTTTTTCTAGCCAGAATTCTTAGTAGGCAGTCATGTGGGGGTAATTGTGCCTTTGTCTGGCTCCTGCTTCCTCTTCGCCCTCAGACCCTCTGATTTCTGCCTGAATGGACACTCTTGCTGCTGTTGGATCTTCGGGAAGTCAGGGAGGGGGAAAAAGGGGAGGGAGAGGGGCCCCACTCCCAGAGGCACCGCCATCCTGACAAAGGCCCTGGAGGCTCACTTCCCCTGCGCGGAGACAAGGCAGGGAGGAAGCTGGTGGTGATGGGCTGACTGATGTCAGGCACCGGGGTGGGTGAGTTTTCCTTCAGTATCTAACAAACCCTGACCGTGCTGATGAGAGGGGAATTACTAACCCCATCTTCATAGAATAAGGGACCCAGAGAAATAATTTACAGAATAATTTAACCTCAGGTGGTTAAACAAGTTGCCAGAACTTCACAGCTGCTATGTGGTGGGCTGGAAGCTGTTTCCCACATCCACCCGAGGGCAGGAGTTGACTCCCCAGTGAGGGGTAAGGAGGATGGGGAGTCTGCACTAGACTCAGTGTCCTGAAATGTGACAGTCAGGTTCTCAGTGCTAAATGACGTCCAGGTCTTATCGCGAGGGACAGAGAGACAGAGAAAGAGAGAGCGCGCGAGAGATCTTCATCTTGTCGGCCTCAGACTGCTGGAATATTTTGGTGTGGAGCCTCTCATTTTCAGATGCTTTACAAGAAAAGGATCAGGTCGACTTCTTTTGCTAGAGACTCTTTCCTTTTTTTTTTTTCTTCCCCCTGAGATGTTATTATAGATCCAGACTTTAGGGTGTTTAATTTCAATTTAGAAGTCAATGAGATAAGCAAAAATCAGTAGGAAAGGAAATTAATTTAATAACCTCCCTTGAGGCCTGCCCCAACAAGTACGCCCAAATACTCTAGAGTCAGGGTCTGGTCACGGCCAGGGTCAAAAGCCTCTTGAGTATGGCCACAGAAGGCGGAACCCATTACACAGTCACCCCAAAGTCGGCTCGCAGCTAAACCGCACTTCCCAGCCTCCCTCGCAGGGAGGTGTGGCCGTGGTCCAGCGTCCGTCCTGCTCTGGTCAGGGGAAAATGAGCAGAATTGATCCACACGAATCCCAGGACTGGATCAGAAGTCACATGGGACCTCTGGGCACTCTTCTTCCCCAGCCGCTGGAATCCGTGGACTTCGGGAACTGTCTTGAGAGCCAAGTGCCGACCCTGAACCTGGTGATGCCACGAGAGGAGAGGAGTCTGACTGTGCAGTCGCACTGCGGAGGGGAGCCGCCAGGCCGGAAGCGTCCACTTGGGCTGTTCCCTGATCAGGACAGAAACTTGGCGGCAGCTCGAATGGGGGAATTTTTCTGTTACAGCAGCCAGCACTTCCTTAACCCACACACCGGAGGCTGAGTTCCACTCACCTTCTCGGGATCGGACACAAACCTAAAAGCACCAGAGTTGGGAGAATGAAAACCCTTCTTCTAGAAAGAAAAAAAGGCCCACGTACCACTGAGCCTCAGGACTTTTCTCTCCTGTGCTTTGTGTCCGACATGAAATGTGGACAGAGTTCGGGAAACATTTTCTTTATCTGGTTTAGAGAGGAGACTGCAATTGTAGCACCAAGAATATAGACCACCTCATTGAAGGGTAAAAGTTGTAAAGTGAAACATTCTTTTTCAGACCGATTGTGGGAGAAGGCCAAAGGAAATGAGCGAGAAGGGTGAATGATAGGGTCTTTAGGTAGTTTTACTGCAGTAAATAAAAAGTAGGCTGGACACCTGCTGCCTCCAGAAACCCTCAAAAACCCGCTTTGGTGAATCCAGACAATTTATGTGGTCCTGGCACCATTGTTTGGGTGCAACATGATGTTTTAAAGTGCTCGAGGGTGTTTAAAACAGTTTTTCTCCTCAACACTTTAAATTCGCCCTTCCTGCAAACGTGTTTAGTCTGGTAATGTGCACTATCTGTAATTGTCTGAGCAACAAGTAAACTTCATTCCAGCGTTCGTCAAATGCTATAAATTCCAAATTGGGGGGGGGGGGGCACTTGGTTTAACAAGGTTTGTTGGGTCGGTCTCCTTCTTTACCATGATGGGAGGAAAGTATCTGTTTGGAAGGAAGGCTCCATGTCATCAGATAATGAAAGGTGTGAAAGGTGAGTCCTCTCCAAGGACATAAGGAATCGCAAACAGGAGCCAGCAATGATTTTAGATACATGGGACTTAGACCAAGACCTTTGGCGCAGAGACATCACAGGGCTCTCTGAAGTCCAGACTCCAGCGCAGGTAACCAGGAGTCACCACTGGAGCAGCGTTTACCTGGCCAGGGTGCAGGATGGGAAGAGCAGGGCTCTTCCAGGGCTGACTCACACATCCGACCACATAGGGAAGAGGGACGAGACAGCTGAACAACCTGTCTGCACCTGGACCGAGAAGGAGTGTGGAAACAAACTGCTTTCCTTTTCAGCACACGGAGAAGACACCCCAGATGGCACCCTGGATCTTCAGAGCTGAACGCCAGCACCATTGGATTACGGCCTGCACCCCATGTCTTTACGATGCTCCAGTGTGTGTGTGCCTGGCCCTTTAAGAACAGCTCCAGGCCAGAGAAACCCCATCCAGCAGAATTAGTCAGTTTGTTTTAGCAACTGCTTCCCGTGCCCTGGTCTCCCATTACTTTATCTGCATTCCCCAGATGCTGACCCCGTCGCCTCTAAGCCCACAACAGTTCCCTTCTGTGGCTTTCATCATCTCCTAGGGAACTCCCAGTACTGAGCCCTGGCAGCCCCACAAGATGTCATCTCCTGGGTCACAATGGAGCCAGATGGCCTCACCCAGCTTCTCTGGTTGCAACCCTACCTGCCCCAGATTTCAGGCCTGCGTCAGAGGCAGCTCCAGGAGGAGGTGGGGACATGACCCTGTTTGGTCCTGCCCGGGCCTCCACCGTGCAATTCCAGGCAGCTAAGAATAGTCCTGAATCTGGGAGTTGCTTAGTAAGGTCTAATTCAGAAGGCTGCCCTGCAGGGACCGCTAGGGTCTTTGACCAGTGGCTCCGGGACCATCTGGCCAGCCTTTGCGTGGCTGGTGAGGCAACCGCATGCCTTTCCTTACACCTTCCCCCACTGGCGAGTAGCGGGTGTCAGAGAAACCCCTCGGGTGCAAGGGACAGAGGCTGATTCCAACGAGCTTAAAATAGAGAGTTCACTGGCTGGGAAATGACGTTGAGTCCAAGTGAGCAGCGGGCTTTGGGCAGAGCTGGATCCAGAGCTGTTTCAAATGCTCTTGCCAGCATCTGCCTCTCTCCATCTCACCCACTCGACAGGCAAGACATCTCCTAGAGGCCGGACTTGCACCCCAATGTGCAGCAACATCCAGGCAAGGGCCGGTCTGTCCTGCAGCTCCAGGAGGAGGCGGCCAGAGAGTGGTCTAACTGGCCAGGCTGGGCCGGTGCTCTACTCTGAGCCCACCACTGAGGCCAGGCGAGAGGGTCACCGTAGTCAGCCAGACCTGGGCCCCAAGCCCACGCTGTGGCTAAAGAAGGGGGCGGAGCCACAGTTAAAGCCTATTGAAGGAAAACCCTTACACAAAATCAGACCCAGCAGCGGCCCCACTTTGCTGGGACCGGCCGTCATCTGCGGACTTCAGTCTCCCTAGTCTGCCATCTGGCTCAGCCCCTTCTCCTGGTCTCCTCTCCGCTCCCTGGCCTCTCATGCTGGAGGTCCCCCAGCTCAGGCCTTGACCCCTCTCTCCTGTCTCTGCCTGCTCCCCACTGGGCACCTCACTCTGCCTCTGACCTCGAGTGCCACCTGGGCGCTGCGGGCACCGAGTTTTATCTGGAGACCGCCCTCTCAGGAGCTCCAGGCTGCAGTCCTCCACTGGGATGACGGGCAGACATCTGGAGCACATACAGCACGCAGCTCCCCCCACGCCGCCCCTCCAGCCCCCTCCTCGCCCGTAAGGACGGAGCTCGGTTCTCACTGTTCATGCGCCAAATCCCAAACGCATCTTTGTCTCCACCCTTCCTCCCACACACCACATGCAGGCGGCCAGCCAATCAGGGCGTCCCACTGTCCGGTGTGGACTCTGACTGGTTCTCCCCTCCCCCGCCTTCGCCAGTCCGAGCCGGGTCACATCACGTCTCTCTCACCAGTGTGATTGCGTCCCCCAACCTGGGCTCCTGTCTCCACCTTGGTCCTCTTTGGTGTCCTCTCATCTCAGCTGCTCCGAATGAACCCATGGACATAGTCAGAAAATGAGTTCCTCGGATCAGCACCCCGAAGTGACCCTCAACGCACTCGGACTACACCTCTGCAGTTGTCTGCAAAGCCCCACCGGCTCCAGCCTCGCAGCCCGCACCCTCCCCATCTCCTCCCCGACACACTCTGCCGCCCCCCTCCTCCCCAGCTCCACTCGCACCAGCCTCCTTGCTGCTCTTCTTGCTTACTGAGCAAAACGGTGCCTCGTGGCCTTTGCACCTGCTTCCTCATCTGCCTAGAGTCTTCTTTCCCCGGCTGTTTAAATGGCCTCCTTCTTCACACCCATGAGATTTTGAATCAAATACCCTTTTCAAAAAGTGAGGCCTTGGCCTGTCGCGCCTCTAAGACCGCAAACCCTTCTTGAGTCTGGTACTCTCTGTCCTCGTTCACTGTCTTAGTTTCCTCCAGAGTCGTTACATTCTAACACAGTTACTCTTTTTATTTTAAATGTATTTTTTACTTGTTTATTTAGTTTAATTGTTTGCATATTTATTTTAGTCCCTGTCTGTTTCCCCAGCACAGGACTACGCAGGGGGAGGGAGGTGGCTTCTGTCCGTGTGTTCAGTGCTGCAACCCCCGCGCCGGGCGCTGGTAGGACAGGCCCTCGACAATCTGATGAGTGAACAAACTGCTCAGTCCCCCAGTCTGGCCCCCGCTATGGGGCAGTGGCCTTCAATCCCCGCCTCTGAGTCTCCACACAGGGTCCAGGAGGCAGCACAGAATCACAATCGAGGCCAAGGCAAGGTGGTAACACTGGGGCAGGAAAGGTGAGGCCAGGCCCCAGGACAGCAGGGAAAATGTGGCTGGGCTGCCACTCTGGTCGTGGGACGGGCCCAGCGGACCCTGGCTGGACAGGGTGGTGGGCGGGAGGCTATGTGACCTCAGTCCTTTGTGGGGCTGGCCCAGGGCAGATGCCCAGGATAAGCAGGGCAAACAGGGGACTGAACTCATGAGACACACTGAGGTCAAAGTGGGTAGGAGCCAAAATGCCCGCAACGCGCAGCGAGCTCAACCAGAGGCGTCGATCCCTCACCCTTCCCGCCAGGGCTGAGGAGTGTGAGCCCTGAAGATGCTCGGCTTTCCCGCAAGCCAGCGCCTCCTCTTACCTTAAAGGCTCAACTCTCTCTCTCATTTGACAGACTGCACCTCTTCGGACAGGACCCCAGTGGCTGGTTCTGGCAACGCCAGGAGGGCAGCCTCCCTGCTCCTCCCCAATAGCAGCAGGCCGGGGGCCAGCCTGGAGGAGGCCTTATCCTCCCAACCCCACTGCACCCAAAGCAAGTGTTTTAGCATTCCAGAATCGAAGACCCTCCAAATCCAATGTCAGCATTTCATCAGCCACAAACCTAAGCCAGAGGGTTGGGTCTGCAGCAATGGTTGTGCAGAGTGGATGCTCAGCTGGGGGCTTTTGACCAAGACCGTCCTGTCATCCTGTCATCCTGTTGAGAGGAGCCTGCATCTCCGAGGCCAGGCCTGGTTGCTTTACCTGGGGACTAGAAGCTCTCTCCTGGTATAGGAATTCACTGGAGAAATGGTGCTGGAGCAGTGCTGCAGAGGAACCTGGGGGGTCTTCCCCCTCGCAATTCCCCCCCCCCACTCTCCCCACCCCACCCTACTGCTCCCCTTTGCATGTCGGGCTGGGCCGGGGTCCCTCTTCCGGCTGATGGGGATCTCTGGCCCGGGCCACAATGCTCACATCTAAGCTCATTATCTGACTGGCTCGGACTTCCCCAGGGGTTGCAGGGAGGAGGAAAGGGAATTAAGCTCTTTGCATACATGGCCTTTTCAGTTGACAGAAATGCTGCCCAGGGATGCAGTGAACCCTCCTTCTGACTTCTCTCCCTACAGCATCAGGGCTGCAGGCCGCGTGCGGGCGCCAAGGGCAAGGGCTGCAACCATCGTGGTGTGAGACGAAATGTACCAAATGCTGCTGCCCTTCCCCGTTAATCCCTAAAGTGTGTCATCTGCAGGCAGATAATGAAGGAGAACGAAATTGCTCTGAGAACCCTGCGCCCGCCCCGGCCGGCCTTCTCCCCTCTGTGCAGGAGAGTGTCTCATCTCTGTGCCTGCGTGCCCTTGGGTGCCATGTGTGATCAGGCCAACGAGATCAGGGCTTTCCTCTTGCCTCACAGGCCCTCTGTTAGACCAGCATACTGTGTCCAAGTCCAATCAGCAGTGAGGTTTAATGTCCCTTTCTTTCCCAGAGCAGTCACCGCTGCCTAGAGAGCGCATTATCTGGGGAGAAATGATCCTGCCATCTGGAGCTCTTGGAGACTGAGGGATGGGGTGGGGTGGGATGCGAGACACAGGCACAGCACAAGAATGCATCTTCCGTGACTCCACGGATGAAGATCGAAGTCAACAGTCTCCTCAAATGGGCAAAATATGCATTTCCATATAAAGAATAATTTGGGGTTTGGGGTATAGGTCAGTGGTAGAGCGTGTGCTAGCATGCACAAGGTCCTGGGTTCAGTCCCCAGTACCTCCGTAAAAAAAATATAAATAAAAAAAGTCTTCCATTTATTAAAAAAAAAAAAAGGAGAAGAATTTGGATGCAAAAGGAGGTCATTATTGAAACATACAAGGAAAGAGGGAAAGAGTGAGTAAACACAGTAAAAAATAAAATAAAATAGAAACAAGAATAGAAATTTCTGAGGTTGGAAATCACCTATAGGGATGTAGGTGCAGCTGATATCAGACCCCAAGGAGTTAAGTCCAGTCTTAGCTAACAGCACCTGCTGGTAAGTCTGGGCACATTCAGTGTTATTGTGGTAAAGATAATAGCAGACGTGTTACAACAGCTCCATATACATTAGTGCCCACACAGTGTCACCTGTCTGTGAATTCAACTGAATCTGCTCACAGAATAATATAGGATTGCCATTGTCCCAGCTTAGAACTACACATTCAGTAATAAAAACAGTATCTCTGGCACTTCTGTGCAAGGCTCGACCCCAAAAAGTCTCATTATGGAACGTGGCCCCAGAGCCAAGAATGGCAGTCATTATGATAAGATGCATTAATATCAAAGGGTCGATAATTATTTTTACATTTCTCTTGGTGTCATCAGTGATCCTCTAAATTGTGCACCTCTTTTGGTCTAATCACGTGTCCCAATAACCTCTAACCATATGCAAAATTTCATCACCAGCTGTTAAAAATTGCAGGAGATCTACCCAGTAGAATGTTTATTAGCCACCAGTTTGTTTCAAACTGAACCTCAAATTATAGTCAAGGTGATTTTGCTATCATTTAGTGATATTTAGCCCAAATCAGGTCAATTCAGAATTTATCATTGGCATGAAAATACTGAAGGCAGACGCTCTCCTCTCCTCTACCCTGGGCTGGGATGGTTTGAGCTGGCCACCAAAACTGCAGCAAAGGAGAGCAGTTGATACGCCCAAGAAAACTCAGTGGGAAAAAAATGACTTTGCCAGATTTGTGCTTATTGCTGTAGAAATTCCTACTCTTACCCACATTCAGTTCTCCTCTCCTCTTATAAGTGGGCCATTGTCCCATGCTGTAGCCTAGACATGACAGTGAAAGTGTGACGCTGTTCCTAGGCTGAGTTATAGAAGAGTAGGTGACACCTTGCACCCTTTCTCGTCTCCTTCTGCAGGGTTCCTGTGAAAATTCAGCAAGCTGTATATTTCAGTGTGCCTTTCTAGGCATGCATTATTTTTCCACTAAAACATAAAAATAAGAGGTGGTGTTGAATACATTTTGCCCTCTGTGGTACCCTTCAGTTCTAAAAATTCTGCCATGTGGTAGCTCCATGGACCAGGGTTCTTAGTTTTGTTCATGGGGTAATGAACAAAACACCTTTCCCCACAAGGACCAAAGGTCAGTCAAAGGCTCAGATGTTCAGAATTCATCAAGGGAGCGCCTTACAGGAAAAACTGGTCAGGAAGGGAGGGAGTGAACCACGGCGGGAGAGAACAGAGCTGAGCAAGGCTATTGTCTCAGGTGAAGACCAGCCCCAACCTGACCCATGATGGGTCAGTCATTGCAGTCATTGCAGCTGGGCCCCCCAGCATGGAGGGCAGTGCAAGTTCCCTTGACAAGGCTGTTCCCATCGGCTGAGGGAAGTGTTTCAGAGAAGCAGCCACCTCTGGGAACCAGGGTATCTAAAATTGTGTAGATGGAAAGTGCAAATTTCCCAAGTCAGTCATGATGATGGAAATGATGGTGAACCCAGCCACGCCTGCTTCATGGAGCCACATTTTGACCTCTTAAGAATACAACACGAATAACAGTATTAGTCTAAAAAGTATCCTGAAATAATGCCTCATCCACACAGAGTGCCACCTTCAAGCTGGCAGCTCGAAGGCTTCTCCACTATCGTGTCAGGTTAGCGACTTCTGAACCTTGGGGAGAGGGTGGCCTCAGCCACACCCTGTTTGCCAGGAAGTGAGTCTTTGGTCTAAGGAGATGTTATGTATGATCGCATGTCATAACCATGCTGGGAGCCCTTGGACAGTCTAAGGACCAAGTTCTCCTGGGCAGAAAAGACCAGTGCATATCCAGAATATTCATCAGTCCCAGTGAGCGGACTCACCTCGCATCACAAAGGGACCTCCTCACACTCACACGCTGAGTACTCACTTCTTCATAAAGTGGGTCTGAGGAAATGGCTTTGATACCCAGGCCTGAGCAGGGAAGCGACACGCTAACTATGAGGGCAAAGAGGCTGACGTGGGCTTGAGGTACCTGACGAAGCTGCTGGAAGGATGGATCAGCGTCCGTCCTTACGTGGGTGCCTAGAGATCTAGGGGGTCTTATGTAGCAACTCACTCCACAACATAAACTCTCCTGACGTGAGAATTATTCCACTATAGGTCAAAAAAAAAAGAGTATAAGATGGAAAGGGGAAAAATGTATTGTCTTTCAAGGCATCTTTCATGCAGGAAGGGCTCTCTGTGAGTCACACTTCAAACTGAGACAGCACTGTCCTTCCCAGAGGATTCTGAGAGCCTCCCCCTGCTTATCGCTGCCTCGCACATGGGAAGCATCGGCAAGGAGACTTGTTATGGACTCCCCGGAGCCCCAAGCCCTAAAACAGGGCTGGGCTGTGTGCAGCCTGGAGAAGAAGGGTATTCGTGCTTCCACCTACCCCTGTGATGCTGCAGTTCCAGAGTCCCAAGCATGTCAATAACCGTAGTTTTTTGCTTAATTCACAAACCAGAACGGAACTGCTGGAACGTTAGGAACTCAAGTCACACTGAACAACCAGAATCACAGCCAGAACTGACTTGTAAAGGGCACGCTGGAAAAACAGATCAGGAGTTTCACCCGGAACTTGCCTACACTGGCCCTCACCCAGGAGTCTCTTCCCCCGCACTCTGCACTGGCCCAGCTGCAACACAGGGGCCACCTCGTCAGGAAGCCCCTCCCTGACTGCCCCTCTGAGCCAGGTCACCCAACAATGCTCTCTCAACACATCTCTCTTCCTTCACAGCACTGATCGCAGTGAATAATTGCATGCTGATCAGTATGTTCACATGTTTAACACCTGCCTCCCCTGGTGACTGGAGGTTCTAGGGCAGCGTGTGGGGCTCACCCTGGACACCCCAATACACTGCCCCCAGCACCTGGGACTCCAAAACAGTGAATGTTTGTTGAAGGAGCAAATGAGTTCCCTTTATGAAACTGAAATCTTATACCTGTTACTGACCATCAAGCAGTTGGTTTGCTATGAAATTTTGGAAAGTTGATCATTGTTACCAAATATTAAGTGTTTACCCACACTCATGTTCATAGCAGCATTATTCGCAATAACCAGAAGACGGAAGCAACCCAAGTGTCCATCAACAGATGGTGTATTCATACAATGGAATATTATTCAACCATGAAAAGGAAAGACATTCTGACACAAGCTGCAACACGAATAAACCTTGAAGACATTATGTGAAGTAGATGAGCCAATCACAAAAGGACAAATACCATATAATTCTACTTAATATGAGGCACTTAGAGTGGCCCAATTCACAGTGACGGAAAGTAAAACGGTGGTGACCAGGGGCTAGCTAGAGAGAGGAATGTTTAATGGGCACTGAGTTTCAGTTTGGGAAAGATGAAAACGTTCTGGAGATGGGTGGTGGTGATGGTTGGACAAAAATGGGAATGTCCTTAATGCCACTGACTGCATGCTTAGAAATGGTTAAGATGGTAAGCTTCGTTATATGTGTTTTACCACAATATAAAAAAATAAAATTAAAACAAATATTTAAAATATTTAGTGTTTATTACCACCCAAATGCATGCTTTGGGTGCAATGGCAGTGTGGGGCATGTTTTGTATAAGTGTTAGCAAATACTGAAAATGTCGGTCACCTGTTGAAGGCAGGTTTTGTGTTCTGGCTGTGATTTTGGTGGCGTTTTCATCTCTCTCCTTTTCTAGGCAGAGAGGCGAGTGTCTAGTTCTGGGTCAGATACGCTGCGGGTGCTTAGAAACACTCTCTGTGTGGCTGGCTGGAGGGCCGCCAGGACACAGGGGTGTACAGACAAGAGGGCAGATTAATAGAAGGTTGTGCGTGATAAATAAAAGAAGTCGTTCAGAAGTGTGTTATCGGGGGAGGGTACGGCTCAAGTGGTAGAGTGCGTGTTTAGTATGCACAAGGTCCTGGGTTTGATCCCTGGCACCTCCTCCAAAAATAAATAAAATAAATTACTCGCCCCACCCCCAAGGAAAAAAAGTGTACTAGGAAACTCGCGTTCATATCCTAGATTTTGGTAGTTAAGACACTGTACGTCCTCAAGTCACTTCATTCCCTTTTCTAGTGAAATTTAAATAAATGATGAATACTTCTAAATCATCAAATTTGAAAGGAGTATTAAATAAGAAGGGCAGAATTTTAAATTATATTATACTATTGATTTCTGAAAGAAGTGTTTTATTCCCAAAGAGTCCCAAAACTCATAACCATCATTTTAACATTTACAAGTTCACCATTTTTATTAGCCACGTTTTACAGGACAGATAATTGGGGCAGAGAGATCAGTACCTTGTTTAAGAACAGGTGACCAAAAGTGATAGAGAAGGGGTACGAGCCAGAGCCCAGCTCATGAACCACAAGTCCTACTCGCTCTCCCTCTTACAGAAAGACGGAGGGAGTGGGAAGGGATGGGAAAGCAAAGAACCTTCTAGTTCAGTTTCCTAAAATTTAAAAGCCAAGTCATGATCAACTATTTGGTCCATTTTAATACAAACAACTCAGAGTGGGGCTTCTGTGTCTTCTCCAGTTGGAGTCTAAGGTCTTGCTAAATGAAGTCTCTTGTTTCCCAGGATGTTGGGAACCTGCAGCTGCCCTGCGAGCCTGGCCAGAGGTCCCACAACACCCAGCGCCTCGCGCACTCTTCCTGTAACAGCGGATAACTTCCCTTAACCCTCCACAGTTTCCAGGAGGCTGCATTGTTCTCAAATCCCCATTCTGGAGTTCCAAAAGACCTCATTTCCTCGGGCTATTCTTTCCCCTTCCCAGGCAAATGGGGGATGGAGGTCCACTCTTCCATCCGCCTTGGCTCCAGTCACCAGCTCCTAAGGAACTGTGCAAAATACACTTAAAGTGGTAAGACGCCAGTGTCCCCCACGCAGGTTCTTTACCACCACAGGCACAGGGATGCGACCTCCAAGTAGTGTGGAGGTGGGAGGGAGAGCGGCAGGGCGGGGATGAGCAGGAAGCCCCAGAGAGAGGAGCCTTACAAAGACAGTCCAAGAAAGTCCATGACGACTGGGTCTGGATGGTATCAACCTGCTTGTAAAAACATTCAGCAGTGGACTCAGCATCCATAGTGCTCACCATTACAACACGGGGCACAGGGATCTATACTCAGTACCTTACAGTAACCTATAATGGAAAAGAATCTGAAAAAAAGAATGATGCATATATGTATAGCTGAATCACTTTGCTGCCCACCTGAAACTAACACAACCTTGTAAATTAACTATTCTGCAACTTTTAAAAATGGTGAAAAAATTCATCAGGTTCATCCAACAGTGGCATTGAATTAGAATTTATTCTAATAAATGTTTTTACTACTGATGTCAAGTTAAACTAGTTTATACATAGAGATAATATTTATAAACAGTAATTTTAAAAGAAAAAGAAAGTAATTTGGGGGGTGGTCTGTGTTTACTAGCACTCCACTCTCCTTGAGAAGTAGTTTATCATCATCACTGGGGTGTCTGCCTGATCTTCATTCTTTAAACAAGTCTGAGGAAGGCTTCCAGTGACTTAGAGAAACGGTATTTGTGTTACC
This sequence comes from Camelus dromedarius, assembly GCF_036321535.1. Taxonomy (NCBI): domain Eukaryota; kingdom Metazoa; phylum Chordata; class Mammalia; order Artiodactyla; family Camelidae; genus Camelus; species Camelus dromedarius. The sequence continues at coordinate 6,314,568 of NC_087465.1, read as the reverse complement.
CTGGGCAGACGCCTGCGTCTCTGTGGTTGTGTTAGAGATTACACTGCGCAGACCATCCCTTTCCCCGCTCTGAACTCTGGTCATCCCCCGACAGTGCAGACCAGCTCTCAGTAACCGCGAGACGCTAAGACCCCTGGGCCGGTCACGGGAGCCGGGCCATTGCTCGCCTGTTCCTCACAATTAGATTCAAAGTGCTGGCAATCTCTCTCCTGGCAGTAAGGCTGAGAAATCTTAAAATTGCACTTGGGTGTCTTGCCCTTATTTTTGTATAAAGAATAAAACAAAAAACATAGAACTTCAGACTGGAACATGCAAACAATAGAAGGAAATGACGGAGACACTGTGATGTCTGAGCTCTCAGGAACAGTGCAGCTTTGGTGAAGGAAGAATTTCAGGCTTCCCCCTCCTCCACCCTCCTTGTCACCGTCACTGTCAACGTAGTGAGGTCAGGGTGGGACATCAAAAGCTGCCGATCACCTCAAAAGAAAAAACTAAAGACCAAGAATTTCAGGAGTTTTTTTTTTTTTGGGGGGGGGGGGTTGTTTGTTTGCTTTTTGCTTGATGCAGTTTGCATCCTTAAAATTTCAACCTTAACAATGAACACATTTCAGGGTATTAAAAAAAATCAGAAAATAATTTTTTTTAAATACACATTTTCACAAAAAGCTATATATATACTCCCACGTTCATGGCAGCATCATTTACAATCGCCAAGATATGGAAGCAACCTAAGTATTCATCAGTGGATGAGTGGATAAAAAGGATGTGGTATACACATACAATGGAATATTATTCCACCATTAAAAAAATGAAATCTTGCCATTTGCGACGTGGATGGAACTTGAGGGCACTGTGCTAAGTAAAGTAAGTCAGACAGAGAAAGACAAATACTGTATGACCTCACTTATATGTGGGATCTTCGAACAAACACACAAGCTCATAGATACAGAGAACAGAGTAGTGGTTGCCGGAGGTGGGCGGTGGGGGCTGGGTGACACTGGCACAGGGAGTCAAAAAGTACAAACTTCCAGTTACAAAATAAGTAAGTCATGGGGACAGAATGTATAGCTGGTGACTACAGTTAATAATAGTGTATTGTATATTTGAAAGTTGCTGAGAGAGGATGTCTTTAAAGTTTTCAACACAAGAAAAAATACTTCGTAACTATGTGTGGTGACAGATGTTAACTAGACTTGTTTCAGTGATCATTTCACGATATATAAAAATATTGAATCATTATGTTGTACACTTGAAACTAATGTTGTATGTCAATTATACTTTAATAAAAAATACAATAAATAAACTGTGGTTCAACTCTGAAAAAAATGTATATGCATTTTCAAACAATATGCTCAATGCTTATCTTCAACTTCCAGACTCCTTTTCAGATGAAGTGTCTCTAAACTTAAAGCATGAGGTCTAATTATTAGCCTGAAAATAGTAGACTGTATCTACTCTCTGGAATACCTGGAAACACGAGGCTGCGGAAGGCAGGACAGCAAGACCTGGAGAAGCTTCCACTCGGCCTGGGAAAACAGAGCAGTAGTTGCTCAAATGATGAAGACCACGGCGGCAGGAAGGTTTCAACACAGGACTTCTGTCTGCCCTGATATCCTTCCGGCCCCCCAGGGCGGTCTCCCCTCTCGGGGCGGAGGCAGGTCTGACCGACAGCATCGTTTGGTCACCCTTGATGCTACCTGAGCTCCCTGGGCCCGGCTGTGCTTTCTGGGCCTGCTGTCCCTGCTGGGTTGCCCACCGGCTCCCCACATCCCAGTCTCTTACACACCGTCTCTGAACCCATGTGGCAGTCAGGTATTTTTGTCTGAAAACTAAAACCCTCCACCACCACACTGCCTCCTTATTTGACCTTGTTTTGTGCCCTTGAAGCCTTCTCCCCAAATCCAGAAGACCTTCAGTCTTCAATCGTCTCTGCCATAAAATTTTAATTTTGTATCCTTCCCCTCATTTTCTCCTTTCTTTTTAAGTATAGCCAATTTACAATGTTGTGTTAATTTGTGGTGTACAGCATAGTGATTCAGTGAGATAGATATATATATATATTCCTTTTCATATTCTTTTCCATAAGAGGTCATTACAAGGTACTGAATATAGTTCCCTGTGCTGTACGGAAGGACCTTGTATCTATTTTATATATAGTAGTTAGTACCTGCAAATCCTGAACCGCCCATTTATCCCTCCCCACTCCCCTTCATTTAGCACATATGCCCCTTCAGCCCCTCCTGAAACCCCACCTGTCCAACAAAGGATTTCATCAGCACAAGCCGCTAATCCCCTTGTCCTCGTTCTACACTGAATTATTTATGCCATTTATGCTGCTAGATTTCAGGTTCCTGGGTAACCAGGAGCTTTGCAGTTTGTTTGGTTTATTTCCTCTGCTCTGCAGGTCTGTGTTCACTTACTCCTCCAAACGGAGAGCAACGAGTGTGAAACCCAAAGGCAGAAAGTGACACTTTTTTTTAAAAAGGCACAGAGAAAAATTGGGACATTGTGAATTATTTGGGTGCGTCTGGCTTCAAAAGAACGGCAGAAGTTGTCTTTTTGGCATCTGGCTCTGGATGCTAGCATGGAGATGGATGGGGCAAGAGTAGGGGTCCAGGAGGCAGGGAGCCCCTCGGTGGGGAGGGGCTCATCCCTGGGAAGACGGCATCAGAAGCCTGTGCTCAGGGCCCTGCAGATGCCAAGTGTTTGTCCCGGGGACCAGGAGCCATGCCAGGCAGCAGGTCCAGAGACCAAAGCGAGTGCATGCCTTCTGTCCCTTTCCCGCGACCCTCCTGCCCACAGCCCTCTCTCCCTGAGCCGTAGGTCTTCACCTGAAGGCTGCCACACCATCCAGTTCTGCTCTCCCTGAGGAATCCTTCTTTCCTTCACCTCACCGGAATTCCTTTCTCTCCACCATAATAGCTACAGTTTACTGAGTAGCTCAGAACTTTATATGGACTAGGAGCTAATATATTCTGGAGCTTAAATACATGAGTTCATTCAATCCTCGCAGCAATGAAGCAGGTGTTCTTAGTCTCTTCATTTTACAAAGGAAGGAATTGAAGCCCTGAGAGTTCATAACATGCCCAAGGTTACAAACCCAGCTGAGATTTGGACCCAGGTAGCCTGACTTCCAAACTTACATCTTTTTGACCGCTCCACCTCTCCTTCATGGCGGCCAACCTCTGCAAAGTCTTTAGGCAGATGCAGCTCAGGAATACGAGGACTTTCAGGTTGTAAAGGAGCCATCCTTAGCGGCAGGGACTTTCCCAGCACCTTGCAAAGACTGGTGTCTGGCACATGGTTTGTGCTCGATGAATATTGGATGAACAAGTGAGCATCTTGTCGGCAGCCACCTTGATCACTGGGCAGAAGCCCGCCCCAGAGCTGCTTTGTCAGGAGAGTCTGAGAGCCTGGGGGAGACCGTGCCTTGGCTCAGCACTGCATAACCATGCCTCTGAGGAAGGGTACCTGTAAAGTGTGGAAGGAGTTCCTCTCTGCGCAGAGAAGTCGTCACCTTTATTTCTCCAAAACCAAATTTAGCTATCTCTGGAGCTTCCCCCTCTTCACCGATGCTGGAAAATTTAGCCTTGCCAATTCATGATAATTTAGTCAATTCTAGATTTTTTTTTCAGTCCCTTTGAGATAAATACTTAGTCAGTTCATACGTTGCTCCCCGTGCCTTCTCATTTCCTTCTCCCCCAGAGTCACCTAAGTTCCGGGAAGAGGACCATTTCTTCTGTAAGACTGAAATTATTTCTGAATATACTGTTTGAAGATCATGGTCCTGTGAGTAGTAAGTCCTCCGGTCTGGATGGAGACAGAGTCATGAGTCTTGTGTGGTTGGCACAGGGCCACCCTGCCCAGGGGTGCACAGCCCACCTGTCACCAAATGGGCAGCCCCCGGGGGCGTCCAGGCTGGGCTGAGCCTGAGATTCACTGAGGTTTCCAGTGGTTTCTGTGATTATGGCAAGGAAACCTTAGATGCAGACATACCTTCCAACCTGGAGGGTTTGGGGGAGGATCTTCTGTCTCTGGAAACTGTCATGGACTTAGCATGACTTGTCAGAGTTATACAGTCAGACTGACTGAGCCACGTGGCAACTCAAATTGACCCAGACCTCCAGCCCCATTTTACAGCCTATATGAGTTAAGGGAAAAAATGAGCACAAACATTTTTGTGGCTTAACACAATCAAAATGTATTTCTCACCCAGATAACAGTCCGGCACAAGGGCTCCTGTTGGCCGGACTGTTCCATCTCGTGATTCTCACCATCTCCTGACAGATGGGGAAAGAGAGTGGTAAAGTCATCCTTGATTCTTCAAAACCTCAGCCCAGAAGTGACAAGTTTCACTTCCACTCTCGTTCCAGTGGCTGCTCTCTCTGCCCTGCCCCTCCCTGCATCCTTCCCTCCCTGGGGGCCCCGCCGACAGCCAGACACTCACAGGGAGGCTACACCCTCCCCAGTGCCTGGGGAACCTCACAGCTGCCGGGGAGCCTGGGGTTCAGAGACAAACCTTGGTGACAAATAAACCCGGTTAAAGTTCCAACCCACCTCTAACATGCAAGGTCACCTTGAGCAAGTGATTTAGCTTGGGACTCAAGAGACACATAAAGCGCTTAGCACAACCTTTGGCAGGTAAGTGCTTCATAAATGTGAGCTATAATGTTCACTGTCATCTCCTAGTCAGATGGCAGAGGCCAGAGGAAGGACCTCAGACCCCGTGCCATTCGCTCCTGGCCACCGGAACCATCTGCCCGGCACTCGTTAGACTCTGGGAGAAGGGTGGGCACCCTGCCCCCTCTGCACCCCTCTGAGTCGGCACAGCCAAAGGAGGAGTCAAAGCAGAAACAGATGCAGGAGAGGGAAGAACATAGGGGCAACGGAGGAGAGGTGGCAAGCAGAGGGCAGGGGAGGCAGGGGCAGTGGGCGAGGGTTGGCTGGGAGTCTGGATGAGGAGCAGGGAGGGCCCGAGGGGTACACGGGGCATGCCCTTGCCATCTCCCAGTCCAGCCCCCATCCACATCCCAGTAGACAGGGGCATGGGTCTTGGAAACTGTCCTTGTCCAAACTTAGTTGGGTAATGATTCACCCACGTCCTCATGTCAGAAGCACAGTAATGTTATCCAGCACTTGTTGTGCATTGAACTGTGTCCCCCCACCAAAAAAAAAGAAGGAAGTTGGCATCCTAACCCCTGGCACAGGTAAAAGTGACCTTATTAGAAAATAGGGTCTTTCCAGACGAAGTTAAGGTGAAGTCTTACTGGAGGCAGGTGGGTCCTTAAGGCAACGTGAGTGGTGTTCTTATAAGAAGACACACAGGGACAGGCCCACACAGAAGGAAGAAGCCTCGTGACCACAGAAGCAGAGATGGGCGTGCTACCCTGCGGCCTGAGGAACCCTGAGGGTGGACGGGCAGCATCGGGAGTTGCATCCCCAAGGAGGAACGAACCCGGCTGACAGCCCTAGAGCTGTGCGAGAATACATCTCTGTTGTTTTAAATCACCTAGTTCGTAGGGCTTTTGCTACAGAAGCCACAAGACACTAAGACAACCCTCAGACATTTAACAACTGTTATTGAGTGTTGACTCTCCTCTAGGTATTGTGAGCAAAACAGATCTGGTTCTTGCCTTCCTAAAGCTTACAGTCTGCTGGGAGAAACAGACGTTAATTAAATAGGCAGTTATGAAAGTCCAGGGTGCCACGTCTCCCTTTACCCCAAATGTGAGGAAGAAATGGGCTCTGGGTCACTTTTGATCCCCAGATCCCCACACTGCTTGCAATATAAATGCTTCATTAAAGGTGGACCGCATGCAGCTGGTTACCCTGAGATCAGGCTCTCCTGCAGAATCACGTTCAAAGCCACACCGCCATCAAAAGCCTTGAAACAATGATGTAAGTCTTTGGTCAAGATTCCTTGAGGAAGTGGCAGTGGGGAATTTACATCACAAGCACACAGCGAGATTCCGTCCCCTGCAAAGTTCCCGTTTCCTCTCACCTGCCGCTCTCTGGAAGTTTTCCCCAACCCTGGTCTTTTCTCATGCAAAGAAATTTAACCTCTCTTGGCTTCTCAAAAAGGGTTCTGCTTAGATACCAGGAGAAGAGTGAAGCTATTTGATGTTTAGCCTTTATTTGTGTTCTTCTGTGAACTCATGAATTATCTAATGCACGCACAAATGACCAGCTCCCAGCAGTCTCGGGTCTTTGCATTTTGCAAAGTAGGAATGATTCTGAATTATTTAAGCAGACCTAGAAAGCCCAGAACTCTAACACTGCTCAGGAGCCCTTCTTCTAGGGCCAGGAAATTAACTAGCTTCTGTAAAGTATCTCTGATTTCTCAGCTACTATCTGATCTCGTGGTTTCTCACACGGGGCCTCCGGTGTAGTAGACACTTTTTGCATTTTCCCCCATCTGACTCCAGCTCACGGCTTTGTCAAGGTGCCCTACTAGAGGCCACAAAGAAGAACTGGGCTGGGGATTTACAGATGTGTGCTCCTGGGGAAGTCCCTCCACATCTCCGAGCCTCCACGTGAGCCCACGCAAAGGGAGAGGATGCTATTAGAGTCCCCCGAAGGCCAGAGGAAGCTCCAGAATGCAATAAACTTAGGCAGCAGGCAGGGAGGATCAGAAAGATCAACCAAAGAGCAGAGCCTCGAAGAACGGAATCTTCTCAAGCTCTTGGCCACCCAGGACCGAGTGATTTGCTTCCCCATGTCAACATCTCTTTGGTAGCAATTTGCTTAGGAGATTCCTTGAGCAACCTGCATCCTTAGAAAAGCCAGTGACCAGGTTGCTACTTTCAGCTTCCCTGGCCCAGTAGAGAAACCTGGAACCCAGCCACTAAGGAAACTCAAGTTGAAAGGCTGAGGAATCTACAGAATTGGGCTTGACATGACCTGACACTTGAGCGGCCAGGAATTTGCTGCCTTCAATACTGTAATGCCTGGAATCCTAAACATCTTGTCGTTACTGATTTATTGTGATTATCCCACCTGGAACGAATTCATGTGGTATGAATTTTGATGTCACAGGGACAAGACTTTCATAAGAATTACTGTACGATTCAGCACTAATTCATCGAACTTTAAAGCAAAGTGTTGACAATCAATTCATATGACTCGGATCCTTAAGCCACAGGCAGAACCTCTATTGTAATTATTATTATTTACGAATTGTGCAAGGTATTTACAAATATGCGCATTCAGTTTTCTCCCAGTACCCCTTTCTTCTACCTATACGTCACCACTGCCTTGCCAAACGGATCTGTCCAATCAATAATTCAGTGTCCTTATCTTTAAAGATGTCACCTTGTGTTTGCAGCTGTTAGCCCATCAATGCGCGTAAAGATTTCTTAGCTGCTTCTACGGCAGTGAAATGTATCAAATTTTTACACCACGTTCATCTCAAGGACCATCCATTAGGAAAAACACTGGGATCTTTTCTATTATACCATGAAAATATTCTCTTGATTGCTTCCCATGCCTTATCACAGAGTGCCCAAGTCACCAATAAACAAAATCACCTTTTAAAATGTGGACATTAGAACCAGGTTACTTTGAGGGGAATAATATTAAAAGTCAGATGACTTCATATAAGCATATTTAGCATATCACCTCAAACATCCTGATGACAAGTGAAAAATGAAAAACAATGCAATATTTGTCATATTCTAACCAGACACTGGATATTATAAACACACAGCTCACCAGTTCCCTGGTGCAAATGGGAATGAGCAGGGACAAACACGCCAATGCTAGAGAAAATATTCAGAAAAGAAACGCCAAATGGTAAATCATCATGGTGCTGACGCTTCTTGAACTTGACCTTATAGATCTCAACAGCCAAAGAGAGTTATTTTTAAATGGGTCAAACTATACGTTTAATTTATATGAGGTCTTGAGATACAGACCCAAAGCAAAGGGGACACACATATATAATTTTGAGTTAGACAACTCATTTGATTAATTCCACTCCAATTTTTGGCATTTGATAAGCTCTCTCAGTATTTAAATTCCAAACCCCCAGAGCAAATGCCTTATGTCTACTGAATCCTTTTTTATTCCATAGTGTGTGTGTGTGTGTAGGTGCACAACCTAATGCAGGATGGTGAATAGTTTATTGTAAAGGACAAGATCGCAGTTAATGCACGTTCCCGTTGGCTTTTATTGGGAAGACAGCGTGGGTCTCCTTGAGACATTGTTGTCTCACTGGTGGGCATGACAGTATGATGCATAAGATCTATCATGTTCATTTCCTTCCTGCGTTCTTCGCCCTGTTGGAACAGGCACGAGATGACGGTAATCTTATGAAAACTCAACATGATTTGTTTATTACTGAAGGTTTATTTAAGGCTGTCACCATGACCTGTATCCATTAGTAACCTCGCAGGTTCTTAAAGGGACACTAGTAACAATACCCGGTTTAAAAAAAATAATAAAACAAAACTCCACTGAGCTTTAGTAAAAGCCCATGTGAAAGGTGTTTCTTTGCTCCACTTCTCCACTGCCCTTCCATTCCATTTGAGACTCATTCTACACAAAAGACCAGGACTTCTTTAATAAGCCAATGTTATATGGTGAGGTGCACTCAAGAAAACAATTTTTAAAATGCTCTACAATCTTTTTCAGTGAAATTGGATTCTCATGACCTGACTCGGTTTTGAAATGTTTATTTACTAACATGCAAAGAAAACCAAGCCCCGCCGAAAGTTGCAGGTGTTCCCTCATATTTTCTAAGCCAGATCCATCACGTGTACTGCAGTGGTTCTGCGCTGACTGTGTTACAGATAGCCAAGTCAGCGTGGCGTCTGGAGGTCACAGCCAGCCCCGTGTGGGATAAACTCAGTGCCCATGGCATCCAGGGAAGAACTAAGCATTTGACCACGCACATCCTGGAAAAAACAGCTGCACTGACGAGAAATGAAAAGATGAATCAGGCCAGTCCTCAAAGAGGCCTCACCTTTCAGAGCAGAAGCAGCAGCTCTCACCTAGCCCTCTGTCTGGCGGCCACACTCCGGTGCGTCAGCACAATTGGCCCTTTCTGTCAACAGTTCCGCATCTGCTGATTCAACCAAACATGGGTTGAAACTTCTTTTAATTCCAGAAAGTTCCAAAATGCAAAACTTGAATTTGCCAGGCTGTCAACTATGTACATAGTGTTTACATTGTAATTAGGCATTATAAGTAATCTAGAGAAGATTGAAAGCACACAAGAGGATTGCGTAGGCTATATGCAAATACTATGCCATTTTAATGAGGGACTTGAGCATCCTCGGATTTTGGCATACATGAGGGATCCTGGAATCAATCCCCCTTGGATACCGAGGGACCACGGTACCTAAGGATTCAGTGTGCAGGTCCATGGAGCTTAACTCTGTTCAAAGTCATGTCAAGGGTCTGCAGAAGAGACACATAAAGCGCTATGTTTTGAAGTGTTTCATTTGTCAGCATGAAAGTGCTTCGTGTGTCCAGATATATGAAGCTACAGAGAAGGCAGTTACAACCATTGCAAACCACGGTTTGCACACGACAAGAATGCTGCACAGACCTGAGTGTTTCGGTATGCTTTACCCAGGATTCAGTGGTTAGGTTAGGGCTGGACTCCCCCGGTGCCTCTTTAGTGAACCTTGGACCCACTCACCCCCAGCACCACCACCACCAAATTCCCTGCAGGGACGATGAAGTCATTTAGGAATTCCAGAATATACCAATGGCTGAAAAAACTTTGTTACCTCCTACGTGAATTTACAAGGTTGCCGTAACAAAGAGTCACAGACGAGGGGGCTTAAACAGCAGGAATGCATCATCTCACAGTCTGGAGGCGAGAAGGATGAGCTCAAGGTGTCAGCAGCCTCAGTTCCTTCTGGGGCCCGTGGGAAGGGCCTCTCTCCTTGGCATGTGCTGTGTCCTTACACGGTCTTCCCTCTGCGCACGTCTGTGTCCTCATCTACTCTTCTTATGAGGACACCAGTCATACTGGATGAAGGTCCACCCTAACGACCTCATTCAACTTAATTACCTCTGAACAGACCCTGTCTCCAAGTAAGGCCACGTTCTGAGGTTCTGCGGGTTAGAATTTCAGCACGTGAATTTGGTGAGAGGGACACAGTTCAGGCCATAACATCTTCCTGCAGGGATTCTGGCATCAGCACAATCTTTAGACACTTTGTTTCTGGTTTTCCCCATAGAAGAATAAGAACAACAGACTTGGGACTGAGTTTGGGGGAGCTAGTTCCTATCTGTGTTTCTCTGCTAACTCCTTTAAACTCAGTGGAGGAAAAAAAAAAACCTCACCAAACAAATTTTTATATTAGACAGGAGCTAGAAAGCCACAGCATGAAGAGGGCTAGATCAGGATGCAAGAGGGCAACTCCAGGACATGGCGCCCGGACAGCATGCAGGCTGGCTGGTGAAGGCTTGGGGACCTCGGCCGAGCACAGGACCTCTCCCACAGTGACGTAACCATCACAAAATCCGTGCTATGATAGCAAAACAGACACCAGGAACTGCACCGTCAGGACATGAAGAAGAGCTCGCCCTCATCACCAGATGGTGCAAAGATGTTAACAGCCTGACCAAAGAGTCTTTGGTTTTTCCTCTGAGCACCAAGGAGGAAGGCTCTCAGGCCCTGGGTCCTTTAAGAACGGGGTTTTCTGCCTTAAATGCAAGCTCAGTAACAAGCCCTTCTGGCACCTTCCTCCTGCTCTTCTCGAATCAAATGAAGGCTGTGACTGAGTTTTGACTCTTGCTTGGAAGATAAAGTGGCCCTAGATCTCCAGGGACTTGTAACCTCGCACGTGCAGAAGAACTATAAATCACGCGCTCTTCTTCCCAACCCGGCGACTTCCTCCTTACGCTTCTTTCCTGTACAAACATCTGAAGAAAATGCTTCGAAACTGTGGGGCCACTGCTGTAAGGAAGGAGAGGCTTCCTTTTAAGGAGAGGAAAGGAGCTCCTTTGGAGGATGAGAGAAACGTGTGCTCACACTCACTGAACCCTGGGGCTTGGCGAAGCGAGCTCAACTTTTAAGAGGTGGTTCTAGCTGGTCATTTGAAGTAATTAACAGTGAAAATCTTTCAGAGAAAGCACAAAATAGACCATCCCAAACTCAGCGGACAGCCCAAAGCACCATCTGTTGCTACGTTGCACCGTCTGACTGGGAGACGAGGCGGCTGGCGAACTGGAAGGCACAGAAATACGCACTCTGAGCCCTCTGCCTGGGGCCCTCGTTGGCACGCCTGAATTATTATATTCTTAAAAATGTGTGAAAGCATGTAAGTGGCATATTTTTGTAACTCTCCTGAAGCAACAGAAATTAAAGCAAAAGTGTCAGGGAAGTTAGAAGTAAGGAATATCGTAACGCTGCTTTGGAGGGCTGTCCCTCCTAAACGCACAGAGTCATCACTCCATCGTTTGTTTATTTGCTAAAGTATCACTGCATTGAATGTCGTCGTTTAAACCAGCTTCTAAAACAACGGGTGGGTTGCAGTTGCCTTGACCAGGCCAGAATTCAACTCTGTTTCAGAACTGTCAAAGGGGAAAAAAATTGCCCTGGGAACAAAGTAGTCGTTAAAACCTAACACATGGCAAGACTCAGCATTGTCTTCATCTGGGAAATCATGCTCTTGGCATCAGCAGAGCCACTGTCTCTGAGCATCAGTGTTCTCTTCAAGCAGCGTTGCACAAGAGCAGAGGCTGGCTTTTGGTAAAGAAGGAATGGCTTCCCAGATAACAGCAGTTTGACTAGGTCATCTGGCCTTTAATAAAGAAGAATGGAAGCAGCAGAACAGCTACCAGGCCAAACCCTGCAGCCTCTGCAGCTGGAACAGAAAACACCCCTCCAGCCTCGACAGCAAACCTCCCCTGGTTGTCCCCGCGACTTCCAGTTGACCCACAACGACAAAGCCCAAGGGAGCCGTTAACACACTAGCTGAGAGCACGGTCCTGCCTATGATTTTTTTTACAGTGACATGAACGAGACGGCCACCCCGGCTTTTCCGCGCCGCTCCCGGAGCTGCGCAGCCGGCTGCCGCGCCCGAATCTGCCGGTAGATGGCGCACCAAGCCTCCGAGCCGCGAGCAGCTCGGGCCGGCGAGGCAGGCAAGGATTTTGATTCAAAAAAAAAAAACGTCAATTCTACTCGATGAACAATAATAATAAAGGAAATTGACTACTGGGCACCATAGAAATGAATTTTTAAAGCCCCGAAATCAAGCTATTTGAGATTATTTAATTTAATTTAGTAAATTTGAATAACTGCGATGTAATGACGCATGGCGGGGCATTTAGGTTTTACAGCTGCTAAATGCTCTTTGGGGTGATTGCTCTCGGTTGCATGGTCGCCAGAGAAGTCTGTCCCCATCTCCAAGCCCCGTAAACAATTGGAGGAGAGGATAATTACACGTTGGGAGAGAGGCAAGGAGAATCTACGGAGGGGAGAGAGATCCCCAGCTACAAAATTGCCCCCCTTGGAGGGTAGTACACCATCTCAAAAGTACTCCAAGACCAATGCCAAAGACCTTATTAATACAAACGCAGCAGCTGAGCCTTCCAGGTGCTTCCTGAAGTAGCAACCTCATCTCTGAATAAAACACGCAAGATCTATAACCAAACTTACATTCACATCTAAATTTTTTAAGTTGGCGAACACACATTTCAAAGAGCTTCGACACCGACAAACGAGGTCACCGCAAAATTCAGAAATTCAGTTCATCAAAATTTTGATCAATGAAAATTTTCTGCCAGCAGATGCAGAAAGTCCTCTCAAAGAGAGGCAGCCCGCACCTTCTCCCGCGTGCAGCCCCGGCGCAGGTGTGTCTGCGTGCACGCGCGCGCATTCGCTCCAGCATCTCTGAGGCTGCGCACATGCTGTCCGTACTCCCATCTTCTCTATTGTTTTCAGCATAACTGATTTTGGCACCAGCTCTTTAGCACTTTGGAAGGGCCTTCATTAGCACTGGGACAGTGTCCAAAAAGAATCCAGAAAAATCAACACATGGCTGCTCTTGTTCTCACGATAAATGACAGCTTTGGTGGAAAACAACAACAGTCAAGAAGCAAAACAAAAACCCGAAAGCAACAAGAGTAGCAGAAACGTGAACAGAGGAAGTCAGACATCACCAGCTCAGAAATCATTTTTAAATTTACATGTGTTTATTTATTCCATTTTTATGACTCTGTTCCTTTGCCACTCAGCCTCCGGGTACATTCACACCATTAAAAATATAAAGAGTGAAAGTATACTGAAGACCTGAGGAAAGAAAAGCAACAGTCATGTGGGCTGATGTCTCTTTATAGACACAGACATGCTTATTATATTCTTAAACATGTGTGTGAGTACCTGGACTGCTATGACATGGTATAATTGCCCATGAAACTGTACCTGCCCCCAGGCTGAAGGCTGTCCGCTAAAGCTTCCACACCAGTGACCCACAATGACCCACAATTCTTTGGAACCAGAGTTCTGAGATGAGCCTTTCTTGGAAAATAGAATCTCTCTAATTACCTGAAAGTCTTGTGTCAAAACCACTCGTAGGAACTCTCGGGTAGTTCAGATGCCATGAAGACGTGTAGAGAAGGCAGTCACTTCTAAACTAATCGAAAATGCAATAATATTCAATATATGTGTATGTGCATGAACGCGTCCTTGCTCCGTACCTGATTAGGTAGATAACAGATCACACTTTGAAGGAAAGCAGTAACCAAACACACTGATTCAAAGGGTTAATTCCTTCACTCTTCAGCTGTCAAAACAATGGACAATTGAAGTGTGCGTGGCCCTTTAAGGCCAGAAGCTCTGCCCAGGAGACCAGCCGGCAAGGGAGAAAACCCCATTGGGTCTTAAGAAAAGAGAAGTCATTGTGCTATTCATTCCTCTATCAGTTCTTTGCCTTCTCTTTCCTCATTTTCACGGATTTTGTGAGTTGCTTCTAATCGGAGGGTCTTGAAACTTTTCAAGGAAAAGGGGGAATGGAACAGAAAAGCAGTGAAACAATTTTTAAAAAAGAAAAACAAAAGAAGGGAGAAAGTGCACAAGATTAGTAGGCATGCACTTGCTTCCTTCTTTTCTTAAAAAAAAAAAGTTTCACTGCTTTCCCATTCCTTTTTCCCTTCTTGAAAACTTTCAAGACCATCTTTGCTTCAGAACAGGAAAAGGCTGCGTGCCACGTGGGCTAGAACTGCCTTTTTGGGGTGCCCAGCCCGATGCTGCTGGTGGGGGTCCAAAGAAGGAAGTTGGATGTGAGGCGGTGGTGAGAGAAACCCCTGAAAGAACCAGATCATCAGCTTCAGACATCCTGGAAGAGTGGCTCTGGACTAATTCAAAGTCAGGAACAGCCCAAGATGGTAGACCAAGGCAGAGAGGAAGCGCGCATCTCCAAATTCTCTCCTTCATCCTCCGAATATTTATGAAGTGCCTCTGATGTGACAGGCACCAGGTGAAGCACGAGGCATATGCAACAGTAAACAAGCCGTCTCTTCTCAATGCCTTTCTTACTTACCCCCGGGCCACCATTTTGTCTGATCTCAAAGTCACTCAGTGCCCCAAGTCCTCTCACACGGGAGGCAGAGCTCAAAACCCTTGGGAGTCTGTGGACCAAGAGGAAATGGAGTCCGTCTCTCCCTGACCGCTGCACCTGAACAGGCGCCCTCTCGGGGGCTCCGCGGTTATTCCCAACTATCGTTTAAGGATCTGTTGATGACGGTTCATCCATAGAAATGGCTCCATTTCATTCCATTGCTGACAATTATTATGAATAAGCGAACACAGTCTCACATTTGACAGGACTCTCCAAGAAGGACCAGAGAGCCAACTGAAAGTTTTCCAAAAGGAGGAGAGAGTCCAAATAGAACGGAGGCTTCTTCTCATCAGCCTGTTCAATAACCCTTCTCTCTTTCATCTCCCTGCAAGATGAGGATGGAAGCAGCCTGGCGTTTGGCAGGAAGACCAGTGTCAACACTCTCTATATTTACTTATTTATTGGCAGTTTGGAAGGCAGCCACCATTTATGGTCCTTCATCCCCAAATAGAGGGAGCAATGGTTCCTGCCAACAACGTTTCCATGCCACCTGACTGGGCTCTCTCTGCACAAGCCAAGGGGGGAAATGGGTCCAGGACATTCATCGTTGGCCGTCATGTTTATAACATATTTAAGGCTGCCTATACTCTAACAGAAGCCAAATGGAGAAGAGAGTGGGCTGCAAGCTCCCTGATATGGTTTAGCTCTCAGAGAAGCAAGGTTTGGAAAGGCAGAACCTGACTGCACCCACATCCAGCCACACAACTCCAATGTAGTCAAGCCCATATTGGCATTCTGTTTGAAGGTGTACATGGAGTGCTATGTGAGGACCTTGGAGAGGGTTTCAAAGAGGATGATGATATGTATGGGAAAACTGCCCTTCTGAGAAATGGCCAAGGACATTGGGATTTGTCTTAATGGAGCAAAGAGGGAAAACTAGATTGGGGGTGGGGGACCGATAAGAATCTTCAGAATGATACTGGAAGAGTGAGCTTGCCTTTGAGAGTAACGGTGGTTTTCAACGCTAGCACAGCCAGAACAAGAGAAATGGGACAATTTTAGAGCTGGATAGGTCCTTAGCAATTATCTAGTCTGACCTCTTCATCTGACAGATGATGAAGTTTATTTTTTAGGGAAAGAATCTGGACTAGAAGTAGGTTCCCTAAGTCTAAATAGAGCACTAGATTCTCACAATTAGCTGTTACCAGCATGGCAAGGATCAGCTTAGACATTATGAGAAGCACCGACCCATCACCAAAGGCAGTCCAAGCACGGGATAAATTCTAGACCAAGGTAAGCGAATCTGTTTGGTCAGGAGCGCAGCGCACCCCTTGCCGGGGGTGGTGAGACGTCCTGAAAGCCTGATAATGGGCTTAGGTGACTCGTTGGGCTGCCTACTACACTGCTTTAGAAAGCAGACTGACTGTGGGGACAGGGTACAGGGCAAGTCCCACCTGTCCAGCCATAGGAGAACACAGTTTTATTAAGTGCTGGAATGAGCCTAGTTATAAAGTCCAGAGAGCCTTCTAGACAGGCAGCTCGGCGACAGCTCCCCAGGTCGTCCGTGCTTATAGGCAATTTCATGGGAAGCAGGTTGTGGACACACCGTGTAAGTTACTGAAGCTTGGTTGGCCTCCACCATGGCTGCAGCATGAAATTTCCCATTTGCTCCCCAGCTTCCAAATCCAAAGCAAAATTGCCACCAGCTGTGCTGTCAACTTTCTTTCTCCATTGCAAATGAAGAGCAAAGCGTCTTTGGTGATAACATGAGTGGAGAAAAATTTAGGGAACCCCTTCTCCACTGAGAGCTAGTCAACGTTGACCAAAGTCAGAGTCAACCTCACCACTTAAAGAGACATCATCTTCTCTCAAAGATGGCATCCTGCTTAGCTCAGTAGGTGGGATAATGAGCCCAGACTGGAGGTCAAAAAAGACCGGAAATCTTACCTTTCTGGTAAGAAAATACACACTCAAGATTTAAATGTGCCCACAGGAGAAATGTGACCAGAACAGTTTCAGCAATATAAATATTAATCAGTGTTGCAGAAATGAAATGAGTGATATATTTTCAGTTCCCCAAACACTTTGCTCTCCTTTTCACCCTGTATCTTTGCACACACCATTCCCTCTGCCATTCCCCAGCCCAGCTGCCATCTCCACTTGGCCAATTCCCATTCATCCCTCAAAACCCAACACAAATATCTTCTCAAGCGATATCTCCCATTGTTTCCACAACAGAATTAGAGACTCCCTCCTCTGGGATTCTAGGCATAAAATCTTACATTTTATACATCTGATCACACTATTAACACTGATCACATTAAACGGAAAGAAAAGGTAAGGAGGAGGGAAAAAACTCAGAGCTTTGGTGCTCGAGAAAAGAGACTGTTCAGCCCATGCTTATCACTTTTAAAGGCTGCAGACCAGAGCCTGTGTGGGCCTTTCTGGGGACACATTTAGTTGGCCTTCTTGCCCGCAGACCTGGAGACCAGGACTAGTCTTGGTGGCTGCTTTTATAGGAATTCTGTCCAGCTCTTTGTGGTTAAGGGCCATTTCTCACCCTCCACACGAGTAAGGCTTCGTTCAAATTGGAAATGATAGATGATTAACAGGCCTGAGAAAACGTGTTGTGCTACATTCAGAAAGGATGCAAATGACAAAAACACGTTGCCTTCTGGAGCGGCAGTGAAATGGCGGTGGGCAGAACACACCCGGCTTCTTGCGCCTCTGTGTCTGGTAGACGGTTTTATGGCGTTTCACAGCACCGTGCGAAGGCACCACGGCATACCGGCATACCGTAACTCTCACAAAACAGCGTTTTCATGTGCTAATGGCAACAGAATCAGAAACACATGGATTTAATTTCCTGCAAAATACCCGGGGGTATAAAAATCAATGCAGGAAAGCCATTTGGCTAACTCTATTTGGGGCTTTTCTGAGCCCAAAAATTGTGAGAAATCATTGGAGATGGCTGTTGAGCCCAAAACCCCACCAGGTTCAGCCCTCCCCGAGCACAGCCCTGGCCTAATGTGATGTGAAACCCCGGCTGTCTTTTTGGAGAGAAGCAGGTGCTTGCTGTGTGGTACCTCCCCGGCTGCCATCTCCGCAGATTTCCTGCTTTCTGCTCTGAGTTCATTTGCTCAGCCTCTCCCACCGCAGAGCCGTCAGGGAGATCTCATTTTGGCAGCCGATCGGGATCCCTGCCTGAAAGTTGATAGAGGTTGAGCTATTTGCAGAAATAATGCTTTCCAGACGTACTAAACAGTCCCCTTCTTTCCAGATGGAGTGGCATTAGTGTTGCTTCCAGCCACTTCCTCACCTTCTGGTATACTTGTCAGTTCTCCCATATGCACCACAAGCCTCCCGTATTCCGGGGAATCTCGGGAAACTGCTCAGACCCTCAGCTTCTCACCACTTGCATGCACAAATGCACACACACTCACACACACAGCCTCCGCTATTAGGTACACACGTGCAGTTTTCTTCCTTCACCTCCTGGGAGTCAACTTAGATTTTTCAGAGAGTGCTAATCGCTAAATGTGATGGCTTAGCAGCTCGGGGAATTAGACAGGCTTGAATGCATGGGCCTTCAAAGGAGTCCCTGGGCACGATGGTCATTTCCACCATCGGTAGCCCCCCGATGACTTTGTTATTCACATTGCCTTTGAGTGGCCTCTAGTTCTCAGTGTCAGAAAGAGCCCTGGGTGAAGAGGCTACTCCCTGGCCCCCCCCCAAAAAAAACCTCTTAGGAGATGAAGCAAGCTTCTGTGTGTTGGTGGCCCTTACATAAGACACTCCGGATGGCAGGACCCCATAACATTAGATCCATGTGCTATTTCCTTATTGAGAAATTGCCCAGTTGGCCATATTGTGTGAACCCGGGATGGTTTGAACGTGTCCAGGCCAGTAATCAGGTCCTTCTCCCAGGTCAGGTGTGGAGGTTCTTCCTAGCTCAGCAATTCGGTGCCCTCTGGGCTTCTGGAGTTACTTTCACACACTCAGATCTTCAGACTAACGTGGTGGGACAGGGCACTGGGCTGCGCGGTGGAGTCCAATACGCAGCCGCGCTCATTTGCCTACAAATAAGTGTCCCTTTCGGTTTATTATCACTCCGCCTCCTTTTCTGATTCCCTCCTGAAGCTGAGCTTTCTTTGTCAGGAGGAGAGGGAGTGGGGTGGAATGTCCTGCACGCAGACCCCCTCTCCCCTGCTCTCATTCCTCAGTGTGGCTGGCTTCTGTCCCTGAGTGTGTTCAGGATGGATATGCTCTCCCCCCAGATCTAAGATCTGCCCTGTTTCTGCTCTCACATCCTGGAGTGGAGGAAGGAGCAGGGTTAGCTTCTCAGAAGATCCGGGCATTGGAAACTCTCAATGCTACCACACTCTGTGAAAGTCAGGCTGAGCAGCTCAGGTCAGCTACTAAACACAATAAAGACGAGATAGATCAGAGAATATCATTAAAAAATAAAAATAAAAACCCAGTTTTGTAATGGATATCTTCCTTGTCAACCCAATTCTTCGACCGTTACTCAGAATCAGTATATCCTGTGTGACCTTGGGCGAGTTACTTAACCCATCTGCGCCTTAGATGCCTCACCTGTCAAGTCAGGCTACCCCTCGTAAATGCCTCATAGGTCTGTGGAGCAGATCATGGGAGACAAGGCACGTGAAGTGCTGAGAACAGGCACACCATGTGGTTTCTCAATGTGGGCTCGGAAACCAAACTAGGAATGTTCTTTCTACCTCCAGGAATGCTTACTTCCTATTACCTTCCATGCTTTTAGGGACTGAAAAGACCTCGGCTCTCAGCCAACAATTGCCACCAAGCAGATCTGATCTTTGTAACACTTCTGAGTCATCGTGGTCACTGATGTTCTGGACCCTGACGTGTGGGTTGAGTCACTGCTGGTCATCTGGCCCCTGGGACCCTCACTGATGAATGCATTTCCCTCTGGAAAGTCATTGTGCAACTCTTGTGCCCAGCTCCACTGTGTCCTCCCTGTCAGGACAGACGAGCGCTCAGCAGTCAAATTAATCGCTTCATTTGATCGACGGCGTGCCTTCCACCTTTTGCCCAAGTCTTCAGCGGCCTCGGCTCTTTATTCCCACAGCTTGGCAGATTTGCCGTGTTTCTTAAAAGCCACAAACTTTTTTCCTTGGTGTCTCAAAACACATAAAGCAGCAACAAAGGACTCTTTTTTAAAAAAAACAAGTTACAGCAATCTTTTTTTTAACATTTCGAAATACGTCTTATTGCCGCCTTAATATGTAGGTACAGTTTAGAAGTACAAAGCAACTGTTCCCTACCCATTTTCTTGAGGTCCACACTCTTCAATTCCTGGAAGTCCCGAAGAGTAAAATGTCACCTTCCCCAATCCTTTCTGCTACCACCGTTGATAAAAGAAAATGAAACATCTTTGCCGCCACCTCTCAACTCAGGCCTCTCAAGACATTGTGAGACCTGCTCCTGAAAGCAGAGGTGCAGAGCCAGAAAGGAGGGGTTTCCATTTAGCTGGTGACAGGAGAAACAAGTCCACGAGCACTGAGACCCCAGCCCCACAAGGGGGAATACCTTAAACCGTTCCATCAACACCAATTTACTTCGACCAGGTGATATTTTAATGAGCCAACCCCAGGGCTTTCTGACTTCTCCTGTCACTCCACCTTTAAAGAAAAAAAAAAAAAAAAAAAAACACTAAAAAAGCCAGAGAGTTGACACTTGCAGATGAGTCTAATTCCCTTTGTCCTGTGGCCATGCTCGGAGTTGGGAGAACTCCAAGTGCAGCGAGCTGATTTTTGCTGTCATCAGGCCTGACCCTGGCTCCCCTAGGAGGCCCACGGCCTGTCTGCTGCGGTGACAGGGAAAGGAGCCAGGCTTCCACTTGGGGTCCTCAGATGTGCAGCACAA
This sequence comes from Camelus dromedarius, assembly GCF_036321535.1. Classification (NCBI taxonomy): domain Eukaryota; kingdom Metazoa; phylum Chordata; class Mammalia; order Artiodactyla; family Camelidae; genus Camelus; species Camelus dromedarius. Next base: position 6,294,142 of record NC_087465.1, on the reverse strand, counting down.
CAGGCCGCGTCCAGCCTGACGAGGGCAGCTGGATTGCATGAATTTTTAAAGTCAAACAACTGGTGGGGGGCGGGGGGGCGGGCCTTACTCCCCCGCCCGCCTGGTGAAGTCCCCACGGAAGGGAGGCATGGACCCGGCATGTTGATTCTGGCACCGGCGCGCACAGTCCCCGGCTCTGAAGATGAGCTGACACGTGCAGATTTGCAGAGAAGCCATTCCAAAAGGTTAATTAAATATTACCATTGTTTTCTGAGCTATTAATGTGTGTCCTTTATTTCTTCACGTGAAGGCCTTCTCCCCACTCACAAATCAGAGTTTGGATTCGCTTCCCAATCCCTTCCCCTTTTTAAAACCTGGAAGGAGAATGACTGAGGGGGAGAGGGAGATGCAGAAACGCAGCTTGGAGCTGAGGAAAGAGAGGCTCTGGTCTGAAACGGAGCCCCTGAAACACACTCAGCTGCAGCTGGGGATTAGAATCGTGTCATTCAAGGAAGGTTCTAGAAAGGGGCCAGGAAGGAACCCCTGCTCTTTCCACCTGTATTTATTGGCTGATGTCATTGGCCACATCAGAGCTCAGGAATGTTGCAAGCTGACTGCCTTGGGTGATTCCGGGGAGGCTCAGTAAATAGCCAGTGAGGACCAAGGTGGGAACACGGCCTGCCCTGCAAGGTGTGTCTGTCCCCTGCCACCTCCAAACCACGCTGTTTTCTCCCTGCCTGGGGCAGGGGCATCCTGACGTTGGCAGGACAAGGATCTCAATGCAAATGGGAGAGGGATTCCAAGACGGACAGCAAGGGAAAATAGAACCAAGGTCAGAGAGAGGACGCGGTTCCTCTTGGGCAGGAAGTGCCACCCTCTGTGACCACAGTTTACAAGAATCCTGAGCTACGATGAACGCAGCAGTCTGCAGGAAATCTCTCCAGACAGCCCATCTTCCAGAGCAAGCAGGACGTGTTTGGTTTGCAAAATCATAATGCCTCCCTAGATGTGGGGGACGAGGCAGGACACAATGCAGACAGGTGGGGACATGACGGCGTGGGCGGGGAGGGACTGGCACGGACGGGAAAAGGAGGGGAGGGCGGTCCCCAGTCTGGTCATGCAGTCCTGTGCAGGACATGGACTCTGGTGTCCACCCTCCCCACCTGCCCCCGTACCTGTCCTGCCTACTGAAATTCCGTCTGCAGAGGGATGAGCTTCCAAATGCAGACTTTGCAGCCCAAAGCCCTCCTCCAGCACTCTGGCTGGGCTTCCATAATGTTTCTCAATTCCTGATCGTTTCACTTTTAAACACAAATGGCTTTGCTATGGGGTTGTTAAAATGAAAAAATGAAAAGAAAAAGTACATAAAGTACCCAGCATCTAGTAAGCACTCTTACAAAGGAAGGGGAAAGAGGGAGAGTCAGCATGAGCAAGCAGGGGGGAACCAGAGAGGGACATGGGGCTGGGGGTTCTGGATAGCTCCCCCTTTTAAAGCCAGCTGTTAACAAGCCACCCCAGAGAGTCCTGGATCCAGCTTCCCTGCGTGAGCTCACTCCCGTCTTCTGCGGTCCCGACCCAGCATCCTGCCCTCGGCATTTACCCCAACACAGTCTCCTCTGGCTGGTGGGGTGGCCTTGACAAACTGGCTACCACACCCAGAGCCGAGCCCCTGTGTACACGTTCACATCCTACAAACCAGTAAGAAAAACACAGTCAGCACCAACCCCCACCCAAAGTGGACAAGGGGACATCTGCAGAAGTATAAATCTGTAGTGAACTATGAAAAAATGTTCAACCTTGTTAACAAGCAAACAAATATAAACAAAAACATCAAGATGGCCTCTTTAGGCTGCTAAATTGGCAAATTAAGGAAAGCAGTTCTACTGGGCGCTGGCCAGGGTGCAAGAGAGAGAGCACTCTTTTGTGCTAAGAGTATGTTCCTACTACACAAAGGACGCTGCAAAGTAACAAATGGCAAAGAGCCCAGTGGAAAAATGGGCAAAGGGATTGAACAGGCAATTCACAGAAGAGATGCAAGCCGTCAAGCAGGATTCGAGGTTGAGACTTCGACCTAGATGGGGACTTTTATTTAGAATGGCATCACCCTCACAACCAGGGAAGGCCAAGGTAAAACACACTACCAGCTCTTGGCCCCTGACATCCTAAGCACTGAAAACTTCTATTCCTGGAAGGCCTTGGGAAGCCGCCAGTCTCTCACCATCAGTAGGCATCGATATTCCTACTGAATTTATTGCACAATAACTATTTAAAGCACCAGAAATCTCTGACATCTCTATGTTCTTCCTTGAAGATTAAAAACCTGTTGTGTAGCCTCCTCCTTGTAAAAGGACATTCCCGATGCTTAGGGCCCCAGAAATACTAATGACTCAGAGGGCCCCTTTTCTCTAATTTAAAAAACACGTTTTCAAAATTTTCACACCATGGGCTTCTCTTCCCAGTGTTCTGATCCATTTTCTCCCTATTCCAGGCATTCTTTGATGAATCATCTCCCATTCTTTAACATCCCATTAAGAAGGTGGTGACCCATGTGGGCACAATATTATTCTTTTAAAAAAAACCTTAAAAAGCTTAAGTGCTGAGGATTGTAACCTTGTGATTACATTTTCAGCAAGACGGGGAGACAGTGACTGTGTTGCGTGTGTGAGACTCTCCTGCCAGCTAAGAATCCAAGCAGCTCTACTCAGATACGGCCCGTTCTTCACCATCATTCCTGGGAATTCTTCCCACTGTCCCTTCAGCTAAGCACCATCTCCCCTCCATCAAGATTGTCTTCGTTCCTGGGCAGGAGTCCCTGTGCCTGGAATCCTGCCCCGTCCCATCTCATCAAGCTGTCTCCTGCAATCATGCTACCGGCTCCTGAGACCCCGCTTCTGCCTCAGAGCCCTCCCCACTGAGAGAAGAGTGACCTCCTCCAGCTGCCCACCTGCCCGGAGCCACTGCAGCTCCCTCTCGCCTCCCCCAACGGTTGGCTCTGAACAGCCCCGGGCTCCCTGATGCCCTGCTCACTCAATGGCTACAGCATCCTCCACGTCCTTTTCTACGCCTGTCTGCGCGCAGGGCAGCCGGGGCTGGCTGTTATCAATGGGCTTCGCTTGGATCAGCAACTCGGGAAGCTGTGGAGGGATATTTGTGTTTTTGAGATCACCTTGCAAAGCAACACCAAGGACCAAGTTCCGCAGCTTGGGACGCTGGGCTCTCATTCATGGTCAGGTCGAGACTCGAACCTCTCTGTGCCTGTCTCCAGCGTCCTTAGGAGAGAGTAATGCTGACTTAAACTGGCAAGATCTGAAAATTAAACTTAATAACAGTGACTTTGGTGAAATGAAGGACTGGCTTTCCTGTAAGTGGTTAAAATCACCACTAACGACTGGATCTAACTATTAGGATCCACCCTCCTGCAGTCGTATTTTCCTCATCTGTGATTCGATGTCCGTGTAATTGAACTGAATCCCACAAGGCTAGAAATCTGGTATCGAGGGCTATAAAACACCTTCAGTTGGTAAAATGTTTGGGAAGTTTCCTTTTAAATCCTTTTTCAGATTTTATTTCACACCCATTTCTCTCCTTTTATCTCTGGGAAAGATGCTTGCTTTTACAGCCTGCTCTTAATGCCAAAACAGAATCTCCCTTGTATTTCTTAGAATCTCGAGATCCTTTTCCGGTAAAAAGGAAAACAAATGTGCTGTAATTAAGGAAATTGGGGAAGTATTGGATCGCTACGGAACAGAACAAACCCTCCTCAACTTCCATGAGCTGGTAGCTCGAATATTTATACACAACCTGAAACAGGAAAATGCCAAGAATCACACAACCTTTCACTCATTTACCCTTAATTTTTTCCTAAACTGTTGTATGCATTTTTGTAAGCCACAATTTGAATGATGTACAGTTTAGGGTGAAATACAAAGATATGTTGACAGGATCCTATAAAATGATATTCTGTCGTCAACAGTGCTACAGAGGATTTTTCTTTTCCCTCTTCTGTCAGGAAATAAAAGAAACACAAACTCAGGATCTAAATCTCCAGTTTGTGCAAGTAATGTTTTCTTATTTCGTATAGGCACTGATAAAAAGACCCCAAGAAGGACAAACAATAATACATAATAAATTATAGATGCTAGAAAATTGAAGGGCATTATACTTCTGTGTTTCTACCTTCTAATCAACCAGTAGGGATGAGATGTCCTTCATCTGGTAGCTTACAGACCATTTGTTCACTCACACCCACTGTGTCGTGGTCACCTGCCCAGGACCTAAGCAGACAGCCTGGAAAAGCAGGTGAGCGGCCGCTGACTGCTGAACCCTGCCCCCGTCCTCCTCTCGCCATCTGATTTGGTCCAAGGGCATCCTTGAGAGGGGAGAGAGATGAGGAATGACCCTCCTCTCCATGAGAAGGAGGGGCCGTGAAGACTTGCAGGTACCAGTCTCTGCAGAACCTTTGTCAGCATCAAGGTCCCCTTCTGTCCCTCCCACACCGAGCAGACAATCCCTTCCCCAAATCCAGAAGATCAGCAATAATTGATTTGGCTTCCGGCCCATACCCTTCTGGCACAAAAGCAACAGCACAGTTCACTAGCTCCTTCCGATTTCTCCCTGCCCTCCCTTAAAGAGAACCCTCGCGTCTGATTAAAATCGGTCATGCACCGGTCCTGGAGTGAAGAGGTGCTATTTATTTCTGTCAAGTTCTGCTTGGAAGGTTTGAGGCTTCCTCCTACCAGACATTTCACTAGTAAACAGAAAAGTTACCCATATTGTCATGCCTGCCCTGACCTGCAAGCTAGTGAACAATAAATCTTAATTACAGTTAAATGCCAAAATCTGCAAAGAAGGAGGCAGCACTAGTCAACTGTGAATTGGCCGACTCCTCGCCTCGGCTGGGGTGCAGCTGCAGGAATACATAAATTAGTTTGCGATTTGTTTGTGCCGGAACAATCAGTCGAGGCGGTTTCTTAAGAGCATTTCCAGTGTCGGCGGACGCCCTGGCATTCAGCCTATTGCCACGTCAGATACAGGTGGCATCTGCGAACTTTTATTTTAAAGGACTTTCAGCATTATGCTTGGGTTAGTAAGAAAGCACTATTTCTAAATATCTCGGCAGGTTTCCAAAATAGTGCTCAGTCTCCTGACATCTGTTCCATCCACACTTGCTACCTTTGGGTTTATTCGGGGAGCCACTGAATAACCTTTTTGTTAACAATCTCCTTTTCACACCGTGCAGGGCCAGCGAGGCAGGCATCCATGCCGGGGCCTTTTAAAAAAAAATTTCCTGGTGCTGCAAAGCTCACGAACTCCTTGCTATTCAAGCGTGTGCTTGTCATCATGCTAAATAAAGCCACCCTGGTGTCCCCTTGCCTGGGTCCCCTTGACGTATTGGCACCTATATGCAAGAATTAGAAAGATGATTGCAGACATAACTCTGTTCAATGGCTTCAGGCTGTTCTATCAATTTTGAGACTGACAGGAGATCAGAGATGGAACTCGGAAGGAGGAATGGAGTTTGGGCTGCTCCGTGCTGGGACCCATGAATCAATCTGCAATCTACTCATCGTATTTTAGATGCAGATCCTGTTCTCCTTGGGAGTCAGTCACCTGCCTGACGCCCCTACCGGCAGTTTCCTAACAATAAGGCAGCCTTGGTTCCCAGGCCCCTGGAACCAGCAGAGGTGACAGCCGGCTGGCCGGGGATGCTGAGCTACTTCACTAATCAGGAGGTGGACATGTAAGTGTCCGACAGAGGTGGGGGGAAGGGGTACAAAATAGGCAGCTTTCTGTTGTATTTTTAAGAAAAATGTAAGAGGGAGCATTATTCAGTGTTTAGATGGCGATGTCAGTTTCACCTTGGATCCCCGTGCTGAGAGGACCCCCCTCCCTGCCCTAGGGCGCCGCTGCCCCAGCCACCTCGCCAGGCTCTCTCGCAGGGCCCCATGCTGTCACCAGTGGTCCTGCTTCCTGTTTGTGTTGCCGCTTTGTTGCTTCCTGGCGGTCACCCGGAGCCGCCCTTCTGCCGCGCCTCCACCCCAGGACTGGCTCTCTTCCCAGCTCTCTCTTGTGCTGGCAAATCTGTCTCTGTCCATCTCGTCCCTCTTGGTCTAAACCCCATGGTTGTTAAAGGACCCGATCTGGTGCTGGAGTCCTTGTCCCCAGGCCCCCGAGGGGTGAGGGTGGGCGTCTCGCAAGTGCTCTGATGCTCTGCAGACCTTCATCCCAAGAACTGGCTCAAAGTGTTCGTGCATTTGCGGCCTCACCTGCCCTTCTGCGTTCCTTTGAGGACGGGCAGGGAGGGGGGTTGTTTCCCGCTTGTATTGATGGAGAAAGAGGCCCAGAGGGACTGGGGGTTGAAGCGGTCCTGAGGAAGAGCAGGATGATTTGCAATCTGCTTACCCAGGCTGCAGGCTGCTAGTCCAGTTTGTACTGCAGGCCAAGCCTTGCCATGCGTTCTTGCATTTCATCTCCCAGAGGTATTATCAGCTTTATTTTATGAAACAAGGTTCAGAAACAGAACTTAGCATCTTGCCCAGCGTCGTGCAGCTGGCACATTGTCTGACTCAAATCTTCCCTCTCCGGGTACCGAGCTTTGCCGAGCTCCCCGCAAAGGCACCCTGACTTCATCCAGGGCTCTGCTCAAATGCCACACCTCACATGAAGCTTCTTTAGATAGATTGCTCTGTCCCCAACAGAACTTCCTGTCCCCTCACCCAGCTTTATCTTTCTTTGGAGCATTTATCACAATAAATATCATATATATAATAAATATTTTTAAAAAAATTTTTTACTTGTCTATCTGTTGCTAGCATGTGTATGAGGTCAGGGTCTTTGAATGTTTTGCTCATTGCTGTATCCTTCTGGTCTATGGCAGGCATTTAATAAATATCTGTGGAGGGAAGGAAGGGAGGATGGAAGGAAAGAAGGGAGGGAGGGAGGGAGGAAAGAAGGTGGGAGGCAGGTGGGAGGCAGGAGGGCTGCATTTCTTTCCAGTCATCATGTTTGGCCAGGTTGCCAGAAATGGCAGGCAATAATCCCATCTACATATGGAAAACTTGGGGGCATGAGGTGGGCTGTTCAGGATTCTACCATAAACCCCTGGTGGATCTAGGACTAAACCATCAAATTCTGTGACCAACAGACCAAACATCCCTGGGAGCTGCTTCATGATGCTTCCCCAAGTCTTCTTCCTGCCTACCACAGAACTCTCGCCTAGACGTCCCTAATCCAGCCACCAACACTTCAGTGACAGCTGGGAAGCAGAAGGTGGCAGGCCTGTTGAGTTGACTCCTATGTCTTCCAGACAGAACATGGGTAACACCTATTGCCTTCCCACTGGCCCCTCCCCAGATCCGTACGTGTGTGTGTGTGTGTGTGTTTGCCTGGATCCCACAATTAAGTCTTTCCTGTGTCTAATACCCCTCATGCTCAGAGGATCCAAGAGGAAGCGTTTGGACCAGGACCCCCTAGAGTCAGCTCCACCAGAAATTCCACACGTGCACAGAGTCCCTGCAGAAACCCTGTGCTCTTCTTTGTCCTTTTAAGTTTTTTCCTCCGAGCTGCAGAGAACCAGTAAGGAAAGGAAGACAGCATAGTTGCAACTCTCTTTCCTGGCCTCGGCCTCTGGGCCCAGGGAGGAGACAACTGAAAAGTCGAATGTGGAGCAGCAGATGTACAGACCAGATCAAGGTCAAAACCCAACTGCTCTCCCTGACTTTTCTTTTCCTTTTTCCATGTATGGTCCTTTGAGCAAGCTCACTGAACAGAGATGAACCCAAAAGACTGACTAAGCAGAATGCTTTCACTCTCCCCTAATCATGGTGGCCCCCAAGGAGGCAACCCGAGGAGCTTCAGTGCAGGTGATGGGATGTAAGGGGGCTGGAAAATATGTGAGGCTGTTTTCTACCTCAAGGAGAGGAGCATCTCAAGTTAGACTAGAATACCAGTCAAAGTGGATTAACTGGAGGCACCCATGTGCTTTGAAGGATAAAAAGGAAGGAGAAATCACAGTTGACATAATCACAGTTCAGACAATCAGGAAAGATTTCATGGAAGATGTGGCTTCTGAAAGGAACAGCAGGATTTTAATAGGTGAAGACGGTGTGAAGGGAAGACGCCCTCGATGAACCAGTGGCAAAGTCCCCGCAGTGGAGACCAGGAAGTGCCAAGGGTGGGCTGGGGCAGAGGCTGGAGGGGTCTGGCCGGGGGATGTGGTACATGCCCACAGCCTGCAGAAGATGAGGCTGCGAAGGAACTAGGGCTCAGAAAGCCAGTCAAAGGAGCTGGCATTTGACGTAAAAGGCAAAGCAGAGTGAGTGGTCCAGCCCTACAATGGGATGGTACTCTGCAAGATGAATAAGATTTTTAAAAATTTGATTCAGATTTAACTAGTGTAAATTCAACTCTAAAAGCTGATATTTGAGTCAGTTATTGGACATTCCTAAGGTATGTTTGGACAACTTGGTTTGTGAATCTTCTCTGACAACTGTAAATCTTAACAAAAGTGAAACGCAGATGAAGTATATCTGATAAAATTTAACTTTTTTTCTTTTTAATTTTTTTAATTGAAGTGTAGTTGATTTACAATGTTAGTTTCAGGTGTATGGCGAAGTGATTTAGTTATACATACACATATACATCTATTTTCTTTTCAGTCTTTTCCATTACAGGTTATTATAAGAAATTGAATATAGATCCCTGTGCTATACAGGTCCTTGTTGTTTATCTAGTTTATGTATAGTAACGTGTAAAAATTTAACTTTAAAATTGAGATATACTGTAACTATGAGACACACTGGATTTGAAACTCTGTATGAAGAAAGGATACAAAATATCCTATTCATCATTCTGATGTGAATTACACTTTACAATGCTAGTATCTTGGATTGCTTGGGTTGAATTCAAATGTTATGAGAATGAAAACCAAAACAAAATGGCAAAGGGGAGTCACTGAAAGTCTTTGAGCTGGGCTGTCACCCGATTAAAGGTGCATTAAAATCATCATAATCACAATTAACAATGAATAATAACTTTGACGAAGTGTGTGAGGCAGATTGCAAGGAGGAGAGTTTAGAAACAAGAAAGATTTTTTTGAATGACTACATGAGAAATAACCTGAGTCAGAGACTCAGAGATACGCTCCACTCCCCACCTACGGTTCAGAAGTGGAACCCCGTTCTCAGGGATGTTCCCGCTGGGCTAGCACTCACCCTTAATCACTCCCCCAATACTTCATGGTCAAGAAAGTTCTGGGCTTTATTGGGAGGGGTCACTTACTGTGCAGGGTCACCCTGAAGGGTCCTGGACCAACCCCGACCCCTGGTTTGACTTGGAGGCAAACCTTACAAACTTTGTTACTGCACCTTGGGCTGGAATTTACCATTGGAAATGCGGCCTTTGTCACCCACACAAGGAGAACTGTTTTGCATTTGATGACATTTTCAAAATCGTGTGAAAAATCCTGACGTTTTTATTAGAAAATCTATAAAGCCCAAACAAATGGTTTCATGCTGCTTTGCCTCATTCTTCATAGGTTCATCGGCAATCCATCATCCCTCCCCCGCGCCTGTGCCCTCTCGCTCCCCTGGAACCCCTGAGCAAGAACGTCCTGCCCGGGAACAAAAGGGCCTCTCAGAGAAGCCCTTTCAACCTTAGTTGTCCTTTGCCTCTCAACTTTTACCCCTTAAATCAACTACCATCATCCCCTTTTCACTGGCTCCCCTCCTGGAAGGCTAAACAATGTTGTCACCTCCTTCCAGAAACTCTTCCTTTACGTCTCAGGACACTGAATTACAGAAGCTCAGCCCGCCTTCTCTTGAGTTAGACATGGACCCTCCTTCTCTGATCTCCCTTACCAATGATTAATCTTCCAGTTTGAACCAAATAATTGGATTCAGAGCAAATCAATGAAAGCTTTCTCTCCCGAAAAAATGATATGTCCCTTTTTAGATTGCCCCTTTGGATAAAGATCTCATCTACCCTAAATTTCAGCTAAGGTCACCTGCCTCACTCTGCCTCTCGGTCACCTGTACGCCCCCCACGATCACTCCATCTGTCCGTCCACCTAAGATCTCCTGCCTCTGCCCTCGGCTCCCTAAAACAAACCATCGTTTGACTTCCTCTCGCCATCTCCAGCCTGGGGTCTCTTCCCTGCAGACCCATCTCCTGTCTCTGCCTCCCATTCATCTGCACAAGAGCCAACACTAGGCTCTGAAGCATGGGCGTCACTGCTCATCCAGTGGACCCTGTCACTCTTTCTGCATTTTCAAGTGAGTCTGGTTTCTCTGCCAATGCCATCCCCATTTGGCTCTTTCTTAGCTCTCCACCTGGCTCCCTCCTTGCTTTGATTAATCATCTTTTCTCTATGCCCTGTGTTCTACTCACCTATTTATTTATTTCTTCAACCAAATTTGTTGAATCAACCCACGGTTGGCCAAGGAGTGTTCAACACAAGTTTTCTCTTAAGAGACCTCAATTCATTTATTTTCGTTTCATTCTCACAATATCCTTATAAAGTAGAGAGAATGGAGATTATCATGTGCTCCATTTTAAAGATGGTAAAATGGAGGCTCAAAGAGGGTAGCCTCTTTCCTAAGGCTCCTCAGCTCATAAAGGGCAGAGGTGCTGCCTTTCTGCCAAACCCTGCAGTTTCACTTCCTTGTCCCCCGCTCTTCTGCATTCTCGCGTCTGCTTTCTGGCCGCTCCCATCTCTACCCCGTTCTCTGCTGGGCTCTCCTTCACCCACGCGGCTTCCTCTCTCCATCCCCTGCCCAGGCTCCTCCTGCACAGTAAGTAAGCACCCAGAGCCAACAGTCCTGTACCATCTCAGAGCCGATCCCCTGGTGGGGCTAAGAGCCCTTTCAGGTAGGATTTTGCTCTGAAAGGCTGTCATCCGTTGTCCCCCACCCGCTCTCCACCCTCTCTGCCATCCTGTCACCTCCATCTCACACACACCCATCACACCCCAGGATACTGGCCGCTTAATGGCAGGACTGTCTCCTGCGTTCCCGAACAACCATGGGCTGTCAAACCTTGGGGGCTCATCTGTGTTTTTTCCCATCCTCAATGGGTTTTGTAGGACTCCCTGGGAGTAGACAGATAGTGCGGTGGTGGGGGGAGGGGAGGTACAGAAAAGGAAAACCCAGCGGGCAGATTCTCTGGCAGCACAAGGGACTAGCTGTGTCAACGTCACTGCTGCCGTGTGAGACAGTCAACAAACCTGTACTACAGGTAAGAGGAAAGGCTGCCCCCCCAAAAATATATACATATATATATAGACTGCTTTGGTGTCGGTGTTTTCTTTTCAAACCGAGACTTTTGGGGTCATATTTACTGATTCCCCTCCAAGACCAGGAATAGATCCAAATTAATAGGAAATGCGGGGAACAGTAAATGCAATTCGCATAACACCCCACGCCTGGCAGGAATTCTTTTTGTCCCCTAATCCATCTCCTGTGCCACTGACTGTTACAGTAGCCAAACCAGTAGGCCTGCAGAGCCACAGAGCAGTGACACCCACCCTCGCCCTTCACTCTGGGGACCAGCGCCACCAGGCACAAGCTCTCACGTCCTCACAGGAAGCTTCAGTTGGAGATCCTGGTGTTGCACTGCAGCTATGGAATCAAGGTCACATGAGTTCACTGAACAAGGCTGAGGGCGTTCCAGCTTGAAGATGATACCAGGCTAGGTCAGAAGCAGGGAGCTAGTGCGTGGGGCCCACCGGCCAGTCCTCCCACCGTGACAAAGCACCTCCCTGCCTGTCCCCACTAATCACTGCCAACCAACAGCCTCAGCACGGCCAGCAAGAGGGTGGGACTAGCCGCTCTCTCCTCGTGTCTTTTGTCCTCCCCAGACAACACAACCAGGAGTCCACTACAAGAATTTTTTCTTATCGGAGACGAGGGAAAAGCACAAACTCTCAGGACCTCAGCTTGTTTTAAAAAAGAAGAAATGATGCCTTCCCTCTGACCTGTTCCCAACTTTCCCGCCACCCTACACACACACACACACACACACACACACACACGCACGCATGCACATGCACACACACACACACACGCACGCACACTCACCTAGAAGCACCCTGAGGGTTATTAAGAATTTTGAGATTACTGTGAGCTCCTTTCCACGAACTCTGCAGGAGTATTTGAGTGTCTTTTGACCAGGACCACCTGGCTATTTAAAGTGATCCTGTACTATGTGAAAGAAAAAGTCTTAGGCTCTTTTCAGCTCAAGGAGTGAGAGCTTGGCAGCAGCTTGAGTACGGTGACAGCTTCATCTTTTGTTGGTGGCATTGCTTACAGGAAAGGTAGACAGTGTCCTCCGCCTGGGCTGGGGGGGCACGGCCCACCACGTCAGGAAGCCGTTCCCTTCCCAGGTGGGCAGCCAGGGCTGGTTCCCAGCAGCAACGTGGGAAAGTTGACATCAGACAGAGACTGGAAAATTTGTGATCTGCCACCTCCCTCCCCATTTGACTTTATTCTAATCAGCATAGATTTAACAAATGTGCACTATATATGTATATATTTACATATATGTAAATATACCACTATGTATTTGCATATATAAATATGTAAGCTTGTATTCATTTGCATACACATTTATACTAGATATATAGTTTGCTCTGAGCACATGCTCCAGACACTGATGTGGACTGCACTGTATGTCTGTCTGTATTTTAGGCAAGGATGTCCCACAATTGTTTCTAGATGCTAATCGCAGTGGCTCCCAGGACTCCCAGCAGGTCTGTCCGCTCTCTGAAAGCTCTTTGAGGGCTTCTCATCATTAGAATTCCCGGAGTTTTCGCCCCTTCCTTGCAAGCCATCTGGCCTCTCTGCACTGCAGCTGTAGTCGCCCTCCTCCTGCCACTCACACCTGAGCCTCTGACATCCCCCACCTGAAGCAAATCCATCCATCAAGACGGTCCGAAATGGCAACCAGACGTTCTTCCCCCAAACTCTAGTATTAAAATTTGACTTCTTTCAAACCTCCATTTAGGTTTCATGCTTAATTTTTTTTTTCCCCTCAAATTCATTATTTCTGCTCTTGGGATAGACGTGGCTGTGCACGAGACGGAAACTGTCTACCTCCATGTAATCATTTGCCCAGTTAGCGGGGGCCGCTGGCCTCGGTGGTGTGCCTCTGGAACATTTATAATTGTCATTAACCAGAAAAGCAGAGAAGGTCAGAAGGAAGGGGCCCTTGAGAGTGAAAGGCTGCAGGCAAACGGCACGTGGGCTGGAAAGCCTGTGTCTACTTCTCTCCCAAAGAAGGGTGGGTGCCAGCCTGCAGGCCTTGCTCTTAGTCAGGAACCCTGGCTAGAGGGACATTCTGAGTGACAGACAGCCACCAGAGCACCACTCGGAGGAATTCATAACCGGTAGTGGCACCTGCAGGAGGCAGGAGCCTGGGAACGAGAAGAGAGAAAAGGCGGAGGAGGGGCGCCGGTTGGGGGGCTGCTGCTCCGACCTGGGATGGAGGTGGCCCCGCGGAAGGATGTTCAAGAGAGATTTTCACTTTTCTTATCTTTGGAACCAAGTAGCTCTTTCTCCCTCTTTCTTCATTTTTGTGGCTGTTGTTCCTGCTCCTCTTTGCTTGCTTTTGTGTTAACTGAAGAAACACTGAAAAGCTATTTTGTATGAAATCTCAAGCAACCCAAACGGCTCAGGACAGATTTTCCCTCCTTCTTCAGATGATAATTGTGAACTTGTGCTCCAGAGACACAGGGCATGGGACCAGGAGGATGACAGATGGACGACATCCTGAAACCCCTAACAGTATGTGGTCTGAGGAGACTCACCAGGTCGATTTTTGATCTGAGAGCACTGCAGCCAAAAAAACCATTCTTAGCTCTCCCCTCACTTGCCCTGTGCCAGCGGAGGGGCAGGCAGCAGCGAGGGGTGGGACGTGAGGGAGCCGGGCAGGAAACAGAAGTAAGTGAAGCCCGATTGCCAGTTCAGCCCAGTCAGAGCTGCAGGTTTACCCACTCACGAACCGCAGGTTATCTCAGCAAAAACACAGCACAATCAACACATATCAACATATTCTTTCTTTTTCTTATTGAAGTATAGTTGCTGTACAATATTATGTTACAGAGTTACAATATAGTGATCACAATTTTTAAAGGTTATACTCCATTTATAGTTATTGTGAAATATCAGCCGTATTCCCCATGCTGTACAACACATCCTACAGCTTATTTTATACCTAATAGTTTGCCCCTGTATTGCCCTCCTCTGCCCCTGTATTGCCCCTGCCCCCTTTCCTCTCCTATATGGTAACCGCTAATTTGTCTTCTATTTCTGTGGGTCTGCTTCTTTTTTGTTATGTTAACTAGTTTGTTGTGTTTTTTTAGATTCCACCTATAAGAGACAACATACTGTATTTGTCTTTCTCTGTCTGATTTATTCTACTTAGCATAATGCCCTCCAGGTCCATTCATGATGCTGCAAAGGGCAAAATTTCATTCTTTTTTATGGCAGAGTAGTTTTCCATTGTATCTATATACACATCTTCTTTATCCATCCACCTATTGATAGACACTTAGGCTGCTTCCATATCTTGGCTATTGTAAGTAGTGCTGCTATGAACATTGTGGGGCATGTATCTTTTCAAATTACTGTTCTTGTTTTTTGGAATATAAACCCAGGAGTAGAGTCATATGGTAGTTCTAATTTTAGTTTTTTGAGGAACTTCCATACTGTTTTCCACACTGGTTGCACCAATTTACCTTCCCACCAACAGTGTATGAGGGTTCCCTTTTCTCTGCATCTTCATCAGCATTGGTTATTTGTATTCTTTTTGATGATCGTGATTCTGAAAACGCATCAACATACTGAACTCACACTTATCAAGTGCCTGCTTTATGCCAAGCTTTGACATACAATTTCTCATTCAGCTTTCTGTTATGGGCTGATTGTGACCCCACCACACACCAAAAATTCGTATGTTGAAGTCCTAACCCCCAGCACCTCAAAATGTGACTGTTTTTGGAGACAGGTCTTCAAAGAGGTAGTTAAGGGAAAATAAGGTTGTCGGGAGTGGATCTGAATCCAATCTGACTGCTGTCCTTATAAGAGGAGATGAGAACGCAGACCGGGGAAAGACCGTGTGAAAAAACAGGGAGAAGACAGAGGTGTCAGGAGAAATCAGCCCCACAGCCACCCTGGTCTCGGACGTCCAGCCTCCAGAGCTGGGAGACAGCAGCTTTCTGTCACTGAAGCCCCCGGCCTGTGGGATTTTGCACAGCTCGAGCAGACGTCCCCTCAGCCTGTAAGCTCAGTGTAGACGCAAGGGTGTGAAGCTCGGTGATGGACAGTAACTTGTGCGGAATCAAAATCATGAGGAGGCAGAGCAGGAATGAAAAGGCATCTTCTGGCTTGAACTCAGGAGCCTTGAACAGACAGTGGAACTTCCAGTTCCTAAGGTCAGGAGAAGCGCTAGGCCCAAAAGTGCCTTTCCACAGACGAGCAGGCCACCTGTAAACTCCCACCCTGGGGTAGCTCTAGAGAAATCACTGATGGGGAGGTCGGCGAGGGCCTGCAGTGAGGCTGTGCGACTCAAAGGAGCCAAGCCCTGAGCACTTCCGTGAGCAGGTCCTCCCGCCAGGGCTCCACATGTGTTCCACCAGACAATCCTCCCCTTGTCCCGTGAGCTCAGGACTACTGTTGCTCCCATTTTATACTTGGGAACTCCGAGGTGCAGAGGGGAAGTGATGGCTCAGGGCGACCAGCCAGCAGGAGGCCGATGGGACGACAGCCCAGACCAGCACAAGGCCCAAGTGCTGCCCACTGCAGAAAACCACTCTGGAGGGAGCGGTGCTGGGGCAGACACCCACACTTGGAACTTCACAGAAAGGAAGCCAAGGCCATTCCCAACTGACCAGATATGAGCTAAGTGGGAAACAGAGTCTGTGGTTTGGGGAGACGCTGTGAATCCCTCTTCCTAGGTCCAGAAGGTCGGTGAGGAGCCAAGGACCAAATACTGCCTTGGGCCCCCACCACCACCATTCAGTGAGACTGTTGTTATTTTTACATGAAATTTAAGGGAAATTGCATAAAGAACAAATTAAAGAAAGAAACAGCCCCACCGCTGTCCATTTGTTGTGAGTCTTCCTTATCCCCTCATGACACTCTTGTGAGGTAGACCAGAAGGTATCTGTGCAACGCTCACCCCACCCTTCCTTCTCCTTGATGGTGAAAATGAGGCTCAATGAGGTGAATGACGCGCTCGCCATCCCGGCGGTGACAGGGCTCCTCCGTGGGGTTTCACGGACCGTCCACTCTCGTTGGCTGCTGCTGTTTCTGTGAAGCCCTTCCCACACCCGCTCCGGGTTCTCCCGGGGTCACCGTCCAGCACTCAAGGTGCCATGTCTCTCTCTTCTCAGGTCGCCTGGTTTGTCTAAGGCTAATAAGATCTTTCGTCCGTCTTCAATCTCTAGACTTCCAGAATTTTCAAAAAAACTATGAAGTTTACTCCAAAAAAAAAAAAAAATGCACATAAAGATTTCCACACAAGTTCTCGTGCAGTGGCTAGAGGTTCACAAACCTCCCAAAACACCTGGGTGCCACCCTCTGCCTGAGACGCTCCCTTGTTCTTCACTAACAAGCTTTAAGTCTCTTCTCTTCGTCAGTTTCTGCCCCCAGCAACGTTCCTCTCTTGGGTGCTCTGCATTGCACTGGTTCAAGGACGACCTCTGCTGCAGAAAGCATCCTTCGGTTCACTTCCCGTGCTATTTTGTGCCACTTCCTGTCTGCTTGTTCTAGCACTTTCTCTCCACCTTCACGTCTCCTGGAAACACTGTCTTCTCCTGCATTCTGTACATCATGTGCTTGCAAGCTGATTGTCTGTTTTCTGTAACTGTGGCCCCTTCACTTCAACCGGCTACATTCAACTCACACTAAACAGGACCCTGGAAATAGGTGATGGAACACGAGAGACAATGAGGCCTGATTGAGCCCTCACAGAGTTTACAGGTGGGTAAAAAAATTAAAGCAGACACTTATGTACAAATTTGACATGTTTCTTTACAAAAATAGAGACGTGTGGTGTTCTTTGGGAGCACAGAGCAGAGCGACCTAAAGCAAGTTGCTGAATGAGCTGCCCTGAGGACATGGCCTCTCAGGGAAACCTGAGTGATCAGGGGTTGGCCAGACCAAGGGGGCGGGAGGGCACGCCAGGCTGAGCAAAGAGTCCGCTGGCTTCTAGCAACGGAGTGACTGGGCGGAGCTGAGAGCCTGCAGAATCCAGTGTGACAGGCACGAGTGAGAGGGCGCAGAAGCCGGACCGCGGCCATCCTGGAAAGCCACCAAAAGGCCAGTGCACTGTACACCAAGGATCGTGGGACCCGACAAAGCAATTTCAGTAGAGGAAAGACATGGTCTGGTATGGGGGAGGAGCTGAGAGCTTATTTTACTTTTTATTTTGAATTTTTGGCTATGCACTACATTCACAGGTTTTCAAAACCCAGAAAGCCTGGAAAGGTATTCAGTAAAAGCTTTTTTCCTGATCGTTTGCCTCTCTCCTAAATAGAGATCAATTTTTTTAATATAGTTTCTTATACATCCTACCTGACTTTTTCTATGCTTATTTATAAGCAAATAAAATGAGCAATTCTTATTTTTCTCCTTATATATTCAAAAAGTAGCATACCACGCCCAGTGTTTCAGACCTTGAATTTTTTGTGATAGTTTTGACCGTTTTGCATATTGTCAGTTTAGCTCTTAGTGTTAGTATGAGTATGAGTGTTACTTACCTTTTCACAAACATGTCTCTCCTCCCCAACCAGATGGTAAACTTTTGAGGGGCAGAAGCTGTGTCTTATTCAACTTTGTATAAGGTAGGTGTTTGTTTAAAAAAAATCTGTTGAACTGCAGTAGGTGATGAAAAAGGATCTTTGCGGAATAAATCAGTTACTATCAAAAAAATGTTAGTGCTTCATCTGGCCTGTTCACTTGATTTTCTTACTTTTGCTTATGTGGCTTTCCCAACATTCACAAAGGTAGACAGGATTCCTAGTGAACCCTACGTCGTCATCCCCCAGCTTTGACAGTCATCAACATTTTGGTGACCTCAATTCTCATCTACCCACACCACCCACCCACTCTGGGGAAGGAG
The DNA here is from genome assembly GCF_036321535.1 of Camelus dromedarius. Classification (NCBI taxonomy): domain Eukaryota; kingdom Metazoa; phylum Chordata; class Mammalia; order Artiodactyla; family Camelidae; genus Camelus; species Camelus dromedarius. Next base: position 6,276,046 of record NC_087465.1, on the reverse strand, counting down.
AGGGCTGCGGTATTTTAAAACAAACACAGACATCATGTCACTTCCTCTGTAAACACCCGAGAATGCAGCTCCAGCCGAGAAAACCTTTGCTTTAAGAACATAAGCCCGAGCCAACTAAATGAATAGTCCTCCTTCAGTCTCAGCTAATATCCACTCCACCGTCAGATTTCCCTGATTTTCTCTAAAACGTCTGCAGACAGTTGGCTCGTTGGAATCCGGAGCCACACAAAGCCTGTAATTACGATTTGGTCATTGTGTTGATAGTTCTCGTATCTCTTTGATACCATCACAGTCCACTCTCCCCGCCCTTTCACTTGTATGCCATTGATTTGTTAGAGAAACCGCGTCATTTGTCCTGCACAGTGCCCCACATTCTGTATTTGGCTGATTGCTTCTTTGTAGTGTCACATAACTTCCTTTCTGTCCTCCGTATTTTCCTGGAAACTGGCAAGATTTGTATTTTGAAAACATCATCCCAGCTGCTGTGGGAGAACTGATTGGAGGTGGGAGAGTGAACAGTGAGAGGCTGCGTTCTCGCCAGGGCAGAAGCCAAGGGCTCCCCGGATGACCGCAGGGGCATGTGGTTCCAGGCCCTGTGTGGACCGAGAAATGGGCTGATTCAAGAAATACTTAGGAGACAGGCTCAACCAGACTTGGCGGCTACTGGAAAGGACTGTGCTTCTCAATGCTCTGTTCGGAATCTGGGACCTCACCATGAGACAAACAGAAAAAAATCTGCTTTCTCCTAAAAACATTTACATGTTTGCTGACAATCTCTTCCCAATTATCATTTATGACAAGTTTTAAGGGCATACAAAGTTGTCGTGTTATTGTTGGTATTAAATTTTATGACTATGGCTTTAAAATGTAAACAAAAATTATTCCTTAAGTCGTTGGAAATGGTAATGATCCTCTTGGGAACAGCTTTTACTGCTATGGATACTGTAAAGCACAAAGATAATAAATTTAAATTGCAGTCTTAGTATTGGGAATATATTTTATTGCTTTGGCTAGAACACAAAGAAGCAGGATTCATAATTTTTTTCCCCAGCAACAGGTTTATACACAAGGATGCTGTGCCTGGTGTGTAGGGAGGATCAAAGGTCCCCAGCATCACAGGTCATGTGACAAGGCATAAACCTGGGCGATGGGAGCAGGTACGGAGAGACTTGACGCTTACAGGTGGTCAGGGAGCTGGGGAGGAGCAGGCCCAGTGAGGAGGAGGACGAGGAGGTGCAGGTGGTCACGTGGCATCGAGGGAGCGTCATCTGGGAGGATGCTAGCATCGCACCCACCAGGGCAGGCACGGCCTCACACGCTCCCGACCGGAGTCAGTTGTGAAAGCAACAGACCAAGGGCTCATGCGCCTCTTGGCGTCGTGGGCCTTTCACTCTGTGGACACTGCCTGGGGCTCCCTCTGCGTCCCCCTCAGTGAAGGGACCCCTGTGCACCAGGCCAGGAATCTAGAAAGCTTCTGACTCTCCTCCTTCACCCTGGGCACATAAGCAGTCACCAGCCCTCCCGGTTCTGCCCCACGGCTGTCTCCGTCTCTCCGTCTCATTTCAGGACGCCATCTTGTCTCACGGTCCTCTCACCACAGCCTCTTTGCTGCTTCCCATCTCGCCCCTTGCAGCCCGTCTTCCACGCTCATCTCGTTGACAATGAGCATGTTTACTGAGCATCAGCAATGTGCCTGGGTCTGTGCCAATAAGCAACTTATATCTGTGTCTCATTTTACCCTCATAACTTCCCTATGTTGAAGTGTTATCTCTTTTTCATAAATGAGGAAACTGAGTTCAGAGGTTAAATATAAACAAAGACTTAATGGACTTAGGAAGTTAACCAGGCATAAGCAGAAGATAAATTTTAGATCCTTTTTTGTCCTTCCATACCCCTTATTGCCATTTCTCCTTCCCCTTGTACCTTCCCTCCCTCCCTCCTTCCTTCCTTTCTTCCTTCCTTCCTTCTACAAGTAAACCCCAGGGAATGAAACATAAGAGCACTGCCGGTTTCTCCAGACTCATCCATCACCACAGCCCCAAGCAGCCATAGCTCTCAATGACCAAGTAACTTGTACTTCTTGGAATACCATTTGCTCTTATCGAGAATGTAAACCCTTTCCCTTTCACTATCTAAAGTCCAGTTATCCTTCCAGATTTATTTTAGACATCAGCACCAGGAAACCTACTTTTAAGCTACGCATTTCCAAATGCCATGAGCAGACAAACACACACACGTGCACGCGTGGCTGGATCTGTGGCTCTCCTCCCAGCCCCTGCGGTCCCCTGGGCACCTCCCCAGCATGGTGCTTGGCATACTACATTGTAACCACCTGCCTGGTCATAGAAGCACTTCTGGACTGTCCCTGGCCTGAGTGCAGAGCTTGTGTCTTTTGCGTGTGAACCCCCAGAATCCAGTACCTGCATCCTGGTGCACAGTGAGTGCCCAGTGACAGTTTGCTGAATGAATACACGAGCAAACCAAAAGTATAAAATACAATAAATTCAACAGTTATTATTAGAACGATGAGACATAAGCCTTTTCAATCTCAAAGAAATTTCAGGTCATGCTTTATTCAGTTGGAGGGATTGTATTTATAAACTGTGTTTCGAATTCACTCTGCAATTACTCACCTGTCCCCATTCTAACACCTGGCAATGTGCTACCTAGAAACTCACGGCAGAGTATAATTACCAGAGAATAAGCAGTTCTTTTCAGGATACTTCAGCGAGTGCACGGAAAGTCACAGCGTAGCAACCGTACAAGTAAGCATGGGGAGTTATGTTTACTGTGTCACAGCAAAGTTGGAATGCTGCAGTCAGTCAAAAAAATTAGAAGGTTTAGTAAGTCCGAATCCTCTCAAATGCCAGAATCCACCTGACTTCTGTGAGCCTCTTGTTTGGGGGAAAATTTCTAAACTGTCAAGTTACGTGAAGCTCTCTTCTTCGCATCTGGTCCCCACTGAGGCCACACACTCACAGAGTCAGAGTACGGAATCTGGGAATATGGAAAGTGGGAGAAGTTGACAGGAACCAGGCCTCTGACCAGGGCCGGTGCCGGCCTCCACTTCTGTTTCCATAGAAACGGCCACCGGCTCAGCAAAAAGTAAGTTCATGATTCTTCCGCTTTGTTTTCCTTTCTTCTTCCTTTGTGATAACCCCTCCAAGTTTTGCTAATTAGAGAAAATGGGCTTGCGACTGAAACTCCCAACGTGCAAGAAGTTAAATACCCTCCGAGTCCAACAGCGTGCTTCTGCGCCGGGAACGGCTCCCCGCCCCCACCCGGGGGAGGCACTCACAGCCTCGGGACCCACAGTCATCTTCCCGGTCGCTCCCGGCAGTTGGATAACCTTTAGGACTGAACGCGTTGCTGGGCATTCACGACTGCCCCTACCAAACTGAGGTGAACGTGCTCCATAAGGCCTGTTTTTATGACATTAGTCTGGGAAAATGAAATCAAAAGGACTACTTTCAACAAAAATGTCCCGTGTGGACAGTTCAATACTCTTTCTCCGGCCCTGGTGATTGCTCTTATTGTATGCTGGATAAAGGCTCACCCGGCAGCTACCTGCTAGTTTGACAAGGCTGTTCTCTCGCCAGCAGGTTGCTTTAGCTTTTTTTTTTTTTTTTTTTTTTTCGTCACAGCAGCCCTCTAATTCCAACAAACCCACTGGATTAACAAAAACCTGAAAGTAAAATAGCACAAAATGATATCCCCATGTGAGCTACTATTATACTTTGCAACCTGCAATTACACCAGTTCGACTAAATGCCCCCAAACATGACTGTATTAATTCAAGCCATTTCAGAACTGGTAAATATTTCCTCTTCTTGGATTTTCTGTTATTAGTAGTTTTCAGCAGAGAATTAGGAAGCAGGCCCAGGCCAGGGGAACGATGGAGGACGGGGCCAACTGCCCCACCAAGATGACAGACGGTGAGGGGCTGGATCAGGAATGGGGATGAGAGTTGACAAAGTCGATTTGGAGAGAAAAAACGAACAGAAGAGAAGAGAGAACAAGATGAGAGAGAGGGAGGCCAGGGGAGATCAAGGAGGAGCTCCCGGGTGGGTAGGTGGGACAGAGCGGCCTGGCCCCGCGCCTGCAGCTGGTCAGTCATCTCAGAAGTAGGGTCCAGCCCGGCTGTGTGCCACGGCCACCGGGCATGCGCGGGACCCAGGTCACAGCTTTTAAGGACCGAGTTCAAGATGTCTTACGGTCTGAGAGTCAAATTGTTGAGAGATTTCTACCCGTGACAGAATCCTTGGACCAATACAGATGCAAGTGTGTAGTTAACTGACTCTATAAGAGAAAACAAATTGTCCTAGCAAATACTGGGACATGAAGCTTCATGCTGTGAGTAGTATCTTTCTAAAATCAGGTACTAGAAAGGGAAAGATTTTCTAGAGAGACGGGGGATTCCCCCTGCACCATCCGCACCATCCGTCCCTTCCCGCGGGTGAGGATGGACTTTCGCACCTGCAGGTGAGGGAGACACCCAGGTAATGCTGGGCGGGGTCGTGGTCACAGTGCCTGTGGGGCTGAAGCCAGCGGAGGTGGGAAAGAACTGGCAGGGATGCAGGCCGAGCTGGACATTCTCCTTCCCGGAACAATAAACATCTCCTCCCAGAAATGTCACGTTCTAACCTCAGGGGCAGCTCTGCCAGGAAGAAGAGCACCTGCCCACACGTCCTGCAGGCAGGCGTCTGGGGGCGCTGGGGGGTCTTCCGTTCCTGCGCAGGCAGAGCTAAACAGCCAGCTGGAGCTCCTGGGCATCGTGCTAGCCTGGATTTCACACTGTTTGCACAATTACAAAACAACAGACAACAGAAAAGGTGCCAATTTACTCCTGAAAGGCACAGGGACACCCCTCGTTCCCAGGGCTGGCACTCAGACACCATTGATCTCCCCATCCTTCTCCCAGTGGTACCTCATCCTGAGGGGCACCCCCACTCGCTCCTCCTTGGGATGGAGAAGCAGCCCCCTGCTGACGAGCCATCCTGGACCGAGGCCACACTGTGGTGGCAGCAGAGGGTTCCACAAATGCTGGCCCTTTGGTCGCTGTACCCTCCCTGACTGCCGCAAAGGGAAACCAGCTGCATCCCAAAAACAATTCCACTCCACAAACAATGCTGTGCCCGACTGTCATAATGAGGTCTGCTCCAAATATTGGCACACACACAAGATATTAATTAAAATAACATGTGTGATAAGTAATATTGGGATGCAAAGCACAGGACCCCTCTAAAGTCACAGTTGGTAATGACGGGAGCGCCTGTTAACACGCACTCAAAATCCAGGGCTGCCTTCGTGACAAAATTAGTTTCGGGGAGGTGACCTTGAGAGGCCACCTTGTGTGTGCGTCCTCCTGCTTATAAACTGAACAATGTCTAAACAACCCCACAAGAAGAGTGTCATCCTGATTCTCAAGTGCTGAGGGAAGAGACTCCCTGAGAACTCACGATTTAATTTCATAATAAATATTTGAGTACCAGTTAGTGTAAGGCTCTCTGCTTGGCACTGGGACAAGGGGCAAAGGGTGGGGACAGATCCACGGTTCTTGTTTTCAAGAAGTAACTAGTTGAGGGGAGGGTATGGCTTGGTGGTAGAGTGCATGCTTAGCATGCACAAGGTCCTGGGTTCAATCCCCAGTACCTCCATTAAAAATAAATAAAATAAATACACCTAATTACCCCCAAAAAACCAAATAAATAAAAATTTTAAAATACCCAAAAAAGGCAGTAACTGGTTATTGGCAGACAGAAAGTCCTTCTATAAGCCTCACCTACATCTTTCATGCTGCTGTTAAAAACCCACTGCCACTTGTTTAGTCCTTGACTGAGGACCCCACAGAATTCCAGTTCAAATGCTCCTAGAGATTTTACTAGGTACCAGGGACTTGGGGGCAAGGCTGACAACAGGTGAGTGTCCTTAGTACTAAAGTTTCGCACTAACTCAATGCCGCGAAGCAATTGTGCACCATCTAATTTATCCAGACCTTTTAAATTATTACCAAATTTGACATTTATTGCCCCGGTTAGTACAGAAACCTACTGAGAGAGGAAAAGACCCCATTATCTTAATTCCAAAAGCATTTCCTATTCGTGGCTCCATCAACATTTCGGCATCTCATTAAATGTATTTAATTTCATTCTGTCAACAATAACCCACGTACCACACCAGTGACCACAACTTCAGTGTCCCAGCCCCTAAATTCTATTAGTGTTCAGGAAGCCTCATGGTTGCAGCATAATGTTCAATCAGTGCAGAGAAATTAATTAAATTAAAATTATTTTTATTGTGATTTAATTAGCTTGATTTAATTACTTTGTTCACTGACTGAGCATTCTGTTGTTATGGCCAGATCCTAGCTCTCATTCGTGGCATGAATGTTCCCATAGAATTACACATTTTCTCTGTTCAGCCAGTGGAGCGGGCTGGGGGAGTTTGCCAGAAACTCACGATTTATCACAATCAGCATCATCCCAAATTAGAGGAAGCATCCAGCAATGGGATAACTTCTAAATGAAGTGTCTGCAAGCAGGTCACACCACCAGCCGCGGCTGTTCATCCGTCGTATTTCAGAGTCAACCTGACACCTGGTCCAGTCTGCAGTGCCTGCTTCATCACTGGGCTGCTACTGTGAGCTGCTGCCTCTCCGGGCGCCCGTGTGAGGGGTCCAGCTCCTGCACAGGGTGTCACCCCTACAGCAGACCTGGCCGGCCCTCCTTGGCCTCCCTGGACCCAGACTCCACACTCACGGTGCCCATTCAAGCCGGTGCTCCTGCCTCCTCTCCCTCTGAGCCTGAGCTGCACCATCTGAAAGTTAGTATTTCTTTTGATTGCAAATACGGGCAACAAACCACAGAGCCTTACCAGTCCCTGGGACTGGGTCACCAGAGCACACCAGCTATTTCCATGATTGCACTGGAGTTATTGGCCACATCTTGGAACACTTTACTTTCATCACTACTTCAAAACAACAGTGGGTACCGGACCCTCCACCCCAAGTAGGTCACACATGATCTCAGCTCTTCCCCCCACCCCGCCCTTCGCAGGTCACTCTGTAACGCTGTGTGTGATTCAGGCTGGACAACAGTGGCCTTCACACTGAGGTTTTTGAAAACTGAGGTCAGCTCTAACTTGCCTAGATTTGAAAATGTATCATGTTGATGAATGTGCTTAAAGTTGTACCAAGTCGTTTTCTTGTGTCCTAACAACTGCATGTCCATAGATGTGGCTTCCTGCACGGGCTTATGTGTCTCATGTTACGATGGGAAACCATTCTCTGAGAACGGGTCCCTAGGCTTTGTCAGACTGCTCTAACAACAGAGGCCCAGGCTTTTTCTGTCCCTGTGTTACTTTCCTAACTTACACAGCTCTGGTAGCTTCAAACAACAGAAATGTATTCTCTCAAGGTTCTGGAGGCCTGAAGCTCAGCGTCAGTCTCCCTGGGCAGAAATCAGGGCGTCGTGGGGCCACCCTCCCTCTGCAGACTCCACAGGAGACTCCTTGCCTGGCCTCTTCCAGCTTCTGGTGGCTGCCAGCATTCTTTTGCTTGTGGCCGCGTCACTCCAATCTCTGCCTCCATCCACATGGCCTTTTCCTCTTCCGTGTGTGTTACCTCCCTCTGCCTCTCTCTTACAAGGACACTTTTGATGGTGTTTAGGGCCTAGCTGGATAGTCCTGGATAATCTCCCCATCTCAAGATGCTTAGCCTAATCACATCTGCCTAGTCGCAATAAAGTAACACTTTCAGGTCCCAGGGATGAGGCCCCGATATTTTGGGGGCCGCCATTCAGCCCACCGTAGTTTCTATGCTCAATTCTTCAGTGACCATACAATTCTGGCCTTGAGAAAGGGACACAAAATGATTTTCAAGACATGACAAGCCTGGTACCAAGCTAAAACAGATGTCCATGCAAAGCCCACTGAAACAATGAGGTAAGAGTTAATGTGACGGTTAAAGAGAAAGCAGGACCTTTAAAAAATTAAGCTTTCACTACGGCCCAGGAGAGGAAACAGGGCTGTTGCTTCACCTCCAGATGAAGAAAGTACACGCTTTGCCAGCTTTGCTGCTGGAACACATGTGGTCCCTGGCCCTGAGATCTCACGGGGCTCAGGTTGGCAGTTCTGTGCGTTCCTCCCCCACCGCTCCTCCTGCCCCCGGGGGGCTGTATTTCTGTGCTGTGCAAAGTGCTGAATGAGGAACTTATGCCACTGACCAGAAGTGAAAAAGGGCAGGGACTGTGTGTTTTTCAATTAAACAGAATAAGAGGAAGTAAGTGTTAACTGTGACTTGAGAAGTTCAGGCTACTGGTGAGGACAGAATCCTTGCAGCCAGGTGTGCCAACCCCGAGTTTACATCCAAAAGGTGTTCTCCAGCCTCCTCTTCCGATCCTCATGAAAACGATGTCTGGCTGATCCAGCAGCTGCCAGACAGCCTTCTCTGGTGAGAAATCAGACCCGGTCCCGCTCCAGCGCTGCCTCTGGTCACGTGATTTCATTCACAAAACCTGACCTCTCTAAGTGCCAGTTTCCTCAGCTGGGCCTGACGTACTACATGGGCACCTGAAAGGCAGGACTCGCTCTTAATTTCCTGTCTGAAGCTTTGAGCATGTGGCCTGGCACACAGAGGACCCTTAATAGATATTCACTTACTTGAACTGAATGTCTGTCTCACACAACTTACAGTCCCAAAGGGACACTGGGCGTGCCGCCTCTGAGGGTCGCTCCCAGACTCTGCGTAGACAGACACCATCCTGTGGCTGCAGATGTCCTCCTGGTTCTTGCACTAACTCACTTTGCAACATCCCTTCTGGCCTCATGACGCTTTCGTCCTTTTCATTGCCTCAGAGAGGACACATCTGCCCTGGAAATGAGCAGAGAGAGGTCTCCGTTACCCACGCTCATTCAGAGGGCACGCGCGGTCAAGGGCGACTGTGCACAAAACTTGGTGCCCGTCATCAGGCTGGAGAGACCTTCGAGATGATCTAGTTCAACATCCTCCCTTTACGGATAAGAAAGCTGAGAGCTGTCCAGCGTCACATGGCTGGTGGGCAGCAAAGCACCCAGCTGGCTAGCACCTACTGCTGGGTCTCCTAGCCCAGCGCTCTCCCTCCTCTGCTGTGAGCCTTCTTCAACGTCATGTCTTCACTCGGCGTCGTAAAACTGGCTCAGCACACTGCCTCACGGCCAAGTGCTCCAAACCGTCAAAGAGTTGAGAATGTTACCGACTCCTCACACACAGGCTAGGTTGTGGGAACCCATAAATAAAAAACATTACAAGGTACTGGGAAAATGCAGGGTGTTTCAGCAGGGCTTGACTTTGTGCTATACCATTCTGAGTCCCTCTTACTGCCTTGCCTATGTTTGTTTAGTTACTAACCAGTAAGACTTGCAGGTGGCAGTTTGAACTGACGTGTTTGATACCCCCTCCCTTCCCAAATCCTACTGAAAGATCACAGTGATGTCAAGCAGGGAGAAAGTCTGGGACATACATGTAAAATAAAGAGGAATGGTATCAAGGAGCTAGAAACTTCGGAGACGCCGGCATGACTGAGTGCAGGTGGAAGTGGCAGGCCAAATGCGGATAAGCGCTATTCATTGCTGACAAAGACAGACCGTGTGGGTAGCAAGCAGGTGAAATTTCCCCCAAAGACTTGGGAAATTCTCAAAGTTTACCTGGAAGCAGAGGGGACGGTGGGACAGTTGGTCGGAAGCAAATGAGAGCAGTTTGGCAACCACATCTGTGTCTAACACAGAACTGCTGGCCACCCAGGAGGGACCCGGGGACAGCCCCTGTCAGCACCTCCCCCACAAGAGGCTCAGAGGAGCTATTTGAAAAAAGTAGTGAATTCCTGAGGCAAAAATGCCTTCCCAATAGTTTGCTATCAACTTTTCCCAGCTAAATAGACCCCTAAGCAAAGGAATTAAAACCACCAAATAAATAAAAACCTAAAATTCCCCCTCTGGGACTAAGAGAAAAGGAACCAGTACAATTTCTGATGAAACTATCTCAAATCTCCAAAATGAATAAATGTAGATCACCTTCCAAAGGGAAAAGCAAATTGAAAAAAATTAAATAAAAATCACAGAACATATGAAAATATTTAGGACACAAACAGAAAGAAGACATTTTTGAAGACTTGGAGCAAGTATTTATCTATGAAATAAATTTATCCCAAAAACAGGGGATAAGTTTAACACAATCTTTAATTTAGATTTTGGACAACCTTGAAAGGACATAATGGAAAATAGCTATAAAGAGGAAACAATTGATAAGTCTTCCTGTCAGTGAAAATCATGCTCCTAGAATTTCCTTTTTTAATCAGCTTTAACCTGGGCTGGGTGGGGGGCTGAGTAAATTTTCCAAAGATGGGAAATCTCCCAGCTCACGTGCTCTTTCGCAATGTGACCTTCCTCTGTCATCAAGAGGAGTCTATTTCTTCACATCCTTGAATCGTCATGGATCACGGTAGCAGAGAGACTAAGACTACTCTGACCGATAGAATGTGCTGGAAGTGACACTGTGCCGGCTCTGAGCACAGCCCTCAACTCGCCTGGCAGCTTCTGCTTCCTGACTATTGGAAGTCAGCAGCCAGGTAAAAGTGTGGCCACCCTGAGACGCCTACACTGTGAGAAGCCCAAGCCACACAGAAAGGCCCTGGAGAGTGAGATACCACGGGGGGTTGGGGGGTAGGCGGGTGGGAAGGGAGGGGAGACAGGCCATGCCATGGGAGTAGAAGCCACCACAGAAGGAGATCCTCCATCCAAGCTGAACCAACTGAGGCCGTGTGATCAGAGATACACCATCCAGCCAAGCCAACAAATTCCCAACCCCAAAAATGATGAACAGACTGCAATGGTTATTCTAAGCCACAAAGTTTTGAGGTAGTTGGTTAAACAGAAATAGCTAACAGGCAAAGGCAGCCAACAGCAGTCTGCGGTGCCTTACAGAAGCAGGTGGGTTTGGTGACTCCACATTTGCTGAACGTTCAAATCCCAAGCCCACTTCCCCAGTCCAGCTCCCAGAATGCTGACAGCCAGGACCTTACCCTCCAGGCAGGAGGTGAGCAGAGTCTCCTCTGAGAAATCTGACCAGCTCTAGAGGAAGGGCGAAAGCAGGCGTTCCCCACAGCCACCCTACAGAGAAGTCCCTCTCAGCAGGACCCCACCCACAGGCACACAGCTTCCAATGAGTTTTCAGTCCCCCACCGTAAACAGGCACCAACAATCCAGGATTCCCAGACATCTGAGGAAGCCTCTAATATGAAAGAGACCTGTCCCCAAACACACAGATGAAAGGGGATTTAGCAGAAACAGAGACTACATGAGGAAAAGAAAAGGAAAAAGCAGAACGATTGTTATTGTCCTTGGAGCAGAGATAGAGGAAAAGATATCGCACCCACAAAACAAGAACAGAATGCTATTAAAAGGAAAAGTAAAAGACACCACCAAAAAAGAGAATTACAGACCAATATCACTAATGAACATAGATGCAAAAATCCTTACCAAAATACTAGCAAATAGAATCCAACAGCACATAAAAAAGATTATACATCATGATCAAGTGGGGTTCATCCCAGGGACACAAGGATGGTTCAACATACACAAATCAATCAACGTAATACATCACATCAACAAGAGAAAGGACAAAAACCACATGATCATCTCAATAGATGCAGAAAAAGCTTTTGATAAAATTCAACACCCATTTATTATAAAAACTCTCACCATTTTGATCAACTAATCTTCGACAAAGGAGGCAAGAATATACAATGGAATAAAGACAGTCTCTTCAGCAAATGGTATTGGGAAAACTGGACAGCAGTATGTAAAACAATGAAGCTAGAACACTCCCTTATACCATACACAAAAATAAACTCAAAATGGATCAAAGACTTAAACATAAGACAAGATACAATAAACCTCCTACAGGAAAATATAGGCAAAACATTATCTGACATACATCTCAAAAATATTCTCCTAGAAGAAATAAAAGCAAGAATAAACAAATGGGACCTAATGAAACGTACAAGCTTCTGCACAGCAAAGGAAACCATAAGTAAAACAAAAAGACAACCTACAGAATGGGAGAAAATTTTTGCAAATGAAATTGACAAAGGCTTGATCTCTAGAATATATAAGCAGCTCATACGACTTAATAAGAAACAACCAAACAACTCAATCCAAAGATGGGCAAAAGACCTAAACAAGCAATTCTCTAAGGAAGACATACAAATGATCAAAAGGCACATGAAAAAATGCTCAATATCACTAATTATCAGAGAAATGCAAATCAAAACTACAATGAGGTATCACCTCACACCAGTCAGGATGGCCATCATTCAAAAATCCACAAATGACAAATGCTGGAGAGGCTGTGGAGAAAGGGGAACCCTCCTACACTGCTGGTGGGAATGCAGTTTGGTGCAGCCACTATATGAAAACAATATGGAGATTCCTCAAAAGACTAGGAATAGACTTACCATATGACCCAGGAATCCCACTCCTGGGCTTATATCCAGAAGGAACCCTACTTCAGGATGACACCTGCACCCCAATGTTCATAGCAGCACTATTTACAATAGCCAAGACATGGAAACAGCCTAAATGTCCATCAACAGATGACTGGATAAAGATGTGGTATATTTATACAATGGAATACTATTCAGCCATAAAAACCAACAACATAACGCCATTTGCAGCAACATGGATGCTCCTGGAGAATGTCATTCTAAGTGAAGTAAGCCAGAAAGAGAAAGAAAAATACCATATGAGATCACTCATATGCGGAATCTAAAAGAAAAAAACAAAAACATAAATACAAAACAGAAACAGACTCATAGACAGAATACAAACTTGTGGTTTCCAGGGGGACAAGGGGTGGGAAGGGACAGACTGGGACTTCAAAATGTAGAATAGAAAAACAAGATCGTACTGTGTAGCACAGGGAAATATATACAGGATCTTGTGGTGGCTCACAGAGAAAGAGAATGTGACAATGAATGTATGTATGTTCATGTATAACTGAAAAATTGTGCTCTACGTTGGAATTTAACACAACACTGTAGAATGACTATAACTCAATAAAAAAATGTTAAAAAAAATCGGTACGAAGGTAAACAGTATAAAAATGGGAAATACATAAACAGGCAGCTCATAAACAAGGAAATCCAAATGATGAATAAATATACGAAAAGATAAAAAAAGGAAAAGTAGTCAAAGAACAAAAAAGAGCTTTGGGGAATTAAATCAACGATAGTATAAATGAATAACTCAGCAGAAGGGCTGGAAGATAAGTTGAGGAAACATTTTGGAAAGGAGAGCAAAAGACAGAGATGGAAAATAAAAGAAAAAAGATAACGGAAATTAGAGGACTTGTACAGGCAAATAACCATCTGTTTATCCAAATAATAAAGGGTTCCAGAGAAAAAGAACAGAAAACAGAGAGGAGGAAATCACCAGTAAAGGAGTTCAAGGGCACCTCCCAGAACTGAAGGCCACACCAGTCTCGTTATCATGAAATTTCACAGCAGCCGTGGGAAAAAGAAGATTCTGCAAGAAGAGAAAGAGAAAAGGACTGAAAGAGAGATTGAGAGAACTATCACATACAAATGATAAGCAATTGAATGACTTAGGATTTCTCAACAGCAACCCACGGAGCTGAAAGACAATGGTGCGGTGCCTTCCAGGTTCTGCAAAATGATCCCCGTATTATCTGCCCAGACAAACTATGAGTCAAGGGCAGGTGTAGAAGGAAGTTACTTTCAGACATACGAAAAATTAACCTCCTACACACTGTTTCTTAGGAAATTATGGGAGAGTATGTTTCATAAAACAAAGGAATGAGCCAAGAAGGAAGAAGATATGAGATCCAGGACATAGGCTCCAACACAGCAGACCGATAAAGGGAACTCCAGGGCCAGTCGAGAAGAGGGATCTCCGACTCCGAATGGCAGTAGCCAGTCCACAGACAGAATCCCCCAGAAGATGGAGAGAAGGTGTCTTATGTGAATGCTCATCTCAGGAGAGACCTAGAACACTGGCCTAGGATCAGAGGTTGACAAATGTATGGAAAACCAAATAAATAAACAAACAAAACAATTATAACCCAGAGCAGTGTCCTAGAGAAGAAACACAGTGGGAACCCCATATGTGATTTTAAATTTGGGGGGAATCACATTAAAAGAAAGAGCTGAAATTAATTTCACTTCAATAGTATATTTTATGTAAGCTAATATATCCAAAACATTATTTCAACATAAAATCAATAAGAATTATTGAGATTTTTATATTCTTTTTCATATGAAGCCTTTGAGATCCAGTGTGTATTTTGCATCCATAGCTCATTTCAGTTTACACACTGAAATTTCTCAGAAATACTTGATTTCAGCTGTATTTAGTTTTCATTAAACTTGCAGTTGAAAAGGTAATTCACCTACCAAAGGTGTTCCATACATACTTAAATGTTTTCCGAAAGCCATCAGCTTTTAATTTAGATGTAAAAGAATTAATTTGGATATAAAAGAAATAATACTAAAAATGAATTCCTTGGGCACAGTAGCCACATTTCAAGAACGCCAAAGCTCCATGTGGCTAGAGGCACTGGACAGCTAAGATCCAGAGAAATCCAAAAGTTATACAGAAAAGGAAAAATAATTGTAGTTAGTACGTGGCTCAGCTTTGAATAACATACTCTGAATATTCATTTAATCAAAATTATAATACGAACTCCACAGGGAAGATGGGGATGGGAAATGTTTGTTGTATCAAGGGAGGAAGAGGAAAGAAAGCTAAATCCTAAATGCCTGAAACTGAAAAATTAAAAAGCAGCAATGTAATCCTATTAAATAGAAACACAGAAATAAACACAAAAGGATTCTATCAACATAGCTCCACATGAACGCCCCGAGTAAGGAGAAGTGGAGGGGAAGGGGCTCGAGACTCCCGGTTTGGGGGGTTGGTTTTTGTTTTTTTCTAACAAACCTCACAGTACTGGCTGACCCTTTAAACTCATGCATGTACAATTTTGATTTTTAAAAATATCTTGCAAACTATACTTCAATAAAAATGTATATACACACAAAAAAAAATCTTGCAAAATGATCGTGGGAAGGTGAGTGGCATGAGAATGGCCTGTGTAACATGGCTGAGGTAGGACTGTCACTTGAAAATGTGACCCTTTCTCATTGTCTCATGGAAGGAGAAAGCAGGGCAGGCATCCCCAAGAGGGAAACTAAGAGAAAGGGAGCGCCGAGGTGGGAGAGGCTGCCTCCTGGCCGAATCCCAAATCTCACTCTCAGGAGCCTGCACCCAGAGCAGGCTCTGCAGACAGTACACAGAGTGGTTTCCTGGGGCTCCCAGAGGATGGGGATGGGAGGGTGGGTGCGGAAACCTTGTTCTCAGGGACTGAAGCCTTCCAGGCCACAGGGCCAGCGTGCACTGCATCCCACATCCTCCACATCTCACACCTGCCTCTCCGCCAGGCCCGGCTGCTCCCCGGGCGGCCCCTAGTCTGCCTCCTCTCCTCCAAGCCAAGCCCCCCATCCTTCATGGCCCAGTACCAAGCTTCTTTCCGCATTAATTTCTCCCAACTTCTACTGGTCTCACTAACAATCTTTTTATGTTATTTTTCAATCTCCCACAACTCATGTGCTATGTCTTACGCAGTTTGGGCCTTAATTACAAACTGTTATGAATTGCACGCTGTAATTTCACATATGATTTCCAAGCTGCAGGCTAAGAACAAGGACAAAATCCCCAGGTCTCCCGCAGGCCCCACCATACCCAGCACAAGATTCAACCCGTAGTACCGGTTTAAAGAGTGTTTGATGATTGATTGTTGCCGGTGGTGTTATATATGCATTCACCCACTTCTACAGTGGCTCCTATCACAGGAACTACGGTATTTTAGAGGTAAACAGATGGATGCGAGAGAATTTTTATACGTAGGAATGCAGATCCAGAGCTGAGTTACTGTTTCTTCAATCCATGGCACATTATAATTGGGCAGTATGCAATCTTTCCCTTCTTTAATTTTATTTGAATTTTTTCCCTGTATCCTTGACCCCATGACCTGTCTCCTTCCTCTCTCCCCACCCAACAGACACCTGTCTAAAGTGTCAGGAATGTGGCCTTGGAAACGTTCATATCTTAAAGATAGAGTGTTGTTAGTGTGTGTGTGCTTTTTCTAACTTTATTAAAATAATATCACGCTAGAGATCTTGTTCTACGTCTTACTTTTTCACTCAACACTCCTTCTAGGGAATTACATCTAGCCATTGCCGCATTGCTGCATGGTGTTCCCCCAGAAGCTTCTACCACGTCTCATCTACCTCTTCCCCAAATGATGGACACCTATATTGTCTCCAACTCCCTGGGACCCAAAGTGATGCCGTCAGGGGCATCCTTACACATGCGTGTTTCCATTCGGACGTGTGAAAGAGTTCATAAAAGGCATAATATACGATTTTTGAATTGCTCTCCAGAATGGCTCTGCCCACCTCACTTCCACCAGCTGTAGAAGAATTCACTGCTGTGTAATTCAGAAAGAGCTGTCAGACACAGTGGGACAGCGGAGCACCTCCAAAGATAAGTCTCACAGTGACTCTCATCAGCTCCATGAAAAGAGGAGGACAGAAAGACAAAGGCTGCTCTCGTGGGTCCTTTCCCCCAGGCCACAACCTTTAATGCAGGGACAGGGATGAGCTGCTTTCCTGACCTCCATTCTGTGCTGCTGACTCAGCTGTGCTCCTTGGGGTTCAACTTATTCCAGACAATGCTTTTGATTCCTATCTCAAAAGGTTCTCTAGCTTGGGAGAAGAAGGAGGAAAGAAGAAACAAGAGGAAATGAATTAACATCTGAACCCACAGGGTCTTAAAGGGTAAACACACACACACAATTAACTAGAAGGAATATGGCTTCCAGGGTGACGTCTCTTCCCTGTCAGCGGGGGAGTTAATGAGCCCCTTTGCCAGCTGTGGCTGAGCGAAGTGTCCCTGTCTTTTCCTGCCCACACCCTCGTCTGTCATGACCCAGGGTCCGCAGGGTCCCAGCAGCACACAGTTCCCCTGATTACCCACTTCCTGCCCTCCACCGGGGGGCGACCTGATCACGGTCCCTCTGAGTACACCTGGGCCATCATCTGCCCTCCTGAGCTATGCCCTGCGCCCTCCACGTGCCCGCACTGGAGCTCGAAGGTCAGACACGTGAGGCGTCGCTTCCCCACTTGGCCTCAGCTGCCACATCTAGAGAGCCGGGTGGCGGGACAGCAGGTCAGATGCGGAGACGGAGGAAGACCAAGCCCTGGGACAGGGCAGGCCGCCTGGGCCCCCGCCCGCTGCGTGCCCCTCCACGTCCTTCCCCAGTTCCCACCATCTGGGATCCGCCCAGGAGCTGCCAAACTCCTGATGGTCGCATCTGGCTTAAGAGAAGGAAACAAGGAGTGAGGAGACCTCGAGGAACAGGCAGCACTTGGCACGCACAATAGACGCAGCTGCTGTTTACAGCCCTGGTTTAGGGTGGCCTCGAGCTGGACCTCACACCTCCCCGCCCTGACTCTCCCCTGGGGGGCATTGTCTTACACGGGGCATCTGGAACCTCACAGTCCTGCAGCTCAGAAAAAAAAAAAAAAGAAAGAAACAATCCATGAATTCCACGAAGCTATGAAACTATAACGAACTCTCTTCCTGGGAAAACTTCCCGACCCCGCTCTTAGGGTAAGGCAGGTCCATGCAGCTCTGAACTACCCTACATTCTCTCCTCGTTAAATGGGAACATAAAGATCAATTGTCCAGTGAAAATGCGACCCTATGAAGCCTCTTCCTAAATAGCAGCCAACCAGGTTTGAAACACTCCTGATTTCTTAACTAGGGGGAAAAAACCATCAAGAACTCAGGCTGTCAGTTAAAAACCAGTATCATGCTGCATGGTAGGCTAGGACCTTCTGGGGCCCGTCCCGCTTGGTGTTGTCATCCGGGCGGCTCTTCTGGCCCCAGGGCATCTCCTCCCTGGTCTCGTCCCCATAGAAACAACCGGAGGAGCTGGCAGGCGCGGGTAAGGCGCTGTGAGCACCATCTGACTCCATCCGCGCCCTTCCAGCGCCCACTCCTGATTTCAGCCGCCTGCGCTGGCTCCGCTGGGCGAGGCGGTTTCTAATTACCTCCCTTCTGTTTTCTCCCTCCTCTCTTCTCCTCTCCCATCCTCTCCCCTCCCTGCTCCCTCCGAGGACAGCCTTTCCAAGAAATCGCACACACGCACACCTGGCACGGTGCGATAGGGAAGCTGCCATGGATACCGGGCCACCATTCCCACCCCGGTGGCGGCTCCTGGGAATAAGTAACTATCTCTAGAATGCTACATACTCCAGATGTGCGCCGACTAGTGCCTGGAGACCCTGCTTCCTCGTCTCATTATGCCTCTTTTTCTCCACAAGTTTCATATATGCACATCAAGCCGTCAGAAGGGGGGAAAATGGGAAATGGTAATCTTCCTTTTAATATGCTACCACATGCCAGCCTGGAACAGCTGTGCACACACAGCACGTTGGACTGGACATGAAATATAGCCCGCGACCATTTTTTAAGCATTCATTCCCAGGGCTTACAAAACACATTTACTTGGAGGGAGGTCACCCAGTCTTCCTTCTGCATAAAAAGGTGGCTTTGAAATAGGTACAGCCATCTGGAAACAGCCTCCCCAGCCATTGATATGTAAAGTGCACACATCACACCATCTTGCTCGGGACTGTGCAGCAGGAGGCAGACACACACACACAGGCCCCATAATTGTTTAAATATACAGCCTCCATGGTGCTTACCTTGCTCTGAAAACCCATTTGCCAGCAGCCTCGGTGACTCTGGACAGGCTGGGGGAGGTGGGGGGAAAGGGGTTGCAATTTGCTCACGGGGGCATTTGTCTGTGTGCAGGAGGAGTGTCCTGGAATCCAGATTTGGGGGAGATTATTTGCACACTCTCCAGTGCTGATCCCGGCTTGCTAATAAGGAAGACTATTGTCAAGTCCATCATGGGAGTAAATAGCAAACACCCCATCGAAACGACGACCTCTGCTCTTTTGATCATTACAGCCAAGCGTTTGCTTCCCTCCCTGCAAGACTTAGATCCCACCTTTAGTAACTGGTTTTGTCGGGCATTTAAAGGAAAAGAGCAAGGGCTCCAAGATCGCTAATTGATCTCCATGTAATCAGGGGGATGACTCTGCACGTTTATTGACACTTACTCTTTAGAAGGCGTAAGCCACCCACCCTTGACAAGACCTTCATCGTACAGACCTTCTCCAAAGAAATTCTTGACCTCTGAAGCTATTTGACTTTTGTGTTGTCTCTTTCCTTTTTATTTACAAGGCTTGTTTTTCATCTTTGTTTTAAATTTTTTTTAATATCTACATGATACGGATAACAGAAATCTGCTGCGTTAAAATTTAAGCGTACTATCGCTTTCTCCCAAAAGAAATCCCAGAAAGGACACAGAGAGTGCTCTGGGTGACTCAAAGGGTTAAGCTGTTAAATGCACAAATAGCAGGGCTCCTGTTACCAGGAGGAGAGGGAGCTGCCTGGAAGCAGATCACTCTAGGTCAGCCTGTCCTTTACATTGTGAAGAGCTTGAAAGGAGCTAATAAACCCAGCCGCCTATGGCCAAGGTAATTTATTTTATATTCCTAGTCATCACATGCAATATTTTTTGGAGGGGGAAAGCAAATATAATTCAAGGAAAGTGATAAACAATAGGAAAAAAAAAACCCACAATATCTAGTGATGCTTCTACCCCCAAGTCAAGAGAGCACGTGCCTTTCTCTGCATTTGTGGTGTATTTCTTATCCTGTTTGTGCATCAACATCTTCAAAGTGCTTCAGTGGCTGGTGGGAGGGGCAGTGCAGGGGGGTGATGGTGGCTCTGCCTGGCCTGAGGTCAGTGGTCCTTCCTGTGGGGGACGCAAATCCCCTGAGATGAGCAGCTCCCAGGGTGGGCACAGACATTTCTGCACAGGCACCTCCCAGCCTCCCACCTCCCCCCCTTCAGGAGACACATCCACTTGACTTCTGAATCGGCTCCTGGCTGGGAGCAATTACTGAGTGGACAGCCCTCCAGCTGATTTCCTGAGCCATCGTCCAGGACAGCTTCCCCCGAGCTCCGGGTGAGAGGCTGGGCCGTTCTGCTCCTGTCTCGCACTTGCCGCATTTCACGTGGATGAGGTCATTGGACCGCAGATGAGGTAACTGTGCAGCCCGCCTGTGAGCTGGGAGAGGTTGCCACATGACCATCCATGTAAACACAGCGAGGTCCCCTCGGGGCCTGCGACAGCTGGGCTCTGCTGCTGGCTGCCCTGCTGAGGGGTGGGAGCCACAGGACTCCTGGAGCTTGTCTGCACTCTTAAAGGAGCCAAATCACTGCCTGGGCTCCTATTACACACACACCCCCCCTCCTCTGCCACCCAACACACACACAAACACACTGGTCCACTAGCTTCAGGGCAGAGGAACACCCTCGAGGGAGAAGCACCAGTGGCTCCCATGACAGATGTGCACGGGGCTTGTGGTGGGTGACTGAATGAATAACACAGCCTCTTAAAAATGGACCCCCCTCCAAAGGCAGAAAGGTGCCCAGGGCTGAGGGGCGCATTCTCTGCAAGCCCACCTCTACACCTCCAGCATTTGGACATCTCATAATTGTCTCTAAGTTAGAAACGTGGCTGGAAAACAAGCATTTTTTTAAAGCCAATAAAGAAATACATTTTTAAAGCTGCTCTAAACTACAGAGGAAAGAATGTATTTCCAAACGTGGAACTTTGCTGCTCAAGTGGTCCAGGGTCCACAACTCTCAAGGTCAGACAGTTGTTTCCAAGGTCAAGGCAGATTAACTAAATCCTGCATCTTTCCCATGCTTTCCGTATTTATTCCTTTTTTATGGAGCCTGACCATGTGCAGAGCACTTTACCGAACACTGAGAATGTTATGAGACCAAGAGCTTGGTCTCCACGCCCAGGGAGCCCCCGCAAGGCAGTCAACCACCACCATCGTGCTAGCAGCACCCGCCAGTGAGGACAATAAAGGGGGCTGTGTGCCGGGACTGGAGACAGGGGAGCCACGAAAACGGAGGGCATCTCCAGGAAGACCTCCCTGAGAGCCTCACCGAGCTGAGACCAGAAGTGTGAGTCACAGTAAAAGGCACAACGGTAGAGAAGACACACGGCGGGGCGGGTCACACATCTTGCAACCACCTGTGAGGGACCTTCACCGTGATCCCCATTTTACAGATGCTCACACAGCTATAAGAGACGTTAAGTAACTTGCCCAAGGAAGTGGTAGAATCAGGATTTGAACCAAGGGGTGGGACCCCAGGACTTCCACTGTATAATCACGCTGCCCCAGACACAGTCACTGGGACCCTAAAATAAGGAGAGGCTCATAGCCAAGTGTGAGCGCACAGGAAGGGTGGGAAAACCCTGGTAGAGGAGACCTAGGTGATGGAGAGAACATTCTGGAAAGAGCAGCAAACCTGCATGCCCGTGTGTGTGTGTGTGTGTGTGTGTGTGTGTGTGTACGCACATAGTGAGAGAGAGAAAGAGAGAGAGAGAGGGAGGGAGAGACTTTGAAGCCATACGAAAGAATTTGAACTTTTTCCTAAGGGACACTGGGAAGTCATTGAAAGACTTTAGGCAGATTAATGAGGTAATCAGATTCATGTGTTTGAAAGGTTGCTCTGGCCGTGGTGGGGAAACCGGACTGGAGAGCATGAAGGGCATGTTGGGATAATCTGAGTGACAAATAACGGCCAGGACTGAGAGGGAGCCGCAGGCACAGGACCATGGTCGGGAGGGGACTTCTCCCCAGGCGGCAGAACCAGCAAAGCTTGGTAATCCGCTGGCCATGGGGTGGTGTGTGGGCGGGTGGAGGGAAGGACAGAGGAAGAGGGAGGAAGATATCTTCTGACAGAGCTGCAGGATGTGGAGGAAGATCAGGTTTCGAGATGCTTACTAGGCACGTAGACACGCAGATCTCAGGCTCAGGCTCAGGCTCAGGACGGAGATCTGGCCTGAAGACAGAGTGAGGCGCCCTGACGACACACACGGCAACTGAGCCTGGGGAGCCGGCGAGTGTGGCCGAGACGTCACTGACACCCCATTTCTTTACCTTTGGGTACTTGTAGAAAGGCACATTCTCCTGCACTGAAACAGAAGCTACATGAGGGCAGGGGCATGTTTTTCGTCTTGTTCTCTCTCCACTTGTCCCCCAGTACGTGACATCTGGAATACTGGCAACATTCCGTAAGTACTGCAGAATAAAAGAAATGAAGGAGAACTCTTTCTCAGATAAGGTTACAAAAGGAAGACAGTCAGGGAGTTTTTAAAGTTTTAAAGCGTTTAAATTTTAAATTCCCCCTCAAAGCCTCAGCCCTCTGACACACTATGGAAGACGGGGAAATGGGTGTACAGATCGTGTCGTGCCCCAGTCTTGTTTGGCGTCAAGGCTGGCAGCAGTTACTTTCTGTCCCTAACCATGTTTGGGTCCTTCTTGCTTCATCAATCAAGGTTGACTCTAAATTTCAAAACAACACCAATAATAACATTGTTACTGTATGAATCTCATCCGCTGCAGCGCTGAGTGATGTGACTGTGCTCAGAGAAAAGTCTGTGTAGCAGACTTTTTCCCTTAGGAAGAAGTTCAAGCCCATCACTGAGCTTGTCCTGCCCAGAGGAGAGTGGGCCCCACATCAAGATCGAAGGCAGACAGGGAGAAAAGGGAAGCTTCGTGCACTGTTGGTGGGAATGTAAATTGGTGCAGCCACTGTGGAGGACAAGATGGAGGTGCCTCGAAAAGCTAAAAACAGAACTGCCATCTGATCTAGGAACTGAGAAAACAAACACATTCATTTGAAAAGATATCCGCATCCCGATGTTCACTATGGCATTATTTACAATAGCCAAGACGTGGCCAAGGTACGGAAGCAACCTGAGTGTCCACTGATAGATGAACAGATAAAGAAAACGTGATAGAATTCTAACCAAATATTAGCCATAAAAAGGAAGGAAATTTTGCCATTTGCAACAGCATGGATGGACCTTGAGGCATTATGGGAAGTGAAGTAAGTCAGACAGAGAAAGACAAATACAGCCCGATCTCACTTGTATGTGCAAAAAAAACAAAACAAGCAAAACAAACCAAAACTCATAGATACAGAGAACAAACTGGTGGTCATCAGAGGGGAGAGGGTAGGGGTGGGCAAGATAGGTGAAGGGGGTTAAGAGGCACACGCCCCTAGTTTTATAACAAGTCAGTCATGAGATGTAATAGACAGCATAAGGAGTATGGTCAGTAATACTGTAATAACCTGGTATGGGGACAGGTGGTTACCAGGCTCACCATGGTGATCATTTTATAACATATGTAAACGTCAAATCATCATGTGGTACACCTGAAACTAACATAATACCGCACATTGCCTATAGTTCAATTGTAAAAAGATCAAATGTGTCCTCTTCTCTTAAATTACATCAGCTGATCGAAATCATGCCACATTTCAACTTA